>NC_060121.1:282431036-283681036 GCF_021461395.2 Schistocerca americana | reverse complement strand
TATTTACGAACCTGCATCTTCGCGCGACTTTTGCAGAGATTATTTTAAATTCTAGCTTAACAACATAATCATTTATACTTCACTTTATTAGTTGTCGGATAAATCTTACCTAAAACACATTTGTCACGTTACCCGTGGATATTGTTTGTAATAGGTGTAATGAAAGAGGTACACCTCAGAAACGAATGGCAGAAATGTATCATATTAGAAAAGTTCTCCGACTATGCCCTCGAAAACTGCCATCCCTCCAGACAGCAGTAATTAAAGCGACGTAGCCAGAAAATCACTCCTTAGCAGTTGTTAAGAGCACCGTCAACTCTGGAAGATTTGTTAACTCGGTTTTAATCTGGCTGCAGCACAGTCACTTCACGTCGGTCGAAGGGTGCTGGATGACACCGCTTTTTGCCCGAGGAAGGAGCACAGCACAGAATGTAACTGACAAATGGTATCCGCCGCTAAGTCGCCAGTAGACTGTTAGCGCCTCGTAAATATATTATTACGAAGGAGAGGGGGAAGACGGCCTTTTAAAAGCGGCGACGAAAAGAAGTCGTGTGGCTGCAGCTCCCCCCCACAGAGGGGGGAGAACCCTGAGGGACGCAGCTCGGCTGTCTAGGGACGCGAGTGTGGCGCGTGTGTGCGTGTGTTTGTGTGTCCGCACGGGGAACCCGCGGGGAGGGGTAGCGTCTGTGGTTTCAGCTTATTCACTGCTGTTTGTGCAACAAACACGCCTCACATTCCCGATCCACATAGTATTATCCTTTTATTTGGAGGCTATCGTTTGTTTAATCGATGATGCAAAAATCATAGATGCTGTTTTCGGCGAAATTTGAATTTAAATATGTCGTCAGAACCTATCGTTGCCCTTTGATGCTTCATTCTAAGGTACTGTTCATAGACAATTAGTTTCGGTCAAGCGACCTTCTTCAGATCACGTGTCAATACGTCAAGTTAAAGGTATGTTCTTCCAGAGCGGGAAGGCGTGCCGGTCCCCGGCACGAATCCGCCCAGCTGATTAGTGCCGAGGTCCGGTGTGCCGGGCAGCCTGTGGATGGTTTTTAAGGCGGTTTTCCATCCACCTCGGTGAAAGCGGGCTGGTTCCCCTTATTCCGCCTCAGTTACGCTACGTCGGCGATTGCTGCGCAAACACTGTCTCCACGTACGCGTACACCATAATTACTCCACCAGAGACGTTCTTGCAACCTTTATTGCTGCTGTTAATCCGCGTTGGAGAGCAAGTTTCCAGGAGCATTGTTTCAGCTTTCGGCTCTTGGTGCTGCCGTCAATCATCCGGCTGTACCTGGCATCGCTTTGATACCATTTATCAGTAGGTTCTTTTACCCCTTAAAGGCATAAAGTCTTTTGAGTGTCAAGATAGCTCACATTACTAAGGTATTATTTTACGTGGTGTGGTTTAAAAAAATGGTTCAAATGGCTCTGAGCACTATGGGACTTAACTTCTGAGTCCCCTAGAACTTAGAACTACTTAAAACTTACTAACCTAAGGACATCACACACATCCACGCCAGAGGCAGGATTCCAACCTGCGACCGTAGCAGTCGCGCGGTTCCAGTCTGTAGCGTCTAGAACCGCTCGGCCTCTCCGGCCGGCGGTGTGGTTGAGAGCAACTGTTTTTCAACTTCGAACTGTGTCAAATTTCATCAGAATCGATCAACTCAGTAACGTATTAAAATGTTATTAAGATAACATGAAATGCCCATGATTTTGTGTGTCACTGAGTTGATCCGAACGATAACGACAACTAAATGGAGTGTACGCCATCGGAAGCAGGATATTTCCTTTCTATTTTTCATTCACAAACTCGCTGACAGTTGTAAGTTTTGTCGCATCTCTCATGAATACAGAATAAGAAATTTATGCGTTGTATGTACACTGAGTAAAATACATAGTACATAAACCAATATAACGGATTATTTAATAACAGAAGGGCGTTTGCAGTTTTAAGGCTCCTTAGTTACTTACAAAATCGAGAAAATTAAATATTTACATCTAGGGAGAATCTATCATTCATTACTACTAGCTTTTTTCAAATTCGCGTAATGACTACATAATCTGATTTACGAGTAAATGCATTTTAACCTCCGAAAACTGAAATCACAAGATAACTTTCAGTTGGTTAGAGGCACAGTAATGTCGGTTTCTCTTACGCCCACTTTATTGAAATTGTAACATTTCGTACAGGATAACGAATTAAACTTCGTGTTCATCAGTATATTGGACTGTCGCATGTTATTTTTGCTCCTGATCCATTTTGGACGCAACAGTTGTATTTTCTGCTCTTCTTATTTAGTTTTTGACGCACTTTTTCTGCCTTAAGTGCCACAGCGATATCCATGTCAGCCCATGTGATGTCAGTTGTTGCCATTATGGTAACTATGCCATTGGAGTTCATACTGTTGCAGATGTAACCAGTAGCTCACTGTTTCATTGCTGTTTGAGCCATCATGTCACGCGCCGTTGCATCATCTACATCTACATATATATGATTACTCTACAATTCACAATCAAACGTAAGAGTGAGTACTTTCAGAGTATTTCTCTACTGTTACGCTCTCGAATATTACGTAGAAACACGGAACACCTAAATCTTTCCTTACAAGCTCTGATTTCTCTTATTTTATCAATATGGTTATTTCTTTCTGTATAAGTGCGGTTCAGGAAAATATTTTGTCATTTGTAACAGAAATTTGGTGATCGAAATTTTGTGTAAAGATCCCGCCGCAATGAAAAAGTATTTTCTTTAATGATTGCCACATCCAACTCGCTTATCATATCCATGACATTTCCGACCCTATTTCGTGAGAGTACAAAATGAGCTGCCCTTCGTCGATGTCCTCCGTCAGTCTTATCTGATAAGAATTTCATACTGTGCAGCGATATTCTCGAAGAGGATGGCCAAACATAATGTAGGCATTTTTTCTAGTAGATATGTTGCGCTCTAAGAATAGAGCGATGTGTCTCGTCTGTCTTCCCTACACAATTTTCTGTCTAAAGATTCGAGTTTAATCCCTTGGAATTTACTTGAATCGGTAACATTTCAGTTTGCGTGATTTATAGCGTCGCTGAAATTTAACGGACTTTTCTTTTTAGTATTCACTGTCAATCGCCGATTTTCGCACCATGCAGATATGTTGTCTAAATCACTTTTTAATTCGTTTTCATCTTCTGATGACATTATTACATGGTAAATGATGACATAATCTTCAGAGAATGTACGATGGCTACATATATTGTCTCCTAAATCGTTCATATAGATTAAGAACAGCAATGGGCCTATAGCACTTCCTTGGGTAACCCATATGTGACTTCAGTTTCACCATAAATCTTTCGTTCAGCTACTACGAACTGTGCCCTTTCTAAAAGGAAATCACGATTCCATTAGCACGGCTGGAGCCACATCTCACTGGCACTTTAGTTGCATGTGGAAACCTAGCTTTAATCGGAAGAGATTCCACACAGCCCTTTGTTATTCATATATGGATATGATGTCTGTTCTTTCGGACATGTCAGGAAGAACAGACACCATATCCATATAAGTGTATAGTTCTGACAACACAGGCTATGACCTTCTTCTTCTGTTCTGATGCACACATATTCCTCAACTCTTACGGGACTTGGTAAGAATGTCTTCCACGAGTAATGAGCGTATTGGGGTGGGACACTACGAATGTAGTGTGTGGACATCCAAGGTGAGAATGTGGGTCAAGCGGGCGGCGTGCGCGAGATAGTCCCTGCAGTCGCGCTATTCTCTGAGCCCTTGGTGGCTCTGATGGATAGAGCGTCTACCATGTAAGCAGGAGATCCCGTGTTCGAGTCCCGGTCGGGGCACACATCTTCACCTGTCCCCGTTGAAAAAATATCAACGCCCGTTAGCAGCTGAAGGTATAAATATCATTATAATTTCTTTGTTATTCATGTCAGAGTTCCTTCTATTCGTGGAAATACTGAAGCTCAGACCGCTAGTGGTATTGTGGTCGTGGGCCTTCTGCTTTCCGCAATCGGGATGATCCCCGAAGCTGGTCGCCTGTTAGACGCGAGGGAGACTATCCAGAGGCGCCTCCAGATGCGTCCCAGGGGCGATATATTTCGGAGTCGGCGCCAGCTCGCCGCTAGCGTATTAGGAGGGTGGGCGTGAGAAACGGGCGTGGCAGCTCGACACTCCGCGCCACACTCGACTGCCGCAGGTAGCGGCGGGCCAGCGCAGCGGCTGACATATTTTCGCACCCAGCCCTAGGCGTTCCACCCACACGTTCTCCTCCACAGACGGCTCTGCATTCATTTCCGTCACTGGCAAAGTTGGACTAGTTTTCTTGTAAGTCACAACGTTCACGGGAAATGTATAGATTCGATATGATTTTGAGAGTTCACCAACATCCCCACCACCATCATCATCAGCTCATCATCGTGGTCTTCTACTCTGTCCTGCCCCTAGCTGGGTCCTCTTGGAACAAGGGCCTCCCCATATTTTCCTGTCCTCCCACAACATTCTCTTTGCTCTCTGTCCAAGCTACGTTTCATCAGGTGGGACTGACGGATGACATCGAAAAAGTACAAAGAAGGGAAGCTTGTTTTGTATTATCGCGAAATAGGGGAGATAGTGTCACAGATATGATACGTGTATTCGAGTGGCAATCATTAAAACAAAGGCGTTTTTCGTTGCGACGGGATCTTCTCATGAAATTACAATCACCAGTTTTCTCCTCTGATTGCGAAAACATTCTGTTGGCACCCACCTACATAGCGAGAAATGATCATCACGATAAAATAAGAGAAACCAGGACTCGCACGGAAAAATTTAAGTGCTCGTTTTTCCCGCGTGTCGTTCGAGAGTGGAACGGTAGAGAGACAACACGAAGGTGGTTCATTGAACCCTCTGCCAGGCACTTTATTGTGAATAGCAGAGTAATCACGTAGATGTAGATGTCCTTCTTTCTCTGTCAGACATTCCTTTATTCCAGGGGCCACATTTCTCGGTTTTCCTCTGGGTCTCTTGTCTCCTACTGACATTTCATTAGCCTGTCGTCGTACTCCGCCACCTCTCATTCTTCTAATATGTCCATATCACCCTCATCTTATCTTTTCTGTGCCCTCATGCACGGGCTTCCCTTTAACTATTTCTTTTACCGTCTCATTCACTACTCTACCCATTCTGATTAGTCCTATTCCGGTTCTTTGAAGTTTCATCTCTCAAGCTTGTACGTTGCTTGTGGTGTCACCGCCAGACACCACACTTGCTAGGTGGTAGCTTTAAATCGGCCGCGGTCCATTAGTACATGTCGGACCCGCGTGTCGCCACTATCAGTGATAGCAGACCGAGCGCCACCACACGGCAGGTCTTGAGAGACTTACTAGCACTCGCCCCAGTTGTACGGACGACGTAGCTAGCGATGCACACTGACGAAGCCTCGCTCCTTTGCAGAGCAGATAGTTAGAATAGCCTTCAGCTAAGTCAATGGCTGCGACCTAGCAAGACGCCATTAGCAGTATATTGTCTGAAACTATAGAGTCTCACTTGTATCGTCAAGAGCGATGTAACACAAGGATGGATTAAAGTTAAGTATTCCAGGAGCTACGTACTTTTCTTTATAGCATTCATTACGTATCCTGTTACAGACCTATCTCTTGCCTGCGTGAGCTAAACGCGTGCCTTTCGGCTACTTCCGTGGCGTGGCTGTCTTGCTACGCCACAACATTGCTCACCAGCCCTGTCTTCATTACCCACATTTCTGCTGCATACATGAGTGCTCGGATAACATTGGGTTGATTTTTGGTGGTATATCCGATCTCCAGACCACACTTCTTGTACAGTGCAGGAATCCATGTACTTGCCTTAAGACGGCCAGAGTGGTCGAGCGGTTCTAGGCGCTACAGTCTGGAACCGCGCAACCGCTACGGTCGCAGGTTCGAATCCTGCCTCGGGCATCGATGTGTGTGGTCCTTAGTTTAGTTAGGTTTAAGTAGTTCTAAGCTCTAGGGGACTGAGGACCTCAGAAGTGAAGTCCCATAGTGCTCAGAGCCATTTGCACCATTTTAACTTGCCTTACTCTTTCACTGATCTCTTTTTCAATCCTCACGATGTATTCTACTACGTTTCCCAGGTTCTTGAAACTTCCCACATTTTTGACACATGCCCTCCAATAGGTTGCTGCTCTCATCTTATTCCTCGTTGTCACCATCACATCATAATTGTTTGCATTAAATTTCAATCCTCCTCTTCTTATTCCTCGTTGTCACCATCACATCATAATTGTTTGCATTAAATTTCAATCCATAATGTCCCATCACTTACTGCCATACATTTAAGCATTTCTTGCGCATCTCCTCCTCTATTCCCCCACACCATTTCATCACGTGCAATCACCGTTGCTTTCATATTTTCATCTCCTATTCGCGCAGCCACTCCTGCCGTTATATCATCCGTAACGGTGATAAAAAAAATGGGAGGGAGAGTACAATCCCTTGCCTCAACCAATTTTTCTGTTCTAACCAGTCTGTCTTCTCTTCTCTTACTTATACAGAATTCACACTTTGTTGATACAGTTCTTTTATTCTTCCCATAGCCACACTTCTAATTCTCCTTATCTGAAAGATTTCGCAGATCTTGCTTCTGTCTACACTATAATATGCCTTCTCAATGTCCAGCAACACTATTACTGAACTCTTAACATATTCGCAGTATCTCTCTTGGAGACGCCGATAACTGGTTCCGCTCTAGACCTTGCTGGTACCCTCCCTTATTCTTCTTACTGAATGTACTCAAATAACCTGAAAAATCAAGGACGTTTAATAAAGAATGTAAATTGTTGAGACTTCAGTGTATCGACATGTAACTATGGTCAATAACAATAGTGAGGCACTGTGAATCTCACAGAATCCGCGAGCACATACCTTCGTATTTTTTCCTGTTTGCGAAACAAGCATGGTTATGGGTTCCGCCTGTTGCAAAATACCTACGTTTTTCTCAGATTTTTAGTTGCGCATGTTTCGACTCATAAGTGCCGTAAGAAATGGGTTTCGCTTCATGTCCACGAAAAATTATCTTAAAAGTTTGACTGTTTTTCTATGTTACATTTTTAAGCAAAAATACTAGTATCGCCGGCCGTTGTGGCCGAGCGGTTTTAGGCGCTTCAGTCCGGAACCGCGCTGCTGCTACGGTCGCAGGTTCGAATCTTGCCTCGGGCATGGATGCTTGTGATGTCCTTAGGATTGTTAGGTTAAAGTAGTTCTAAGTTCTAGGGGACTGATGACCTTAGAAGTTAAGTCCCATAGTGCTCAGAGCCATTTGAACCATTTGACTAGGCTCTAAGGTGAGCGGGTACGAATCCTCGTGACCGATGAACTTATCACTGACTGCATTTCTGCAACAAGGGGAGAAAAATTGTTGGCCTGAAGTTCTCGATCACCAGTCTTTGCACAAATGTCGTGGATTAAATTCCCAAATTGTCCGCAGTGTCTCATGAAGTGAGAGCATGTGACGCTCTTGACGGCGATCCGTTCGTTGGATGGGGACGTTAAGCTTGACGGTCCTGTTGGTGATATTCTGGGGAGTAGCTTATGTAATGGGACCAGGTTTCACCCTCTCCCTTCTCGTTATCATCATCACACAGACAGAACACTACGCTACATACGCCTCCACTACGCCCGCCTAGATCCACACAAGTCTTGCATATCCGCAGAGAAAGGATCCAATGAGCGCGAAGGAAGAAAAGCCCTTCTTAGCCAACAATTTCATTCGTTTATTTATACATCAGTTTGAGACATTTACCTGATTGGATTAATAAAATATATAGACAAGATCCAACGAAGAGCGACAGTAGCAGACGTCACAAGAAATGTGTTGTGCATCACGGAGAGATGTGCTGTTGAAATTCAGAAAGAGTACGTTCCGGGAATGGTCGGGTAATACATTACGTCTGCCACATACGTATCGCGAAATAACACCAGCCAGAAAATTTGTGAAATTAGAGTCAATACAGAGATTTACCAACTATCATTCTTTGCAAGCGCCATTCGGGAATGGAACAAAGAAAGTCGAAACAGGTAGTAATACCACAAACCGTAAAGTGACTTACGGAGTATTCCTATCTATATGTCGGTATCACGATGTCTCGTCACCCAGATAGTGGCGGTAGAAATTTTTTCTACGTCCAGTATTCAAATTAAACATCAGACTGAATGTCAACATCTGACATGCGTTAAAGATTGCGGTAACGGATATACTAGTAACGCCAGTTACGAAAGCAAGTGAACAAACGCGTTCGCAGAAATTTGAAAAAAGTGTCATATCACTTAGTCTTATCTAGATGATTTCTGTGTTATTAGTTATCATCTAAAATTGGTGTAGTCAGTGAATAAAACAAATTTTTCTCATTTTTAAAAATTTTACCAACCTTAAAAAAAACAAGCAATTTCTACAAAAAAACCAGGCTCCTCAAACAGTCCTACCAGAGGAAAAGTTTTGGGATAAAAAACGTACAGCCGAGATTACCACACACTGGTTTTCTGACTCCCACGTACGCAGGGCATGCGCAGAAGAATTTGTTCTCTCCGTGGGGGATCCTATTTTGAGGCAGCCCAGCAAATGAAGCAGCAGCAGAGATGTGTTAATCTGGATAGTCCTCCTCACAGAGTTTCTTTTGAACGGAAAGCGAGGCTGCGAAGAAGGCGGCAGAACAGTTTAACGCACTAATTACGAGATATGGAACGGCGGGCGAGCGCGCACATCTTGCGGACATCACTAATGTGGCAACACCGCTCTTCATGTCACGCCTCATATAACTCTCCGCAGGGCTATTACACCCTCTTCAGAAAGCTACGCGCGCGCAAACATTTTAAAATAACACCATTCCCGCTCTTAAAATGTTTTTACTCCCCCGGCTTTTATTTTTCTCCTCTATCTCTTTTTCCGCCGCCGTCTTTCCTCGGCCGCGCGCTCGCTCGTCTATTTTGTGCTCCAGATTATATTTTATCTCTGGCTCAGGACGAGATTCGTGAGCTAAGCTCCTCTTTGTAGCAGCCTGCGAGGACTCTTTTCTCTCCGAGCATCACTAACGCCATCTGTCGCCCGGTATTTTCGCTACGCTCAAACAACTGCCGGCCGTCAGACGCCTAGTCGCTACACTGATGAATCAACAGGGGCCACTCCAGTCTCTAATTGTCCATTAAGGACGAGGACAGATAAATGTGAGTCTACAAAGGGGAATCGTGGCACAGAGGATGGGGAATTCAGGAACAGACAGAAGTCTGTGTGTACGAGGAAGTCTTTGTGCCATGAAAGGCCACCCGCAATTAGACAATAATTACATTAGAGGCTCACTCGCCTGGGTACATCCATGCGGGTGGGTCATGAGCCTTCTCTACTCAACATTTTTACATAAACCATTTTCTAATATCTCAGCTATCTTCCAGAGAGTAAAGCAGTATGATAACTAAGGTCCCTCGGAAATGGCATGGAGAACAAAGAGGGATATTCGTTTATTAAGATAATATCGCTCGCGAAATTCAAACCAAGGTGAAAATCAGATGAAGCTTTGCACAGATGCGTAGGGCAGTGTCTCTGGTATACCCGTCGATCGCGTCACGCCGCTCTCTTCAGCTGTGGGAGTAGAGTGAGCACGTAAAGAAGCCCAGAATATACGAGCGGCGTTGAATAAGTAAAGCAACACATTTTTTTCTGAGGGCAGGTTGGTTTTATTCAGTATACCCATACAACATATCATTCCACACTCTTTTGGCTACAAAACCTTATTTTACAACATACTCTCTGTTCAATGTGACTGCCTTACGCCACCTTACTGGGAAGGCCTGTATGGCTCTGAGCACCATGGGACTTAACATCTAGACTTAGAACTACTTAAACCTAACTAACCTAAGGACATCGACATCCATGCCAGAGGCAGGATTCGAACCTGCGACTGTAGCGGTCGCGCTGTTCCAGACTGAAGCGCCTAGAACCACTCGGCCACATTGGCCAGCGAAGGCCTGTATGCCCACATGCTGCCGCTTTATTGATCGACGGCGTAGCCTAACATCTTGCTGCATCAATAAACTCCCCATCATGACGTGCTACTTCCCGCCGAGTGCATCCTTTATTGGGCCAACCATGTGGAAGTCGAAAGGTGTGAGAACCGGATTGTAGGGTGGATGAGAAGAACAGTCCGATGAAATTTTGTGAGCTCCTCTCCGATTCGCAGACTTGTGTAAGACCTTGCGTAGCCATGGAGAAAGAGAAGTTCGTTTGCATTTTCGTGGTGACGAGCACGGTGAAGTCGTCTCTTCGATTTCCTGAGGGTACTAGAATAAATTCAGAGTTCTTCGTCGCACCGTGAGGGAGGACATCAAACAGAATAACCCCTTCAGAGTCTCAGAAGACCATCGCCATGATTTTACCGGCTGAGCGTGTGGCTTTAAGCCTTTTCTTTGGAGGAGAGGTGGTGTGGCACCACACCATGGACTGCCGCTTTGTTCCAGCTTGGAAGTGATGAGTCCATGTTTCATCGTCTGTGACAATGTTGGACAAAAATTGTCACGATCAATTTCATAAAACTCAAGCAGTTCCACACAGATGGTCCTTCGTTGGTCTTTATGGTCTTCTGTTAGGTGGGAAACCCAGAACGTGTACTCTCTGCTAACGTCCTACTTCTCATGCGCAGTGGTCTTCGCGTAGTACGACATGTATAATTTACTCATTGAAGTCCCCTCGTATCAATACGTGCGAATTTTCTTTGACATTTCGCAGATAATGCTTGACTATTAAACCAGCTACGTATAAGTACCGCAGCGCCATTAATTGGTTAAAATAATAAGCTCTACTGCAGAAACAGCACTGCGTCAGACAGGCGACATGTGATACTGTAAGGTGCAATTTTAGAAATAATAAAATCTGAAGGCTATGTTTTGTATTTTTGCTAATGTAAAGTGAGCATGCAACAAGTAGGCCCACAAATGAGTGGAGAACTGCGAACCAGTGGTTCTGTTAAAGCATTACTTAACCGGATGGTTTTTGCGACTGTTATAACTACAGTCTGGTTTCTGTCAAGTTATAAGTAACCTCTCACTTCCTGTATTTTATCGCTGGCACCTTCAGAAGTTAAAAGATTTTATTCCAGTCACCAAAATGAATACGTTTCTCTATCTCTACAAATATTATAAACATCAGGTCTCTTTCTTTAACCCATCTTCTGGAATAAATCGCAGGAACAGTACTGCCTGGCGTGTTCTTACATTTCTCTGGCAACCATAATTATCGTTCTCGATTTCGGCGTCTTCCAGTTTTTAAATTCTTTTATATATAATTCTTACCAGTAATTTTGCAGTCGTCTCTCTTTAAACTGATAGTTCGCTATTATTCATACCTGTCAGTGCCAGCCTTCTTTCGAATAGGAATTACTACATTCTTCTCGAAGTTCGAGGGTATTTCGCCTGTCTCATATCTTGCACACCAGGTGGAATAAGTTTGTTCCAAAGATCTCAATCATTCTGAAGTAACGTTGTCTACTCATGACGTTTTGTTTCGATTTGATTCTTGCAGTGCTCTGTCAAAGTTTTCTCGCAGTATCATACCTCCCATCTTATCTTCATTTATTCTTCTTCCCTTTCTAAATATTGTCCTCGAGCAAATTTCCCTTGTATAGTATTTCCATACAGTCTTTCAGACTCCCAGCTTTCCCGTCTTTGCTTAGTACTGGCTTCCCATCTGAGCTCATGATATTCATATAGTTGCTGCTTCTTTCTCTAAATAACTCTTCAATTTTTGTTATAGGCAGCATCTATCTTTCCCACTTTTACAACCTTACATTTGTCCTCTGGCCATTCCTGCTTAACCATTTTGCTCTTTCTACCAAACTCATTTTTAGACGTTTGTATTCCTTTCCGCTTCCTTCATTACCAGTTACAGCAGGACATCTTTTTAAATATTTTTAGTATTTTACGCACAAACAACCACTTATCGAGACAAACTACAATGCGCTTTCAGCTTCTGCGCTGCAGTGTGCCGTTAGCGACAAGTGGTCCCCCTGACGACCGCGCGACAGCGGCGACCTTTCTACGGGGTGTCCCGCGCTACTGACGAGCTCTCACACCAGCCCTGCAAACAGAGAGCGGCTCCGTGACTGATGGAGCAATCGGCTAAGGAATGCCAACACACACGTGCCCTGAAATAACTCTCCCGCACGTTGGCACGCGTGTCTCTTCCATTTGTTTTCATTCTCCCCCCGCACTGGCCCTCCTGTTGGAGCGCCGTGTTTTCTCCGTCGCCGCGTCCCGTCCACGTGTGTCCCACAACCACTTCTCGCACGCCTGCACGTTTCCTTGACCTGTCCCCTCTCGGCCCTGTATTTTATGTTGCGGCTCAATGAAGCGTAGCCTTTCTATCCCGAGCAGAGTTTTTGCAACACTCTCGAGTATTTTGTCAGCATTTACCCAGTTTGGTCGTGGTGGCATAAAGTCCTGTCTATACAGAGTCAGATAACGCTACAATACTTCCACGGCATAACCCAGCCCTGTTAGGACTGTGGCTATGAAAAATCAAAGTCTTGGATTACGTTCATAAAATCACTGTAGAATCCTGCCTCGGGCATGGATGTATGTGATGTCCTTAGGTTAGTTACGTTTAAGTAGTTCTAAGTTCTAGGGGACTGATGACCTCAGAAGTTAAGTCCCATAGTGCTCAGAGCCATTTGAACCAAAATCACTGTATTTATTCAAAATAGTCTCCACCTGAATCAAAACACGGCTGAAATCGTTTTAAAAGTGTTTTGAAACAGTCACTATAGTGCTTTCTTGGAATTGTATTTAGCAGTTCTCTTGGATGTCATCAATTGCATCACAACGGTGTCCTTTCATTGCCAACTTCAATTTGGGAAAGAACCCTAAGTCGGCTGGTGCCAAATCCGGCGAATATAATGAGTGATCCAGGACTGTGGTCCATTTGCTCGTCAAAACTTCGGGCACAATCTTCGCCTTTTTGGCTGGGGTTTCGTCGTGAAGGAGTAACCAGGAACCTGCCTCTCGGTATTTGGGTCGAATTCAAGGAATTATCGCCCACAAACGTTGGAGCACTCAAACATTTTAATTTTGCTTCACTGCTCCACTGCCGTTTTCCGACGAATGTCAGACACGTACTGTTACATTCGCGGCCAGGATGCCTACTGCAGCTTTCAGCTTCTACAGAGCTGTTTTTGAAACTTTAAGGATCGGAACGCCGAAGCTCGCCATGAGATAGCATTGTAGTTTGGAATTTCACACAGGCAGTCCTAACGGAAAAAGTACACACTACTTATCAATAGAAAGAGGAGAAATTTCGGGATGCAGCAATATCCCGATAGTAAAGCTCTAGATTAACCTCCCTGCGGATTATCCGGGAATAGTTCGGCACTTTTAGAAACAAAGCACGTTGCTTGAACTACTGTGTTTTACAGTGGTGTGTAAAACTGAAGGACGAAACTAAGTTCCACGTGATCTGTCACGCCAAGTAACATAACTTGATGAAATTTTAGCCATAAACGGAAGGATCTTCTACAGTGTACGAAGATTTGAAGGTCAGTAAGCCCATGAAATATTCTGCCTCCACACACCATAACACCTGGACCCCAAAACTGTCATGTTTCACAATTTTTAAAGGATGTCATAATCGCTGTTTTCTCTAGAAATTATTTATTTCACAATTGCAATTTTGACCTTTAGGCGTTTTTCAGGTGCTACTGCAAAAGCTAAAAAAAAAAAAAAAAACTTAACTCCTCTCGAACAGGCCATGAAGGCCCAACTGTACCGACCGGCCGCCGTGTCATCCTGAGCCCAGAGACGTCACTGGATGCGGCTGTGGAAGGGAATGTGGCCAGCACACTGCTCTCCCGGCCGTATGTCAGTTTCCGAGACCGGAGCCGCTATTTCTCAGTCAAGCGGCTCCTTAGGACGCCTAACAAGGGCCGAGTATTCCCGCTGCAAACAGCGCTCGGCAGACAGGATGGTCACCCATCCAAACGCTAGCTCAGCCTGTCAGCGCTTAACTTCGGTGATCTGACGGGATCCGGTGTTACCACTGCGGCAAGGCCGGTGGCACAAAAGCTAAAGAAATACAAAAATGAAGCACAGAGTGTATTTGCAGAACTGCACGAACACGTCATGCAGAATGTAGTACCTTACAAAAATGGTGAAAATGATACATTACTTAAATTTTTTTGCAGCATATGTCAGACATTAAGGACCTCCGACATGTATACATGTCATCGTTAAAAACAAACCTTTGCACTGTAGGAATACGTACCATCAGAAGACTACGAAGCTCTGTGCATCGTGAATTGATGTAAATTACGTGAATGTTACCATTTTTAACATCCTTCAAAAAATCGCTACCAGCCAATATTAGCTCACACCTAAACTGTGTGTTATAACACTGATTTGTAGCGATTTATGTGAAGGATGTCCGCCCCTGGTAGCTGAGTGGTCAGCGCGACGGAATGTCACATCTAACGGCCCTGGTTCGATTCCCGGCTGGGTCGGAGATTTTCTCCGCTCATGGACTGGGTGTTGTGTTGTCCTTATCAACTTCATTTCATCCCCATCGACACGCAAGTCGCCGAAGTGGCGTCAATTCGAAAGACTTAAACCAGGCGAACGGTCTACCCGACGGGAGGCTCTAGCCACACGCCATTTCCATGAAGGATTAAGTGATGTAGTATTTTCACTGTTTTTGTGATGTACTACTGCCTACATTATATGTCTGTGCAGTTCGGTTTATACACTCTGTGCTTCATTTTTTTATTCTTTTAGCTTTTGCAGTACCACTTGAAAATGGCCCAAAGGCCAAAATTAGAATTGTGAAATAAATAATTCCTACTGTCAACGGCGAATATCACGTCCTAAAAAATTCAACATGAGTGTCGACCCAGACCATGAGAAGTTCATGATATTCGACACTGCTTCTGGGTAGCTATGTCCAGCGTTGTCGAACATCGTCTTTAGGTAGTTCAGCTGTTATGGTATGGGGAGGCATAACGTTGCACGGGCATACTGATCTCAAAATCTTGGAAAACGATACACTCACTGGTCGGCGTTTTTGTGACACTACTCCATCCCAATGTACGTCTTTACCGGGGTGCTTTCTGTCCTGACTTTATTTTTGCGGGTGACTAAGCATAACCGCAACGAGCTGCGCAGGTAGAGAAGCTCCTGAAGCGAGAATATATTCGGCGAATCGACTGGCCTGCGCCCCACCCATCTACTTAATTCCATCGAGCACGTGTGGGATGCGTCACGAAGACGTACTGCAGCACGGATCATGCATTGCCGTCCGTAATGTCCAGCGGACCATCATAAATCTAGGTGAATTCATTGTAGTTATTCTCCCCGGAAAAAAGTACCATTACCAGTAATCTCAGTGCGTATTTCTTTCAGCTACCTTCTTTTACTATACTGCAGCAGTTCTTTCTGTGGTCCAAGTTTCATCGATCTATGTTTCTTGGCAGTGCGAAAGTTACTTTCGTCATTACGTTTTGCAGGCCGGTGCATTTAGATAAAGGCGAGGAAAACATCCGCGGGTGGTAAATCAAAAATGGTTCAAATGGCTCTGAGCGCTATGGGACTTAACTTCTGAGGTCATTAGTCCCCTAGAACTTAGAACTACTTAACCCTAACTAACCTAAGGACATCACACACATCCATGCCCGAGGCAGGATTCGAACCTGCGACCGTAGCGGTCGCGCGGTTCCAGACTGTAGCGCCTAGAACCGCTCGGCCACTCTGGCCGGCTGGTGGTAAATCACTGCTACCTATGAGCCCGGGTACTAGCAGACATATGATACAGATATAGTGAAGAAAGTATGTTCCGTAGAGAAAAAGAAGAACAAAAACGAGGCAACAAAGGAGACCCTTGGACAGACGCAGAGAGCACCTGATCAGGATTAGAGGGCTGTGTCAGTTTCAGGGGAGTGTTTCCAATAAAGAAAGTTGGCTACATCTTAAAAACTCAATATATTCACAGGCGTTAGACAAATGGGCACGACCAGGTCTGTAGGTGAGCCTTCAGCAGTCCTGGTGGACATGAGAAGATGTTGATCTCGATGTCGAAACAAAGTTCAGAAGGGTGTAGGGGAGAATTCACGTCATTGCTAGTTAGAAGCTGGTGCCAGAGAGAGAGAGAGAGAGAGAGAGAGAGAGAGAGAGAGAGAGAGCACGCGCGCGCATGTGCCTGGATCTGAATCTGATACGCTTCGGCGACTACCAGTGGTCAATACGAGATTTCTCTCCCATGCCACCTATTGGCTACCAAAAGTGCATAGTGGGCATGTTATCAAAAGGCTATGTTCCACGGAACAAACAATGTCTGCTAAAGCATCACTTGCCACAATGACTTGTTCTACAACATTAACGAGATATTAAAAATAAAAAAAAAATTAAATACCAATAGGACTGGCAAGGCGACCTGAACACGTTACCACACACACTGAGCCAATCGAAACTTGCTGCACTTTGACGTTAGAAAAGCAAAGGTTCATTACTTTTCAGCTGCGTCAAATTAGGAAGAACCAGCATTAGGATAGACTTCTTAGTTTTTGCGTCAGAACATCGAAACAACATAAAAACCTATATAAATTAAACTAACAGCGGAAAGAGTAGGCCTCTCATTGAAAAAAGGTATCTACTTAGCAACAATCAGACACCCAAAATTCTAAAAACTAAAAACGGAAGAACTGGTAAAATTTTCTGTACAAATATTTATGTGAGATTATTTAAGAGACTGTGTCAGTAACGATTGGTAACGAAATATGTTGTCACAGATTGGAAACAGCCTTCAGATTTCAACAATACGCTTACAACAATTCGCACATTTCAAAACATCCTGTCAGCTACTCTTTGCTATCTACAGTTTCACGACATGAACATAGGACGTGACTTTATGCATCTATTAATAGTGCGCAGCTACTAAAGGGCTTCGTCTGAGCTCCTACGTACCTGGCAGGCTTTCCCCTCTGCCTTAGCTATCGTATAAAAAAATATCAATAAAGTATACATGTGCTATGTTGCGGACGTTCTATCAGGTAAAGTAATCGTAGTGAGTTTTACTGAACTACGTTCTGAAACAGAACAAAAAGTAAGATAGTTACAATAAGCAAAACAGAAAATTGAACTTATATGCCTTCGGGCCATGTTATTTTCGGAAAAGCGTAAGAATGTACCGAATGTTGATTTAATATAAATTCAACAAGCTCAACTAGCTTGGCAAAATTTTATTGTACAGGTGGACTGTATACTACCTTATGAAACAGGGAACCAGTAGTAGAACGCGACAAGCAGTTCAACGAGAATGGAACACTATTTGTTTCAAAAAGCAGGGACAGACCGAGCGAGGTGGCGCAGTGGCTAGGCCCTGGACTCGCATTCGGGAGGTCGACGGTTCAATCCCGCGTCCGGCCATCCTGATTTAGGTTTTCCGTGATTTCCCTAAATCGCTCCAGGCAAATGCCGGGATGGCTCCTTTGAAAGGGCACGGCCGACTTCCTTCCCCATCCTTCCCTAATCCGATGAGACCGATGACCTCGCTGTCTGGTCTCCTTCCCCAAACAACCCAACCCAAAAGCAGGGACACATATAAGAGTACAACATTATTTTGAGAGTTCTGCGTAGGCAGCAGGTGCAACATAGAAAAACTGAATTGTTAAAGAAATCGTGTTACAAGATGAACAGAATAACTAACGAAGAAGCTCTTATTCCAAAGAAAGCGGAATCTAACCTCCGTAGAATATGACCTACTGGTAACAGAGAAATCACATATTAAGACACGAAGTTTGGATGAAGACGGTTGTACAGGAGACAGTAGAAGGACAGGGCAAGGTCTGCGACATCTATAGCGATGTGAAGAGACTACTGAGGGTGGTAGAATGGTGACTGGCTATTGCTAACCAACATACAGATCGAACAAAAGAAGAACGACTGACTTCATGGTCTTCATCAGATTGGTTACGGTCCAGGAGCGGGCATATTTAAGACGACTAGGCCGGCCGAGGTGGCCGTGCGGTTAAAGGCGCTGCAGTTTGGAACCGCAAGACCGCTACGGTCGCAGGTTCGAATCCTGCCTCGGGCATGGATGTTTGTGTTGTCCTTAGGTTAGTTAGGTTTAACTAGTTCTAAGTTCTAGGGGACTAATGACCTCAGCAGTTGAGTCCCATAGTGCTCAGAGCCATTTGAACCATTTTTTAAGACGACTAGGCCGTTGGTCAAAATTCAGGGTTATGCAGAAGTACCTCAGGTTTTAAAGAACGACTGTGCGAAAGATACAAGACTTACAGAAAAATGACGCATTTCGGTGCGTAGAGCATCTATTCAGGTTTTAAGTCGCGTTACAATTAATATGGGCACAATTTGTGTCGCGGAAAACGTCAACACGGGCGGAGGCGCATAAACATCCATTGAATTCGCTGTTGGGAAGGCGCAACGGCAGCAGTCTGTTTTGGAAATTTGTTCATCGGGATGGCCATCTGCAGGTACGACGATGCAACAATATGGAGTGGATGATTTGTCTACATGTTCTGAGACGTGCGCCCCCTAGTCAACTACGCCACATTTTGAATACTACAGATCGAAACTTATTTATATGCAGACTGAAGTGGCTAACGAAAATTTGTGCCAAGGCTGGGATTCGAACCTGAGTCTCCTGCTCACTTGGCAGATGCTCCAACCACTCCGCCGCACTGGCACAGCGGCTTTGTACAACTGCAGGGACTACCTAGCACGCCTCCCTGGTCAGTCCAAATTCCCATTCGCGTCTCAGCCCACTTGGTATTGTTGACTGAAACTTGGAGAGATGATCTACCCGCTGATGAAGTTTCCACGCAGCCAATTTTTCAAACCTCAGAGGTACGCATTCGGGAGGACGACGGTTCAATCCCGCGTCCGGCCATCCTGATTTAGGTTTTCCGTGATTTCTCTAAATCACTCCAGGCAAATGCCGGGATGGTTCCTCTGAAAGGGCACGGCCGACTTCCTTCCCCATCCTTCCCTAATCCTATGAGACCGATGACCGCGCTGTCTGGTCTCCTTCCCCAAAACAACCAACCAACCAACCTCAGAGGTACATATGAAGAATCATGTATTGTTTGTAAAAATGGAACTGTCAACACAGCTGCGCAACTGTAAACATACTCATTGTTAACTGAATATCGCCATTGTGACCATACTCATCAGATGTGACATGCTCTTGTAATCCAAGTTACTGAAGGGCCATTGTGTAAGAGAGAACTATAGACCAGCTATAGTTTCAGTCGCTTCGTGAGCTCCGGAGCGACCACGGACCTTCAGCACGCTGTAGACCAGGCCGATGGTGCTTTAGATAAACAGAGATTGTGACGGCAAACTCGAATCACTTCCCACATTATCAGACACGCAATTCTACTGGTAGTATGAGACTTGATAAATTCTGAGCCAGAAGAGGTATTGCAGTGCGTAAGGCTGTGGAGATACACGGACCACCCACGCCGCGTGCAACTAAGCGCTATCATTCGCCAAATTGCGGGCTGTGAACCCACTCCGCATTCACCACGCGCCACGCGCTTAATGCCTAATCCGTGATCCGCAGGGCGGTATTCTCTCTCACTCACTCTCTCTCTCTCTCTCTCTCTCTCTCTCTCTCTCTCTCTCTCTCTCTCTCACACACACACACACACACACACACACACACACACTCACGCACACACACACACAAGTGCAGACATACACAACTACCGCAGTTGGCGTCGGCTGTGGAGAGAGTCCCTTGGCCGGTGATTGATCTGTCCATTACGTCATTAGGGCGGCTGGTCCGCCATTAGGCGGCTGCTGCGAGATAGCTGGCCCCAGGCCTTCACACCTGAGTCCCGCCCAAGCAGCCTCGCATCCGACATGCCCCGCCGGTGGTCCAGCCTAAACGTCCGCGGCCCGACTTCCTAACCTCATGACTACACCCGCAGGACACACGTCTTCGTGAAGACGTTCTTCTTTTGGAACATACAGCAAGCCCACTAATTTAAGAGCGTAGGCTATGGCGGGCGGAGTCCATTTCAACAAAGTTCTTCTGGGTGAGTGACCACGTCATATGTAATAAAACCATCAATGTTTCGCTTGCAGCCTTCATGGGAGTGACTATTTGTGGCTTGTGACTGCTGCTCATTTATTATTTGGTCATGGCTGGGCGTTTTGGCAGACTACTGAGCGACGGGATCAAGTAGAAAGGATATCAGACGCTACTGCTGTTATATTTGGTATGTCGTCGTCAGTGAATTCAGTGGTAACTGCCACTGTGACGTAGTGTTTCTTACGTTGTGACCGGTGGCTCCTGATACCTGTCAGTGCTCCCTGTTCCTATGTATAGTGTTTACGTCGCGTGATGGCGCAGGTCAGATTACGGTCGACCCGCCAGCTTGCAATTACCGCAAACGAAGACGGCGACAGTCAGTCGCTCACTTCGCCATTCATATTGCTAGTCCGATAGCTCCCCTCATTTTGCACTTAGTGGTGAGTGACGGCCTAGCTAAAAAATGAACTTGTTTGAATTGTATGGACCCGCTATATTTGTCCACATGTGCTGCGGCCGCCGATTAACTATGATGAGCACTAATTAACTGGAGAAACCTGAAGGGAAGGAAGAAAAGTAGAATGATTTAACGCACTGTCCGCAACGAGATCATAAGAAACAGAGCAAAAGCACAGAATGATGGAGTATGAGGAAGAATATCGGCCCTATCCATTTAACGACACATCCAGTATTAAGTGATATTGAATAACTGCAGCCCGCATCTCGTGGTCGTGCGGTAGCGTTCTCGCTTCCCACGCCCGGGTTCCCGGGTTCGATTCCCGGCGGGGTCAGGGATTTTCTCTGCCTCGTGATGGCTGGGTGTTGTGTGCTGTCCTTAGGTTAGTTAGGTTTAAGTAGTTCTAAGTTCTAGGGGACTTATGACCACAGCAGTTGAGTCCCATAGTACTCAGAGCCATTTTTGAATAATTGCAGGAAACCTAAATCTAGATTGTCGGACGAGAACTGGAACCACAAGGTATAAAAGGGCAGTGCATAGCGGAGCTGTCATTTGTATTCAGATGACTGATGTGAACAAGAGTGCAGTGCCTTACC
The DNA here is from genome assembly GCF_021461395.2 of Schistocerca americana. NCBI lineage: Eukaryota > Metazoa > Arthropoda > Insecta > Orthoptera > Acrididae > Schistocerca > Schistocerca americana. The sequence continues at coordinate 283,659,921 of NC_060121.1, read as the reverse complement.
TCATCGCCAGCTTACTCGGTATAAATAAAGAATTAAATGATAATTAAATCGAGACCCTACGCTGCCGACAGGCGTTGATATACATCAACGGGGACAATTGAAAATGTGTGCCCCGATCGGGATTCGAACCCGGGATCTCCTGCTTACATGGGGTGGTTGGGTTGTTTGGGGAAGGAGACCAGACAGCGAGGTCATCGGTCTCATCGGATTAGGGAAGGACGGGGGAGGAAGTCGGCCGTGCCCTTTCAAAGGAACCATCCTGGCATTTGCCTGCAGCGATTTAGGGCAATCACGGAAAACCTAAATCAGGATGGCCTGCTTACATGACGGACGCTCTATCCGTCTGAACCACCGAGGGCACAGAAGATAGTGCGACTGCAGGGATTTATCCCTTGCACACTCCCCGTGAGACCCTCATTCCCAACTTAACGTCCACACACTACATTCGTAGTGGCCCTGTCCACTACACTCATTACTCGCGGCAGACAATCTTACCGAGTCCCGTAAGAGATCGGGCAATGCGTGTGCATCCGCACAAAAGAAGAAGGTCATGGCCGGTTAGCCTTAACTATATATGGAGAGGTATCTGTTGTTTCGTACATGTGCAAAAGAACAGATACCATCTCCATAGAGGAAGAATTCGTTGCTTCTTGTCTTCAAGTTCTACACACAGTTCTTAGCTATCACCAATGAAACGAAATGTAGGATTAGATGTCGTGTGCGATCAGACTGAAGATTTCCGAGTGAACAGAGTGGAGAGACTTCGTCAAGAGACGAAAGGGTCTCAGCTGTGGCCCTGGAGAGTGCGTTCAGAACACTGTGGACGCCAAAAGACACCTCAAGCAGATCCCAGAAAAGAAACGGTTCGTTGAAGAACCAGAAGAGGAAAACGAATCAGCGTAATTATGAAAAAGTTAATCAGTGATTTCACGGAAAACAAATATTTCACGAACAGCTACTACAAGGTATGTAAATGAAATACCAAGAAACTCACGTCTTCAAGTCGTAGCTATTTTGCGAATGAGAAGCTACATTGGTGTAAAAACTATGAAATTCTTTCTTTCGTGTTGATAAATTAAATAGATATCGAGTAGCTGCATAACTTGAAACTTCTCTGCTTTCTCTTCATCTATAAGCGGCAATCAAAAATTTTTCTTTTAAGGGCGTTGCTACGGCCTATGTACGCTGAGGTGACAAACATCATGGGATATCGATATGCACATAAACAGATGACGGTATTATGGCGTACACAAGGTGTAAAAGGGCAGTGCATTAGCATGTGTATTCAGATGATTCACGTGATAAGGTTTGCGACGTGATTATAGCCGCACGATAGGAGTTGGCAGACTTTGAACGGGGAATGTTAGTTGGAGCTAAATGCAGAGGACATTCTGTTTGGGAAATCGTTAAGGAATTCAATATTCCGAGATCCACAGTGTCAAGAGTATGCGGGAAATACCAAATTTCAGGCATTACCTCTCACCACGCACAACGCAGTGGCCAATGGCTCTAGTCAACGGCCGAGACCAGCGGTGTTTGCGTAGGATTGACAGTGCTAACAGACAAGAACATTGTACAAAATAACTGCAGAAATCAATATGGGGCGTACTACGAACGTACCCGTTAGGACGTGAGGAAAATACGGCCTTAATGGGCTATGGCAGCAGGAGACCGACGCGAGTGCCTTTGCTAACAGCACGACAACGCCTGCAGCGCCTCTCCTGGGCTCGTGACCATAACGGTTGGACCCTAGACGACTGGAAAACCGTGGCCTGGTTAGATGAGTCCCGGATTTCAGTTGGTAAGAGCTGTTGGTAGGGTTCGATTGTGGTGCAGGCCTAAAGAGGCCATGGTGCCGGCCAGTATGGCCGTGCGGTTCTAGGCGCTTCAGTCTGGAACCGCGTGACCGCTACGGTCCCAGGTTCGAATCCTGCCTCGGGTATGGATCTGTGTGATGTCCTTAGGTTAGTTACGTTTAAGTAGTTGTAAGTTCTAGGGGACTGATGACCACGGATGTTGAGTCCCATTGTGCTCAGAGCCATTTGAAAGAAGCCATGGTCCCATATAGTGGCTCTGAGCACTATTGGACTTAACATCTACGGTCATCAGTCCCCTAGAACTTAGAACTATTTAAACCTAACTAACCTAAGGACATCACACAACACCCAGTCATCACGAGGCAGAGAAAATCCCTGACACCGCCGCGAATCGAACCCGGGAACCCGGGCGCGGGAAGCGAGAACGCTACCACACGACCACGAGCTGCTCCCATATAGTAGTCAGCAAGGCACTGTACAAGCTGATGGTGGCTCCTTAATGGTGTTGGCTGTGTTTGCAAGGAATGGACTGGATGTTCTGGTCCAACTGATCCGATCATTAACTGCAAATGGTTGTGGTCGATTGTTTGGAGACCATATACAGCCATTCATGGACTTCATGTTTTCAAACAAAGATGGTATTTTTGTGGATGACAATGCCCCATGTCGCTGGGCTACAATTATTTAAAATTGGTTTGAAGAACATTCTGGACAATTCGAGCAATGATTTGGCCACCCATATCGCCCTACATGAATACCATCGAGCATTTATGGGACACAGTCGAGAGGTTAGTTCGTGCATACAATCCTTCACTGGCAAGACTTCAGCGATTATGGACGTCTAAAGAGACAGTGACGCTCAGTATTTCTGCACAGGACATCCAAAGGCTTGTTGAGTCCCTGCCACATCGAGTTTCTGAACTGCGCCGCGCAAAAAGAGGTTCAAGACGATATTACGAAGTATCACGTAAGCGTACAAAAATGCACGACTCCGATGCGAGTATATAAGCACCGAAATGTAGGCAACGGGTTAATGTGGCTTGCGAGCCTAACAACAATAAATAATAACATAATACCGATCGATATTTTAGTTCATTATATTTCATGATTTCTAATCAATTTTTGAACATAATAAAAATTGAAAAAAAGGGTCAAACGCTTTGCGAAGTGTTTCTAAAATCAAGAAATGAAATAGATTAAAGAAATATTTGGCCGGTCGGAGTGGCCGAGCGGTTCTAGGGGCTTCAGTCTGGAGCCGCGCGACCGCTACGGTCGCAGGTTCGAATCCTGCCTCGGGCATGGATGTGTGTGATGTCCTTAGGTTAGTTAGGTTTAAGTAGTTCTAAGGGGACTGATGACCTCAGAAGTTAAGTCCCATAGTGCTCAGAGCCATTTTTAAAGAAACATTAGTCACATCTCATTTGCTACACATGGTTTCGAGTAGTATCATTTATTCTAGGTAACAAAGAAAACTATGGGTTCCTTTCGCTTCACGTCGAGTGGAATAGGATCCAGAGTGACTAGTACTGGTACGTATCCTTTGCGATGCGCTACACACTTGTTTGCCATCTCTATACGTAGCCATAGGTGTTTGGCAGGTTTTTATCTTGTTTCGACAAACATAGGGCTGTCGAGAATTTGCCAAGGTTGCGTATGGACTTGTCTTCGCCGTACCAGCAAGCGCTGGCCGGCGTCGGCTGCGCCCGGCTGTGGGTTGACGGCTCCATCAGGCCGGGCTGCGCCGCGCCCCTACCAGTAGTATTCGCATTGTGCAGCAATACGCGCGCCTCGCCGTTTCTCCACGGCTCGGGTCGAATGCGCGGGGCCGCGTCTCGATTGGATCCGCATATGCGGACGGCGGCTCGTAACGACTCGACGTCGCTTTACGACCATTCTTCGACTCGTCTAGGCCGCTCCTTTAGCAGTTAGCCCCGATGGCTTCATCTGGCGCAGTCGACGCCGCCTCCGTACCGCAGCCCAGAAGCCTTTCCCAGCGCTTCTCATTATGCCGAGTCAGTCGTTATTTATTGAGCTTTGTACACGAAGAATATTCGAGGAATTTGTTCTTCGTCGACAACATAAGGAAAGAAGATTAGGGTTTAACTTCCCGTCGATATGGAAGTCATTAAAGACGGAGCACACGTTAGGAATATATCATGGATGTGGATGGAAATCGGCCGTCCCCTTTCAAAGGAACTATCCCAACATTTGCCAGGAGCGATTTAGAGGAATCAAAGAAAACCTATAACTGGACGGCCGGACGTGTCATTCCGACTGCGAGTCTAGTATGCGGACTACAATTTCACCTCGTCCGGTACGAAAAAGGCAACTGTCGCTGCGCGACATTACAATATGCACCATAAACGCGGAAAAACGTTCCACGCAATACATTTTGTTTTGTACGAATATAGAACCAATGTCGTTTTTATTAGCCTGGACTTACAAGGTAAACAAGGAAGTTAAACCTTTATTCGACATCTAAATCTACATTTATATTCTACAACCCGTTGTGCAGTGCATGGAGGAGGGTACTTTTATCAATATTTGTGGTTTTCTGTCATATTCCATTCCCATACTGAAGCAAAGCATTGCTCTACTGTTCTTGCTTTAGACAGACCAATCGGGACCTAAAGATCGCTTTGTTATCCTCAGCCAATGGCGTCATTAGGATGCGGTATGAAGGACTGTGGAGTCAGTACACCACTCTCCCGATCGTTGTCGGCTTTGCAGACCTTGGATCTGCTCCTCTCATTCAAGCAACTCCCCAACCGACATCACGAGGCAGAGTGAACCCCGGTCCAATCCTCTCACCAAGGAAAAAGGCCTGACACTACCGAGAACTGAACACGGATCCTCCGCATGACAGTCACCCACGCTGAGCACTCACCCACAAAGGCGGACATATCGCATGAGTGGGTGAAAAATTGAGTACCTATTATGCCTCAGTACGCGTCCTCATATCTTTTATCTTATCTTGAACCCTGCGCCAAGAACACGAGTCTCGCGGTTCTAGGCGCTCAGTCCGGAACCGCGCGACTGCTACGGTCGCAGGTTCGAATCCTGCTTCGGGCATGGATGTGTGTGATGTCCTTAGGTTAGTTCGGTTTAAGTAGATCTAAGTTCTAGGGGACTGATGACCACAGATGTTAAGTCCCATAGTGCTCAGAGCCATTTGAACCATTTTTGAAGAACACGATGGCAGCAGTAGAAATTCACCTTAACCTTCTTCGGAAACCAGTTTTCTAAATTTATACAGTAGTGTTTGTGAACATAATGTCACCTTTCTTCTAAAGATTTCAGTTTAAATTCTGTGAGCATCCCTACACTTTTCGTATGAGCTGCACTGACACTCGCGGTCCTACCTGGGCATCGCTGAGTTGTTCGTTGTCTGCTGTCAAGCCTGTTTGATAAAGCTTCCTTACGCTGAAGCAGGTCTCAAGAAGTGGTCGCACTAGTGGCTTGTATGCAGTTTCATTTACAGGTGCACCACACTTTCCCAGAACCCTTATAATAAATCCAAGTCCGTTTTTGGTCTTGTCTACCAGTAGTTTTAGGGGTATACTGCCAACAGTTTTGGGGGTATGTCCCATTTCATATCGCTTCTTATAACCACCCCCAGATATTTATTCAAATGATAAGATTGGCTCCGGAAATTGTCCAATGAACTTGTAATCGGATAGTATCGGGTTCTTCCTCTTTATTAAGAACTGACACTGTAGAGACTCAAAATCTAGACACATCATGATGCTGCAAATCCCGTACGTGGCGCACGATTGTCTCGGTTCACGTCAGCCACAGCGTACAAGATAAGCGCAAAGCTCCTCTCTTGATACAGCACGTGAAGGCGCGACTGGACATAGCACTGTTCGCTGAGTGTAGAGTAGATTGTTGCAGAGACGGACAGCTCTAACAGAGAAAGAGTTTAAATTTCTTTTTATTTTGCGTATGGGCACATCTAGGGTACTAGATAAGTGCGGTAATTTCTCTGAAAAGGCCACGGCAGATTTAGCTGCCTTTTCCTCGTTCGATCCGAGTTTTCGATCTATCTTGGAAGCAGGGAATCCAACAACACTGAAAATGTTTTTAACGCAGAATTGGTCTTGTCGATGACGGGCTGCTGAACCCTAATTCGTTCTACTGCCTTCCTTTCTCTGATGTCTGGTCGCCTTGGAAAGCCAGGTTCGAAAATAATTACCTCGAACTTGCCGGTGATACACCCACGAAGAAGAAAGGTAAAGAGGCAAACGGCCGAAGCCTGTCTAAACGATGCACCCCACTTGACGTGATTTTAATGAATCCGCGCGAAACTTGGGTCAGAATGACTGGAGAGGAATTGAGAAACTCTTGCTTCTTGGGCTCTCCTAGCCAATTTGGCCATAAGACTTGTAACCTCCCCGCAATAATCTAATAAATGTTAATTTGAAATACAGCCAAGTGGAACCTCCCAACAAAAATAATGTTTAATAAAAATGTGAAATGGAACCATGCGTAAACTCCCCACAAAAATTAAGGAATGAAAATTGACCAAAAACCACACAATAATATTAATTAAATAATGAACCATGAACGAAATGTAACCTTCTAACAGAAATAATAATATCTGGTAAATTTTATAAGGACAGCAGCGCTGACCTTCGGCCCTGTATTCTGAATAAAACAAGCAAAATTCTTACCTCAAATAACTGCAACTATATCTACTCTTATTTATCGACACAGCTTCGTGCAATGCTGGCGTAAATACTTTTTTGCATTCTTGGAAGCAATGATGATGCATTGGAAAAATTCTTTAAATTGAAATGAATGCTTTTCTTTAAAAAATTACTCTATATTATGAAAATTATTATTGGGGCATCTTTTTCTGAACAAATTAAATTAGAATTAACTTACATTATTAATTATGCGCAAGGCTGCTTCTTTACCTGACCAGAGTCGCGACCAGACTGCCGACACGCGCAGGCACGCGCCGACCGCCAACTACTGTATCCGACTGACTACTACCGCAGACTCGCGCAGACTAGCATAGACTGAAGACTACAGCCGACTACTGCCGACTCACGCAGACTAGCGAAAAGCAACAACTAACTACATACTACTCTCTGGTCAGACTCTCCTATGCCTTGCCCATCGCCGGCAACGCATACGTCTTACAGACTATTTTCATTACCTTGTTCTTTCCATTCAATAAGTCCTGTATTCCTTCCTTACTTTCACTGAGGATAGCAATGTCATCAGCGAATCTACTCATTGACATCTATTCTCTTTGAATTTCAATCTGTGTCTCGGGCCGTTCCTTTTATTTTGGCCGTCGCTTCTTCAACCTTCAAGTTAGGCAATGGAGCAGAAAGACGACTTCCTAGTCTTAGGCATTTTATGATCCGAACGCGCTTCCTTTGGTGTTCCTTTCTTATTGTTCCTCTACTGATGAACGCACGTCCATTCGTCTCTGGGGCTTTAGCGGCGAAGTTCGACCGCATACGCTGTGCGGGCTGTCCGCGAAGCAAGAGCAGACGGCTAAAGTGTAGGAAGGCTGGTGCGGCCGCCGTGACATGTGCGTCAGTACCTTGCGAGTAGCGGCCGCTACTTAGTGAACACTGCCGGGTAAACAGCCGCCCATCTGGCGCTGCGGCAAAAACGCTTCAGTCGGCGCGACTGCGGCTGCCGCAGCCGCTGCGCTGTGGGGCTCCGGGCCCAGCAGCTGCGCGCTTCTCCGCCCTCTCCTCCTCACTCATTAGCTCAAACGCTCCCCAGTGTGCAGCCCTATCTACCTCCTCCCCTTTCATTTCTGTCTTCGCTGCTCAAAACATGTCTACAACAAGCAGAATTAGTTCTTGTTGCAGATAACACTAGTATTGACCAAGCATACATGCAGAAACAGAAGATATAGTAAGCAATGTTCTTAAAAGTCTCATTGTCTGGTTTTCTGCGAATTGTCTCGCCCTCAGTTTTAAAAAGACACAACATATTCAGCTCTGCACATCTAGAAGTCATACGTGTAACATAAAGTGTGGAAATAATAAAGTGGAAACTTCGAAATCCTTAGGTGTACTCATTGTTGAGAACTGAATTTGGAGAAAGCACATTTTGGAACTCCTAAAACAACTAAGTTCTGCCACATTTGCACTTAGAATGATTGCAAGCCTTGGGCAGAGACAAATCAGTAAGTTCACATATTTTGCATAATTTCATTGAATAATTTCATGGAATAATGTTCTGGAATAGCTCGTCCTTAAGAAAGAAAGCCTTCGTTGCTCAAAAACGTGCTGTAAGAATAACGTGTAGTGCTCAATCACGATCATCTTGTAGGCTTGTCCTTAAGGAGTTGGGCTTCTGACTACTGCTTCACAGTGTACTTATTTTCTCATGAAGTTTGCTGTAAATAATCCACTGGAGCCTAATGGATTTACTCAGGTGGCATCCAATAGCTTCGATGTCACTGAGCTATCTTGACTGATCCATTCTTCTGTTACTGCTTCTCTACTGACAACACAATATATCCCATCTCGCTTTATACTGGAGGGTCCGCCTCTTGTGACATCTAGCGGTCATCTTCGCTTTAGGTTGGGTGTCCGGATACTTTTGATCAGGTAGTGTAGATACTTTCTTCAAACGAAAAAATCATCAACGAAACCACCATTCCGGTTAAAGGCGCTGCAGTCTGGAACCGCAAGACCGCTACGGTCGCAGGTTCGAATCCTGCCTCGGGCATGGATGTTTGTGATGTCCTTAGGTTAGTTAGGTTTAACTAGTTCTAAGTTCTAGGGGACTGATGACCTCAGAAGTTGAGTCCCATAGTGCTCAGAGCCATTTGAACCATTTTTTGAAACCACCATTCTCTCAAATACACGGTAGGTGAGGATGGTGTAACTTATTTGAGAGTTTAAAGCAGCTATGGGCTAGGGGGTTCTGCTGATAGATGCTGCACTATCTTCACCGTATTAACACGATTTAATGTCTCTTCTAATTTGAAGGTATTCTAGACGGAACACACGCCCGGCTACGACAGCCGAGCGATGTGGCGCAGTAGAGTTGTTAAAAGAGTGCATCTTCATTCTGGAGGACCAGATTCAATCCTGCGTCCGAGAAATCCAAGCACAGGTATTTCGTGGTTTCTTCAAATTGATTAAAGCACTGGTCAGGACACCTTCAATATCCTTGAGCATCCTTCCACAGTCTAAAATTTTGTTCTACTTCAAATGATAAAGGAAAAGATTCAAATGGCTCCAAGCACTATGGGACTTAACATCTGAGGTCATCAGCCCCTTACACTTAGAACTACCTAAACCTGACTAACCTAAGGACATCACACACATCCATGCCCGAGGCAGGATTCGAACCTGCGACCGTAGCAGCAGCGCGGTTCCAGACTGAAGCGCCTAGAACCGTTGGGCCACTCAAATGATCACGTTGGGTCGACAAGGCATCAAATCCTAACCTTTCTTCCTTATTTTCGAATTGGAGGCAGGTAATACAGGAAATTAGCAGTAACGTTTGCGGCTTAGATGTTAATTCGTTAGAGGAAGCCGTGAAAAATATAAATCTAGATAGGCAGAGAGGGGGTTGAATTCCTCCAGTTTGTTAACTACAACACCTCTCTTTGTAAATCATAAGTCAATGGGCCGATCTGGGTTGTAAAACAAATTCAACCCTCTCATATTTTTATACAGCGCAGAGTAAATATTACTACAGTTCATCCACAGGACTGGGTTGGTAATGATCAGAGAATGTCTGCTCTCTATTCTTATTTTTATTCTTTGCTCGTACCACTAGAAAGACGGATTGTTAGGTAATATGGAACCTCATATTGTCGGCTATTTTGCTAGACCAGCTAAAAAGTCACGTTTGGTAATAGAGTGTAAGTTTCCACTGCCAGTACATATTTCACTTGAAACAATGATCTTTATGAAGAGATTGGCGGTGTGGCTGTGGGCAGTCCTCTTAGTCAGGCTGTGGCCAATTTGTTTATGGAGACCTTCGAACAACGAGTGTGGCAGACTGCAGTAAAAGGGCAGCCAGATAGTATCGTTAAGTCGATCATAATGTCGCAGTGGATGCCTTCCTTATACAACTCAACAGCATCAGTCTTAAAATATATGGAGGCGGAGAATAATGGCCATCTGAACTTTTTAGATGTGTCTGTTATTAAGCGAGGGGACAAGACGTTGGGTCATAGAGTACACAGAAACACCACACATACTGATCGCAACCTTCATAAAGATTCTAACCACATCCCCAGACAAATTAGAGGTGATTAAAGCCTTGGTAGAAAGGGCGTAAAAAACTTGTGAACCGACTTATTTAAATAATCAGGTTGAGCATCCACTGTCAACATTTAAGAAGAATGGTTATTCTAACAAGGAGACAGATAAAGCACGTCGCCGTAGGAAGAGAATCAGGATCAACGAAGAACAACGGTTGCCCACGGGGAAAGTTATCCTTCCGTTCGTTAGTAAGATTACAGATCGCACTGAGAAAATGTTGAGCAATCATGGTGTGGGAATTATTTCAGACCCACCATGAAAATAAAAGAATGTTTAAGATTGGCATCCTTTGGCAATACTGGATGTATATAAAATTCCTTGTAGTTTACGACTAGTTCATATTGGTACCACGAAAAGAAGTATTAACACATGTCTGGTGGAACACAAGAGGAATTTCGCCTGGGACATACGGATAGCCGGCCGCGGTTGCCAAGCGGTTCTAGGCGCTTCAGTCCGGAACCACACGACTGCTACGGTCGCAGGTTCGAATCCTGCCTCGGGCATGGATGTGTTTGATGTCCTTAGGTTAGTTAGGTTTAAGTAGTTCTAAGTTCTAGGGGACTGATGACCTCAGATGTTAAGTCCCATAGTGCTCAGAGCCATTTGAACCATTTTGAACATACGGATAAATCGGCCGTAGCGAAACATGTTTACCAACCACGTGATTATGAAATAAAATTCAATGAGCGTCGTATCGAAAACAACGCATTATCATTCGCGCATGTATAAGAGGCTATTGAGATTTTCAAACACAACACTAATTTTAACAGAAAAGGGAAAGGTGTTAAATTAGGTAAACTGTGGATGTCAACGTTGCATTGTAAGAATGACAATCGATTACTTGCAATCGAGAATGCTGGCTTTACCAGGGATAATCTCGTAATTGAGGTCGTGTGATGGACTGTGGCACCCTTTACACTGCCCATGTATTAGACAGTTCCTTCAGTTTTAGTTTCAGTTCGCCGCTTTACCTCTGAAGATGTCTCCCACAGTTAGAGAGGACGTTGGGAGAAAGTTTTACGCTTCGACCATGGCCTATTAGCCCAGACGTTTCTTTGAAGTCACTTTTGATAAATACCCCTATATGACCCTTAGTAAATAAAAATGGAACTGCTAGACAGAATGGAGTCACATATTATGTCAGATTTCACTGGTCTCCTAAAAGCTGGTATTTGACAATTACGCATAGTGTATTACAATTTCTAACACCAATAAAAGAAGCCAAGATGTTACACCTAAATATCTGGATTGTCATACAGCCTCTGTAGTTGAGCAGTGAGCGTGGTTGTCTTGCGTGAGATAATGACTGGTTTCGCTCTGTCTCGAGAAGAGAAGAGCGTTTAAGTGGGTGCTCCGATTTCTAAAGTAGACATTAATGGACGGTAGAGTGGTGTGCAAAACCAAGTCTTTGGAATACTAACTTTCACTGGCACTTTAGACTGACGATGAACTAGTGATCGGTCGGCAGCTCAAAGATTTTTGCTTACTACAAGTTTAAGAGTCGATAGAAGCTTTACAATAGTGGGATCTGTCCAGTATGTAAACTGCGAGGGAGGATCGGAAAGTGACACACAATAATTTTATTCTCCCATAGTACTGCAGCTGGAATGTTGAAATTTCGCGACGATATAGTTTGAAGTTTGTGCTACAGAGGTATTGTGTTTTCATGTGCAGCTGTAGGGAGAGAAACTTGAACTACGAAACAAACACGGCGCGCATGCCACTGTCGACAACTTGTGAAGGGCAAGGAAATGTAGTTCTATATTTGTGTGTCCAAGGGGATAAGCCAAATGTCATTCACAGAAACATGCGTGGCATGTGTGAGGATAACTTCATGGATAGTAGCAATGTGTTTAGATGGTGGGTATTCTTCCAAGAGGGCCATGTGTACCTTAATAATTCGTCACGCTCCGGGCTGCTGCTACCAGCTACAACTCCGCAGTGCCAGAGGCATTAAGGCAGCAATTTTGAAAGGCTGGCATGTCCAACTGTGAATCTTATCGCAGCAGTTCAACATCTGATACGGCTCGGTGTATGATAATGTTCCCGACACGTTGAAATTTCTTAAAGTTAGTGTTCGCTGGGTGCCTAAGAACCTGACAGACAACCACAAGGGCGAGCGAATGATGACATGCTTGAATCTCTTACCCCGCAGAAGGGCATGACTTTCTAAAAGTAATCGTCACTAGTGACGAGTCGTGGGCGTATCACTACTCGCCCGAAACCAAGCAGGCCTCCATGGTGTCGAAACATGCTGGATTCCCAATACGAAAAAAATTCGAAGTAACTTGAGTCTGCGAGGCAAGTGCTTGCGGCAGTGTTCTGGGATATGCATGGTGTACTACTGGTGGACTTTGTCGAACACGAGATCACTGTGAATGCTAAAGCCCGCATTAAAACTTGGTTAATCTGCATCCTAACCTTCGTGACAAATGCCACAACATTAACGATGACAGTGTCAAACTTTTTCATGACAATGCTCGCCCTCATGTTGCTGCTCTGGACCCTGCACCGTCGGACATTCATAGTTTGGTGCCATGAAAAATTTCCTGGGCGGCCAATGCTTTGCGACAGAATAGGAAGTAAAATGAGCAGTCCGCGTATGGCTATACTCCATCCTAACGGTCTTCTAAGAACAGGGTATATTGAAACTGATCGCGATGGGAGGAATGTGTTCAGAACGTCGGTGAAAGTCTAGAAAAGTAGGTAAAATACGTAAATTAAATTGTGATTTTTGTTTTGTTTTTATACATATTAAACTTTTTGGCAGTAAAATTAAGTGTTACTTTCTGATGTTCGCTAGTATTAACCCGTTAGATTTAGAGCGTTTTGTGCGGCCACAACTGGGAAATTACGGATGAGAACCGTGAACTACTACGTTTCTAAAAATGACTCGTTTACAAATTATGCTACCACTTCCGCCGTCTTGGTTTCCCGCGGAATGCAGCGGCAAATCACATCGTGAGAACTGTCTCCTGGGCCTCTCTCTGCAATCGGTGATGGAGAGACGGATGTGGATAAGTACGAGGCGACCACAAAATGAGGCTCGCGTCTGCCTCCGAGCTGCGGCTTTTTGTGTGATCGGGACGTAAGCAGGCTGGCCGGCGTCTCGGGTTTCGTTGTGGGGCGTGCTGCGGTGCAAGCGCCGCGCCGGCCCGCGTGCTGAGTCGCGCTTTCCCCGCGGGATTGCAGCCCAACACCGCTTCTTACGGCCACCACGAGCCACAGGCCCGGCCAGCCTGCCCCGTTCGCGGTTCCGACGGTCTCTCACGTAAACCCGACCGCAGCTCGTATGACGAGCGTCCGGATAACCTTTCCCCGTCTCCCGTTTGTGGAATTCAGGCTGGAAAGCGTCGGAGATGGTGCGCGATAGCAAAGATGACTCCACTTCTACACTGATGGGCGATACGATTTTTAAACCCTCTGTTTACTTCATCTTTAGTCACTGGTGCCCTCAGCACCTCTTCGTAACTGCAATCCAAATCGGATACGTCCAGTATATCTGCTGCAGCTTTGTGAAGCACTGAATTCCCCATCTTCTACTGTATTTAGGCTGTTTAGGTTTTTATGTTGGTAACGTCACGTAGCGCTCTGTATGAAAATCACTGTCTGCGCTGTGTGCAGTCTGTGGCTGATTGGCATTGTTGGAATATTCGCTATTGTAGTGTTGGGCAGTTGGATGTGGACAGCACAGTAGTTCGAGTAACGAAAATTTTTGTGAGGTAAGTGATTCATGAAAGGTGTAGGTTAATGTTAGTCAGGGCCATTCTTTTGTAGGGATTATTGAAAGTCAGATTGCATTTCGCTAAAAATATTGTCTGTCAGTTTAGTGATGATCAGAATAAATAAAGAGAGAAATGTTTGAGTACGTTCAGCTTTGCTTAGTTGTTTGAAAATCAAATAACGTAGAGGTTTATCAGCACAGTAATTCATAAATTTTTCTAAGGGGAGGTTTCATATGGAAGATTCTCTCTACAATTACACGCTAGCAATAAACAATAGCTACACTAATTACACAAACTAGAAGAAAAAATCAGAAGATTCCAGTGAGGTATCCTCGGCTAAGGGTCGACATATGAAGCCTCTCCTTAGAAAAATTTATAAATTACTGTGCTGGTAAACCCCTTACGTTATTTGATTTTCAAACAGCTGAGCAAAACTGAACGTGCTCAGACATTTCTCTCTTTACTTATTCTGATCATTAATAAACTGACACACAATATTTTTAGTGCAACGCATGGGAGCTATGTAAGTACGCTGTTTAGGTTTTTATGTTGGTAACGCCACGTAGCGCTCTGTATGAAAATCACTGATTGTGCTGTGTGCAGTCTGTGGCTGGTTCGCATTGTTGGAATATTTGCTATTGTAGTGTTGAGTGGTTGGATGTGAACAGCGCGTAGCGTTGCGCAGTTGGAGGTGAGCCGCCAGCAGTGGTGGATGTGGGAAAAGGTTGTTGTTAGTCACGGCCATTCATTTGTAGGGATTATTGAAAGTCAGATTACGTTGTGCTAAAGATATTGTGTGTCAGTTTAGTGATGATCGGAATAAGTAAAGAGAGAAATGTCTGAGTACGTTCAGTTTTGCTCAGCTGTTTGAAAATGAAATAACGTAAGCGGTTTACCAGCACAGTAATTCATTAATTTTTCTAAGGGGAGGTTTCACTACCGCATTTCAACCATAACACTACGGAACAAACTGCCATGTAGTCTGTATCTTACTCAAAACCACTCTGCATTCAAGAGAAGATTCAAGCTTTACCGGTGACGATCGACGTAGTTTCCCTCTCTGCATTATCGTAGCTGTTTTCCACCTAGCCAACACGGAGCCAGTAACACTGTCACATTGTAAAGTGTCCACCTTTCCTCATCCATTTCCTTTTCCGTTTTATTCCTGATATATCATCTGCCAATCTTATCCAATTATTTCTTCCTCTTCCTTTGAGCATTCAATTTCATCTCCACATTAATTCCTTCTGTACGGGTGCGAGACTTTTCTGTTAGACGTTATTCCTCACATTCGACGAGAATGTAGTTAGTAAATTCTCTTAACAATAAGACTTATATTTCTTTAATTCAGTACTTCTTTCTTCTTTTCGAATGGGCCAACGAGAGACTTGGTGCAAATTTAATTCCATTTCCGTTGTTCTCTTCCTGCCTTCTAGTGATCTTTCATCCGGACAGTATTTTTTTTCTTCCTGTCTTCTGACCACTTAATAACCGTTTCGTTTGTTCTTCTACCTGGGTGTCCTTCCATATTCAATACATTTTCCATTCAATACATTTGCACGAGAGACTAGGTGCAAATTTAATTCCATTTCCGTTGTTTTCTTCCTGCCTCCTAGTGATCTTTCATCTGGACACTATTTTTTTTCTTCCTGTCTTCTGACCACTTAATACCCGTTTCTCTCGTTCTTCTACCTTGATGTCCTTCCACATTCAATACATTTTTCCATAAACCCTTATCTTTCACTTGTTTCTTCAGCTTTTACATTATTTTTTTCTAAATCACTTTTTACTTCATGGATACAAGATGTATTAACTGTTCATCCAACAGATATCTGAACATCATTTTGGTTAATCCACTATTTTGCATTACATATAAATGTTCAAACAATAGCATTTTTCTGATTACTTCTGATATGTTAGCAATGTTTCGATAAATCGCATCACTACTACGTAATTTCCAATCCCACATAGTTTTTCGTACGCCCAATATTATCCTAACGATTCATATTTGTAACATTTCTAATTTATCTAAACTATAGTTTAATGCTAAAAATTCGCTTGCATATAGACGTTCTGGCTTCACTACTGTACTATAACGCCTCAGTTTTGCATTTGTAGACGGACATTTTTTGTAGTAAAAATATTTGATTATTCCACACGCCCTTTCCATTTTACGTATCCTTACGTGTCCTTCGGCTTTGTTCAAGCCATTTTCTTGGATCATATAACCAAGATACCTAAATTTTTTTAACCTTTTCAGTTTGGGCAGTATCTGTTTTCAATACCTCATTATTATTATTATTATTAATATTATTATTAGCCTATTATTATTACTGTGCTCTTTTATGTAAAAATTTTTACCACAGTTGGGGCAGCGATAAAAAACTTTTATTACAGGCGAGTACATACTTCGTACAACCCAGAAGAAAGACCCCAATAACTATTACTTACTGTAGCCACGGGAGAAAAACTTAAAATCAGAATAACAGATTTATTAAATAATCAATCTTTGCTTCAGGCGATTAGTAAGTGTGTTTAACGCTTTATGTATCGTCAAGAGTGCTGTTAAAATACATTACTTTGGAACTGTCGTTGGAACACGTGAAGATGTAGCCTTCACCTGTGTTGATAACAAACGCTTTGTAATGGTCAGATTATAAAACGCAAAGGCCAAAGAACTAAAAAGAAAAGGAAAGCGATTGCTTCTGCATAGCCTTCCACCATCTGCCAAATACTGGCGATAATAGATGTACATTTTTTACAGCACCATTATTCCAACCGGCTACAGTCGACTCTGTTGCAGACCTTAACTATGTCTGTTACTGAAGTAAATAGCAAAGCTGATTACTAGTTACAACATGTTTCTTGCAAAAGCAAGACTAGTTTTTCAAAGCACTTCAAATTATAATTAACTCTCGAGGATGAGGTTGTGTTAAAACAGTTATCACATCACACAGAATAACAAAGTACTAGCAACAGAGATAAAAAATACGCCATTTGATTTCGGCCGCGCTTCCTTTCTTCAAGATGCATGAACGCTCCTAAAAATCTCTAAACTGTTCTCGCACGGACTCTGCATCAGCTAATTCCCGTTCCTCTTGTATCTTACCTATGGGCAGCTGAGAGAACAAACGAAGCGTGACATTACAAAGCGACCCACAATGGCGGTTTGACGCTGAGGAACGCGGAGTGCCGCTCTCATTTTTGCAGCCGTCGCTGGCGGCTAGTACGGTTTTGCGAAGAGGACTTTCACTCAGTTTGTGCAACGTGCCATTTAGCTCTCAGTCGTCACGATGAGACATTCACCGCTGATCGAGGAAAACCGCTAGCCTCGTTCCTTTAAATATACGGGAACTGAGGCATTATGCGATATATTACGGTAGGAGGCAGCCTATAGTAAGACGGCGAGTATCGGATCTTATGTGTGTACCAGATTAACAATGGGTTGAAACTGATCATCATAGGTAGGCTTTTAGACTAATATCCACATCTGTTTAGCCGAATGCCAGACCGAGCGTAAGTAATAAGCAGTTAAAACAGGGGAAAAAACACAGAATGAAATGCAGTCAAAACATTATCACCACTGCGCACAGCAAGAGTCAGTGTGGCCTGGTGGAATTTCGGGAACGTGACGTAGTAAGGAAAGTCTGTATATAAAAGGAGCAGTGGGGAACCGCTTGCTCTTATTCGAATGCTGGCTCGCAACTGTGTTTGAGCCCTTGGTTGCGGGGATGTGTAGTAAAAGTGACTCGCGAAATACAATGATTTGCAAAACTTAGACGACCCGTGTGGCCGATCGGTTCTAGGCGCTTCAGTCTGGAACCGCGCGACCGCTACACTCTGCAAAGTGCTCCCACGCTGATCATAAGGTTGGTGAGGAATTCTTGTGGTCGGGCGTTCGATTTCTCCACCATCGCGGTTGACAACTGCTGGATGTTGTTGTCCCATGTGAGCGTGCTGCAATACGTTTCTCTAACGCATCCCACACGTCCTCTATGGGGCTTAAGTCGGCGGAACGATTAGGCTAGTCCATTAGCCGAGTAGCCTGTAGTTCCAAGAACTCCTCGACCTGCGCTGTCCAATGTCAGCCAAAAAATAGGAATTAGGACCGAACGCGCACCTGAAACGATGCACACGGAGGAGGAGTACAGTATCACAATAAAGTTGAACGATACGTCGACATAAAACTTGTCTGGGTATGGTACCACTTCATAATGCATAAAACTACTGCTGCTGGAGATAAACCAACGTTTCGGCCACGGCTGCAGTGGTCGTCTTCTGGGTGTACTGGTGACCCAGACCATTAGACCAAGAAGAAGGCTGCTGCAACGGTGGCCGAAACGTTGGTTTTCCTCCAGCAGCAGTAGTTTTATACATTATGACGCGGTACCATAGAAAACTTTTATGTCGACTGACTCTGACCGCGGAAGCCAACGCAATTATGTTGACCAGTGTGTGAACTGTGTTCAAAAATTTGGAGGTCAGTACGCCTATGCAGCATTATACTTCAGCACACCATAACTCTGGACATAATATCATATGGCCAGATGTGGAACACGTAACAAAGCCAGGGACATTGTCAGACATGATCGTTTTAGTGGCTCTGAGCGCTATGGTCATCAGTCCCCTAGAACGTAGAACTACTTAAACCTAACTAACCTAAGGACATCACACAACACCCAGTCATCACGAGGCAGAGAAAATCCCTGACCCCGCCGGGAATCGAACCCGGGCGTGGGAAGCGAGAACGCTACCGCACGACCACGAGCTGCGATCGTTTCGGTGTTCTGGGTGTTAACGCGTTTGGTACACTGTTTACGTAACTGTTATACAGGATGCTTCAAAAGGACTTTACAACTTTCAAAATTCACATAAATTAATTCATAGTACCTACAGAGATGATGCAGTGTCGATTTGTAGGGAACAACATCAAGTTTTGTTTTGCGTAGTTCGCTAGTGCCGAATCGCACCGTAAGGAGCGCTAGCGGCAGTTGCGCTAAAGATGGCTGCCTTCACTGGACACGAGCGTGCTAGCTGTGTGTTTTGGTTTGAAGAATCGAAGTCGACGATGACAGTTCGTAGTTTCCATACCAATGACGACAAAAACCCTCCTAGTAGTCCCACAATTTATGAGTGGCATAAATGTTTCGTAGAAACAGTGCTCGGTAAGACATGGGAAATCATCAGGTCGTCCAAGCACATCTGACGCCGTCGTTGACTTTTGTCAACAGCTCTACGAAATCGACCCGGCGAGCATCTCGCGAATTGGAAATCCCACATACGACTGCTTTGTGTGTGTTGAGAAACCGTTTGCATTTGAAACAGTACAGATTGACCATCGTACAAGCAATAAAAGACAGTGATGAAATTGCTCGCAAGAACTTCTGTGCGGATACGTTAAAGCGATTGTATGAGGATGAACAT
The DNA here is from genome assembly GCF_021461395.2 of Schistocerca americana. NCBI lineage: Eukaryota > Metazoa > Arthropoda > Insecta > Orthoptera > Acrididae > Schistocerca > Schistocerca americana. The sequence goes on along the minus strand of NC_060121.1, from coordinate 283,640,697 downwards.
TTCTTGGACAAAATCATCTTCTCTGACGAGTCGACATTTCACTGAAGTGGGAAGGTTAACACACATAGCTGTAGGATTTGGTGCAGTGAAAACCTACATCAAATATTGCAACATGTTCGCAATAGCCCTAAACTGAACGTTTTCTGTGGATTGAGTACGAACAAAATGTGTAGTGTTGGCAGAAGAGCCAACACCATGTTGCTAGAAGAGGCCGAAATGCACGCGTTTAATTACACGCAGACTGGCGTGAGGTCTGGAACAGGTCAGAGAAATAAGACTAGCAAAACAGGAGGTACTGGTAGAATACTTAACTTTAATCCACAATCGGTGTACATCTCTCTTGACTGTACATAATTTCCATTTTAATATACACTGGTAATGGCGCCTTGCTAGGTCGTAGCAAATGACGTAGCTGAAGGCTATGCTAACTATCGTCTCGGCAAATGAGAGCGTATTTGTCAGTGTAGCTTCGCTAGCAAAGTCGGCTGTACAACTGGGGCGAGTGCTATGAAGTCTCTTTAGACCTGCCGTGTGGTGGCGCTCGGTCTGCAATCACTGACAGTGGCGACACGCGGGTCCGACGTATACTAACGGACCGCGGCCGATTTAAAGGCTACCACCTAGCAAGTGTGGTGTCTGGCGGTGACACCACAAAATTTACGGCCCCTTTTTTACTGTGAGAGAACCATCAACGAGATAGTGTACCTGGATATATTACAACAATTTTTGATACCACAGATCGACGAGGATGACCTAAAACGAAATGTTTACTTCATGCGAGATGGCGCATCACCCCGCTACCTGGCTGACGTCCAGGATTCTGTCAGTGACCGCTTTCCAGGTCAACTGATTGGCCGTGATGCACCAATTGCACGGCCCCCAGACCTGACACCATACGATTTTTTTATGGGGATTCATCAAGGAGCAGGCTGGGGTGGTCGAGCGGTTCTAGGCGCTACAGTCTGGAACCGCGTGACCGCTACGGTCGCAGGTTCGAATCCCGCCTCGGGCATGGATGTGTGTGATGTCCTTAGGTTAGTTAGGTTTAAGTTGTTCTAAGTTCTAGGGGACTGATGGCCTCAGATGTTAAGTCCCATAGCGCTCAGAAGGATTTGAACCATTTTTGATTCATCAAGGATATCGTTTTTGTACCTCCTGTGCCGGCTTGTCTAACTGAATTTAGAGCAAAAATTTACGCCGCCACTGAGCGAGTTACACCTGCAATGCTACAGAGAGTTTGGGAAGAAATTGACTTTCGATGGGATGCGTGGCGGATGACCAACGAAAACCACATACAACATCTTTAGTTTAAGGTAAGAGAACTTGATGTGCTTCGCTACAAAATAACACTAAACCCAGCTCTATACCTCCTTTCAATAAATTTGTATGAATTTTTAAAGTTGTCCTTTCTGAAACACCCTGCATTTTAAACACACAGCACGACTTGTTTTGAAAGCATTGCTCGTTCCATCAACAGAAGGCAGTTCCAGTTGTTAATTTAAGTACGTTTCTCCTGGAAAGTCAGTGATGTCAAAATACTTACAGTGTTTAATAGTATCATTTTGACTGCAGAATGGAAACATATCTGCAATCAAAACCATAACCTACAAACATTCTAAATATTCCGACATCGTTGGAGCAATATAACTAAGCTAAACACCAGAACTGTCAACTGATGACGCAGAAACTTCATTTAAAAGTAATAAACATTTAGTGACTTGCTACGTTGTGGTTTTATTTACATGTATATTACTTCGTTGACACCACAGAAGGAACAGCGTGTCACGGACAGAGAAAGTGACCTTCCCAAATTTAGATCATCAGCTGGAACTGCATAACAATGTAGTGCTCTTTTCAATTAATTAGCTACACGTAAAAAGTGTCGTGCTGAAAGCGTCGACTTCGGCAGTGGCTGTAACCTGGCGCAGCTGCCGCCTACGTGCAGAGTTTCCCAGCAATTGTGAGCCCCGCCCCGCTCCGGCGGGCCGGCCTACATCGGTAGCCGGTGCGGTGCGGCCCACAGTGACATCAGACGAGATCAAAGAGACCGCCGCCGTTTATTTGCATAGGCGGCCACGTGCTGGCGGGGGCGCTGTTGCTCTGTTTAGAGCGCTAGCGCTCCCTGCCGCCTCCGCCTCGCCGCGCCCGCCGCCTGGAACTCTTACACAGATCCGACTACTGCCCTGCGCGCTCTTACTCCCAGTTCAACTGGGAAAACAGTGATCGAGGTCGTTAAGTTAGGAGCCGCCGCCTCCAGCACGCCAGAGTGTAAACTAACAATACGAGAATGCTTATTGTTCAAGTAGTCTCGCCGACATTGCAGCCATTAGAAGAGAAGGCTTTGCTGCTGTGACTACATTTACGTCTGCAAATACCTGATGTATCGTAGTTAAAAGCGAAAACTGACGCAGTTGAAAGCTCACGATAATAGAAATAACCTCATTACTATTCAGATGGTCCCACTGAAATTCCAGTCATTACAAGACAAGTAAACTGTCGGAAAAAAATAGTACATCTGGAAGGACGACTTCGATTTAGATCTAATGACGACATGTGCCACCTGGGGGTAGTACATGTACTGATAATGGTTTCAACGACGTCCGCCGACAGAGCATGTTTACTCTTCACTAGGGAATGCTCACAACCAGAAGGCACAGTGTGGTGCAAACATGTGAAGCAAGCAGCGACTATGCCATGGAAACGCACTCGTGCTTTCTACACCAAATGAACGAGTTTCAAAAGGATCAAAATGTGGCCTTCCGAGTGGCGGGATGGTCCTTTCCGAGAATGACCACACAAGTTGGACTGCTGCGTCAGTTGTGCAACGAGGCAGGAATCGGTGGTCACGTGAATATTATCACACCCTTAGGCGAGTCTGGACGTCCATACAGCAACACCCTATACCACTACTAGTCATTTCCTTTCCTGTTCTACTCGCGAATAGAGCTCCTTAACTCTAAATGTATGTTGGAAGCAGTAGAGTCGTTCTGCAGCCAGCTTCAAATGCAGGTTCCCAAAACTTTCTCAATAGTGGTCCTCGAAAAGAAGTTCACCTTCCCGCCGCGATTTCCATTTGAGTTTCCGAAGCATCTCCGTAACAATGACGTATTGTTCGAACCAATCGGTTCTCAAAAAGTTGCGGCATTACTGAGCCATCTGTTGAATATTCCAGATTAAATTTCAAAACTCTCAGTAGTGTCACTTGAAGCGACAGCATGTGACATTGTTAATGTTTATCTGTCCGTCGGGTGGGCAGGTTAACCTCTGCGGATCCCTTGGGGCTATTCGACTGTAGGCTATCTGCAGGCACCGGGATTCATCCTCTCCCTTGTCTCATTCCCAGACAACATAAAATTGACACCACACCATACAAGCATACATTACAATCTCTTACACTCAATCGACAAATTTAAAAACTACTCTCACACACCGTGTGAACTGGGTCTATTGTGCGCCGAGGACGGAAACCGTTTCTTTTTAGATGGACGAACAACTTCTAGGGGGCTCCCAGGCAACAGTGCCAAACAACTTTTACTTTTCTTACGATTTTATTTTTATTCTGCAAAAGTACAACTGATTCCTGTAGAGATCTACGCCATCACCGCTCTTTCCAGTAAAATTCAAGGAATGAAGCTGTCAATAAATTGTCTCGTTTATCTTCCGACCTTACAACACCCCGTGGTCACTTTATTGTCTTTAGTCCACTTTCCATTCTCTGAGATAACAGAACTGTGAGTATATGTCGTGGCATGGCCTCTCACGTACCACGCACTGGTACGCCACCCGACCTAAAGGTCAAGGATCTGCGGCCGCAGCCAACGGCTCTGGAACACGCAGAGCTAAGTCCGTGCCGCGGAGCGATTTCTGTAGAGGAAGCGAAGCATGTGGCTCATCGCACGGGAAGAACTACCTGTCACTCTGTCCTCCTGAAAGAGGGTGAAAAAAACGTGCTACACAATCTCGAAAGCCACCCTACTGCTATATACCGTTAAGTCTTGCGGGAAGAAAACGTATATTTCTACGATCGCTGTATTTCTCGCATCACTTTTCTTGAAAGCCTTATTGTGTATTGCAAGAAGAGACAATGTAAGCTGATCACAGTTCAGCCACATAAGCGTCAAAAACTTGTTGAGCCATTCTATCACAATTTCGTTGTGATCAAAGGCATACTTCTTCAATATGACCCTCGTTCGTCAAAAGATTAGATAGAGTCTAGCGTGCAGGCCGCAGCAAGGACTTTAAAGATGCAGTACGCCCTTGAATCTATCCACAGTATGAAAGAAAATCTGTCGTAATCTTGTTTTAAGGCACCGCTCCGGCATACAACTGATGTGACTGAGGAAAATAAAACCTAAATCTGGATGGATGGAATATGAGGTGGAACCAATACATTCTAAGTAACTGCACGGAGTCTTAACTGCTGCGCCACCCACCTCACTCGTTACATATATTTCAATGAACAATCAACATTAACCAAATAAAAACAGAATATTAATAATATCTAGTTTTCATAACTACGGAATAGTACTCTACACGAGTTAATATTGCGTGAAATCGTTTCAGGACCTGCTGTAGATGGGCGCGTGTGAGCTGCAAGATATTTATTATTTATGAATAAAGACTGACATTAACAAAGAGTGGCTTAAATTCTTTAATATTAGTCTTAAATTAGTAGTTGCAGCCGCGACTGACACTTCACGAGCGTTACTAATAAAATGGCTACACTAGCTGTCTCCTAGTAATTTTAGTGCCATTCGTCGGCTCTATGCCAGAAGCAAGTGCGCTGTTCACATGAATTATAGCTTCTACAGGGGACAGGCAAAATACTGTGAACACCTGTACTTACTTGGGAATTGTTTATTAATAAGAGGGTAGACCCCCATTTGCCCGTAATACAGCTGCGATTCTTCTTGGAATACTGGCATATAATAATTGTACAGTCTCCAGTGGAATGTTATGCCACTCTTCTAACTCCTGTAGTGACGAGGGAACCGGAAATTTACTCCGGAGTCTGCGCTCCAATACCGCCGATAATGTTCAAGTCCGGGGGCTGTGCTGGCCAGGGTAAACGCTGCAGTTCAGTTCCATGCTCCTTATACCATTATTGTACTGTCCTGGCTGTGTGAATGGGTGCATTATCGTCCTGAAATATGGCATCATTGTTGGGGAACAACATTTGAATCATGGAGTGCACCTAAAATGTTCACATAATCGTTGTCTGCAACACGGCCTTTGAGAGTAGTGATGGGACCAGCAGAATAGCATGATATGGCTGCCCACACCATCGCACTTCCACCTCCATGCTTAACTGCTGGAATCAAGCAATCAAGATTGTAGGCTTCTGTTGGCGTTCTCCGGACGTAAGCCCGGCCCGATGTTGGAGATAACGAAAACGTTGACTTGTCGAACCATGTTTTACGCTTCTTTGCGTTGGTTGTCGGCACTAATGGTTTCAGTATAGCAGCTCGTCCCTAGATTTCGATTTATGGAGTTCCCAGCGGACAGTACGCGATAGATACGGAATCCCGAAGATGGCTGTTGAGCTCTGCAGTCACTTTAGCCGTCGTAGTTTTGTGCTGTTTTGTGTTTTGACACAATTTGTATAATCGAATGTCATTTAGTTTTGATTTGCGCCCACTATTACGTTTACACGATAATGTCTTTCCATGTTTTGTGCAGATGTCATGACTGTTGAGACAGTTGCTCTCGAAACATTTAATAAGTTTGCTGTCTTGGTTACTGATGCCCCAGCTAATTGGGCGCCCACAATCTACCCTCTTTGGAACTGTGTTAGAACTTTCATAGCACGTCGACCTTGGCCTCTGAATGCAAATACGAAGTGTGCACTACTCGTAAACAACCTGCACTGATGCCCATTCCATACTGAACACGCTCAGTCCAGCGCGACACGTGCCTTACTTGCGTTGTTGACCGTCAAACACAACCATCCCATTACTACCACTGTTCACATTATTTTGCCTATCACCTGTATCTCTCGTTAGCTCACCTACGTTGTGATACTGTTCATCACATTAGTAATGCAGCGTTTGAAGATTAGTACAGAAATCACTGTTAAACAATGTCCAATATAATAACTGATTGATAATGTAACACGGATAACACGGATGGCTGTATTTTCGCTTCACTGGCGGGAATGTGTCCGAAGAAACTGACTCGTAATATTACATTGTCCACCCATACAATCACAGCTAATTTATAAGTCGATGAGTTGAGATGCACCCGTGCATGTAGATTTCTCTCGTCTCATATTCGGCAGTTTCAACTTAAACATGTCACATTTGGTAACGATTGCCTAGAATTCGTACTGTATCGAAGCAGAAAAATCATAGTTTTCGTATAATTGCTGCAAAAAGAACCCCATATTCCTTGTTTATGAAACTGATTTAGGTCGCCACTGTCTCAATTGATTTGATGCGGTCCTCCATCTCTCACTGTCTTGTACTAGCGTTTATCTTTACGTACCTACCACACCCGGCATGTGCGGTAATGAGTTCAACACAATCCTATCTTTGCCCATCTCTACAATTTTTCATTGCTACTACCATCTTGTGACAAGTTACCAATTGTTATTTGTTGAAGCAAACAATACGCTAACCAGTCTCTTCTACTCTTTCCCATTCTATACTTTTTACACGTTTTAATTCCTTGCTGACGTAACTCAAAATTGTTTAGTTAAAAGGGAAATGACCCGATTTTGCTAAATGGCAACTTGGTTGCGCAGACGGTTGTTTTTTAAACCTTCATTATCATTACTGCAATTTCTATGATAAGGCCATTTTCAAACAACTGAACTGAAGCAAGTCCCACAGCAGCTAAAATAAAAACCAAAAAGAAAACATACATAGACATTTTGAGGAATTGTGAAGATTCAGAGAAATACTCAAGTAACCAAAACTAGTTTTCATCTGTTTACTAGATGGATAAATACACAAATGCCGCCACATCTGTTGGAGAAAATATTCTCTGTAACGAGTCACCAGATGGTAAGGCATCTGGATATGAAACCACATAACGAACATCGTTCTTCAACATCTAAAACATGAAACTTCTTGGCAGAATAAAACTGTGAGCCGAAACGGGACTCGAACTCACGACCTTTGCCTTTCGCGGACAAGTGCTCAACCAACTGAGCTACCCGACAACGAAACTTACGTTCGGTTCTCAATGCTTTACTTCCGCAATACGTCATTTCCTATCTTCCAGACCTCAAGAAAGCTCTCTTGCCTAATTCGAAGGACTAGCACTTCTGGGAGAAAGGATAGGGGAGACATGGCTTTGCCACGGCCTGGAGCACTGTTTCCACAATAAAATTTTCTCTCTGCAGCGTAGTATACGCTGATACTAAGCTTCCCGTCAGCGAACACACCGCTGCAGAATAAAAGTTTCATTCTGGAAACAGTCTTCCAGATCATGGCGAAGCCATGTCTCCGCAATACCCTTTGTTCCAGGAGTGTTAGTCCTGCAAATTAGGCAGGAGAACGTCTGTGAAGTCTGAAAGGTAATCTATGAGATATTGGTGAAAGTAAAGCTGTGAGGATGTGTCGTGAGTCGTGTTCGAGTAGTTCAGAATGGCACGTGCCCCGGATTCGAGTCCTGGTCAAGCACGTAGTATTATCTATCAGGAAGTTTCATATTAGTGCACACCCTGCTGCAGAGCAAAAATTTCAGTCTAATTAAAAAATTTGTTGGTAGAGTTCGCGTAAACTTTCTACGTAGTGTAATGGGAATAGGTTCTCTGTCAGATGTCTAATATTGGTTTGCTATATATGGGCAGATGTAATAATACTCACTTGTAGTTTACGGAAACTTTTAGTAAGTCTGTTTTTGAGGGAGGAGGGAGGGACCACAGCTCACAGCTCTGACTCGGAATCTCCTCCTCGATGAGGCGCGCACGAACCGCGGGTCGGGGCGGGCCGCAGATGGAGCCGCGGCGGTTTGGGTGGTTCGCATGGTGGGTGACCACGTTTCCCACGCGGCGGCGACGAAGCGCTAAATTTACGGTTCCGGGAACTCCGTGAGGACGGCTTCCGGCGAGGCCGCTGCCCCCGGCACGCGCCCGCTCTTCTCTTCCGCGGGTGTGCCCGGGGCTGGCTGCAACAGCCAACAGACACCACACGTGGCCAAGCTTCCAGTCCGCAACCGTCTGGCTTCTGCAGCCGCTGATGGAGCCTCATGTTTTGAGTAGCAACGGCGGAAGGCGCAGAGTCGGTAAAAGAAGAACCTGGCAGTTGCAGCGGGCTTGGCGTGGCTGCTTCGCGCATCTACCTCAGCGATCACATATTTGTCTCTATTGGGACTCCTCGGTGTTGGCGCAGCTCCATAGGCGACAAATATTTCCGCCATCAGCCGTTTGCGATTCAGCTGAAACCTCTGGCGTGCCACAGGGGAGTGTTATGGGACCATTGCTTTTCACAATATATATAAATGAGCTAGTAGATAGTGTCGGAAGTTCCATGCGGCTTTTCACGGATAATTTATTGCGAATAGATAGAAAGAAGGATCCTTTATTGTATGATTATATGATAGCGGAACAAACACTGGTAGCAGTTACTTCTGTAAAATATCTGGGAGTATGCGTACGGAACGATTTGAAGTGGAATTATCATATAAAATTAATTGTTGGTAAGGCGGGTGCCAGGTTGGGATTCATTGGGAGAGTCCTAGAAAATGTAGTGCATCAACAAAGGATGTCGCTTACAAAACACTCGCTCGACCTATGCTTGAGAATTGCTCATCAGTGTGGGATCCGTACCAGGTCAAGCCGACAGAGGAGATAGAGAAGATCTATTGAAGAGCGGCGCGTTTCGTCAAAGGGTTATGTGGTAAGCGTGTTAGCGTTACGGAGACGTTTAGCAAACTCAAGTGGCAGACTCTGCAAGAGTGGCGCTCTGCATCGCGGTGTAGCTTGCTGTCCAGGTTTCGAGAGGGCGCTTTTCTGGATGAGGTATCGAATATATTGCTTCCCCCTACTTATACCTCCCGAGGAGATCGCGAATGTAAAATTAGAGAGATTCGAGCGCGCACGGAGGCTTTCCGGCAGTCGTTCTTCCAGCAAACCATACGTGACTGGAACAGGAAAGGAAGGTAATGACAGTGGCACGTAAAGTGCCCTCCGCCACACACCGTTGGGAGGCTTGCGGAGTATAAATGTAGATGTAAATGTAGATGTAATGCCAATTGTCGAGTATCTACTTTCGCCGACTCTACTGTACGGTTTGTTGCAGATCGTTATATGCCTTACAGAGCAACCAGTACTTCACGAGACTCGAAGTATCGTTTCCTTATTGCCTGTGAAGTTTCATTACTGGCACGTTTTCTTCCTCCATGCAGTTCGTTCCCGACTCGGCCCGAGTCGGCAGTTTTTGTGCTCCTCCAATTCGTTATCCTTAGCGAATTCGGAGTAACGAAAACTACTTAGGATTCTCCGTAGTACTCCAATTCCTTCTTTTCACATGGTGCGGTTTCCACCGTACGGCAAATCGCCCGCTTTCGATAGCACACAGCGTTGGACGGGTGTTTCACAAGGCTACGGCAAATGGCTGGGAGACAGCTGCTACCGTCTAGCGGCCGTATGTGTCATCGTGCCTTGCCACTGCACAGGTCGGTAGCCGCACGGCAGAATTGGTACATATGCCTGCAGCGTGGTCGATTCCGCGTCATTAACGGTGCTCGGATACTTTCCAGAAGGTAGTACACATAACAACGGCCCATAACATTTTTCCATAGTCTCTGAAATATTCTTGTGCGAAGTGTTTCACTCCATCACCCACGGTTTTATCACAAAATAATTATGAAGATTCAGAAAATTCATACTAATCACATACGTTCAAAAAACAATATTCCAAAAAATATGCTAGAATAGGGACCTCCCAGCAATAGGATGAAGGTTTCTGTTCTTCAGTACCAACACAAAGGTCTAATTCTTAATGTCGCTTCTTATCGCCCTCAGAACACCGTTTCGAAAGTTTCTCTCGAAATGACACAAAAGAGTACTGGCATTACTATGATGATTACATAGCTATATTTTGCATAGCTCAAAGAAATTCTAAATTTATGTCAAAACTGTGTGAGATTGCATCTTTTATGTGCTTTATCTGAAATCAGCACGTAAAAATACACCAGAAAAACTATTAATCTCTAAAAAAATTTCGTTATTAACCAGTTTCACATAGATATCGTTTCTTTGAATGTGATAGGTGCTGTGTCCATTTGTAGATAAACATGCCATGCTCGAACATACACTGGAGTATTATCTGTTCGTGTACTTACTATAACGATGTGTCTACATCCAATGACACATTTACAGAATTCAATTTGCCAGCATGAGTTTAAATGAATCGGTATTCATTAAATTTATCGACAATAAATGGCGCAGAATAAAATTAACAAATCAGTTTACCTGTTTAGCAACCGAAGGAACTATCTCCGTTACTGTAATGAGTTATCCTATACCCTACGCTAACCGAGCAGTGCTCTTACGTCAAGCTGATGCAATGCATTTTTAGCCCCTTTAATCGCTTCGGGAAGTAAATATGTCCAGGGCGTCAAAAGTAATTGCGAAAGACAGAGTGTATCAGAAAGAATATCCGCTTTAAAAAAAAATGGTTCAAATGGCACTATGCCATTAACATCATAACACAAACAGCTGCGTTTGGAGTGGTGCCGTGACCAGGAAGCATGGACTGGTGATGAATGGCGTTTCTGTAGTTCCGTGGATGAACATCTTCGGCCACTACTACAGCGACTTGAGAAGAACGCTCATTTTTCAAATGTTTTGAGAGGCCTAGCGGTGTCACTAATTCACTAATGTCGTCATGGAATGGGGATCCATCGAGTATGACTTAGATTGCGGATGGTAATGACAGAGTGTGACGGCACAAAGGTACGTCACGGACATCCTTCGTTCTCATCTGTTACCCCTTATGCGATAGTATCGAGGTGTCATTTTTCAGCAGGACAATGCTCGTACTCACGTGCCCTATAAACTCCCTGAGTGATGTTGGGTTCTCCCGTGTCCAGCAAGATCCATATGTCTGTCCCTAATAGAACATGTTTGGGATCAGCTCAGACGTTAAGTATGTCCCAGTGCCAGTAACAAGGATATCAATTACAATTGTAGTGGGGAGGTCAAAACGTCATTGTGACACGTTTTCCAACCGAATCAGTGCATACAACAAGGCCAGAGGAAGTGGAACGTAATACTGATAATTGGTCTAATACTGGTCATACTGGATTTTGTAACCACTGAGATAACATTGTATACTCTCTCATCCTGTGGAATTCATTTCGCTTCCATATTCCAGTTTGGTGTTCGTCTTTTTTTGTAATTCAATGCGTTTGACTTGAAATGTCTGTCGCCTTAGCAAAGGGTGAGTGCAGCCAATCCAGCGCATGTGAAACATGAGTAGAGTGCTTTACCGCATCTCATCTCGCGGCATGCCGCCTCGCAGCCACGCGTCGGCGGTGCGCAGCGGGAGCGTCAGCGTCTGGCTACGAGAGTATTCTCCACGCACAGAGGCCGGCCTCTTCACGGCTGGCGAGCACTCAATTAAAATACCTGTAGCGCCGGCCGCGCCGCCGTGTCCCTGCCCGCGCTAGCGAGCCATCCGACGACGAAGCTCCCCGCGTGGGCGCTCCGGCCAACGAGCTTCGCGAACGCGCTTCGCGCCAACATCGCCTCTGCAAATGGCCCCAAACTTCAAGCATATAGTGCTCGCGATCCGCTAGCGACAGTTCGGGAAGCAGCATATAAATCAACAATTTCTGGAAAGCTTCTCGTACTTCCTTCAGTGCGAGATGTTGCTTAATCGTAGTTAGCCGATGACTCCCCGGCAGTGGTGTGGCGGTTCCGATTCCGCATGGTGGCAGCGTATGATTTCTGATCGCTACTTCGAACGATGGTGTATCCCCATTAAATTGCATCTACATGATTATTATGTAATTTACATTTAAGTGCCTGGCAGTGAGAACATGAGACCTGGGATAAGTTCTGCTGAGGGAAGTAGTGCTTTGTGTGGTACCTGTGCTAGGAGACTGATCTGGAGCATTACTCTGCAGCGCCACTGTAACAGTGGTTGATGGCGCCGACGGCTTATTATGCCAGAGCTCTCAGGTGGCGACTTCACGAGTTTTAGTTTGTTAATCTGATGAGCAGTCCGCCCCCGGCAGCTGAGTGGTCAGCGCGACGGACTGTCAATCCTAAGGGCGCAGGCTCGATTCCCGGCTGGGTTGGAGATTTTCTTCGCTCAGGGACTGGTTGTTGTGTTGTTCTAATCATCATCATTTCATCCCCATCACGCGCAAGTCGCCGAAGTGGCGTGAAATCGAAAGACTTGCACCAGGCGAGCGGTCTACCCGACGGGAGGCCCTCGTCACACCCCATTATTATTATTATCTGATGAGCCAGGATTACAAGTAAGCGGGTTATAGACTTTTAATAGCAATACACGGTCAGATCGAAGTTAAGGGCGTCGGGCTGGTCTAGCACTTGGGTGGGTGACCATCCTGTCTGCCGAGCGGGGCGCACTCAGCCCTTGGCAGGCAAACTGAGGAGCTACTTGATTTGGAAACAACATTAAAGTTGAACAACGCTATTGCGCTGTTGTGGTCGTTAAACTCCCACTGAGGATTGAAACCCCAAGCAGTTTAAATACCCGCCGATGTCTGTTTACGAAGTTACATGTGCTGATAAAGCCGTTTCATACGTATACATGGCATCTTCGTGTTCTTCACAGTGAACGATCAACATCCACTGCTTTTCACGCACCTTATATACACTACCAGGCCTGTTAACAACACTCGACACGAACAACGCTAATGCACTGTGGTGGCCATTATACCTCCCACAGAGAACTGCAACACAAAGCATTTTACGTATCCATCGATGGAGTGTGACTGTGTACGAAGTTACATTGATATCTGACCAAGTCATCTGGGCGCTTCACTTTTTTTATCAGGCAGCGTATAATGAACATCCCGGTATGAGTCTCAGAAATAAAAGATAATGAAGCATCACGAAGGTTGCAAGTGAAGTGCATGCGAAATGCCCTAGAACGTATAGGCACCGGCCGTGAAAGCCTACATTGCATGATTAGTTACAGAACCGCTCGCTCAACTATCACGAGTAGCGGATGAAAAACTTGAAAAGAAAAAGACTGAGCAATTCATCGACTGTACTCCGTTACACACACATAATCAGACGCTCTAAGATCCACAGTAGTTCAAAGTTTTGTCTGGGACGAATTGTTCCAAAATTACTTTCATTCCAATTCCGGGAGAGGTTTTCGGAAGAATCCTCTTGGTTGTTAAGCAAATGGTTGAACCAGTAATCCTCTACCAAATATTCCCAATTGTCACTATTTTTCCCCATTACCAGCCCGCTTGATATCAACCAGAGGTGTATACAAATCGCTTTTAACGTGTCGGTGCTTGACTGTTAGCCAGGCAGGCAAGATGCGGCGCTCCCAAACAAGCCAAAGTGTGCCGAACCCAAGCAGCTAAAGAAATCTTGCTTGCCTGCCCGCCCTTCTGTTGTGCTACGCAACGCAGCAGTTTATTCTGTACGTTTTCATTACAGTGTTATGAGTAGGGATTGGAAGTTGGTGAAAAGTATTTTTTCACGCGAGTATCACAAGACAAGGCTCAACGAAATAAATATTTATTCTGGGTCATTACAAGCTACGAAATAGTGGCTTTACTTGCCTCTTTTTTCTTTTAAGAATACTTCGGGCTAATTTATTTATTTCCATACTAACAGTTTTCTCTGTGACTTCACCCTCTTTTGACTAGTAGTGACTCTCAATTCGAACCAATATCAGGTCCCCTACAATAAATGCTTTCTATAGTAAGCAGAACCCTCTCTAAAAGTCGAAGAAATAGCCTGAAGACGTATGTTATACTGCGACGCCAAGTAAAGTAAGGTTTTGGAAGTCTAGTTTCTGTAACTTTAGTGTGTTTCGGCCAAATACGAACCCAGTTTTCTTTTGAGTCATCAGTCTTTTGATTGGGATGCGGCCCGCCAAGAATTACTCTCCTGTGTCAACCTGTTCAGCCCAGTAATATGAATTTTAATTACTTTTTCTGGTATGTGTATTGCGGGTTCACTGAATTCATTCTAAGTGGCCACAACCGGTCATTCTAAACTCCTCACATGCATTGCAGTAAGCATGAAATTCGTTTTCTGTATTATGTTAATCTAAAAGTTACATCTTTCGTTTATACTAAGCATTATTCGCCCTACGCTGCTTATCACTAGAATGTGGTTTTAATATCCACTGAGCCATAATTTTGCCTATTTAATTATGCGTTTGCCTATATTTAGAAAGCCTTACACTGATAAGTGGCCTCATGTTCTTAACACGTATTTTTCCACACACTTGTCAGACAGTAAGTCCTTGTTCTCTTTCAACATATTTGTGAAGGGATGAAACTGCTGGAAAAATTTACAAGCATGTCATAACATACTCGGAGTTGTCGAAAGAGTGTTTAGTAACTTTTTCCACAATTTTCATTGCGAATTATTTGAAGCTGCCTCATAAACGCACGAAAACTATCCCCTGAGGGACTTGGGCTCTGTTTTTTTTCTGGTATATGTCCCCCGATTCTTAATTTCTACTCAGTCTTCTTTAAGTTTGGTTTGTTCATTTTGCTGCTTCCACCGTAATGATAAATGAGTCGCAGTGAAACTGTTTACGCAAACATACACCTGGTAAGTCATGCTGGTTTGACAGCCCAAACTGTTTTCAGGTGCTGTAAGATGAACGAGTCCCGTGAAGCTTGCCAGGCTTGCGGAAACCCAAGTTGGCCTGCTTCAGTACAAAGTACTCCTGTGTCTCAGTTGTGGCAGGCTGAGCTGCTTTAATGGTTGCGGTGGAAACAGGGGCTGGAAGGAGAATTTGTACACTTCTGGTATATCTACTGAAAAGAACTGGACTCTTCAATCGGTCTGATCTTAAACAGACCGACCTACCATTCGGGCTACAGAATGAAAAGCGCACAAAAAACAATCCTGCATCTGTCTTCAAAACACTAATTGTCATTTCTGATTTCATCTTATTATACTCACGGGGCTTAGCTGGCCCCAAGGCAATAGTAACTCTAGTAACAGCTCTCAGAATTTGGTGCCTGAACGTCACCGGCCACTTTCCCGTGGAGACGTGACATTTGGGGGCAAAGCAGCGACACTCGTGTCCCTAGGGAGATGGTCGGCTGCTCGCGCGCTATTTATAAGTCCAGCCGTGCCTAGCTGTCACTCGACGCGCTACAATATACGCGCTACGCACCCGTCCCTGTCTCTCGCTCCGCGTATTTCACCTCCGAATCGACCCCTGGGCGCCACCTATCTCCGTCCGCGAGCCGCTCTCGCATTGTTGTTTACTTGGCTGGCAGGCCGAAGACAGAGGGAATTTATCAAGCAATAAACACTTTAGCCAGAATTTTATGAGCAGCGGTGCCGGAATCCTTGTCTGACTATTCTCGTCTAATTATAATTGGCAGTGAGAGAAAAGCGGAAGAAGCGTTGATGCCTCGTCTAATTTGTTGAGTGCCGCATACTTATTTCAGAACGAACATTGTAAATTTAGCCGCCACGTTGTCCTCGCGTGTCACTTTCAGAAGTATTTACTACAAACGCTTCCATCATTCTTTCTTATCCAGCATTAATGTCGTTGCTCTCAGCCGAGCAGTAAGCGTCTGCAAGTCGGGAGTTTAATGCCACGCTGACAGCGGGGTCTTTAATGACTGAGCACACTACTATCGGAAGCCACTGGCCGCTGTCCTGTGGTATTCTCTCATTACAGCATTCTCAGGGAGTCATTTAGGTCGGCGGGTGGATTGAAAAACAAATCAGAACCACTTTCAGTAAACATAAAAGACTCATCACGCTAGTTAGCTCGTAAAAGAAGGCACATCAGGTACGCTGAAAGTTCGAACTCGCTGCTCTGTTTCGTGTTGTGCCTGGGTTACCTTTCATCGTCTGGCCACGGAGTCCTGGAATTGTAGCACGGAGGAAAGTGTTCGGTACGATCGTTGGCGTCAGAGATCCGAGCATATATCTTTCCTCTGTGATGAGGAAGGGGTAATGTTGGTGGATCAGTGACTTTAGCTGGGCAGATGGATTGGAACAAGCTACTCTCGGAGTCATGTTTCATACTTAAATGTTTTATTAGAGAATTTTGACAAGCTCTAGTTCCTATGACTCCTCACCAGGTCCTTTACAGACACGTTGATGTCGATCTGATGGCCACAAAGAAAAGTGAGACATCGCTGAACACCACAGAATGCCACTCATTGCTCCAGTTGACTCTTGCTCTGCACTCTGCAAGTATCTGTTGCCTGTCATTTGCATCCATATCTGCATCTATATCTACATCCACATCTATATGACTACTCTCCAATCAGGATTAAGTGCCTTGCAGACGGTTCATCGAACCAACTTCAAGCTAGTTGTCTACCACTGCTCTCTCGAACAGCACGAGGGGAAAAGCGAATACTCAAAGCTTTCCGTAGCAGCAGCAGCACTCTGTCTTTAGGCCACAAATCGCCCATCGGGACCATCCCACCGCCGTTTCATCCTCAGCTGAGGATGCGGATGGGAGGGGCGTGTTGTTAGCACACCGCTCTCCAGGTCGTTATGATGGTTTTCGTTGACCGGAGCCGCTACTATTCTACTATTCGGTCGGATTGGCATCACGAGGCTGAGTGCACACCGAAAAATGGCAACAGCGCGTGGCGCCCCGGATGGTCACCTATCGAAAGGCCGGCCACGCCCGACAGTGCTTAACTTCGGTGACCTGACGGGAACCGGTGTATCCACTGCAGCAAGGCTGCCGCCAAAGCTTTCCGTGCAGGATCTGATTTATCTTATTACAATGATCGTTTCCCCCATCTGTGTGGGCGCTAAAACCATAATATCGAATTCGGAGGAGAAATTTGGTAATCGAAATTTCGTGAAAAGATACTTCCGCAACAAATAATACTTTTCCTTTAATGATTGCCGCACCAACTTGCGTATAATATCCCTGATGCTCTCTCCCCTTTTTCACGATAATAGAAAACGAACTGCCCTTCTTCGAACTTTTTCAATGTCCTCTGTCAGTCGTATCCGATGCGGATCCCGCACAGCGCAGCAATAAAATGGCTCTGAGCACTATGGAACTTAACTTCTGAGGTCATCAGTCCCCTAGAACTTAGAACTAATTAAACCTAACTAACCTACGGACATCACACACATCCATGCCCGAGGCAGGATTCGAACCTGCGACCGCAGCGGTGGCGCGGTTCCAGACTGAAGCGCCTAGAACCGCTCGGCCACTCCGGCCGGCCAGCGCAGCAATACTCCAGAAGAGAACGGACAAGCGTAGTGTACACAGACTCTTCAGCAAACCTATTGCATCTCGTAAGCGTTCTGCCAGTAAATCGCAGCCTTTGGGTAACTTTCTCCACAACATTATATATGTGATCGTCCCAATTTAAGTTATTCATTATTATAATCCCTAAGTATTTAGTTGAGTTGACAGTCTTTATGTTTAACATATAGCTGAAATTTAGCTGATTTCTTTTAGTACTTACATGGATAACCTGACAATTTTCATAATTTAGAGTCAACTGCCACTTTTAGCACCATATTTATATCATGTCTATACGACTGTGTCATTGGTTTCGATCATCCCATGCCTTTGCGAAACGTTTGATGACAGCATTATCTGCAAACAATCTAAGAGGGCTGCTCAGATTGCTTCGTTTATACTCGAGTATAAGAGGCGACCAAAAAGTTTCCGTTTGAGGGCGTTGCTGCAGCATATATGCAATGCAGTGTGACTCCGATGCGGGTGTATGGTCAGCGACATGTAGGAAAGGAATTATAGTATGGCATTCGTGTCTTTCCGACGAGCGTGTGGTAAATGCGAAAATGTGAACTACAGTAACGTTATTACCAAATGCGTCCTAACACGACCAACGTGCTGTTATCCTTTTCTTGGTTGCCGAAGAAGAAACACCGGTAAACATCCATTGGAAAATAAAGGATGTGTACGGGGCATCACGTCCGTCAAAAGCCACCGTTGTTCAGTGGTGCACTAAGTTCTGTGCTGGTCGCGATTCTACACAAGACGCCGATCGATCTGGGAGACCAGCCTTATCCTTTACGCCATCGCAAGTGGTGGACACTCGAGCAGTCGCCCTATAATCCTGGTCTCTCCTCATGCGATTATCAATCCTTCACTCCCTTTAAAAAAAAGGCGTTGAAGGGTCGACGATTCCTGTCGGATGCAGCAAGTAGTTACAGACTTCTTCACGCAGAAGTGCACGGTGTTTTACCAAACGGATATCTTCAACGTTCATAGTATTTGTCGACCTGGAAAAGCGTTCGACAATGTAAAATGGTGCAAGATGCTTGAAATTCTGAGAAAAATAGGGGTCAGCTATAGGGAGAGAGTGGTAATATACAGTGCGTACAAGAACTAAGAGGGAATAATAAGAGTGGACCACCAAGAACGAAGTGTTCGGATTAAAAAGGATGTAAGACAGAGGTGTAGTCTTTCGCCCCTACAGTTCAATCTGTACATCGAAGAAGCAATGATGGAAATAAAAGAAAAGCTTAGGAGTGAAATTAAAATTCAAGATGAAAGGATATCAATGATCCGATTCGCTGATGATATTGCTATCCTGAGTGAAAGGGAAGAAGAATTAATGATCTGCTGAATGGAATGAACAATCTAATGAGTGCAGAATATGGAATGAGAGTAAATCGAAGAAGACGAAGGTCATGAGAAGCAGCAGAAACGAGAACAGCGAGGAACCTAACATCAGGATCGATGGTCACGAAGTAGATGAAGTTAAGGAATTCTGCTACCTAGGCAGTATAATAACCAATGACGGACGGAGTAAGGAGGACATCAAAAGCAGTCTAGCACTGGCAGAAGGGGCATTCCTGGCCAAGAGAAGTCTACTAGTATCAAACATAGGCCTTAAACTGAGGAATAAATTTCTGAGAATGTACGTTTGGAGTACAGCATTGTATGGTAGTGAAACATGGATTGTGGGAAAACCGGAACAGAAGAGAATCGAAGCATTTGAGATGTGGTGCTATACACGAATGTTGAAAATTAGGTGGACTGATAAGGTAAGGAATGAGGAGGTTCTACGCAGAATCGGAGAGGAAAGGAATATGTGGAAATCACTGATAAGGAAATGGGACAGGGTGATAGGACATCTGTTACGACATGAGGGAATCACTTCCAGCCGCGCGGGATTAGCCGAGCGGTTTAGGACGCTGCAGTCATGGACTGTGCGGCTGGTCCCAGCGGAGGTTCGAGTCCTCCCTCGGGCATGGTTGTGTGTGTGTGTTTGTCCTTAGGATAATTTAGTTTAAGTAGTGTGTAAGCTTAGGGACTGATGACCTTAGCAGTTAAGTCCCATAAGATTTCACACACATTTTAACAATCACATCCATGGTACTAGAGGAAGCTGTAGAGGGCAAAGACTGTAGAGGAAGACAGAGACTGGAATACATTCAGAAAATAATTGAGAACGTAGGTTGCAAGTGCTACTCTGAGATGAAGAAGTTGGCACAGGAGAAGAATTCGTGGCGGGCCGCTTCAAACCAGTCAGAAGACTGATGATCAAAACAAAAAAGTATTCGACCTCGTGCTTAGGCGGGATTATTGCCTCAATACTCTCGGCGATTTTAGCTGATTGACACAAAGATTCTAGACCGCACGGCCGTAAAACGCGAATTTTTGATCGCACCTCTTATAATGGAAGCTTTTGTTCTTCTTGCTGCCAGTGGCACACTCAATAGCTTCCGCCACCACCCGATCTCGAAGGCATCACTTCGGCTCTTTTCAATAGATACCACGGTCCGGGTCTCGCAGCGATACAGTAACAAAGAAAACATCAACGAGTCCACCGAGAGAAACTTCGTTGTTCTCGATACTGCCCGGTTCTGCCATACCTTAGCGAGTATAACAATTGCTACTCTACTAAGGACGATTCTTCGTTTTATTTCTCGCATAAGGATTAAATTTTAATCAACACACGTGTGGAGATACTGGAGTGTCAGTTTACAAGCGTTCGGCCATGGAATTCGTGGTGTACCAGCATCCATTTCTGTCCATGTATTTCTATAATACGGATTAGGCAGTCGGAAGATTTTATTTTTTGTTTGAACCATCAGACTGCTGCTCATTTTGTGTACCTATTGATTTTGTCTCATCCATGTTGCGAGAACGTGACTCCATCGTGGATTGTGTGCCTCACAAAGTCATTATAAATGATTTAGCAGTATTGTGCATCTTTCCCGAATATTTTACCTTTTTTAATCAGATTGCTGTTCATCACATGTCATTTGCCCTCCTGTCACCCATTATTCTGAACACGAGGCTCCATTGTGAATTACGTGCACCAGAGCGCTGAGCGAAATGATTAATGTGGACTGTGCACTTTTAGGAGTTTGTTGTTGTTGTGGTCTTCAGTCCTGAGACTGGTTTGATGCAGCTCTCCATGCTACTCTATCCTGTGCAAGCTTCTTCATCTCCAGTACCTACTGCAGCCTACATCCTTAAGAATCTGCTTAGTGTATTCATCTCTTGGTCTCCCTCTACGATTTTTACCCTCCACGATGCCCTCCAATACTAAATTGGTGATCCCTTGATGCCTCAGAACATGTCCTACCAACCGATCCCTTCATCCAGTCAAGTTGTGCCACAAGCTCCTCTTCTCTCCAATTCTATTCAATACCTCCTCATTAGTTATGTGATCTACCCATCTAATCTTCAGTATTCTTCTGTAGCACCAAATTTCGAAAGCTTCTATTCTCTTCTTGTCTAAACTATTTATCGTCCACGTTTCACTTCCATACATGGCTACACTCCATACAAATACTTTCAGAAACGACTTCCTGACATTTATATCTATACTCGATAACAAATTTTTCTTCTTCAGAAACGCTTTCCTTGCCATTGCCAGTCTACATTTTATATCCTCTCTACTTCGACCATCATGTTAATTTGCTCCACAAATAGCAAAACTCCTTTACTACTTTAGGTGTCTCATTTCCTATCTAATTCCCTTAGCATCCCCGACTTAATTCGACTACATTCCATTATCCTCCTTTTGCTTTTGTTGATGTTCATCTTATACCCTCCTCTCAAGACACTGTCCATTCCGTTCAACTGCTCTCCCAAGTCCCTTGCTGTCTCTGACAGAATTACAATGTCAATGTTATCAATCATTTAATCCCATCATCATCATCATCTTTTCACGCATGTAAAAACGATTGATTTTATTTTTCATTAACTCTTTAATTTTGGTGGTACTGTAGATCACTCAGCTATCTGCAGCAAAAACCAAAAATTGTAGCACCACGACAAGCACTAGCATACTTCCTCTTGGCAGTCTCCGTACCTACGGAGTAAAGAAGCAATTTGACGGTAAAAAGTAAAGGGTCTGTGCGTGCTACCGGCGGACAGGCATCGAACCTGTCGCTGTTCACACCTTTCCGTGTCAGCAGAGGCCGCAGCGGTGCGAGTCGCCTGGCGTCCTCTTTAGTTCCGCGCCTCCACTGCTATTGGCTGCGTGCTGCCACTTTGGGAAGGTGACAAGAAATGGGCACAAGAGTGGCTGGTCTCGGGAGCATAAGCCTTTTCTTCGCGAGCCGAGCCGTTCCCCTTCAACCTGCTGTCAGCGAACACAAACGGTTTCTTGCGCGTCCAGCCACCGTAGAGGATGAGGGCGCACGGTAGCTTTGCATTGACAAAGTGACGTGCAGGCTGATGTGAGTGTCTCGGATCAGTACGGCCGCCGAGTTCCCAGCGAAGCGTTACTGGTCATGACGCTCTGCGCGCATTTACATGCCTGAGTTGTCACGCGTTACGATGTCAAGCCTCCCAAAAATAGGGAAAAAGGGTACACAAGAGAAAGCATTCTTTTCTTGGTGCCCAAGGTTTTTTCCAAAATAAAGCTTTATCCTGCGTTCTCAAGTTCGTAAGCTGCGGCTTTTAAATTAGGAAGTGTCAGGCATCAAACTGGAATTTCCGACCGAGGTAACGACTAACTCATCGCAAAGAAATATTAGATTTCTACAGCTTTTAGTGCAGCCGACTCCGACAGCGGTATGGGATTATTGCAGCTGTCGAATGTAGATCATCACTGACGGCCCTCACCCCAGGCGGCGCCGCAATCAACACGAGTTCAATGGAGGCGCTGTCAGCATACACACACCACGCCCATGGACAACACGTCATGTCACGTGCCGGAACCCAATAGTCGCTACAGTTTTATTTCTCTTATTCACTTTTTACTACAGCGAGAGTCATTTTGAAGCTAACCCCGCCTATCTATTATCGTGGGAACTATAACATACCCAGAAAGCAGAAAAACACGTTTGGAATCTTTCTGTTACATACTGTCTTTTTGCTACATAGTTGTTATGCACTTTTGCCAACGGTAAACATGTTGCTTTTGTACATTCTCAACAACCTTAGGTTAGCCATTCCCTTACTTTGACGACAGTAACTGAATATGTAGGCCATGTAGTCCATCTGTCATAGGACCAAAGAAATGGAAATCTGAAGATGCTAAATCAAGACTGTACTGTTGGTGTGGCACGACAGTCCAGCCTAATTTAGCAATGCTTTCTCTGGTCACAAAACTATTGTGGGGCTTGGAGTTATCGTCTTGCAAATGGAAGTTTTCCTTCATCTCTGGCCTGATTCTGGAAATTCGAGTTTCCCCCCAAATCAATGTCGTCTTGTCCGCCCCGATAGCTGCGTGGTCAGCGTGACGGTTTGCCGTCCTTCGGGCCCAGGTTCGATTCTTAGCTGGGTCGGAGATTTTCTCCGCTCAGGGACTGGGTGTCGCGTTGTCTTCATCATCATTTCATTCCCATCCGGCGCGAAAGTCACCCAATGTGGCGTCGAATGTAATAAGACTTGCACCAAGGCGGCCGGACCTGCCCCGCAAGGGGCCTCCCGGCCAAGGACGCCAAACGCTCATTTCATTTCCAATGTCGTCTTGTAGCGTTTTGAACTGACAACTGCTTTAAATTCTAAGACATTCGAAACAACCTAACCATGCCTACACCAGATGACTACGCACAGTACTTTCCCGGCAGATGGCTGTTTCTTGAATTTCTTACTTGGAGAATTCCTATGCCGTGTCGTCTCTCCATAGGCTGTGACAGCACATCTAATCTCTGGTGATGATGATGTTCATAAAATTGTCGCCTTCAGCCTCGTATTGAGCCAGCAGGTCCCGACAAATTTCTATTCGATTATTTTTTTGCTGTTGTATAAACACAAGATGGATCGAAGTCGCACACATTTCGCGACAGCAAAGGTTGCGTGGAATCTTGTCTAAGGCATTACAGCTTTAAGCTCTGCGCACAATTCCTTGGCCGTAAACCCCCAGTCATTAGGAGTGAGTATGTAACATCTCTACTTCATGAGCAAAAACAGAAGTCTCTTGTTGAGAACACAACTTTGGATCAGCATGCACTGTAGACTAGTCCGGAAATTAGCAGCAAGCATAATTCGGACAACTAAACGCAATTCCGCAATATTCTAGGCTGTCTCTGTGGCCGGTTGGTCAGCACAGGCGGTTGCAATGCGGAGGTCCCAGGTTCGATTCCCGGTGCTGTCAGCGATTTTTTTTTATACGAGGATTGGAATGGGGTGCACTGAGTCTCGTGATGCCAGTTGATGAGCTACTTGAACGACAAGTAGCGGGACCAGGTCTGCTAATCTGACATCGGCAGGGAGAGTGATCTGCTCAACCCACGCCCCTCCTTATTGTAACCAAATGATGCAATTCGCTAATGGGTGACTCGTTGGTCTCTCTGAGACCGACTGGCCCATCTGTTACCAACACGGTGGTCCTTTCCTTCCTTTTTTCTTGTAATATTCTAACGTGAGCCTGCGGGACACTACAACTGCCCAACAAGTAGGACATAAAATGCCTGCTGCATATACTGAACTAACGAAGATGGACATGCTGGTCGTTCTAGTTGCAAGCAACAGTGGAACATATAAGAGAGAAAATAATTATGTCCCGAGGCAAATACTTGTTGTGATATGGGCCATTTTACTTGCGTCGAGAACGGTCACTACAGTGGTGTAGGGTGTTCATTATTTCTTACTGACTTCGTTTGTCTTTGTACACAGCCCTCTGACATTGTCAAACAGAGGACTTATACTGTCTATTACATCATGCATTCTATGTGTGCTGTTCTGAGGTTGTGCTATCACTGAACAAGATTATTGATTCCGTGGAATGCGAACACCATAAACTATGAAATGAAGTCTATTATTCCACCTTACCCTAGCAGAAAGACAACGGATGTGGCTTATGCACGGCGGATCACAGCCCTATTTTCTACGCCTCACTGAACGTAATATTAACGTTTACCAGGTGATGAAATAATCAAGGCGGTGCAGAAGCATGGCTTTCCCCTTTACATGAAACCGTTTCTTTAGGTATCTGGCAATGGCGACATTTAATTGTATTGTTACATTACAAACCCCCACTGACAAAGAGACCACGTTGCAACACTGCGTATCTCATCCAAGCGACCAAATACTACGATAGCCAAGTGCGTTAGTGATTCTTTTAGAAGGAAGACTGAAGGAGAGTTGTGGGAGAAAGAATTACCCTCTGTATCACCGTGCAAAATACAGAACCATAAGAAGAGGAGAACCGGAACGAGACGGAAATATACTGGCGGAACTCTATACCTGTCTGCAAAAGCGGTTGTGCCCTAGTGGCAGAGGATATTTCGTGTAAGTATTAGCCACTCTGTCCTATTCCATTCGCTTAGTGGCAAAGAAGAAAATTATTGTGTGTTTCTATATGCACCCCAATGTCTCCTCTGCTCATTCTTCATACGCGTGATATACGATATAGGCAGCAGGGCTGATGTACAGTGTGCCTCCATTACTAGGCATCTAAATTTACGTCACAGAGTTTTGTAAGAAAAAAATCTGCTATTATGCGTATTTGATAAGACCTCCAAATAAAGAGCAGTACTCCAGAATAGGTTTCGCCGCTACCTTTGTACCGCACTTTCCCAGAATCCTCTCAATAAATTATTAGTGTGCTTTCTCTATTACTGGTTCTTCCCATGTTATATCGCTTTGCAGAGCTACCGTTAAGTAATTATACGACATAAGAGGCTGCACTACCAATCATACAAGTGGATATTATCAGATTCTTTCTCTTTATTACAGTCATTATACTGTATTTACCGCTGTTTGGAATAAGGGTCATTCAGTACATTAAGCGAACATACTGAATTTTGTTACAATCATCTATCAACAACATACAATGCTTTTTCTAAAGAAAACGGAATGTTCTAAATAGTCTTAACACTCGTTCTGATTGCAGCTAACAAACTGTTTAGTACACAAGGGATATTAGCAGTCCTTTTACACCTGTTACACGTCCTAAAACACACACCTCCTGATCCACGGCTCGAGTGTGGGCTAAAGGCGGCACAATTTTGTTTTGGTGAGAAGGTTGGCATCACTGTGGTACTCTGAGTCGCTAGGCAGAGATGGTGTTTGCGCCTTCTGGCGGAAGCAGATATCTCGATGCTCAGGCAGTGGTCGACGGACTTCACCGTGAGTCGAGGAGAGTGGCGACTGCGGGGAGCGGGCGGCAACGCACAACGGTGGAGGCACGCCTGTGTCCTATTGGACGGAGTACAGACTTGGCATTTATAGTGTTGCGTGGGCAGGTAATGCTGTGATTTCAGACTTATCGGACAAGCTACCTTATCCCGAGTCCCGCAAGTAAATATATTTAGCGTGTGCCTAGCGAGGTAGTGCTGCGGTCTGGTATTGTAAGCTGAGGTTTTGATAACTCTGACTCGCTTAGCAGCAATGATTGTTCATTCTGGTTCCATGGAAACTAATACAGCTTGTTTTTTTTATGTGTTAGCCAGGTTACATGACGCAGTATGCTTTGCACATTTAATGGGCGTAACCTTTCAGAATTACTTTTTATTTAAATCTATTTAAAATGCGCTGTAGCTTGTTGTTGTGTCTTTTGGTTAGCTGTGAATTGTTTCAAATGAACATTTCAATATGCTAATGAAGACTGATTACCAGTCCGCACGTGTAATGGAACCAAGTGAATGTTAAAAACCGCCAACTTTGGAAAGAACGCGGGACGGAACCAATAATTTTTTTAATGGGAACCGCCGTTGTTAAACATTTGATTATTAGGTTATAATCATTTTGTTGTTGCTTTCACTATTATTAAGGTGTTTTCGAAGGATGCTCTGCTTTTTAAATATTGTCTTATAACAGATGTTTACATTTCTAAATTCTTCAGGAATTGCTGGTTGACCTTATTTTTCATTGGGTGATGAGTGTTACTGTGGTGTCGCCGCCAGACACCACACTTGCTAGGTGGTAGCTTTAAATCGGCCGCGGTCCATTAGTACATGTCGGACCCGCGTGTCGCCACTTTCAATGATAGCAGACCGAGCGCTACCACACGGCAGGTCTAGAGAGACGTACTAGCACTCGCCCCAGTTGTACGGACGACGTAGCTAGCGATGCACACTGACGAAGCCTCGCTCATTTGTAGAGCAGATAGTTAGAATAGCCTTCAGCTAAGTCAATGGCTACGACCTAGCAAGGCGCCATTAGCAGTATATTGTCTGAAACTATAGAGTCTCACTTGTATCATCAAGAACGCTGTATACAAATGATGGATTAAAGTTAAGTATTCCAGAAGCTACGTACTTTTCTTTATAGCATTCATTACGTATCCTGTTTAAGACCTCTCGCCAGCCTGCGTGAGCTTATAGCGTGCATTTCGGTCTCCTCAAACCACACTGTGTCGGCACTTCTGTCGACACATCAGTTACCTTGTTTTTTGTGAGACATTTTGCGTATAACTGTAAGTGTGAAAGTTTTTAATTGCTTGATATCAAATGAATTTTGTGATTGAAAACTGTTTTGATGCCATTATTATGTATTTTCAGGGTTATTGCAAAAAAATACATGTACAAATTTTACTTGTTATAACTCAGCTCAGTCAATCGGTTTCAGCATTCAGTCCTACTGCACAGTACCGCCCCACCTAAAAACGCCCCAAGGCATAGTACTGACATGCTACTCGCGCCAAATGAACGATTATATGCGAGTGTTATTTGAAAAGTTCTGCATACTGTAAGATAGAATTGAAGAAAATAATTTATTTTACAAAATTTCTTTGCAGGTATTGAATATAGTCTCCATTCTTGCTTATGACAACATCTCAAAGTTTTGGCAACTTCTTTATTACGGAGAGGATTCCTTCAATCTCGGAAACAAATGAATGTCTGTTGGCCTCATATCAGGACTGTATGGTGGTTGGGGAAGTATTACCCTTCCATGTTTGTCGAGCGCTTCTCTCACCGATAGGGCAGTATGTGGTCTTGCATTATTGTCCAAAGTGATTACACTAGCTGCAAGCTTGTCAGGTCTCTTTAAGGAATTTTCGGGTGCAAAAGATTTTGCAGGAATGGCCTGTAGTACACGCCTGTTAACGTCCGCAGGGACATTCTATCTGTAGCTGTGACTCCATTCTCGTCATATCGCAAAGATAATCAGTTTCGCCCTTGGTTGTTGGCGATAGAATTTTTTCAGGAGAGGAGAGTCGCAACTTCTCCGCTTTGACGACTGAGACTTTAGTTCTTTCCTAAAATGTCGAACCTAGGTTTCACCGAGTGTTACAATCCTTTTCAGAGACTGTTCTGCTTCTGTTCGATAACACTGAAGAAATTCTTCGGCTGTTCTTGGCGATTTCCTTTCTGCTCTTGACTGAGATCGTGCGGAACCCACATGCCAGCAGCTTTTGTCATCTTTAACTTAACAGTTATGATTCCATAAACGGAAATGAGAGGAATTCTGCCCTCATATGCAATTTCCTTACATGTTTTTCGTCGATTCTCTCACAAAATGTCATTAACAGTTACCTGAGAGGTGTAATCTGATGTCCTTCCAGTTGTTCGATTGTCCTCCGCACGTGCCCGACCGCCGCAGAAACGAGCAGACTGCCAGGATACTATTTTATGATCCACTACACTATTCCCGTACACCTCTCTCACAGCGTTGTAAATTTCCGTTGCGTTCTTCCCACGCAAGGATTCGATTTTGATGTAGGAACGCTGGTCACTGTATGTTATCCGACCTTACTCTGTTTCAGATTCTATTTAAAAAGTGAATTAATCATTACACAGCCAAGCAAACCAGCAAACACGAGTACGACTGTCACGCCTGAAGTCTCCCTGACAACTGATCATGCCACCGTAACGCTCGTGCATGCGCAGTGTGCAGTATGTTTGAAATGACGCTCGTATCGTGTACTTCCTGCAGAAGAGGCGATATCCACTGGAGAGAACAGTACTAGAGGTATCTTCATATGGGTGGTACGTGTCTCTCGACATTTCACCCATATACAGCAGCTGCCAATCGTTTGCCAGCAGCCAGCGCGATTTCTAGCTATCTATGAATAGCAACTAAGTCATCTCGTGGCAGAGAACAGCGTCCACAGTGGGAGTGCTAGTATGTAGATGTAGAAATTTCTTATGAACGTCCTTCGTCCATCGTAAAGTACTGGCTTCGGTCAGACAAACCTTCTTTCAGACAGTCTGATATCTGAAATATATGCCGCAGGATGGCAGCTAGGATATCAGTTCCCAATTCGATACATTGGAATGATGATGCAAAGGACAAGGCCCAATGGAAGAGAATTATTAACCAGAGGCGTATGGTCGGCTAGGCACTTGCCACGAGTAAAGTAATAATCTGCATCTGTATCTGGCTTTCCGGACAATAGCCACACTTCGTGAGGCTTTTGTACAGAGAGAGAGAGAGAGAGAGATCATTAGACGCACCAAAAAAAAGGAGATAAGTCGACAAGCGGTTCAGCAAGCAACCTTAATTTCCCTCAATCCTGCCTTCGACACCTGTTGACCGAGCACTGTGCAGAGGCGGCGACGCAGTAAAAAGCATCATTTTCCGCGTCATTAACGCCGGGGCTGGTACAGTACTTATGGCACCCTCGCCCTGCGCGGCTAAACCAATAATGCCCGCCTTCCCATCTGGGCACGCTCAGCCCCCGGCGTCGTCGCCTCCCCGCTAATATAATTGAAAATCGCTCATGTGTTCGATATATATCGACGCTCTTCCGGCCGGCGGCTCTCATTAGGGCCGTTTAGGCGGGACATATGTCACCGAGATTGCGTGCCTGCCCCCGGCCGGGGGATGGCTTCGGCGTGACGTCAGCCGCGCGTCGACAGCAAACAGCCATTAGTTCTCTCCCGGCGTGTCTGCCTGAGAGCGAGCTGGGGTTTACCCTCTACGTGTAAGCCTATGAATAACGCGGAACCGATGGCAGCGAAAGTTACTGAGAACATGAGTAGATGCTCGACAGAAGTGGCAATTTGTGCAATAACAGCAAAATATGGGCTGATTCAGCTGCTCCTATGGCTGTCGTTTTATGCACCCCGCAACGTTGTAACTGACCACGCATGTGATTTTCATATTCTCTTGCTCGCTACACGCAAAGTATTAGTCATACAGAAAAAAATGAACAGAACCTTTCTTGTAGGAAATGTAATGTAGTTCATGTATACTGGGATACATTTTCCCTGGAGGCCACACTTTCAAGTTATTCGGAAAAACGTACAGAAGTGACATTCAAAGAACCTCTACTCCAAACTCATCCCTCACAAATCAAGATTTCAATTATGTTGTTCGTGGCACTCCCTCTCCCTACTGTACAAATATTTCCGACTACGTACATTATGCCCCATGTTCGATCTTTCTTGGTCTCTGCTGATTGGGCTTGTACCGGGTGATCAAAAAGTCAGTATACATTTGAAAACTTAATAAACCACGGAATAATGTAGACAGAGAGGTAAAAATTGACACACATGCTTGGAATGACATGGGGTTTTATTAGAACAAAAAAAAGCACCCCATATTGCTAGACGCATGAGAGATCTCTTGCGCGCGTCGTTTGGTGATGATCGTGTGCTCAGCCGCCACTTTCGTCATGTTTGTCCTCCCAGGTCCCCAGACCTCAGTCCGTGCGATTATTGGCTTTGGGCTTACCTGAAGTCGCAAGTGTATCGTGATCGACCGACATCTCTAGGGATGCTGAAAGACAACATCCGACGCCAATGTCTTACCATAACTCCGGACATGCTTTACAGTGCTGTTCGCAACATTATTCCTCGACTACAGCTATTGTTGAGGAATGATAGTGGACATATTGAGCATTTCCTGTAAAGAACATCATCTTTGCTTTGTCTTACTTTGTTATGCTAATTATTGCTATTCTGATCTGATGAAGCGCCATCTGTCGGACATTTTTTGAGGGTTTGTATTTTCTTGGTTCTAATAAAACTCCATGTCATTCCAATCATGTGTGTCAATTTGTACCTCTCTATCTAAATTATTCCGTGATTTATTCAGTTTTTAAATTTATACTGACTTTTTGATAACCCTGTACATACCAGCACAGTTTGCTATTACGTTAACATTATTAGTTTAAACGTGCCCATGAGATAATGAAGGAAAAACGACTTTTGCAAACGTTACACTTAAACTAATCACGTTCACAAATCAATTCAAATTTAACCCGAGAAAGCACAGTAGTTTCATAGTCACAGAGCAGGACGAATACAAAGGTGTGATTGTTTATTTTATGCTGTTAAAATTCATAATGTAATTTGGTAAAATTTACACAAAGATCAGTTTTACAATTTGTAAGTGCTCGACTAAGCTGGTGACTTAATAAGGCTGGTGAATGAAGACCAAGAAAGGTCGAACCTCCGTAGTAGTTCATGAGGTCCGAAATTCTTGTACAGTAGTAGAAGGGAGTGCCATGAACAACATACTAGAAATACCGACTGGTGAGGGATGAGTGTGGAGATGGAGGTCTGTCTGAAGACCACTTTTGAACATTTTTCTTGAACAACTCGAAAACCGTGGCCTCCAACGAAAAAGTATCCTAATACAAAATTTAACTATATTAAATTTCATACAAAAAAAGATCATTTTTTTCTGTACCAATAATAGTTTGCGCGTAGCGAGCGAATATGAAAATCTCGCACATGGCCATATGGAGCAATGCAGGTTGCATAAAACAACAGCAGTAGGTGCAACTGAATCACCCCGAATGTGCGCTTGTTTTGGAGTACTCGAGATGAATGGATTTTCTGGCATAATGTATTGTAGACATCTACATCTATACTCCACAAGTCACCTCATGGTGCGTTGCGGAGGGTACTTCGTGTACCATTGTGCCAGTCCTCCTCCCCGTTTCCATGTCTCAGCCGCAAATGGTGCGCGGGAAGAAAGGTCGTTGAAACACTCCCATGTAAGCTCGAATCTCTCTAATTTACCTCCACCGTCTTTTCAAGAGATATGCGTAAGGCGAAGCAATATTTTCGTTGACGCTTCTGGGAGCGTAGGCTATAGGAATTTTGATGGTAAACTGCACCTTCACGCACAACACTTTTCTCCTAGCGTCTGGCAGATATCTGTGACTTTCGTGTTAAATTAAGGAACCCGTGAAGAAATGCGATGCTCACTTTGGTCAGTATCTATTTCATCTATAAATCCTATCTGGTAAGAGTCCCAGGTTGACGAGCAATATTCCGGTTTCTCGCTTTGTAACGTTCCGTCAGCGCATTCTCCGATGTTTGATGGATGTGACTGCGTGAAACGCTTGTTCGGCAACCGTGTACTCGAGCAACAACAGGGATATCCACATATTTATGCGCAACATTACATTTGTCTGTGTTGAGGATTAACTATCAGTCGCTGCATCAAGCGTAGATCTACTCCAGGTCTTCCTGCAATCCGCTTCAATTTTCTGGCGTTGCGAATTCTCTATGTATAACAACCCCCATATAGCGTCCGATGTTATCCGTTAAGAATGAGAAACTATCTTCTAATTGCTAGGATACCTGTTACCTTTGCATCTGTAGTCCGTACACCATATCACCGGGTGCGGTGCGAGATACTTTTCGTACCATTATCTGTTCTCCTCCTCCTTGTTCCATTCGCGAATAGCACGTGGGAAAAACGACCGTCGATAAACCTGCGTGTGATGTCCAATTTCTCTGATTTTCTTGTTGCCATACCGCGAGACGTATATAGGAGGAAGTAATATATTACCAGACTGTTCCCGGAACATACACTCTTGGAATTTCAATAGCAAACCTCATAGACAACCCCTTTCTTGTAGCGTCTGGTAGTGGCGACTGTTGAGCATTTCTGTTAAGCTCTCGCGCCGACTACACGAGGTCTGTACAAAAAATTCCGGAACTTCCGTAATTTCGCGCAAATCGTGTTTTGTAGCGAAATGCGGTTGGCATCCTTGCACACGCTTGTGTTTAATGTGTAGCTCCTGGAAGGTTGACTGTTGTATGTTTGTTAGTTATTTTTCAGTGCCGTACTGAGTAGAACGTTGTGTCGCATAGTTTGCGAATTTCGAGATGGCAGAGTTAGAGGAGCAACGCGTCTGCTTTAAATTTTGCGTGAAACTCAAGAAAACCTTTACAGAGACACACCAAATGACGCAGGAAGCCTACCCTGATGAGTACTTAAGCCGTAATGGGGGTTACGGATGGTTCACGCAGTTTAAAAATAGTCAGACGGAAGTTAAAGATGACCCTCGTTCAGGACGCTCTTTCGATGTCTACCTATGACTCTCATGTCATTCAACGTTGACGAAATTGTGTGCGCCAGTCGAAGACTGATTGGACGAGAGATTGCAGAAGAATGTAACATTTTAGTTGGATCATGTCATGAAATCCTGACACAGCATCTTGGAACGCATCCTGTTGCCGCCAGCTTCGTTCCACAGCTCATGAGTCTAGACCAGAAAGGCGTTCGCCTCGCAATCTGCGAAGAGCTTTCGGGTCGCGCAAATGAGAACGAATTATTCCAGACCTGGGCACCGCGACCTTTTTTTATTTCCAGAGTTGAAAACTCCGTTGAAAGGACGAAGATTTGCAACGACAGACGAGATAAAGAAAATTCGCAGACGGCGCTTCGCGCGATCCAGCAAGAGGCGTACAAAGATTGCTTCCGGAGGTGGAAACGGCGTTTGGAACGGTGTACTAATTATGGAGGAGAATATTTCAAAGAATACCATGCACAATAAGTAAAAGGTAAGCGTAGAGAAATGTTGTGGACGAAGTTCCGGAATAGTTTTGAATAGACCTCGTAGATGAGATAGATTTTCTCTATTTATTGTATTAACCGAACGTGGTAAGGTCCCAGACTAATGAACAGTACTCAAGAACTGGTCGAACAAATATTTCGTAAGCTATTTCTTTCGTGGATGATTTAAATTTTCTTAAGACTTTCCCAATGAATCTCAACCTGGTATCTGCATTTCCGAAAATTTGTTTATGTGCTCAGATCGTTCCCTAATAGTCCGTCGATTGATTTCTGCATTCAGAAGAAAGTGCTTTAAACGATTCAGCTACAACAATACCCACAGTGTAAAAATATCTTGTAGGGTTAAGTTGTGAAAAGAAGAGTATTGTGACATGGCAAGTGAATGTTCGCATCTACATCTACACCTACATGGATACTCGGCCAATCACATCTGAGTGCCTGGCAGAGGATTCATCGAACCACCTTCACAATTCTCTATTATTCCAATCTCGTATAGCGCGCAGGAAAAACGAACACCTATATCTTTCCATGCGAACTCTGATTTCCCTCATTTTATTGCGGTGATCGTTTCTCCCTACGTAGGTCGGCGTCAACAAAATATTTTCACATTTGGAGGAGAAAGTTTGTGATTGAAATTTTATGAAAAGATTCCACCGCGGCGAAAAACGCCTCTTTTTTAATGATGTCCACTCCAAATCCTGTATCATTTCAGTGACAGTCTCTCCCCATTTCAAGCTAACACAAAACGAGTTGCCCTTCTTTGAACTTTCTCAATGTACTCTGTCAATCCTATCTGGTAAGGATCCCACACCGCGCAGCAGTATTCTAAAAGAGAACGGACAAGCGTAGTGTAGGCAGTCTTTTTAGCGTGTTTTCTTTAAAATGGGCAACGTAGGCTACATTTAGAAGCAAAATAAATAAAAATGCACTGTACTGGCGTACTTGGGCTCTACATTTAAAACATTTTTCGAGAACATTTGTGAAAAGTTTCGCTATGAATGTATTCTTCTTCTCTCTCGGATTCGTGGTGCTGGCAGTTCAAATTTTTGTCCAGGCATCTGCCTTCCGTGGTTTCCATAAATCGCTTAAGGCAAATGTTGGGATGGCACAGCAGATTAATTCCCCGTCCTTCCCTGAACTTGTTCTCAATCTGTATTGACCTTGTCGTCGATGGCACACTACATCCTAATCTTCTTTCTTCATCAAACGCAGTAGAATAATACAGTTCCATTAAAAATAATTATTAATTTGCGTCATATCTCAGTAGATTAAAATTTGAAGAATAGAGTTTTTGAAGATAAGGATCCCAAAGATATTACATAAATTTTTACACGGGAACTTAATCAGTAGACTGCACAATTCTTTATATTTACTGAAAGTTAAAATGTAACTACTTTACGTGAAAGATGACGATTAACGAAAGTGACTACGAAATTTTTGCATGAAGTTTTATTCGATACGTCACATTACTCAACAGTAAACATGTGATACACGTTTGGACAGTTTTTGTATCTCCGAATATAAAAATACCTGTTTTGTACTAACACAGTTAAGAGCACTAGAAGGTCATTTGGACAGACTTATTGAGCCTAAAGATGCACAAAGTTTGTTAAGCTTCTGAACAATAAAAATATTTCCAGTCCAATAATATAACACTAAAAAGCACTGCGAAGCAGAAAACA
Organism: Schistocerca americana; assembly: GCF_021461395.2. Taxonomy (NCBI): domain Eukaryota; kingdom Metazoa; phylum Arthropoda; class Insecta; order Orthoptera; family Acrididae; genus Schistocerca; species Schistocerca americana. The sequence continues at coordinate 283,605,806 of NC_060121.1, read as the reverse complement.
GTTAGGCCTGGTCTCAGACTGAAATAGATTTGTAATCTACTAATTCGCTATATACAAAATCACATTTTCATGATTGCCTATACACCCAAAAAATAAATAATTTTTCAATATAGCTGAGTAATCAATATCATGAAGAAATCGGCACGTATTCATAATTACTACTGGTAAAATTTGATCCACCATCGGAACCAGAAACTTAATGATAAATGAATCTATGCAAAAATATCAGTGCAAAATAATTTGTTCTACAGCATAAGACAAATTTTATTTAGCTCACATAAAATAATAAGTTTAAGAAACTACACTCCTGGAAATGGAAAAAAGAACACTTTGACACCGGTGTGTCAGACCCACCATACTTGCTCCGGATACTGCGAGAGGGCTGTACAAGTAATGATCACACGCACGGCACAGCGGATACACCAGGAACCGCGGTGTTGGCCGTCGAATGGCGCTAGCTGCGCAGCATTTGTGCACCGCCCCCGTCAGTGTCAGCCGGTTTGCCGTGGCATACGGAGCTCCATCGCAGTCTTTAACACTGGTAGCATGCCGCGACAGCGTGGACGTGAACCGTATGTGCAGTTGACGGACTTTGAGCGAGGGCGTATAGTGGGCATGCGGGAGGACGGGTGGACGTACCGCCGAATTGCTCAACACGTGGGGCGTGAGGTCTCCACAGTACATCGATGTTGTCGCCAGTGGTCGGCGGAAGGTGCACGTGCCCGTCGACCTGGGACCGGACCGCAGCGACGCACGGATGCACGCCAAGACCGTAGGATCCTACGCAGTGCCGTAGGGGACCGCACCGCCACTTCCCAGCAAATTAGGGACACTGTTGCTCCTGGGGTATCGGCGAGGACCATTCGCAACCGTCTCCATGAAGCTGGGCTACGGCCCCGCACACCGTTAGGCCGTCTTCCGCTCACGCCCCAACATCGTGCAGCCCGCCTCCAGTGGTGTCGCGACAGGCGTGAATGGAGGGACGAATGGAGACGTGTCGTCTTCAGCGATGAGAGTCGCTTCTGCCTTGGTGCCAATGATGGTCGTATGCGTGTTTGGCGCCGTGCAGGTGAGCGCCACAATCAGGACTGCATACGACCGAGGCACACAGGGCCAACACCCGGCATCATGGTGTGGGGAGCGATCTCCTACACTGGCCGTACACCACTGGTGATCGTCGAGGGGACACAGAATAGTGCACGGTACATCCAAACCGCCATCGAACCCATCGTTCTACCATTCCTAGACCGGCAAAGGAACTTGCTGTTCCAACAGAACAATGCACGTCCGCATGTATCCCGTGCCACCCAACGTGCTCTAGAAGGTGTAAGTCAACTACCCTGGCCAGCAAGATCTCCGGATCTGTCCCCCATTGAGCATGTTTGGGACTGGATGAAGCGTCGTCTCACGCGGTCTGCACGTCCAGCACGAACGCTGGTCCAACTGAGGCGCCAGGTGGAAATGGCATGGCAAGCCATTCCACAGGACTACATCCAGCATCTCTACGATCGTCTACATGGGAGAATAGCAGCCTGCATTGCTGCGAAAGGTGGATATACACTGCACTAGTGCCGACATTGTGCATGCTCTGTTGCCTGTGTCTATGTGCCTGTGGTTCTGTCAGTGTGATCATGTGATGTATCTGACCCCAGGAATGTGTCAATAAAGTTTCCCCTTCCTGGGACAATGAATTCACGGTGTTCTTATTTCAATTTCCAGGAGTGTAGTTACGCCAGAGTACGCTGAAACGTACGTATCAGAGTCATGTAAGGGAAGCAGGCATGCGAGTGTAACAGCGTTATATGGAGCGCTTTGCATCCATTCACTTTCACTACCGATTAAGACAACAACTAATGTAAAGCCATCTTATTTAGGAATTTTCATTTCACCAACTGGCTTTTCATATACATAGCTCGTGACGCAGTCTATGTCTGTTAGAAATCTTAAAAGCATCACTGGAAATTGGTAATAACACAAATATATCAACTCTGTCTAGGATAATAAAGCAGATTAATGAAATATAAGCAAATTAACTGCTGAAGGTCGAATTTTCTGGGTTCTTAAGCTGCGTCGTATTTCTTCTATACGATCGACACTTCGACCTTCTGCTGAGAATTTTTTCAGGATATTGCGGTGTCTACGGTTAACTGAACACTGCTAATGATGGACACCAGAAGATATTGAAAAAGAAACCAGCAGAGAGGTTGAAACGCTGATCATATAGAAGAAATATGCCGCGGCCTAACAACCCACAAAATTTTACCTCCAATGTCAATAGTCGCGAAGGCCTTTGAGACTTAAGCAAATTAATTGTTTCTTACGACTGTTACTTCTTGTTAAATAACTAAAAATTCAGATTACTGTGGAAAACAAGATCATTGCCCATAATGTTCAGTTCGGTACAGTCGGTTCTACTGTTCATACTTCCTCATAATCTGCTTTTTAACTAAATAATTCAGCGAATCTCCAGCTTGTGAGAGAAAGACAGGAAAGTATGACTGGTCTATAATTTACGGTTCAATCCATCCGTACTTCATGGATTATATTGTTTCAAGTTCGACAGCAAAATTAAGAGCTCATACAAAAATATAATTAAATGAACATTGTGGAGTCAAGGAATTCCACGAAATGAAAACTTTCTGAACTACTCATTGGTGTGTGCTTAGCAAACTCTCAACTCGTTTATGAACCGAGATACTGAAGAACCAAAGTTTTCTTAATGGCAAGATATACCACTCTTTAAATCTCTTTCGATAGCTCCCGGTAGAGTTGTGCTGGAGTACCGACAACCTGGACTTGGTTTTTAGGCGGTTTCCTATATTTCTCTCAGAGGTTTCAAAAGGTGGGTCGTATTTAACCAATAATTAAGACAGCATTCGCTAAAATAAAAATAAACCCGAGGTCCAAATTAAACATAAGTATTTGGAAGCGTATGTCATGAGAGTTGAAGTATCAGTAGAGGAAACCAAAGTGGTCGAAGACATGCAATAATTTCAGCATGGGGTAATAAATATGGCTGAAATGGCTCTGAGTACTATGGGACTTAACTTCCGAGGTCATCAGTCCCCTAGAACTTAGAACCACTTAAACCTAACTAACCTAAGGACATCACACACATCCATGCCCGAGGCAGGATTCTAAACTGCGACCATAGCGGTCGCGCAGTTTCACACTGTAGCGCCTAGAACCGCTCGGCCACCACGGCCGGCGGTAATAAATATATTTGGATGTAAATTTTTGTATACATGTCATGAATTCGTTGTCTGAAATATAAAGTTTTCAGTTGTGTTTATGACAGATTTCCCTTCAGTTATTTCTGAAAACAATATTCCCTTGTTTGATTTACTTCGGAAACAATCTGTGTGTCTTTTTTACATTAGCCCCCCCCCCCATCCCCACCCCTTTTCGTCACCAACGTAGCCTATTTGAACTTTCAGAATGTAAGAAGTTTTGCTATGGTCTTTCTTCCTCGTCTCGTGATTGTTGACTTTCGTATTTTTACGTGGATGAATGGGACTTGTATGAGACGACTAGCTACATTTCTCACTGAATAATCGAAACGGATGGGGTGCTCTACAATTATCTTCGTGATGGCTAAGGTGGCCGAAGCCAAACGAGCTGTTAAGTCGACGAGAATAAACTGTTATTACAAGCAGATTTACGGCGACAGACTCGAGTTGTAAATGTATGTTCTTTGTAGAGGGAGACAAATAATGTTACTGCAGCTTGGTTAAGGGTGCCATTAAGTACGTCACTCGAGAAGCTAATATCTGCCGTCGTGACACCCGTTCGGTGCCGCACTCTTATGAACTCTAGATCGAATAAGGACCCAGTCTACTGGAAAGCAGTCCACGGATTCGCACCCTGCTCTCCGGAGCACAATGGGCCTCCACCCCACCCCTCTCGTCAGCCGCGTGACAAAACACAGCGGAGCCCATAAATCAGCGATCAGATGTCGCCTCTTAAATCTAAAGAGGGCCCCTTGCGCCTTTCCTCTTCGAATTGGCAGTGCCCGTTTATGCCCTTCACTGGAGAGCCGAGCGGAGCCGCAATCCTTTGTCTGAAGAAGAATATCCCCCGCACGGCGCGGAGTGTGAGGTGGCGGCGAGATGGGATATCCTCGTTCACCCTGTGCGCGCACCCGAGCTGCGAAGGCACAGCCCATTTACCGCCTGGAATTCTGTCACCCCTATCCGTTACTGCTGGCCCGGCCGCGGCGGCGCCGGAGGAGGAGGCGAGAAAATCAAATCTCGGAGACACATTACACTGCCGCACACAAACACCCCCGCCACGAGGGGTCCGCCCTCCCTCGCCGGCGGGGCCGCCGCTCGCCCAAATCGTTTTAGTCCGGAGTTAATTTTATTTGTCACTGTAGACAGTCTATTTACAGGCGCCGGCGTAGTGGTGCGCTCTGGGCGGGGTGAGTTTTGCGCTGCGGCGGGAGGAGGGTGGCGGGCGGACGCCCAATGGCGACGAAGGGTTGGCGACAGTGGTGGGGGTGGCGAGTCGCGACCGTGGCGCCCTCATGGTCTGCAGTGCGCAGTCGCCTGCTATCTGCCGCCTACGGCGGTAGTGTTCCGCAGCATCAAAGCCTCAGGAGCACATGCTCTGAGAACGCTGTTCCTCACAAATACCAATGTGTCAAGTTTTTAAAATATTTCATTTACAGTCTCAGTTACCATTAATCACACCTGATAACTAGTTTGGCTCACATTTAACAATCATCTTCAGATCTAACAATAAAATAAAATAAAACGTTAATAAACAACTAATCAAGTAGATAAGATAGACTGAAAATATTTAAAATTCTTAAAGTTGCTCCTGGTTAATCACGAACTGTGGAAAGCCAGATTTCTTTATAAAGGCCATTCTCACAAACTGTAAAATAAAAAGAGTAGTACTATGAAGTGACATGATTGTCTAGCATTATTCTCAAGAAAACACATGTGGGGTTGTACGGCCGCCTATTGCAAGTCTCTTTATTTGACGCCACTTCGGCGGTTTGCACGTCGAAGATGACTAAATGATCATGAGGACGACACTGCACCCTGTTCCCGAACGGATGAAGTCTCGGCCCCCTTCCGGGAATCGAACCTGCGGTCTCCTGGCCTAGAGGCAACTACGCTTTTCCCTTTTCTTTTTCATTTTATTGTGCTTTCTTTCGATGTGTTTCTTCATCGTTTCTTTTGTCAGTCGTCCTACGCGGACGTCCCATGTTTTTTTAAACAAATTTGACTTTTCAGCCTGTGATTAATCAGGTATAATTTTAAGAGTTTTTAAGTTTAAACATTATCAATATACGTTATCTACTTATCCTAGAGCCATATTAAGAATTTTAAATTATAAATATTTTCTGTCTATATATTATCTGCTTAAGTAGTTACTAATTAATGTGATAAAACTAGTTATCAAACGTGAGTAATTGCAGCTGAGACGGTTGCAACAAATATTTTAAAAATGTATACAGTCGCGGCGTCTGTTGTGACAATGTGTCATTGTGTGTGTGTTCTAGCATCAACGGGACTTGGGTTGCAGGCCACGAGTAGGCTAATTTCTGTATAGTTACTCTTATGTATGTCCCTCATAAATACCTTGGTTGAGAAAACCGGAGTTAAATTAAACAACCAGCATCACCATTACAAATAAGGAGGAAATGCCAAAATTTGTCAGTCTGTCATTCCTTGGCAAAGTGTAATACCAAGTTGCAACCAATGAAGAGTGGCATATACAAAGTTAAATGCTCCTGTTCTTGCTTCTATATAGAAGCCGGCCGGAGTGGCCGAGCGGTTCTAGGCGCTATAGTCTGGAGCCGCGCGACCGCTACGGTCGCAGTTTCGAATCCTGCCTCGGGCATGGATGTGTTTGTTGTCCTTAGGTTAGTTAGGTTTAAGTAGTTCTAAGTTCTAGGGGACTGATCACCTCAGCAGTTAAGTCCCATAGTGCTCAGAGCCATTTGAACCATTTGACAATATGTTATCTGTTATTAAAACATTTGCGAAGACTGAGTCTGTGAGGCAAAACTAGTAAAGCAACGAAGCAACTACTTAGATATAAGATTATTTTTTGTTTCGATCTTCCATGTTAAAGTATACAGAGGAACCCTAACATAATTTCGGGATGTCGTTTACGTTTTATTTATTTATAATCTTCGTACTGACCAGCTACGATTACATAACAAGTTCAGTTCCTCTTCTTCCCCTCTAGTTGTGTCCCGTTTTTCCAGTACTCCTTCATCTTCTTTGCATGTTGTCATCTCCTGTGTTCTCTCCATATTGGTCCTCATATCTTATTTCTTCTGCATTGAAAGCTTTCTAAATTTAGTATTTTATTCTTGAAAAGATTTCTCAGTGTTATTTTCGATTTCTTTATGTTGTTGCTTCATATTCTTTCCTCATTTTCGTAATCCATGCTACAGTCGACTTCTGTTGAAAATACAGGAACATTTGTTTCGTTAGACTGTTGTCATTCATTCGACAGATGTGTCCAAAAAAGGTTAATTTCCTTTTATCCATTACTTTTGAAATTTTCTCTATTCTTTTGTAGGTCTCCTCATTACTTTTCATTTTCCAGCCATCTTTTGTTTGTACTGCATCCATTATTTTGTAATAATCCGTCTTTCAAGTACCTTTGTTCTATCCGGCTTATCGTTCATCGTTCGGCCATCACATCCATATAAACATTCCAGTCGTACCACTGTGGTTTGTCCGTAGCTCGTGGTCGTGCGGTAGCGTCCTCGCTTCCCACGCCCGGGTTCCCGGGTTCGATTCCCGGCGGGGTCAGGGATTTACTCTGCCTCGTGATGACTGGGTGTTGTGTGATGTCCTTAGGTTAGTTAGGTGTAAGTAGTTCTAAGTTCTAGGGGACTGATGACCATAGATGTTCGGTCCCACAGTGCTCAGAGCCATTTTGAACTGTGGTTTAATGTTTTATTTTTTTTCTTCATATGTATGTCTTGTTGCAAATATTCTTTGTCAAACCATATGCTCTCTCCACTTCGTTAACTCTTACATCTACTGCAAATTATTCTAGTCCATTCTGTTGTGTAGTTTCCCTAAAATGTTAAAATTTACTTACTCACTCTATTTTATCTATTTGTCTTTCCAAGAATTTTGGTGCATTTTTTATATTTGTCATGAATTTTGTTTTTTCAGCTGAAACTTTGAGATCAGTTCTATTTTCTATTTCTTCCAGAAGGTTTATTTGAATAACTCCATCTGTCATATTTTCTGCAAGTATTCCAAAATCGTCTACAAATGTCGGGCAGTTTGCCTTTATTTATTATTATTATTTCTTAGTATTTTGGTTCAAGAGTCTCGTAGTCTTCGGTTACTCGTTGTACGGAAATTGTATTTCATTTGATTTATTACTCCCACTTACCTTCCTATTCGTATTGCACTGAAATCAGCTGCACAAAAGTGCAGATGTCGACGGTTTTCCTCCAGTGTTATTTCTTACCCCCACTTACCTTCCTATCCATATTACACTGAAAAACTGCACTATAGAGCAAATGTCGACGGTTTTCTTGCGGTGTTTGTTGTACGTTAGCAGTGATACACATCGGTATAAATACTGATACAAGAGTCGGCTGATAAGCACCTCGTTATGCATTCAATGAATATAATGGAAGAGCAGCAGAACGACGATCTGCTCAATTGTTCCCGCAGCGACGGCCACCACATCACAGTACTTCTGCATGTGTAAATAGGTGCCTACGAGAAACCGCGTCCTTCCGTGTTAAATGGCTTTTTCACCGTTGTGAAGGCATTTTCACATAACTGACGGTAACAGAGGTAACAAACCGATTAAATAATAATTACGTTATCACTCTGTAACAAGCCACCGGACACAATGGGTTCCTTGTATCAAAATCTACATCTACATGGATACTCAGCAAATCACATTTAAGTGCCTGGCTGAGGGTTCATCGAACCACCTTCACAATTCTCTATTATTCCAATCTCGTATAGCACGCAGAGAAAACGGGCACCAATATCTTTCCGTACGAGCTCTTATTTCCCTTATTTTATCGTGGTGATCGTTTCTCCCTATGTAGGTCGGTGTCAACAAAATATTTTCGCATTTGGAGGAGAAAGTTGGTGACTTAAATTTCGTGAGAAGATACCGACGCAACGAAAAACGCCTTTGTTTTAATTATGTCCAGCCCAAATCCTGTCATTTCAGTGACAGTCTCTACCATATTTCGCGATAATACAAAACGTTCTGCCCTTCTTTGAAATTTTTCGATGTACTCCGTCAATCCTATCTGGTAAGGATCCCACACCGCGCAGCAGTATTCTAAAAGAGGACGGAGAAGCGGAGTGGAGGCAGTTCCCTCAGTATATCTGTTAGATTTTCTGCCAATAAAACGCAGTCTTTGGTTAGCCTTCCCCACATCATTTCTATGAGTTCCTTCCAAATTAAGTTGTTCGTAATTGTAATTCCTAGGTATTTCGTTGAATTTTCGGCCTTTAGATTTGACTGATTTATCATGTAACCGAAGTTTAAGGGATTCCTTTTAGCACTCATATGGATGACCTCACACTTTTCGTTATTAAGGGTCAACTGCCAATTTTCGCAACTTTCAGATATAAACATATAACACGTCAGCCTCAGTTGCAAATAGAAACCAGTCTTGTTTGGTTTCTATTTGCAACTGATGATGACGTGTTGTATGTTTAATTATCACAGTTGCTGACGGGGCTGCACGATGTGAAATATTCCATTTCAGATGTCTTTTCTAAATCGTTTTGCAATTTGTTTTGATCGTCTGATGATTTTATTAGTCGATAAACGATAGTGTCATCTGCAAACAACCTAAAACGCCTGCTCAAATTGTGTCCCAAACTGTTTACATAGTTAAGGAATAGCAAAGGGCTTATAACACTACCTTGAGGAACGCCAGAAATCACTTCTGTTTTACTCGACTTTCCTTCAGTTACTACTAACTGTGACCTCTCTGACAGGAAATCAGAAATCCGGTCACATAACTGAGACGATATTCCATAAGCACGCAATTTCACTACAAGCCGCTTGTGTGGTACAGTGTCAAAAGCCTTCCGGAATTCCAGAAATACGGAATCAATCTGAAATCCCTTGTCAATAGCACTCAACACTTAATGTGAATAAAGAGCTAGTTGTGTTTCGCAAGAACGATGTCTTCTAAATCCATGTTGACTGTTTATCAATAGATCGTTTTCTTCGAGGTAATTCATAATGTTCGAATACAATACATATTCAAAAATCCTGCTGCACATTGAAGTTAACGATATGGGCCTGCAATTTAGTGAATTAATCGTTCTACCTTTCTTAAACATTTGAGTGACCTGTGCAGCTTTCCAGTCTTTGAGTACGGATCTTTCGTCGAGCGAACGGTTGTGTGTGATTGTTAAGTATGGAGCTAATGCATCAGCATACCCTGAAAGGAACCAAATTGTTATACAGTCTGAACCAGAAGACGTGCTTTTATTAAGTGCTTTAAGCTGATTCACTACTACGAGGATATTTACTTCTACGTTACTCATGTTGGCAACTGTTCTTGGTTCGAATTCAAAACGGAAAATGTTTCTGGACAAGATCGGAAATTTTGGCGGTAGAGATGGGTTTCACCCCGTCTGAAAAACAGAACTTCAGCTTTAGTTAATGAATGCTTTAATTTTCATTACAAGACACGTTCGTTGAACATCCACAGGTGACACACATAATGAAGTTAACAGAGGTGAATTTAGCAACGACAGCCATCGTTATAAGAAAATTAAGAAGCCTTTACATTCCAGAACTCACAGGTGCCTAGGACCTTGTCTAATGCATTGGCACTCATGAAAACAGTTTTAGTAGCATGTGGTATTTTGCCAAGCTAATTATAGAATATTAAAAAGGACAAATACCGATGCAGCTCAGCGAAGAACAGTCAGACCGATGTGAAAAAACTACACGCCATACCAGTCTAGAAACGAGTTATAAACAGTACTTTCGTGTTCCCATATACAGCAGAAAACTGAGTTGCACTTCCAATGCCACTCAATAAGAAAACAAACAGCACAGAGATATTACTTGACGCAGATCCTGCTGTCGAATGAAATGTACTGATTTCCATGCTCTTCTCCACTTAAGACAGACAACAGGACGAGAGATTGTTTTCGTGTATTCTGACTTCGTTAACGAAGTTCCCTTTCATGGTCACCAGTAACGTAGCTATTATGATACCTCTAGAGAGCTAATTATATTACAAAGCCTCTCGACATTTCTTCATACTGACGAAGCTGTTTTTATTTAATAAAACCCATAGAACACCTGTTTATTGATCTTTATATTTCTGTATTAATTTTTGCCGTATTAAGCAGGTTATATGTTTTTCTCACGTACTGTGTACATTCATAGGTTAAAAGAACATGCTCGTCGAAGTACTGCATTCTGGAGTAAGATCTACGTCAGTTAATAATTGTATGTTTTGTTTTCCTGCTGAGTGGCACTATAATTCCAACTCAGTTTTCCGCTACGGACATTAACACGAAATGCGGTCGCTCATTTGCTTGTGGACAGGCACGACACGTAGTTGGCTTATTTCGGCTTCAAAGCTGTTATGGAAGAAAATCCTGCAGGATTTTGTAAAAACCGCCTATGGAAATACTTGTATGACTAGCTTTAACATAAGACCAAATACGTTATTCCAGAGGGTGGAATAGATCCGCATCCGTTTTCTCCCTCTCAAAAGCTAGTGCTGTGTTCAGTACACTGTACGGGCAGCTCTAGTTTTATACCGTAGCCTTGATCATAAATTCAAAAAGTCCAGTAATCCTATCCTAGGCAACTTAACGAGAACAAAATGGCGGCGCTATTCAACAAGTAGTACCTCGTGACTTCTCTGTATCTATATGTGCTACTATTTATGCTGGATCCCCATAGAACAGGAATACTGAAGATTGTCATATCCTCTGGTTGCGAAATGTAGATCACAACTGAGAATCTATCAAGTCAGTAATTCTCACTACTGCGTATAGCACCTGGGATCGGACCCCGGTATGTCCAAAGATTTTCCGTCGTAGGAATACTGGAATGGGATCTTTAGGATATCCTAGAAAATAAAAGATTGTTTTCATTGGTATCCTTGCTTTGAAGCGGAGGAAAAGCTTCTGTCAGTATTGTATGAAAGAATTTAGACAGATGAATTATCTGACGAGTCAGAACAGCTAGTTGTTGCCTCCCGTGCTCTTTTTGCACTATTTCCAAATACCGTGTCTCACGCAAGAGTGTTATTCTCTGATGGATGTGCGATCTATAGCAGTTGACACGGGAGGAATGTGATTTTTCTGGTCTACAGAAATCCCCATAAGGGTAAACCTACCTAACCTCATTATAATAAAGATTGTAAACGGAAAAGAAAAACAAATATACACCCTAGAAATAGTATATTTTACATGTAAGAGACCAGTACATTGTTCTACTAACCAATGATAAAGAACATTTAAGAAATGAAAAATTGTTGAAGTTATAAACTGTAGTAAACAAAGTGTGCATGGTACCAAATTTCGTTACAGTATACTTAAGTCTGTGGCATGATACAATTAATTTCCCGATAATGGTGTTAATTCCGTGATAATATTCTTTAGCGTTGTTAAAGTTCACTTAACGCGCTTTTCACTCATTTTCAGCATCGGTGACACTTTCACTAACATTTGTACAAATATTATAGATAACTACCGCAGCATAAGGTGAGGGCCGCGCGGGATTAGCCGAGCGGTCCTAGGCGCTGCAGTCACGGACTGTGCGGCTGGTCCCGGCGGAGGTTCGAGTCCTCCCTCGGGCATGGGTGTGTGTGTTTGTACTTAGGATAATTTAGGTTAAGTAGTGTGTAAGCTTAGGGACTGATGACCTTAGCAGTTAAGTCCCATAAGAGATCACACACATTTTGAACATCAGGTGAATCGATGGAGTGACGACTTTTATGAAACGATCGAAGACAAAAACAACACTGAATCCATGCCCTTTTATTCTTTCCATAGCTGTAGCTCTCTTTGCAAGTGACGCAGATATATCATTTCTTTTGTTCTTTGAATTCTGTTTTTCTTAGACATTGATTTCACTGTGCCACAGTGGTTAGTGAATTATGTAGCTAACTTTCAGGCCGAATGCTATTTGTTGCATTTGTATTATGAAATTAATTACCTCAACTTCCAGTTCATTCGTAAGGCCAGACGGTCTACCCATTTTGACAATGGTCACATTGTCTTCGTCACCATCACTGCGGTCGGCATAATCTTTTAAAGTACTCCATGGAAAGGAGAAATGTTTAGCGGCTGTGTACATCGACCACTTTTCTTCCAAAATCTTCTGAAGTGCTCCATGAAGGTCATCAGTTGAATAGGATTGTCTTCTCTTGTCACATAACTCATTTCTGGCTTCTCCCTCTTCGTACATTTACTTAGAGATGGAGCCATTCCTTCTGAAATGGACACTAAACTTAAGAGCTGTCATTTTCCTAAGCCAATGATTCAGTAATAAGGCATTTAAAACCAACTACGATGACTAAGATTATAATTATGTTCCATTGGTAATACAACTGCATATAAATGTCTCACTAATTACTCGAACAATTTATCTTAATGAGCTTGTATTACAGGATCAGCGTAACAAACGACGTATTTCCCTCCACACAGCAAGCGATAAACTGCCTGTTCCGCACACAGCATTCATTCCCGCCGAGAAATGTAATTCGCGCATGAAGACATCCTTGCCATCCGTTGAACGCGATTGAAACTGTGTGTAGAAGGTCTGTCTTACTTAAAGACAAAAAATGTGTCCGCTATTACGAAATAAAGTACGTCACGGAGGCTTACCTATGTGCGAAGAGTTAGAAAGAGCTCTGATTCATTTTTTGGTATTGCCCCCATGTTCAGATAATTTTATTTTGAAGACTGTTGGATTCTCTGAATATCATTAGTGTGTCACAACGCTAGCATAGCCAAGGGCTATTTTAGAGTATTCAGTGAGTGTTACAACAGCATATAGAAGGAAATTCTTATTTGGACATTTTCAGATGTTCCAACCCGAAAACAAGGGAATAATGGTTTATTTGTGTTTATTAACTGTGTAAGTAGGCTGTTTAGGTTTTTATGTTGGCAACGCCACGTAGCGCCCTGTATGAAAATTACTGACTGTGCTGTGTGCAGTCTGTGGCTGGTTGGCATTGTTGAAATATTCTCTATTGTAGTGTTGGGCAGTTGGATGTGAACAGCGCGTAGCGTTGCGCAGGTGGAGGTGAGCCTCCAGCAGTGGTGGATGTGGGAAGAGAGATGGCAGGATTTTAAGAGCGGACGATCTGGACTTGCGTGCGCCAGAAAGAGTAAATTTGAACACTATTAAGGTAAATACATTGTTTGTTCTTTACCAAAATCTTTCATTTGTTAACTATGCCTATCAGTAGTTAGAATCTTTTATGCAGCTGGCAGTATTGGCGGACGCTGTATTGCAGTAGTTTCAGTAACGAAGATGTTTGTGAGGTAAGTCATTCATGAAAGGTATAGGTTATTGTTAGTCAGGGCCATTCTTTTGTAGGGATTTCTGAAAGTCAGACTGCGTTGCGCTAAAAATATTGTGTGTCTGTTTAAGCACAGTCATTTATAGTTTTTCTGAGGGGACGTTTCAACTGCCAAGAGGGACTATTGCTCCACACGAGTTTCTTCAATTCAGCACCCCAGTAACACCTTCAGGAAGAGAATGAAGTGGCGGGATGTCAAGAGCATGGCTGTGCAGCTGGGTCTGACAGCGGAGCTGTTCTGAGAGTTACGTCACGACACAAATGACCAACACCATACCAAGTCCGCTACGGTTCTGTCCGGTCTCGGTGGTACAGAAAACTGGTTGGAGACGACGCTTATTACCCGTAATGACCTATGTAATGAGAGGGCGATCACACAAGCCTGTGACCTCGCTTCTGTGTTGCGTCTAGAAGACGAAGCTACGGCAAAACGTAGGAGGAGGGCGGGTCGGCTTTTTAGGGCGAAAACATCACAATAACACTTAATTTGGAAGACTAATGCGACGAAGTCCCCTCGCCGGGCGGCGAGATGAAACACCAGCTGAGAATCAGACTTCCTGGCGACGCACTGATTATTTACCTCGAGAGATCGCATTTCCTGCAGCGAGGGCGAGAGCCAGCTCGTTTGGGCGGCTTTTTACCGAGTGCGGCGGCAGGAACAAAGGCGGCGGCGGCGTACATGCGTGCCTGCGTGTCGGTCGCGTGATGACGCGGCCGCCCTCCGGCCGGCTCCGGTCGCACGCAGCCCAAGTATTTACATGTCAATCCGGAAGGCCTAGCGGGGATTCCCGTTTTCACCTGCATATTACTATTGTGCTGTACACTAAGGAGACAAAAGCCACAGGATGCCTCCTAATATCGCCTCGGACCTCCTTGTTCTAGGCGTAATGCAGCAACCCGACTTAGCATGGGCTCAAAAAGTGGTTGGAAACGCTCTGCAGAAATATTGAGCCATCGAGCCGTCCATATTTGCGGAAGTGTAGTCGGTGCAGGATGTTGTGCATGAATGACCTCTCCATTATGCCCCATAAACGTACGATGGGATTCTTGACGGGCGATATGGGTGGCCTAATCATTCGCTCAAATTCTCCATAATGTTCCTCACACAAATCACCAACAACTGTGGCCCGGAGACAGGAGATCGTTCTTTGGGAATATGAAGTGCATAAATGGCTGTAAATGGTCTTCACCAAGCCGAATATAACCACTGTCAGTCAACGATCGGTTCAGTTGGACCAACTGTCAACACAGCCCACACCATTCTGGAGCCACCACCAGCTTGCACAGTACCTTGTTGACAACTTCGATCCGAGGCTTCGTGGCGTTTGCGCCAAACTAGATCCCTACTACGAGCCCTTACCATCTGAAATCGAGTTTCATCTGACCAAGCCACGGTCTTCCCGGTCGTATAGGGTCCAAATGCTGGAGTCACGCGCCCAGAAGAGGCGCTCCGGGCGATGTCATGCTTGCCGCGCGGGATTAGCCGAGCGATCTGAGGCACTGCAGTCATGGACTGCGCGGTTGGTCCCGGTGGAGGTTCGAGTCCTCCCTCGGGCATGGGTGTGTGTGTTTGTCCTTAGGATAATTTAGGTTAAGTAGTGTGTAAGCTTAGGGACTGACGACCTTTGCAGTCAAGTCCCATAAGATTTCACATACATTTCAACATGTCATGCTTTCAGCAAAGACACTGGCGTCGCTAGTCTGCTGGCAAAGCCCATTAATGCCAAATTCTGACGCTCTGTTCTAATGGATACGACGATCGTACGTCCCACATTGTTTTCTGCGCTTACTTCACACAGTGTTGCCTGTCTGTTACCCGTGAAAACCCTACGCAAACGCCGCTGCTGTGGGTCGTTAAGTGAAACCCGTCGGCCACTGCGTTGTCCGTGATGAGAGGTAAAGCCTGAAATTTGGTATATTCGGCGTACCCTTGACACTCTGGATCTCGAAATATTGAATTCTCTAACGATTTCCGAAATGAAATTTTCCATGCGTCTAGCTACCGTTCCGTGTCCAAAGTCTGTTAACTCCTGTCGAGCGATCATAATCATGTCGGAAACCTTTTCCCATGAATAACCAGAGTACAAATGACAGTTCCGCCAATGCCTTGCCCTTTTATACCTTGTGTACGTGATACTACCTCCATCTGTATATGTTCATATCGCTATCGCACGACTTTCGTTCAAAAAATTGTTCAAATGGCTCTGAGCACTATGGGACTTAACATCTGAGGTCATCAGTCCCCTAGAACTTAGAACTACTTAAACCTAACTAACCTAAGGACATCACACACATCCATGTCCGAGGCAGTATTCGAACCTGCGACCGTAGCGGTCGCGCGGTTCCATACTGAAGCGCCTAGAACCGCTCGGCCACACTGGCCGGCGCACGACTTTCGTCACCTCTGTGTAAATTACTCATCCAAAAGAAGGGAAGAAATGTATGTGTATTACAGAAAGGCATTTCACACAGGTCAAGCAAAGCCCTCTTTCGTATATCGGAAAAGTTACTCTTACGACATTCGCTACACTCGCCATAGAAAATGGAAACGTGAATGCTGGTCTCAGCAGGCCCCTTCGACGTCAAAGGTAGCGACGTCAACATGTAACTGTGCTCAACAGCGATAAGAGTGATCGATATAAGAGAAAAAGCTCTGAAATGCCATAACATTTCATCTCGTGCAAGTTAAGTTTTTGTGTGTGAATGTGAAAACGATGTTTGGAAGAGACCCGTACAAAACGCCGAGTCGTTACTGTATCACATAACGTTGTGGCTTCCAACTTGACTGCATCACTATAACAGACAACAGATCAGTTTCTTTCACAGTGTTCGTTTGACGCGCTGCAGCAGGTGTGGTCCTGTAGGCGCCGATGGTTGGATGCAACCGGCTGTGTGGGGGACTAACGCTATGCATGCTATTGTGCTGGCTTATTACCCTCCAGGAACTAGAAACGCTTCTTACCGCAACCGGGACGTGAACGCTGTCATTAGCGAATGGAGTGACCAAATACATAATTTCCAGAGGAATCCAAATTTGACTGTGATAGCCGAATATATGGTGGATGCTACCGTCGTGACTAGTCCGGTAGCCTTCCATGTTGTGGGACAAAGTAAGAAAGCAAACGCAAGAAGAAAGTAAAATGTAGGTTTAACGTCCCATCCACGAAGAGATCAGCAGAGACGGAACACAAGTTAGGATTAGGTAAGTATGCAGATGAACATCGGGCAAGCCCATTTCAAAGAAAACGTACCTAAATTTGCCTTAAGTCATTTAGGGAAACAAAAGAAAACTGCAATATGAGTGTCCACACGTGTATTTGACCAGCCGTCCTCCCAAATGCAGTAAGATTCACATACTGTGCCTAGGAAGCGGGAATATCCATCATTGTTCGATTACACTGCTGGTGATAAATCACTGGAAACAGTAATAAGCGTAAAATATCTCAGAGTCCATCCGGAACGACAAAACATTGAGCACATGCAAGGCTAGTTCTTGGAAGGGGAGATGTTAACTGGCATTCCTTGGGGCATCCTAAGAATAACCCTCGTTCCTCCAGTTCATTAAGTATTGTTCACCAGATTGAAATCATTAACTTGTAGAATGAATTGACGAGATGGATACCATCAAAAGAAGAGCGACACGTTAATCTCGGGTTTGTTTAGAAAGTGCGAGTCCGTTACAGAGATGCATATCACACTCGAGTGGCAGGTGCTACATGAGAGGTTTATTACTACAATTTCGAACGTGTACGTTCTGAAATCTGTCAGGCAACATATTATTTCCTCCTAGATACATCCTGCGAAATGTTCATATGGGGAAAATCAATAAAATCCTTCGCTCATGGAACAGGAGAGGAAGAAATCTTGGTGGTGTCCTCCGCAACACATTGGAAGGTAGCTTGCAAAGTATAAATGTAGACAGACACGGTTTCGTGAAGCGCCGTTAGCAGAATGCCTGCAGATCTTATCAGCAAGTCAGTGAGTCCTTCCAAGCACTTTTAACTATTGTGAGTCCCAAATAGCTGTTCTTTGGTTACCAGTGGTAGCCTCAGTCATGTGAGTAGACGGAGTGTACATGGTAGGCGGTTCTTTCATGCGTTCTTCTGCTGATGTAATTGCATACATACGCCACAACACTTTGTAGACTGTATATTCGAGGGCACATAGAACCAATTTTATCAGTTTTCTGTCTTGTTCCATTCGCATATCGAACGAGGGAAATATGAGTGTCGATGTGGCACTACGCTTGGCCTAATCTCTCTTATCTTGTTCCCATGATCCCGACGCTAGATATATGACGGTCGTAGTGTAATGGTCACACACTGCTCTTAGAATATAGTTTGTCTTAATTCATCCAACAGGGTTTCAGGAGAACTACGTCGTCAGTCTTCTAAGAATTTCCGTTTAAGTTCCACGAGTATTTTTGTTGCACTTTAATATTGCCTATATCGATCTCTTACGATCCTGTTTGTGCATCTCTGCATTCGTTCGATGTCTACTGTCATGTCTACTTGACAAGATCTCCAAACTCTGCAAGAGTGCTCTAGAATTGGTTCCACTAGCATTCTGTATGCTATTTACTTTTTCAAACGGATTACGTATTCTAAGAATCCTTCCAACAAATCTATCTTCCATATTTTTCTCTATTACTGATTTTACGTGATCGTCCCATTTTTTATGGGTTCTTAGTATTAAATATCCATATGATGTAAGCGCTCAAGATGTTCACCACTTATCTTGTAATTGGATGCCATCTGGTTCATTCTCTCTTTTATGTGCTCCCCGTCTAGGCCTTGAAGGCCCAAGGAATGTTGGCCGGCCGCCACGTCCTCCTTTACCTTGCGGCGTCATGATGATGAGGTATGGAGCGACACGTGTTACCGATTTTCCAAACCGTGGAGCCACTACTTCTCATTCAAGTAGCTTTTCAGTTGGCATAACAAGCTGAGTGCTCCCTGTACCAGTCCTCCCACAAAGGGAAAATTCCTCGCAGTACTCGGAACCGAAGCCAGGTCCTTTGCATGGCAGCCGTCTGCCGGCGGATCTCAGCTACTGCGACAATTACAACTGTGTATTCAAAATAATGTTCCTGACTTACAGAAGCTTTGATGCTATCAGTTACCTATATTATCGACACCTACGTACTATTTTCCTTAGTTCATCCGTCTCAGGGAGAAGTTCTGACGTACCGAAGTTAAAACAGTAGTAAGATTTCTTTAGTAGGAGAATAATTATTACCAACAAACATTCTATAGCTCCAATTATTAGCGTTATATGTATCCAAGTTAAGAGACAGCTGCCAGTCATTACACCAAGAGGGAATCCTTCTATCTTTTCTTATAACCATCCAACGACGAACTTTCCCGCAGACAACAGCATCGTCAGCGAACAATCGTATATGCTGCTGATCCCCTTCTGCTTTTGAGATACCGGATGATACAGTTATTTTTCGTTTTCTTTGTTTATCCCTTCCTTGACACTGAAGTACTGTACTATTATTACTAACGCTACGAGTATGATTAATAGTGTACTTTCAGGTATTCAGATTAAGACGACCGACCAAGTCACCTTCTTCATGTGCTGAGAGCTGTGTTTTCGCGTGCATGCGCTGCGTAGACTCCAACCAATGACGTATTGTTGCTGCCGCACCGCTTTTTATAGTAGAGCAGAACTCCCGACCCCCGCTATGCTCTTTGATGCTCAATGGCTCTTTGGATCCAGAAACTAATAAACCTGGACATAGGTTTCCATATAAGGAAGGCTTGCGGTCTGGTATTAAATTTATAAAGGTCTTCCCGACCATTTCATTCGTTAGAATTGGAAAACGATGAGAGAACGTGCGCATCACGGAATAACACTACGGATTCCGGAAAAAAGAGGAGCCTCAAAGGGCGTAGCACGCACTGGGAGTCAATCGGCTACAAACAGTGGCGCGACACTAATACTGCTTCACAATAGGGTTGGATTTCAGGCAGTGAGTACGCGTAAGAACACAGCTCGCAGCACTGGAGAAGACGACGGATCTTCGTCTAAATATCGTGAACAAAAACGGAAACGAAACTAGGCTGAACACCCGAAAGTAGGGCTTACGCCGTTAATCAGTCACTCCGAAAAAACTTGAGAGATACCGCTATAATTATGAATTACTATGGAGCGGTGAAACTGGCACTTGGCAGAAAGTTCACATGACCGAGCCTCGGGCCGACAAGTTTGAGGCAGTTGTGCGGAGTGACGCTTCTACGTAGATGGACAGTGCTGACGTCTCCGCAGAACCCAAGACACTTCAGGCGGTTTTTTGCTTTCATATTCGGTGGCTTCGCCAACCCACAAGCAGACTGTCTCATTTCAGCATTACCTAGACCTCGGGCTAAGCTATAGATCAGTCTGTCACCGAAAACCAACCTTTGGTTTCACATTCGTTGGTTTCCTCAACTCATAACCGAAATGTCACGTTCCAACCTAACCCAAACTCGGGCTAAGCTACAGATCGGACTGTCGTCACATCCACGTTTTTTGTTTTCATATTCGTTGGCGTCGTCGACTCATAGCCAAACTATCACCTTCCAACCTAACCTGGACCAAATTGTTGCATTCCATACTAACCCAAATTCGGTCTCAAAACGGGCAAACTACCCTGAAACTGACAAAATTGTCACAAAAATGTTTTCTATCTTTTAACACAACGGGTGACACAAAAGCCCCATTGCTCATTAGAAACGACTAATTCATGGAACGATGCAGGTTGAGAGGTAAGAATTGACACACGTGCCTGGAATGGCACGGGGTTGTACGGAGTGATAATTTGCGGAAATGGATCGTGATAACATTTCTGCGAAGCTGAAGACAGTTCACGTAGTTATTTGCTATCACATTCGTTGGCTTTATCAACCAAAAACGAGTACAAATCTGGGCAACGGACGCCACTGGACAGCAACACGTCAGTGATGCCGCAAGAGAATCGTGTATGAAATGAACTGTAGTGAGAGAGGGAGTCGGATCATTCGTAGCCTGGCTGATAAACACCTGCTGGAAGGTATGAGTCCTGTGCAGGATGGCACTCCACCCGATATTGTTAAGCTGTGAAATATCTCTTGCTCCCATCACGTGGTGAGAATCGCGTGCTAATGCGCCACGTCCGTCAAGTTTGTACTCCCAGGACGTCAGATCCCAGTCAGTGTGATTATTGATTGTTGAGTTACTTGAGTTCGCAAGTCTACCGCGATCGTCCGACCTCATTACGGATGCTAAAAGACAACATCCGACGGCAATATCTCGCTATACCTGATATGCTGTACAGGGCTGTTCACAACTTGTTCGCCGTCTACAGGTGCTGTTGATGAAGGACGGCCGAAATGTTGAGCATTTGTTATAAAGAACACCACCTTTGCTAAAAATCAATTGTTATGCTAATTGTTGCTTTTGTATCATAAGAGCGCCATATGTTCGTCATTTTGTGCACTCCTTTTATTTTAACAAACACGCATGTCATTACTAGCATGTGTGTCAGTTTTTAAATCTATACCTGCTTTTTTCCGTGAAGTATCGAATTTTCAAATGTTAAGGGACCTAGCATATTACACTACTGGCCATTAAAATGGCTACACCACGAAGATGACGTGGTACAGACGCGAAATTTAACCGACAGGAAGAAGATGCCGTGATATGCAAATGATATGCTTTTCAGAGTATTCACACAAGGTTGGCGCCGCTGGCGATACGCACAACGTGCTGACATGAGGAAAGTTTCCAACCAATTTCTCATACACAAACAGCAGTTGGCCGGCGGTGCCTGGTGAAACGTTGTTGTGATGCCTCGTGTAAGGAGGAGAAATGAGTACCATCACGTTTCCGACTTTGATAAAGGTCGGATTGTAGCCTATGGCGATTGCGGTTTATGGTATCGCGACATTCCTGCTCGCGTTGGTCGACATCCAATGACTGTTAGCAGCCAGCCAGTGTGGCCACGCGGTTAAAGGCGCTTCAGTCTGGAACTACGCGACCGCTACGGTCGCAGGTTCGAATCCTGCCTCGGGCATGGATGTGTGTGATGTCCTTAGGTTAGTTAGGTTTAAGTAGTTCTAAGTTCTAGGGGACTGATGACCTCAGATGTTAAGTCCCATAGTGCTCATAGCCATTTGAACCATTTTTGACTGTTAGCAGAATATGGAATCGATGGGTTCAGGAGGGTAATACGGAACGCCGTGCTGGATCCCAACGGCCTCACATCACTAGCAGTCGAGATGATAGGCATTTTATCCGCATGGCTGTACGGGTCATGCAGCCACATCTCGATCCCTGAGTCAACAGATGGGGACGTTTGCAAGACAACAACCATCTGTACGAACAGGTCGACGACGTTTGCAGCAGCACGGACTATCAGCTCGGAGACCGTGGCAGCGGTTACCCTCAACGCTGCATCACAGACAGGAGCGCTTGCGATGGTGTACTCAACGACGAACCTGTGTGCACGAATGGCACAACGTCATTTTTTCGGATGAATCCAGGTTCTGTTTACGGCATCACGATGGTCGCATCCATGTTTGACGACATCGCGGTGAACGCACATTGGAAGCGTGTATTCGTCATCGCCATACTGGCGTATCACCCAGCGTGATGGTATGGGCTGCCATCGGTTACACGTCTCGGTCACCTCTTGTTCGCACTGACGGCACTTTGAACAGTGGACGTTACATTTCATATGTGTTACGACCCGTGGCTCTACCCTTCATTCGATCCCTGCGAAACCCTACATTTCAGTAGGATAATGCACGACCGCATGTTGCAGGTCCTGTACGGGCCTTTCTGGGTACTGAAAATGTCCGACTGCTGCCCTGGCCAGCACATTCTCCAGATCTCTCACCAGTTGAAAACGTCTGGTCAATGGTGGCCGAGCAACTGGCTCGTCACAATACACCAGTCACTACTCTTGATGAACTGTGGTATGGTGTTGAAGCTGCATGGGCAGCTGTACCTGTACACGCCATCCAAGCTCTGTTTGACTCAATGCCCAGGCGTGCCGAGGCCGTCATTACGGCCAGAGGTGTTTGTTGTGAGTACTGATTTCTCAGGATCTATGCACGAAAATTGCGTGAAAATGTAATCGCATGTCAGTTCTAGTATAATATATTTGTCCAGTGAATACCCGTTTATCAAAAAATGGCTCTGAGCGCTATGCGACTTAACTTCTGAGGTCATCAGTCGCCTAGAACTTAGAACTAATTAAACCTAACTAACCTAAGGACATCACACACATCCATGCCCGAGGCAGAATTCGAACCTGCGACCGTAGCGGTCGCTCGGTTCCAGACTGTAGCGCCTAGAACCGCACGGCCACTACGGCCGGCCCCGTTTATCATCTGCATCTCTTCTTGGTGTAGCAATTTTAATGGCCAGTAGTGTAAACAGGTGTCGTAGACAACAGCAGGCTGTATTACACTGTTAGACTGGAATCAAATTCTCATTGTACCCGTATATTACCTGCGGAACCCCAGCAAAAGCCCCAGAAATATCTCTCCGTAGAAGTGTCACGTGCTCCAAGCCCCGGGCGGGCAGGAAGTCTTTTGTGTGCCGGCAGCGACTTCCCTCGCCTCGCGAGTACTTAGGCGCCGCCATTGCCACCGGCCGTGCAGCTACCGGCGGCCGGAGAAGCATCCGCTGTTTATTCTGGCTCAATCGTGTGGAAAATGGGAAACACGACCTCGCTGACGGCCGGAATTGGTCGGTGGCGACGCGGCCAGAGGGTGGGGCGCGGCAGGGGGAGGAGGGAGGGCGGGGGCGAGGCGATTTATTGGCGCCGTCTTCCTGGCCGCGCAAGTGGCGGCTAACGTGGCGTGCGACGCTGGCCGCTGTGAGGGAGGCTGCCTAGCATCGCAACCAGCTCCACGGACCTTACCCGGGGCTCAACAGTCATACCTTCGCAGTGATCTGCTCGATTTTTAGACGATTTCTGCTGTTTTTCTTGATATCTTATCACTAGTAAACACCGAGCGAGGTGGCGCAGTGGATAGCACACTGGACTCGCATTCGGGAGGACGACGGTTCAATCCCGCGTCCGGCCATCCTGATTTAGGTTTTCAGTGATTTCCCTGAATCGCTCCAGGCAAACGCCGTGATGGTCCCTTTGAAAGGGCACGGCCGACTTCCTTCCCCATCCTTCCCTAATCCGATGAGTCCGATGACCTCGCTGCCTGGTTTCCTCCCCCAACACAACCCAACAAAATCCAAACAAAGAGTTCATACTAGTAAACATCGCAAAAATTAATAATCTGCATTGTACTGAAAACTCCCCGCATCTCAAAAAACTCCAAACGTCCATAATATCCAGATACATTTACAACTTACGTATAATGAGGTGACGAAAGTCATGGGATACCTGCCAATATCATGTCGGACATCCTTCTGCCCGGCGTACGGCAGCAACTCGACGTAGCATGGACTCAACACGTCGCTGGAAGTCCCCTGCAGAAATATTGAGTCATGTTGCCCTTACAGCCATCCATAATTGCGAAAGTGATGCCAATGAAGGATTTTGTGCACGAACTGGAGTCTCGATTATATCCCATAAATGTTGGATGCGGTCTGGGTGGCAAAAACATTCGATTGAATTGTCCAGAATGTTCTTCAGACCAGTCGCGAACAACTGTGGCCCATGACATGGCGCACTGTCATCCATAAAAATTCCATAGTTGCCTGGGAACATGGCTGCAAATTGTCTCCAAGTAGCCAAACATCTCGAGGACCGCCGGCGGCTGTGACCGAGTGGTTCTACGCGCTTCAGTCCGGAACCGCGCTTATGCTACGGTTGCAGGTTCGAATCCTGCCTCGGGCATGGATGTGTGTGATGTCCTTAGGTTAGTTATGTTTAAGTAGTTCTAAGTTCTATGGGACTGATGACCTCAGCAGTCAAGTCCCATAGTGCTCAGAGCCATTTGAACCATCTCGAGGATCCAGTCCATTCCATGTAAGCATAACCCACACCATTATGGAGCCACCATTGCACATTGCCTTGTTGACAACTTGGGTCTCTGGCACCGTGGGGTCTGCGTCACACTCGAACCCTACCATCAGCTCCAACCAACTGAAGTCAGCTCCACCCAACTGAAATTGGGATTCACCTGAACAGGCCACGTTCTTCCAGCTGTCTAGGGTCCAACCGATATGGTCACGAACCCATGAGAGGCGCTGCAGGCGATGTCATGCTGTTAGCAAAGGCATCCGTGTCGGTCGCCTGCTGCCATAGCCTATTAACCCCACATTTCGCCGCATTTCCCTAATTGATACGTTCTTGGTTCGTCATACATTGATTTCTGTGGTCATTTCACGTATTATTGTATGTCGGTTAGCACTGGGAACTTACGGAAACACAGCTGTTCTCTATCGTTCAGTAAAGGCCGTCGCCCTCTGCTTTGCCCGTGGTAATGCCTGAAATGTGGTATTCTCGGCACACTCTTGACACTGCGGATCTCGGAATTCTTAATTCCCAAACTATTTCCGAAATGGAAATGTCCCATGCGTTTAGATCAACTGTCCTTTCCGCGTTCGAAGTCAATTAATTCTCGTCGTGCGGCCATTATCACGTAGGAAACAGTTTCACATGAATCACCTGAAAAAAAATGACAGCGTCCCAATGCAGTGTCTTTTTGTACCTTGTGTACGCAATACTACCGCCATCTGTATATAGGGATAACGCTATTCCATAACTTTTATCGCGTCAGTGCATAATTTCACAGTAGTTTCGCAATGACGGTAGGTACGAACAAAAAATAGCAAAAAAGAAATTAATCGAATAAACATAGCGAGAATACTTCCAAAGTCGAAGAATCTTTCTTTAGCTAATGACATACTTTGCTTTAAAGTGTTTCTGTAGGATTAAGGGAAAAGTTCAGAAATTGTACGACTGAAGCGTAGCATTATAAGAAACCAATAAACCGCTATAAGCATTTTTTAGAAAGTCAGCGAAAATGTTACAATAAGGATCTAAATTAATACCTTACCGCCGAGCAATGCCTAGAAACATCTCGTGAGGCGAATTACGAAATGAAATGTTACACAGAAAATCTAATCTCATTTTGGGTTTTTCTTTTCAAAAGGGTCAATATTTACGGCTGTGTTTGCATAAGTATTAAAACGTACAAAATATTTTATCGGGTCAACATCCACAGCTGCTAATGATGAACATTGTTCCATGCATTCTTTGTACGACATGACAGAGTTCAGTACTATAAAGACAAGTACAGAAATATAACAGTTTTTTTATATAAATCGTAATCAACATACCCAAACATAGATGTCTGAATGGGATTTAACTCAATACGATAACAATATGCAACCCAATTGTAGATGAATTGTATTAAAACATAGCATGTAATACAGAAGGCATAAAGCAACACGAACAACTAAATGAGAAGCTAATTAAAAAAAGAGGAAAAACTGAACAATGCATGAATAGTGACCGAAAATAAAGTGAGTTCAAAATGGCTCTGAGCACTATGGGACTTAACTTCTAAGGTCATCAGTCCCCTAGAACTTAGAACTACTTAAACCTAACTAAACTAAGGACATCACACACATCCATGCCCGAGGCAGGATTCGAACCTGCGACCGTAGCGGCCGCGCGGTTCCAGACTGTAGCGGCTTTAACCGCTTGGCCACCACGGCCGGCTAAAGTGAGTTCTTATCTAGACCGAATCCTCTAGTATACGTTTCAAAAGACACCTACGGACGAACCGAAAATTTTAAACGTTCGTAGAAGGTAAAAGAAAATGTTTACGACTAGTTAATTTGGTAGAGAAAGAGATAGTACGCAATAACACAGACGGAAGTGTGTGATAACGACTATGGAATAAACACAGAAATGAAGGAAAAAAAACTGGAAAGGGTGATGAAAACTCATTTACGAGTTGCAAGTTCGTAGACAGAGACAAAATCAAAGATAAAAATATTGGTGGAAACATCTGAAATAGAACAAGTCAAGAAATCTTCTTTAGTAAGTCGTTATCACACGAAATTACATTTGGACATCGTATCAAGACCAGACTCGATATTTATGTAGCATTTCTCAGATAATACAAGGGCTATTTGGAAAGTAAGATGTGCCCGGTCGTGCAATGGAAACCATAGTGAAAATCAAAAAAGTTTTATTTGCAACAGTTTGCTACATCTTCCAGTTTCTTTACTAGACAGTCACCGCTTCGATTTACACATCTGTCGGGGCATTGTACCGACTTTCCCATAACCTCGTCGTAGAAGACAGCCACATGTTCTTTCTGTCACTTCTCTACGCTTGTCTTCACCTCTTGTCTGTGCCAAAATGTTGTCTTCATAGCCAGCTGCTCATGTGAGCAAAGATGAACATCAGAAGGAGCCTAGCCAGGACTGTATGGTAGGTGATCAAACGCTTCCTATCGAAAACACTGCAGGGGCGTCCTCATTACACCTGCAGTTTGCGCCGAACATTGTCATTCAGAACGAAATGCATGACAGGTACACTACGTGGGGATACTTGAAATCAGGCGAAACCTCGCAGTGGGCACCCACACTCGGTAGTCACTACTATTCTAAGCATCTTTAAATGCTGTGTGCTCACGTGATCATTGTGTGCTCAGAACTGAATATAGCGACGTGACGCGATCGACAGGCATCCTAGAGACACTGCACAAAACATTTGTGTAAAGCTTCGTCGCATTTTCACTGTTGTTTCCATTTCGCGACCTATTCGACTTCCTTCTTGAATGTTGTTGATGTGGTCTTCAGTTCAGAGACTGGTTTGATGCAGCTCTCCATGCTACTATATCCTGTGCAAGCTTCTTCATCTCCCAGTACTTACTGCAACCTACATCCTTCTGAATCTGCTTAGTGTATTCATCTCTTGGTCTCCCTCTACGATTTTTACCCTCCACGCTGCCCTCCAATGCTAAATTTGTGATCCCTTTGAAACGTCCCCTTAGAAAAATTGTTCAGGACTGTGCTTAAACTGACACACAATATTTTTGGCGCAATGCAATCTGACTTTCACTAATCCCTACAAATGAATGACCCTGACTAACATTAACCTATACGTTTCATGAATCACTTACCTCACAAAAATCTTCGTTACTCGAACTACTGCAATACAGCGAGCGCCAGTACTGCCAGCTAAATAAAAGATTCAAACTACTGAAGGCACTAACTACTGATAGGCATAGTTAGCAAATGAAAGATTTTGTTCCATTGTGTCTAACTGTTGGTGTGTTTGTCTCTGAATTTGTTTCATTTGCTGCATTAATTGCAATAATAATGTATCAGTGTCTGGAATCTGTTCCTCTATGCTTTTCGGCAGTGCATTTGCACCGGCAACATTTACTTTTTGACGAGCAGAATATGTGTCTTGACTTATTTGAGAAAACGGTGGGGACCCAAAACCTGAGTCTACAGTATTTGCAATATAGTGTTCTGTCATTTCGGATTCCTGAGGCGAGCTGTTGCCGACCGATCGATCGATAATGCTTCCCTGTTCACTATTATCGATCGATCGGTCGGCAACAGCTCGCCTCAGGAATCCGAAATGACACAATACAGTATTGCAAATACTGTAGACTCAGGTTTTGGGTCCTCACCGTTTCCTCAAATAAGTCAAGACACATTTTCTGCTCGTCAAAATGTAAATGTTGCCGGTGCAAACGCACTGCCGAAAAGCATAGAGGAACAAATTCCAGACACTAATACATTATTATTGCAATTAACGCAGCAAATGAAACAAAATCAGAGACAAACACAGCAACAGTTAGACACAATGGAACAAAATCTTTCATTTGCTAACTATGCCTATCAGTAGTCAGTGCCTTCAGTAGTTTGAATCTTTTATTTAGCTGGCAGTAGTGGCGCTCGCTGTATTGCAGTAGTTCGAGTAACGAAGATTTTTGTGAGGTAAGTGATTCATGAAACGTATAGGTTAATGTTAGTCAGGGTCATTCTTTTGTAGGGATTACTGAAAGTCAGATTGCGTTGCGCCAAAAATATTGTGTGTCAGTTTAAGCACAGTCCTGTACAATTTTTCTAAGGGGACGTTTCACCTTGATGCCTCCTCAGAACATGTCCTACCAACCGGTCCCTTCTTCTTGTCAAGTTGTGCCACAAACTCCTCTTCTCCCCATTTCTGTTCAATACCTCCTCATTAGTTATGTGATCTACCCATCTTATCTTCAACATTCTTCTGTAGCACCACATTTCGAAAGCTACTATTCTCTTCTTGCCCAAACTGTTTATCGTCCATGTTTCACTTCCATACATGGCTACACTCCATACAAATACTTTCAGAAACGACTTCCTGACACTTAAATCTATAATCGATGTTAACAAATTTCTCTTCTTCAGAAACGCTTTCCTTGCCATTGCCAGTCTGCATTTTACATCGTCTCTACTTTGACCATCATCAGTTATTTTGCTCCCCAAGTAGCAAAACTCTTTTACTACTTTAAGTGTCTCATTTCCTAATCTAATTCCCTCAGCGTCACCTGACTTAATTCTACTACATTCCATTATCGTCGTTTTGCTTTTGTTGATGTTCATCTTATATCCTCCTTTCAAGACACTGTCCATTACGTTCAACTGCTCTTCCAAGTCCTTTGCTGTCTCTGACAGAATTACCATGTCATCGCCGAACCTCAAAGTTTTTAATTCTTCTCCGTGAATTTTAATACCTACTCCGAATTTTTCTTCTGTTTCCTTTCCTGCTTGCTCAATATACAGATTGAATAACATCGGGGAGAGGCTACAACCCTGTCTCACTCCCTTCCGAACCACTGCTTCCCTTTCATGCCCCTCGACTCTTATAACTGCCATCTGGTTTCTGTACAAATTGTAAATAGCCTTTCGCTCCCTGTATTTAACCTCTGCCACCTTCAGAATTTGAAAGAGAGTATTCCAGTCGACATTTTCAAAAGCTTTCTCTAAGTCTACAAATGCTGGAAACGTAGGTTTGCCTTTCCTTAATCTTTCTTCTAAGATAAGTCGTAGAGTCAGTATTGCCTCACGTGTTCCAATATTTCTACGGAATCCAAACTGATCTTCCCCGAGGTCGGCTTCTACCAGTTTTTCCAATAGTCTGTGAAGAATTCACGTTAGTATTTTGCAGCTGTGACTTCCCGAATAGCCTGCATTTTTCATTATAAGTAACTGCATAGTATGAAAAAAGTCTGAGGTTACTGTTAATGGTGTCTGCCAACTAAAAGCAAGGGTTCCACCATATTGCCCTGGGGCACATCTGAAGTTACTTGTACATCTGTCGATAACTCTCCGTCTAATGTTAAGATAATAAACTGCTTCATCCCTGCCGATAGATCCTCAGCAATATTTACAAAGAAAAGCAACAGTATTACACGGATGCTTTGCCCAGAGCCTCGATCCACTCAGCCTTTGCTGCGACTTCCTCTCTAATAAGGTCCGATTTCACAGTGGGCATCGCGTCATCGTCCTCCCGAAATTAAGCTGTCATTTCAGAGCGGTGACAGGAGAGGCATCGATGCACATTGCCCGTGGTGCCGTATCGCTTTTTCCCGCTCCCTGGTTTCGGCGGCCAGTAATTGATTCCCGGCGACACACTGAATGCGGTCTGGGCTGGGGGCAGTTTTTCTGGCCCGGTGTGGCATGCGTGGCTCTGACAGGCGGTCGCCGCGCGGCTGATGTCTAATTTAGGCGGGTCGGCGCCTTGTGGCCGGCGCGGAGAATCGGACAGCTGCCCTGATCGCTTCTCACGGATTAAACGATGGACGACGGCTGCCTTTTTCTTATTGCTTACAGCTTTTCTATTTTGCAGCTGGCTTCCCCTTCTTATTAGGTGCACGTCGGCCTTACACTGAGAGCGACTTACGTAAGCTAATACTTGTCAGCTCAAAGAGTGTGTCAGTCGCTGGGTGGGGAAGTGGTCCGGTCTATTGCCCTCTGCCCTGGAGTTTTTGCGCGTTTGAGATAACTAGAATGCCAGTCCGTCCCTGAGATCATTAATACACTGCCGAAGAAATAGTACACCCTTTAAAAGTTTCCAATTCACTCAAGATTTATTGTTGCAACGGTGCGTAATGAGTACATGAAATGATTACATTAACAGATCAATAGCATAAGCGGTTCTGAGCTACCGAGAATCGACCCATACTGAAACGTCCATATTAGAACGCGGTACAGCCTCCGTGTGCGGCAATGCAGGCGCTGACATCCAGTCGATCGTAGAGATGGCGAATGCTATCCTGAGGTAAGTTATCCCACCCCTGCTCGATCTGTTCACATAGTTCTGAAAGAGTTGTTGGCTGATGAGTCGCTT
Source organism: Schistocerca americana (assembly GCF_021461395.2). NCBI lineage: Eukaryota > Metazoa > Arthropoda > Insecta > Orthoptera > Acrididae > Schistocerca > Schistocerca americana. The sequence goes on along the minus strand of NC_060121.1, from coordinate 283,574,979 downwards.
CTCGTTCCGTAATATCCTACTTATGCTCTTTTCGAGTCAAGTCCGGAGATCGTGCTGAAGAGGGAAGTTCCTGCACCTCTTGAAGAGCACTTTCACTTTAACGGGCAGTATGTTGGCACTGTTGGAACAACACCTTCCTGTTGCAAGAACGGCTAGAAAATGGGTCTAACAACATTCTGCGCGATCCGAGCACTCTCCAGAACGAGAGTTGTAGCTTATGGTACCCCAGACCATAAGGCCTGCGGTTGGCCCAGCGTGTCTTGGACGAATGCACTCTACGAGGCGGCGCTCAGCAGGTCTACGTCGTACGCGCAAACAACCATCACTTGCGTGCAGGCAGAATCTGCTTTCATCGCTGGTGACCGCGTTGCTCCATTCCATCTTCCAAGTGATCCTCTGACGGCACCAGTGGAAGCGTGCATGTCGTTGCTGTGGCATGAGTGGAAGACGGGCTAGAGTTGTGAGTGCCCGTCCCACTGCAAATATCCAGCTCGCCAAAGTTCGTGTTGACTTGTCAGCGCTCACAAGCCCTCTTATCTGCGCTGCCTGTGGTAGCTGTAGGCTATGCCACTGCTGCCCTTAGAATATGACTGTACTGGTGGGCGTCTGTGCTGCGTGGACATCCAGATTCGTCTAAGGGTGTGATAATGTTCACGTGACCACCGATACCAGCATCGTTGCACATCTGACGCAGCACCTCCAACTTGTGTGGTCATTCTCCGAAAGGGCCATCTCAGTAGGCTGTAGGAAGCACGCGTGCGTCTATGTGGCATGGTTGCCTGCTTGCTTCATGCGTTTCCACCACGCTGAGATTTCTGGCTGTGAAAATTCCCTGTTACAGGATAGCACTCTGCTGTCTATGCCAATACACTGTGTGTTGGAGATAGAGATCCAAAGAAGAGCGGCGCGTTTCGTCACAGGGGTATTTGGTAAGCGTGATAGCGTTACGGAGATGTTTAGCAAACTCAAGTGGCAGACTCTTCAAGAGAGGCGCTCTGCATCGCGGTGTGGCTTACTTTCCAGGTTTCGAGAGGGTGCGTTTCTGGATGAGGTATCGAATATATTGCATCCCCCTACTTATAACTCCCGGAGAGATCACGAATGTAAAATTAGAGAGATTCGAGCGCGCACGGAGGCTTTCCGGCAGTCGTTCTTCCCGCGAACCATACGCGAGTAGAACAGGAAAGGGAGGTAATGACAGTGGCATGTAAAGTGCCCTCCGCCACACACCGTCGGCGGCTTGCGGAGTATAAATATAGATGTAGATGTAGACGCTGAAACCATTATCAGTACATCCGCTATCACCCAGGTGGCAAATGCTGTTATCGGATCATATTCGACGTCGTCTTTCCACGTGTACTAATATTTTTCCGGCAGTGTACTTGCAATATGCTTAACACAGTAAGGCGAATAAAGTAACAACTATGAAACTTCCTGGCAGATTAAAACTGTGTGCCCGACCGAGACTCGAACTCGAACTAAACAGTTAAATGGGTCAGGAGTCATTATGGTATTCGTTACCCACTAATATAGACAGGTCTAGTGCGCTTTCAGGGTTTCCTTCTGGTCGACAAGACACAGGTCTCGCATTCGAAAGGACAGGAACGCAGTTAAAATCCTCATCGTGGAAAGAGAGTGGTGGTGGTTGACGTTTCATAGACGACACCGAGGGAATTAGATCAGAAAATGAGACACTACAAGTAGTAGGTGATTTTTCTGTGGTGTAGTCTTGCGTGGAAGTGAAACGTGCATGATCAACTCAGATACGAAGAGAAAAGAATTTCATGAAGATTGTCGAAGAGTATATGGGTAGATCGATTAACAAATGAAGAGGTAATGAATCGAACTGAGGAGAAAAGAAATTTATATCACAACTTCAGTGCAAGAAGAGGTCGGTTGGTAGGACACATCTTGGGGGATTAAGGAATTGTCAGTTTTGTAATCAGTTTTGTAATAGAAGGAAGTGTGAGCGGCAAAAACTGTAGAGGAAAATCAAGACGTAAATAAAATATAAAAAATGGCTCTGAGCACTATGGGACTTAGAACTACTTAAACCTAACTAACCTAAGGACATCACACACATCCATGCCCGAGGCAGGATTCGAACCTCCGACCGCAGCGGTCGCGCGGGTCCAGACTGAAGCGCCTAGAACCGCTCGGCCACTACGGCCGGCACGTAAATATAGTAAGTAGTTCCAATGAATGCAAGTTGCCGTAGTTACGCAGAAATGAAGAACTTTGCAGAGGATAGATTAGCACAGAGAACTGCGTCAAACCTGTATTCGCACTGGAAGCAAAACAACAACAGGCGACAAAAAAAGAAAAGCATGGAAGCTAGGAGTTTAAAGCCCAGTCGCTGACAAGGACTTCAGAGATGGAGCACAAACTCTGATCGGAATACATGACATTTTATTATTAGTTGACCATTATATCTGGATCAGACTAGCAAAGTGATTGACCTCTAGTTGTTTACAGAACAGTGGTTATAGCAACAGCCATTCTGAGAAGGAACTTGGTTGCACCTTCCATTCTGTTCATCTTTATCATATCGCTCTGCTACCTTAGGGCCCAGATGCCACAGTTCGTTTCTGACTACGCTTGCTGACAGCATCGTGATAACTGTGATTCCTTTTCGTTCTTTCCATTGTTCCTCTGTATAGCGTGTTTCTCGTACGTGACACTGTGTTTTGAACTACTTGCGAACGTGCGTAGAAAAGCGGTGGGACTTTATCACTCCCGCTAAGTAAACGCAATACTGCACTTTTAGGGGCGGCGTTTCAGTGTATTCAGAATGGAAAACCTTCAGCGGATGGCGCCACAGCCACATTGTGCGTGAAACAAACGTGAACAGACTGTCAAGACCTTCGTTATTTTGATCGAGGTGTGATAAGTTTAGACATAATGTCTACTTGAACATGTAGTGATTGGCGTTCGTTTTGCAAGAAATGCAAGACGAAACCCCAAATAAACCACCACAATTCCTCGCTGTGCGGTAATCGTGTATACAAATTGGTCAAATAAAGAAAATATTCAAGTATACTCGCTTTGGAGATGCTTTTTGGTTACCAATCAGTGCAGTCAAACGCAACAAAGTACTGTAGATTGCTTGCATTAGTAAAATAGGACTTATAAATGTAATGTATAATTGCTAAAATGTGAACATCGTTCAAGCTCTATAACATACGTGTCTTTTAAGACGGTACTGTTTAAACTGATGACTCTTGTCTCCAGTATGACAAGAATGTGATAGAAAGTAACCAATACTATTATTTTTTGTTTTTTCATATTTAGTTGTGATTGACGTTACATATGGTCAGAATATTCACAGTGCTTATATACTAGAGTTTACTAATAATCCAACGTAAAAACTTGTCAGCATATTCACTGTGTTTACACACTGCGGATTGTTAGTAATCCAATGTAAGATTAAAAGTTTTTTATGCTTATAGCAGTCATCATCAGCAAACCTACCCCCAATGCTAGATAAATGTCTTCTCGAGGCTTGTCCATGTATTTGTGTCTCCAGCATCGATCAACGGCAGATCTGCATGTTTGCTGATGTCATCTACCCGCCTTCCATTAAGGCCTCATCTCGCTCTTGGTCCATTAATTGGGCCACATTTCTTAGTAACATCCATTTCATTTTCATTAAACGTATAAAGTACAAATTTTTACTGCTGATTCGCTTTCGATGGAATGAGAATCTGAGTTGAGAATTTTTTAACCTTATATGGCCGATGTCGGTTTATGATTTGGAAACTGCGACTGTTTATAACATAAAAAAGAACTAAAACAGATACCCGTGCTTCACCTTTATTTTCTTGCACGGCGCGTTTCGAGAGCTTACATCCACTTCTTAAAGTGGATCTGTGGTTTACATACTTAGTTCTTACAGCGTCGTTATTGTATATATTGTGTGATTTCAGTGTCATATTATGTTAATAAGTGACACGTAATAATTAATTGTAGTGAAATAATAGGTAAGGTAGAACACTGGCGCCACCCAGAGAAATAAAATACACACTTAAATCATTGATTCGCGTGAATACGTTGGCCTAACCGCTCTAAACACCTCGTAGAAGAAAATAAAGGCCAATGATGTGGATGACTGCTCTAATCTGTGTTTGATAATACTTTCTTCTTACGACTTTTGCATCGGATGTAGATTACATTGACGTTCGGTTAACGGCACTTAGTTGTAATAACTGCGAGATTCGTGTGAGAACAATGTCTAAGTTAGATTACAAAAGAGAATGTCTGCTCACTGAGCTCTTTCCTGTTGGAGATCTTACACCTTTTTGTAATACAAACGTTGCAAACTGAGCTGTATGTTTCAGGATGAAACAATATGTCATGGATGCGTCTTTCTCTATTCATCAAAGTCATGTCTGCGGCGGACTGGGTTTTCTCTCAGAAAGTCCTCATCACGACTCTGAATTCTGTTTTACCGTTTTCAGAGAAAGTAATTTTCTCCTTTTCAGAGAGAATCATTTTCCCCTCTAAGCGAAACACAATTTAGAGAGCTCTGGGATGACTGATACCCGAAGCTGAACATGTGGTGCCAACGTGACGCGATTAACGTGGATATTCTGCCGGCTCACTTAAACCCTTTACAAGGCGTCTCCCTATCCTCTCCTCGGATTAAAATAAAATCGGACACCTCCTGAAAAGAGTTTCGCGACCTGCTTCGATAATCCTCAGAGATGGCGCTAAACCGCCATATGGCACATGACAGCAGCATAGGACTACCCTTCGCGGGTTCATGTTGCAGCACTTGGCCTTTCTCATCCGCATCTCACGGTACGACACCACGCATAAATCCAGAGGGTGCGTCGAATTTCATTAAAGTGGGTGAAAATAGCAACGAAAAAATTTAAATTGACGAGCCATTAGTTGTAACAGATTTTAAGGACTAGAAGCCTCCAACTCAGATTTCTATTAGTAATAAGATTTTATACCTGGCTCCAAATAAACCAGCTTTGAATGTGAAGTTCACCTAAAACCGAAGTTTCTCACTAGTGAGTAGGATAGGTCTGTAACATAAACAATTTATTCTTTCAGTTAGTGTCTCACAAGTGTCAGTGCTGTTGCTGGTATTATTACTTGTGTTTCGTTACGGCATTTGGTATTATTGATAATGTGTGATTATATCTTTATGTGTCTATTCATTGAAATTGATAGCAGTTTCTCCTAGAATTCTTCTTGTGTTAGATACAAAATTCACTTCAGGTGGAGGCTCGTATACGTGAAACACGTGTCTCAGATTTCTCATCAAACTGGGTCCCAGAAACGTGTCGAGACATTGTCACGACGTGGGAATAGAAGAGTGTACACCTCCAGTAACGTCATGTCTAGCAAAACTGTGTCATGCCCTGAACACCCGTTTGAAAAATGGTGAAGAAATGCGTTGGATGACAATTCAGAGGCGGCTCACATAATAAACATGATCTACAAAGTGCTTCGAAAACATTACGTGATAAATATTGAATGAAACACTAAAGACTACAGTTTCAATATGCGCTGCAGATCATCTTCAGGTCTAAATTTCAATAGGAAAAAAGGGAACCACAGTAAAAAATTACAAAATTGTGATACTACGGACATTACTACAAAGGGATGTGCAAATGGCAACAAAATGGTATGAACCCACATATACATGGCGTAACAAAGTTCAGGTTGCCAATAGTGGTGTATAATTAATGTACAATACTAGGCTGTGGTGGGGAAAACTTTTTTTTTTATATAGAGGCATGGCGTTTGCGTAAGTCATAGGCTAGTACACTAAAACAATGCAAAAGAGATTCCGCCACCACAGAATAAAATAACAATAATTAATAAAAATTAAGAATTAAAGGCCTATTTAAGTAATATGTGACATTTGAGGACTACATATTCCGTATTTGGTGGTATTCCACCTGCTACATACTTCAAAAATAATTGCTAGTTTTGGCAACACGGAAGTAGTACATATTACGAGGATGGCAGTTAATGGATCAGTAGGATAGGAAGAAGCAAGGGAAGGATATATAGGGAAAAGAACTTCAGATAGAAAACAAAAGTGCTATAATTTCTTTTAAATTTACGTAATTTCAATATTGAAATGCTGGAACACGTGAGGCAATATTGACCCTACGACTTATCTTAGATGGTAGATTGAGGAAAGACAAACCTACGTTTCTAGCATTTTTAGACTTAGAGAAAGCTGAAGAATACATGATAGTCCCAGAATGTTCTCAAAATCAATGTTTAAAAATATTTGAGAAACACTGCATTGATTCCTGCTATTTTTGTGGAAGCCTGTCGTACTTTAAAATGAAGAAACCCGTGTAACATGAATTATTTCAAAGCTATATATTACAATCTATTGCCGAACTTTTTCCACAGTGGCAACCCGTTCCATTAAGTTACAGAACATCATCAGATCAATAGTATTAGCGGGGCAACAAGTTTCAGACGCTGTACACGGTGACTTATGCCACTGAGCAACTAAACATTAAGTGTGACGCAGATACCAAGAAAGTTACGCCGCCACAAGGGATAAAGTACCATTATACATGTGTGTTTGGCGCCTGAATCTAGAAGTTGGGAACGAAAAGAGAAAAACGCTATGTGAGGAAAATCAGGTACTTGGCGCTGTTCAAGATTAATATAGATCTGCGCGTTGGACAGAAATAGTGGCGGTAAAGCACTAATTTTATGATTTCAATATGCATGAAATCTGAATATGGAAAGCCAATCTCTGCAATGCGGTTACCTTCAAAACCAGAATACTTAGCGTTTCTTATGAGATCAGAGTCATAATATGTGATGAATGAGGTCAGTCTGGAAAGGGCGTTTGTCACAAGTTCTACCACCACATCACTTGTGTGTAGCGTAACTCAGAAATAACGCTGCAGCTGCGAGACAGCCAACCAACCTTCCGTATTTACGGTATGGCGTTTCGAGATTTACAGGGAGAATCAGAGAATAGTCAGGGTCGCTTACAAGGCCACTAGTAGTAAGCTATCTACATACTGTATTCTGCTTTTCGCGTTTCTTGAATTTAATTCATTTCATACCTACAAGAATCATATGAGCTGGTTCAAATGGCTCTGAGCACTATGCGACTTAACTTCAGAGGTCATCAGTGGCCTAGAACTTAGAACTAATTAAACCTAACCAACTTAAGGACAGCACACACATCCATGCCCGACGCAGGATTCTAACCTGCGGCCGTAGCGGTCGCTCGGCTCCAGACTGTAGCGTATGAGCTTTTGGGGCCTCATAAAGCAAAGCAGTGACTGAATCAAAGAGATAACTGAAACAGGGGAAAAATAGTTTTAATAGGTCTACTAAACAACTGGAATTTAACATCGGACCTGCTGCTGAGTAGTCTAAAAAGGTTGTATCACCATGTGTCAAAAGAGTCTACCACAGTCATTATACACTATGAAGATAATTCTACTCCTCAAGCTTTTCGATAATAAATTTGAGATTGAACCGTATGTGAAAATAAAAGAAGGAACCAACTATTGATGTTGACAATAAGTAAACACTTGAAGTTGTAAAGAGAGCAGGGGAGTAGATACTGCAAGTCACCGCCAAACCGTTTTAAATTCATTGCCTATAAAAAATAAATCTTATTGACCAGTTATCCACGGAGCACCAGTTGCACATCTAGTAGCTAGCGACGTTCAGGAGTAGTAACTGCAGCACGTGTCATGGCTACGCCAAGCCAGAAAAAAAAATCACATTTCCACTTTTTTAGTTAGTTGGTCAATGGCAGCATACGTACAAAGATTTTTATGATAGTAATAAAATCTTATATTTGCTGCTTTCATTGATGTAATAAGAAAGAATTTACACCCTGATTAATCATTTCCTCTTTCATATTGCAGCTTCGATAATTATTACTTCTTTATAGCACATTAGATGGTGGATATATCAACGCATATCTGTTGTAATATGTTCAGTATTAAACTAGCCACTGCTAGAAGAAGCCCAGGACATCACACATACCAGCGCAGTACCCACGTGTGAGAGTGCCACGACTCAGCTTCCGAGAAACGGCGAGTGACCGTAAGGACTGAGCAGCCTACAGTGAAAACAGTACAAAACCAGAAAGGTCAAATCGAGAGTAATTCAAAACGGAAAATCGTCAACAACGTGCAGATAAAGTCACAATAGAAAAACCAAGAGCAAGCTAGTAACTGTGTGCGAAAATAGCGTGGACGACTGGTAAGATTCGGAAACATCGACACAGCTCTAGGAGAAAAGCTTGCCCACTTTCCTTCTAACTTACGCCGCCGGAGGATCTGGCCAGCCGACGCAAAGTCCATATCGGCCTCCTCGCGGTCGCGAAACCAAACAACTCTGGATGGCCAGCGCTTGTGTTTGGATTTCGATCTAGGATGTCCGAGTCAGTTGAGGATACTAAACCAAGGATATCACCTTTTACGCTCCATAATCACTTGTCTTGCGTCGAGACTTAGACTTACAGTACTCTGAATGTTGTCTGACATTGTCAGAGTGGAGCACGATATCTATTTGAATTACACACATTTCTTCACAAATGTCTTGATCGCATTTGTTACATACATTGTAGTTGATCGGTTACGGCTCTAGTGAGTTATCATCAGAATTAGAAGTCTCATGTCTTGTTGCGACAGTAAAGTAAACTGATTTTAAGTGTCCCCAAAGATTGTTTGATTATGATTTGTTACTTTCCTAACAAGTTCAAATGGCTCTGAGCACTGTGGGACTTAACTGCTGTGGTCATCAGTCCCCTAGAACTTAGAACTACTTAAACCTAACTAACCTAAGGACATCACACACATCCATGCCCGAGACAGGATTCGAACCTGCGATCGTAGCGGTCGCGCGGTTCCAGACTGTAGCGCCTAGAACCGCTCTGCCACCCTAACAAGTTATTGGACTTTTTAATTCTGCTAACAAGTCGTTGTGAATAAAAGAGTGTAATACTTTGAATGTGAGCATCCTGGCAGAATAATTTTGTCGCCTCTGCATTAGAATAATATCTCGCCGTTGTGTGTGTGTGTTTATTAACTTTGAAGCTATCAGTAGGTGCTGACGCGGGCCAATTTGGTACTTCCCCATTTCTACAAAGATGTGCCCATACAACAGAGATCCCGCAATACCTAATGATACAAGTTTCCTTCCGTATTTTTTTTTTCAGAACAGTGAACAGCAACAAACCAAAAAAGTTGTTGGTCAGTCATGATATCGGTATTTTAAGACTGTGTAATTTACGGAGAGCTATTCGTCCTCGCGGTCTAACAAGTCTTTAAAGTGGAGTTGCTTTTGTCTCAATGCAACGTTACCTATTCCCGTTCAGCTTTTTTTCCGCTTTTTGTTCCGCGCGACCGCTACGGTCGCAGGTTCGAATCCTGCCTCGGGCATGGATGTGTGTGATGTCCTTAGGTTAGTTAGGTTTACGTAATTCTAAGTTCTAGGGGACTGACGACCTCAGATGTTAAGTCCCATAGTGTTCAGAGCCATTTGAAAATTTTTCCTTCTGTGCGCCGTTCTGCAAGAATAAATCATAACGCTCTGGATCGTGGAATTAAATAAACTTATTTTTAAACGGGGAATGACTCACGGAATGATTGAGGCAACAGTCACCAGATATCTAGGACCTTGAGATTTTTACACCTCCATGAGCTAGCTTTCAAGCCACTGCAGATACATCGTAAGAAGGCGCTTTTACAGAATCACTGCTTCGTAAACGACGCTCAGAACGGTGCCAGACCTGTGGCGGTGTCGTGAAATTTTGTGGTCTGGAATTAAATCATGTCTGCATCCAGTATGACATTACACACGAGAATAGATGCACCGCGCCCGAAGTGCATGTGGGTTACTGACGGTGCTGAATAACCTTTAGCGCTGTTGATGAGGTAGCTCACGCAAAGTACTGTGTTTCAAGACAAGAAGACACAATAGTCGCTGTTTCTATGTAAATCATTCTCGATTTATACCACACTCGAAGTCAAAAACAAATAAGATGAATGTAATCTTGAAGCACTCCGTCTTCAGGCCACGAGTGGCCTACCTGGACCATCCGACCGCCGTGCCATCCTCAGTGGAGGATGCGGATAGGAGGGGCGTGGGGTCACCGCACCGCTCTCCCGGTCGTTATGATGATGTTATTGACCGAAGCCGCTACTATTCGGTCGAGTAGCTCCTCAATTGGCATCACGAGGCTGAGTGCACCCAGAAAAATGGCAGCAGCGCATGGCGGCCTGGATGGTCACCCATCGAAGTGCGAACCACGCCAAACAGCGCTTAATTTCGGTGATCTCACGGGAACCGGTGTATCCACTGTGGCAAGGCCTTTGCCAATGTAATCGTGAAAGCGTCTAACATTTTCAAAAGAATATATAACAAAGCTCTTTTCAACCGTAATAAAGACACAGGACGAGCACGCCGAAACTGCCGTGAGCACCTTAGTGTTGTGATTTGTGTGCGGCTATCACAGGAGGAAGCTTCACTGACAACGAAGCCATGGAAAAAGTTTAGGGTTGGTAATGAAATCAGGTGCGACAATATTATTGCAGCCCAACCAGAGAAACAGCAATGCTGACGCAGTATCTACGACAACGATGAAGACAGTAACGAAAACCCAGCTGTCCAAGTGCGCAGCTGTGAAGTCGGACCGTCAGTAATTGGCTCAGTCCGCGTCGAACTGCGATCGTGCGGCAACGTTCCGCACAGAGGCACGCCGCCCGTGCCCTTGTTGGCGTCGCCGCGCCGACGTTCATGTGTTACCAGCTGTGAAATTAAAACGGGCTCTTTTTCCCAAACAGAGCGGCCGCCGCGGCACAGGAAAGCAAAGGCGATCCCCTGCTTAGCGAGCGGCTAGCGACCTACAATGAGGGACGCGGCGGGAACGAGTAAATTGAAATGTTGCCGGCACAAAGGGTCAAACTGATGAGATCGGCCGCGGTAAAAAACACCTGGCCACCGCTGCGGGCGGCCCCCGCCGCTGTTTCCGACTCAACCTACCGACGACGGAACTGCCCGTATCCTTCAAACACCTCATTTTTAACCAATGAAGGACAGGAATCCCCCCCCCCCCCAGTGCTGTACGGAAAACGCTTCCGTTTCAAGTTCAACAACACTTCCTTATTGTTGACTTCTACGCTGACTGTCAAAATATCTAAAATATTAGGTTGGAGCGTAAGTTCGTGGCGTTTTTGTTTTGCATGTTGGTATTCCAGTTGCTGTGGGTTTATTTGTCGACTGTCATTTTTTATTTGTACTTTACTGTTGCTATATGAATTTATACATTGTCATTTCGTCATTTGAAGATAGTGAGTGGAGCTGCCGACGCTAGAAAATTGAGTGGAGAAATCAGAACATTTCATACATGTTCTTCTGCTTCAGTTCCATAGAGGGATGACAGAAGCGGAGGCAGCCTTACACATTTACGCCTTGTATGGGGATATGCCACTGCACAGATAATGGCGATAAAACTGTAGCTGCGCGGGATTAGCCGAGCGGTCTGAGGCGCTGCAGTCGTGGATTGTACGGCTGGTCCCGGCGGAGGTTCGAGTCCTCCATCGGGCATGAGTGTGTGTGTGTTTGTCCTTAGGATAATTTAGGTTAAGTAGTGTGTAAGCTTAGGGACTGATGACCTTAGCACTTCAGTCCCATAAGATATCACACACATTAGGACATTTTTTGATAAAACTGTTTTCTCGTTTTAAGCAGGATCGTTTTGACATTAATGACTCTCGACGTTCAGGAAGACCTGTCTTTGATGGTGGTTGGTTTTGGTTGGTTTGGGGGAGGGGACCAAACACCAAGGTCATCGGTTTCATCGGATTAATGAAAGATTGGGAAGGAAGTCGGCTGTGCCCTTTCAATGGAACCATCCCAGCGTTTGCCTGAAGTAATTTAGGGTAATCACGGATGGCCGGACACGGGTTTGAACCGTCCTCCTCCCGAATGCGAGTCCAGTGTGCTAACCTCTGCGCCATCTAGCTCGGTGGTGTGTGATGAACATCGTTTGAACGCATTAATCCATAATGTTCCACGTCAGTATACCGAGGACTAGCAAATGTGAATAACTGTGATCATTCCATCATCGTGCGACATTTCCATGAAATGGGTGTATGGGCTCGTCATACTCTAAGCCAAAATCAGAGAAATCAGCGGGTGGTCGTACGTACATCTCCGCATGCATGTCACCAATTGGCTCGTGAACAACAGCGACCATTCCTATCCTGTATCGTTACTGGTGACGAGAAATGGTGTCTTTATGCTAGCACAAGGAAAATAAAGGAATGGTTGAGCCCAAACAGAGCAGCAACGCCCCATACAAAGACCTGTGCGCATCCATAAAAGATAATGGCCTGCTATCATCTAGCTATCTATCACTTGAGCCTTGTCCCACAGTTACGCAGGGTTAGCCATTGTTAATCAGATTTGGCAAGTTAATGTTTAAGGGGTGGCCGGATGCCCTTCCTGCCGCCACCCCGTACCCTCTGGGACAGAATTAGTGTATACCAACTGTCGGCGTCGAGTGTTGTCCATGGAATAGTGCGAATGTGTTCAGATGTCTGCGAGCCGTGTAACTGAGGGGAACATGGGGACCAGCCCGGTATTCACCTAGCGGGATGTGGAAAACCGCCTAAAAACAACATCCAGGCTGGCGAGCACATAGGCCCTCGTCGTGAATACGCCGGGCGGATTCGATCCGGGGCCGGCGCGCCTACCTCAGTCCAGAAAGCAGCGCGTCAGCGCTCTCGGCTACCCTGGCTGGTCTATGTCCTGCTGTCATGTACCTGGTGAAATAGCGGCGATGTGATACATACTAATTGCTTTCCGAAGGTATAATCATCACTGGCGACACTTATTGCCTACAACTGAGAAGTCTTTTTTACAGACGCAATCCAAGAACTACAACCAGGAAAAATGTGTGAAGTGATGCTACTCCACGATAATAGCCGTCCGCTTTCTGCCAAACTGACAAAACACGCTGTACAGGGAAGTCATTCCGTACCCACCTTATTTATTTAATCTTGCACCCTCAGATTTTCACCTTCTCCGCTCACTATCGAACAACTTTCAGGGAATTTCCTTTCCGTATGGAAATGCGTTCCGAACATAGCTCGACGAGTTCTTCGCTTCAAAACCACGTGATTTCTACAGTCGCGAAATCCAAAAGTTGCCCCAGCGTTATCAACTTGTTGTAAATAATGTAGGAGAGTATGTTATTGAACACCAAAGTCTCTGTTATGTGTATCTATTGTCTTTATTAAAGTTATGGAAAAACACTACGAATTTATGCAGCGATCCAATAGTAATGGCGCCCAATTTTGATCTTTATTTAGAATACTGGCCAGCAGTTGGGTGGCATACATCAAAGGTCAAATTGTCATTAAGGGTACTACAGGCTTGGATACGCAAACGATTAGCAATTCCCAACAGCCGGACGTTGTGGATAACACCTGAATACAAGCAAAGATTCGCAGTGGGTTCCTCATTCAGAAATAGCATTTTATTAATGGTTGTGAGAAATTTGTGTCCTGCCTTGTGTAAGAAGGAGAATTGTCTTGAGGCCAGTGCTGGCATTCGACAGTGCATGATCGCATCCTGCTGACACTGAGGTTGCCTCTTCCACGTTATTGCTGCATATGTTGGCCTCCATCCCACAACTGTAATACGAATATAGAGTCGATGAGTTCAGGTGGGCCACACGCAACGTCATGTAGGATCTCAATGGCCCCAGGCGACTAGCGCCCGAGAGGATACACCTACGTTTCATCTGCAGTGTAGGTTTGTATAGCCATGTCAAGTACCTGGAGTCAGAAAATGCTCTTGTTTGCAGCAAGACAAGTATGCATGTGCACTGTGCGATGACGAAAGGAGCACCACGGACTGTCAACACGGTGACTATTGTTTTTTGCGTTTTCCTTTAACGCGGTAGCAGAGTGAGGTGGGCAAACAGTGCTGCAATCAGTGACAACGTGGGGCACATTATTGTGTTTTCAAACGAGTTCCAGTTCTGAGTACACCATTGCGATGGACGTATCCTTATGCGGAAGCTCAAAGGAGAACGAGCGTCGCCAGATCTCATTCGTCATCGTCGTAGCCCAGCTTCTGGCTGAAGGTATGGACAACAATGCAAACACTACACGATCACTTCTGGTAGGCATAGCTCATACTTTGGAAGCATGCAAACTGCGGTAGGACTAAGAATTACAATTAAGTCCGCTAAAGATACCTTCATACAAAAGGTGAAACGCTTCTGGAACAGGGCTTAATTTCGGCCGGAACGCTCCGGAACAGCATTCCGGCGCCTCCCAGGGACTTATTTTTGAACTCACTTGAACGTCGGCGCTGGAGATTTAAAACAGTGCAAGTATATTAAATCGTAACTGAACTATGATTTGCCGTTGTGCCGGCACCAGTGACAATAGCTGACCAATGTGATGCCATTGGTAGAGGCGTGAGGCAAAGTAATGTGTGTGTGTGTGTGTGTGTGTGTGTGTGTGTGTGTGTGTGTGTTTGTGCGCGTCGAGTGCGTGTGTTTTGGAGTACAGAATACCCAAGATAAGCTGATCTTCGTTCCTTTGAGTCGAATGTCTTTTGTTTGCGGAACATGTGATTTCTTTAGGGCAGAGGGGAGTTGTGTGGTTCAAGATGTCCGTTACGGCACTTAAATTATGTAAATTAAGCACTGGTCTGGAACAGAAATATAGACTCCAGCAAGAAAAAGCCGTTTACAATTATAAAACCACTACTACACTTTGACTTTCGTATCGGCTCGGCTAGTCTTCGTTAAGATTTTTTTCCTTTTTTTAAATTGTAAGACGTTATTTTCGTGTATGAGGCTGTTTATTATTTGAGGTAATAATAATAATAACAATGATAATAATAATTTGATCCACCACAATGTGTGGTTGCTTAGACTCTCCAACCGAAGCCTCCCCAGTTGGGTAACGGATTCTGGGGAACCAAAACCAACATGCAAATCAAATTCTACTAGAAATCCTGCCAGAATAACAAGTTAAAAGCACAAAGAAAGCTCTTTTTTAACATCAACATGCTTTTGCAAACAAGAAAATTAAAATAACTTATTAAAATTCGGAATGAATATCAAGTAATACTCTTAACCTTTGCAATGAACTAGATTTATGGACGAGGACAGAGTGGAATCAGGGAGACATAAAAATTTTAAGGGTAAATATGGCCGGAATGTAATGAGAAAGGGATCCCACATCTAGGATCTGGATTCATCGTTCACAGCTGAGAAGTGAATTGTGCCAAATGACCGCGTTTTAGTTTTGATCCTTGGATGTGCGAACAAAGAATATACTGTAATAAACGGCAGTGCTCCGATTAACGAAGACAATTTAAAAAGATCCCGAAGAACTGAAATATCTCTGGGAAGCTGTACAGCATGCAATGTCTAGTATTCTGGGGAACAATATCAAAATACTACTAAGTGACTTCAATAAGCAAGTAAGAGAAGAGAAAATATTAAAAAAACGGAGAATATCCAGTTCATAGAAGAACGAATAAGAATGGAAGAAACCTCATAGAACTGTGCAAAGAATTTAACCTCAAGTTAATGTGCACTAATGCTAAACTCCCAAAGCGACAGAAAAAAATGGGAAGGTTCATAAGAGGAAGTTCATGTGTCTAACCGATGTTAAACCTAAAGCTCTTAATCGGGAAAAGGAACTTCGAGCTCAAAGTATGTATTTATTCTTTGTACATTAAAAAAAAGCTTATGATCCCATCGACAGAAGTACGTTATTCAGTTTCTAGCTTACAATGAAACTATAACAATCATGAAGCAAACTTTGACAAACATAACTTTCAAAGTTAAAATTTTAGGTCCATATCAAAATTTGTCGAAATTAAAAGAGGAGTGACCTGGGGGGTGGGGGTGATGGACTGTCTCAACTATTATTCAGTTTAGTTTGTACATGTTTAGTTTGTACATGTTTAGTTTGTACATGAAATGAGGAAAATAACAGAATAAGAAAAGAGAATAAATAAAGCGCAAGTTAGAGTAAAAAGTGAGAATCTTGAAATTGGGTGCTTAGTTTTTGGTGATGATGTAGCTATGTTAGGAGAATTTACAAGATGCAAAAAAACATAAAAATTCCCCACGAAGTAGCAGAAAAAACTGGATCACAAATTTCGTTTGAAGAAACCATATAAATGACCAATATCAAAGAGGTGCCAAAATATAGTGGATCAAAATATGGAAAAATACGGGTTTTTGAATTTTAATACTTGGAAGGATTAACTCCGCCAAATGCTTTGCACAAAACAGCTAACATAAATGGAGTCCGAAAAATAGCGATTCCATTTAACGAAGAAAATATAGAGGGCCTACAGTAAAAGACCTTATCTATTAATACAAAACTGAGGCATTGTAATGTGATCACAGCTGTGTGTCTTTATGCCTCAGAATGCATATCTGTGAACACTGCTAAACAACTGAATAATTTGGAGAAGAAAGAAAATAGAAAAAATTGGGCTCAGAGAACGAAAATGCAATTTGGAGATTAAGAAGCAACAAGAAGGTTTTGAGAAACTGAGACTATAATAGATACAATTAGAAAGTGATCACTTAAAACGAATGGATAAAAAGAGGCAGAGAAAAAGTATCAACTTCTTTGAAAAAAAAATAAACGAATTTAACGGTTTACTTAAGTTAAATAAACTCTACAGGAGTTGGGAATGAAAGATACAGATAATGAAAACAGAAATAAATTCAGGGAAAATTCACAAAAAATCAGTGACTTCCAGCAAAAACCACACAAGAAGAGAGGAGGACCATGGTCAGAAGAAAGAAGAGAAGAAACAGAGAGCAAGAATCAAGAAGTATTGCGAATACAAAGAAAGTATAAGAATATGATGTCATAAATCAACTATTTCACGGGGTCCCGAGTTGGCCAGATTCGAATAATAATAATAATTTAACTTCATTCAAGTGGCATCACCCGAAAATTAATTGTGGCAGGGGGGGGGGAGGGGGGAATTAGCTAATGGCTAGTAAAAATAAACAAACTTACACAGGAAAATGATATCATTTAATGCATTTGTAGGCCCTGTTGACCCGACTGCCTATAAGCGATTCTTATCTACGATAATGAATTAAAATCCTACCAGTGCCGGGATTCGAACTTGATCCTCCAGCTTTTTATGCAGATGCGGTAACTGCGGCTAGTGCACGTATTACCCTAATACATCTCCCTCCCTGATACGAATTCTAATTCACACCTCAGTCCATTGCTATTCCCCTTCTAAACTCACATCAGTACTGCAGAGGCACTCCGCTATTGGAACAGCACTTTAGCAATCAGCGAAATGAGATTAATTCTGCCTGTAAGTGTAGCTGGTTGTAAGAGGTCCACGACTAAGGAATTTATTGCTAACGCACTCAAGCAGACGTAATTTCGATGGATTGCTCACGCACTGCTACAATAGAATCGCAGACCAGAGAGCAGTGTCGGCCGCTCGTCGTCGGGCGGTTGGACCGGTAGTGGAGAGCGATGGCGGTGCCTGAGAGATGTAGTATACGGTAAAAGCAGCCGCGCGCATATGTAATTTGTAACAACTGAATTTGTACTATTGTTATATCAAGCCCCATATAAATGCTTTTTAAAAAATCTTTAAATAATAATCCTTCTTATAAAATAGCTTTTGACAGTCATTCATCTGAATTTAAAGATTTTACTACTTTCTCCTATCCATGCTCATCCAGATTATCGTAAAGAAAAACCAGTTGTTTCTTTTTATACATGACAAATCTATCGGCCAGCATTGCACTGGACTGTGCCAGAAAAATTTCTTATAGGAGCAGTGATATACGCGTTATCCGGCGACTTCATTGAGGTAAGAATTTTCATTTTATACAGTATGATTTTTCAGGGCCATGCCGCAGCATTGCTGACATCCAGATTTAGCAGTTTAGGTTCACAGTCAGTTAATTATTGACAGGTTATATATGAGTCACATTTTTATTGAGAGGTTAGACACATTATTATTGCGAGGTTACGGAGATAAATAACTGTTGGGAGGTTACTCTAAATATGACTGTTATAATTATTTTATCTGTTGGGAGGTTACACGGTAATTATCCATATATAGCTGAAGTTGTCAAGTGGCAAGCGTATATCAGGACACACAAAGCGAATATCTGGAAATATTGTTTTTTTTTCAATAAAGAAAATTGTTCAGATGGCTTTGAGCACTATGGAACTTAACTTCTGAGGTCATCAGTCCCCTAATACTTAGAACTACTTAAATCTAACTAACCTAAGGACAACACACACATCCATGCCCGATGCAGGATTCGAACCTGCGACCGTAGCGGTCTCGCGGTTCCAGAGTGTAGCGCCTAGAACCGCTCGGCCACCCCAGCCGGCGTTTATTTTATTTTACTTTATTTTTTTCATAAAAACCAATACCAATTTTCAGGTTGAAATGGTTCAAATGGCTCTGGGCACTATGGGACTCAACTTCTGAGGGCATCAGTCCCCTAGTACTTAGAACTACTTAAACCTAACTAACCTAAGGACAACACACACATCCATGCCCGAGGCAGGATTCGAACCTGCGACCGTAGCGGTCTCGCGGTTCCAGACTGTAGCGCCTAGAACGGCACGGCCACTCCGGCCGGCAATTTTCAGGTTATCGTCGGTATTACGGTACAGGCCGATGCATAATATATAGTTGTACTCTAGCTGACCGAAGCCTCAATGATGGCCGATCATCCGCAGCGCATTTGCTGTCGCGACAGTCATGGTAAGGCCAATAGGGAAATAGCAATGCCGGCCAGGGTGGCCGAGTGGTTATAGGCGCTGGAGTCTGGAACCGCGCGAACGCTACGGTCGCAAATTCGAATCCTGATTCGGGCATGGAAGTGTGTGATGTCCTTAGGTTTGTTAGGTTTAAGTAGTTCTACGTTCTAGGGGACTGTCCCATAGTGCTCAGAGCCATTTGAACCATTTTTGAAATAGCAAACTAGTCGTTGAAGAGGTGGGAAGCGTGACTCTAGCAGCGCTCAGAAGAATGGGTGAAGCAAGGTGCAAATATATTTACACACGTCCGGACACTACCAGCGCTCATCGCTGCGCACCATTAGCCAGTGCGGTAACGGCTGCTCGCGGTCCTCGGCTGCAAGAGACACCGTCGGCCGGAAGAGCGCCGCGCCGCCATTGTGCATGCAGATGAGACAGCCATTTAAAGCGGAAGCGGCGAGATGCGGTTTAATTAATCACGTGGCGGCTCCGTAATTACGCGCCGGGGCGGCAGACGCCCGGCGCGCCGGTGGCGCCGCACTGCGGCCGGTGCGCGCTCCACTCCGCTCTGGCGGCCCGCGACTCGCCGACAATTACTATCGACCCAGTGGGTGCGCCGGATAGCTCTGGGCTCGCCGCTGGCCGCGCCGCTGGCGACAGCGTCCTCGTGCAGACAGAGGCTGGGCGGAGCCAAGAGGACCCTAGACGCTGCCACTGGCGCAAGTTATCTCGCGCCACAGTTGCCAGCAGATGATCGATAAACTTACTGCGCAACCGTGCTCCTTAGAAGTGCTGCTTGTTGTGGTTGAGCTGCCATCATTGTCGGTTTAAGAGCTACAATGTCTATAAAAATAGTTTTGTAATATTGAATATTAAATTT
The DNA here is from genome assembly GCF_021461395.2 of Schistocerca americana. Taxonomy (NCBI): domain Eukaryota; kingdom Metazoa; phylum Arthropoda; class Insecta; order Orthoptera; family Acrididae; genus Schistocerca; species Schistocerca americana. The sequence goes on along the minus strand of NC_060121.1, from coordinate 283,555,332 downwards.
AAATTTTAGGAAATCTTTTCCACCGAGCGAGGTGGCGCAGTGGTTAGACACTGGACTCGCATTCGGGAGGACGACGGTTCAATCCCGCGTCCGGCCATCCTGATTTAGGTTTTCCGTGATTTCCCTAAATCACTCCAGGCAAATGCCGGGATGGTTCCTCTGAAGGGCACGGCCGACTTCCTTCCCCATCCTTCCCTCATCCGATGAGACCGATGACCACGCTGTCTGGTCTCCTTCCCCAAAACAACCAACCAAATCTTTTCTCAAAGTACCGGGTGATCAAAAAGTCAGTATAAATTTGAAAACTTAATAAACCACGGAATAATGTAGAAAGAGAGGTACAAATTGACACGCATGCTTGGAATGACATGGGGTTTTATTAGAACCACCCCATATTGCTAGACGCGTGAAAGATCTCTTGCGCACGTCGTTTGGTGATGATCGTGCGCTCAGCCGCCACTTTCGTCATGCTTGGCCTCCCAGGTCCCCAGACCTCAGTCCGTGCGATTATTGGCTTTGGGCTTACCTGAAGTCGCAAGTGTATCGTGATGGACCGACATCTCGAGGGATGCTGAAAGACAACATCCGACGCCAATGCCTCACCATAACTCCGGCCATGCTTTACAGTTCTGTTCTTAACATTATTCCTCGACTACAGCTATTGTTGAGGAATGATGGTGGACATATTGAGCATTTCCTGTAAAGAACATCATCTTTGCTTTGTCTTACTTTGTTATGCTAATTATTTCTACTCTGATCAGATGAAGCGCCATCTGTAGGACATTTTTGAACTTTTGTATTTTTTTGGTTCTAATAAAACCCCATGTGTGTCAATTTGTACCTCTCTGTCTACATTATTCCGTGATTTATTCAGTTTTCAAATTTATACTGACTTTTTGATCACCCGGTATTTGTCAAGAGTGAAAGCTTTTCCAAAGTTTGGCGTGTGTTGGGTTGATGCGTAAGTTCATTGCGTTTTTCCATAAATGAAATAACCACGACAGATATGAAGAACAGACACTTCAGTTATCAGTGGTATGCTTTCCTTCATTATATACAACCCGGGGACAACTTTTCGTTTCCGTGATTAGAAATCATGTGGTTTTGAGGCGAAGAACTCGTCGAGACATGTTGGGAGCGCGTTTTCATCCGGAAAGGAAGTTCCATGGAGGTTTTTCGATAGAGAGCGGAAAAGGTGAAAATCTGACGGCGCAAGATCAGGTGAATAAGGTGGGTGCAGAATGACTTCCCAAGCCAACTTCGGAATAGTGTTTTTTGGCAGTCTAGCAGAATCCGGGCGGGCGTTATCGTGGAGTAGCGTCTCGTCCAGCAGTCTTCCTGGTCGTTGTTCTTGGACTGTGTCTGCAAGACGTCTCAGTTGTTAACGGTAAAGGTCGGCAATGATGGTTGCATCTCGAGGAATTATTTCGTAATATACCACTTTCCACCATATGCATAACACAATCTTTCGTGGGTATCCGCAGCTCTTTGTACAGGGAGCTGTTGCTTTGATTGGGCTCAACCATTCCTTTCTTTTCGTTATGTTAGAATAAAGACACCATTTCTCGTCACGATTAAAGATACAGGCTAGGAATGATCGGTGTTCACCATGTTCTTTGCTGAATATTGTTTCAACACGTCACCATATCCACGTTCCGGCAAACTCGTTCTCAGTAACCGGGTGTGTCTGAATAGTAGTTTGTACAACTCGCACTGTTCTTGTTAAGTTCTATTCAAGGTATTTCTTTTTTAGATTCATTATTCTTTGCACTGGTATGATGCGGCTTGCCACCACGATTATAGGCCACATTTCCTTTAGATAAACATTCTTTGTCATTAATGCGATAGTTTACTCTGCCTTCTGCATCCTCATGCCGGTAATTATCGAAGATTGTTCTGCCTTTAAGGGTAGTTTCCCACACCAAGGGTTAAAATGCGCTATAAACTTCTGTCCACTTCCTCCCCAGTTTGAGAAAGCCGTTGCAGAATAAGAGTGACTCCTCTTAACGGAAGTTTCTGATCGCCATTGTTCATTATTTCTTCTCAAATGGTTCAAATGGCTCTGAGCATTATGGGACTTAACATTTAAGGTCATCAGTCCCCTAGAACGTAGAACTACGTAAACCTAACTAACCTAAGGACATCAAACACATCCAAGCCCGAGGCAGGATTCGAACCTGCGACCGTAGCAGTCGCGCGTTTCCATCATTTCTTTTAAATGCAAAATCCAGTCAGTGGCTTGGATCGAATCCGGGATGCAAGATCTTTTGATAAGTTGCCAAAGATGCTACCCAGAAACGATGGAGACCTTAGATGTCTAAACTGTGCCAGTCTAAAGGAAAAGGAGGACGGATTGTGGAATGCGTTAACCACTTTACGACTTAATTCGGGGCCACAAATAGAAGAAGGCCAAGTGAAATACTATATATGTCTCCAGACACAGGTGGATGAGGCAGAATAACGCATTCTTCTTCAAAGAAGTCACTTTCTGGCGCAAGTTGCTCTTTCGTTCTGAAATTAACTCTTCATTTCATTATTTAGCAATTGCCAAATCTGGACCATTTGGGCATTATCAAGCAACATGCTGACAAGATTTTATTTAAAAATAAAAGAACAGCCAAAGCAGGGAAATGAATTTCTTTAAGAAATTTACACCGTCTGTGATCCATATATAAAAGAGTCTATGAATAATGCGTAGTTATCCTGTACATTTAAAGCACTGCACCGTGTCAGCGATGTAGGAAATTGCACAATACAACACAAATGTGCAGTGTAGGGCTTTAATAAAGGAGCCGGTACTGCAGCCTCCAGCTGAAAAGCGTCGTGATAATTTAAATAGTAAACAATAATTGCATCAGTCAACTATGTTTACTTTGTCATGATATATTCTAACAGCCGTGAACTTCACAATATATCTTCATTGGAAAAATGGTTACATGAATTACCTGTACGTCCTCTTTGTATGGTCGGGTAGTTAGTATCGTCAGGATGGTACTCTCTTACGGATACACGGTGTGTTTCTAGCGCATCTAAACGAGGAAGAGGATTCTCCACCGGTACACGCCCTCTTCCTGCCATTCACATTAATTATTTCGATGGAGATGATAAATCTGTACGAGCGAAAATGATCCGCGGTCCATCACTAAGTCGCTTCCGGAGAGCGGCGGACGGATGTGGCTGGTTGCTTGTTTGTAATTATGAATTAGTGACGGAGGGCGCTAAATAGCGCACTCGTTTGTCCGTAGTGGCAGGCTCGCGGGAAAAGCAAATCAGCTCACTCACACCAATGTAAACACCCGGGCATTAGTCGTGGTTGTTGTAATGAGTGTCGAGTGTTCCTCAACAAAGACTCTGTTGCCCTTGATTTATCTTATGCTAGAGCTGACAATATAATTTCGCTAGTGGTGACTAGTAAGAACATGTAAAGTCTGTTCTTGTGTTTTTTTCATATTTTAATGAGTGATCCTATCTGACTACACAAACGTGCGTTCAAGTCCAAAAGATAACAAATTTTGTTACTAGAAGATGGACATCTACTGCAGAAGTACACCTTCGCTCTGCGCCGGCCGCAGTGGCCGAGCGGTTAAAGGCGCTACAGTCTGGAACCGCACGACCGCTACGGTCGCAGGTTCGAATTCTGCCTCGGGCATGGATGTGTGTGATGTCCTTAGGTGAGTTAGGTTTAAGTAATTCTAAGTTCTAGGGGACTTATGACCACAGCAGTTGAGTCCCATAGTACTCAGAGCCATTTGAACCATTTGAACCATTTGAACCTTCGCTCTGCAAGGCACGTTTCAGCGTATTGCAAGGGCTACTTCTGCTACTATTATTTCACCATGTCCTACACTGAATGATGGTAAATGTAAAGAACGACTATCGGTAGACCAAAGTATGAGCTGTAATTTACCTTTAACTGAAGTTTCCGTTGGTGCTTGGGAGAATTTGTCACAATATTAAAAAGGAAATACTTCCTGATGTTCTGCAGAATTCTACTTATTTGGTAACGTAACGGCTTTAGGATTCTTAGGTGACAACTGAATGTCGCAAACACAGATAAAATGATGTGCGACCTATTTGTACAGAAGATGCAATACTAGATGTCGGTCATTTGAGACATAACTTCCATATGCTCAACGGATTAATTTATTTAATAAAAATTGCCCTAATTAGATATGAGACTTAGTTAGAATATATATATATATATATGAATCTAATCACGCTATCCATCTGACGATCAGAAAAGACAAGTACAAAAAGGGCTGTGTGAGATTATCACCTCATAAATTATAAATACATGGTATTTGTCCAGTGATTTGTGTGATTACGCCTACAGGTTGGCTATCTAGTGAATGCATACTACTTAAAGACATACAATAAATGCCCCCTCCCCCCCCCCCCCATCCCCCACACCAAACACTCTACCAAGTGTTAAGGTCCGACACTATTGCTCAGTCCTAATACTACGCCTATCAATAATTTGTAAGTCTCCTTACTCGTTTTCCGAAGTTCATGTCGTCTTAATGCACTCTACACATAGTGGAACAGAAGTTGTGATCTGCTGCTAGGTGTTGCTGGTGAAGAGGAAACGTGTCGGCTCACGGTGAAGAAGTCTTCCAGTCGGTGGCGAGAGAAGAAGTCCTCTGCCCTCTGCTTTCCAGACCAACGCTACCTTCTATGCGGCTTTCGGACCGCCATTCAGGTGATTTAACAAAACTCTGCCCAATGGCTTGATCGCAAATAAAGCAATAATTTTTAAGTTTACAGTGTTGACCTGTGAAAAGACTCAGTTCGGAGCAAGTTTTCCTCACGTCCCCTATCTACTATCAAACTTCTCTCTCTGGCCAACACGCTGGCTGTGGAAACCAGCGCAGCTCCACTCGTTCGCCAAATTATTACTTTTAACCAGTTTCATCAACTGTCGGTCTTGTGGTTAGCGTTGCAAACTATCGATCACGGGTCCTTGGGTTCGATGCTGGACAAGGTCGAAGATTTTCTTCGCTCGGGACTGGGTGTGTGCGTATGTGTGTTATCCTTTCATCACCATCCACGCACACTTCGCCGAAGTGACGTTATACTAAGATTAGCACCAGGCGACGGAACCCCGGGAGGTTCCCGACCAAAAATATCATACGCACGTGTTTTTCGTTAACCAGTAAGGAGGCTCGTTCCAAATCTGCAGCAAAATGACTGGCCTGTCCAGTGTGTTTCTCACGGTTGAACAGGGTGGCCGCACTTCACTTGCTACTGGGAAGGACTTTCCAACATGAAAACAAAATTCTTTTGTGAAAAAGTTACGCCTGGCTGCTCAGGCCCGCTAAGCTCATCGCGTTATCCGAACTGGTCTCCCGCTATATAATGTGATCTACCAGGAAGGTACCGGGCCGCATCTTGTTCGAAATACGGCACGGCGATTGCTCTGGGACTTACTTCGGGCAGTACACGGGCAATGCTGTCGTCGGCTCACACGCTCAGCCGCACCGGGCCTTGCAGTGTACCTGTCCTAAGCGACAACGGTGGTCGCCGTTAAGGGCAGAACAGGCCATCGCTCAGCAGATGTAACCGAGATCCTCAGGCGGTGGTTTGTTCTGGGATTGTTCTCTTCAACGAAGTTACCGAATCATTTGCATGCAACTATATTATATAGACAGAGAAAAGTAAGATAAATGACGTCCTTATCCCCACAATCAATGAATATTATTTTATTATTTTCTATAAATGTGCATGTATATCAACTAGCCTCACTCAAATCAAATGAATTAAAGAACATTCTAATAATAAAATATGAGATGTGTCAGTCCAGCAGCTGACTGCCACGTATCAACAGAAATGATGTAGAGATAGGAAAACATTACGTTTTTTGTCACATAGGGGAAATCAAAGTGCTTTATGCGGTTTATTTTGTTATACAGAAATATTTACATTAACTAAGAACGGGAAATCAAAGTGCTTTATGTTGAAATACATTTAACAACAGACGAAAAATAAGTTGAATTTACTATCTGAATGTAGTATTTGTAACGAAAGCGTAACTTAGCAAAGGCGGTAAAGGAAATTGAGTCTGATCATTTAATACCAAGCTGACATTCTGTGTCATATATTTGGTGATTTCTAACTTTCCCAGCAGCACCACCTTTTTGATTTTCTTAATAGAATGTAAAACTTCACATTCTATATCATGTGAACTGTTTTCTGTAAAAACATGACCGTCAAAGGTTGACTCTATTTTTACTTAATCTCCACCTTCGCTCACGTACGGATACCAATTGCCACAGATCCGCCTGACTGCCCAACATATACTTTTCCACGCTCCTCCCAAGCGATTTTATACACACTACACTGTGCCAAAGAAAGGAGCTTTCCATTCGACGTTGCATCGCCTCATGTCTCTTCCATTATCTTTATGGGACCATCAGACATAACGTTTCCTGCAATGTGCTGCTTTGATTGATAATACATATATAGAGTGTTCCACAAATTCTATTAAGAGCTTCTAGGAGCTGTAGATGGGACGTAGTAGATAAAGTTTCGATAATGAACGCATTTCCGGAAATTTACCGTCTGTCTGTAAAATAAGTGTCAATTTCGAATCACTTCTAAATCTCCCCCTCCACGGTACCAAAACAAACTGAGAATGTGACGCTGGCGTTGGTCTGTGTTATAATCAAGAATTCACGTATCATTTTTGTCGACTGCAACAGCTGCGCGAAACTGGTACGTTCTCAAATAGGAGGGTTGACTGCGTTGCTCCAAGAACAGACTCTCGACTTCGATGACGACGTCCTTCGTTACATAGAAGAGAACCCCACGACGAGTATTCGGAACATTTCCTGTGGAGCACACAGGTTAGAGATGATCGATTCCGAGTGTGCGTACCGTAAAGCAACAGATTTGAAAGTGAACCGATTTTGAAACTTATTTTACGTGCAAACGGCTCATTTTTTAATACGAGTTCCTTAACAAAACTTTATCTACTAAGTCCCCTCTGACACCCTGAGAGGCCGGGAATAGGAACCGTGAAACATCCTGTACGCTGTACGCTGGCCAACAGCAATCCGCCAACGATCAGAAAAACTTGTGCAAAATTTCGTATATCGGAAATACTTCAGATAACCTTACAAAAATGTTAAAGTACCACAACTAGTGACCTTTAGTTTATCTTACCGACAACATATCAAAATTTTTATTCAGTAGTAAAGACAAATTGCAACCATCGGTACAGAGTGGTGTTTAAAATCAAATGCAAGCGGTGTGGAAAAGTATCTATCCCTCAGTGAGGCAGAGCTGTGGCAGTTAGGTTATCCCAACATGATGGAGATTAAGGAAGATAGATTCAACCCTTGCCTATAATCTTTTAACCGAAAAGTGTTCATCTGATGCAGAATGTGAAGTTCTATATTCTGCTACGAAAAGCAGAAGAATGATCCTACTGGAAACATTGGAAATCTATAAACACATGACAGAATGCCAGCTTTGTATTAAATGATCAGACTGTTTCTTTTTTCCCCTTTGTTAAATTAATGATAGTGTAATCGGACAGTAGTACAGCTCTTCTCCGATTTATGCGCAATATGCTATTTATCTGCGATCAGGGTCAGTTGACTGTCCTCTGCAGGTCATCATTAATTTCACATCGCCCTTCTGGCGTTGCAAGCTCTCTACAGACATGTAGTAGAATCTAATATAATAAACCTTGGATTAACGAAAAAGTAGCAAAGACTGTTTAATAAGAGGAACTAGGAAAAAAAATACACCAACAAATACAAACTCCCCCCCCCCCCCTTCCCCCTTCTCCACACACAAAGACAAACTACATTTGTTGTCAAGACCAACGGTGTCATTAGAAGAAAACTTGGTTATTACCAATGGTCCTGTCTGTGGTACTTTTTATCACGCATTTCATGACCGTATAGTCCTATCAGAAAGACGTAAATGGAGAAAAGATTGCAAAAAGGATTGTTTAGTGAGAGTTTAGTGATGGTTTGCAAGAGCTGACCAGGAAAACCGGCAACTAAGGAAGTGAATCAGACAGCCATATTCAGAACCATCTCCGAGTATCACAGTCTAGAGAAAACACAGCCTTCCTTTGCTGTTTGTTGAAAGAACACCGGACAATGCAAGATGCATCCAGTAACTAACCCATTCCAACATGTCGAGAAGATACGCTCTTCCTAGATATCTAATATGTTCTCTAACGTGTTTGTGAAGACGTGCATGTGTGGGACAGTGTAGAACCACAATAAAGCGTAACTGATGTGATACCATTGCTTCAGTGGGTCCATTTTCTGATTTATGACACAGATGTAAACTTTAGAGTTTGTAACAATTTCTCAGGAAGCAAGTAACACAAATACGGTGGTGACACGTTTGACAGTCGAACAGCGTCACCCAGTTTGGTAACCGAGTCTGTAATGTGAGTGGCTTCAGCAGGCAGCCCCGCCGTCGCTACGTTTGCTCAAGTTTACACAAACACGTTCTGTTCGCCCTTTGAGCTGCTCTGGCCTAATGCGAAAATAAGCTGTGCTTTCTCGGAACCTTCGTTGGTTCATTTACCATGCCTTTCTGTGTCATAGTGTGAACCAAAAACGACACTGTGTGAGCTTATTACTTCAAACGAGCCTCGTAAAAAACTTCCGCGAGTTTAAAGGGATACGTTTTGAAGCAAAAATCGGACGCAGATTAAGCCAATTAAAGACAGCGGTGTCCGTGCGGGAGAAACGAGGCTCTAAAAAATTATCGACTTTAGTCATAAATCACACTGAACAGATAGTTTGTCGATAATAGTTATTATTACTATTTATGATTCACTTGATGTTAAAGAAAAGCCGACATAGAAAATAAACTTCAGTAGGCCTTAGCAAACTGTGTAATAGTTAAAGCACTTACTGAGTCAGTTTTTGAATGTAGGAACAATCCACCTGCTACGGTCGCAGGTTCGAATCCTGCCTCGGGCATGGATGTGTGTGATGCTCTCAGGTTAATTAGGTTTAAATAGTTCTAAGTCTAGGGGACTGATGACCTCAGATGATAAGTCCCACAGTGCTTAGAGCCATCTGAACCATCTGAACAACCCACTCTATATCAAGATGTCAAGTCTTACGTACAAGAAAGCTTAGAACTACAAATAAAGCACAAGATTTACACCGTTGTTGTCATAACTTTTTATATAAATGTGTATTCTAAATATTTTGTGCCAAAGAAAACTCACAGAACATAAAATTTAAGTCAATTCAAGGCAATTAGTGTACCATAAGTCCACATTTCGTCTTCAACGCGTCCTTGATTTTGCACATGTATGTAACTACTTTCACTAAACTAAATGCAGTGTGTACTACATCTCTTGCTCCCATTTAGATTTTATTATAATCACTGTAAAATTATATCAATATCATAATTGAAATAAAGATCACTAATTGTGTCTGAGATTCTGCGCATAAATAATGTTGGTGCAATTGAGTTGATGACACCGAAATTTTCAACAAAACTTTTTTTGAAAAAACAGAATTGAAAAAAAATATTACTTTGCGCAATGTCATTGCCTTCGCGGCTAATGCAATCGTTGCCCCGTTTATTTTCTTGTTTTTGTTACATCTGCCGCTTTATTACCAGATCGTAAACTTAGAGAATAAACTGACTAACAGGCAAGAAGTTTCTTCTAACATTGGGCTCCTATTAGTCAGCAGGCATAAGACTTGATAGAAGTATGTAGCTTCATAAACGTCTCAGCACATAAAACGCTCTTAAAACTTATCGTCTGATCATATGTTTGGATCTTGGATTATGTTCGAAACTACCCCCGCAGAGTCTCACAGAGTGACGACACGTGTCGCTGTTGATGGTGATCTATCCATAGGAGGTCAAGTTCCTTGCTGCTATTCGACTATGTGCTGGCACCAGGTTTCATCTTCCTCTTCTCTTATCGTCGAACAACACAGGCGTAACACCATGACTGTGCGGCTAATCCTGGCAGAGGTTCGAGTTCAAACGTTCAAATATGTATGAAATCTTATGGGACTTAACTGCGAAGGTCTTCAGTCCATAAGCTTACACACTACTTAACCTAAATTGTCCTAAGGACAAATACACACACCCATGCCCGATGAAGGACTCGAACCTCCGCCGGGACCAGCTGGAGGTTCGAGTCCTCCCTCGGGCATGGGTGTGTGTGTTTGTCCGTAAGATAATTTAGGTTAAGTAGTGTGTAAGCTTAGGGACTGATGACCTTAGCAGTTAAGTCCCATAAGATTTCACACACATTTCTTCGTAACACCATGCTACAGACACACGAATTACAGCCACCTTCACTCAACAGATACACTAAGACACAATTACACTATGTGATCAAAAGTATCCGGACACCCCAAAAAACACACGCTTTTCATATTAAGTGCATTGTGCTGCCACCTACTGCCAGGTACTCCATATCAGTGACCTCAGTAGTCATTAGACATCGTGAGAGAGCATAATGGGGCGTTCCACGGAACTCACGGACTTGGAACGTGGTCAGGTAATTGGGTGTCACGTGTGTCATACATCTGTACGCGAGATTTCGACACTCCTAAACATCCATAGGTCCACTGTTTCCGATGTGATAGTGAAGTGGAAACGTGAAGGGATACATACAACACAAAAGGGCACGGGCCGACCTCGTCTGCTGACTGACAGAGATCGCCGGCAGTTGAAGATGGTCGTAATGTATAATAGACAGACATCTACCCAGACCATCTCACAGGAATTCCAAACTGCATCAGGATAGGAAAAAAAAAAAGCTTCAAATGGCTCTGAGCACTATGGGACTTAACATCTGAGGTCATCAGTCCCCTAGAACTTAGAACTACTTAAACCTAACTAACATAAGGACATCACACACATCCATGCCCGAAGCAGGATTCGAACCTGCGACCGTAGCAGCAGTGTGGTTCCGAACTGAAGAGCCTAGAACCGCTTCTCAAATTGCTGCTGAAGATGCAGTACAATGCGCCAGAGCCACATACCGAACACAATGGTCTTTCCTCCCGATAGTGTCACATGGCCGTCCAGAGCCCAGTCTTCTTGAATCTGTCATTCCCGTGATCACCTCTGCCTGCAGTGTGTTACTACATTTCTGTCAAGTCTCTGTGCAGTATCGCAGAAGGGAGGTCCATCTTCTCGTAGCCCTATTTCACGACCTTGTTCAAATTCAGTAAGGTGTTGATAATGGCGTCTTTGTCGCCTTAAGGGGGGTAGGACGTCAAACGGGCCAACTTGGAGCAGGAGAGGCACCACAGGACATTTTAATTTCTACTGTGTATACTTTTACAAGTAAATTCATAAAACTTTGTCAGCATGACCAGGGAGGATTCAGGATTGACACTCATAGCAGTGGAAGTTCAAAAACATGACGAAATAATTTTTTTTACATGTAAAATTTCATCTTTGTTTCACTTACTATTGGTTGCATTTGTTGCTATAGGTACACTTTTCTTCATAAGTAAGAGAGATTCTTCGATGAATTTTGCACAGTATACAAACCATACCAAGAGGTGTATGAAACTCTAGAATTTTCCAAATCTATTAAAAACTGTGGTAAAAACTGAGATAATTAACTATAAAATTTGAGTTTTTTCGAAACATGAAATTTAAAATGTAGCAGCTCATTCATTTTTTCATAAACTAAGTAAATTCTAGAGTTTCATATGCCTGTGAGTATGGTTTGTATGCTGTGCAAAACTGATCGAGGAATCTCTTTTGTTTATGAAGAAAAGTGAACCTATAGCAACAAATGCAGCCAATGATAAGTGTAAAAACGATGAAATTTCACATGTCAAAACAAGTTATTTTGTTATGTTTTTTTACCTTCCACTGCTATGAATGTGAATCCTGAATCCTTCCTGGTCTTGCTGACAAAGTTTTATGAATTTACTTGTAAAAGTATACACAATGGAAATTAAAATGTCCTGTGGTGCCTCTCCTGCTCCCAGTCGGCCCGTTTGACGTCCTACCCCCTTAAAGGCATTATTGACTGACATAAACTCATAACATTCAGCTAACACTCACGACCGTTAAAAAGTGTACTTACAGCAAACCTGATTTTCATCCTAATAGTGGCCCTACTGGCACCACTCTTTTGCGACTGGAGCTAAATTTCAATAGACATCATTTTTTGGACCTACAAACACGCCTACCGTTTATGTCGCACAACTCGATCTCGGTGTTGCGATTTTCTTTCCGTCAGCGTATTCTAGTCATATTTACGTGTAGTTCTGAGCATTCACAGTCACGCAGTTCCCTTGTTAGTTAAAACAATAAGTTTTGTGTTGATGGCTGGCAAAATGTTCGGTATACGTCAGTGTTGCCAGCGAGGATAGGCAAGATGGCGGACCTTTCAGTCCCCTCCACAGCACAGAAAGCTCTCGACAACTGCTGTCGCGTTAGCGCTGGCGGCGTAAGAGATCGAGTTACGAAATAAGAGGAAACTAACTAGGCAGAGGAGAGAAAAAGACCGATAGCGGTTCGCTAATGCACTCATCTGTTTCCCAGATAAAGAGCGGTCTCCAGACAGCGTCCCATGCGAGCACGGCAGCGGTGCCGGTATCACGGAAAGAGAACTCCTCTGGCCTTCGCTGCGGATTCTGCGGAATGTCAGGCGCCGCGTCTGGCTGGGCCTATCTCAACAGCGGCGGCGGCCGAGGGGCGCGTCCACAAAGGAACCCGGCGCGGCTTTAATGACACGGTCGCGTGGGCGGGTACCGGCGCACAAGTGCTAAGTGCGGACCCGTGTCTGCCGTGGCGCCACCGTCTTTTGGGAGAACTGCGCCGCTCCACGCTATTCACACCAGCACAGCTAGAACGCTCCAGTGAGGAGAGGGGATCCGAGAGTGGGTAGGAGAGGGGGCGGTAGGGGGGAAGTTGTCGTAGGAGGTTTCCCACCAAAACTACATTTTACGCTTTTTGATCGGCTCCGCAACCAGAGTCGCTACCTTCGGTGTGGAAGGACCCGTGTTCCAATTCCGGTACCTCTTCTGATTTGTTATGGTGTTGGGAGGTCGGCAATAGGGTCTACTCAATCTCGTGAAACAAGATGAGGAGCTGCTTGAATAAAAAAAAAGCAATGGCACCACCAGGATTCATCTACTGGCAATAACAGCTCCAGGGATTGGCGACATGCTGACCATATAGCAATCGGTTATTCGGCAAAAGCCTAAAGCCGTCGGCACGCGGGACGAGACATCTACCGTTGACGTGCAAGCAGACGGGATAGCCATCGTCACTAGACACAGCGTCGTTGGCACACGGAACGACCTGTTTAAGTTGATTTTGCGCTCTCGGCGCTCTACAGTGGCAGTTGTCGGCTTTACTTGGATTGCAAACAACACAGTTTTTTCACGAAAAAGAGCGCGCGTGGAATTCCTGCGTTAGCTCTATTGAATTGCACGTTTCTCCCTTGCAAGCGTAGGCTTCCGCGACCGTTGTCACTGTCAATGTGGGCTTTTAACCGCATTGTCAACATATAAAACTGTCCGACGTTTCGGCCACTATTGCACTTTTGTCGTGACATTCATTAACTGAATAGCGTATAGCAGATGGTAACAGCGAGAGGAGTAATCAGCATCCTAAAATGTACGATTAAGTTTCTCTAAAATAACCACTTTTCAAAACCATTAATAGATCCTGTATTAGCAGTGTGCTATTACTATTGCGGAGTGAATAACACGTATGATTTATGATACAATGCGTTAGTCACACCGATTAATCACATGTTTAAGGTCTGACGGATGTTTATGAGATAGCTGTTGCGTGAACCATACACCGCACACGCCACTTTTGTGTCTTTTTTCACTACAGTCGTAAATATTTACTGCAAATTGGTCTCGCCATATAACTGCAGGGAACAAAAATGGCGGCCCTTATACTGTACAGACTTCCTAGGCTTCGCTACGGCCACAAGCTTCTCTTCACTGGCAGTAAAACCTCCTCTTCATTTCTATCGGTGAAAACAATATGATCCGCAACTGCAGCAAGACACGAGAACAATCAAAACTGACAGATGACTGAATTTCTCAAAGGTGCAGTATCAGATGGGAACACACATGTCAATCCTCCGAAGCGTTATTAGAAAGTCTCGTGGAAGATGAGTATGAATTGAGTGCAGTGACAACATATGTACCAAGAATAAAGTGGAGTATACGAAAAGAAATAAAGAACAATGTTATTTACATATTAAAAATTGACTCGGTAAACAATGAGTGGCCAGAAAAATAATCACGAGTGAAAGTAAGTAGGGAGAATACTCGATCACCGTGTGCGGCTGACAGTAAAAATAAAGAAATCAGAATTAAAAGTAGGCCTGGACCAGAAATCACATACAACTCCCACCATTTATAGGTAAGATTCATTGGGAAACATACAGATACATTACTTCATCTTAGAGTCTCTCTCTCTCTCTCTCTCTCTCTCTCTCTCTCTCTCTCTTTCTCTCTCTCGTCTGTGTGTGTGTGTGTGTGTGTGTGTGTGTGCCTGGCCGCGCGCGTGCACTAGAAGATAGATAGACAGAGAGAGTATTTACGTCGACACTTGTAGAGAAGCCTGCGATTCGAGATAGTACAATGCTTAAAACACAACTGTTACTCGGATGACAGAGTGATGTAATTCCGGAATATTTCCTTCGACAATGTAGATTTCCTTAGTCATGCTTGTACATTCCGAGTTGAAACTCCGAAAGAATATATATATATAACACTAACGACACCTATGTAGATCTTCAATGTGATTTTCACTCTGCAGCAGAGTGTGTCCTCATATGAAACTTCCTGGCAGATTAAAACTGTGTGCCCGACCGAGACTCGAACTCGGGACCTTTGCCATATGTAGATCTTGTTGGTTTTATTGAACGGACTTTTCAACCCTCATAGGTAAAGGTATACAGGGCGATTCAGCTATCCTTACCTCTGTGTTTTATGCAACCCGCTGCACCTTCAAAAACCATGTGCAAAATTTTCATATTCTCTCGCTCGCTATATGAAAACGTCTAATAACACATAAAAAATGAACACGGTCTGTTTGTAGAAAATGTAATGTAATCGTATTTTGTTCTGGGATACGCTTTCGCTGGAGGCAATCGTTTTCGAGTCATTACACAAACATGCGTTTGTAGGTCAGGTTTATACTTTTCTTTTTTATTAATTCAATAACTACGGTCTCTATCGAAAAGGTATCCTAGTACAAAATTTAATTACATTAAATTTCCAACAAGGAGATAGTGTTCATTTTTCCTGTAGGGCTATAAGTCTGCATGTAGCAAGGGAGAAAATATGAAATTCACGCGTGAGGTATTTGAAAGCGTTGAGAGTTGCATAAAACCCATAGTCAGGTGCAGCTGAATTATCCTCCAACTGAGAACAGAAATGTAATATTTTTATAGTATTTACTATTGCAGAAAGACAGATTTAGATTTAATGAATTTAACTTTTCAACCTATTTCGTTGGATAGCCCTTGCTGAATGTCTCTTGTTAAAGATAATGTTACTTAGCAGCGATACAATACAAGATTAATATGACAAAGACAAATAATGCTGGTACCTAGTTGTGGAACTATAAAGTCTAATGATATTAAACCGAGCCCATAGACCTGTACTTGAAAGTTAGCCTCACAATATTTAACATTTTAGTAGATGGGTGTGGAGCGTGTCCTTATGAGGTTCCACGGGAACGGCTGAGCAAGAATTGGGACCCACGGACGACGTCCATGAAATATTTACCCATGAGGCAGCTGGCCAAAGCCGCTTTAAAGCCCACGTTTAGCAGCCCGGGGCTAACGTGTCGAGTAAACAGAGGAAGGCGGCGCAGTGCAAGCAGTTCTCCCACACAAGTGGTTCAGCACAATCCCTTGCGCTCTGTGGATGCAGCGCAGATCGGATGAAGACACTGCGTACCTTGGCCGCATAATGCAAGGAGATAAACAAAATGACAATGCAGAGTCCAAACGGTCCACGGCCCTCCATCTAGCAACGAACGAACGTGAAGTATTGCTGCTGAAAACATGCTACCTCTAAAAAACATCCGCGCGATGTGGTGAGAAATTTAAGAGTGAAAACATGGAACGGCAAGAGAACACGTTACTGTCTCCCCTGAAATCCGACGGGCAAGAGGCTTAAGTTTGTATACAAATTAATGAAAACTACTTGACTGGTAATCACTCAAAGATTTTGGATGTAAATCCGCTTTTACTATTAATGACACCCAGGAAGTTTCTTCTGGACCTATTCTCTATTAATTTTTCTAAGACGGTATACACATTTAACTTCTCTTTTCATCTTAACGACTAGGAACTTCTCTCAAGAGATTTCGCAATAACTTTTCTTAGCTATATGAGATGTTTGGTGTAAGTCTTCTCTACAGCGACATTTTCATTTCCTGCAATCATAGCCTTCCTAATTGTCATTTTGTCCAGTATTCATTGCTTCGCAATAACGAGTTCGCAAGAGTTTCACAACATTTTTACTGTGGATCAATTTAATGTAGTCCTCTAAAAATATGCATTTTCCCCATTCAAACATTTCCTTTGCAAAAACACTTCTGGCGGAGCGGTTCTAGGCGCTTCAGTCTGGAAATGCGTGACCGCTACGGTCGCAGGTTCGAATCCTGCCTCGGGCATGGATGTGTGTGCTGTCCTTAGGTTAGTCAAGTTTAAGTAGTTGTAAGTTCTACGGGACCGATGACCTCAGATGTTAAGTCCCATAGTGCTCAGAGCCATTTCAACAATTTTTTAAAAATCATTTCACTTTGGACTTCTGAAATATATCTGTCGCTTTTGGTGATATTACTATCTACTTAACAGATGTTTTCCCTCACTCAGTGATGGAGCTTTGAGATGATGCTTAATTTTTGACTCTGTCATAAATATATTCTTCTTCGTGTCAGTTCTGAGTTTCAGTTCTTCGAAGGTTGTGGCGAAGTACAGGAACAGTTTTGGTAAGATTGCAGAATTGCTTACGAATCATATGCAGCGCCTAATCTTGCAATTCTCCATAATACCTTTTTTTTCATCTATGGTAAACTTCTTTCTGGAATATGTCACCAAAATACGTTATAAATAGGAGGGAGCTCGCACTGCACAGCTTTGTTTCTTTCTCGCATCCGCACCCAGTGCTATCCTTTACATCGGTTTCATCCCAAACTTCTATACTGTCTATCTTTGAGTGAAGGCGTGAAACACTTTTGTTGATCACCTGTCCAAAAAGACGCTCCTTGCGCACACAATATAGTCATTTATCTACACTAAACATACTCGAACGAAATGTATGAAAGTGCACGAAGAAAGCAAACATTTCTAACTGAGTGGCTGAAGAGCCCTTTGGAATAGCCCCGGCAGCTCTTTTTCTTTTGTTTTTAGGTCAACAGTATTTTCCTCTTTATGACAACGTTTTCTTTTCCTTCTTCCACTATTTTATGTATATGGATGTGCGAAGTTGAAACTGCTCCCCATGTTTCTTCTGTTTCCTTCTTACCTTATACTCTGCTGCGAGTAATAGGATCTCGGAAAGGGCATGACAGAATATCTGCTGTACAGAAGTTTGCATTTCAACCTGTGGCCCATGTCCTGCAAAACCTCGCTGCTGTATCGAGCTGAGATCATTTCAGCCAGAAGTGAAATTCAGTGAGAGTTAACAAAATACGACTGAGAAGGAACATGAAATGCTGGTGCTCTCACAGTTTCTATTACAGATTTCTGGGGATTGTAGAGGGGATTTGAAGTTTTAATAAGGAGCTCATGCCTGGAAACGTACTGTTCGGATGTAAGATAGGTTTGAGGATCGGATCACTTTCAAATCTCTCGCTTCACAGTACGCACGCAAACTGAGAAGAAGTGGCCGTCGTCAGTCCCTTTTTTAATTACGGCATTACAGACAAATTTCGTCCGCGTACAACAACGGCTGTGAGAAACTGGTACGTCGCAACTAGGAGGGTTGACTGTTATACTCCACGGACGCACTTCATTCTCGAATCCGAAGAGGACACCCTTCGTTACGTGGAAGGGAACCAGATGACGAACACTGAAAACATTGTCCGTATCTCATTGGCTCCTATAGAGCAAGTAGTTCAGAGCTTATTGTTTTCACTGTGTGATTACCGTGAAGCGCGAGACTTGAAAGTGATCCGATCTTCAAACATATTTTACATCCATACATAAGTTGACGTGGCTCCTTACCAAAACATTAAATACTAAATACCCTCTACAGCTCCTAGAAGCTTTTTATAGAAATTGTGAAACACCCTGCATAGCTGCGGGAGAGGCAGATGGCCGACTGAGATTGGTAGAGCGCAAATGAAGTTAATTGTTTCATGAAAAATATTCCTAAAGAACAGTTTTACGACCGGTTCTTGGGCAAATTAAGAACAGATAGAGAAGAGTCAATGACGAATCGTCACGTGAAACATGTAGTTTTTAACTGCGCTGACTCCTTCTACACATCGAAAAAACGAAATTGTATATTCCTACTGAAACACCAGAGAAAATGGTCATGAAACTTTTCAGGTAAACACCCAGCACACTCTCCGCCTATACATTAAAAAGGCGGTCAGCTACCCTTATTTCACCTTGTCTGGTATTATTTGCGTTCCGTGTGTGTGACGATGGTTGAGTCGCAGGCGGTGTTGATATAGCGCACCCCAGCCGCTCCCGCGGACCGCCGTTGGCTGTCTGTCGCGATAAAGCCGAGGGCAGAAGCCGCAGGCGCCACCGTGTCACCAGCCAATGGCGTCCCGCCTAGACTGGCGCCATCGAAGCATCCTGCCGCTCTTCCCTTGGCACCTCCCTCTCCGCTCCTGGCGACGATGCGAAAATAACTGACGGCCAGGACCGTCCCCTAGACGTTTGCTCACCAATCCTTCCTCAGTCCGAGCGCTTGTTGCTTCTTCGATGACTTCGTTATAGACAGAACCTCAAACCCCAACCTTCCTTCTTCTTTCCTTCGTAGACATTGCAAAGTCACTTCATTACTCTTCCTTGGGCTACTGATCGTTCGTCGCCCTTGTCATTGTCTAAACTGGAAGCGCTTTCCTACACCTGCAATTAGATTCCTCAAGCTAAGGAAGATGTGTGTGTGCGTGTTCGCGGAGCGGAAGAAGCTCCACACCAAATATTTCTACAGTATCCTTGGAACACATATCACACAAACGTGTTCGCTTATTTCGTACCCCCTTCCACTGATCGAATTCTCTGGGAAATCGGTTTATGGCACTCGCCGTATTCTCCTAGTCACAAGAATACGGAGCGCTCAGCCTCTGAATATATGTCACTATGGATATTCTGTATGTATGTGTCTGAGTACTGGTGTATATATGTTGCTGTAATGCCCAAATTTGGTTCTTGTAAACTGTTCTCCTGTTCTGTCTAGATGGTAATTATTGACATGTACAAATATTCAATTCTCTGTCCGCTGCTTTTTAAACGATTTTTGCAGGACATACAAAAGAACATTTTCTTGTTAATTTAGATGTATATCATTAATATGGACTGAATGTGTACCAACGGCGATTTATCATTTCTTATTGTGCTACCAGCAGGCTTTTTATAGCATACTATCTCTGTGTGTCCTGTGTTACCTTCTCGTCTTATTTACTCCTTTCAGTATAATGTGGTTGTAAGTCTTTTGTTAAGTCTATGTAACTTTGTTCCAGGGTGAGACTTAACTAATGTCTACTTTAAATTGTCAAACGAAACTGTAATCTATAACATAATATTTCCAGTGTTGAGAAGGCTATGTGATGCGTACCAAAAGCCAATAAATAAATAAAAAAGTCTCACAAATTTACTCTCTCTGATGGACACACGTCCAGATCATCCGCTCTCAAAACTCCGCCATCTCTCTCCCCACATCCACCACTGATGGCGGCTCACCTCCAACTGCGCAACGCTACGCGCTGTTCACATCCAACTGCCCACCACTACAATAGCGAATATTACAAGAACGCCAACCAGCCACAGACTGCACACAGCACAGCCAGTGATTTTCATACAGAGCGCTACGTGGCGTTACCAATATAAAAACCTAAACAGCCTACTTACAAGACGAATCTTTGACAATGTCAGCCACTCGTAGTTGCGAAAAGTCACGAAATGGCCGCGAAATCCTCAACAATTCCGCAGATAATCACAGTTCGCGAAAGCGATACGGGGAGAATATCTGAGAGCGGTTTATACTTCGATACGTGTATCGTAAAATAAATCACATGCTACGTTATTAAAATAGTTGACCTTTCTAAAAGGAGGAAGTGAACGAACCCTGCGCTGACAAGTTCTTGTAGCCGAGAAAGCTGCAGTACTTTATAATTCTCGCCGCCGACATGCTCATGCAATAAGTGTGTGTGTGTGTGTGTGTGTGTGTATGTGTGTGTGTGTGTGTGTGTGTGTGTATGCGCGCACCCTCTCAACTCGGCAGTACCTTTTCCTTTCTTGGCGGTGCCCTCCGCTCCGCTCCCTACAAGAGCAGTAACAAGCAAGTCGCAATTAGCCCACTTAGCGGTAACCAGGCATCGCATCGCGCCCGTAATGGCTCTTGAGGATATTCAGTTTCCAATTTACTGCTTGCTTGCGAAATAATAATAACAATAATAACAAGGGTAACGCGATACTCGTTATCTTATTACGAGCCGGCAGCGCTCCTTGCGGCCCGCCGTTCATCTGCATGCGCGGATTACAAAAAGCGGCGGCGCGGCGGACGAGGAGCCAGGACTCGGCTTCGCGTGCCCTCGGCCCGTTAATACCTCTCTCTTTGTTTCTGCGGAGGTTCCGTCGAGAGGCGCGCGCTTAAGCGGCGTAAGTAACTTGTTGATATCGCCGCCGCCCATCTCGGCGCTCTCCGAACGAGGTAACAAAGAACGCGAGAAGCTGCTTAATTCGGCTCGTAAAAACCATTACCCTCGCCAGCACTCGTTTCTCTCGGAAACAAAACGTCCGCGGAAGGTGCTTTTTGCCCAGTACGCAGCCTCTGTACTGTGTGTGTGTTCTAGCTTCAACGGGGCTTGGGTTGCAGGCCACGAGTAGGCAAATTTCCATATAGTTATTCTTATGTATGTCCCTCATAAATACCTTGGTTGAGAAAACTAGAACTTAACTTAAACAACCACCATCACCATTACAAGTAAGGACGAAATGCCAAAATTCGTCAGTCTGCCATTGCTTGGCAAAGTGTAATACGAAGTTGCAACCGATAAAGAGTGGCATATACAAAGTTAAATGGTCCTGTTCTTGCTTCTATATAGAAAAACAGGTAGAAATTATGCAACCTGTTACAAATAACCTATGCGTTCCCTTCGATTCAAAAACCTAAGCCCATCTTTGCATCAAATATTTCTCGTAATGAACACTTTGTGAGTTATATCAACAACAATCTTTCTGTTTACACACAAATGTAAACAAGTTTACAGTTAGATCTCCTTGAAAAATTAGAGACTTACATTCACAGGCTAAAATAACCCCAAGAAAATCCTTAACGAAAAAAGTGCAGAACTTTTTCTTACAGAATTTACAAGACATCCTGGCACCAAAACACCAAAGAAGACAACAACGTGACATATCCATCCCTCTGCATAAATTAAATTCTCTCAATCTTGGAACAACTATGGCATTCTGTAACATAATTACATAGTAAATATTTCGCTCTCTTAGTCATGTAACAACTATGACATGCTGTAATTCATTCACTGTTTAGTTACTTATTAAATAGTTCACTCTATTTGTTTATCTTTTGTGTACATTTTTAATCCGCATTACTCTTAGTCATGTAACAACTATGACATGCTGTAATTCATTCACTCTTTAGTTACTTATTAAATAGTTCACTCTATTTGTTTATCTTTTGTGTACATTTTTAATCCGCATTACTCTTAGTCATGTAACAACTATGACATGCTGTAATTCATTCACTCTTTAGTTACTTATTAAATAGTTCACTCTATTTGTTTATCTTTTGTGTACATTTTTAATCCGCATTACTTGCACATTGGCAATATAAGAACAAATCTGCAGTTAGAAAGAATCACTGAAAAATATTATTATCTGCACTTGTAAATATTTCTTTTGTAATATAGTGCATGTCAGCCTAAGGATCGCGATGTAGCAAAGTGTTTTATGTATTATATACATATTCTTTGTGCTTACATCCAGTAGCCGGCCGGGGTGGCCGAGCGGTTCCAGGTGCAACAGTCTGGAACCGCGCGACCGCTAAGGTCCCAGGTTCGAATCCTGCCTCGGGCATGGATGTGTGTTATGTCCTTAGGTTAGTTAGGTTTAAGTAGTTCTAAGTTCTAGGGGACTGATGACTTTAGAAGTTAAGTCCCATAGTACTCCAGTGTTTACGCTCAGTTAATTTAATGTGAAAACCAAATGCATCTAAGTACTGCGTAGATTTATGTATATATCTGATAATGTACATTACGGGAATGGATTTACCATGGATACCACTATGCAGTGCACTGTAAGTACCCAAAACGTAACAAAGTTTCCGTTTCATAAAAGTTTCGCTGCCGATTACTAAATTTCCGTCATTTCCGCCTGCCCCATTACACTAGCTACACTTCGTCCGCGATATAATGTTCCTGTGACGCCTCCATCTGATGATGAACCAGCAGTCGCTCGAAAACTAGTTAATGGTACAATAAATCGTTTCTAAAATCCAAAAAAGCTGCTGGTGGTGTATTTATAGCCAGATAAATCGCCAGGTTAATATTCTTTCGGCTATTGCTTATTCTTTCGTTCCACTCTCTAGTTACATTTCCTAACGTTTGGCACATAGTTTTTATATGTTTTTCTTTTATTTATGGGAATAGCGTATAATGGAGATATCGAAAATGTTTGGTTGTGAATGTTGGTTCAAATGGCTCTGAGCACAATGGGACTTAACATCTGAGGTCATCAGTCCCTTAGAACTTAGAACTTATTAAACCTAACTAACCTAAGGACACCACACACATCCATGTCCGAGGTGGGATTCGAACCTGCAACCGTAACGGTCGAGCGGTTCCAGACTGAAGCACCTGCAACCGCTCGCCCACAACGGCCGGCTGTGAATGTTGTTTTCCCCGTGACCCTAGACGTCCAATGCTTTAACGGAACCGTCTCTGCTGCGCAGTTACAATAGTTGTCGTTCATTTCCACATCAGACGCTTACGAAGGCTGGAACAAATAACAGCAGATATGTGAGACTGTAATTTGTGCCTATTACAGCCTATTTAAGGCCGTTATTTAATTCCATGTCAGTTGTGAGAGGGAAAACCATATACCGACACTGACGACTTGGGCACGCGAGTGCTATCGGAACAATAAATCGTGTTAGAGACAAGCCATCGTATTTCGTGCCGTGGTTTCATTTCAGCTGGTACGTGACTGCTGTTGCTGACGAGATAGTGCTTATTGTGGGCGGGGCTTAAAGGTCTGTTTGACATCACTCTCTGCCTCGCACGCTGTGGTGGGAACTCATAGGCTGCGCGTGTTCCTCCGCCATTTAACAAGCACGATCAGCAGAAGTAACGTTAACGAATTCTATATTGTTTTCATGGAGATATGTAGTATGCAGTGCGCTTCGCTGTCGCCTATAGACCAATTAATAAGATCGGTTATTATGCTTGTCCGTCGACATCGAGATCATTAGAGACAGAGCAGTACCTCAGCTGAGCACTGGGATGGGGCCTTCTTTTGAAACACTTTCTGGCATCCGTCTCAAGTGATTCAGGAAAGCAACTTAAGTTCTGAGCAAGGAAGACTAGACGCGGCTTTGGCCCGCATCTCGTGGTCGTGCGGTAGCGTTCTCGCTTCCCACGCCCGGGTTCCCGGGTTCGATTCCCGGCGGGGTCAGGGATTTTCTCCGCCTCGTGATGGCTGGGTGTTGTGTGATGTCCTTATGTTAGTTAGGTTTAAGTAGTTCTAAGTTCTAGGGGACTGATGACCATAGATGTTAAGTCCCATAGTGCTCAGAGCCATTTGAACGCGGCTTTGAATATCGCTTCTCCTGATTTGAATGCAGTGTCTTAATCAATCCCCTACCCTAATTCGCTCTGCTTAGCCTGACAGATAAATTTGGAATGAAAATGATTTACTTTTCTACCCATTTTTCTCCATGAATTTAATTACAGCTTCTCTTCTTTATTTTGATTTCATTGTTGCCTAACTGATGTTCTAGCATTTTCTTCTGTCCTCATAATTAATTCAATGTAAGTTTCACTTTCTAAGTTCAAGATAGTGGTAAAAAGACTGTGAAATCAAACTCTTTAATCGCAACTTATAGTGCGAAATTTATAAAAGCAGCTGGGGAAACAAATCAGGAGAGATGGTCATATTATAGTATGTAACGGTTCCTTGAGGAAATTGGGGATCACACTCATAAATAAAGAAAAATAAAATCAGTTGGAAAGCAAATACCGTCTACGAGTTTCACTTTCGTTCGAAATAGACAGGGAAAGTTCTGTTATCTTAGTTGTCTCTGTGACTACAGCTGAAGGATTTCACATGCGAACTTTTGTCCAAATGAATGAGTTCTCTGATTTGCCTTTGCCGGTAGAGTAAGCAGTTAACACTTTTATAATCTCGCTTTTATTTTGTCTGCCTTAAGAGTAAAAATGCGTAACATTTTACAGTGATTAATATGTAGGAGCTTAAATGACATATTAATGTATAAATATGTTACAATAAAAGGTAAAGTAAATATCCTAATTTTTTCCTCAACTGCGTACCGGTACTCTTACCCGAAACTGCGCACCATACCTTCCACATCCTCGTGAACGAGACTATTATTTTACCGACGAGTTGCCAGATAAACGGTACAGCTATCGAGTGAGTTCTCTGAAGTAAAAACAGACCTAGCTGCTGCAAAATTTGACCACAAAACGCGTGAGACTCCGCCCGCGCGAAGCTGAGTATTCGATCTGCAGTAGGGAGCTGGATTACGCGGTTTCAGACCCGGAACCTCCGCCAGTCTTAGCCGCAGGTATTCTTGGGTCGCTTTGTACCGAAAGGGTACACATGAAAATATGCGATTAGCTTAGATAAAACGTTACACGATTTCTATCTACTTATCGGGGAGTATTCATAGTTGCCTGTTCAGCTTCCTACATTAAATGAAAATCATTTAGGACGTAAGAACTGAATTAAAAACTAAATGATATCAAGGAAGGAAGGAAGATTGAGTTTAACTTTCCGTCGACATCGAGGTCATTAGAGACGGAGCACAACCTCGAATCGTGACAAGGATGGGGAAGGAAATCGGCCGCGCCATTTCGAAGGAACCATCCCAGCATTTGCCTGGACCGATTTAGGCAAATCACGGAAACACTAAATCTGGATGCCCGCAAAGGGTACGAACCGTCGTCCTCCCGAATGCGAGTCCAGTGTGCTAAGGGATATCAGTTTCATCCATTATAAACTATGTTCTGAGGATAGGAATTATGTATAATTTTGCACCAGTTACGAAGCCCTTTCCCCTTCACTATGCGTTTCGATGGTCAACCATGATGACCATCAGGTGAAAGTATCCTTGACGTGTTGTTAGTGGAAAGCATTGGTAATTTCTTGTGACATTAAAGGAGATGGTGAAGAAGCTAGATTGCAGCTCGCACAGATAATAATTAGATGCATTAGCTACAGAATTTATAAGTGTGCATAGTAACTAATTCAAAGATATAAAAGGTAAAATGTAGGTACTGCACTCTGGGAATGAAAATCGCATATGCTTCTCGTTGTATATCAGTCACAGAATGTGTGGTTGTATATCAAAGAAATTACATTTTTCTTGCCAAATATCCTACAGAATTACATATCAGATTCATAGCAAATACAAGTTTTATTAGGACATTTATGTATAATTCGTCCGTTATTGTGGCACAATGAAAATGATTATCGTTTTAAATATACGTTTAACAATAGTTCGAAACGATTCAACTACTTCTGAATGTCACACAATTTCCAGAATTAGATTTTCACTCTGCAGCGGAGTGTGCGCTGATATGAAACTTCCTGCAGGTTAAAACTGTATGCCGGACCGAGACTCGAACTCAGGACCTTTGCCTTTCGCGGGAAAGTGCTCAACCATCTGAGCTACCCAAGAGTGCTTGCGTAGCTCAGACGGTAGATCACTTGCCCACGAAAAGCAAAGGTCCCAAATTCGAGTCTCGTTCCGGCACACAGTTTTAATATGCCAGGAAGTTTCACACAATTTCACTGCTAAATTCTTGTTTGATAGCAAATGAGCATGAAATAGCACAAGAGAACATAAGAAGTAGATGCGTAACACTTTAAGAATGGAGAGGAAAAAAAAAAAAAACAAGAAGAAGAATGAAATAGCAAAGATATCGCCAACTTGAAGCTTGGTCTGGACACACTGTTGGAGATGGGATGTAGTTGCCGTCCTCCTGGCAAAATATTGTTAAATAAACTGTGAAACTATTTACAGACATGGGAAAAATGTTCTCTCTCTATTGTCTACATCAAAAAGTTTGTGAGGCTACTGGACTCCAGTTCACGAGCGCATCGTGTGTCCGTAAACGGAGATAGTGCGCTGAGCACGGACTGTAAGATATGCTGCCTTATGTAGGAGAAACACGTCGTTGCAGCTCCTTCTCTACGAAATGTGCCTTTGTAAGATGCTGTCAACAATAACGAATGTTGTCAAAATACAGGTTATTTCGTGCTAGAAGATGCGAACGGGCATAAAGATCAATAATCATTCCTGAAGATTTTACACGCTAAAAATGAAACACGAGTCCCTTAATTTTAGCGACAATTTGTAGAGCAGAAACTATTGATCATCGAACATTCGAGATGCGTTGTTGCGGAGGTAAGAGAGAATTAACAAAAGAGACAAAGAAGATCTATCGAATAGAGTGCGTTCCATCACGAGGTTGCTTACAAGGCACGAGAAAATTAAGAATACTGTCAAACTCCAGTGGCAGACTCTACAAAATAGGCATAGTGTAGCAGGGGCAAGTTAACCGCTGAAATTCCGATAGCGTAGTTTCCAAGAAGCGCCGGGCAACATTCTGGATCTTCCATCATGCACCTACTTTTATGTGTACAAACATACTCCACAAGCCACCGTATAGTGCCTGGGGGAGGGTGCCTTGTACCACTACTAGCCATTTCATTTCCTGTCCCACTCGCAGACAGACCCAGGGAAAAATGAGCCAAAAATGATTATTTTTATACCTCTGTACGCGCCCTTATTTTTCTTATGACGTCTTCCTTGTCCTTACACGAAATGTACGTTGGCAGCAGCAGACTCATTCTAGTCAACTTCAAATGCCAATTTTCCAAATTTTCTCAATAGTATTTCGCGAAAATATTCTTTTCTTCCCTCCAGGGCTTCCCATTTGACTCGTTTGTTGATCGAAGCTACCGGTAACATACCTAGCAACCCGCCTCTGAATTGCTTCGATGTCTTCCTTTAATCCGACCTGGTGGGGATCCCAACGTTAAAGCAGTACTCAAGAATGTGTCGCACCGTTAGTGGTCTATACGCGGTGTCCTTTATTTAAGAACCACACTTTCCCAAAATCCTCCCAATAAACTGAAGCTGACCACTTGCCTTTATACTACCGTTCTTAAGTGCTCGTTCCATTCCATATCGCTCTGCAGCGTTGCGTCTAGATGTTTAATTGCCGTAACTGTGTAAAACAATACACTACTAATCCATAATTCTCGCGAAGTGACCACAACGTGAAAATAAGATAAATTAGAACTCGTTGTTCCCACGCACCACTCGCTTCTTGAACAGGGAAGGAGCGGAATGATAGTGGTACCAGAACTACCCTCTGTCACACACCACAAGATGGTTTGTGAAATCCAGATACAGATTTAGATGAAGACAGTAAATTCTCTTGTCATAATGCACGCTTTATCTATGAATCTCTTCCTGAGAATAACTAACTCAGTCCAAGCGGTGGAAACCCGCCCGGATAGCAACGCGCTTTAGCACACCGCTTACAGATGACGGATTAACGACAAGGACAGGTGTGCCGGCAAGCCTGGATGTGGGTTTTAGGCGGTTTCTCACATTCGACTAGGTGAATACTGGGTAAGTTCCCATGTTCCGCCTCAGTTACACGACGCGCAGGCATTTCGTAAACGTTCTCACACTTTGACACGGGATTACACTAGAAGCGGACAGATAAGGTACTGTAAGTGCTGAACTTGGTCAGAATAGGAAAATGAGCGGGAAGCGGGGTGTCCGTTGTTGTTAGGAGAAAGTCTTCAAAACCTTCTAAAGAAAAGACTGTTTCCAGTCACTAGTGGACGTTTCATTTCTCCAAAAGCCTAAGCGGTACACTAAACTCAAAGTCGTCACGACAACAAGAGGCTACCGCAGTTAAATTGAAAGGCATTGCGTCCCCAAAGGGAGGAACTAGTGAACACGTCCGGTCGCGGACCGAGCTGGCAGGCAAGACAGCATTCTCAGTACCAAAGCATTCTCTCGAACGCGTCCGGCAAACCCCACGTGACCATCCCCGAGTCCTCCTATTGCTAGCGCAGAGGGTGTTTCAAAGGGCGTCCATCCGTCAGTGGTATTCAACATAGCGCCCCTAGTCAGCGGTAATATGAACGATGTTCACGTGGACTGAGCGTGAGTGTTACGTGAAACATCCGGTATTATGATGGCCCAGGTTCAGCCACTGTCTTACCAAAGGGACAGTACCGTACGTCATATGAAAGACAATTAAAATGCAACATTCGAAAAAATTTTGAAAACACGTTTTTCCTCTCAATGAAACTATTCACCACGTACAGAACTCAAGTTCTGTCGTGGGGTAGGGCCGGGATAGGGGTGGGGAGAAGGGGTGGCAACAGGAAGGACATCCATCCACCCTCTACCGCTAACATTGGCAAATCCAGATTAACATGGCGACCCCGTGAAGACACGGGATAAGGACAGGAAAATGAAGAAGATCCAAGGACTGAAAGGAATATGATCGACGGCTGTAGGAGATGTGATAGTGTACAGAACCTTATCACCACGCTGTACGATATAAAGCGTGTAATATTGCTGATCATAAACCATTTAGCCTGGAAAACCACCTGTTACTATTTTTTACAACTGTTTGGAGACGAACGTAGTCACTTTATTTTATTAGGTATACCAGCACGACGCCGTAAGGTCCCAATACATCATAGCCAGGTATGTTTTCTTCGTATAAATGTTTTGTTCAAGTAATACCTTACACACCATATATGTCAAAGTACCTGAAACCAAAACGGGAGGCTCTACTTTCACTATCAAAATATAGTGGCAGTGCTCATTTCTCGCCTGTCACGCGAGTTAAATACCTGGAAGAGTACAAGACACTGCCGCGTTAACATCATACTTCGATTCACGTTATACAATGAGCTAATGCGTCAATGCATGCCAGATGACGCGGCGTTCTCTTCTTAATGAACTGCCATCGTGACAGAGAGTGTCAGAAATGAGACAAGGGGTGCTGAGCATCAAGAATTCTCTCGTTCAACTTATTTAAAGAATAATGAATCTGTGTATGTCGCACGAGCTCACGAAATGTAAGCAGTTTCTTCTGGTGTGTCACAGGTGACAGGTAGATGTCACATGATCGTGAGTTTACGATGCTGCCCTGTTTCTTCAGGGTAAGAGCTTGTCTTCATAATGATAAGCGCAGACGTTATTAATAATATTCCAAAAACAAGCTTGCGTAGTTTGACAATACTCGTGTTCTTTTGTACGTCAGTTGACGTCTTATCGCTTCCGCATGTCCAATTTATTCCTTATACGCTCGAGATTGTGCAGCAGACAAAGGTTTGATGTTTATCTTGAACACGATACTTCAAATCAAAGAAATAAAACGGAAAGATAGAGTGAAATCACGAGATAGGGCTACTAGAGTTCTGAATCCAATTACTCGTCCGGGGTAGCCTTCTTGTGTAATTGAACTCGCGTTGTGTTGCGCTTCCTCGAAGTAATGATCTGTTTTATCGGTTGATATTTACGGTTTCACTGTTCCATGATCTACATACCCGATAAGACCAATTAGTAATTCCATTCTTGGTTTGTTCTAACAGAAAATAGCTTCAGATTATGAGAAGAACAAACATACGTCTCATATATTTCTGGTATCTTTGTGGCTGTCTTTAGCCTCTGAGATGTCTTCTTCGTCATATTATCCATCTGGAAAGCTACAGATATCTGCAATGGTAAAGACGAGGAGTAGTGTGAACTTATCAGCTTCACATGTGTCCCGCATTTCAGAGAAAATGCCAAGAGGGGTGTTCCTACTATGTCTTCTAAAATTCCAAACACAAAAGTTACCAGTGTTCTGAAGGTATGAAAAGTGTGGTGTAAGGCATACAACGATTGTTCACTCGGTCCTGCACAGCGCTGTTGTAGTTTTGAAGCGTCAGACTTCATCCTAAACATTTCCATTTCACTTTGTGAAATTTATATTCTTTAATCCGCCTCTTAACTGACATTTCAGGGGCTGGTGACATTTACTGCTTTGCTGATACTGTTTCGTTCTGAAAATTACTGCGTAGATGTTTCCGTGTGTGTGTGAGAGAGAGGGACAACTTTCTCTATCTCTCTCTCTCTCTCTCTCTCTGTGTGTGTGTGTGTGTGTGTGTGTGTGTGTGTGTGTTTGTGAGAGAGAGTGTCTGTGTGTGAGGGGGAGGAGTGGTTGAAGGAGGAAGGATAGAGGAAGCAGATATATAGGTCTACAATCACCTATCTGCACAAACAATTTTTTGCGTGATGTATTTGCCGTGATTAATTTGACAAATATATTCCGTACCCTTATGGGAAAATCAAATCTACTACATTATTCTAGACCGGCAACATACCCTACTTTTGCAAATGTACTCGAATAGACAATAACAAGTTCGAATTGTCCATCTCCAGCATTTGTCGGACAAATAGAGGAAAAGAAATGAAATACAGTTCCTGACCACCAAACTATTAATCAATGCGTTATCAGCATTGTCATCTGTCTTGTTCATTGGTTGAGGCTACTAATGCGGTTTGTTGATGTTTGAGATACATAGTCTTGTAGCAGTCTCCTTTGTTTCACTTACTTAATCATCCATATCACTAAAAAAACATCAAGCTTGACACAGTTGCTCACAAATCAAGCCCTTGATGTATTGCACTTACAGAAAAGAGAAATAAACCATAGTATAAATAGGCCACAACTGAGGCGCTGAAGACAATATATGACACCAGGAAAAGAGAATCTGCAACAATTGGTCGTCCACAGAAATACTCCAAACGCTCTTTTTATTGTCAGTGCAATGCTGTCTAGGTAAAGATGCATGTGGCGTCATACACACTACCCAACATTACGTTGGAGCGCTCCTGTGTCGGAGTACGTAAAACAAGTAAACGAAGAGGCAGAAGTTGGAGAAGAAAACTCGATGCTATCAGCACGTTGAGAGGCAGTAGCTGTGGAAGAATTCTCAGTTTCGGTTCATGAAGAAGGGGAGGAATTTTGGCGATTTTGCTCGTCGCGATGACGGGTGTTTGACTTTGCTGCGCCCATCATGCGGTCACGGGGCGCCTTTCTTGCAATGTTCCGCCGAGCCCCTCGTTACGGCCTGGCTACGTAAGAACCACACTCCGTGAAACTGCTAGCTAGTAGCTGCATTTCATGGCCTGTTGTACACAGGGCTGGCTGCTTTTGTCTTCTTGACCGAACACGCCGCCGAAGGTCTCGGCCACTACAAAGGCTTTGCAAACAATGGCGATCTTTGCTGACTGCTCACGCTGATCTGCGGCGATACAGTTGTAGATATCGGTAAGGGTGTCCCCTGTACTATCTACGTGGCTTTTCGTCCACTGAAGCAAGAATAGAATTCAGCAGAGTTAACGGACAATCTCCGACCCGCCCGAAAGCCGTGCGCGTCAGAGCGCCCTCTTTCGAGACACCAGGAATCACCCGAACCCGGTTCGAATCCACGCGACAGGTTAAAGACGACGCCGGTGCATTGAATTTAGGCGGTTTCAACATCCCATTAATTGAATTTCTTTCTTTCTTGGAGCCTTTGTCCCGCGTCACGCGGGGTCGGCCGTGTTACTATAGATTTGGCAGTGTTAGTTGCAGAGGGTGGCCGGATGCCCTTTCTGCCGCCACCCCGACCCCCTGGGACGGAAGTAGGGTACTCCAGATGTCTGCAGATTGTGTAAGCCATGGGATAGTGCGAACGTTTTCAAATGTCTGTGAGCCGTGTAACTGAGACGGAAGGTGGGGATCAGCTAGGTATTCACCTAGCGGGATGTGGAAAACCGCCTAAAAACCGCATCCAAGCTAGCCGGCAGGGCGGATTCGATCTGGGGTCAGCCGGCCTACCCGAGTCCAGGAAGCAGCGCATTAGAGCTCTCGGCTACCCTGGCGGGTATCATCCCATTAGGTGAAAACAGGGCTGGAACTCATGTGCCGCTGATACACGCTACGTAAATGTTTAGAATATTTTCTGACACCAGTGCATAGAATTTACTCTAGCCACAGACATATGGGGTACACTGATACCGTCCTAGGGGAAGAATACGAGACTTAAACCCATAAAAAGCAACAGTAGATGTTTGCTTCCAGATTCAAAATTCACTGCCCTTTAATATTACAGAACGACAGCAAGTGACATTTGAAAAAAAGAAAAAGGAAGGAAGATTTAGTGTTTACCGTCCCACCGATAATGCGATGGTTAGAGGCAGAGACCAACCTCGAATTGGTTAAGGATGGGGTAGGACATCGGCCGACCCCTTTCAAAAGAAACACCCCGTTATTTGCCTGGAGTGATTTTAGAGAATCGCCAGAACCCAACACCTGGATGGTCGGACTCCGGTTTGAACCTTCGCTCTCACGAATGCGAGTTCATTGTGCCAACCACTGAGTCACCTCGCTCAGTAAGTGAAACTTGAGCCCTCAAAGGACTTCCCATCTTGCCCCAATAAGACTTACGCCGATATATTACTGTTGTATTTTCTTTCCATTCGAAAGTAAACACACATGTATTATAATGTGGTGTTCTTAGAACAACTTTCCTTATTTCAAGACTATGTCTCAGATAGTTTACGAATGTAGCGACGGACGACCACTTGTTAGGCGTCGACTGTACCGACCTTCGGGACATTTACTTACGGTTCAGTTTCTTTCATGCAAAATAGTTTCAGCCTTACCAGATTGCCACATCGGATACGAGCGGGTACCTAACATTTAAAGGGAATTCGGTATAGGAAAATCAGCATCCAGAAACATTCCAACAGCTTCAAACAGTATGACAGTTTCGGACGCAAAAACATCGGCCAGAGGGAAACAAATTATTACTGTCAATTTTCGTGGGCACTATCACGTTAAATACGATCATACATAAAGATTGTCCGAAGATTTCTCCCGATAGGATGTCTGTCGATAAGGCGCTTACGCCAAATTTCAGGCAAAAGTTTCTTTGTTTATCACTTCGCTTATTAATAACTGTTGTTGAGAAGTTGACTGTTACACACACTGTTTTTCTCCTTAATTTCATCTGTCATCAGATTTATACCGGAAGTTCTATGATATTCTTTAAATGGAAAGATGATACAGAGTAGCTTGTTACAGAGCCACTACAAATAAAAAATGGTCTCTCTATTTAGAAGCAGAAAAACTTGTGTATTCGTGTTTGTGAAGTGTAGGAAGGGGGAGAAGGATTCACATCTCCCTGATCTGATTGTGTCTGTAGCTTACTCTTCTTTCGTAGTTTCTTAGTTGTTTCTTGTGAGCTAACTTCTCATCTGTGGCCATAAAGCGAAAAATTCATTCCATCCAACGAAAGGAAAGGCAACTGGATTAGCTCTGCGCAGATAAACTACTGGCACATTATCCTGGACTAATGAAAGAAAGTTGCTAATAGCATGGGTTACAACAGCTAAAACTGTACCTGACGCGAGTGTGTATACAAGAATCACCTCTACCACAGTCTTTAGAGGCTGCTTCCTTCCCTCTTCCGTCAACTAATGAAAAAAAATTACTTCGATATGAGACATGGGTGTACTTCAACTCAAAAGCCGTTGGTGTTTCACTGAGACCGTAGAGGCCGTAAGTATGCGCTGAATAAGGAGAAGAAATGTGTGTACATCAAAAGAAGAAAAATCGCAAGAGAGACACTGTGCAGAGATTTTCGAGACAAATCTTCACCGCGTAAGAAACTAACAGCGCAGGTCTCAGTATGGCTGCCTAATCGCTCAACTGTCTACAGAAAGTCAGTTTTCAGGCCAATTATCCTGATTTATGCTGAATGTGCTTTTGATATGTGAATTCAGGTGTTTAAATACCGAACGGCATAACAAAAGGAAGATTTCAGGTGTGTAATGAAGAGTACGTAGAGTACCAAGTTTCGAGTGCAAACACGTTTGCAAATGCCCTTAGACACATCACGTAATTTGGCTCTTTGCCGGTATGGAATATGGAAAGACCAGAATGATTATTATTCGGAGTGAAAATGGGCGTTAAGACAGCACGAAAGACATACAGACTTAACTAATCGGAATAACAGGTTATAGGGACGTTTATGTTCTAAATACAGCATTACTAGGCCCTCCCCTAATTTAAGTACGATTATTCTCTTACAAACCTGCGGAAAGAATGTATGATGTAATGCCGTATTCAGTAAGTTATTGTTTGAAATAATGTATTACCTATTATTCATTTAACATCAGCAGTGACGTGCTTTAATTTTCGAACACATTCAAGTAGATGTTAGTACAAAGGAGAATCACGTTTAACACATTCGCTTTGACCATTATGGTTAGTACATTACGCGTCGAGAGCTGCTGCCTTTTCCTCTCAAACAATGCCACACACGGCGGAGATGGGTCCTCGACTACTTTGCCGCGCACAACGGCCATTGTCTTCTCGCACGGAAGGAGCGGTAAATTGTTTTCTGTCGCAGGTGATATGATTTACACACTACGACCGCCGGCGGCTGCGGCTCATTTCTACGAGTCTCAACCATTGATCTGCGAGCCGGCTGGCGTCCTTACGTGGTCTGCACCGTGCATCAGTCACGGCAAAACGAAGACCGCTCGGCGAAATACCTCCCGGCGCCGCTGGCGAGCAGTCGCTCATGACTGCGAACTGGCGAGCTCTAAAGTGTACGCTGGTTATATTCCTAGGCGCCGCTAACATATTGCCCATGTCATTGCGCGGCGGAAGCCAGTAACGAGGAGGGCAACGCGAGAGAGGCAGCCCACCTGTCTTACGCGACGCGCTGTTTAACTTAAACACTACTTGCACTGCGAGGGAGCGGGGGTGGCGATGAGACCAGTGATACTTCGACTGCATTTCTCTTTTTTTTTAAAAAAAAAAAAAAAGAAAAGGATCGAGAGTCTAATTGTAAAGACCAGTGAAACGTGTAGAAACAGGGCTAAGAGAGCGACTGCTAGTGCACAATACAGTACGTAATCACTAGTGAACAACCCCACAGTCATGTAATTTAATTTTCCCCGAGATATTTAAGTCCATCTTTATCTACGAATAAATGAATTAAAATTTGTGCTATGGCCGGGACTCGAACCCGCGTCTCCTTGCTTATTAGGTAGGAATGCTGAATAATGACTATTTAGGGGGAAAATAAGCTGAAGATATGAAATGAAGTTTGTTTAGGCGAGAGCACTGGGCTTGAGTAGTCCGTGCAGGAGCTGTGGTGGTGTAATAGTCAGCATTCCTGCCTAGTGCGATCGGCGGATCACAATCAAACGCCTCACTGTTCTTCTGGACGTCTCTGATGGTAGTGCCTAAACTCTCGTCCACCAGTTAGGGTACTCAAAGGTGTGACCCCGCTAGGTTCCTCGCTGCCTAACATAAGACCAATAAAGAATAACGAAGGACCATGTGTGTGGAATTCCATATGCGTTACGAGGCTGATAGTGACAATTTTTTTTTCGAACATCGTCACAGGCGATGGAACATGGGTTCATCACTTCGAATCGGAATCAAAACGGCAATCCATCGAATGGCGTCACACCACCTCTCCTTCGAAAAAAAAGTTGGAAGCCGCACTCTCAGCCAGTAAAGTCATAGTGACGTTCTTCTGAGACTGTGAAGGCGTTATTCTGTTTGAGCCGCGCGGGATTAGCCGAGCGGTCTCAGGCACTGCAGTCAGAGACTGTGCGGCTGGTCCCGGCGGATGTTCCAGTCCTCCCTCGGCATTATCCTTAGGATGATTTAGGTTAAGTAGTGTGTAAGCTTAGAGACTGTTGACCTTAGCAGTTAAGTGCCATAAGATTTCACACACATTTTTTTGTTCTATTTGATGCCTACCTCGTGGAGCAAACGATCAACTGTGAAGGGAACTGTGCTACCCTCAGGAAACTGAAGAAACTACTTCAGCGTGGTCGGCGACGCAAAAGTGGCAACGACCTTCTTCTTCTCCAAGTCTCACACAAGTCTGTGCGCCCTAGAGGATATCACCAAAATTCGTTAGGCTATTCTTCCTCACCCACCCTACAGCCCGGATTTCGTACCTTCCGTCTGCCATCTATCTGGCCCATTGAAGGATGTACTCCGCGGGAAGCAGTACGTGGTTGATGGGGAGGTTGTGGACGCAATATGACGTTGACTCCGACGTCGACCACTAGAGTGTTACCGTGCGGTCATATAGGCCATCCCAGTAAGGTGCCGTCAGGCCACCGTACTGAACGAAATTATGTTGAAAAACAGGATTTTGTAGCTAAAAGAGTGGGGAAGAATATGGCTATTGGAATCGTGAATAAAACTAACCTGCTTTCAGAAAAGAAAATTGTAGCATTACTTATTGAACGCCCTTCGTATCCAGTGCCTCGATCGTCGCCTGATGCAGTCTTATCATGAGGTGACTGAGGGTATCGACCTCCTCCGATGGCGCTATTTCTGAAGCACCGCGGCGCCCGTCTCCTACCGGCTGCTGATTGCTACGTCGTCGCCGTCGCCGGCGCCGGCACGACGTTTAATTCCGTCAACGAGCGCGGCGTGCGTTATCAGATGGCGGCCTGGTCACACATCACTTTCTAATTAAACCCGCCGTCCTTTATCCACGCTGGCGTGCCCGCGTTTCGTGTCGTGTCGTGCGGCGTGGCGCCGTGCCGTGTCGCGCTGCGTGAGTCTTGTCAAACGCCGCCGCACGGATTTCGTGAATACATTAGCCAGATTATCGAGGGATTTGCATGTGATAAACATCCATCAGCGCTGCTAACGACGGACCGCCTCTGACTTCTGTGCCGGAGCATATACCGCTGCCGCGCCCTCTGATGCTGTTTCTGCGTCCGTCCGTACCGATGACGCGACTGCACGATGCCTCTTGCGCGGGACGAAATTAAGAGACTAGTGGAGTCGCCAAGTGTGTTGCGGTGATTCATATATGACTCTTAGGTATGTGACAGGACGGAGATTAGGGCCACGGTATACTGGGTTCAAAAATGGCTCTGAGCACTATGGGACTTAACTTCTGAGGTCATCAGTCGCCTAGAACTTAGAACTACTTAAGCCTAACTAACCTAAGGACATCACACACATCCATGCCCGAGGCAGGATTCGAACCTGCGACTGTAGCGGTCGCGCGGTTCCAGACTGTAGCGCCTAGTCCGCTCGGCCACCCCGGCCGGCGGTATACTGGGTGATGGTACAGTCTTGATTACTACATAAAGGAACTGAACTAAGGATCTCCGTGTGGAGGCTAGTCTTTCAGTCCGTAAATCGGGGCGAGACGTTCGCTGATTAACGTCAGCATTACACGACTTGCTAGCGACGCAGAGCTCGCACAGATTGCAGCTACGGTGTAACACAGCCAACGAGGATACAGAGTTGGTTGGTTGTTTTGGGGAAGGAGACCAGACAGCGTGGTCATCGGTCTCATCGGATTAGGGAAGGAAGTCGGCCGTGCCCTTTCAGAGGAACCATCCCGACATTTGCCTGGAATGATTTAGGGAAATCACGGAAAACCTAAATCAGGATGGCCGGACGCGGGATGGAACCGTCGTCCTCCCGAATGCGAGTCCAGTGTCTAACCACTGCGCCACCTCGCTCGGTGAGGATACAGAGTATTAGAGATTTACAGTATATCTGGTGTGTAAGCAACTTGAGGGTAGTAACCACGGTGGTTGCTTGTACAACCGTAAACAACAGATGTACTTTCGACCAGTCAGATGTGAGCAGATATTGTAAAGTAGTGGACGTGCGGCTGTAGTGTGTCCAAGCTGTTCTGTCACATATTGCAATGAAGTGCTGAAGACAATCTCCAGGATGTTCTGAAGAAGAGTGCAAAGTTTATCCCGCACAGCTAGATTCCTGAACAGAAGCAACCGCCTTAACTTCTGCTACGAACGGATTGAAATGCAAAGCGTTGACATTTATTTTCTGGATAAAATGTCAGCCCCTGGTAGCTGGGTGGCCCTTACGGGACGTCTGTTAGAGGAATTGCTGCCGGCGTCTCTTCTGCCACCTGTCACGATTGCGCACATTACACCCTCACTCTCGCACCTCTCGGCATTTATTCTTGAGCATAGTTACGTGCACCCAGACCTCCCCAGCACTCGCACTCCCAAGGCGAGAGACGTTTACAGGCTGCTGCTAAGGTCCATCCCTCGCAATGTGATTGAGAGGAAGAGCCCTACGACCCTATGGCCTGCAGTGTGGAGAGCGGTCCAGCAGCCGTTCCTCCCCACGCGGGTACGAGCCGCGTGGTACCAGGTGATGAACGGGATGGTTGTAACACGACCAAGGCTGCACGCTATTGGAATGACGGATTCCCCCCTTTGCCCACGTTGTCACCTCGTGTATACTGACGAACACCGTTTAACATGTGGATCGGCGTTAGAGGTATGGCTGCTAGTGCAGAAGATCCTCGCCTGCTACTTACGTATCGTGCCTCGCACAATTGAGCCACGGCTCCTCCTTTGTCCAGAGGATACTTATTTCCCACCTGCGAAGACTCACGCTCTCACATGGTTTAAAGGCATGTCCATATACTACCTCTTTCGAGATGATGAGAAGATGGTACTTGATTACTGGCAATTTCTCCAGGACAGTCATAGCACACTTGAGTGTACACCACGATACCGACAGCTATTTGCGAACTATTTGCGCAGTGTCTTCGATAACCCCCCTCACAGTTGGGGAGTACTGGGCAGAGGATGACCGCAGTCATGGAGCTCCACAAGCTGCGACATGTTTTATCAATTTGGAACATGGCATCTGCACGCAGATGGGCCATGAACATGGAAGGGCGTGCGGGATTTGGTTACATTTTTCTTTCTTTATTATCTGTCTTCATAATATTAGTTTCGAATTCTATTTCATAGTTCAGAAGGAACTCTTGTTCTGTTGTTGCTACGGATATACATTCTAATTTTGTTTTGTCGTAACTGAAAGACGCCTTTTCCCATATTAAAAAAAATGTTGGTAGAGAAAAAATTTTTTGCAATTAAAACAAATAAAAAAATTTTAAAAAATAAAAAAACAAAAAAAGAGAGAAAAAGGTTTACAGCTACCGCGCTGGAGGTACCGTGTTCGAGCACTGCTCGATTTTTTTTTTCTCTTTCACAATCGAACAAATTTTTCAATTTTATTTGAAACAATAAAAAAAAAAGTGGTCAGCGCGATAGAATGTCAAAAAAAAAAAAACTAAAAAAAAAAGTTGGTAGAGCACTTGCCCGCAAAAAAAAAAAAAAGCGGTTAGGCGCTTAAGTTTGGAACCGCGCAACCAAAAAAAAAAAAAAAAATGGCAAAGGTAACTGGCTGGGAATCAGAAAACCCGTGTTCAAAGTAATTATTTAAAAAAAAAAAAAATGGATAGAGCGTCTGCCATATAAGCAGGAGATCCCGGGTTCGAGTCCCGGTCGGGGCACACATAAAAAAAAATAAAAAATAAATAAAAAAAGTGGTCAGCGAGACGGAATGTCATACCTAACGGCCCGAGTTCGATTCCCGGCTGGATCGGAAATTTTCTTCACTCAGGGACTGATTGTTGTGTTGTCCTTATCATCATCATTTCATCCCCATCGACACGCAAGTCGCCGAAGTGGCGTCAACTCGAAAGACTTGCACCAGGCAAACGGTCTATCCAACGGGAGGCCCTAGCCACGCGGCATTTCCATGGCTGGATAAAATCATCACGGGTGACGAGATTTTCTTTAATCAGTTCGGGACTACTACTAAACGATAAGGAGCAGAAACTCACACTAAGGAACACCGCTTTGACGACATAACCAACAATCAAATCAGTGAGACGTGCGAGTCGAACAACATCCGGAAGAAGGTCTTTCCTCAAGTTCCACATGGTTTAGAGCTCTGTGCATTGTACTGAAGTGGGAATAAACGATCTGGAACAACTGCAGCATTAAAACAACCATTGTTATGGACTCACGTGGTACATATTGGCTATGTACCATGCTACTTGTACCACCTATCTGTCGTATATTCAACAGTCACTCGTTCATTCGCCATTTAGAACAGGATTTAGAGAATGAGAATAAAGACTAATTTCCCGTGTAATGTGAAGAAGGTGTGGAATTAGGTGATGTGGCTGTCATGAGAGCTATGAAATACAGTTCAGTTACCATTGGAGTTGCGCGCTTGGCGTACAACAGCGTTTAGTGCTGGCCTCGAGAGTCAGTATGTAACGAATCAACTAGCAAATATGTCAATTTAAGAGAATATTTCGGGTCAGCCACACTTGTAATGTTAATCACCTTAAAAATCAGAGCCGGCCACGGTGGCCGAGCGGTTCTGGGCGCTTCAGTCCGGGACCACGCGGCTGCTACGGTCGCAGGTTCGAATCCTGCCTCGGGTATGGATGGCATGGATGTGGATGATGTCTTTAAGTCAGTTAGGTTAACGTAGCTTTAGGTCTAGGGGACTGATGACCTCCGATGTTAAATCCCAAGTGCTTAGAGCCATTTAAACCATTTTTTAAAAATCTGATCTCATTAAAGTTAAAGAGTTCCCCATCTTCAGACACACTCTATAGCAAGTCAGAATACTGCATCGTCGGTTTTGATGTAATCATTTTCTAAAATGATTCATTATTTAAAGTAATCAAAATCCGACTTAGCAATTACTAAAAGCTGTATATT
The DNA here is from genome assembly GCF_021461395.2 of Schistocerca americana. Classification (NCBI taxonomy): domain Eukaryota; kingdom Metazoa; phylum Arthropoda; class Insecta; order Orthoptera; family Acrididae; genus Schistocerca; species Schistocerca americana. The sequence continues at coordinate 283,514,290 of NC_060121.1, read as the reverse complement.
TGTAGTACCATAATTTTACTGAATTAAAACATAGTCTATGTTGGCACTCCCTGTACAAACTGTTTGCATCTGGAAGTGGCGTCTGACCAGTTTTTCCAGTCATTACTGCTTTTGACACTGGTGTTTTTGGCCTAATATGACGTTGATTTGCAGCACGACACATTTATTGACGTGATGTATGACAAAATGTAGGTACACTAGTATTTTTAGGTTCTCTTGTGTAAACAAGCGATGATTATGAACTCTACGCTACCATTTCTCCTCCCCTTGCCGGTCAAATACTAGTGGTGGAAATTTCATCTGCTATCAGCTTTCGAACCAGATACCTCCGAGCTGAGCGCACAGGCGTGCATTAGTGACCTCCTCTAGGGAGGTGGGACCTAAACGGTCCAAAATCCCACGGAAATGAGATAAGCAAAAAACGGAGTAAAAATATCCGCAACTTCCCAGCAGTCGTCAGAGGACGACCAACACGACAAAGTCAGTCACAAGAGCAACCCGATCTGTCGTCTCCAAAGTGTATCACATTTCAGCACGGTGTCAGCACTAAATTAATCTGATTGCGAGAGCTGCTGACTCTTGTGGAATCGAGTCCGGCGTCGGAAAGTTATTGCTGTGATTATCGCCGCAAGCTTCCCGGGCCACGCCGCTTTACGTTATAACGAAAACTAACACGTAATTTCCTTTCTAATGAACGCAGGTGAGGTATTCCAATTAAAACTTTTAATTTGGGAACTACGTTAACGAGGCCGCTTCCCTCAGTTTTTTTTTATTTAAATCGCACCGCGTATGTTTAAATAACAAATAGTGTCCAGATCGGACAGATAAGAACAGCCACAGCAGCGCTGATTGCGGAGTTACGAGGTTCTCTCAAGCATAGTAGACCGAGAAAAGTAACGTTTCGTAGATCTAACTAAAACCATGTCAATTAACACGCCGTCCTAATTGTTTCCATGGAGCTCTTTTAAATTGGTGCTGCTGATTTCAGATTTACAAGATACAGGATACATCTAAATAGAGAATGGGTCATTATTTATATGGTAACGCACCTTAAATATGAGTGCATTCGCGTGGAGAGACACGTCGAGAAGCGCCAAGTAGCGTCCAACGCTCAAAGCTTCAGTAGAAGTTTCTGCTGTAGTCTCTCTAACAACTTGTTGATACAGTCTTCGGTCCGAAGTCTACACAGATCTCCAGGCGCTCTAGCCTATGAGAGACTAATCATCTCTATGTAACTACTGCAATCTACATCAACAGGAAGGTCTTCACTCTAGTCAGCTCCCTGCGACTCTTGCCTCACACTTCCAACATCTACAAAATTAACTACTTTTTTGACGTCTCAGAATGTGTCTTATCAGCATATTATTTTTTAGTCAAAATATGCCGTAAAGCTCTTTACTTCCCAGTTCGATTCAATCTCTCTCCACAAGTAGCTCCATATATCCATCCAATCTTCGGCATTCTTCTGTAGCATCGCGTTTCCGATACTTCTGTTCACCACATGTCCATACTCTTTATGACCCATCTTTCACTTCTATGTGAAACTTCCCTCCAAACAAATACTTCCGATTTCAACACGTGCAGTGTAATGTAAAGCCACCATACGCAGAGCTGTTTCTTCGAAACGCCCTATTCGTGATGGTCCAAAAGCAGAATCCATGCAACATCTTTTGAAACGTATATTGTCCATTCGTACGTTTTGTGTCCAATGTAAAAGCTCCATAAACAAAAAATATTGTCCAAATGTTACTTCAATTTCCTTTTATTGTGGTGCACAGGATACTTAACAGTTATTTATGCAAAAGTAACCATCAACTGCGAGAAAGGTAATTAACTTTCTGAAGTATTCGACGCAGCACTGAATGCAGCATATCTTCAATTTTTGTTTACAAATGTTAAACGTGGCTACAAATGTGAGACTGCCGATTTCGTTGAGTTGCTGCGTCAAAGACTGCTGATCGATCCTGACCTAGCGTCCTATTTGATGCACAGGTTGTATCGGTGAAACTATTGTACCAATTAGTAACACTTTGTCCTTGAGGCGATGGCTTGCGATATTTTGCTCTGAACTGGGCCTGAGCTATAGTAGAGAAACAACACTGCGCTCGCTCTGCACCGTTATAGGACCTCATGATGACTCTTGGAATAACTCATTCGCGGATGCCATCTACCGGGAACGTTGGGAACTAATAGTGTCAGGAAAAATAAAACTTGAAAAAGATACTGCATTCAGATCCGTACCAAACTTTTCTGTAAGTTATTTACTCTTTACACAATTAAAGGTTACTTTTGTATAACTAATTTATAAACAACCTCTATCGTAAGAACGATCATAGTCACTGCTTTAGCGTGGGCCGAGTAGTTGTTTACCTCTCCCGCCGTACATTCCCCACAACCTCGTCCCTCCCCCCTGATGACAGCATAGGTGTAGACGGTCACGCAACACCTCTAACGGTACCGTTAAGTACGTGAGGCCTCGTAATTTGTATAGTAAAAGCAAATTACACAGAATTGTGACTAGAACGGTGTTTGTTCATTTGTACTCGAGGAAATTACATTAGTTATTCTTTTGTCAAACTATTAATTCCGTAAGGATACAAAGTACTGGAATGTGAAGCAGTCATCAAGCCGGAGGTCTGTTTGAACAGCATCATGCTTTGAGTACAGGCGTGGTACAAGAGCAAGTAGTGTTCTTTTGGCGTTCGAAAAGAGAATCAGAAATCGACAAACGAAAAGACAGGGTGCTGAGAAATAAACTCTAGAGTACTCATAGAATGTAAACAGCGATTATGCATAGTGTTTCTCATACACAGAAGGATTTCTCGTGAGTGAATGTTGCCCTGAAACCAGAAAGAATCTTTATTATCAACTTCATAGTTTATTAATAATGTCACCGAGACACATTTCAGAGCCTCTTACAGCTCTTTGATTTGTTTGTGGAGCCGTTATAGCCAAATAGGTGTTCATAAGCTTTTAGGCATACAAGTGTTCTCGCTAACAAGATACGTACTGTTTTGCTCTTCCACAGATACTTTTAAGAGCTATCTGGAAAAAAATATATATGATTCAGTTACATTGAAAGGAGGGACTGCTGTCATACCTTGCTCGGTAGTGAACCCTTCCTACTGTTGATGCAGACCGATAGAAGATAAGAAACTGAGATGTGGATACAATGCTATATGCTAATATAATTAGTTACAAAGAAAATTTTTAAAAATTATACCCAAGCTGCACAGATGTGTAGAGACGATTTTGGAGACCAGGTACAGCTTATCATGATATTATGATTTTCAGTGTTGCATGTATGTCCATCAGTGCAAACTCAAACTTGAACGACAAATGCATTGTCGTCTTCTGTTGTGATGTCCCCTCAAGTTCATTCCAAAAGGATTTATTCCCTTGCACCTACATTAGTTACTACTGAACCATGTACATTCTTAGGCATGATGCCATATTACCAGATTGGAGGACGAAAGGTGCAATAAAGGACTTTCACCCTTCGCGGAAGCTCCTAACATTCAATCAAATGGCGAAGAGTGGTATGTGTCGGTATACGTCTCTAAGCATGTGCCGTTCTGTTACTTCAGTTATTCTGAAATTTTGATTTTAAGCCCGAGGTAGTTTTTACATATATTACTGCCAGAGCACTAAATTTACTTCATTGTTAAAGTTTGTTGACATTTCTGTAAGAGTTACGAACGGTAGTATAAATTTCGTTTTACAGCCTCCAATTATGTGCACTATAATATTCCAGTGACTCACTAGTGTAGCTGTCATACAAGAACAGGAAATGAGACCTATCAGTTTCTGGAATTGTGGATCCCTATCGGAAAGGTATCTGTTTAATGGCCTTGATCATTCTGATATCAGATTTCCTACTACAAATTTATTAAACACAGATACTAACCGGACTTATAACATGACTATGGTGGTATCAGAACATATTTTACAGTCAACTAACAAGCGTTCGAGATGACACCCCTCGACAATAGCATACTTACAGATCTTCCAGCGACTTACAAGTTAAGCTGCGCAGACGTAACTGACGTATCACATGTGGTAGTTACCTGTAACAGACAAGACAGACACATTATTAAATTATATGTTTAATTTTTTGTATGAAATTACTGAGGTGAGGGGAAATATTTTTCGGTACAACAAATGAGTTATCATTGTTGGATATTCTAAAAGCAGTGTATGCTCAATTCTCACAGTCTTATTTAAGTGACAAATGTCTAGTTCACACTCTCTCAGTTTATGGTACTTCTTATACAAAATAGGTACGTTTCTCGAAGTTGTATTGTCCTTCAGAGCAGTCGCTAGCATTGTGTACAACCCAATGCCAGCAGCGTAGAAGCTGGAAGATACACTTAGCTAGCAGCACCAGCTGTGTTAGTAGTCAGAGTGGAGAGGTCTGTCCGACGAATCTCTGTAACAGTTCTGAGATGAACGCCATGAAATGCTTTCCTCATCATAGGAATCAAGTTGAAGTGCCAAGGGCTTATGTCCTGGGAGTGTGGTGTGTGGTACGACACTCCACAGCCCCATGGATCCAACGAATGTCACAGCTTACACCATATGCGCCCGAACATTGTCGTGCAAAATGATGGGCGCTTTCTACGGAGTGTCGCCGTTTCTTTCTCTGAGCTGTTCAGCTTTGGAACACAGCCTGAGACGAGCTGAGAGAAAAGAGCGGCGGCAGTTTCTACAGGACCAGCCTATCATTTTGCAGGACAAGGCTCGGGCGCGAATGGTGCAAGCTGTGATTAATTTATTCGATCTGTGAGGCTGGGAAGTGCTGCACCATCCACTACCCTATCCCAGATTAAGTCCTTGTGACCTAAACTTAATTACCAAATTGAAGGAAGCACTTCATTGCATTCGATTCAGAAGTGTTACAAATATTCATCAAGCAGTAAACCGGTCCGCTCGAACTCTCAACACATCTGGCACTGCTAGGGTATCCTACGATTGCCACATAGCTGACAACGGCTTACACACAATGCTGTTGACTTGAAGGAGAATAAAATGTATCTACTTTGTAAGAGTTGTAAATAAATAGTTGTCACTATTAAAGTTCTAACCCTCGTATTTCAGCCTCGGTGTCACTATGCAACCTTAACTGCCTCCACATGCACACACACTTCCTTCATTACCTTTCATTCAGTAAAGTTGTCTACATAGCACTTTCCTCCACGATTCGATGCATTATATCTTCATTGCTTATACGACCTACGCTTCTGAACTACAGGGTGACACACAATAACGGGAATGTTTGAAATGAGTAGCGCCAGCCATGGGCATGTGGCAGCACTACGGGTTCGTGACAGTTAGCGAGTAAACAGTCCACCATTTCAGTTACCATGGATCAGTGGAACGGACAACAGCATTTGTTAGCCGTACAAATGTTTTAGGAAAGCAGTGATCGTTTGGTAGCGGCGCAGAGAAAGTTTCGACGTTTTTATAATTTAGGATGTCATGATGCCGTTCACTTGAGTACAAATGACAGCTCCTCCAATGTCCTGTCCTTTTATATCTTGTATATGCTATCTGCATATGTTCGTGTCGCTATTCCATGACTTTTGACACCTCAATGTAGAAAGACAGGCAGCTCGAATGGTCACAGGCGTATTTGACTCACGGGAGAGTGTCACAAAAATACTGAGAAACCTGAACTGGCAGATGCTTGAATGTATAAGTCATCTATCTCACAGAAGACTACAGTTTCAAGAAACAGTTCTAAGTGTATTAATTGAGGAACGGAATTGTTTTTCCGTCCGTCCTCTGAAGCTTTCGTTGCTTCACGTCCTACCCCCGCTGCGGCCAGGATCCACCCGATGCCGGCGATATCCAGCACGCGAGACAAATCACGTGACGTATTGCTCCGCAGAGTTAATCAGAAATGCTCACTGGCGTATCGGATTAATTCTCTGCGCTACTATACATGTAAAAGCCGTCTAAATAAGGCTCGACAGCCTCGCTTTGAACCGCGCCACAGAGTTAAGCTTTTCACTAGTCCAAAGTCCATAATTGACAGCCCTGAAGCTATTTAACTGCTTACTGCAATAAATAACTTGGTCGAAGGATCAATAACTCCAGATTACAGTGATGATGATGTTTGGTTTGTGGGGCGCTCAACAGCTTGGTCATCATCGCCCGTACAAAGTCGTAATTTTTGCTCAGTTCTATTTTTTTCACGGTCCAATCTAGACACTGTCACGAATGATGATGATGATGATGAAATGATGAGGACAACACTGACACCCAGGCCCCGGGCAGAGAAAATCCCCAGCCCGGACCAGAATCGAACCCGGGACCCCTTGTTCCAGAGGCAGCAACTCTAGCCACCAGACCACGAGCTGCGGACCCAGATTACAGAGAAACTCTTTAAAATATCAATTTCCCACTACATACACTACTAACGGCCACCTTGCTGTGTCATCCAGAAATACGACATAGGCATACATAGCAGAACGCATAGCTGGTGGCAAACTCAGACAGGACTGAGTTCAGACTTGCGTCCATTGAGTGCACCACACGGCAAAACCTATTTTATGCTTCCCCACACGTCACTCATTTAGTCCCCAAGAGGATATCCAGCCGCCCTACGCGGATAAAAGCAGAAATACAGCTTCGCTCAGTCACCGTCAGTCAGACCAGTCAGACCAGTATCAGCGTCGGTATCAGGACCCAAGATGTCAACGAGGCACTGTGGAAGTTGGTGGTGGCTCCATAATAGTGTGGCCTGTGTTTGCATGGAATCGACTGGGTTCTATGTATGTTCGGCTACTTGAAGACCATTTGCAGCCATTCATGGACTTCACGTTCTCAAGCAACGACAGAATTTTTATGGCTTACAGTGCGCCATGTCACCTAGGCACAGCTGTTCGCAACTGGTTTGAAGAACATTCTGGACAATTCGAGCGAATGATTACGGTCACCCAGATCACCCGATATGATTCCTATCGAACATTTATATGACATAATCGAGAGATCAGTTCGTGCACAAAATCCTGCACTGGCAACATTTTCGCAGTTATGGATGGCTGTAGAGGTAGCATGACTATAGTTCTACAGTGGGCTTGCCACGTCGAGAAGCTGCACTGCGCCGGACAGAAAATGGTCCGACACGAAATTGGGAGGTGTCCCATAACTTTTGTCACCTCAGCGTTTACTACAGCCCTTCACGTATTGCTCCAGTAGCGAGGACCAGATCAGACTGATTACAGCGCGCACAGAGGCATGTAAAAAGCCATTCTTCGCGCACTCCATGTGCAAATGGAACAGAAAAAAACATCAGTAGTGGAAATACACTACACACTGGCTTCCAGAGTATGCATGTAGAGGTAGATATGGAGAACTTTGCCTTGTATCCTTCGCACCCAGATGCCTGGTGTTGCCGGCCGCTGTGGCCGAGCGGTTCTAAGCGCTTCAGTCCGGAACCGCGCTGCTGCTACAGTCGCCTCGGGCATGGATGTGTGTGGTGTCCTTAGGTTAGTTAGGTTGAACCATACCTGGTGTTGACGGCTTTGCTAATCGCGCCACTACGTGGTCGGAGAACGCGCCACAAGACGCTGCCCCCCCTCCTATCCTCTTCGCAGAGGCACCAGCAGTGGCCCCGTGTCAGCCCCGGAGCCGAGCGGAGCGCAGATGGCGTCTGGCGTCGCCCGGCCGAGTGAGATATTACTGCGGAGACAGCGCCGAATAAATCCGCGCGCCCCGGGATCAAATTACGTTTTATTGTCGGGGCGGGATTTGGCCGCCCACCGGAAGTCATTTGTTGCGGACCGCCGGCGTGGGGACATTGGGCCGCTCCGCGTCCCTACACAGGCGAACCCCCCCCCCCCCCCCCCCCCCCAAACTCTAAAGCTCGCAGCATCCCAGACACCGGGCGAGACGGAGGACAACTTTGTTCACAACTCACGTTGGTCACGCTCTTGTGTCATACGCTGTGTACTACAAGGCGCGTTAAAACAGTGAGTCCCAAACTTCCTGAGACCATTACATATGAAGCGGATCGGACAAAGAGCTACTGATTTTTCATACCGGTTTCTTCCTTCTTATCATTTCCAGATATCCTAAAATAGTTTACAACAACCTACATGGTCAGTAAGTAAAGTGGTTCTACACGTAAAAGTGGAATCTGATTATAACAGAATACGAAGATTAATCAACTCTTGATGCAGGATGATTTTAATTAATTTGGAAACCGCAGTAAAATCGTAGCCATGTACGCTGTTGTGAATGTAAAAATATTCATCAGTAACCCTTGGCCATCTGAAAGTACAGCTTTTTCAGTTACTTGCGACCTCTAGGAAATCACCTGCAAGAAACCGCCTCTTTCCTCACACCCCGAAAAGTTCAGTACAAGTAACACTTTTTACATAAAGAAAATTAAACCCTTATAGAAAGGCTTTTCAGAGACCGCTACCAGTCACACCAACAGAGCAACAAAGGATGCGAATATTCCACCGCATGTGGTCATCTCGTCTTCCTCCATAGTATAACACGCCAAAACTATAAATAACAACTTTAATACCTATGTGTACATTTGCAATTTATGTTGTATTGCTAATTGAAGACGAAGTTTATGCCACGAACATGGTACTTCATTAAATAATTTAATCAAGCCAAAAAAATTTTGTGACACGTAGCGGGATCTGTAAAACACTCTTATATTTTTGAAAGTCACGGTCGTTTAAGAGTCAACAGGGTTTAGTTACCACCCCTATTTTAAAATTCATTAAACAACATTTAGTTCATGTTTAGACAAACAGATCTCACTTTTTTAAATTAAATCACTAATGAGTCACTGAGACGGCTGGTGCTGCTTCATTTCATATAAACTTTTTTTATATTCACTTAGTGCCGCCCAGTGCTCATCGTAGGCCATGTACAAACTTCATTCAGTTCCTCGCTTTCCATTGATACCATACTCGAAAACAAACGCCGTACCTCGAAGGTGCAGTAAAAGGAATCGGTGTTCTTAAGGCGTTTACTGATAGGTTGGTGACGAGTATCCAGTACTTTCCCCAGAACGTTGTCTGTTCTGTTTTAATGAAAACAGGTTTATTGTCTTCTAGGAGGCCAAGAAAACAATCTTAGAAAGGAGATGTTCTCACGTGTACTATCAGATCAGAAAAATAGTTGTTAATAGAATTTATTAAGGATGACAACTGTTGACAACTAAGAGTAGATAGACAGCAAAATAAATAATGAGGATAGCAAAGATGACATGGGAACTAAGATGGCATGGGAACTAAGATGACATGGGAACTCCTGTTAAACCAAGCAGAATTATCAAAACTGAGAATCTAATTCGTGTCGAACGAAGCTTACAATCAGTGTGTGGCAGTAGTTTTGACATAGTGCAGTGGTAAAAGGCATTTAAAGAGAAAAGCTGTCAAAACCTGAGGACTGTTCAGCGAGTAATAGTTATGCATGTTAAGAATTACTAGGGGAAACAGGGAAACAAACAAATGGATGAGGCAACAGATTGGAGTGGGAGATCAAATATAATATAAAAGTTAAATGTAAATGGGTAAGATACGTAACGAGGCAAATGGTTGTTACATGGGTCAAGGAAGATATTTGCTGGATTCCTAAGTGATAAGAGCTAGACGACTGTCTACGGAGAGGTACGTAGATGGTAGTGGAACATGTTAACAATAATGTTTACAGGGTGTTAAAAAAGTGTCGGATATTCTGAGAGGCGGAAGTACCTACCAAAACCAGAAAAAATGTCTAGTCAACATGGATTCTAAGATGCATCCCTTAAAAATTCTGTGCACTTGTTCAATGGAAGAAGGTGAGCAAGTACTCACAGCTGACGATGATGCTGATGATGTTACAAAATAGTGTTAAAAGAGATTTTTTAAGTAGTTTTGAGATTAAACCACAGTCAAGAAATTTTTGGTTTTATACCTCAGGAAACCTCATTTTACTCGCAAGGGGGTAATCACTCGCGCACTGGGAATCACTTATTTGAAGAATGAAGTGAGTGACATCATAAAACAAATAAAATAGAGGGCACAAACACAATAAATTTGTTCATCTACAATGAAGTCACCATCAACCGTATTTTAAAAGAGGTCATGTTGAAAACACTGACAAGTGTTGGGATGAATCGCTCTATTTAATTACCATTTCCGATCACAAATGATAAGCCTTAATTACAGACTACTTTGCGTCCCCATGCGTAAACAATATTTACGTCGAAAGTAACCATTGCGGGTATAATTAGTTGCTGCGAATTAAATTCTACTTCAAGCAGATTAAGAGTTCATGACAGTTTACGTATGCAGGTGGTAGGGGTGCTGGTTTCTGTGGCCAGGGATTCTCATTTATGATCGAAACTATTAGCTAAATAAAGCGATTCATCTTAGCCGCTGTTGCTGTTATCAGCATGACGTTCTTTGAATATTTTACGGCGTGTGGATCACCGTTTTACAAACGTTTGTGAAGTTGTTATAAAATATCTGTAGTAGCTTCGTTTGGAATCTATCGAAGTATTAAACTCACAAGTCTTCTTGCACCAGTGGAAAGGTGCTGCATACAACCGTGCACAATTATGAAGTTGTAGGAGTTTGTATATGGTCAGGAAACAGAATTTATGTTTTCAAATAAATGTGTTTAATTGTTCGGTTTTTACGATAGATATCACAATAACAATCATGAATATAATCAAGAACACGTAACTAACTACATTTTTACAGAAGGGTTGAAGAAAAATTGCAACAGATGAAATAAACGTTTACAGAACTGTGGTAACCTAAAGACTCGCATTATTAGCATCAGAAGTGAAGACAGCAATAGTAATTTTTTGTGTATATAATGAAATTACGCAGAAAAGTCAAATGAACGGCCATCCAAAAAGTACGCAGCTAAACCGATTACCCCAAATCGCTATCAGTTACAAGCGGAGAACAAGATGGATTTCAAGTCGTATTGTGTTGCTGAGCCCTTGAAATGAAGACGATGATAATTACGACGTTATGATGTTGCTCACTTGGTAATTGTTCTGGTAATGGTGTCAAATGAAAACTGGGATCTCGCCTTCGGGTTATATTAGTCAACATTTATTTCGAGATACTAATTACGTATTGGCGCAGAAATTCAGTCCGATATTCCGAAAAGGTACGATATCAATCAGCAGATCCGTGTTTTCTGTGCTTAGTTTCGATTACCGGTTGATTTTTACCGGACGGTAAACGAATATCGATCGCCGAGGCGCTTATGAACAGTGATTCTCAAAATGATTACACGGATAAATAAATTTACATGAATGAAACATACGCAGGTATCAGAGTTTGGAGTATCTGCGGAGATTGTGGCTTCCGTATCTTACGACAGCTCTGATCGCCAGCTGTCGGAGCCCCAATTACGCGTTTCCAACCACGACTGCGTCCCCAGCGGTGCCGAAAAATGTCCAAGTCTCGCGTAGCGACATCCAATAAATCTTGAGTGAGCGGCGCCGTCTATTTCAGTGAGCTACAGTCCGCCCGCCGGAGTTGTCCGCTGGCGGCCGTCGTATTCTTAGCCGCCTTACGGACGGCGACGAAAAGTGCTTTAGATGTCTGCCTTAAAGGGATCATCGCAAGCTAGCGTGTCTTTGTAAATCTCCACCTCGGTGCCCTCTAAAAAGGAAGAGCATACGGGGAGGAGGCCCAGTTCGTCTCTGAGGAGAACAGGATTCGAAGCCTATTACGACAACTTTGACTCATGTCCTTCAAAATTATCTACATCCATTCCGAGCGAAGAATCCGATTTCTTTCATGTTTTGCCAACACTGACCTACTACTCTGTTTCATAGCCTTCACTGTGCTGCTGCATCTTGCACAATGATTTCCTGCTAAGCATGTCTGTCACTGAATAAAGGTGGTCACCTAATAGTATTTCGTGTATCTTTTAGCAGGATAATCGAAACCCCGTTAATACCGTAATATGAGTGCCCAAATAATTAAAGAATCTGCAATATGCTACACAGCTGGAACAAATCTGAAATCCCCAGACATTCACCAAACTGAAACCTGTCCTGAAATATGAAAACAAGAAAAGATAAACTCTTTGATGAACATCACATTTTTCAGCGGCTGGTAGTTGAGAATATATGAGGAGCTTATTTCAACAGTGGTACAAGTCCATTTTTGTTCATTGTGAGATACAGAGTCCTAAAGTTAAATGGGCGCTGAAAAATTTGCAGTTGAGATACCAAAAATATCCAGGCATGTGGCTTCTTGCTGGAGATGAGCCTTTCTTTCTGTTTGTTTGGATCATTAATTGCAGAAGCATTATAGGCAGAAAAGTGGAGGTAATGGACTTGCACCACAATTGAAATAAGCCCTTCATATCGTTCTTGGACCAATAAAGCCTTCTTCTCCTCTTCCTGTAGTTTTCTACTGGTTCACCGATAACAGTGCTTTCATAAACGATTATTTCTTGTAGCTCTCACCACTTCACCTACTTTATTACTGCTAATACTGCGTTCTGTAGGCAATATTAAGCTCAACAACCAGTTTCATGGCAGTGTTCTTATTAGAACTCTAAATCAATCGTTATTAATGACGTCATGTCTCTGCTACTATTGCTTTTAAGATGAACTGTGAACATACTAACATGATACCATATTTAGCATTTCTAGCTACCACTAGCTGAACAACATTACATCAGTATTTACTTCATGTGCAGACTAATAATTATATCTATTAGGAGTAGTATGTTTTTAGGTTGGTGAGTACTTCCAAGTACATGTGGAAAGAGCAAGTCATTCACGTTTTTTTTTTCCTGGGCAGCTGGTCAGGTGTTGACGTGTGGACACATGGACACAATGCGATAAGTCTATACTGACAGGCGCAGTCCCCATGGTGGTGCAGTTATAGGCACGCAGTAAACATCAGTTTGTAAAGTTTGTGACGTGTTCGTGGGAAGACTGTTCTACACAGAGAATAAAAGCAACCAACACACTGATGTGTGTATTAAGGTACCACATATAAAAACATCGGCACTAACATCTGTTACACCCTACATCCATTAATCAGTCACCAACAGTTGCAGGCAGTGGCAGTCTGTCAACTACAACATGATGCTAGATTAATTACAAAATTTCATCCATAACTTAAGTACTGATGGCTGAGGTCACTTCCAGAGATATAGGGGAATGCTGACCTTGAGACACCTGGGGGTGTTCGGCTGCCTGGACGCACATCTTTCTGTTTGACGCCACTTCAGTGACCTGTGCGACCATGAATATGAGATAAAATTATTAGATCAACATAAGCTCCTAGTACTCGAGCGAAGTAAAGTTTTGGTCTGGTCTGGAATCGAGCCAGGAGCTCCACAGTCTGAAGGCTGGCGATGCTAACCAGTAGACTACGAGCTGTGACCAATAACGTCACTGGGTTACAGATTACGCAGGAAATAAAAATTGGAAATGAGGTGTTGACTGCATGGTGTTCGTACTTTTTTGTCTGACACTTGAACTACGTAGCAGAGAAACCTTTGAATTATACTATATAATAAAGTTTCTACCCACTCTCTTTTTGGATTCGGTGACTGAAGCCCGGTCAAGTGACTAGTTAGACGCCTCTTTGGAAATGTTTATATGTCAGATGTCATATTTTTTTATGAAAGTGGTTATTATGGCTTTTTCAACACTTCAGTTGTATATTATTACCACTCAACATACATGTGAGCATTTGCATTTTCATTTGGCCACGTTTACTGCTGCTAATCTGACATAAATCTCACGAATTACAGCTGTGTCCCACCATAAGTCACACAACCGCTTTAGAAAGAACCTCTTTCAGAGACAAAATAAAGCTCCCCAATGAACTGGGGCTTGCCTCTACCTTCGCCCATGACTGAGACTATCCTGTCGTATCGTATCTCAGCTCTTTCATTTCCGCAGGCTTCTGAGGACTGCTGGACATCACAAAAGAACGGCAACATACAACTTCAGATGAGAGACTACGCCTTTCTTTTTGTCTGTGTGACGACATTACAGTCTTTGCCAACACACTTGAATAATGTTTCGCGGTTCGATTTGGTGGCACGGATAACCGTAGCACTCGCCTGACCTCGCCATTACTTCTGCAGCTCTATGCTAGGTTGTCAACTAGTAGTATTACTGCCCGCTAGCCAGTTCATAGTCTTTGTGCGCGTGGTAAATTTCTACAATACGAACAACCGTAGCTGACGCTGGCTTTAAATAAACTTCTCTGTGTGACACCGGAGCGAAAGTAGAAATATGACAAGAAGCTCGTGCAGGCTTGCTTTTCAAGACGCGAGGGTGGCTGTAAAGATGCCTCGTTTGTTATAGAACATTTATTCAGGATGTAGCTATTTTTGCTACCTGAAGGCATGTAGAAAACTACATGTAGAGTGTCCATGTCGTTTCTTGTTACCTGACACTATTTCATGCCATACGGTTTACAAATAAACAGTAGTGCTATTATAGTCTAAATATGGCAATAAATTGAAGTATCATTATAAAAGCTCTTGAGTATTAACGAACTAAAAATAATAAAAATTGAACGTCCAATTGAGCCTTAACGGAAGTACGAGTATAGTTTCCTTTCTTTTCTTCCACTGATTAATCACTTAGTAATTCGGTAATATTACATACCAGCAGAGCATGTTCGCCTCTGACCCATCGAACTGGCTCTGCGGCCAAGTCGGTGGATGCATTCAGGAGAAGTGGGATTCGAATCTCTGAAAGACAATTCCAATTTTTTGTGATTTTTTTTACTGGGGCTTATTTAAAACATTAAAGACGAATGGTGGCACAGCTTCGTAAAGAAGACAATGACCATTCGTTTCCACGATCCTTTCTTTAAATCAGGCAATTGTAATAGGTATATCCTATGGTCTAATTTCCCTCAGTTCTGCAAAAGTGTACTAGGTATCTCCAATGACTAATGTCACTTATGAGCACATGAAAACCGAGTGGCTTTGTACGTAACAGCCGGCCGCGGTGGTCTCGCGGTTCTAGGCGCTCAGTCCGGAACTGCGCGACTGCTACGGTCGCAGGTTCGAATCCTGCCTCGGGCATGGATGTGTGTGATGTCCTTAGGTTAGTTAGGTTTAAGTTGTTCTAAGTTCTAGGGGACTGATGACCACAGATGTTAAGTCCCATAGTGCTCAGAGCCATTTGAACCATTTTTTTGTACGTAACATGCTGATAAAATGGAGTAATGTCGCTTGTGTACCCATTTTCCCACGATTGTAAACAAAGATGCGTTTTCGTTTGTTTACTGACTTTGTCAGGGTCGTCCATTCACATAAGAATTGAAGCGTGAAGTCTAAGAGGCGCCAAGTTTACATTTTTGGCATTTCAGTGTAATTCGGCGGACTAAACATAACTGGCGTATATGGGGGTAATCCCATTACCTACGCTTACATAGCACACAGAAAAATATTTGAAACAAAGAGGGCTGTATGGCATTCCACGACAAGGTTTACTTAGCCGAGGGGAGTTTATGCTAATTTTTGTAGTTACTTCCGGATCTAACGTTGAGAAAAATGACTGAATGAAAAGTGAAGATACAGTAATGAGTTAACTAGTCCATCAGATAGAATTTTACCTGTTACTCTACGATAAAACAGTAAGTCTTGGTGTATTTAGAGTTGTTGTTTTGTTGTTATAGCCTTTAGACCGAAGACTGGTTTGATGTAGCTCTCCACGACAATCTTTTCTGTGCAGCGTCTTCATCTCCAAATAACCACTGCAAACTTACTGTGTTCATCCCTTGATCTCCCTCTACAATTTTTACCCCAAATCCTTCTATCCATTACCAAACTGACAATTCCTTGTTACCTGAGGATGTATCCTATCAACAAAACCATTTTTGTAGCCAAGTTATGCCCTGGATTTCTTTTTTCCTCAGCTAGATTCGGTGCCTCCTCATTTGTTATCCGATCTACGCACCTAATCTTTGGCATCATTCTGAAGTATCGTGTTTCAAAGTCTGAACTTCTTATCGATCACGTTTCACTTTGGTAAAAGGCTAAGAAAAAAAAACCTTATACTAGTCACGCTCATTTTGTTATAGCGATATATCTAACCATTTTGTCCTCCGTAGCTGAACTAGCGATGTTTCTATGGGGGGGAACTGGAACGTGGTCCATTCAGCTTCGCAGGCTACTTGAGGAAGTACATAAGTGTGTGATAATGGCTGTAATTTTCGGAAAGCCGACGACTGCTAGGAGAGCTGTGTGCTAACCACATGCCCCTACGTACCGTATCCAAATGACGCCATTAGCACAGGATGGCAAGTGGTCGGTTACCAACACGTGGTCGTCAGGGCCTTATCGCGGAGTCGTCCATTTCTGTAGTAAATCATTTTATGTGTCACCAGATAAAACCAGATCTTCTACATTCCAAATAAAGAACGAAAAATTAGAATTTTAATCGTAGATGTAAATGCATAATCATCGTACCCCTCTATATCTTCATTAATCATCACCGAACAAGATGACGCACAGGGCCGGGAGGGCTGGTATTCAAATCTCCGTTCCGGCAACCTGTAGATTCTCCATATCACTTAATGTAAATGCCAGACTTTGAAAGGAAACGCCGAATTTCTTTCCCATCATCCCCCAGTCGACCAAGAGAGGTGGCGCAGTAGTCGATCGCTGGACTAGCACACTGGAGAAAGCGATTCAAATCACCATCCGTCCATCTAGATATGTTTCACGTGGTTTCCCTAAATTTCTCAGTGCATATGCCAGAAAGGCTCCGTTAAGAATGATATGGCCGATTTTTTCTCCGTGCTGGACTAATCCAAGCTTCTTTTCCATTTCTAACGAACATGTCATCGAAGGGACGTGAAATAATAACATTTGTTTAATAGTTTTCTTAATAACTTGAGCCATAACCAGCAAGGACTGGTTAAATGACGACATGCTCCCGCTGACGCTGCAACTTTATAAAATACTTTTATCGGCTACTAGCCAGTTTTAACGTGATGGTCATTATCATGCATTTGCCTATTAACACAAAACGGAATTACGTGAATCAGACCTGTAACTTGGAATAAAAATATAAATTCTAGTTACAAAGACTCAGGTAATACCTTGACAGCAATAATGAAAAGGTGTAAGTGGTCATACATCTACTGTTTATAAACCATACATGAAGTAAAAACGCAAATTAATAATAACACAAGAGAAGCATTGCAATTGATATTGCAGTCAACCAACGGGAATGCGATCGCCAACGGAAAACAAACGGTGAATATTTGGCCGCAAAAGGCAACAATGACGCAGTATTTTGTATTGCAGAAGACGGAATTAGTTCGCGGTAATGCTGCTGCCTGGAAGAAACGACACGTTGTGGAAGGATCTGTAGACTATCAATATTACTACACGGCTATCTTGATTGACGGTTCACGCTCCCAGTTTCAAGTCGTCTATCTAACGGCTTCCATGGAAAACAAAAATATTTCGCATAATTACTGACCAAATTTAAAAATTTCAGACACTGTCATTATCTAATTATTAAGAGGTATAATCTTACGAGAAGGTTTAAAACAAGAAGATAAATATTA
Organism: Schistocerca americana; assembly: GCF_021461395.2. Taxonomy (NCBI): domain Eukaryota; kingdom Metazoa; phylum Arthropoda; class Insecta; order Orthoptera; family Acrididae; genus Schistocerca; species Schistocerca americana. The sequence continues at coordinate 283,496,744 of NC_060121.1, read as the reverse complement.
CTGTTAGAAACTGTGTAAACGTCTTGAGACAGCTTAACACACCGTGCGCAAATATGCAGATCATACTCTTCCAGTATTGGAGAATGAGAACACTTAGTAACTTGCAACAAAATTTACACTTAATTTCAAACATTTAAGAAACTTTTTCTCACTGACACACCCCGCACCTCCCCAAAAAAATGATTATAAATGAAATAGAGCGTTGCTTGCTACATTTTCGTTATTCATTCAGTAGAATTTCAGTATCCGACATGAGGTTTTAATTTATTCCTCCTCTAGTGATAACTCTATTCGCAACACATATTGCTGACAGTACCCACATGTGCCACTGCACATACAAGAATAATTGTATTACTGTTCGACACATAGATCGGGAAATATGACGTCATAAACATGAGTACCAATTATCGAGACTACACTTATCCAGTCTTCGATAAGAGAGCACTTTTCGACTTGCAACAAACTTTAATTTTGACTAATGACCATAGATGTTAAGTCCCATAGTGCTCAGAGACATTTTGAAACTTTAATTTTAAACCTTTTCTAACATCAGAGTTAGATTGTTTAAAGAATCGGAGGTTTACTGGTATACTGGTAGGAAAGGCAGTAAAATTACAGCTTGTCACCGAGTATTTCTTCAGGGTGGAATTATTGTGTTGTGGTCGTCAGTCCAGAGACTGGTTTGATACACCTCTCCATGCCACTCTATCCTGCGCAAGCCCCTTCATCTCCGAAAAATTACTGCAACGTATATAGAACGCCAGCTTCGTTTCTCCTGATAACGACATCTTCCTGAGTAGTCACCGGCCGGGGATCAGAATGGGGGACTGCTTTATCTCCGGAATATTTTACCCAAGAGAGTGCCATCATCATTTAACTATACAGTAGAGCTGCATAGCCTCAGGAAGTGTTACGGCTGTAGTTTCCCCTTGCTTTCAGCCATTCGCAGTACCAGCACAGCAAGGCCGTTCCGGTTGGTGTTACAGGGCCAGATCAGTCAACTATCCAGAGTGTTGCTCCTGCACCTACTGAAAGGGCTGCTGCCCCTCTTCAGGAACCACACGTTTCTCTGGCCGCTCAACAGATACCCTTCCACAGAGGTTGTACCTACGGTGCTGTATCGCTGAGGCACGCAAGGCGCCCCATTAAAGCTATGTGGTGAGTCAAGACTCGGACCTGCAGCCTTCCCTTTTCCAGGCAATGCTCTTACCGACTGAACCATTCAGGCACGAGTCATGACCAACTCTAACGATTTTATTTCAGCCAGTACTTCTCTCCTACTTTCCATGATTCAGAGAAGTTCGCCTGCATACCTTGTGGGACTAGCAGCCGTGGGAGAAAAGATTTGACAATAAATGTCTTAATCAGAGCCCAAGGGGCTTTTTAAGAATCTTTAACTCTGTACCGGACTGTGTGTTTATTTGAAATTTCTAGGCCGACTAAACCCTGAACCCTGGCATTGGTGTGTGTTAGTGCGTGTGTATGCGCATGCATGTGTACGTGTGTGTGTATGTGTGTGTGTGTTTTCGTGAGTCGTGAGTGCATGGTGCTTGTCAAAGCAATGTGATGAACTGCGGTGATGTCGAGTTGCGAGTACATTTTCCACGTGCTGTTGCTAGGTCGTAACGGCAGCGCTTAGTGGAGTCCCGGACTCGCCGGTGGCAGAGAGACGGCACGCCCACGCCGGGAGCTGCGCTGCCTGTGGGTGGCGACGCAGCGGCGGTGTTTATTGCAGCGACTCTCCAGCAGCAGTTTAGCTAATTGATACGAATGTGCCGCCGGTTTCTATCCCTCTCCATTAGACGTGTGAATGCAGCGCCACAAACAGTCCAATTTCGTTAAGCCCTCTTTATTTATCTGGCGCACCCCTCGCGCCCGGCCCAGCAGGGCGCCGCCAGCTGCCGCTGTCGCAGACGCTGCGCGCCCTGGGACGCCCAGGCGGGCCTCTAACAAAGAGATCGCCAGCCCCTCGCTGCCGCGCTATCCATTCATATCCACGCCTCAGTGGGTCTACACAGTGATTACACGTCATTGGACCACTTCATAAGGCTATATTATCGCCGACGCTGAACATCAATATCTGTATACGACACCACAGCATTGCAGCGGGAAGTCTGAATGTTCAGATGAAGCGAAGTGAGGATTGTGGATCAAGAGAAAGACTTTGAATACCACATGGGGATTGGAAAACACTAGAAGGCAACGTGCAGGAAGTGGGAAAATTTGAATACCCGAGGGAATATACAGGTTGTTCCTTATTTACGTTTAAAAAACCTAAAAGCGACGTAGATAAGGCTGAGAAAATTAATTTAACGTAAGACACGTCGGGTCGCAAACGTCGGGAAATACCCCAAAAGTGGATGACAGATATTGAAGATGTGACGACACCAAATTATGTACCTCGCCGTACGTGCAGCGGTTCAGCCTATCGATCTGTCGCACTTGATCATTCCTACACTACTCAAGTATTAACGTTGGTGTGACTGCGGGCCCACGCGCCTGACTTTAGCACGTGGGGCTCAAGATTCGAGTCTAGCGTCAGGCAGGCAGTACTTTTGTCACTCCGTCAGACTACTATATGTTTACATTGAATTAAGATTTATTATTTTATTTACCGATTCCGCGGTGTCCTCTGGTTTATTGCAAACCACAGTACGAGAATTGCGACACAAGGAAATGAGTAAAGGCTCCGAAATTACGGCTTTACCAGTAAACGACCTACATTTTCTTTGCTAAGTAATATCTGTAACCAAAAAAATGAGGGACAGAAGAAAATAAACACAAACTAAGAACGGCTTGTACTTTTTTACGGCGAGGACAATAAATCTGTAACTTATCCGTTTCCAACAGTTTCCACTTACAACATGTGTTCGAAATTTGCAACGTTTCCTCGAACTCAAGTGTTGCATAGCTTAACCATCCCTTCACGCTCAAGTCATCTGGGGACGTCACAATGTTCAAAATTGCTCATTCATTTTTGAGATATTTCCCGATATTTGCGACCCGATGTGCCTCAGACTCATCTACGTCACTTCTGGAATTTTAAACACTTTGTATAACACGAAGAAGTAGAAGCATGGAGGGATTAACAAAATAGCTCTGAGCACTGTGGGACTTAACTTCGCCGGCCGGTGTGGCCGAGCGGTTCTAGGCGCTACAGCCTGGTACCGCGTGACCGCTACGGTCGCAGGTTCGAATCCTGCCTCGGGCATGGATGTGTGTGAAGTCCTTAGGTTAGTTAGGTTTAAGTAGTTCTAAGTTCTAGGGGACTGATGACCTCAGCAGTTAAGTCCCATAGTGCTCAGAGCCATTTGACTTAACTTCTGAGGTCATCAGTCCCCTAGAACTTAAAACTACTTAAACCTAACTAACCTAAGGACATCACACACATCCATGCTCGAGGCAGGATTCGAACCTGCGACCGTAGCTGTCTCGCGGTTCCAGACTGTAGTGCCTAGAGCCGCTCGGCCACCCCGGACGGCAAGAATAGTTGTGTTTTACTAAACGGACCAACAGGAATACATTTTAATGAGATAGATTGTAATCACCACAAGCGGCAAACTAGCTCCACAATGATTAAATATCAAAACGGAATCTAGCATTACAGAAAAAAAATCTCCATTTGCTACCTGAGAGACAGGCAGAAAAAGTTATGAGGTGAAGTGCAAGTAATCGATAGGTTACACATTAAGAACTGTCCTTTCAGCAAGTATGAAGTATCAGAGGGATGAACACCGACATGACCGATAGCGGGACCACTTCAGAAATCGTATCGCGCGTAGAAGCGGCGGCCGCAGCTGGACAGTATTAAGACGTCGGGAAGGCTGTTTTGACGGACAAATCTTCGAGATTAATGGCGCAGCACACACGGACACACACGTACGAGCGGGGGCCCCGAGCGGTGCTCCTAAACAGATTAGTGCACTTCTGCCAACTATCGCTCCACAACAGCAGACGTCGCGAGTGTCGCTACTAGATTACTTTACAAACTAAGGCGATTTATCACGCGCGATGGCCCCTCAGCCGACAAAATAGGCCCTCATCAGTCTTCATATTCCGTTAGACCGGAGCGGCGCGGCGCGGCGCGGCGCTCGTCGCGCTTGCACTACCGAAGCTGAGCCCACTTATTTATAGAGCTGACAGTTTTTCCTTGCGCCCCCCTCCCCTCCCGCCAGCGAGAAGGCACCCAACGCCCACTCGAGAGAATTAATTAACGGCGTGATCCGGCTTCATTTGTCACGGGTTGCGGCCCGGCCGCTAGAAGCGGGCCTGTCTTCGTCCCCAGTTGTCCCCATTATACACCTCCGCGGGCGCCTTCCTGCCTGCCTTATTTTCTTGTTGGGCTGGTGACATTGCGATATAGCACCACGTCATAACAGCGATCGATTAGTCGATACTTCTAGCACTGGCAGCTCCCGCCGCCGGTGCCGTGGCCCTCCTCATCAAGACGTTATCGCCACCTACACGATATTTCGTCAAGACCGAGAGAGTCTTATTAGCGGTACGTAGGTGTGGTTCTAAATGTGAGTTTGAACCCGTTAATCAGTGTTATGGATCTTACAGACTATATGGATTAACGTATTTGGGTAAGCTTTGGGTCAGGAATATACTGCAGCCAATCTGACGGAACCACTGCCTTGATGTTAGTTCCAGAAAACCAAAAACTTTAGAAAACCTGTATCACCATGCCTGGACGGATATCTATCGTCATTCTTCAACAGTACGATCCCAAGCACAAACCTGTGTGCCACCTCCTTCGGTGTTGGTTTGTTGCAGGATTCTCGAACATATTCTCAGTTCGAATAAGTGAATTTCCTTGAGACAGAGAAGTTGCTGTCCATGCATCAGCACGGCTTTAGAAAGCATCGCTCCTGCGAAACGCAACTGGTCCTTTTTTCACATGATATCTTGCGAACTATGGATGAAGAGTATCAGACGGATGCCACATTCCTTGACTTCCGGAAAGCGTTTGAGTCGGTGCCCCACTGTCGACTCCTAACTAAGATACGAGCATATGGGATTGGTTCCCAAATATGTGAGTGGCTCGAAGACTTCTTAAGTAATAGAACCCAGTACGTTGTCCTCGATGGTGAGTGTTCATCGGAAGTGAGGGTATCATCTGGAGAGCTATCTACATAAATGATCTTTTTGATAGGGTGGATAGCAATGTGCGGCTGTTTGCTGATGATGCTGTGGTCTACGGGAAGGTGTCTTCGTTGAGTGACTGTAGGAGGATACAAGATGATTTGGACAGGATTTGTGATTGGTGTAAAGAATGGCTGCTAACTCTAAATCTAGATAAATGTAAATTAATGCAGATGAATAGGAAAAAGAATCCCGTAATGTTTGAATACTCCATTAGTAGTGTAGCGCTTGACGCAGTTACGTCGATTAAATATTTGGGCGTAACATTGCAGAGCGATATGAAGTGGGACAAGCATGTAATGGCAGTTGTGGGGAAGGTGGATAGTCAGCTTCGGTTCATTGGCAGAATTTTGGGAAGATGTGGTTCATCTGTAAAGGAGACCGCTTATAAAACACTAATACGACCATTTCTTGAATACTGCTCGAGTGTTTGGGATCTCTATCAGGTCGAATTGAGGGAGGACATAGAAGCAATTCAGAGGCGGGCTGCTAGATTTGTTACTGGTAGGTTTGATCATCACGCGAGTGTTACGGAAATGCTTCAGGAACTCGGATGGGAGTCTCTGGTGGAAAGGAGGCGTTCTTTTCGTGAATCGCTACTGAGGAAATTTGAGAACCAGCATTTGAGGCTGACTGCAGTACAGTTTTACTGCCGCCAACTTATATTTCGCGGAAAGACCGCAAAGATAAGATAAGAGAGATTAGGGCTCGTACAGAGGCATATAGGCAGTCATTTTTCCCTCGTTCTGTTTGGGAGTGGAACAGGGAGAGAAGATGCTAGTTGTGGTACGAGGTACCCTCCGCCAAGCATCGTATGGTGGATTGCGGAGTATGTATGTAGATGTAGATGTAGATGTAGCTGCAACCAAGTAGACTCGTATGGGAAACCAAAATATGCCGGAAATGGTTGTACCACACCTGCGTTTCCAGATGTTTTGTAGAATATGAAAGAAACGTTAGGAAATGCTATATCGTCATTATGACGTAGATATGGCTCAATACAGGCAGCCATTGGACAGGAGTTGACATCGTTCCAGAGATAATCCTCATCGTTTGGTTCAAGACTGTATCCATGCAGAGTTTAATTTACGAGACTCCTGTAGAGACAGAGGAAGGCTTGCTGGCACGAATTCTGGCCGCTAGTCTATAAACTGAAGAGACACCAGATAGGATGGAGAATGTGTACCAGAATATAGTTCATAGGTAGCATGTCTGTAATAAAGTTGATGGTCGGCACATTGATCCGCTGTTTTAAAGTTCAGCACTGCTCTGCATGTATTATATGGCGGGTCCTTTTTTGTTTTGGCTTAACGTAAACCCATAATTTTCAAGTATTAATAGAAACAAATGCGCATAAGTGATAAATGGATGTTTCGCTGTGTTTCCTGTGGAACTGTTATCAAATAATTTTTCTGCGTCACCCATAATTCAAATTCTCAAGCAGAAATGGATGAGTTAAACATCTGAATTGAAATCATAGTAGAGAGGAAACGGTATGTTTCCGGACATGGGTTCCTATTCAAAACATTATGTACTCACTCCTCTCTACAAGTCTTAGAAGTTTGTAACATATATTTCCGAACCCCCTGTATTCAAAGCTACGCGCTAAAAGTTCGTTTGCGGACACACATGTACTGGAACTTTTCTGCTTCTACTTTCGTGTACCTTCTCCCGCGCCATTCGTTGCTGTTAATCACGGTACACAACGTAGATAAATTGTGCTGGAAGTGGCTGAATAGCCAACTTGTTGAAATCCAAACAAATAGAGGAATAAAAAAGATAAATGGCGCGAAGCGTGATTTGCGTAGCAATGGTCCGTACCACTTCCCGTGTCCATCACTGGAAGCCCCATCTGGTATTTGCTGGACGTGCGTCTTCCAGTGGCGGGCCTTCCGTGGACACCTATTAAACCGCGCTACCGCCGGTCTGGACCGGGCCGTGCAGCGACAGAGGGGCCAATAAAACTGCCAGCCGCCGCTGATCGTGAACGTCGCCGCTGGAGAAATTGCTGCCCTCCGCGGTCTCCGATGCCGGCCTGTGGCCTGTAGGACGCTCTGTCGCCGGCGTGCGGTCGCTCACCGGCTCACAAAGGGCTTCCTTCACTTCTGCCACGGTCCCGACAGACGCTTCTTTCAATTACGCCCGACGATTCCTCGCCGGCAGAATTATAGCGCATAAATAATGCGGAAGCGCTGTTCGCCACCTCGTTAAACGGCTCGCGGTTGCCTCAGAGCGCGGTAAGTCGTTCTCTGGCCGAAGCCCGCGTCTGGTCCAGATTGGCACAAATGCTTCTGGGTCTCTGTTTCCTACCACACTGCTAATAAACACCAAATAAATTTCCTTTTGCAGGTTAAACGAGGTTCCTTTTCCTGAGTAATTTCGTTTCTAGTAGGGCAAGATGAAAACTGAGAAGTGTAGCACCTTAAACTGATTTTACATTACGGTCAGTTAACGCACATTTTGTTGGCTGGTTGGTTTGGAGTATGAAGGGACCAAACTATAGGGTCATCAGCCTCTTTTTCCTCATGCAAACAAATCTTAAGGTAAAATAATTCCCGAACGGAGTTGGGGAAAGTAAAATTGCTTAAAACTAACGGGGAACTACACCGAAAAAGAAAACGAAAGAAGCGACCCTAAAGGAGAAAACGTACACCAAAAGGAAAAGTAGAGGAAGGTATTGAAATCATAAAGCAGATGGCTTGGGCTAGCCGATCACAAGAATAAAAAAGGATGAACTAGCCACTCTGCAACACACTAAAGTCTCCAGCCTAAAAGACAAGGCGACACATATCGTAAACAAGCTATTTGAGTAGCATGTAACAGTACGCATGATGTGGCGACTATTTTTAATACGTCCTTATCTAATTTACCTACGGTGCGAAAATTTTCCAAGAAAAAACCGTTTCAGTAATTACGTCACAAAGTTTTAAATTACAGAACGTATCAAAACTGTAACATGCGACGTTATAGAAGGTAAGCAAGACATAACCGGCCCAGAAAATATTTCTGCACCTTATTACAGGAAACCCAATCGACTTCATCTGCCTCAATTGTGGATAATATGCACTGAAGTGATAAAAGTAAAAAGTTGTTGGAAGTCCCCTGCTGGAATATTGTGCCATAGCCGGCCGTTGTGGCGGAGCGGTTCTGGGCACTTCAGCCTGGAACCGCGCGACTGCTACGGTCGTATGTTCGAATCCTGCCTCGGGCATGGATGTGTGTGATGTCGTTAGGTTTAAGTAGTTGTAGGGGAGTGATGACCTCAGATGTTAAGTCCCATAGTGCACAGAGCCATTTAAACCATTTATTGTGCCATGTTGGCTCTACAGCCGTCCATAATGGCAGAAGTGTTGCAAGTGCAGGATTCTGTGCGTGAACTGACCTGTCAATTATGTCCCATAACTTTTCAATCAGATTCAGGTCGGGCGATCTGGGTGGCCAAACTCCTCGATCGAACTGTTCACAGTGTTCTTCAAACCAATTGCGAACAGTGGTGCCCTGGTGAGACAGCGCATTGTCATCCATAAATACTCCATCTTTGTTCCCAACAGGAAGCCCACAAATGGCTGCAAATGGTCTCTAAGTAGCGAAAAATAATCATTCCAGTCAATGGTCAGTTTAGTAACAGAGGACTCAGTCCACTTCATGTAAATACAGCCCACTCCATTATGGAGTCACTATCAGTTTCCACAGTGGATCCATGGCTTTGTGGGGTCTGCGCCACACTAGAATCTTACCATTACCTCTTACCAACTGAAATTTGGCCTTCGCCTCATCAGAACACGGTTTTCCAGTCGTCTAGGATCCCACCGGTATGGTCGGAACCCAGGAGAGGCGCTGCAACTCAAAATGCCCGAAGCAGGATTCGAACCTGCGACCGTAGCAGTCACGCTGTTCCAGGCTGGAGCGCCTAGAACCGCTCGGTCACTGCGGCCGACGGGCTGCAGGCGATGTCGTGCTGATAGCAAAGGAACTCGCGCCGGTCCCCTGCTTTCATAGTCCATTAACGCCAGATTTCATCTCACTGTCCTAACGGAAAGTTCGTCGTACATCGCAAATTGACTTCTTCAGTTATTTCACGCGTTGTTGCTTGTCTCGTAGCACTGACAACTCAACGCAAACGGCGCTGTTCCCGTTTTTTAAGCAAAGGCCGTCGGTCACTGGTTGTCCGTGGTGAGAAGTAATACCTGAAATTTAGTATTCTCGGCACACTCTTGACACTGTGGATCTCGGAATATTGAATTCCCTAACGATTTCCGAAGTGGAATGTCCCATTCATCTAGCTCCAACTACTATTCCGCGTTTAAAGTCTGTTAATTTCTTTCGTGCGGCCGTCATCACCTCGCAAACCTTTTCATGTGAATCGCCCGAGTACAAATGACAGCTACGCCAATGTACTGCCCTTATATACTTCGTGTATGCGACATTACGACCATCTGTATATGTGTATATCACTGTTCCACGACATTTGTCACCTCGGTGTAAGTTGGGTTACCTGTCTCAAGGGGCATGAAATATTTTCTGGGTGTTTTAATTTGTTTACTCAGTATTAAATTGTGGTCCTGACTGCCCTCTACTTACTCCATGGAATATAAATTACGTTGTTCGACTTCAGCAGATCAAACTTTAGTTCCGGCATACGTATTTAAGTCATTTACAATATTTTAGATAATTTCGTATGCGACCGCGGATCTTGAGCTATGTGAGTTCGTTTTTCAACTTTGCCTTCCTCCAGATCAGAGTGCTGTGCCCAGATTTTTACAGTAAGTAGATTCCATACCTCAATAGCGGATCTGTACGGTCCCGAAAATATGGCTGTGATAACTTCTTCATTGGATTCATAACGCTTTCCAGCCACGAACTTGTTTAGACGTTAGAATACGTGGAAGACAGATGATGTCAAACATGATGAAGAGAGTTGATGTTGTAACGCTAAGTACGCCTAGTTCCTCAATTTTGTCTTTGACGTAACACTTTATAGTAACAGAATTACGTCTGGAATCAAGGCCTCCCTGTTACTTAATTTTCCTTTTAGTTTGTCCAGAACACTTCGTATTTGTCAATTACTTATTCTTCCTTGAAAGAAAATCGGAAACAAGAATATTTTTTTTCCCTTTTTTCTCTTTTCACAGTGGGTAAAATATCATATGGACCTTTTTCAGATACTGTTTAGTTTATCCCAGAAATAACCAAATTTTCTCCATATAGTTGTATCACACTGTTTGTTTTTATGTGCAGTTCATGCAAAATGGAAGTCAAGAGCATATAATCTCATCAGGAGGTATCAAACGTCTCTCAAAAATCAAGTACCATGACTGGTCGTCAAGAACGTGATGATGCTTTAAGGAAAGCCGCCAAAATGTCAAATTTAGTGAGTGACATGTTCCACACAACAACATCTGTCCATGGCACACTGCGCATACAGTCTCACGAGGGCAAGTGAACCTCTTCCTTGATTTCCTATTGCAAAATAAATATCAAATGGTCAACGCAGTTTCCAAGATTGGGCATCACGTCAGAATTGATAGCAAACTGTGTAAATGTTTGACCAAATGATCACAGCAGTTCTTGTTGCTTCAGGTTTGTCAATCACGGCCTTTCGACGACCTCTTTCATCGTCATCGCTAATAGATTAGATTTCAATAGGCCGTTAGGTACTCTAGTTGACCGAATTAGGTTATGAGGACGTCACCAAGTCATGGAACTTCCATATGCTACGAGAGATTATGTCAATGCCTATGATTGAAGAAAACGTTGGGTGACTCTGTTTGTTTGTTTGTTACCTTTCAGCATCAAGTGCCATTTCCATGCTTCACTAAAGGTGTAGCGACTGTTGGGTTAAAGCCGACGACGGAGGAAAAGCTCGAAAATGATAAATAGAACATTACAAAAACTCCATGAAGCAGTTATTAAAAAAACGTTACCGCGAAAAACTACGTACTCTATTTGACATTAAGTCATCTTGTCTTTTTCGTTTTTGAATCCGCTCTTCCCCAGCCGCAGTTTTAGAAGAAATATTGGAGTTACGAGCCAACGGCCTTGCCGCAGTGGTAACACCGGTTTCCGTCAGATCACAGAAGTTAAGCGCTGTCGGCCTGGGCTAGCACTTCAATGGGTGACCATCCCGTCTGCCGAGCGCTGTTGGCAAGCGCGGTGCACTCAGCCCTTGAGGCAAACTGAGGAGCTACGCGATTGAGAAGCAGTGGCTCCGGTATCGGAAACTGGCATAAGGACGGGAGACCGTTGTGTTGTTTAACACCGCTATCCCCCGTCCGTATGTCAGTTTCCGAGACCGGAGCTGCTACTTCTCATGCCCTTCTATATCCGCATCCAGTGACGCCTGTGGACTGACGATGACGCAGTGACCGGTCGGTACTGTTGGACCTTCATGGGCTGTTTGGGAGGAGTTTAGTTTTATTGGAGTTATGACATTTTTTCGAATGAATACTTTTTCAAACGATGGTATACCTCAACATTACATGCTCCCAATAATTTTAATAACATAATTTATTCACTCAATATCAATCTGACAGAATAGTTTTAACGAGGGTTCTCGCGCCGAAATATGATGTAAACGAAGTAACTGGATGTGCATTCGTGTCATCACATACAGATAAATACTATAGTTTATTGATTAAGATGTATATGCTATAAAACGTCACTTACAGCGAAAAACGCTCTTCTTTGATTTGGTTTCCAATGGAATGCGTGAGGCTGTTAGTGGACAAAGGGCAAGCGCTCTACCACATGAGAGAGATAAACAGCAAGAACATCGTACTAATGGCGAGCGAGACGACGGTCTGATGATGAATATCAAGACTTGCCAGAGGCGGTGGCACGCACATCCGTGTCGAGCACCCATTAGGTCCAGTAAAAGCCGCAAATGAATCTCTTGGACACGGGTACTCGGTCTGTAACCGTCCGCCAAGGCGACTGCCTGCGTAGCTGACGACAGCTCTTCTGGCTTCGTAGCCGCGATCCTTTTGGCATATTGCCATTCTCCTCTTGATGCTTAAATGTCCATGACTGTAGAGCTGGTACCCGTCTTCCCGAAAAAGGTCTTCAGGAAGACACTGCACGATGACGCTAGGAGTTGAAGTAGGTGGTTCGAATTCCTGTGTTGCAAGAAACAATCAACGAGAGATTTTGGGGAGTAAAGGCCGGAGATGCAGCTGTGTTACGTTGGTGATCATTAGAATGTGTGTCAGTATCTCCAGTCTTGGTCCCTATTTCCTTTCGCCATCACTAGCAACGTTCATTTCTAGCTCATCGTCGGCAGAACAGTATGTCCCTGAAGAGAAACGCACTACCCGTTTGCACATATGAGACAACATCAAGCTAGAGCAACGTTGATAACTTTCATTAGCTCCAACAAAGCTGTATTGCACACTTTCTATGTAACTTATCGGTGAGTATCGGACTATCCTCCTTTCTATGTCAACTGAGCGAGGTGGTGCAGAGGTGAGCACACTGGATATGCATTCGATAGGCCAACGGTTCTGACCCGCGACCGACCATCAAATGTTCAAATGTGTGTGAATTCCTAAGGGACCAAACTGCTAACGTCATTGGTCCCTAGACTGTCACACTACTTAAACTAACGTAAACTAACTTATGCTAAGAACAACACGTACACCCGTGCCCAAGGGAGGACTCGAACCTCCGACGGGAGGGGCCACACAGTCAGTGACATGGCGCCTCAAACCGCGCGGCCACTCCGCGCGCCGACCGACTATCCAGCTTCGTGTTTTCCGTGACTTCCCCAAATTTCTCCAGGCAAATCCCGGGATGTTTCCTTTGGAAGGGCACTGCTGATTGCCTTCCCTATCCTTGAAACAGTCCAAGCTTGCGCTCAGTTTCTGATGACCTCGATGTCGAAGGGGCGTTAAGCAATGTTCTTCCTTTTTTCCTTCCTTCCGTCCTTACTCCCTCCTGTTCTGTAACGCTCAGTCGCAATAGAAGAAACTGGCCATTGCCGAGTCATGTGTGCTGCGAACGTGGCAGGGAAAACGACTGGACTACGCTGAAACGCCAAAGAAACTGGTGCAGGCATGCGTAATCAAATACAGAGATATGTAAACATGCAGAATACGGCGCTGCGGTCGGCAATGTCCACATACAACAAGTGTCTGCCGCAGTTGTTGGAGCGGTGACTGCTGCTACAATGGCAAGTTATCAAGATTTATCCGGCCGCTGTGGCCAAGCGGTTCTAGGCGCTTCAGTCCGAAACCGTGCTGCTGCTACGGTTGCAGGTTCGAATCCTGCCTCGGGCATGGATGTGTGTGATGTCCTTAGGTTAGTTAGGTTTAAGTGGTTCTAAATCTAGGGGACAGATGACCTCAGATGTTAAGTTCCATAGTGCTTGGAGCCATTTTATCAAGATTTAAGTGAGTTTGAACGTGGTATTGTAGTCTTCGTACGGCCGGTGGGACATAGCATCTCCGCGATAGCGATGAAGTGGGGATTTTCCCATACGACCATTTCACGAATGAACTGTGAGTATCAGGAATTCTGTAAAACACCAAATCTCCGACGTACTGCTGCCCGAAAGGGATCCTGTAAAAACAAACTAGCGACGACTGAAGAGAATCGTTCAACATGACAGAAGTGCAACTCTTCCGCAAATTGTTGCAGATTTCAGTGCTGGGTCATCAGCAAGTGTCAGCGTACGAACCATTCAACGAAACGTCATCGACATTGGCATTTCGAGCCGAGGGTCCACTCGTGTACCATTTGATTACTGCACGACACAAAGCTTTACGCCTCGCCTGGGCCCGTCAACACCGACATTGGACTGCTGATGACTGGAAGCATGTTGCCTGGTCGGACGAGTCTCGTTTCAAATTGTATCGAGTGGATGGACGTGTACGGGTATGGAGACAACCTCATGACTACATGAACCCTGCTTGTCAGCAAGGGACTGTTCAAGCTTGTGGAGATTTAGTAATGGTGTGGGGCGTGTGCAGTTCGAGTGATATGAGACCCCTGATATGTCTAGGTACGACTCTGACAGGTGATACGTACGTAAACATCCTGTCTGATCACCTGTATCCATTCATGTCCACTGTGCATTCCGACGGACTTCAACAATTCCAGCAGGACAATACGACATCCCACACGTCCAGAATTGCTATAGAGTGGCTCCAGGGATACTCTTGTTAGCTTAAACACTTCTGGTACCTACCAAACTCCGCAGACATGAACATTTAGCATATCTGGGATGCCTTGCAACGCGTTGTTCAGAAGGGCTCTCCACACCGTCGTACTCTTACGGATTTATGGACAGCCCTGCAGGATTCATGATGTCAGTTCCCTCCAGCACTACTTCAGACATTAGTCGAGTCCATATGTCTTGTTGCTGCACTCCTGAGCGCTCACGGGGGCCGTACACGATACTAGGCAGGTGTACCAGTTTCTTAGGCTCTTCAGTGTAGATTCGGAAGGAATACCTCCAAACGACGGACTAATGTCTAAACGCTTCAGATATGAATACCCGTTAAGTGAAATTACACGAATGATAACCATCTCATTTAACGTTACCTGATCAAAGAATGAGAAGTGCCACATTGAGAATGAAAAAATGCTGATTGCTGAAATATGAGACTGAAGTCAAGGTAAAAGAAGAATAGCCCCGAGAAAAAACACGTTTTCAAATCTAAGATATATTTCACGGTTCTTTAAGATATGTGATTGTATCACACTTGTTTTAAATATCTGATATGTGATATATCTGATATACGATGTAGAACATCCTTGGAGTTTCCCAGAGTTTGAAATGAGCGTATGATAAAATACTAAACAGAAAATGTATCAATTAGATGAAAGAGCGAACTGTGGAATTTCAGATTTTTTTATAGAATATACGAGGGAGAATGTGAAAGAATCCATACAATTTTACAGACAAAATATCATGTGGCAGTTGATGCTGTTATAAGAAGCAGTTGTACGTTCGAAATTAAAGCAAGCGGTGGCTTGTGTATGGAATGATGAAACTGAGAGACAATTGGTCAGGAAGGAAAATGTTAAGAAATTTAAATATTAACGTTTTATCGCCGTCTGAGTCATTAGAGACAGGGCACTAGCTCGCTTCAACGAGGATGGCAGAAATAATATACCATGGTGTCATGGAGGAAATCATCACAGCATTCTTGCATTTCCGTTTAGAGAAATCCCGTTAGGCCTGATACGACGGGGACTTGAGTCTTGAATATTACTGGGTGTAAATGTGGAAGCGGCTACTTGTAAAAATGGCAGAAGACAAGATTAAGGTTACCTGCGGTATGAGACAGAAAATCGATCAACTGAAATGAAGACCCGAAAAAAATATGTGGAAATGCAACTTAGACGTCTGTGCATTATTATGTACTTCGACCTTCCGCCGTTAATTTCCTTCAGGACGTAATTTTCTTCTTCCTCCGTAAGTCAAACTCGAGACGTCGTTTTCCGAACAATCTCTCGTTTGCCAGCAACATGATCTGGTTGCGAGGTATAATTTATTTTAAGCCAATTCACTATGGCTTGTAATTTCCTCTTTACTATGCTTTGGCTTGTTACTACGCTGTCTCTCGTGTAATTTTGAAGACTGTGGATCTTAGCGTAAATACGGACCTGTTTTATCCTTTCTGGTTCCTGTCTAAAGCTATGTGGCTGTCGCCTGCCATCATGTAATAATTATTGAGCCCAGACGTTATCCCCAGACGTTATGTGGATGTCTTCCATTAAGATAAAAACTTCAGTATAACTTTTCCACTTTTCCTCAGTGCAAAGTACTTCATGTCAAATAATTACAGTTTTTTAATTATCAGTACTTAGCTGTCCAGTAAGTTCGTTTTCTTTTGTACGGGAAAGATACTATAAACTTAGGCAGAGCTGATAAGGAAAATGGGAGTGCATGAGTGTGCATATCGTTCACGACGCTTCCTCCCCTCCTCCTAAAATGTAGCACAGGTACTTCATTAGCCACAGTCAAAAACAAGTGTTTTGAGTGTATTAAGTAGAATACGAAGAAAGCTCTGCGATACGAGCCTCAGACGGAGAAATCAGGACAGACCGAACGCCGCGTCGTCCTAAGCCAACAGTTGGATGCTGTATGACAAATATGTGGCTCAGTGCACCGCTCTCTCGGTCGTTGTGCGCTTTGCAGACTTCGGAGCCGCTTCTTCTCATTCGTGTAGCTCATCAGTTGGCATCTCGAGCTTGAGTGAACGTCGGTCTAGTCCTCTTACCGACGAAATATCTCTGGTAGTACTGGAAACAGAACCCGAGTCCTCCGCAGGGAAGTCAGCCACGCTGACCACTGAGCTACAGAGGCGGAAAGATTATATCAAAACATTTGAAATGGCGTTACCAACATAAAACCCTAAACAACTTACTTACACATTCTATATGTTTTATTTTATTATTATGAAAATCATAGGCATCTGGGCTACGTTAAATGTAGGTGTGATGGTAGGGACGGAGGAGGGGAAAGGAAGAAAGAAAGAAAGAAAGAAAGAAAGAAAGAGAGGGAGAGAGAGAGAGAGAGAGAGGCAGCTAAAGATTGTGACTCAACCAATATCGGATCCTCAGGATCCTGCAATCGCACCTGTTGTAGTGCTTATCTATAATATTGTATCTGTCATATTGTTCTGTGCCAGTTTTCAACAACGATAATGCTGCGTTTGCTGCATCTAAGGTCGCCAAAATCGTTGAAATAACGACCGTTACGTTGAACGATGCGTGCACTATGTATGCGAAATATGCTGAAACTTTGACGTCGAAAAATTTTAAAGTACTAGTTTTCTCCGAGCCCGAAATATGCCGAATTGTCTGCGAAAAGACGATCGGAGCACGTACACGTGGTGTCAGTATTACAAGCCATTCAAGAGTAGCGGCAGAAAACCACCGACAGAATTCCTACGCTGAAGGAGGAGGATCTCCCAGATAGTGGTGCGGTCGCGGACGTAATGTTCCGCAATTACCTGACCTCTTAATGGACGTGTGGCCAGCAGCTGCACATCCAAACTGGCCGCCTTGCTCTCGGCCGAGATCTCAGATACAGCACTCCGGCCGCACGCACTGCTCGTCGTTCTCACGCTGTTGCGAGCACGGAAGGCTAGGGGCTGCGTACTAGGTGCGTCTCACACTCCTGATTTGTTGTGAGTTACGTTTAAGAGAATGCTCAAACGGTGAGAGACACCATAATTTTTAGCGAAGGAGATGGCGCCGTGGCTACGACACTCAAATCGTATTCGCATGTCGAACTCGGCGGGTTTTATTCCTCAAACCATGCAGCTGAAAGTGCAGTTGTTTAATTATAATAATAATTCCGTATTGCTCAATGTCCGGATGCAAGTCTTCGAATTGGACACATATTCGGCGACGTGTGTGTCCCTAATCCACCCCAGTTCTCCAACAGGGAAAAATTTAACATACACTACTGGCCATTAAAATTGCAACACCACGAAGATGACGTGCTACAGACGCGAAATTTAACCGACAGGAAGAAGATGCTGTGATATGCAAATGAGTAGCTTTTCAGAGCATTCATACAAGGTTGGCGCCGGTGACGACACTTACAACGTACTGACATGAGGAAAGTTTCCAAACGATTTCTCAAACACAAACAGCAGTTGACCAGCGTTGCCTGGTGAAACGTTGTTGTGGTGCCTCGTGTAAGGAGGAGAAATGCGAACCATCACGTTTCCGACTTTGATAACGGTCGGATTGTAGCCTCCCGCGATTGCGGTTTATCGTATCGCGACATTGCTGCTCGCGTTGGTCGAGATCCAATGACTGTTAGCAGAATATGGAATCGGTGGGTTCAGGAGAGTAATACGGAACGCCGTGCTGGATCCCAACGGCCTCGTATCACTAGCAGTCGAGATGACAGGCATCTTATCCGCATGGCTGTAACGGATCGTGCAGCCACGTCTCGATCCCTGAATCAACAGATGGGGAGGTTTGCAAGACAACAACCATCTGCACGAACAGTTCGACGATGTTTGCAGCAGCATGGACTATCAGATCGGAGACCATGGCTGCGGTACCCTTGACGCTGCATCACAGACAGAAGTGCCTGCGATGGTGTACTCAACGACGAACCTGGGTGCACGAATGGCAAAACGTCATTTTTTCGGATGAATCCAGGTTCTGTTTACAGCATCATGATGGTCGCATCCGTGTTTGGCGACATCGCGGTGAACGCACATTGGAAGCGTGTATTCGTCATCGCCATACTGGCGTATTACCCGGCGTGATGGTTTGGGGTGCCATTGGTTACACGTCTCAGTCACCTCTTGTTCGCATTGACGGCACTTTGAACAGTGGACGTAACATTTCAGATGTGTTACGACCCGTGGCTCTACCCTTCATTCTATCCCTGCGAAACCATACATTTCAGCAGGATAATGTACGACCGCATGTTGTAGGTCCTGTACGGGCCTTTCTGGATACAGGAAATGTTCGACTGCTGCCCTGGCCAGCACATTCGCCAAATCTCTCACCAATTGAAAACGTCTTGTCAATGGTGGCCGAGCAACTGGCTCGTCACAATACGCCAGACACTACTCTCGATGAACTGTGGTATCGTGTTGAAGCTGCATGGGCAGCTGTACCTGTGCACGCCATCCAAGCTCTGTTTGACTCAATGCCCAGGCGTATCAAGGCCGTTATTACGAGCAGAGGTGGTTGTTATGAGTACTGATTTCTCAGGATCTATGCACCCAAATTGAGTGAATATGTAATCACATGCCAGTTATAGTATAATATATTGTCCAATCAATACCCATTTATCATCTGCATTTCTTCTTGGTGTAGCAATTTTAATGGCCAGTAGTGTACAATCCGAAACCACGTGTCGTTACTGGCGACTCGTCACATCGTTGAGAGCTGAGGGCTAGATTAATGGTAAACTAAAAATTTCCGTGATCCGACCGAAATTCGACCGCGCGACATTTCGGTTTGCAGGCACGCACTTCGCCGCAGTCCACTATGACCGACTTGTTTAATGATAAACGCAAACAACTCCACCGTATTTTTGTCCTGTTTCCTCTCTTTGTATTGTGGTCAAAATGACATTTTTTTTTATTTTCGATTCTGGACGTAGGTGGAAACAGTCATAACAAAACAACAATAACGAAAAACACATTTCCATTTGATAAACAAAAAACAAACAGAAAAAAACAAAAAAATATTACACAAGATTGCAAACACTTCAGTTCCTTCTCATTGTCATCTAACATAAAATATTGTTAATGAACCAGTTGGTGCTCCTCGTACTGGAGACACTTATAAATGTGTTTAGGTAAACTTCATATCATAGTGTCTGGGATATTGTCCTATTCCACCACTGCGGTCTCTATGATGCGCTGTAAGGTCGCAGCAGGGAGAGGAAGATTGAAAACCACTCGTTTGAGCATAGCCCGTGCATTCTCGGTGCAGTTGAGATCTGTAAAATATGGAGGACACTCATCCGACTGATTCTGTGTTCCATTATGATGATGTTCATAAGATTGTAACGATGGAAGCATGCTCTGTCGTCAATCACTGTGAATCCCACCCTAATAATTTCACCAAATACTTGACTGGAGAGCCTTGATAAAGGTGGTGGTCTGCAATAAGAGCTAGTGCGTAAATGTCGTCCTCGTTGCCTCTCACACATGAACATCATTGTTGTCAGGGTAGAAACTGGCACGGTTCTCATCAGAAAAGAGCGTTGTGCCCCACTGCTGCACAGTCCACTGACAGTGGTTTCTTGCCCATGCGTCACGACCCCATCTCCGAACCCGAGGAGGAGCCTTGAGAGGTCTTCTGGCACGTAATAAGTATCCATGGAGCCCACTTCGTATCACTGACACTTGCACTCCTGTCGTTGTTTGGAACTATAAGTACACATGTAGCATTGTGCTGAAGGTTTCTGCGTGCTGTTATATGCAGATATCGATCCTGCACACCTGTTGTTTTTCTTCTGCGGCCATTTCTGTGACGATCCTCAATTGATTCTGTTGCTAGGAACTGTTCGACATACCAGAGACATTACTGTGACTCACAGCAACATTCGCTGTGGTGTCCACCTATCTCAGTCCCTGATCCGTTAGAGTGACTATATGGAACCTCTGATCGTACTTTACTGTTGTCCAGACCACCATGAAGCGACACAAGTTTCGTAATGACACACAGCACAAGTACTGCAACCATTACAAGAGACACGGTTGCCATAGACTGCACACATTGCGCCGTAACGCTACGAACAGGGACCGTTTCAGCTAGAATTACATTACAACCAAATCAGTGTACTGTCATCATGACGTATTTCTGGATCACAACTTTCAAAATTAAAATTTTGGGAATATGTACCATTTATTTTGACCCCTCGTTAACCTCTACTGAGGAAAATTCCACCTAAGACAAACATGTCGCATTCGATCCTTCTCGCAACAGAATTATAAGAAGATTGAAGCAGTCGAAAACAGGCAGCGGCAGCGACAAGAATCGATACCCGGCTGTGACGTCAGGCTCTGCGTGAGAAACAGCGCGTCGCGCCGTCAGTCGGGCGGCGAAACGAGACTCGAATTACTGCCGGCTCTGCACGATAGCTCGCCGCAGCTGCCTATCGATTGTGGGTGGCGATAGCGTCGCGCGCGGTACCGTAAACCTCGCGCCGTTTAGACTCGCCGCGTTAATTTCTGTTAGCGCTGCCGCGGTAACACCCTTACCAAGCATTTAATACACGTGCAGGCTCCTGCGACGGCACCTTCTGTCACATCACTGTCACATTTAGCGTTTTCCATGACATATTGTGGTAGATCGGCGATTCCTGTTAAATAACTTGAAGAGACTGTATTCTATTTGCCACTGGCAAAGGCCTCTTTCAGACCCACTCCTGATAGGATATAAAGCATCCCTTCTATGTAGCACTCGGAGCTTCCGAGTCGCGTAGCGGCTCGGATTAGAGTCTACTCAGGCTCAGCGATGTTGTGCACGAGACAAATTACACGACGTTCTGGTACGGAAACACAACTAAAATGCTAGAGTCCGAACTGTCAGAGTTATTCATGGTAACCATTAGGCAATTGCGACTCTACTTTTAATTGCTATGTATTTTAAACTGTAGCCCTCCGTTCCTCTAAAAAATGTCGACATTTATAAGTTACATAAAACTGTTTATTGGGGAATCCGGATTAATCCTTCGACCTGCTACTCTGTTTAAATAAGGGTCGTCAAACTCGCTTTGGTCCGCGTGACAGAGCTACTCTTACACAACTAATAAATATCCTGTAGTTATCCAATGGCTGTCAAAAACACTGTCAAATCCGACCAGTGGATTGGAAAACGAGGAGCACCACGAAGAGCCGCTACACCGTCTCTAACTGTTTTAAGCATAACCTGCAGGTAATTTCTACTATTCAAAAAATAGAATAACAGTCTAATGTCAAATAGAAAAAAAGACACGCACAGAAACACCAAACCTCAAGTTTCCACTGAAACAAACAGAATGTGTTGTCGCCAACAGGGTGGGCAACATAAAACTGGACTGGTAAATATTTCATTCACCTGAAGATAGACAACTAAGCTCATATCGTCAGTCGTGGGCGTGGAAGATTTAAGTTGGGTTGCGTAACTTAATGCGCATGAAATATTTTCCGGACTAATTTCATTTTGCCCTTCTTGTCTTCGACATCACCAAGTATCCTTCGTTCACTAAAAAATAATCCAGCCAATTAATGGCTCTACACTCCGCTATGCGGCCTCTCCAACCGAGTATGTCTACGCGCACCAAGTTGCAACAATCGTCTGCATAATCGAAAAATGACCAAGCCTAATTCCACGGCTCCACACAAGAACACACTTGGGAAATCTCTAAAAACATTTCATACTAGCAGATGAACTTTACTGATTTGAAACTTCTTGACAGGTTAAAACTGTGTGCTAGACCAAGACTGGAACATCGGACCTCTGCCTTTCGTGGGCAAGTGCTCCACCGACCAGTCTTTCCAAGCACGACAAATGATCCATCCTCTCAGCTTTACTTCCTCCAGGACCTCATTTCCCACATTCCAAACACGAAAATCTGGCAGGGCTATCACCCGTGGAAGAAGGGACATTCCGGGATATTTCTTAACCTCAGATTGGGATGTTTTCGGAATAAAATATCGCTGTGCAGCGGAGTGCGTGCTGCAGTGTGAAAAATCATTTTGAACCTGGATTGATGATTGAGGAGCATTAACTTCACACTAATTTGAAATACCAGCTTCCCCACACCCCAAATGGCTGATCACCGACTCCAGATTTCGACGATCTTCAAAATTGCTCCACAAAAATGCTTTAACATTAAGGCCTTTCAGCGCATTAGCTTTAGGAGCCGAATACATGCGTTCCAATTGACTATTTCCTGTTCCCGATAGTAGAACATTTCTGAAAAGCGCTGCTTCCTGCCAGAGCTTTTCGAAGTTGATTTCCTACATACGCCGGAAAACATCTGCTATCGTGAGAAAATCACTCGTCATTGTGCTTGGATAGTAGCTCCAGACCAAAACCCATTTAGAAGGTTTTCGGAAAGTTCGACCTATAATCTCTAGGCTGGACAA
This sequence comes from Schistocerca americana, assembly GCF_021461395.2. Taxonomy (NCBI): domain Eukaryota; kingdom Metazoa; phylum Arthropoda; class Insecta; order Orthoptera; family Acrididae; genus Schistocerca; species Schistocerca americana. The sequence goes on along the minus strand of NC_060121.1, from coordinate 283,474,032 downwards.
GACCACCTTATCCCAGATACCGGGCCGCGCGGGGTAGCCGCGCGGTCTAAAGCATCTTGCCACGATCCGCGCGGCTACCTCTGTCGGAGGTTCCAGTCCTCCTTAGTGTAAGTTCGTTCAATGAAATATGTATTCATTTTGGGTCATTGTAGGGCAGGAAGTGGTGGATTCTATTTGCCCTTGTTATCCTTTTTGGCGTATTTCGGGCTTATTTATTTATTTTGGTATGAACGGTTTTCTCTGCACCCTCTTTCGACTAGTACTGCCTGTTCTCAATTCGAGCCTTCATCAGGCCACCTGTGATACATGTTTTCTGTAGTGAGCAAGAGCATCTCTGAAAACCGAGATTGTTAGCACCTAAGAACCTGAAGATGTCTATTATATTGCAATGTCAGCTAAAGTAAGGTTTTGGAAGTCTGATGTCTATAATGCTAGTGTGTTGCAGCCAAATATGACGTCAGTTATACCAAATTTTAATTCCTTATTCCAGGATGTGTATTGATTTCATTGAATTCATTCTAAGTGGCTAATATAGTTCATTCTTATTCCTCCAAATACAAACAGGAAGTTAGTTTTTTTTATTACGTTAATCTAGAAAGTACATGTCTGAGAGAAGGTTTTCTTTCATACAAAGCTTTTTTCGCACTACATGGCGTACCACCAAAATATGGTTTTTTAATATCCACTGAGCCGTATTTTTTTCTTATTTCAGTCACTGTTTGCCCTAAATTTAGGAAGCCTATATACTGCTAAACGGCCTCGAGTCCTCAGCACACATTTACACACACTTGTCATCGACTAAGTCTTTGTCCTCTTTCAAAATATTTATGATGTCAGGAAATTTCTGATCAAATTTGCAAGCATGTCGTAACATACTCTAGGTTCTCGAGTGGGTATTTAGTACCTTTTTACACAATCTGCATTGCAAGAAACCTGCTGGCCGAACGGTTCTAGGCGCTTCAGTCCAGAACTGCGCGACTGCTACGGTCGCAGGTTCGAATCCTGCCTCGGGCATGGATGTGTGTGATGTCCTTAGGTTAGTTAGGTTTAAATGGTTCTAAGTTCTAGGGGACTGATGACCTCCGATGTTAAGTCCGATAGTGCTCAGAGCCATTTGAACCAAGCAAGAAACCTACGTATTTCTTTCAAGGTGCCTCATCAGCACGGAACAACTTCTTCTGTAATAATATAGGGCTCTCTTCCCTCACAAGTATATATGCTGCAGTTCTTAGTTTCTCCTCAATCTCCTTTAAGCTTGGTTTGCTCATTTTGCTGCTCCCACCATTATAATGAAGGCGCTGCAGTGAAACTACATACACAATGATATACCTGGCTAGTACTTCGGGTTGACACTTTGACAGCACAAGCTGTTCTCGGGTGCTGCAGGCTAAACGGGTCCCGTGAAATTCGGCAGGCTCGCGGAAACCCAAGGTGGCCCGCTTTAACCACTTTTGTCTCCGTTGCGGCAGGTTGAGTTGCTTTAATGGTTGCGGCGGAGATAGGGGCAGGCAGGCTAAATGAGAATTTGTACACCTCTGACAATCACACATGCTGCTTCTTTGGGCTACCACACCTTCGTATCCTCCTGACACTGCACCGAATGACTTCTTCCTCTTTCGTAGGATGAGGAAACTATTGCTTGATCGGCTTTTCCAGAACGATGACGAAGTGATTTTGAGGAAACATCTACGGAACAGCCGAAATGTAGACTTCTGCAACCAAGGTCTGCGTTAAGACATCCATCACTGGGAAAAATATGTCGTATTGAAGATGAAAATATAGGAAAGGATTGACACCATTATCAACTGATTTTTTCTGGAGTGCAATTTAAAGCCTTATGACTACTCCGCATAAAGGACGTTTGGTTTCGTGCGTATCTAGTCTAGGAAGAACGTGAAAGTCTGACACCAGTTGTTATCCCCACTGCCGCTTGAGCGGCCAGCGGGTTCGGTGCCTGTGTTGGCTCACATGGTGTTGCAGAGGCACGCATGGGAGCTGTCGGCACGCGAGGCGGCCCTTAACAATTAGCAGAGCGCAGGGCGAGGCTGGGGTTCGCAGGCGGTACGGCTCAGCCTGGCGTGCCCGGGCGCCGTTTCACAGCGGGCCGCGGCGCCTCCCGCGGCAGCGGCAATGACGGGTATCGGCCGCTGTTCGGGCCGCTCACTGGCTTCGCGTGAGACTTCGAATGTGGCGCGCAGACGCCGAGTTTTCCAAAGCAAACTTTAACGGCGAATGATTATCTAAATTACAGCGTGCAGCCCCTCGGGTACTTCAACAGTCGAGTTTGCCCCAACCGTCTGCCGATGAACGCCGGTTCGGTTTTTATCATATTCCGTTTCGACCTCTGGAATCGATGAGGCGTACAGATCGTTTCCTTGGCCACAGACGGCAGGCGTTCCTCTGACATCTTTCTTTTCTTCCACCCAGCAAGCACTCTAAAAGTTTGAACGGTGTTCATGTCGGCGTACTTGCTGCTGTTTCTGTTTTGCGTAGTGTTTGGGCTACCTTTTATCCCCTGGCCGCAGAAGCATGGTTTTACAGCACAGAGGAGAGTGTTCGGTATGATCTTTGGTGTCAAAGATCCAGATCTACATCTTTGCTCTGAGATGTGGAAGGCCTTTTGGCAACACAAGATTCCGGTAATGCTTGTGGGAGCGGGGCCAGGCGGATTGGAACAATTCATAGGCGAGGTAAAGCTGGCGATTGTTTCACGGTTTTGTTTCAACCTTTCATACTTAAAAGCGTTATCAGAGGTGGACGACGGTTATCGAAAGGTGTGATATGTTTATGTCGTGCAATAACTTATTTCTTGCTCACAAATATTTGAAATAAATATTATGGTGTACAACACGAAGTGTCATGCAATTCAAATGGTTCTAATGGCTCTGAACACTATCGCACTTAACATCTGAGGTCATCAACCCCTAGAACTTAACTACTTAAACCTAACTAACCTAAAGACATCGCACACATCCATGCCCGAGGCAGGATTCGAACCTGCGACGGTAGCGGTCGCGCGGTTCCAGACTGAAGCGCCAAGAAGCGTTCGGCCACAACAGCCGGCTCATGCAATTCATTTGTAGTGCAGGGGCTTGAATAAATTTATCTTAGACAGAAAGGGCTAGGATACTTCCTTGATAATTCTTCCTTCCCCCCCTTCATCCCCTATTCTTCCCCTCCTCTCGCAAGACAATTCGTGCTCCTCGTTTAGTTCATTTCGCACGCGCGCACGCGTATGTGCGTGTATGTGTGTGTGTGTGTGTGTGTGTGTGTGTGTGTGTGAAATCAAGGCCACCTATTCTTAAGGCATCGCGTGCAAGGTGAGTGTATTTCAGAAATAACATTCGCAATCAGATAGCATCTGCACACATAAAATGAGTTGTTTTCAGGATATATTCAGTCCTGTATCGTCCCTGCATACGAAGAGCACACTAGCTTCACACAGCAGTCGTACCTTCCAGGGCAACGATTCTAAATAAAAATAAATGTATTTCATTTTTCTATATTGATAACTACGGAAGAAGCACACCACTGAAAGACGGATGGATAGAGACGAGATTATTAGAGACAGCACTACTAAAAGTTCCAGGCAGGTGTATTGCATTAACACCAGTAGGCGACATGATTTGGTTTTGCTTCCGTCTTTAGCAAAATCACCGTTTTCTCATCTTTACTAAGCACACATATTACAGTATCATTTTTTCTTTTTATTCTTTTCTTTCTATTAAAGCATAGAATCAATTGCTTGCTACTGTCCATATGGAATTTCATATGTTAAGTCGCATAGTGCTCAGAGCCATTTGAACTTTTTTTATGCGCAGTGAACAGAGTTCCATCACGGAGCGCTATGTATTCATTTATTATTTTTCTTTCTTCTACTCTAGTTTTCGGTATTTGGTAGTTTTCTTCAATTATCAGTATGTGTGGGGGACTGTTGCCACATTTGACACTTTTTAGGTCCGTGCTGAGTGCTGTTGGTTTGTGCTCCATATCCAAAATGTGTTCTGTGAATGTAGAATGGCAGCTCTTACTTTTTAGTGTTCTTCTGTGTTTTGCGTATGTGTTATTGAAATTTCTACTTGTTTATCAAATCTAAATTCTGTTGTACCCTTGACACGTAAGCTAACAAAGAACAGTTGCGTTTGCCTGTGTTGCTAAGGGATACCCTTAGTTTCCCTTTTTTTTTTTTTTTTTTTGAGTTCCCGGTATTGTAGGTTATTTTCTATACTTGTTTTGCATGTTACCTATCGTGTGAGCTGTTTTGTTGTTTTAAGTGAGGATGTACCAACTTTTTGTTGTTGTAGATGCTTCCTGTTCATGTATGTTTGTGTTCTGAGTGTTTGAGTGTGCATGTTCTGAGTATTTACGTACTGTCTGCGTGTGTTTGGTTTTGTGAGCTATGTGTCTCCTTAATCTTGGTTTCAGTTTTGCCGTTCAGTCTGTCTTCAATGTATCTATAGTTAATTTTTGTAGTTGTCTTCTTTAAGCAGAGTTTTATTCGGTCTGTGGTCCATGTATTGTAAACTGGCTTGTTTTTGTCTGGGGGGTCTGAGTTTTTGTATATGGATGTGGTGGTGGTAGTAAATTCTATATGAAAAACAGATATCGATTGCTGTGACCGTTTATTGTGAGATAAAGAATATTTAACGTTTTTTAATTTTTTGTTTCAGTGGTGAATTTTATTTTTGGGTGGACTATGTTGATGTCATTGTTGAGTTGTGAATAAAACTGGATATTTGATCTAAAAGGCATATGATATCATCTACATAGCGATAGACATTTGCACCAGGCTAAAAATTCTCAAATTCAGCAACAGCCTCCCACAAAAACTAATAATTGAAGAAACCTACCAAATATAGAAAGGTATAGTATAGTAGAAGGGGAAGAAATAATAACTGAATACACTGTAATCTGCAGTGGAACTCAGTTCTCTGCCCTCAAAGAACTCAGACAACCCAACCCATAAACAAACAAACATCCCGCAAACACACACACACACACAAACACACACATACAGTACACACAAACCCACACCCACCCACCCACCCACCCACACACACACACACACACACACACACACACACACACAGAGAGAGAGAGAGAGAGAGAGAGAGAGAGAGAGAGAGAGAGAGAGAGAGAGAGAGAGAGAGAATCTTTCGCACAGAATGAAATATGCTTAACCACAGTAGTCTTAACATTCTCAGGCGTAAAGTTTCGGTGTAAAAATGTTTTCTGTATTAAATTGTACATGGTTGCAGATGACAACCTCTGAAAGAAAAACAGCTATAGCGCAAAGTGCAGTAAGCCACAGAAACTGCAGCGTGTGTTAACATGTTATATAGTTCTTTTGTGTTTCCACTTAAAAAGCGAAATTCTACATGTACAGATGTTATTGTTGTTGTTGTGGTCTTCAGTCCTGAGACTGGTTTGATGCAGCTCTCCATGCTACTCTATCCTGTGCAAGCTTCTTCATCTCCCAGTACCTACTGCAACCTACATCCTTCTGAATCTGCTTAGTGTATTCAACTCTTGGTCTCCCTCTACGATTTTTACCCTCCACGCTGCCCTCCAGTACTAAATTGGTGATCCCTCGATGTCTCAGAACATGTCCTACCAACCGATCCTTTCTTCTGGTCAAGTTGTGCCACAAACTTCTCTTCTCCCCAATCCTATTCAATAGTGATCTACCCATCTAATCTTCAGCATTCTTCTATAGCACCACATTTCGAAAGCTTCTATTCTCTTCTTGTCCAAACTATTTATCGTCCATGTTTCACTTCCATACATCGCTACACTCCATACAAATACTTTCAGAAATGACTTCCTTACACTTAAATCTATACTCGATGTTAACAAATTTCTCTTCTTCAGAAACGTTTTCCTTGCCATTGCCAGTCTACATTTTATATCCTCTCTACTTCGACCATCATCAGTTATTTTGCTCCCCAAATAGCAAAACTCCTTTACTACTTTAAGTGTCGCATTTCCTAATCTAATTCCCTCAGCATCACCCGACTTAATTCGGCTACATTCCATTATCCTCGTTTTGCTTTCGTTGATGTTCATCTTATACCCTCCTTTCAAGACCCTATCCATTCCGTTCAACTGCTCTTCCAAGTCCTTTGCTGTCTCTGACAGAATTACAATGTCATCGGCGAACCTCAAAGTTTTAATTTCTTCTCCATGGATTTTAATACCTACATGTACATATAGTAAACAGAAATTTTTCATGTAATTTAACAAAAGGCAAATAAAACCCTCTGATTATGCCGTAACTTCAGCGAAGTGACGAAATGCCCTTATTAATCCTGAAGATATTCTGCTCTGGCCATAGTGCTGTTTTCGCCTTTTGGTTACGTTTATAAAGTGCGTTCTAAACGCTGTAATCATTTTTGAAACAAATGAGGGAGTCTCAGATATTTTCATTTTATTTACTTTATTTAACGTAATCACATTATATGATTTATTTCGATATTATACAATCCAATCTTCATACTTTCACTTAGTGTTCCGATTAATCCATATCCGCAAGCGTCATTCAAACAAAAATGGACTTCAAATATTAATCAGAACAACTACATGACTTTTGTCGGTTTCTGGCAGTACTTTGTAAACTACTTGATCTGACTCAAGGCTTTCGACCTGTCTTCATCTCTTTCATAACATTGTAAGCTCTAATACTCTTGTCAAAGTGTAAGACTAACACCCAACGGATAAAGCGTAACATCAGCCTAAGCGAAACCTCTGCCTCTGTTGATGTGCCTGCAGAGGCTCGAAAACATGTTAATGGTACAATATATCGCACCAAAAAACTAAAAAAAAATGACTAGCTGCATTTTAATTCTGGAATAAATCGCCGTTTTAAATGAAAGTTGCAGTTCGTCGTCCATAACTGATATACTGAAGTCTCTCATTCTAGCAGGGTAACGTTACCCGAAGAAAATCAAGAGATATCCTGAAAGGTGACCAGGTAATTTTTAGCTGCTAAGTTGGAAAGGTATCCTATCACTCTTGTTGTTGGTTCATCTGCTACACGAAATGAGGTTCAAAAAAATTAAGATCGAATTTTTCAGCACGCAGAGTCACATTTGTGCTCTCGCACTCCTATACGAAAATCTCCAAGTAATCTGTCTGGCGTAGTTTCACTAACCACTGAACGGTTCGACTGCGTTTGTGCCTTCCTCCTATTGACTAACATGGCGAGATTACGACAAGATTACTGGTATTCTATCGTGGAGTTGCCATGGCGTCTTCCATAGGATATGGGTTGGTACTCCGTAACAGAGATTAATGAATCGAGTTAAAAGTTCCATCGTCATATAATTTGCTAACGAACCACATCCAGTTTTAACCGCGGTTATAATATTCTTCGTTCTGCGCAAGAGATAAAGCGAGGAGTCGCGACGGTAAAGCAGAAAAGTTAATTCGAAACCCCGTCCAGCGATTCAGCTTGCGTCTTACGAGGCATCCCTAACTCATTGCGAGTAAATGCTGCGATGATTCCCACAACAAGATACTGCAGATTCCTAGCCATTTCTGATGCCCTAAGCCAGATTTCATACTGCTCTCAATTCCTAAACATGTATGACAAGCGAATCGAGCACGCTTCTCAGAGACAATGATTTACCGTTAATCTGCAGAGTTAGGTCCCCTTCTTGTCCGTGGCTGAAAACAGTGTCGTGCGTAACTGACGCTAACCGACGGGAACACAATGGACGCGCGAATCAGGCACTTCTTACTCGCACTCTTCTCGAACCAGTCGCATGTTCCTTAATCTTTCTCTGATCGGTTGCGGATTAAACCACGCCGAGATACGCCTTTGTTCCAGTTCGGTTCTCAATATCTTCGTTTGATAAAGCGAGGGCGCTGGACCCGGAGTGAATAGTACGCGTGATCCCAGATCATTTCCAGTTCCCCCGGCGGCTAGCGGTACTACTACTTCGCGGCAATTGCGGGAGAAAACATCAAGCGAGCCGCTATTTGGAAAAGCCCTTCCTCATCGTTTAAGACGTTATACGCTTTCCGGGTGAGCGTGCCAACACGGTAACGGGCGTTGTCGCTGGTTGTATCGTCGTCTTGTAAACGTTATCTGGGTCTCGTCTTTCGCTCTGTAGAATAATTTCTGTTCCGAGAGAAGGGAGGATGTTAAACGACCTCTCAATATAGAGGTCATTAGCGACGGAACACTAACTGGGATGGGCAACGACCGACGAAGGAATCGTTATCGGTAATATTGATGGAACGGACGTGACATTCGCCTGAAGAGATTCAGGACAACATCGGAAAACGTAAATTCAGGTGGTCGGAATGGGCACCTTCCCGCGAATACTAGTCCAGTATCTTTAACGCTTTATCAACGTTCTCGGTTTCCATCGTGAATATATTCCAATGATCGTTTATGTCGTCCTCCTTAGAATGGAGCTATGTTATATGAATGAAGCATAAGCTGAAAAAGTGGTTGGTGCAAGAACTAGTTTTGATGGTGTTCCGTGTGCCGGATAGAGACATTAGAACACACAATTCCTTTAGTTCTTTTCTAGAAGAGTTATTTATAATGTTCGGTCTAATCCTACTCAAGGTTGTAATGGCATCACTGGGTAAGCCCCTTAATGATCTGGCTTCACGAATCTCTGTCTTGGGCGCGGTGACTTGCTAGCTGCGAGCCCATTCTGTCAACCTCTTAATCTGGTCTACCGCAATGGTGCGCGTCCTCTAGTTTTTCGGTCGTCGACTTTTCTCTCCATGATGGTTCTTTACTTTGTGTTTTATCTTCTGGAAATGTGTCCAAAATAATTCAGCTGATTTTGGTTACAATGAGTCGACATTCTTTTTCTGACGCCGTGTTGCTCAGGATCGATTCATTATTTCCATGACATTCGAAGTAATCTTCTATAGGGCCTTATTTCCGGAGCATCAATCCTGCGATGATCCGTCATCTTCATCGCCCAAGTTTCTGCTGCATATATCACGATAGGGAAGATTACAGCTACAATGAGAGTTAGCTTTGTCTTCGCAGTGGTGGAGGTGTCGTTCCAGGTGCGAGCAAGTTTTATTGTAGAATTTCTCGCAGTCCTGATGCGTCTACGTATCTCAGGCTCAGAATCTCCAGCATCAATGACAACACGCCCTAAATACACAAAGTGTCTACTTCGTTCGGCCAATCTTCAGAAGATGGTTTCTAGTTATCTATATTCCTTCCATAAATCTCATCGTCTCTCTCTCTCTCTCCTTTCCTCTCTCTCTCTCTCTCTCTCTCTCTCTCTCTCTATCTCTCTCTCTCATTCACACACACACACACACACACACACACACACACACACACACACACACAACAGTGGTGTAGAACTCTATACTAATTACATGACAAGTTCTGAGATGCAGCACAAAAAGCTTGCAGGCGGTTTGGAACCAATAAGCCGTCCACAGATATACCACTGACGATGAGCAGAGAATGGCTGAAACTACCACAGGTAAAATACATCAACAGAGCCACATTACAGCCAACGAGCTAGGTGAGGCACTGGACTCACATTCGAGAGTAACAGAGTGTAAATCCCATTTCAGCCTTAAGTTTACCATGGTTTACCTATGTCGCTTTCGGTGTTCCCTTTGAAGAGACCACGATCGATTCCTTTGTTGATCCTTGTTTATCTGATGTAATTCTCCGTCTCTAGTGAGCTGACGTGGTATTAAACTTCAAGCTTTCGTAACTTTTTGTCTCTGCCACGTAGATACTCTCCTTTATTAATGTATACACTCATGTTGTAGCCGCCACTGCCTCATTTCATTACAGGACTCACGCCCGTATTTCTTTGCAGCATTGTAACGCCTCTCTCATTCTCATAATTACTGGTAACTGAACCCATATTTTGTAAGAGTGGGGGACAAATATTCGCTTGTCGAAGCTACGAAATTCGTGGCTAATATGCAATCATCGAGCCTGCTCAGAAGCTGAGAATGAGCAGGTGAATTTCAAAATCTAACAGGCATAAGAAAGTAAAAAGCAAATCAAAAATTATTCACCACTAGCCCCTCTCCTCACCACTACACTGATTTGTCAACTGAGCTATCACGTCCACCGTCACTCAATGAATAAGATCTAATTATTTCTGTATCATAATGACTTGTGGCTTGTTCGTATACAGTAACATTTGTAGCACCCGCCTCCGAGACGGGTAGATGAACTAGATCTGTATCGAATCCGCACTCCAGATTAACAACTTTGGCACACTGGTTGGTTAGAATACCTATTAAGCGTACGCCGGACTGTTTTCACATCTTCGCCTTAGAGACGAAACACACACAAGCTTAAAAACTAAACAACACAGAAGGAGGGTCACTCATTCACAAACAAATGGCGCTCATGACATTCCTGTCTTTAGATCGAAGTGAATGTTTTGTCAGCAACGACATAAGGCAAAAAGCAAGTGTGCCGTACATGCAATGACTAAAGAAGCTACTGCTCACCTTGCAAAGAGGGACACCTCGGAAAAAGCAGATCTTCAGGCTTGAAAACTTAGGAAAGGATCGAAAGTAGTTAGATTTCCAGTGCTAAAACGTCTTGGAAAGAACAACACTTCTATCAAGCTAGAGACTACAGTTATTGATTGTTTTCAAGATAATTTAATTACCCAGACAATTAAGTGAAAACTATTGTCTTAGTGAAACTATTTGTGATACAGTGTCTGAAGAAAAAGCCATATTAACACTTATCTGCAAGTGACTCAAATATAGTGTAATATTCTGTTAAAAATGAAATTTATTAATGCAACTTATAAATTTTGCTTCAGTATGGCTTAGTGGTCCAGTTATTAAATGTCAGACCGCAAATAGCAATGGATTGTCGTCACGTTTCGCTCCTTACATCTCTGGAAATGATATGTTAATATGAAAAGTTGCAAGATACGCTGCGGTTCGCAGTCCACGTTAAATCGTATGTTCCTCTATAAGTAGCTGGCAAAGTTAGCCGAAATGTTGGAGGAAGGTGATAGGATACCATCTCCACTAGAATCGTGGCTAGTAAAGCACTGTGAAGTTAAAACCAACCTTCAGGATGACGGTAACTTCACCCATTTATTAACGTTGTTTCTTCCACAAGAAGGACAACAGTACAGCATCACCAGAAAACACTCAACTTTATGCAAAAGCTTTTTGTTTTGACCTTTGAAAGGATGGAGTAATAAGTTAGTGCTCAGTGGCCTGCAGACGTTGCACATAAAATCAGACAGGAAGAAAGATGGGTAAGGAAATGGGCCAAGCTTCTTCAAACATATCATAACAGAATCCAACTTAGGTGATTTATGTAAACTACGGAAAACTTAAATCTGGATACGCTGATATGGATTTGAACATAGCTGCTCCCAAATGTTGGTCCAGTGCCTTTATCACTACTCGCTCTCTTTAACGTTTCAACGTTTTCCGATAGTGTTACTATATTGATGTAAGATGCGTGATGAAGAGTTGGTGCCAAAATATAGAACATAATGCACTACAGTAGTGTGCTTTTATAAGTAAGGGCAGTGGGGAGCAAACTAAATCGTGCCACATGGCCAGATTGCCTCATTTTAGCGGATCCATCTGTAGCATCTTTTTCGCGTCGGTGAGCGCATAATGTTGGACATGTTGTTATCATAGCGTTCATGCGTGACAGGAAAAACACTGAATTTTCCCAATTCCCGTATCTATTTTTCTTCTTTAATGAGCAATAAAAAGTGAAATGTCACATGGAGCATATCCAGGGTCGCCATTCGGTTTGTTACCCCAGTTCCTTCCCTTTCTGTGAAGATGCTTTCCCAATAGTGAAAAAACTGCTATACGCAGTCACCAAAACCTACAACACAAAACATAGAAGTACAAGAGCTCTCACAAAATGCAAAGTGCTATGACGTGGATCTCATTACAGTAGAAACAGCTCAGCATATCGTCTTCCATTGCATTCAGTGCATCCATGAGGTGCGTATCGACTGACTCTTCATCAGTAAACGTAACCGTACTGCTGTGCATTATTGTTAACATATACACGTACCCAGGCCTAACGGAACAGTACTGAATGAAAGATTGAGGGTGGAGAGTGAAGTTGGCATTACTCTAGTCAACAGCAAGTGAGTGTGTGAGTCGAGCCGCGCTGAGTGGCCGCGCGGTTAGAGGTGCCATGTAACGGATTGCGCAGCCCCTCCCACTGCAGCTTCGAGTCCTCCCCCAGGCATGGGTGTGTTTGTTGTTCTTAGCATAAATTAGTTTAAGTAGTGTGTAAGTCTAGGGTCCGATGACCTCAGCGGTTTGGTCTCTTAGGAATTCACACACATTTGAGTGAGTCGAACAAGTTCATTTCTGTGTCACTTTCAGAAGATACAGGACACATACATACATAAAAGAGCACCGAACTGCCTACATCTTAGGCGCAAATTTGTTACCGCTAGCCTTCAACAGAGGACACAAATGGCAAGGACTATTTTATACATCTGACAGACATCAATCTAAATAGTTCTCAAGTGAATAACCATCCGCCAGACACTGATATAAGCTGACTTATGATTCCGCTCAACACTATATCAATACAGTTCCAAAGTCCGTGGAGACAGCATCAGGACTCAAGTACGCCCTGCACAGAGAAGAGTCAAACTGGACGTTCTACAAGTGAACAGAGTTCTCTGGATACAGGCCCAAAGCAGACTAAAGACAAATCAGTGCAAGTGAACACTGAAATAGTATCACCCATTGTCTTCATACGACAGTTAGGTATTTGCTAAGATTCTGTTTATAAATTATTGTAAACTGTCGTTAATTTGTGTTACTATAATTTTGGCAAGGGTGTTGTGTGTAACCGTCTGCTCAACATACGAGACTGTATAACTGTTGTGTGCAAGCAAGCAAGCCAGCCACTTGGTGACAACTACATTCGATGGTAGGTGGTTCTTTTCCTGCCACATTTACATGTTTGACACGTACAGATTTGGCGAATACAAGTTTCCAAACAAGACACAAAGCGGTTACAATCGACATTTGCAATTTTGTGCAGGTATTTTTAGTGTAATACAGAGACCAAGATAAACGCGGGTACGAATCAAACGAAATTAAATTATTTTGTAATGAGCCATGAGATACCATGGGACACTGGTCCCAAAACACTCAGAAAGTATACCTGAAAAATCTATGAATATTGTAGGTAGAATTCGGACGAAACCTGTGTGCCGAAAAGAATAGAGAAAAAAAGAGGTGAAATCTGAGGGAAGAATATCACCATTCGTTTACCTTCCTATATGAACTTTCCGTCAGTACTCACTGAGCAATGTCTTCTTTTTCTAGTGCCTTAGCCGGTAGTTGTGGCCGAGCGGTTCTAGGCGCTTCAGTTCGGAACCGCGCTGCTGCTACGGTCGCAGGTTCGAATCCTGCCTGTGTGCGATGTCCTTAGTTAGGTTTAAGTAGTTCTAAGTCTAGGGGACTGATGACCTCAGATGTTAAACCCCATAGTGCTTAGAGCTATTTGAAGTCTAGTGTCTTCGTCCCCCATCAGAGCAGAGTCGTATGGTTAAGAACGGATTTGGCATGTTTACCCCCACCCAGCACGGAATGTGTGGATCCCAACTATCTGTGTGCAGTGTTACTCGTGTGAAAGTGAGGGAAAGTTTTCTAAATATTTGCAAATAGTGTAACTGAGGCGAGACTTTGATACCTGCCCGGTATTCACCTAGTGGTATGTAGAAAAAACCTAAAACCATATCCAGGCTTGCCAGCACACTGACCGTCGTCATTAATTCGACGGGCATATCCGATCCGGGGCGAACACACCTTCCCATACCGGAAGCGGCGCTTTAACATGCACGGCTACCCACGTGGGTAACTGATAGCAGGTTATTAGATGAAAGTATTAAAAAAAAGACTCCTTGCAAAAATCAGTTAAACATGTTTCCAACAAATGACTGGAAGGAAGCCGGCCGTGTTGACCGAACGGTTCTAGGCGCTATAGTCTGGAACCGCATGACCGCTACGGTCGCAGGTTCGAATCCTGCCTCGGGCATGAATGTGTGTGATGTCCTTAGGTTAGTTAGGTTTAAGTAGTTCTAAGTTCTGGGGGACTGATGACCACAGCAGTTAAGTCCCATAGTGCTCAGAGCCCTTTGAACCATTTGAACTGGAAGGAAATGAATACGACCGCGCTGATTAATTGACTGAATGTGTTAACGAGCCGCTTTTTGCAGAGTCTCTTAGCAGTTACAGTAGTGGAGCGACGACTTCCATCACCTGTAGTTCGCCAGTCTCCTGGAAACCCAGCACAGTTTGGAAGCCGGATGCGGGCTGCTTATACTTCGCCGCAGATGTAACCCCAGCCGGCGCTCCCCGCTGGCGAACCTCGCCGGCGCGCACCTACCCGCCAGCCCCGCGCAAATTAATTTCCCTCCCTCGTTACAGGGTATCGCTGCCGACGATCTGGGAATTTGATTGCGAAATAACAGCTCCGTACCCGAATGAATCACGCCTAATTGGATATTTTAGACCTTTTTGTGGCGGTCGTTAGGCCGCCTCGAAGAGCTTGTTAAGAGCGGACGTTATGAGAAGTCGGACGGTACTCCAGCTCTGTGATAAGGGCAATCGAACAGATACCGTTCAATCTCTTACACTTCCCCCCTCGGCCGTAAATTCTTGTTTGAGAAAAAGAAAACGGCGGTCCAGCGGCCGAACTCCGCTGCGTCCGCTGTGCGTGCGGCCGGAGAGAGCTGCCTGGCTCCCAGCGCTGCTTCTGCAGCCGCTAACCTGTTGCGGTCATTAAGCGATTTAATGTTTGGTTTAGTCGGGTGATAGATCGAAGCGTGTTAGGCGTCGTTATTGCCTGTAAGAATCGACCACCGATTACGACTGCCCATATCAGTATTATACGCATTAAATAAATGTGTTTTCCTGCCTTTAGCGCAGTAAACGGGCGATCAGAATAAACTTGGTCACGTGTTTCACCTTTACGACGAGAGAAGTGAGGGGCTGGTTCTTTCCGCTTAAGGAGATGATCCAGGGAGAGATCTGTCTCTCAAACCCGTGAAAGTGGTATAATGCTCTCCTTCGCAAGATCACTGCTTAGCTGACGAAAGGAGAAAGAGGATGAAGTTTTAACTTTCCATTGCCGAGGAGTCACTGAAAACAGAGCGCAAGTTCAGACTAGACAAGGAAGGATACCGAATCAATGATTGCCATTTGAATTGAATCATAGCCCATTAACGCCACATTTCGCCGCACTGTCCTTCGTTTTTAGTACGTCCAACAATGATTCCTGCAGTTATTTCATGCAGTGTTGCTTGTCTGTTAGCAGTGACAACTTTACGTAAACGCCGCTGATCTCGATCGTTTAGTGAAAGCCGTCGTCCACTGACTTGTCCGTGGTGAGAGGTAATGCCAGAAATACGGCATTCTCGGTACACTCTTTTCACTGTGGATCTCGGAATATTGAATCCCTTAACGATTTCCAAAATGGAATATCCCTTGCGTCTAGCTTCAACTATCATTCCGCGTTAAAAGTATGTTAATTCCTTTCCGGCCATAATCGCCTCGGAAAGCTTTTCACGTGGTTCAACTGAGTACGAATGACAACTCCGACAATGTCCTACTCTTTTATACTCGTATCTCGTGTAAGCGATACTACCGCCATCTGTACGTATCGCGGTCAAATGACTTTTGCCACCTCAATGTAGAAGACGTGTCATTAACAGTCTTCTGAAGCTGGAGATGTTATGCAGTTCTCTGATACTCTGTGGGAGTTTATTCCAGAGTCGGGTTCCAGCTACTGAAAAGGTCTGCGAGAAAATGGCTTAACAATGTAGTGGGACAGAAAGGATTTTGCTCTGATGCGGAAGGGTGGTTTTGCATTTCGTTCAAACAAGAACGTTAAGGTCGAGAAGAGATATGAGCGACGTTGACAAGACAGTAGAAAAGGTAGAGGGTAGGGAAATCTCTGCTCTTATGTGCACGCAGCCAGGATAGCTGTTCATAAGAGCGTGAGCGAACACAGGTATTCATAACCAATTCCAGGCGATGTGAACTTTCCTGATAAAGACCTTAGAGGATAACATCGTTGTAATCAATAATTGGAAGAATAAGTGTTTGTGAAGGTTACCTTTGCAGGACAAGAGGAAAGAGCTTTTTATATTTTTAAAGGATGTAGTGATGCTGATGTCTTGTTGCACATTGTGGTATTTGCTACAATGAAAGAAGCATATATCCTGCATAAGATTTTAGAATAGATGCGTTTTCCCATTCTACAATTAACCCCTTACCGCAACTATCTAATTCCAATCCAACAAACATGATAGAACAGAAAATATCAACAAGAAATATCAAAAATCTTCTTCGAAAACTTTGAAGGAACTGACACTATACCGGGCGTAATCGTGTGAACACGTTATAAATATTTAAAACAAACATGGCTGTCTTATGTGTTAGTGGGGTTGAAACTCAAAAGGTTGTGCTCCTGACTGTACTCGAAAGCAGCGACAAAGAAAGTCGCTAGAATATCTACTATCGAATCAAAAAGAAGTCATAACTGTACTGCAATACAATCTAATGATACAGTTAATGAAACGACACTATCTATATCTACATCTACATATATAATCCGCTAGCCACCAAGCGGTGTGTGGCGGAGGGCACAATTCGCGCCAGTCATATTTCCCCCCCCCCCTCTGTTCCACTCGCGGATCGCGCGAGGGAAAAACGACTGTCTGAACGCCTCAGTACGAGCTCTTATTCCCCATATCTTTGAATCGTGATCATTGCGCGATTTGAAAGTTGGTGGTAACAATATATGCTCTACATCCTCGGTAAAGATCGGATTTCGGAACTTAGTGAGCAGTCCCTTCTGTTTAGCGCGCTGTCTACCTGCAAGTGTGTCCCACTTCAAACTTTCTATGAGATTTGTAACGCTCTCGTGATGGCTACATGTACCAGTCACGAATCTTACCGCTCTTCTTTGGATCTTCTCAATCTCTTGAATCAGACCCAACTGGTAAGGGTCCCATACAGACGAACAATACTCCAATACTGGACGAACTAACGTATTGTAAGCTCTATCCTTTGTTGAAGGACTGCTTCGCTTCAGGATTCTACCAATAAACCGCAATCTAGAGTTCCCTTACCCGTTACTTGCGTAATCTGATCATTCCATTCGAGATCATTTCGAATAGTCACACCCAAATACCTGACGGACGTTACCACTTCCAAAGACTGGGCATTTATTTTGTACTCGTACATTAATGCGGATGTTCGCCTTCTTATAAGCAGTAGGTTACACTTACTAATATTGAGAGATAGCTGCCAGTCATTACACCACGCATTTATTTTCTGCAAATCCTCATTGATTTGTTCACAACTTTCCTGTGATACTACTTTCCTGTAGACTACAGTAACACCATCAACCAGATCGTTTACGTATATCGTAGAAAGCAGAGGACCTATTACGCTGCCCTGGGGTACACCTGAAGTTACACTTATTTCTGTTGAAGTCACCCCGTTCAGGATGAAATATTGTTCCCTGTCTGTTAGAAAACTTTCTATCCAACTGCATACGTAATCGGATAGACCGTAAGCGCGCACTTTTTGTAGCAAGCGACAGTGCGGAACTGAGTCGAACGCCTTTCGAAAGTCTAGAAATATGGCATCAACCTGGAAACCGGCATCTAGAGCCTGTTGTATATCATGCACAAAGAGGGCCAGTTGTGTCTCGCATGACCACTGTTTCCTAAAACCGTGCTGGTTTCTGCAAATGAGCTTCTCAGAGTCTAGAAAGGTCATTACGTCTGAACACAAAATATGTTCCATGATTAACACAAAATATGTTCCATGATTAAAGACTTAATATTTATTGCTGTGTTGCAGCACTCAATAAGAAACGTAACTGCCAAGTAATACGTCTGTATTTACTGTTTAAAACCAAGCCATATGTTGTCATCCTCGAAATCAATAATATTTTGGATTACAGCGTAGGTCATACCTCTCTGCATCAGCAGTGATGAAACTTCTACGTTAACAAACATTAGCGCCCTCGTACGAAGTGACAATGTGAGACTAGTAATACAAAAATCAACGAGAAGTTCCCGACACACGTACCGGTATTTTGACGAACATTTATCCTAACTACAACGCTCACAAGGAAGAGAGAAGGAAGTTTAGTGTGTAACGTCTAGTCGATTACAGTGCCATTACAAAAGGAGCACAAACTTAATAGAACACTGCATGGCGTAGGGAGCTGGACATAACGTATTCACCGCAGCATTTCGGAAATTAGTACCTAGACCTATAAAGGGCGATTAAGAAATTTCCGTTTGAGGGCGATGCTGCAGCGCATGTGCGAGGTAGCGCAACTACGATGTGCGTATATAAGCACCGACATGTAAGCAATGAATTAGTGTGGCGTTAGTGTCTTTCTGACGTGTATGTGTGGCAAACGTTGCAACGTGAACTATGGAGATGTTATTACCAAATGCTATACTACTGTTCTTTTCTTGGCTGCCGAAGATCAAACACCCGTAGATATCCATCAGAGAATGAAGAAAATGTATGGGGCAGCATGCCTGTCGAAAATCACCGTTGTGGAATGTGCACCAAGTTCTGTGCTGCTTCATGGTAAAGCACGTACCCATACCGCAAATTTTGAAACGCAGAAATTACACCAAGTAAAGTGTGAGACACTCCATCACTCGTCTTTAATTACGATATCTCTATATTCGATTATCAGGCCTTCGGTCCCTCAAAAAAGGCACTGAAGGGTCGATGATTGCCGTCGGACGAGGATGTGCAGCAGGCAGTTACGGACTTCTTCACCCAGCACGAAACGGTGTTTTATCAACAACATTTTGCGTTGGTGGGATGATTGTCTCAGTACTCAAGACGATTTTGTCTGACTGGCATACCGACTTTGATCATTACCGCCTCTGAACGGAAGCTTTTTTGATCGCACCTTATAGTTTATCTGACGAATAAATCTCAGTAACCTATACTTAAGCCAGGAGACGTTGCAGCAGCATATAGACATACCAGTTACCTCCCTCCCGCCTCTGCCCCCCTCCCCCATTCTTTAAAGAATCAATCTCGAATGTATAAAACAGTTTTAAATGTGCTAAATATTTAACGTTAAGAATGTGAAATTTTTTTGGTTGAGGGCGCACAGGTAGTTTGATGTTGCTAAGTGCTCTCATTATCAAAAAATGGATGAGTATAGTCTGGGTAAATTTCGTCCAGATTTAAGAAAAGCTAGTTTTTCACGCAACTCAATGTTTATGACGTTACATCTCCTAAACTATTTGTCGTCCAATGACATAACTGTGCAGATACATTCGGTGGTACATGTGGGTACTGTATGCGAAATGTGTTGTGGGTAGAGTTAGTAGGAAAGAAGTATTAAATTAAAAATACGTGTCCAGTGCTAGTGTTAAAGTTTTTTTGCATGAACTGCGAAAATTTAGTAAGGACCAATTTTTTTTTCCTTTCATTATTCTGTGGGGGGTTATCAGCAACTAAAAATTTCTTAAGTGTTTCCATTTGTGAAGTTTGTTGGAAGTCGCCACTTGCTCCCATTCTCAAATACTGGATGAATACATATTGAGTAATTTGCGCGCCGTTAGTTATGCTAATTCAGTAAACACAGAGTGCTCCAGGAAGAATGGTCAGTATTGAGGAATATAATAAGAACGATCACATTCGAAGCAAAAATGTGTAGTAAACCTGGACTCTATACATGCAGCCGCGCGGGATTAGCCGAGCGGTCTGAGGCGCTGCAGTCATGGACTGTGCGGCTGGTCCCGGCGGAGGTTCGAGTCCTTCTTCGGGCATGGGTGTGTGTATTTGTCCTTAGGATAATTTAGGTTAAGTAGTGTGTAAGCTTAGGGATTGATGACCTTAGCAGTTAAGTCCCATAAGACTTCAAACCCTTTTTTTATATAAATGCATACTGTAAGAGCTATGAGAACTTCTTCATCTTTTCTACAGTGAAAAATCACTTCTACTGAAGAAGTCCTCATAGCTCCTAAGGTACGCATTTCACAGCCAATGTTTACTATACAATTTTTTCCTGTTTTGATCCAAACTACCTCCTCCAAAAATACTGAAAGCAAAGAGCTTGCAGTAGAAGAGATTTGTTTCACACTATCGAAGACGAAGAAGTGTTCATAGATCTTAATCCTTTCAGACTTGATTTTTTTTTTGGAAGAAGGAAAATTTTTCTTTTTTCTTTAGGTGGTTTTTTAATGGTTTTAGGTACAATATTTATACAAAAATATACTCGTTTTCAAAACATACTTTGTAGACTTGGCTTCGTTTTATGAACTAAAACTAATTGTGAAATGTTCTCTGCTATAATAATGAGTAAAATGACAGTCCAATAATTTCCATGTAAACTAAAAATAACAATATTCAATTATGCAATGGAATATAGTGAACCAACCACATCCGTGTATTCTGGTGGTCACTAGCTGCTGCGAACTGCAACACTGACTTGCTCATATTTTCGTATTGATGCCCAACAGTTGGCAACGCTTGCACATGATGAAAAGGTTGAACATTCAGAAATGTGTAGCTCAGGTTTCCATTGGGAAAAAATACTTCTATTGCAGCTAACACACAGGAAAAGTTAATGTCCACATTTGTAGCCTAATGGTCTGAAAGGGTTAAGATATGTGTTATAGAGTCCACGTTTACTACATTTTTTTTTTTGCTTCGAATGATTGTTACTGTAATATTTCTGAGTATTGGCCGTTACTCCTGGAACGCCCTGCATAATACTTGAATTGCTGTGTTAAACTCTTAACGTATATATCTTAATTAGTAGATTATAGCAGTATTTTAAATTTTTACAATCGGTGAATATTTACGTGTAATACTAAAGATAAGAGTTGTTGCCCCCGGAAATAGCTAGATAGTAAAACTGCAGCCGGACCCGGATGAATGCTTAGCCATTTGGTAATACAGATCCATAGGCACGGATGCTTTGACATGTAGTACCAACATATTCCCACTTGCTACGCTAACAGTCAAACGACTGACATTTGCCTCTAGGTCACTGGTAATGATGTTGTGCACGTGCAGAGGACACTTTGTTCTGGATAGTCGTACAGGTATTTTGTTTTCGCTCCTTCCAAATATTATCCCACCGCTTCACGCACTACTCGCTCTGTTAAATGTTATTATGTTTCTTGTAAGATGTGCGCCGGACGATTTGCGCCAAGTCTGTAAAAGTGTACTGCGAGATTTTTCTGTTCCCAAGCCCATCAGACAGCGGTCTCCTCGTCTTGTTTGCTCTTGTCAAGGAGTTCGTTACAGGGAACAATATAAGGCAAAAGGAATCTTTCTCGCTAAGAAAGCTGCCGACATATCGCAATGTGGTGATATGAACGGAGGTGTATCAGCTGTGTCTGACGAAGTGAGACGGCTCGGCGGTAATGCGTGGTCACGAGCGTACGAACCGACACCTGCTCAACAATTCCCGCAGCCACCCCCGTTCTTACCACTGGCCGAGCACGCGAGCCGCACTGGATGCCCGTGCACGCACGCCCTGCCGGCACCTCCGGGGCTACATCTGCTCCGCCGCCTTTGTACATGCCTTTACAGCCCTCTTGCTCGTATACACGCCTTCCAAGCGCGTTAGCACCTGGACGTGACTCTCCAGCAGGGCAGTGAACAACGCACGGGACTCTTCTAGTGGACATAGGGACACAAAGCCGAGTAGTAACAGAATGACTCTACCTCCCTAATAGCTTGTCGCTGACAAACACCTTACCTCATTTTGACTCTTAAATGCAGCTCCTAAAGTATGTAGGGGGTGTAACAGGTATGAGCGTAGATATTTTTATGCTTGGTACCTTAATATCTACACACATCAGTGTGCTGGTTGTTTTTCCTCTGCGCCAAAAATGTTGGAGACCGGTGTCTGATGGACTTGGGAACAGAAAAATCACGGAGTACACTTTTACAGACCTGGCACAAATCGTCCGGCGCACAGCTTACAAGAAACATAATAATCTATCAGTATAGACTAACCACTTTACGTTCTTGTACCCACACTTCAACACCTGACCTGCTACCCAGGGAAAAATAAGCATTAATGTCTTGCTCTTGTCACATGTACTTGGGAGTACTAACTAATCTAAAAATATATTACTCCTATAATTATTAGTCTGAAAACGACGTAAATACTGATGTAATATTGTAAAGTACACCGTCTTCGTCACCAATACAAATATCTGCACGTACACCCGTTATACACTGTGTCCACTATGTGCTCAAAAGTATTCGGACACCTGGCTGAAAATGACTTACAAGATCGTGGCACCCTCCATCGGTAATGCTGGAATTCAGTATGGTGTTATCCCACCCTTAGCCTTGATGATAGCTTCCACTCTCGCGGGCATACGTTCAATCAGGTAATGAACCGTGTTTTGGGGAATGGCAGCCCTTTCTTCACGGAGTACAGCACTGAGGAGAGGTACCGATGTCGGTCGGTGAGGCCTGGCACGAAATCGGCGTTCCAAAATATCCCAAAGGTGTTTTGTAGGATTCAGGTCAGGACTCTGTGCAGGCCAGTCCATTACAGGGATGTTATTGTCGTGTAACCACTCCGCCACAGACCATGTATTATGAACAGGTGCTCGATCGTGTTGAAAGATGCAATCGCCATCCCCGAAATTCCTCTTCAACAGTGGGAAGCAACAAAGTGCTTAAAACATCAATGTAGGCTTGTGCTCTGATATGCCAGGCAAAACAACAAGGGGTGCAAGCCCCTCCACGAAAAACACGACCACACCATAACACCACCGCCTCCGAATTTTACTGTTGGCACTACACACGCTGGCAAATGGCGTTCACCGGGAATTCGCCATACCCACACCCTGCCATCGGATCGCCACATTGTGTAAAGTGATTCGTTACTCCACACAAAGTTTTTTCACTTTTCAGTCGTCCAATGTTTACTCTTCTTACACTAAGCGAGGCATCGTTTGGCATTTACCGGCGTGATGTGTGACTTATAAGGAGCCGCTCGAGCATGAAACCCAAGTTTTCTCACCTGCTGCCCTACTGTCATAGTACTTGCAGTGGATCCTGATGCAGTCTGGAATTCCTGTGTGATGCTCTGGATAGATGTCTGCCTATTACACATTACGACCCTCTTCAACTTTCGGCGGTCTCTGTCAGTCAACAGACGAGGTCGTCCTGTACGCTTTTGTGCTGTACGTGTACCTTCACGGTTCCACTTCACTATCACATCGGAAACAGTGGACCTAGGGATGTTTAGGAGTGTGGAAATCTCGCGTACAGACCTATGACACAAGTGACACCCAACCACGTTCAAAGTCCGTGAGTTTCGCGGAGCGCCCCATTCTGCAATCTCACGATGTCTAAAGACTACTGAGATCGCTGGTATGGAGTACCTGGCAGCAGGTAGCAGCAAAATGCACCTAACATGAAAAACGTATGTTTTTGGGGGCGTCCTGGGACTTTTGATCACATAGTGCAAGTCAAGATGCAGTAATGCAGTAATACACGACCTGACAAAAAGAGTGAAACACCCAGAAGACAAGGTCGGATGTCAACGTAGCTTCCTACCCATGTACGCCACCGGCGAGAACGCGAAAGAATAGAGCTGTAGTTCTCTAAGAGGTAGTGTTGCTCATGTTCACTGTTCTTACCATACCTGGTAGGGTACGTAAGGGGGGTGAACAGCGTCAAATACTGAGTGATCACTGTGAAGGAAACATGCTGTGTACTCGTGTGGGAACGATTACGAAAGGGGGTTTATTGTGAACCTCCATTAAGCCAGCTGGTCGAATCGTACAATATTCAGATTTATGGGGCATTCGCATGAGGTAGTTCCTGATGTTGGACTGCACAGGAATATCAAGGCGGACATATTTGTCACCAAGGTTCCGGTCGATCACATCTGTCCACCACAAAGGAGAATTGCCGTTTTGTGCACCAAGAACGTCGGAACCCCTTCACAGCTGCACCTGCCCTTCGAGAACAAGTAATGGACCTCCAGCAACATTCTGTGTCATCCCGCACTATTGATCGGAGACTAACGCCTGCCAGATTAGCCAATTACTGTCCCACTCGTAGGTGCCGTCAACACTCGAACACAAAAGGCGCCGTTAGGGGTGATGCCATGGAATGGAAGCATGGACCGTTGATGACTGGCGTCACACTGTGTTGAGCGATGAATCGCAGTTCTGCACTAACCCGGACGATCATCGTCGTTAAGTGTGGCGGCGACCTGTTTGATGACCACCGTCATCGTGTTCGAGTCTGGCGGCGGACTACTGGCGTCATGGTGTGGGAAGCCATTGGTTATGATTGCATGTTCCGGCTGGTAGTTATTGAGGGCATTCAGATAGCACAATTGTACGTCATGGGCATTCTACATCCTCATGTATTACCTCACACCACAATAACATGGTGGTATTTTTCAACAGGACAATGCTCGTCCATACATCGTATGTGTCCCTAAGAGCAAGCTGCAGTATGTTGATGTACTTCCGCGATCAGAAAGATCCTCAGGTATTTCCGCGATAGAACATTGTGGAACCATTTGGAACGAAATCTCTGTCCCCAGGCCAGTATCCAAGATATTGAGAACCAGTTCTCGGCCAGCTTACTTCAGAACATGCTTCCAGGCCAGAGAGGATGCAACGTAATACCCAGTAAGTCGCCTCATACTCCCAACTTCTTTCTAAATTTGACTCGATTTTGTAATCGGTGAAATAACATCACATATTCAAAAATGGTTCAAATGGCTCTGAGCACTATGGGACTTAACATCTGAGGTCATCAGTCCCCTAGAACTTAGAACTACTTAAACCTAACTAACCTAAGGACAACACACACATCCATGCCCGAGGCAGGATTCGAACCTGCGACCGTAGCGGTCGCGCGGTTCCAGACTGAAGCGCCTAGAACCGCTCGGCCACACAGGCCGGCCATCACATATTCCCTCAACCCGGTCTCATTTCGTTTCCTCCTCTTCTTCGGAGTTCTTGCCTTGTTTTGTCAAGCTGTGTATGTCTAAGGCATATTTTCCGCCAGCAGTAGCCAATTAGTTTCTCCTCTTACAGCCTGCGGAATACGTCGTATTATAGGCGATTCGCTACTAAACAACAGTGTTAGAATCCTAACTTACATACTGTTACAAAACGGCTTTGCAGAGGTGAAGTGACATACGTGCGCTGTACGTTTACAGTATCGATGATGATCAAATGATGATAAGGATAACACAACACCCAAACCTCCTACATAGCGGCGAACTGAGCCGCAGACCCTCGCATAGCATCCAGCCGCGCTAACCACTCAGTTACGGAGGCGGACTATTCATGGGAAAGTGTAACTGAGGCGGGACTTGGGCACCAGACTGGTATTCACCTAGTGGTCTGTGGGATGTGGGAAACCGCCTAAAAACCACAGCCAACTGGCTGGCACACCGATTCTTGTCGTTAATCCGCCGGGCGGATTCTATCCCGGGCCGGCGCTCCTTCCCGCCCGGAACCGACGCTTTAACACGCACACCTATCCAGGCGCGTAGAGAAGAAACAGAAAATTAACTCTAAATGGGAAGTGCGGCGTTAGCTTGTGATTGACCCTTGCGCCTCTGTACTCAGTAATGGATCCACCAACACAACCAGTAGCGTCAGCGCTATCTTGCGAATAGATGTAGCGGCCAGCGCTGAGAGCTCAGACAAAGGGGCAGTAGGAGCGGCAAGTGGCCAGGTGGGATCACGGACGCGTGCGGTCGACGCCGAGTTGCGGTTCTTGCCGGCTTCTTTAAATAATAGGCATTAGGCCTGCAATATGAGCCAGGGAGGTAGCCTGGCCGATAAGGAACGGCGTAGCAGCGGAAACGGCAAAAAGAAACAGAAACCCTGGGTTCTCGCAGGGAAAAAATATGGACACAACAGAAACACGTACTTCGATTTCCGCAAGCTTAGTTCCCCCAGACTCTGCTAGATACTCTGGCCTTTCCAGTTAGACTGAGAACAAGGTGGTAACTGCAAACTATCGCGAGCAAGCCGATTTTGACACACGCCGTACTTTTGACGCGCAACCTTCATCTTGCGGTCAATGACAGGGGTATTCTTCTCGCTATAAAGGCTGAACCGAAGTTTTCCTACAGAACATCATAGCGTCAGTGACAGATGGCGTCAATGTTCGTTATAAAGAGAGATAACAGGTGAGGTGGGAGTTAACTGAAATTAGTTAAATATGCTACACAGGAAGGATTGGCAATACCGTCTCCTCAGTTCACTTAGAATTGGAGAGGGGTACCGTCCGATACACTTAGGAGCGCTCATTAGTCGTTGAAAGTACAACAAATGAACTTCACTCAGGAGCTCCTTGCCTACTTCCCCAATACTCAGCACCCACATCTCAGTGAAGGTACTCCTTGCGCGATTACGTTGTTACCTATGGGTCCTCAAATGATTTCCCTGTACTCCGACATGTCACCATTAGGCTGTTCCGACATGTCACCATCAGGCTGTAGCGAGACACTATGTCCTACCACTCCTTATTTCAGCCACACCTTGGCAGATGCCATGGGTCTTAACGGATTACGACGTCCCCTGCGACCAACTTTCACGCATGACACACTTGCTCACTTACGTGTTTGAAACAAAAGACGTAACGTCAACACACTGTTGCAAGCTGATTTGGCCATCTTCTCAAGTGTATAGTGGTAACAAATATCACGTCCACTCGGCCTGTGCGCCGTGTAATCCTCGCAGTATTTTGTGTCGTCGCATAAAAATAAAATGACGGGATTGAGAAACAGATTGAATTAAAAATGCGAGGAATACAAATTTATTTTAAGAGATCAAATATCATTTTCCAGATGAAACATGTAGATATCTTACCACCAAAGATTAATGAACTTGTAACTAACCATCATCATTATACCGACAGGTGAGGATGTAATCTGAACTACGCGCTCTTCACTAACTATACAGTTCGATGTGAAAAGCGGCTCTATTGAGCAGCAGAATACAATTTTGACGATAAGTATCAAAATTATTATTACAACTAATTGTTTTATTGTATTTTTCATACTTGGGCCACCCAAGAACTTATTCTAAAGACGCTCACTGCGTTCCATCGACGTTGTATGCCTAGTCTATGTAAACGGTGTGTTTCAATTCGAAATATATAAAGTGTTTTTAAAAGTTATAATAATGTACTAGCCGCTCGACCACAGAGGCCGGCGAAATTTAGGTTAAGCTTAGAACAGTTCTGTAATATGTATTGCAAGCGGTTGCCTCCTTCTGCAGTACACACGGCCGTTGCGAGGCCTTAGGAAGAAGCAACCAGAAAAGAAATATTTCAGAAATATGAAATACTCTCCTCTGAATCGATGAATATACTTTCACAATCCTTGTCTCCACTTGAGTAGCTTTTCAAGTTACTGATTACGCGGCCTCTGAATGTGAACGTTGGGATGGTTCCTTTTAAAAGCCAATGCCTGCTACCACAGAGTACACTAATTTATTACGAATTTTTGTCGTACAAATATTTCTTTATCCAACGCAAAGTTCATATCGCCAAATGAATACAAGAGATTACAACATGCAACAAAACGTAAAGACAGTTACATATTTTTCGTTTTCCAAGAACCACACATTTTCAGTAAGTAGCCTGCAAACATGAAGACTCTCGAATGAATCTAAATTATATTTTGACACTCAAACAGTGGATCATCATAGAATTTCTTATAGCTCTGGCTTCTTCTTTCCCATTTCTTAGGCATTTGCCTGTTATGCCCTCTTTGTTGAAATTATTGATCTTTCCACGTTTTTCTTTGTCTTCATAATAACTTTCTGTCCATTTGACAGTAATTTATCACTAATTTTGGTATTTTGAAGTCTTCCTATCTCGTGACGTGGTCCTCCCAGGTCTTTCTGTATCCCTTTATCTGCACTTTTAAGCTTTCCACTCCTAGTTTCTCTGAAGTCAGCACCACTCAACTGGTCGTATCGTGTGTGACTACCCTTCTTAGGAATCACATCTCCGATGCCTGTGTTCCTTGTTCTTTATCCTTTTCCAGGGTTCACGATTCACTTCCCCTTGTCACGGTTGGTACTGATATCGTTCTGTAGAGCTTTAGCAGAGTTTCATTTCTGACTTTAGTTCTGAGCGTTCTGTAGATTATTCCATTAACGTAATTAAATGTTTCTACTTTATTATGTATGTCCATTTCTGTCACGAGTGAGATGGTATTTCCTGAGAAGTTGAACGAGTTACGCTTTCTGTTGTCTGATCATTTATTATTACTTCACTGGGAATTCGCTACTGGCTCCTGAAAGCCTTAGCTTTTGTTTTCTTTTAACATATTAATAGACTGTATTACTTAGTCGTTGTGGATAAAATATGAGCAATCTTTGGAGTGTGTTCTCGCTATTAGCAATCATGACTTGATCATCAGCAACGAGCAATATCATACAATAATTCATTTTGTTGAAGTCACAAGGATAAAAACTTCATTTACTCATCCATTGCCTCAGCATGTCGTCAACGTGAATATTAAAATGAATCGGAGACAAACTGCATCCATATTCACAATGGTGAATCTATAAACCATTGCAATGAACAAAACAACTAATTTAAGGCGACTTGTCTCCGCTAGACAGCTTCCTGTCGATCACACGTTCAGTATTTCTAAACTTCTGTAGAAAGCTTTAAAGTCAGTACCGCCATTAGACTGTCGTTTATTTACAGTGTTACATTTACACTTACACAATCATGATTTCGGCTGCAGTATGCCATCTTAGGCACTGTATAATACCTAAAACACTTGATAATGGCACTTTCAAGTCGAAATCATGATTATATAAGTGTAAATGTAACACTGTAAATAAACAACAGTCTAATGGCAGTACTGACTTTAAATAAATCTATTATGACTGTGGCCCCGCTTTAAAAAATTATTCTGTAGAAAGGTCTGTACGGTTTTGTTCCATGTGAAAATATTCGGTGGAATGGTATATACCTGAGTAATAGGGAACCACAAGACTATCAAATATCAATATACTCATCTACATGTTTAACTAGAAGTTATGATGCTGCTTGAAGTGACAAGATTACAGCTTTCGTTGGTCATGTGTCCTGAAAGTGGGAGGTTGTACTGCGTACGGAAGTCGATAACTTGTTATTGTTCGAACATAAACCAGATGAATGGACACCGTGCAGGAGGTCGAACGAATTGCGGATGGGACAAAATAGCACGCTAAGGACGAAGCGATGACGGTGTTTTGGGCTGTCGCGCGCGAGCACCTGTTTGACCCAGACGCCCCAGCGCCGGCGGCGCACCTGCTTCCCTCATTATAAATATCTCTGGCCGCAGATAACATCACAGCTCTAAGTGTAGGAATAACTCTGGATTACGCTGCGCGGCGCGCTCTGTGCTAGACGCAGCCAACTCGTTTTCTCTTCGCGTGTGTAGGTGCCCGTCTGCTGGAGCGTCTGTGTGTGTTCGGGCGACCATTCTGAAACGGCCTGCCTGCTAATAAGCGCCGTGAACGTTTTTCTAATGCCGCTTGTATAAATAAAGCCAATTAGCGGCCTGAAATATTCGCGGGCTTTTGATATGCAAATAGAGCCCGCACTAAAATGTAATTCACAGTTGTTGCGCCCGGTGTAATTTAATTATCATACAGGGGTAATAGAACGAATGATTTAGTAGGACAGTAGGAATGGGGAGGCAGGAGCAGTTAGCAGTAGGAATAATTCAGATAAGAAGGGTGTTACGGATCCCCGCCTTTTTCCGCGGATGAATTCCTGCCTGATGCATTGTTCGCCGTTGACAAAACCACTTACAGGTGAGTTATGCTTGTGCGGAGTACTAACTGTCTACGTGCTAACACTCTTAAAGGATAGAAGGAAGGAAAGAAGGATGGAATATTGTGTTTCTACGTCTCGTCGACAACGGGGTCATTATAGACGGAGCATTGGCTCGGATAAGGTAAGGTAAAAGGTAAAGGTAAAGTTTCGCGTTCTGGTCCCAGTCTGGTCAATGGGGCCCAATCGACCGCGTTGTTATTGTCTGCCAGTGGCATCATCGCACGCAACATGTAGAGGCATATTGTCAGCATACTTCTCTCCCAGTCGTTGCTGTTTTTTGACCGCTATTAATCGGTCGAGTAGCTCCTTAGCTGACTGAGTTCGCCCCGTTTCAGTCCTCCGAACAAGGAAAAATCCCTCGCAGCACTGGGAAACGAATCCGGATCTCCCGCAAGGCAATAAGCTGCGCTAAACACTCTGCTAAGCAGGCGGACGGGTAAAACAGCAATGGGGAAAGACATCGGCCATATTCTTTTCAGCCGATGGTGTGGGAATTCGTCTGAAAAGATTTAGGGAGAAAATGAACACACTTCTTACACCGATATCGCAGCGTAGACACTTTTATCTTTCCAAGATGACTGGTTTCATCAGCTTTATGCTGCCATCACCTGATCTTATGAAACTTGTAAAATTGCCGTGTTACATGACATAAAGTCAAAGCAAAAAAAAAAAAAAAGGCATTTCCCACGTATGCATGTGATTTTGGTACAATAAATGTGTCAACATTGCGATCGCGGCATATGAAGTGTGTTCACTTTCAACAATACCGATCACCCCACAGCACAGCATATGTACCTTACGATTTAGGGAGATCTACATGTGGACAAGTATCTGACGGCCGCCCGTCTCGATTGAGAATCTAGTGTGCCACCTACTTTGGCTATCACTAAAAAGTTAAAACCTGAACACCACATTATATTAAGTTTTTAAAAAAGCATGATCTGGACAATAAAAACTACCGGTTTCAATCAAACAACAGGCCACTGTCAAACATAAATTTAACGCAGTTGAAGTATGTCGTCGAACTATATAAAAATATCATGATGTGTCGCATATCCTGTAATTAATGTCGTTTTATACCTGAAGATAACCTGTTTTCTGATAGAAACGTTGTTTTTCATAAAGCGACATACAGCTGTTGCGCAAATCATGATTCTTCAAAAATATTTGACAAGCTGTAAGCCATTACCTCCTCAAATTAACACTACATGAAGATAGGAATAAAACTGAATAGGACTAGTAAAAGATACATCAAATGTCGAGTTTATTTTGACTGCTGCCTTGACCAAACACTAGCTTTTGAATGAAGACATTTCCCCTTTGTTTCCCGCTGGAAGGAACACATAGATGGAAAAACTGGGGTCACTCTTGATTCCCGCATGTCTGTATCCACTTTTTTCATACTAGTGACACGTTTTCTATATTTCACGATCATTAAATATTACTGATTTCTCTTGAAATAAATGTCGTGTGGCTAGGGCCTCCCGCTGGGTAGACCATTCGCCGAGTGCAAGTCTTTCGATTTGACGCCTCTTAGGCGACTTGCGCGTCGATGGGTGTGGTGTCACCGCCAGACACCACACTTGCTAGGTGGTAGCCTTTAAATCGGCCGCGGTCCGGTAGTATACGTCGGACCCACGTGTCGCCACTGTCAGTGATTGTAGACCGAGCGCCGCCACACGGCAGGTCTAGAAAGACTTACTAGCACTCGTCCCAGTTGTACAGCCGACTTTGCTAGCGGTGGTTCACTGACAAATTACGCTCTCATTTGCCGAGACGATAGTTAGCATAGCCTTCAGCTACGTCATTTGCTACGACCTAGCAAGGCGCCATTATCATTCGCTATTTATCTTGTGATGCATGTACCGTCAGACAGATGTTCACCAATTATGATTAAAGTTAAGTATTCCAGAAGCTACGTACTTTATTTGCTAGTCTTCATTACTTGTCCTGTTCCAGACCTCACGCCATCCTGCGTGAGCTTAAACGCGTGCCTTTCGGATTCACCTCGTAGTGGCTTGGCTGTCTTGCCAAGTCACAACAATGGGGATGAGTTGATGATAATTAGGACAACACAACACCCAGTCCCTGAGCGGAAAGAATCTCCGACCCAGCCGGGAATCGAACCTAGGCCCTTAGGATTGCCAGTCCGTCGCGCTGACCGCTAAGCTACCGGGGGTAAACGATTTCTCCTGATAGCATGCCAAGTATGCGAGTCATCGTGAGTTTCAATTCCCTTGAACAGAAAAGCTCGGTCTAGAAATGTTTGTACACAGGAAACTATATCATAAATGTATATATCACAAATGTACATTACGATCAGATGATTACTGATTTTTTAGTTTCAGCTTTTTAATGAATAAGTATTTCTGCTAAGACGCCGGTCGGAGTGGCCGAGCGGTTCTAGGCGGTATAGTCTGGAACTGCGCGACCGCTACGGTCGCAGGTTCGAATCCTGCCTTGGGCATGGAATTGTGTGGTGTCCTTAGGTTAGTTAGGTTTCAGTAGTTCAAAGTGACATGACATCGTTGTTTGCGAACATGAACCAACTAAAGATATAAAGTGCCTGTAAATGAGTCCGCGATCATTTTATATCACTTTATTTGTAAAGTTCGAGCTAGATCACACCATTTTCTTCCCATAAGCACCGCCACAGGAAAACAAGAACTTCGTACAGAGAAGCCATGGGGCGGCACCGCTGAGGTTCCACTCCGAATGCGTTATCGACCGTCGATATTTGAGTTCATAAACACTGTTTTGTTAACCACCTTACACTTACGGTTGTGTTCAATTGTTTTGTCTTGATGAAATGTTTCGATTTATAGATGTGATGTTACTTTTAAACTTCTTATTCTGGGTTTTACACAGATATGTGTTCTTTACTTTGTCAAGCTAGGCACTTCCCATTGTTAGTCTTTACACGTATTATGTGGGTTTTTAAGTATGGCTCTAATTCCACATACTGATGTCAGTTCATGTGTTATTGTCAGACGCTCATTTTACCATATGGAGTAACTTTAATTAACGACTACGCATACTTCATTTTAACTACTAAATTTACGATAGTGGTTACTCATGTACCTTAGCTGCAATGTCCTACGCTGGCCTCAGCTATTTGTGTTAGTACTGGACGCATCCAGGCCATCACCAGCGTTTACTATGTACCTATGTATACAGATTTTGACGTTGATACCCACATCAGAATATTTTATGGTAGGTGAAGCTGGTACAGATAGCTGTTAATCCTGTAAACTTTGTTTATTTTTCTTACGTTTCGCTAGGTCTGTTACGCACGTTGCTTCAAGTAACTGAACTAAGTTGCTTACACCATTGTTTTTCTTTTTTAACAGATCTGAAGATGTCATCAGCCTAAACCGGTAATACCGTCCGCTGTGGTCGAGCGGTTCTAGGCGCTTCAGTCCGGAACCGCGATGCTGCTACGGTCGAAGTTCGAATCCTGCCTCGGGCATGGATGTGTGTGATGTCCTTAGGTTAGTTAGGTTTAAGTAGTTCTAAGTCTAGGGGACTGATGACCTCAGATGTCCCATAGTGCTTAGAGCCATTTTTTTTTAACCGGTAATTGCGAGTTATAAAACATGCGTGATTGAGACGGCCTTTTACAAATAAAGTGGGAACATGAAGTCCATGAATGGCTGCAAGTAGTCTCCAAGCAACCGAATATAGCCATTCCCACACAATAATAGGTTTAACTGTACAAAAGGAACCAGTCAATTCCATGTAAACGTAGACCACACCATTATGCAGCCACCACCAGCTTGTACAGTGGCTTCAGTGGCTTCCTGGGATCTGCGCCACACTCGAACACTACCATCACCACTTACCAACTGAAATCGGAACTCGTCTGACCACTCCACGGATTTCCAGTCGCCTAGGATACAACTGAAATGGTCACGAGCCAACGAGAGGCGCTGCAGGCGACGTCGTGCTCTTAACAATGGCACTCGCGTCGGTCGTCTGCTTCCATAGCCCACTAACGTTAAATTTTGTCGCACTGTCCTAACGGATACGTTAGTCGTACGTCCCACATTGATTTATGTGTTATTTCATGCATTCTGTACTGCATGTTAGCACTGTTAACTCTACGCAAACATCGCTGCACTCGGTCGTTAAGTGAAAGCCATCAGCCACTGCGTTGTCCTTGGTGAGATATAATACCTGAAATTTTGTATTCTCGGCACACTCTTGACGCTTTGAATCTCGGAATATTGAATTCCCTAACGATTTCGGAAATGAAATGTCCCATGCATCTACACTCCTGGAAATGGAAAAAAGAACACATTGACACCGGTGTGTCAGACCCACCATACTTGCTCCGGACACTGCGAGAGGGCTGTACAAGCAATGATCACACGCACGGCACAGCGGACACACCAGGAACCGCGGTGTTGGCCGTCGAATGGCGCTAGCTGCGCAGCATTTGTGCACCGCCGCCGTCAGTGTCAGCCAGTTTGCCGTGGCATACGGAGCTCCATCGCAGTCTTTAACACTGGTAGCATGCCGCGACAGCGTGGACGTGAACCGTCTGTGCAGTTGACGGACTTTGAGCGAGGGCGTATAGTGGGCATGCGGGAGGCCGGGTGGACGTACCGCCGAATTGCTCAACACGTGCGGCGTGAGGTCTCCACAGTACATCGATGTTGTCGCCAGTGGTCGGCGGAAGGTGCACGTGCCCGTCGACCTGGGACCGGACCGCAGCGACGCACGGATGCACGCCAAGACAGTAGGATCCTACGCAGTGCCGTAGGGGACCGCACCGCCACTTCCCAGCAAATTAGGGACACTGTTGCTCCTGGGGTATCGGCGAGGACCATTCGCAACCGTCTCCATGAAGCTGGGCTACGGTCCCGCACACCGTTAGGCCGTCTTCCGCTCACGCCCCAACATCGTGCAGCCCGCCTCCAGTGGTGTCGCGACAGGCGTGAATGGAGGGACGAATGGAGACGTGTCGTCTTCAGCGATGAGAGTCGCTTCTGCCTTGGTGCCAATGATGGTCGTATGCGTGTTTGGCGCCGTGCAGGTGAGCGCCACAATCAGGACTGCATACGACCGAGGCACACAGGGCCAACACCCGGCATCATGGTGTGGGGAGCGATCTCCTACACTGGCCGTACACCACTGGTGATCGTCGAGGGGACACTGAATAGTGCACGGTACATCCAAACCGTCATCGAACCCATCGTTCTACCATTCCTAGACCGGCAAGGGAACTTGCTGTTCCAACAGGACAATGCACGTCCGCATGTATCCCGTGCCACCCAACGTGCTCTAGAAGGTGTAAGTCAACTACCCTGGCCAGCAAGATCTCCGGATCTGTCCCCCATTGAGCATGTTTGGGACTGGATGAAGCGTCGTCTCACGCGGTCTGCACGTCCAGCACGAACGCTGGTCCAACTGAGGCGCCAGGTGGAAATGGCATGGCAAGCCGTTCCACAGGACTACATCCAGCATCTCTACGATCGTCTCCATGGGAGAATAGCAGCCTGCATTGCTGCGAAAGGTGGATATACACTGTACTAGTGCCGACATTGTGCATGCTCTGTTGCCTGTGTCTATGTGCCTGTGGTTCTGTCAGTGTGATCATGTGATGTATCTGACCCCAGGAATGTGTCAATAAAGTTTCCCCTTCCTGGGACAATGAATTCACGGTGTTCTTATTTCAATTTCCAGGAGTGTAGTTCCAACTACCACTCCCAGTTCAAAGTCTGTTGATTCCAGTCGTCCGGTCATAATAACGTCGGAAACCTTTTCACATCAATCACCTGAGTACAAATGACAGGTCCACCAATGCACTTCCCTTTTATACCTTGTATAAGGGATACTACAACCATCTGTATATGTGCATATCGCTATCAAAAATGGTTCAAATGGCTCTGAGCACTATGGGACTCAACTGCTGTGGTCATCAGTCCCCTAGAACTTAGAACTACTTAACCTAACTAACCTAAGAACATCACACACATCCATGCCCGAGGCAGGATTCGAACCTGCGACCGTAGCAGTCGCACGGTTCCGGACTGCGCGCCTAGAACCGCGAGACCACCGCGGCCGGCGCATATCGCTATCCCACAACTGTTGTCACCTCAGTGTCATTACGAGAGGTGCCAAATATACAGCACTGTATTTTTAAATTGGACAGGGCACAATGCATAAATAAAAAATGGAAGGAGCCATAAACAAAGATAATTTTCCAAAATCCGAACGTAAAAGAAGAAATTCCTATTAAAGAGACAGGCAGGTTGCGGTATTTATACCTCAATAAGGATCCCTGCTACTAATTTCAGAGTGATCTGGGACATTTATCAGCTTCTGTCTGCATTACCGGTTCCACACACCATGCACTACGGGCTTTCACCAGCTGTAAAGTGCATCAAGTAATCAGGCGCTAGGAATCCGAATGTAGCTTTTTAACCAGTGCACTGTCGTGATTCGTGGGAGTCCGTATACGGAGACACGTTCGACTGGTTTGCTGAGAAGGCAACAAGTAAGCCTCGTAGGAGTGAAGCTTGTGCAGGAAACTGGAAGTCTTGGCGGTCAATATTCTGCGTCCTAATCTACCTACACCAGCATCATGGAAGTATCTTAAGAGTTAGCAATTAAGCATTTTGTATCTGGTTTCTCTATAAGCCGACAATGTCTTATGCCAAATAAATGTAGTGGTTATGTTACCTCGTAAGAAAGATTTCCAAAACAAAAACCAAATGTCTGTATGACCACCACCAACTACACAGCACATCCTGCGCCAACCTATTCATTTCGTTCTCGCTTACTGCAGGTATATCATTTTAAATTTAGGTATCAGAAAAAAAATACCTGTTGATATCTAGGCAAGCTTTTCAGCAAAGTTATCTGAGCGTTTCCCATGTGCAGAACATCTGATCCGATCCGCCGAACATCAGAGGTTGCTAGGCCATGGTGAACAAAGAGAGCAGATTCTGATTATGCCCCACAGTTCTTCTCCTAGAGCATTCAGTTCATTTTGCATACGGGTAGCGCAATTTCATAATCGCGCTGTTATGTCCATGGCCGAAACCACTACTGATCAGCAAAAACACTTGTAACAGACTGTAGAGGTTCCTCACAATGCAGAAGCAAAGCAGGAGGAAAAAAGTCTTCCAGAAAGTATTCTGATGCCTTGAAATACCAATTATAGCAGTAACTCATAAACTATATTCTCTAAGCCTTGAAGAAAGGAAATTGTGTTCTTCATTATTCTCATAACGTTGAGCGTCTGTTCAGGAAAATAACTACCGACGACTTATCATTTTGCACGAAATCATTTTCAGCGTAGATACATAGTAAATGAATTGTTGTTCATAAAACAGGAATCCCACATGAAAAGCGAACATCATTTCGTACCACTTCTTCTATGAACAATATTAAAACAGTATTCTCTCTCTTACTCTTTCTTTCTCTCTCTCTCTCTCTCTCTCTCTCTCTCTCTCTCACACACACACACACACACATACACACACACACACACACACATACACACGCACACACTTGAATTTTAATATAATTTGACATGCAACGCTACAAGGATCAATTTCAGTCGCTGACAGCTGTGTATGTTCTCAGGTTAAGAATAACGTCATGCAGAACTTTTTGGTACTAAAATTGCTGCTCACAGGAGAATAAATGGTATTGCTTCGACGTTCAGAAAACATGATTCGCAGTTGTGACGACTGCCCAGAGAGTCTTTAGTAGTCAGTAATCGGCAAGTATAAAATAACTTTGAAGCAATAGTTACACTTACTGGATCTTGAAACCCAGAGATATTTCTTTTAACCGGTATTATTTTGGTAGTACAATTTATAAGTCTAAATAATTAACTGTTTGACTCAGTTAAGCTGGAATAACTCTAGCTTACTCATACCAACTCAATAAATGAGTATTATTTAATACTCGTACAGAGACACGAGGTAAACGTAAAATCTGAAAGAACAGAAAAAGAATTCTATACGCTCTCATACCAAAATGAGAAGTATGGAAACCTAAACAAAAATGCAAACACTTAGAAAGGCACGAAAAAGGTAATGCGGTGAATAATGTGGGACTGCGCAGGGAACAGCAATTAACGCATAAAGCAGGCACATGTGCATCGATAATTGGTCAGTCACTATTGACTTACGTAAAATCGAAGGCTTTATATCGGTGTTAATATAGCAAGTGTCGTAGGCATAAGAATAAATGGATATCTGCATCATTATTACAACGGCGTTTTGTTTTGTGCACACTGGTCGTTATAGTACCACAAATAAATATGTAGGCTCAATGAGAAAAGTAAAAGGAAACGTACACCAAGTATTCCGTCAAACGTTGCTTAACAAACGATGTGACGTAATATGAAGTACTTTGTGAAGCTAATAGCTTGCGCGAAGTGTCGAGCATTTACAGAAAATTTCTGCCCTCAGATCTTTGTACTCCCACGCCCTGATAGCGGTTGGTACAGTGTTCGCCAAATAACTGCAGTGTAGTGGGTCGTATTACGTCACACGGTAACCCACAAACGTAAACGGGAAAATTGGTTAATCTATCCTGCGCAAAGAGCGAGTTCAGGCTACACAAGGTTACCCTTTGCAAAATTATGCCGTCAGTGCAGAATATGGTTTATGACGAATGAAAGATAATGTCGGACAATTCTAAGCTTCAACTGTACTTGTTCGCACTTAACCATAACGCTGCAGACAAAATCAAGAACATTAGGCCTGATGTGGACAACAGATAAACAAACGGCCTTTTCTTATTCCGCCTTGTGTTTCGTGTCCATAAGAACTCCCACAACTGGCGTCTATCTTGGTGTGTCGATTTACTCTTTTGCCAATATCGTTTACATCTCGGCTTTCAATGAACGTCGAAATCTCCTTAATTTTTAAATTATTCTAATGTTTTATCGTTATTAGTAATTGATTTTCATTTAGTACCTATTAATTATACGGTGTTCGGGGAAGAGGAGTAGAAACGACAGCGTATACGGTCATAAGGGAAAAATATGGCATAAATTATGTGTAGGAAATTCATCTAACATCATTCAAACATTTTTTTTCTTTCAGAAATATGAAGCACGAGATGAAGTTAAGAGGAGGAATCGACCTGGGTACTGTGTTAAATATCTTCTTTATGGCGCTCAAAATCACTAACACCATAGTAGTTTGGTTTATACAGAGTGTCAGTTAGTGAACTATATGAAAAAAAAAACGACGGCGTGCACACACTTTATTCAAGATATAAACGTCATTACAGGTATTCGGATGTAGATAATGACATGTTCGATATGCCTGCCATCATTGGCGATGATGTGGCGCAGACGAATAGCGAAATCTGCATGACCCGCTAATGTGTCGCATCATCAATGCTTGGGGTTATTGTTGTACATCTTGTCTTTAATATAGCCCCACAAAAAGGAGTCGCATGTGTCCTGATCGGAGAATATGGTGGCCGATCGAGACCCACGCCAGTGGCCTCTGGGTACCCCAGAGCCGGAATGCGGCCCCCAAAGTGCTCCCCCAGGAAATCAAACACTCTCCTGCTTTGATGGGATCGAGCTCTCCGTCTTACATGAACCACACCTAGTCGAAAACATGGTCAGTTTGGATAATGGGGTTAAAATCATCTTCCAAAACCTTCACGTGCCGTTCGGTAGTCACCGTGCCATCAAAGAAATCGTACCAATTATTCCATGACTGGACGTTGCAAACCGAACAATCACCCGTTGAGGAGGAAGAGACTTCTCGATGGCGAAATGAGGATTCTCAGTCTCCCAAATGCGCAAATTTTGCTTATTGACGAACCCATACAAATGAAAGTTGTCTTCGTCGCTCAACCAAATCATACAATTTCCATAATGCCACCCGGCCGGCCTTGCAGTTTGAATGTCCTATAGCCATCCTTTCGGATGTCATGACGATTTTATTTCATGTGGTTCAACAATTGTCATCCTGTAATAACTTTTACTTAAGGAATCAGATTACCAACACTGCGTGAAGACGGGGTGTTTGTCAAATTTGTACAGTTTTTCAGTTTTTCAGCATCCTTATGATAGCCGATCTGTAGAGAAAGGTTAAAAGTGCGGAAATGCACTTATTTTTTAATTCCGATGTTTGTATGTACAGCTTCCACTAAAACTGGTGCTTCGGAAAAACACATAGACTCCTGAGCATCAATGTAACGTCCGTAATGCCTCATTCTTCCCAGAATTTCAGTCTGTTAAGGAGGATATCGGTGTATATTCTTACTTCTTGAACAGAGCTTCAGATTCGTCTAACATCTACAGAAGCACGCTGTTACGGAAAAACAGACGATGTTCAGTATAAGAACTGCCTTTATATTATACGTGAGGACATTATCTAGTCGCTTATTTATGGCTTTCAAATGGTTCAAATGGCTCTGAGCACTATGGGACTCAACTGCTGTGGTCATAAGTCCCCTAGAACTTAGAACTACGTAAACCTAACTAACCTAAGGACAGCACACAACACCCAGCCATCACGAGGCAGAGAAAATCCCTGACCCCGCCGGGAATCGAACCCGGGGACCCGGGCGTGGGAAGCGAGAACGCTACCGCACGAACACGAGATGCGGGCATTTATGGCTTTACCAACACGTTCAAACAAGAGTTATTTCAAGCCATTCACTTTTTAATCTCACAAAAATTATCAAAGCCAGAATCAATATTATCATAAACGCATATGCATATAACATACGTAATATCTGTAGATCTTTCTTTTCCTTAGTGTGTATGCCGTCTAGTATGAAGTCCGCTTCTCAGATTTGGTACATCTGATGTTTTATTTTTAATTATTTAATTTTTGGTCAGGTCATTTCAGTTTATATTTGAAATTAATTTTGCTATCCATTAAAATCTTTACACCACTCTGTATTTTTTGTTGTACGTTTTGGTTTTTGCATTTTACAGACATTTTCACTGTTGTGAAGGTAATTCCACATACCATAGGTAACCGGGTAACGTACCGAATAAATCGTAATTACACTATTGTTCATTGGAGAGCCACTGATGACCAAGTGTCCATTATTCTAAGATAATCATAAAATATCTCTGAATAAACTGTGAAATTTTATTTGTGGAGTTAGGAGTCACCCTGTACATTAAAACAATTGTGTCAGTCTCTGCGATAGCGTTATTGTTGCTGCGTCGTCCGGACAAGAGACAGCCAGTGCAAAGACGCGAACTGATGCCAGTGCCATAGAGACTACCCGGAAGACAGAAGAGCTGCTCTAGACCACTTGGTTGTAGATCATCGTCCAGGGCTGACTTAGACGGGGAGCGTCGTTTACTGAACACTTACAAATTGGACAGACGGTTGCTGTAATAGCATTTGCAATGTACTGTGAAGCTTACCTACAATTATTTGCTCTCAGCCATCGAGGGCCTTATTCGTGGTATATTACATGCAGTGTTGCAGACTTAATCAGTCAACTAGTCACAAAGTTAAGTAAACCCTTTAGCTCATTTGTGTGACTTCGTTACTAATTTGTTGGAGTGCTGTAGAACCTTCGTTCTCCTATTCTGTTACCTGACCCTGGGGCATAGCTGTGTAATAGTGGCAGGGATAAATTGTCTTAGTGGTGTACTGCACCAGAAGCCGTTCCCTGGACTCACAAACTTGGTCTACCGTAAAAACAGTGCCAACTCGGCCACCACAGCAGTAGCGACGGGGCCTGTACAAATTGGTCTGTAATCAGTAGATGCACCATTTATGTAATAAGATACTTGCTGTACGTGTGTTCACCATACGTCACTTACAAACAAACAAAAACATTAAAAAATTAAAAATGAAAAAATTTTGTTGTGTGTCAATGAAACCAAGAAAACACACGCATGGTGCAGCACCGTACGTACATAACGCAATAAGCGTCTGGACGTCCATGTTCATGCGATAAAAGCCTTCGCCGACTGGCTTGCGCCTAAATCCGGCCACAAGGTTTGCAGAAACTGAAAAGACCAGTTTCCCTTTAAGGCAAGACGGATAAGCTATTTGACAGCCTATTAATTCCGTGACGTGCTTCCTGACTTTGTGCCAGTGGTGTGGCTGGCGCCCTGCAGACCGCATTCCTTGGAGAGAGCTGTCAAGCCCCGCCTCGAATCTGGCGCCAGCCTCAGCGCGTCACGCAACCACCGCACACTTCTAGCCACTCGTTCGGAATTCTAAGCGGCGGTCCAACACTTTACGTAATAAGCGGCGACAAAATGGCATCCTCAACGACCTTCAGTCCATTCCCGAACTGAGCTCGCTTTTACGCCATACCTTGTGACCACACAGGCGGTCCACTAACTTGCAAACGGTGCAGAATGCAATCAGAACTACTGAGAGCGGACAAGACGCCAAGCTGTTACGGAATTCCCGTTTCAAACTGAATGCATTCCAGAGCTAGCTTCTTTCTTAAGAGGAGGCTACACGGCTACAGGATTTTT
This sequence comes from Schistocerca americana, assembly GCF_021461395.2. Taxonomy (NCBI): domain Eukaryota; kingdom Metazoa; phylum Arthropoda; class Insecta; order Orthoptera; family Acrididae; genus Schistocerca; species Schistocerca americana. Next base: position 283,431,737 of record NC_060121.1, on the reverse strand, counting down.
GTTATTTTTTTATACTTATTTAGATCCTAAATTTCTGTCGTCCAAAGCATTCGATGCAATTCTCAAAAATTCATGAGAAAATCGACTTTGAATTTTTCTATGTGTTTTTAATACTCTCTTATCCGACAGTTATTTCGAAGGGGCAGTGAGGTTCTGTGGCAGAACCCTCGCCTGCCATATGACCGTCCCAGGTTCGATTCTTCACCGGTATGATTTCTTAAAACAAAGATCCAAGTCCTACGAGGGTTCCCACGAAGTGTAAAATACATAAACACACACCGTCTTCCGGCCACGAGGGGCCTACCGGGACCATCCGACCGCCGTGTCATCCTCAGCTGAGGATGCGGATAGGAGGGGCCGTGGGGTCAGCACACCGCTCTGCTGGTCGTTATGATGGTGTTCTTGACCGAAGCCGCTACTATTCGGTCGAGTAGCTCCTCAATTGGCATCACGAGGCTGAGTGTACCCCGAAAAATGGCAACAGCGCGTGGCGGCCTGGATGGTCACCCATCCAAGTGCCGACCACGCCCGACAGCGCTTAACATCGGTGATCTCACGGGAACCGGTGTAGCCACTGGGGCAAGGCCGTTGCGTAAAATACATAAAGAGGAAAAAATTGGTTTGTAATGTCTTTTTTTAAATTTAAATAATCATTATTAACAATCTTTTATAAAAAACTATTAATCGAGAATTTATACTTTCAATGAAAACTGGCAGTTCGTGTGTGGTGTGTATTAGGTTGGCTCATCAGTTCGAAGCGTTTTCGTTTTGCATGTTGGTATTCTGGCTGGCATGGGTTTCTTTATCGATTGTCATTTTTCTATTTGTAGTTCACTGATGCTGTTAAACTTCACATATTGTCGTTTTATCACTGGAGAAGTGAGTGGAGTTGTGGAAGTAATAAAATGGAGTCACAAGTGGAAAAATTGGAACATTTCCGATATATTCTTCCATTTGAGTCAACTTGTGACAGCAGCGGAGGCAGCTGAAAACATTTGCGGCCTGTATGGGGATACTGCCACTGAACAGAGAGCGGAAAAAAAGGATTTTCCCGTTTTAAGGAGGATCGTTTTGACATTAGCGACTCACCAATTTCAGCAAGACCTTCTGGATTTGATGAAGCCGTTTAACGCATTAATCCACAGTTATCGATGTCAGTGTACTCGAAAACTGGCAAATGTGATGAAATGTGATGATTCCACCATCGTGTGACATTTGCATGCAATGAGCAAGGCTGGGTACCGCATGCTCTAAACCAAAATTACAAAAATGAGCGAGTGGTCATATGTGCATTTCTGCTTGATGGTTATCAACTGGCTTGTGAACAACGCCGATCATTCTCATCGTGTATCTTTACTGGTGAGGAGAAACGGTGTCTTTATGCTAACGTAAGGAAAAGAAAGGAATGGCTGAGCCTAAACAAAGCAGCAACTCCCCGTTCAGAGACTTACGTGCTCCCACGAAAATAATGTTATGCATTTGTGGAAAAGCAATGATGTGGCGTACTAGGAATTGCTTCCCAGAGATGTAAACGTCACTGCTGACATTCATTGTGAACAACTGATACGTCTTGCAGATGCAATCCAAGAACGACGACTATGATGACTGCGTGAAGTGATGCTACTCCACCACCCTGCCCGGATTCTGCTAGACTGACAAAAAGCGCTATAAAGGAATTGGGTTGGAAAGTCATTCCGCACCCGCCTTTTTCACTTGGTCTGTAGCCGTCAGAATTTCGCCTTTTCCGCACTCCATCGAATGACCTTCAAGAAACTTCCTTTCAGGATGAAAATGCGCTGGGAACATGGCTCAACTAGGTCTTCACTTCAAAACCACACGATTTCCACAGTCGCGGAATCGAAAAGTTACTCCAGAGTTCTCAGATTTTTGTAAATAGGGAAAGAGAATATATTATTTTTTTGTAAATAGGGAAAGAGAATATATTATTAATGACTAAAGTCCCTGTTATGTGTATCTGTCGCGATAAACTCATGCAAAAACGCTACGAACATGTGCACCAAGCCAACAATTAGAAAAAAGAAGAGTTGCATTTTTCATAAAATTGATAATTAAATATTTGTCAGTCAGCATATATTTGATAAATGTCATATTTAAATAACGTAGATGCTCGAACTGAACCGAAAGGAACGAAAGAACTTATGACCGAACCGAGACTCGAACCAGTGATCCAGCAGTTATCAGTCTCGGGCGCTACCGATATTTTTCTGTTTTTATGTATTTTAAACTTCACAGAAATGCTAGTTGAACAGGTAACTTCGCTTAAAAATTTGCATAAGGCCCGAGTCGAACTCTGGCCACCCACGTGGAAGAGACCACAGAGCCAAACTGCTTTTCGTATTACGGATCTTTCTTTTAAAAAGCAGGGAAAACATCAACGCCGATTTTCTCAAGAATTCTTGAGATTTGCATCGACTTTTTCTAATTTATTCATACTTGACTTCTGGTCCTCGCGTAGCACAAATATAAAAAAAAAATTACAAAAATCTGATTGCTGTGTGGTCTCCTCATTAGCTCATATTCATCGAGACTCCCTTGCACAATGAATAGTATAGCATGACACTAAAACAGCACAGATAAAACAAAAAGGATAACGGTCACAAGCACAGAATATGTTGCAGAAACCCAGAGTATGTTTTCATCTCGAAATTTATGACGTTCCTAAGGGGAAAATAATTTCTCTCGAAGAGTGGGCATCGATTCAGAGAAAAGCAATCGTATATAACTTTATTTACATGTGAAACTTCGGAAATAGCCTGAATAGGTAGATTTTGTTTTCTTATAGCCTCTTTCCGAGAGGCGTTCGACATTGTACTGGATGGTGAACTTACAGCCCAGACACTATTATGTGAGGTATTTTCACAGATAAGCGACTGCCTTGAGCCATTTTTTGACTTACAGAAACTACTAAGATTTAATACATATTCGTATACCTTAACGAGCAGCACGCTAGCCTGCGTGACACGAGGCGATAGGGGCCGGATTTAATCCACGCGGCGGATTAACAACCCTGACTGGTACGCCGGCAAGCCTGAGTGTGGGTTTTAGGCGGTTTCCCACGCTCATGCAAGCAAATGCTGGGCTGGTCCTCCACTCCCCCCTGATAAAATAGACAAACAGAACAAAGTTTACACAATTCACACGACTTCCCTCCCTTACGTAACTGACAGCTACGACAACAGGAAAGATATCCGTTCCCAAAATTCAATAAAAATAAATTTGCGAAAACATAAATACAACGGAAAACGAAAGTAAAATCGGGTCTACCTGAAGGAAGCGTGTCGATATCACTTGTGTTCTTAATACAAATAATCAGTCTATCAGTAAGCTTGAGAAGCATTATCAGACTGTTCGCTGAGGAGCTTGTTTTTTATTTTTTCGGTAAAGTTTAGTGGTCACACGATTGTAAGGAAATGCTGTTAGTTTTTATTCCGCATAACGAAGAATAATCGCAGGAAGGCATGAAAGATGGTGTGTTTCTTAATCAAATGAAAACTCGGCGGGCTTCTCTCCCTAACTTAGACAGCAGTTGGTCTTGTATGGCCACTACACACAACGGAAACACCGTCACACTGAGATCAACAACTTAGGCATACGACAGTTTATATTTGTTACTTGTGGGTCATCTAACTACGGAAAAGTTGTTGGACAATTAAGGGATCTTGTAATCTAAGTCAGGTGGGAGTACAACAGGTTTTATTTTTACGATACAATGGGCTTGCAGCGAAGAAGATACCTCTTAGAGACATTATGCAATAAAATCCAGATTTCTGCTGCAAGTGCAGCAATCTAGATTGTATTACATAATGCCTCTAAGAAATTTTTCTTTGTTTTTTATGGATGAACACAATTCATGTCGAACTGACAGAGAGCAAAGTTCACTAAAATCTGAGTAGAAACTACACAAAATGACGCTAACGCTTTGTGTGTGTGTGTGTGTGTGTGTGTGAGTGAGAGGGGGGGGGGGGGTTCCTCATCTGGGCAGCTCGCAAATTCAAAGTTAACAAGACAAAAGGGAGCAAAATTATAATCAGACATACAACACAAGTTGGGAACTGCTCAGAATATGGATCGCGCTAGCACAACTGCGACACCCACATTTCCCCAAAATTCAGCTAGGGTGCACCAATCAGCACCAGATGGTGGTCGGAAGACAGATTGCCCGAAACTTAATTCAAATCCCTCAACTGCCCAACCTTAAAAACGTCCACACAGGGGACGACTCAACGCTGTTGCCAACATTGTGAAAGAAAATACTGCTTATTACACCTAAAAACAGGGGAAAGCATCAGAAACTTCACACTCTAGGTGTACAAAACGCATCTTAACAAGCAGGAGATTGGTAAATCGAATGTAGCAGTGTCACACCGATTGCGCGACATCTTCGCACCAAATCCAGATACAGCGGGGATGGGAACAGGGGGAGGGAGGGGGGGAGGATGACTCGTTCCAATGGATAAACAAAAATTTGGAACGAGAGCAGCTGATTTTCTTATGCTGCTCAGGTGACGCCATGACGTCACGTCCTTTGATGTCCATACTGAAAATGGCAAAAATGTCGTGCTCAATTATTTTCTGGGGAAGGCAGTGGTTGTCTCTGCCCTCAGCGAGGACAGGCGCCAGATCTAGCCAACAAAAGCACGAAGCGGGCCCCCGGCTTCTCTTCTGCGAAACTGCTCTACTCCTGAGGATACCCGCCCAACTTTATGAGACTCACTGACCACCTGCTGCCGACAAACGGGAGCTAGAGCCCACACGGTGTGCACTTTACCAGCAAAACTACGAAAATCTTTCCTGCCAGATAAACATTACCGGTAATTTCAATGAAATAACCAAGAAACAGAGGCAGAAAAATGAAATAGCATCACACAGAGATATGTGACAGCCAGGTCACACCACTTTCTGCCTTAAGCAGACAATCGAATTTATAAAATGGAATAAGTCAGCCATAACGGTAACGTCAGTTGTCATGAATTAGTATTCTCGACATACCACCGCATTACTGATCGAAGCACACGTACTCTTTACGTTTAAAATAACGTGATATATACCGTCTAATGTGTTGTCGACAAAACGTAACCTATTTTGAATCACAAAAATGCAGGTAAGAAAATTTTCCCCTCGGATTCCTTTGATGAAATATTCTCAGATTGTAAGCGACGTCCGGAAGCAACGCTTCTGCAAGTCTCTAAGATGTTAACTCCACTTAAAAGTATCGAATAGTAACGACCAATAATCATTACTGGCTGCAACTGAGCAAAAAGGGCTTCGGTACGCAAAAGTAACGAAACTCTGTGGAATTCCTCACATGGATGTTAGTAATTCCTTGTCAATACGCAATGTATAATTTATTTATTCGTTTTGGTATGAGACACCGATAATCAGAAGCGTGAAATGTGCAAGATGCACACTTTTTGCAAATACCGGGAAATATAACGGGTTTAGTTTTCTTTCAGATACTTAGAAACTCATCTTCTGGCAAATTTGTGAAGAAGAAATGTGCTGTTAGAGCACAGAAGCTAATGCTTGTCCATCTAGGGAAAAATATTTGGATTTAAAATTTGGTATTCGTGTATAAGTGCACGAGATATGACTTATGAGTACTTTTTCTTACTCAGATCTTGCAACCAGCTTATCCACCCGGAAATAGCGAAGTTCAAAAACTACGAACATTCCAAATATGTAAGAAACATATGCCCCCCCCCCCTTCCATGAACCATAGATCTTGCCGTTGGTGGGGAGGCAAGCGTGCCTCAGCGATACAGATAGCCGTACCGTAGGTGCAACCACAACGGAGGGGTATCTGTTGAGAAGCCAGATAAATGTGTGGTTCCTGAATAGGGGCAACAGCATTTTCAGAATTTGCTGGGGCAACAGTCTGGACGACTGACTGATCTGGCCTCAATCAAACTGTCTTGCTGTACTGGTTCTACGAACGGCTGAAGGCAACGGGAAACTACAGTCGTAATTCTTCCCGAGGGCATGCAGCCCTTCTGTATGGTTGAATGATAATGGCCTCCTCTTGGGTGAAATATTTCGGAGGTAAAATAGTTCCCCAATCGGATCTCCGGGCGGGGACTGCTCAGGAGGACGTCGTTATCAGGAGAAGCAGAACTGACATTCTACGGATCGGAGCGTCGAATGTCAGATCCCTTGATCGGGCAGGTAGGTTAGAAAATATAAAAAGGGAAACGGGTAAGTTAAAGTTAGATATTGTAGGAATTAGTGAAGTTCGATTGCAGGTGGAACGGGACTTCTAGTCAGGTGAATAGTGGGTTATAAACACAAAACTAAGTAGAGGTAATGCAGGAGTAGGTTTAATAATGCATAAGGAAATGGGAATGCGGGTAAGCTACTATGAACAGCATAGTGAACGCATTATTGTAGTCAAGATAGACGCAAAGCCCACACCCATCACAATAGTACAAGTTTATGTGCCAACTAGCTCCGCATGCGATGAAGAGATTGAGGAAATGTATGATGAGATAAAAGGAAATATTCATAGAGTTAAGAGAGACGAAAATTTAATAGTGATGGGTGACTGCATATCGATAGTAGGAAAACGTAGAGAAGAAAAAATAGTAGATGATACGGACTGGTTGAAAGGAATGAAAGAGGAAGCTGCCTAGTAGAATTTTGCACAGAGCCCAATTTAATTGTACCTAACACCTGGTTTAATAACCATGAAGGAAGGCTGTACACGTGGACACACCGGAAGGTTTCAGATTCTTTATATAATTGACAGAGATTTGCGGACCAGATTTTAGATTGTGAGACATTTCCAGAGGCTGATGTGGACTGTGACCACAATTTTTGGTTATGAACTGTAGATTAAAACTGAAGAAACTGCAAAAATGTAGGAAATTAAGGAGATGAGAGCTGATTAAGTTGAAAGTATCAGAGGTTGTTGAGAGTTTGAGGGAGCATTAGGCAACGATTGACGAAAACAGGGAAAGGGATACAGTAGATGACGAATGGGTAGCTTTGAGAGGTGAAATAGTGAAGGCAGCAGAGGATCAAATGGGTAAAAAGACAATACCAAGTATAAATCCATGGATAACACAGGAGAGATTGAATTTAATTGATGCTAGGAGAAAATAGAAAAACGCAGCAAGTGAAGCAGGCGAAAGGGAATACAAACGTCTAAAAAATGAGACTGGCAGGAAGCGCAAAAGCGCTAAGCAGGAATGGATAGAGGAATATGTAAGGCTTTAGAAGCATATAATACTAGAGAAAAGATAGATACAACCTACAGGAAAATTAAAGAGGCCTTTGGAAAAAAGAGCAACAGCCGTATGAATATCAAGAGCTCAGATGGGAAACCAAAGTAAAGAACGGAAAGCTGAAGGGTGGAAGGAGTATATAGAGGTCTATGCAAGGTAGTTGAACTTACAGGCAATGTTATAAAAACAGAAAAAGATTTAGGTGAAGATAAGATGTGAGATATCATATTACGAGAAGAATCTGACGTGCACTGAAAGATCTAAGTCGAAACAAGGCACCGCGAGTCGATGACATTCCGTCAGAACTAGTTACAGCCCTGGGGGAACCAGCTATGATAAAACTCTTCCATCTGGTGTTCCAGCTGTATGAGACATGCGAAATACCCTCAGACTTCAAGAAGAATATAATAATTCCAATTGAAATTAGAGCAGGTGCGGGCAGGTGTGAATATTACCGAACTATCAGATTAATAAGTCGTGATTGCAAAATACTAACACGAATTCTTTGCAGAAGAAGCCGACTTCGGGGAAGATCAATTTGGATCCCGAAGAAATGTAGGAACACGCGAGGCAATACTGACTCTACGACTTATTCTAGAAGATAAGAGGAAATGCAAACCTACGTTTATAACTTTTGTAGACTTACAGAGGGCTTTTGACAACGTTGACAGGTATACTCTCTTTGAAATACTGAAGGTAGCAGGGGTAAAATACAGGGAGAGAAAGGTTGTTTACATCTTATACAGAAACCAGACAGAAGTGAAAGAGTCGAAGGCACGAAAGGGAAACAGTGGTTGAGAAGAGAGGGAGACAGGGTTTTAGTCTGTCCCCGATGCTATTCAATCTGTCCATTGACCAAGCAGTAAAGGAATCAAAAGAAAAATTTGGAGTAAAGTCCATGGAGAAGAAATAAAAACGTTCAAGTTTTCCTATTACATTTAATTCTGTCGGAGACAGCAAAGGACTTCAAAGAGCAGTGGGACGGGATGGGCAGTATCTTCAAAAGAGGATATTAAATGAACATCAACACAAGCAAAACAAGGATAATTGAACGTTCTCGAATTAAATCAGGTGATACTGAGGGAATTAGATTGGGAAACGAGACACTTAAAGCAGTAGATGAGTTTTGCTATTTTGGTATTAAAATAACTAATGATGACCGGAGTAGACAGGATATAAAATGCTGACTGGTAATGGAAAGAAAAGTATTTCTGAAGAAGAGAAGTTTGTTAACATAGAATATAGATTTAACTGTCAGGAAGTCTTTTCTGAATATATTTGTATTGAGTGTAGTCTTGTATGAAAACGAAAAATTGACGATAAACAGCTTAGACCAGAAGAGAATAGGAGGTTTTGACACGTGATGCTACAGAAGAATGGTGAAGATGAGATGGGTAGATCACGTAACCGATGAGGAGCTACTACATAGAATTGGGTAGAAAAGAAATTTGTGGCACAATCCGCCTAGAAGAGGCGATAGATAATAGGACACATTCATGTATGGTAAAAATCATCCATCAGATGAATCCGCAGTATTACAAATCTCAGGGAATCATAGGGTACACACGTTGTCACTTAGCTAAATTATCCTCCTTCAGGACGTATGGCGTTTGTTGCCACTGAATGGGCCGAACTAGCTTTTTTTCTCTTTTTATTTCAAGTAAAATTAAAACAGATAAGAAAATATGCTTGGTTATAGTTTACTAGCAGAACGGGCGTGGCATGAAGACACGAAGAGATCAGCTTTGGAACAGACGTAGCGTACTGTTTGACAGGAAAGAGAATAGTATCCAAAGACATATGTAAGCAGTGTTGTACGCCCAAAACTTCAAAGTATCATTGTTCCATTGTTAAAACGGTTTCGGCAATCGTAACCCACAAGAACAATCACTGAGTATGATATTTAAAGCGGTTAACAAAAAATTGTTACTCTCTACCTCCATATCCGCAGAAGTGAAAGAAAAACGGAGAACTGTGGATTTACAAAGCAAGACAAGATCTAACAATTTTGCCTACTTAATTTTACAAAAGGAGTAGCAAACTGTATGGGGTATTTCTTTATTCTTATTTCGAGATGGTATGCGAATTACATAATATGCAAAATTGATGTCAACATAATCAGACGATAATCAGGCTGTAAAACCTGCAGTAGTACTGAAAAAGGCAGTACTGCACAGTGTATCCAGCTCATACTATTATTTTCGGGATTTAAATTATTTCATAGATAATTAGGTGTACAATCGTCAAAAATCAAAGGGCAGCTTTTTAATATTGCTACTCACTGCTGCGAATCAATTAAGAATCAAAAAGCATCGCATTAATATTTTATCACCAGAGTAATGGTAAATATTGTGCTAATGTTATTATTCACTAAAAATTCTGAACGCCATAGGTAATACAACGAACTAGAAAACATTTTTGCGATCAAAAAAGTACTGTACCAGTATTCGACATGTAGAAACGTAAAATCAAATTTTTAGATTGTGTAAGTAATTCTTCATCATGAAAAGTATCGTTAGTTGGATAAATATTATTGATAGGGCACAGAAGTAAACAGATCTCTGAAGATGTAGGTCGTCTTCCAAATATAGACTACAGTATATGTAGTTGGCGGAAGACCAGCATAATTAACTTAAATAGAAACAAAATAAAACTGTTTTACGAACAGCTGATGCCGCTGATAACTACTGAACTCTGGATATTTACATCTGAAAATGGCCTAATTTGACCCTAAAATAGTCACAGCAGTATAACGCGTGATGGAAATTGTGTTCTGGTTATAAAATCAATACGCAAGATAACTGTTTCTCAGGGTGACAGGAAGCCGTATTTCAACATAAAACGAAAGCTCCTCAAAGGCATTTATGGCGGATTGTGGTCTTCTTCATCAATTTTATACAGTGACTGCAGCAGAAAAGGTGTGAAGTTGATTCTTAAAAATAGTAAAAAGCAGCAACTAGCCACTGTCGATAATGCTATTTATCAAAAATAAACACCCTGTCAACGCTTTCGAACCAAGTTCATCAGACGGATATTCACGTTTATAATTCTATTCAACTTATCCTGAACAGAAAATTTTGCTTGTTTTTGGTTCTCACGAAAGTTTGTGTTATTTGCAGTCCTCAGACCTTATTAGCATATATGCGACGTCCAACTTTTATTTTTATCTGTCTCAGCGAATAAAGGATAAAGCAAACTCTCTGTGCCTGACTGTAGCATATATTTTACAACAAGTGAATTCTGTGGATCACTTATTTTCGTTTGCGCACGTTCCCAGTAGGTGGTAACATCTGCTTGAAGAAAGATGTTCATCACAGTGTCAGCATCTCTTCGAGAAGTAAAAAGAATTTTTGTTTATTTTTAGCGATTTTTTATTAGAAAGTGTTTAGAATAAGCTAATATATCCCACAGTATCGAAAAGGTGATTCTTTATTTCATCACAATACAGGCGATATAATTTTCCGTGTAATACTAGGTCTACACTCGACAACGATCTATAGTTCAACAATCTAGTAGCATTGTTTTCATAATTTTCAAATGCTTGCCACGGAGTTTTCTGAGTATCGCATATATTTCAGTTATTTTCTAATATAAATTGTATTTACTTCGAGCACGTCTTAAATTTGTAGTCATTCATATGAGGTTTTTAAAACTGGTATTTTAGTATTATTTTGTTCCATTTTTACGTTTCATTCACAAAATATAAGCCCAAGACTGAGGAGATTATATCGAAAGTCCTGCGTCCGGCTGTGGTACTGTCGACTGGCTTTGAAGAAGTTTGCATTCTGCGGAATAATAAACAAGACTCAACATTTTTCTGAACTTTGAAGTCACAAAAACAGTGTGGAGCACTATACAGCACGATAGAATTAAGCCATCTTCACACGCGTATTATCGAGAGAGTAACAGCCATCGCCGACTTAAACTATTCGTTAAAAATTCAGTTTTTCAGGTTATTATGCTCATGTTCAGTCAAATACACTCACACTTATCAAACGGCCTACATCTAAAGCTGCGACTATTCTACTGCTGTACCGCACGAAAAACATTTATTCTGGCGACATAACTTTTCACAGACTAGGCATTTTGCCTTAGGCGAGACAGTGACCTTTTGTAAAAAAGAATTATTTTATATTTCGGTCTTGACTATTACTGGTTTCGAGATACTATCATCATCAGATGATCTGTTTAAAAAGAAAGGTACAAGGAGAACCGTAAAATATCAGAAAATTCAAGAACGTTTAGCTTGGTATCGAAGATAGTTTGATTTGTAATGAAGTCTGCTAGTATTTTACTATCTTAATTTCTGTCTTTATACACAGATCATCTATCGATGGTTCGCTTATAAATTTAAGACGATAACGGAGTCATAGCGTGACTTCAGGATTAAATATATTATAACTATTATTATTACGAAACATTAAATTTAATTAAAAGTGGCCGGTCGATGTGGCCGAGCGGTTCTAGGCGCTTCAGTCTGGAACCGCGCGACCGCTACGGTCGCAAGTTCTAATCCTGCCTCGGGCATGGATGTGTGTGATGTCCTTAGGTTAGTTAGGTTTAAGTAGTTCTAAGTTCTAGGGGACTGATGACCTCAGATGTTAAGTCCCATAGTACTCAGAGCCATTTGATCCATTTTTTAATTAAAATGGATTATAAACAGTCTTACCGCAATAAAGTATTTATTTACAATGTTTACCGGTTTCGGTTAGATTGCAATCATCCTCAGACCCTTTATACCATGATGGTAGGCGGTGGTGGTGAACGGAGGAGTGTTGTGACTCCACGGACGTTAACAGCTTCGTGGAGTCACACCTGCTCCGCTCACTGCCACCGCTTACCATCGTGGTGAAAGTGCTCTGAAGATGGTCACATTCTCACCGAAACCGGTAACCATTGTGAATAAATGTTTTATTGCGGTGAAGACTGTTTTAACCCATTTTTAAAGTATTCTATCCCGACTGCTGTTTTTCTACATGAGATATTTTCTCAAAAACTAAATTAGTTATATTTCAAGATGAACCTCTCTGATGATAAATCCAATGGTTGCAAACAGGTGTTAAACGTGCTATCTGTTATTAATAAATAGCACTATTAACAATGGCTGTTCCTTTATTTTACTTTTTGTAACGAGCAACATATTTCATTACATACTCTCACCAAGTCAATAACTTACGACAAAATGGCAAGCCAGCTTTCAGCATGCTGAAATATTTGCAGGTCAGCAACGTCTTTTAATCCGTTCAATGGAAAACCAACCAAAGTTGGAAAGTTTACTTGTTTTATTTTTACTTGCTTGCTAATTTCGGGCTTTGTGAAAGGCAACTTTGTCGTTTAATGCCTGTTTTTACCTGGGACACGTCAAAAAAATTATTTTGTCTTCATGTAATTTTGTAAAATTTGTTATTGTATCGTGTTAACGCTTGTTAAGCTTTGGAAGTGAATAAGATTTTTAAATGTCCTATTACTTGTTCTTTTAATACTAATGTTGTCGTTCGCATTTAAAGATTTTTACGTGTCAATATGGCATACAACTTTGTCATATGCGGCACATGTGGCGCTGTTGTGTTTTACTGTTCGGTGATTTTAAGTATTTAACTGGTTTTGGTAAATATTTTAAAAGTGTTAATTTTATTTTTGACTTGTACTTTGATTGTATTAATCGTTGTGTTTTTGATTAATGGGGAATACTGTAACAAATGCAAAAGGCTTCGTATATACTGACAGCGCGCCCCTTTCTCGAGGTTTCTTTACGGCAGCGGGAGAAGTAAACTGCTAGTTATCTGTATGCACTACGACTATTCCTTCTTACTCCGCAAGACGTATATATTTATCTCGACAGCGTTGTCGTACTTTTGGAAATACCATTTTTACTATCTGGTAAAGTGTTGAAACGATACGTTCTGTATATTTGGCTTGCGTTTAAAATTTGGTAATACCTGTAAGATTGTAAATTAGTCCTGTAGGATTGTTTGAAAAAGGGTCCCGTCTAGAAAATAATCATAAAATAAATAAATAAGCCAAATTTGGAATTTTGGCTGGGTTTCCGTTGTACTGGAAACAGCGAAAGTCTTATCTTGTAAAAGAAACGTAATCTAGGTACGGGAGAAGAAAAACGTGTATCCAGTTGACGGAGATATGGGTGACCACAATCTGAGCCATTGCTGCAAGGTAATAAAGAAATGAGTAGGTTTGTAGAAAGACGCTAGTTGCAAAGAGGGCACCAGGTGCCGTTTTCGAGTCCGAGGCTAGCGCGACTGGGTAGTCGGGAGGCGCGGCCGCGGCAGCCGGCATCCCTCCTGCGCCGCGCTCGGACGTTCGGCCGCGCCACACCGTGTCTCGACGACGGCGGCAGCGGCGCGGGCAAAAACGGTCGGGCAAAACGACCAAAAAGACAGCGGCCGGGGTGCCCCGCGGCCCGGCTCCAACACGACCAAGACGAGCCGGGCATATTACATTGAGAAAACTATACTAGTCACCCCTCCTGCCGCCTCCCCCCTCCCCGCAGTGATAACCCCCCTTCCCCCCTCCTACGCCTCCCCCCCCCACCACCGCCGCCTCCACACTCCTGCGCCTCATAAAGGATAAAGTTATTAAAGCTATCCAGCTGCCAGGATGAGGAGCGGGGCAGGGGAAGAGGAGAGGCCCTCTCTTACCAATTAGCAAGGGCCGCGCACCTCGGGGCGCTGGCGGGCGGCATCCTTTGATCATCAAAGGCCAGTTGGCCGGCTAACACCGCGCCGTCCCTCCCCCGTAATACCTCCCATGTCGAGGCCCGGCCGGCTCTTCTGGAGGCTGCGGAGAGCCAGCCGTCTGCGCGGCCGGCGCCGTGGCACACGTGGAAATCCGCGGTAATTGCGACGCCCACCAGACGCACGACGCCCGCTTTAGTCACACTGGCCGAGCGGCCGGGGAATTAGGAAAGGTGTAAAAAGCGCCAACACACGCCGAGCCGCGCCTCATGACGGACAGTAATTTACATCCGCAGGCTTTGTACGACACGGTGTTTGTCCTCTGGATTTCTGTACACTTTGTCCTTCGGCGAAGTACTACCGCGTCACCTACTTTGTCACAGCGGCGTGAACAAAGAAAATTGAAATCTTCGAAATATCGCTTAGAAGGGAAATCTTACTTGTCTATTACGAAAGAAATCACTCTCTCTCTGTCTCTCTCCCCCCCCCTCCCTACCATCTCTCGCTCAAAGTCCTTCCGGTCTTCCCCTTAAATTCTGCATCTACAGCGTGTCCGGAAATTCCCGTTACAAACTTGTAGGACATTGAGAGAAAGTGAGTACATAATATTTTGAATAAGAACTCATGCCCGGAAAAACCGGAGTTTCAGTTCTACGACGGTTTCAATTCAGATGTGTAACGCGTCTGCCGAGGGAAACAGAAAAGTCTCATTGTTGCTTGCCCTGGCACTCAGTAGTGTAGAGAGGATAACGTGTACTACGTAGGACTGTCACCTTAACGTCTGACTTGCTGTGAGACATATATAGTGTACAAATGGAGCAGAACTAATTTCCTGGTTGGAGCGTGCAATGTAATGTTTAAGTATTAATACATTTAAATGTGCTAAAGTGATAAATGAGTGTTTCATTATGTTTCCTTTCAGATTGCTCCCTAATAATTATACTGCATCACGTCTAATGCAATTCGTCGAGTAGAATTGGATGACTTAAAGTTCTGAATTGAAACCGTTGTCGTAGAATGGAAAAGTTACATTTCAGGACATGAGTTCCTATTCAAAATATTATCTACTCAGTCTCCTCTACAACTCCTGGAAGTTTGTAAGAACGGGAATTTCCAAACAATCCCAATATATATGTAATTCACATTTCATCTCGATATTTCTAACATCACCAAAAGACACATAGCAAAGATATTTTCCTCACCATACTACGTAAGTCTAAAAAGTGTCGAGAATTGATTACCAAAAGATAGAGTTAAAATGTTTCTTAACGCTTCAGTTGTTCTACGAGAGCCTGGTGAAAGAAGCGCCTCTCAAATTTTTATTCTGTTCTCAATATCGGCTGAGGTGTTACATACAGTGCATATTAGTCGGTCGACTTTCCCGCTTCGCTGACGCAAGCCGCAACTCTCTGCCGCTAGAGGGCTCCGGATTGCAGATCGTGACACGGTGGTGTGTAACGCAACTATGCCGGTGTATGAGGAACAGTGTGCTATAATCGAGTTTCTGGACGTCAACAATTTCTTTTGCGTTTTAAGTTCGAGGGTGACGGGTTCCTTAACAACACTGTAACAGGCGATGAAAGCCGGATTCACCACTCTGATCCCGAAAACAAGAAAGCATCAGTAGAGCTTGGGAGAAATGTGTTTGTCGCCAAGGTGACCACGTTGAGAAATAAATACATAGACATAAAGAATAACGATGTAGAATGTCAATAAACTTTGTTTTAGTGCAAAAGCTTTAAGAGCGTTAAGAGCATCCACACAAAAATTTCGGAGACGTTACTTTACAGCACGCCCTCGTACAGTCTCCCCGACTTGCGTTCAAAGCAGAAAACGTTTGTACAACCGCATTAAACTGTCAGAAATGTCCCTGCTTGGGATGTTCATCTTTCGTCTCACATTAGTACCTTCTGCGACCATGGCGAACCATCACAGACCCATTACGCACTTTGCCGTAGTTTCGTATTGTTAACGCCAAACCACGTCACCCGTGATGATTTTTTCCAGAAGAGAACCGTCCGTGTTTTTCATCTGAATCAAGTCTGGCAGGCGTCCTCTCGTCGTTGTCTTCATTCGGGAGTCACGGTGTGCAGGACAGACTTTGCACACAACTTTCTCTTCTTCAAAACATTATGGAATATGTCTTGGACTCTTGCTTTAGAGGTGTTCCGCAGATAGCTCCATTGCGATTTGTTTGGCAGCCACGTTGGCACACTACGGTCGCACGTCCACTGTACAACACAGCCTGCTCACAGCTGACTGCTCGAAAGCACATCTGTTGTTTATAGTTGTTACTTCAATTTCCCACCGTAGTTACTGCGCTGACGTCACTTATAAGCCAGGAATAAAATCAGTCTCGCAACTTTTTGGTTGGACAATGTAATTAAGGCTTCGCGTCGAAAATTTCCGCGTTGGGATCAGTGCATAAAATTCGCTCGCTGTTCAAGCAGCACCATAGACATCGGTAAATGTTACAACGCACTGTACAGTGAAATAAAAAAAATCATTTTTTATTGAAAGCAGTCGCTTTTCTTGTAATCTGGTAAACAATAAGGTAAAGTAGGGAATAAATCAAATTTAATACATTTTTACCAATATCGCTACGTTCTTCTTGTCTATGTAGTACACATTTCTGTGAGTCCTGTTAGGAATGTGACATTAATCACCAACGTTTTTGATACCTATGGATTTACAGAAGCCGACATCAGTTATCAATACAAGATTCTACGTTTTCTCATTCTGAATAATATGTCACGCCTCTTTTCACGGATAATCACTCCTACAGTCAATATTCTGCCAAAATTTTCTGCGTTCATCATCAAAGAATTTAGTGATACAAAAAGTTGCAATGTAGCTCAACACATCATTGTAGTGTTCAGAACAGCCTCAGACGTGCCGTAACAAGTTTTGCCCATCGTATCCCAAAGTTACTGCTAAAAAAATAAGATATGTCGCTTCTAATATACAAGAAACTAATCTATCATGTTTTTCTGAGAATTAAACCATTTTAGCACATCGTTCTGTGATGTCTGCCAAAGGTTCAGTTGTGTTAAAGATGCCATTCTCGTGGGCAAGTACACTAAAGAATCAGAACGATTCAGATATTGCGACTAAGTGCAGACGTGTCACAAGGAGCATAACAAAACAAGTTCACTTGCCAATATTGTAGCAGAAATATTACAGTATTCTGTATCGGCGTTTATTATTACTGATTCTTTCTACGACATAACAGGAAATTTAAAAAAAAATAGGCTAACAAATCTAGTCCTGCTACAGGAATTCTGCAGTACTGTATCTGTATCTGCAGTAGTGGATCTGTTATCGATTCTTTAACGTCCCGCGTTGTTCTCTTTCTGCCAAGCTAGGAACTATAAATCTCGATACAAGTACGAAAGCGACTATCTGGTGGCACAGTAAAACTATTCTACGACTACAAAATTCCATGACTACTAGTGTTGTGTGTGAAGAGTGAAACGGAAACGGGCCATAAATAACAAGCCTGACCTGGATAGGACCGTAGTGCCATACTTTGACTACAGGAAAAGACCGGCAAAGCGACTGAAGAAGTGACGGTGACAACCGTAAACAACACGTTATCCATTTGATGAAATGTAGTTATCTTAGGCAACCGTAATTTTCTGGTCTTATTATTGGTGAACTTTACAGATGCTACGAAACTAAATTTCACTATAAGCTATCTGACTTTGAACACTGCCACAAGTGATAATCTCTGAAGAATGACTGGAATGACTGGTGGAGCCTTACGTGGCGATAACATGTAGGAGACAGAGCAATAGCTCATTTGGAGAAGGACGTCAGAGGAGCTCGTCAATGCTCTTTTTGACAGCTTTCACCTTAAATGATTTAAGGAGACTACGGATTACCCACAACACTGCGACTGGCCTAAGATAAGAAACACGCTCTTCGCAGACACCAAATATCTTCATTATTACTCCCTCTTGCTGTTTTCTGAGTCCATTCGCGGGGAGGACTACGTTTCCACTAACACTAAAAAAAAAGAAAAAAAAAAAGAAAAAAAAACCCAACCTTGAAGGTGAAATGCAACGGGCTTCTTCTGTCATTTACGAGTCGTTTGGCTGAAAAAATGGAAAGCATTCACAAAAGCCGACTGTAGAGCATAGAAGGGTCTAATTGAACTGTTTTAATATACATAGTAAGTGCATCATAGGTCAAGCGTTCCCAATAGTGAACTAACTATGAAATGGTTGTGACTCGATATCTTTGCAAATCGATTAATTATTACTGATATTGACTGTGTTACTTTAGTAAGAAAAGTTTGTTGTTTTGAAGATGAGTGTGTTGAGGAACGTCATTTACCATAAACCGTCGATTATGCCTTAAAAATATCTACTGTAGCAGTCAGAACTCTTTATCGGAACTTTATAAGCTAACATGAATGAACAGAAAAGCGGAACAGAACCACTGACTCCACAATGTGTACAAGGACACAGGAAATAAATGCCTGTATCTCAAACCCAGAACTTCAGCGACAAATGTCGTATCGTGTAATTATATGAGTGACTGCTCGTTAGAAACAGATTACGTCAACCACCCTAACGATCCACCTATGAGAATCATAGATGAACAACACAGTACAACACACTCAAACGTGAAACACTTAGGATTCTATGTCAAGGCACATGCTACGGAAGGAGACTTTCTGAGGATGAGACATTGTAAGGCTATTAGGGTAAGCTAAAGTGATCATTAGCGCGTATACTTACCCATAACTGCAGTGTTACTGGATTCTAGTCCAATAATGGCCCAAAATCTCACGAAGCCCAACTTTACACGCTATGTTTGATGTCATGCTATATATACCAGTTAGCAGCGCACACAACAATGTAAATGTGTTTTCTGTCGGAATGGGCCTATTTGCACGGTTGGTGAAGGAGGGGGGGGGGGGGGGAGGAGCGGATTAATAAAGGATCTATAAAACCAGGCAGTCATTCAGCAGTGAGACTTCTTAGAAATTCCCCCACGATCAACCACACGGACGTAACAAATTGAATAATACGGGACAGTTAACGTCCAAGCGTACGCCCCAATTGTCAAATAACTTCTTCAAGCAATGTAGAGGACTTCTATTGAAAATCCGGCACTGAGTTGAGTGAAAGGGGCGAAAGAACTCTTGATTTCAAGGACTTACTGCCACCCAGAAGCCACTGATGACAAGAACGGGTCCGCAGCTCGTGGTCGTGCGGTAGCGTTCTCGCTTCCCGCGCCCGGGTTCCCGGGTTCGATTCCCGGCGGGGTCAGGGATTTTCTCTGCCTCGTGATGACTGGGTGTTGTGTGATGTCCTTAGGTTAAAAAAAAAAAAAACTAGGTTGTTACGTAAATGACAAACTACGTAACATCCCAGTGCGCACCAAAACTGTATCCACAACACCATTGCAGTTTCCAGCAGTATGTACATAAGATAACTTTTTCATATTTGTTTACTAACAGCCACTCACACAGTTGCAGATGGCGTTCTGTATGCCGAAGAAACGGCATGAGAAACGCAAAAAATATGCCGGAAATAACGGGAACAAGAGTAACACCGAGCTGTGACTTAAAATAAAGAAGGTATTATGAAACTACTCACAGAATACTATACTTGGAACCAAAAAGTACACATGTAATTAAGTTTTATAACGTCTATAACGATGCTATTTTTGGATACTGTCACTGAAATTAGTTTGGGAATAAATAAAAACAAAAGGGTTTTGCATCAAGGTGGACCCACAATCCCAAATATTTGTTATTATGCAAACACGGACCAATGGAAGTGTTTCAAGAGAAAATGATTGTCCGTAATCAAAATTATGCATTACGTGTACAGTCTGTTCCCTCACAAATTTTAGAAAAAAAAAAAACTGGGTTGCTAATGAAACTCAGACAGGTCCCTTTGCTGTAAAGCATGGTCCCAGTTAACAGCAGTCGTTCGCAACTAAAATCGACGCGTGGATGCCACACGAAAGCTCCTCTTTTACCTTCTAGACCGGCAGTGTTTCCGTCCCTTAGCCAGGCCTGCGCGACGCGCCGTCCCCCCGCTCGTCGTCTTGGCGTATCTTTAATCTCGCTGATGAGGGGCGCGTAATTAACCGAGCCCTCCTAAACATTTTTGACGCCACCGAGCCACGCCCTGCTATGAAGAGAAATTACGCTCACCCTTGGCCCGGACAGCGGAAATTAAACGTCTATTTTGTTGACCGAGTATTTTTTTACGGGGGCAAGAATGATTCTGCAATTTCTGATCCGATCATCTTTCCAGAGGAAAAACAAAGGAAAGTGGCGAGTTATGTATAAACAACAGTTGTTTACACGTACGTAGCTTGAGAACTGAGTGAGTATATGGAAGGGTAACAATAAGACAAGCAGTGATAGCAGTATTTTGCCAAATGAACGGTTTTTGTATACTTAACTAGTATCTGATCTGGTTCCATCACCACGCGGTTACCACTTTCGTATACAGTATATGCAAGCAAAACTCAGATTTATCGAAATTTTGAGCGGTACATTTATCTGTACTGTTAAGGAGACCAGAAAGTGAAAATGCGTCGAAATAACTATTTTCTTAACTGTCTTAAGTTACTCCCCAGTCCTCCCTGAACAAAAACATGTTTGGTCTTCGTGAATTTGGTTTATACTGACACAAAAAAGAGTATTTTCTAAACAATAACGCGCTCCCTTTCGTCAATTCAGTTGCGTTTATCCCAGCTACAGGACACTTTCTCTGTCTTTAATGTATTTATTCTTTGACCACAGTTTTTCAGTTTGGTCACCCAGGTGCTAAGCTAGTGTAGGTATCAGCTGAACATCAGTTCAGCGTTCTCTTTACGGTTCAATAGTGGCAGTGGTTTGAAGGAGTCGCTTGATTTTAAGTGTTAATTTTATTGCGTTTACAGTTATATTTTATCGGTATGGATCATAAGTATGAGCAGAATAATATGGTGAAAAACTAATGATTTCATGGTTTATATAGACACAACCATCGCCCACCGGTGGCAAGAGCAAATGGTATGTAATCTACCTATGGGGAATTAACCTTGCGTGCTAAATGCATCCACGAGAGAGCTCAAAATCGCAAAGAAAGTTTCAATAACTTTGTGTGGAAATGAGTACCGGTATTTGTGAACATCAGAGTCTTAAAAACTTGTGTCGTGGAAGCAGTACTGTGTTTCAAAGACGAGTCAGTTAGCAGGCTGTAGGTTTTTCAGTGGTATGGGCATAGAACATGGGCTTCTCTCAGTTGACGAGGTGAGGGTGCGGCAAGCTGAGAACAGTGTGCTAGAAACGACAAAAGAGGCTAGAATTCAAAAGGGGGCCTCCCAATGTAAGCTGGAGGATACATAAACCCGCAATAATGGCAGCTATGGACGCGCAGAGCTTTAACTTTGACTGTAGGTAGAACATACCGTTTCAAAAACTATAAATCCACTTTCCCGAAAGTATAAAATGTTTAGCTTTACGTAAAATTTTCTCTAAAAGTAATACATCCATGTCAACGAAACTTGGTACAGAAATTAATTACATCACTTTCATTAAAATGTGGTAGAATAATGGCAGTAAAATTAAAGCTTTGTCAAATATTCAGATTTTTTTAATGTCAGTTTTTTTGGTCACCTACTTTCTTTGTGAATTTCTACTACGATGACAATGCTACTGCCATATAAATAACTCATTCTGAAGAAGATATGACAACTTACGCACGTTTAAAATTTGGTTTCATTTGAATAAATAGTTCTTGAGAAATGTATACCAACGTAAATATCGTCAAACATAGGAAATACGCTCACGAGCAGGTTCCATTAAGCACATCTATTTTGTCACAACACAAACAACGTGCAAGTATCACAGGAAAAATAAGTAGCCGAATGAAGATAGGATTAGCAACGAAACTAGTTAAGAATAAAAAAAGATTCCTTCAACAATGTTATATAAAAGCCATTCACATCATTATTGTAAAACTGGAGCAAGCAAGGCTGTTTTCTGCTTTTGGTGGTAAGTAGCTTTTGATCGATAAGTAATAAAAACATTATAAAATAATGAAGCAAAAATGGTATGATTTTTTGTCTAATGGAAACGCAGTGAATACTGTGTGTGTGGGTGTGTAACACGACGACGTGAGATTTAAGTGCCACATACCTAAGTAATATAATTTATTTGACCTATGCACTGAGACTGAGCGGCCCAAATTCTGACCTCTGGTTAGACGTAGAAGATTAACACATCGTTAAGCTTAGAAGTAGAACATACTCGCTACTGTCAGAAAAGATAGAAAGACGTTCCACGAGAAACCGGTCCTCATCGAATCACAGCGGCAACTTCATATTCGAAATATCGTAAATATCTTGTTGGCTCCTATCGCTGGTTGAGGCACTTACAAGAAGATCTTTTCCATCTTATATATTTCTTGGCTGATTGGTTAATCGTGAATAATACATTATTAGTTTATCGCTCTGGAGAATGGTATGAATTGTCTTTCAGGAATGAGAGGCCCTGTATTCCCCAACGATTTTAGTTTCCGAAGTCTATAGTTTATACTTGAGCAAGCGGTAAAAGCAAGTCTGCTCAAAAAGCCACCGTTTTCTTAGTTCATCATCGGTAATGTGTCTACTACGGTGAATAGAAGAAAATCGAATTTCTGTAATTTTTGCATTACTGTACCTTTATATAGACGAGAAAAGATTCCTAAAATAATCATGTAAGGACTTAAATATTAGCTGTAAATGTCACAGAAGCCAAGTTCTTTATTAAGAACGGAGTAAATAAGAATCCGACAGTTCTTGATAATTAGGGATAGCTGCATAATTCAACAGTTTGATTTTATTACTGATCCTGCTATTGACGGCTAAGGGTATTAATGTTTTTGCCACCTGGCATAAAGGGCAGTTCTGAGATATGTATGAGAAAGCGCATTGGGTTGCGAATCATTAGATTTGAAAAAAAAAAATTTATAAGTAATTTTGTGTCAGTGAGGATGATTTAAATATAATTTTCGAGAACTGAGATACTCAAGAAAACGTTCGTGGATAATGGTACGGAGTCATTGGGGGTCAGCTTTACCAAGAACGACAGAAAAATTCATAAATGCAAGTCAAGAATGTCCTTATATCTTACAGAGTAACACTGTTGTTTTACTCGCATCTTCCGCGTAGAAATAAACAGAGATGGAACGTATTCTTACGACAAAGTCAGCGCATAGGCATTAGGTAATGTTAATGTGGATGGAAAGCAGAGAGAAAATGAAAGGTACACATATAAACTAGATATGATATACTGGTACAGCTCTGAATTTAATTCTTTCAAATGGTCATGAGACAAGGTCATGTTATGCACAGAAGCATTAACTATTTATTAGAAAATATTACGTAAAACTCTTGAGTTGCTGTCTAAATAAACGATCATTTAGTTACCCCACGTACAATGTTGTAGGTTCTAGTCTAGCAAATCGGAGCTTACATAACAGCATTTGTCCCAAAAAATACTTGATAGAATGGACGCCTTGGACCGTTCTTATGCTACATTTGATCTTGCGTAAAAAAGAGCGAGGCTTAGAATAACGTCTGCTCTTGCAAATAGACGAGGTCATACAGTGGCTGCTTTACTAACCGAGAATATTTAAAATGACCAAATATCATTTATCTGAGCAGCGATAACGAAAACAATACTATGAGGCACTCACATACCTTTCATTCCCGTTTCTTATTCCCATATAAAACATACTTGAATCTACGAAATCTGCTCGTAAGACGTCCGGTTCTCGGGTCTTAGGACTTACTGCGTGGCAGATTCACACAAGTCTTGATGCGATCCTTCTCTGCGCTATTCAGCGCCAACAAAAGTTTAGCCACAGATAACAGTAGTCGGCGCTAAATATTTATTCTCTGGAATCTTGATTCAGTCAGAGACAGACCCATATAGCCGTGATCTCCCCATTACATTTTTCAGACTTCAACATTAACATAATGTACGATGTATTCTGAACACCTTTTAATCAGCGGCGTTTGATATTAACGAAGAAATTCGCGTGGAGTGGGTAACGGGAGAGACAACACATGCTGAATGTTTTTTTAATAACAAAAAGAGGTTTAGCATTTGTCGTTGAAGTAGAAAATCTTATTTTTGTTGAAAATCGATTTCAATCATTGCATAATCGTCAACAGTACTATTACTAAAGCCCTGTGACTAAATACAAGCAGTAAAACTGTAATATCTGCACATAATAACAAAGGGTACTTGTCAGACCGATGTACAGAATTCGCCGATCTATTGTCAAATGTAAAAACGTTTTGTGCAAACATGTGGACTATATCGTTAATAGAAATTTTCCAATACATTTTGATGCTGGCAGTGAGTCTTGTGTCTCTTCATGATACTTGGCCAGAATTTCATGTAACTGTCCTGTATTGCTATTTGAGTATTTCGATTCTACCGCTGGTAAAATCTTCGCGAAATAAAGAAATATTCATCTTAGTCAGCCTTTACCTCTTATCACATTGTAATGCATTCCTTCGAACATATCCGGACTGCACAACACCAGGATTTCAAAATATTTGATTTTGAAAACGCATGACTGTAAATGGAAATGAAACTTTCTGTTGCACCCATTCTTTAGTTTTTTCTCAATTCAAACCATGGGATGAGACTGATGCAACCAGTTATATTCAGCGACACGGTACACAACCAAAGGGAGGCAAGAAACAAAACACACGTTTTTGTCACTGTTCCTCTGATTGCACTGTATTCCTAGACATTGCTTTCGTTTTAATTTTGGTCTTAACCTATTTCATGATGGTGTTTAGCGCCAGTTGTTGTTGAACCTGATGTGCAGTCATGCTTTCGATTTTCTAATTAGGTGTCATCTGTATAACACAGCTAGAGTTGTCAGGCAAGCGTTCTTGGCAGTTCCTGGCCGAAGTGGCCGTGCGGTTAAAGGCGCTGCAGTCTGGAACCGCAAGACCGCTACGGTCGCAGGTTCGAATCCTGCCTCGGGCATGGATGTTTGTGATGTCCTTAGGTCAGTTAGGTTTAACTAGTTCTAAGTTCTAGGGGACCAATGACCTCAGCAGTTGAGTCCCATAGTGCTCAGAGCCATTTGGCAGTTCCTGTTGCCTTCACTGTTGACACCTTGCGAAATACATTGCCTACAAGTACTACCAGTGAAGTATACAGAAAGTATCGCTAGAAGGCACTGCACAGCTCTCTGCATAACATTTCGACAGGTATTCAAAGCCATGTGACAGGTCTTTCACAGATTCCAAAAGGATCATTCGTATCACCACCGATATTGTAATACCCGCCAATTCTTAGCTCCTAATGACCCATAAACATGCTGTCTTTCACTCGGTGATACATCTATACATCTATTTCCATCTATACATCAATCCCCACGAGTGAAGACAACTTACAGACGGAATTAAATGCAACCAGACAGATAGCACCAAACAATGGCTACAATCCCGCCTTGGTGGACTCCATAATGTCAAAAAAGCAGAAATAACCGGTGTATTCTCTTTTTTATCTTTTCCCGACCCACCACCACATGAACGCAATAAATGGTGCACATACCCATACACTACTGGATGCAGCCAGAAAGCTTAACTCCGGGAACTTCAAAATGTCATTTTACGTACACTTTTTACGATGGACACTTTTTGCCCAATAGTAAAAACAGCACTCCAGCTTTGTAGAAGAGTGGATACGTAAAGTTACTTGTAATAGCGACTAATTCTATATAGGTGTGTCTGGAAGGGTAATATACACCCTCCTGAAGGAACACAACAGAAGTGGGAAAAGTAGAAAAGGAGACTCTACTTTTGTATACCATCTACTTTAAGAAGGCCATAGTTACAGAGTGCAACATGAAGTATTACATCACATTCATAAAGCAGGGAAGCTGAATTTTCTCTAAATAATGGAAATTAATAGGTCTTAACATAAGTCCATCTTCCTAACTTTAATACTAAATGACCAGACACAGTTCCCCTACTCGCCATGCTACGGTCGCAGGTTCGAATCCTGCCTCGGGCATGGATGTGTGTGATGTCCTTAGGTTAGTTGGGTTTAAGTAGTTCTAAGCTCTATGGGACTGATGACCACAGCAGTTGAGTCCCATAGTGCTCAGAGCCATTTGAACCATTTGAACCTACTCGCCACTTCTAACTGCAGATACTACTCACAGTCCTTCTTATTCACAGGCCACACTTTTGCTTTATTTCAGTTATTATAATTTCTCCTGTTATGTTAAAAAAATTACTTCGTGCGAGGGTCGTTTATTAAGCAATATCGCACATTTTTTTAAAAAGACGTTAATATACATAGACAAACCTCCTTGTTGAAGCTTCACATTTGATGTTTGTTCTGTGCGCCGGTGAAGTTTCGGACCGTTCTGGCAGATGGCAGAGCCGTAGTACAGCGTCAAAGTGGCGTCTACATACACTCACTCTACAAGCAGCGTACTTTTATTGAAATCTGGTGTGCAGAAAAAAAACCGTGGTGAACATCTGTAAACGTTTGTGTGCAGTGTATGGCGATGGTGCAGTTGATAGAAGTGAAGTTGAGCGATGGGTAAGGAAAGTTATGGCCTCAGGAAATGCAGACACAGAGCTCCATGATAAGCCACGCTCGGGACGTTCTGTCACAGCCACTGCTCCAGACATTCTGAAACTCAAGAACCGTTTCCGACGTGTTCGATCGGACAAGAATCTAGGAAAAATCTTGCTCCCACACACAAGTGTGAGAACCCGGGAACACATCACCAAATTGGGTTGGACATCACTGCCTCATCCACCCTACAATCTAGACCTGGCATCCTCAGACTTCCATCTCTTTGGGCCGCTTGAAAACTCTCTACGGGGAACACACTTTGAAGATGACGAGAGTGCCACTCATGCAGTGAAAGCATGGCTACGGCTAGAGGACAAGAGTTTTTACCAGCAGGGAATATACAGGGTGTTACAAAAAGGTACGACCAAACTTTCAGGAAACATTCCTCACACACAAAGAAAGAAAATATGTTATGTGGATATGTGCCCGGAAACGCTTACTTTCCATGTTAGAGCTCATTTTATTACTTCTCTTCAAATCACATTAATCATGGAATTTAAACACACAGCAACAGAACGTACCAGCGTGACTTCAAACACTTTGTTACAGGAAATGTTCAAAATGTCCTCTGTTAGCGAGGATACATGCATCCACCCTCCGTCGCATTGAATCCCTGATGCGCTGATGCAGTCCTGGAGAATGGCGTGTTGTATCACAGCCGTCTCTACATTTGGTTGGCTCTGAGCACTATGGGACTCAACTGCTGTGGTCATAAGTCCCCTAGAACTTAGAACTACTTAAACCTAACTAACCTAAGGACATCACACACATCCATGCCCGAGGCAGGATTCGAACCTGCGACCGTCGCGGTCGTGCGGTTCCAGACTGTAGCGCCTTTAACCGCTCGGCCACTCCGGCCGGCTCTACATTTGGTACCGGGGTTGCGTAGACAAGAGCTTTCAAATACCCCCATAAATGAAAGTCAAGAGGGTTGAGGTCAGGAGAGCGGGGTGGCCATGGAATTGTTCCGCCTCTACCAATCCATCGGTCACCGAATCTGTTGTTGAGAAGCGTACGAACACTTCGACTGAAATGTGCAGGAGCTTCATCGTGCATGAACCACATGTTGTGTCGTACTTGTAAAGGTACAAGTTCTAGCAGCACAGGTAGAGTATCCCGTGTCAAATCATGATAACGTGCTCCATTGAGCGTAGGTGGACGAAACTAAAATGAGCTCTAACATGGAAATTAAGCGTTTCCGGACACATGTCCACATAACATCTTTTCTTTATTTGTGTGTGAGGAATGTTTCCTGAAAGTTTGGCCGTACCTTTTTGTAACACCCTGTATGTTCTTCCACAACGTTGGCGTACGGCCATAGAACGTGTTGGAGAGTACTTAGAAAAATAGGACATGGACAAGACATGCTCATGTATATTGTCGCCAAATTCTGACTCTTAACAATAAATATGTTCTGAGAAAAAAAAGTTTACTTATTGAACGACCCTTGTATAATCGCGGCTGCATCACTTACGAGCTTAATTCAGTAATACATCTTATCTGCTTGTAATTTAGGACCGCTTACAGACAAGATTATTTTGTTCAGCCACACCCTTGGAGCACATCACCAAAGTTAATTGTCAAATGTATTTTCTTCTATTAACAATTGTTTTGTAATTAGTTCATTAGTTAATGTGTAACATATTTCATTTTAGTTAAATAATATTAAATCGCATTTACACTGAAATAACACCTCTCGTTTTATTCCTAAATCTAACATTAACATTTTGATCTTTGGGAATGGAGATATTGTGGAGTTGCACTAGTTTAAAACCTTTGATCGAACAAAACTTCACTACACTACATCTTTGTACGTGATGGTGGCGTAACAGCAGAAAACCGGTTTGTGGAACAAGTAATAAATGTTGTGGAATATCACGCCAGTGTTGCGCATGTTTTCATTCATAAACTTTCGATTGGAGTTTGCAAAAGCTTTATGAACGCTGCCAAAAGTGTGCTATTGTAGAGAGAGATTGCTTGAAGGTAAATAAAGGAGTTCGTATCTTGTGTTTTTTTTTTATCATATCGACCGTCCATATTTTGAAAGGCGCCTCTTGTACGCACGCCGTCGGCAATGTTCCAAGCGTGTGCACATCTTCTAACGGCTCCTCTTAACGTACTGAGAAGATGTTACGAGTGGAGGTGGCAGGAGCGGCGACGCGTCGTGCGGAACCCAGCACCTGCCGCCAGTTACTTCACAGCCACTAGGCAGTGTGTCACAGCAGGAGCGACAAAGGCAGACGCCGCAAACTTGGTATTCCGCGAACACGGCGCATTATCTCACGGCGCTATGCACTCTGTCGTCGTTCTTATTAACGCTACTAAACGCCATTCTCTCGCCACTTCACAACCGACGGCGGTTTTCCTTTCGCCTTTTCATGAAGAGCACCGTATAAAGATAACGATCGCATAATGGTTCTGTTTTATTCATTTCATTTCTGCGGTGTTTTCCACGTGCCTTGGTTTTTAGCGCCCCCGTTACATACCTGTGTCGTATTTTTTTCCACACTGCGTTGCACCACGCGTAATTACAGGTAGTTGGGTCTTTGTGTGTCAATTACTTCCTGGTTCTTACCGCTGTTGTGATTATACGGTAAAGTGCGACACACGTGACTGAAAAATCTGTTTGATTGCATCCTTATTTTTTAATCAGCGCGAGTTTACACATTTCCTGAAGTTCGTATACTACTGTCAAGATGCTTTCCGGGTGAGGTTTTTCACTTCTATCATTGCTCTGTATAAAATACAGGGCGTCCCACATAAAACCGACACGCCTCACGCCTAAGATTAAAGAAACAATGAAGTAAACAAAAAAGAATACTTAACATCAACGTCAAAAAACATGCAGTTACCTATTCAGAATAGATGCTGTGAGTGGTGGCCATAGGCATACAGGCCGCTTCACAAGCATTTCGACTACAGTTGATTAACAAGTATGTGAGGCTTTTTGATTATTCTTTCTTTCTTTTGCTTGTGCCGTTTTTCCCGCGGATACGCAGGGTCGGCATCGTTAATCGGATGTGGCAATGTTAGTTGAAGGTATGGCCGGGCCGACCGCGGTGGCCACGCGGTTCTAGGCGCTGCAGTCCGGAACAGCGCGACTGCTACGGTCGCAGGTTCGAATCCTGCCTCAGGCATGGATGTGTGTGATGTCCTTAGGTTAGTTAGGTTTAAGTAGTTCTAAGTTCTAGGGGACTGATGACCTCAGATGTTAAGTTCCATAGTGCTCAGAGCCATTTGAAGCATTTTTTTTATGGCCGGATGCCCTTCTTGCCGCCACCTCGTACCCCCCCGGGAAGGAATTAGGAAACCCCAACTGTCTGCGAATAGTGTGCGAAAGTGTTCAGATGTCTGCGATCCGTGTAACCGAGGCGGGACGTGGGGACCAGCCCGGCATTCACCTAGGGGATGTGGAAAACCGCCTAAAAACCACATCCTGGCTGGCCGGCAAACCGGCCCTCGTCGTTAATCCGCTAGGCAGATTCGATCCGGGGCCGGCGCGCCTATCCGAGTCCAGGAAGCAGAGCGTATTGATTATACATGGGGCAATCTGTATTTGTAGAAAATCAAGCCGCCTTCGCTGCGGTCACTGTGTTACTTTCGGTCCTACTGCAAGAACTAAAAAATAATTGGCATCATGAGACCCCAGAACAACACTTACATGTTTATTCCAGACGTCGAGGAAATTGTAAGTGAAGAGACACCACACAGAGAAGCTAGGCAGAGAGGAGGTTGCAGATACAAAATTACTTCAATTGCAGAAAACCTGCGGTTGGAATTGTCTCGAGTGCCGGTGAAGGAAACATCCCCTGCATTTAGTTTAACGATATGGTTTAAGGAGACGTGGATTTTAATGCACTCCTCTCGAATAAGAATCCTCTGTTTCATTCACTGCGCTCCAATACTCCATATAAAGTATATACGTTTTGGATCTACATAACCTGTAACACATTACGATTGCTGTGATGATTGTAGCAGGTGTAATAGCATATCTTAACGGAACCATAGAATTTGTAATTTACAAGACAGACAAGTATATCGTGAAGTAAATATAAAAGAGGTTACGAAGAGGCACAGGTTTTTTACAATTATATTAGAAAGTTTCAGAGAGTAAATTGCTATAGAAAGATCGTTGCCAGTTTATGCAGGACGAAATGAATTTTTACACATTCAGGTTGTTCTTGTTATGGTCTTCAGTCCGAAGCTTGGTTTGGTACTGCTCTCCACACTGCTCTATCCTGTGCAATCCTCTTCGTCTCGCAATAACTGTGCAACTTACATCCATTTGAATCTGCTTACTGTATTCACCTCTTGGTCTCCCTGTACGATTTTTAACCCCCAGACATCCCTCTAACACTAAATTGATGATTCCTTGATGTTCTAGAATGTATCCTATTAGCTGATCCTCTCTTTTTGTGGAACTGTGCCATAGATTTCTTTTCCCCTTAATTCTCTTCAGTATCTACTTATAATTCTTCTATCTTCCCATCTAATTTTCAGAGTTTTTCTGTACCACCACATTTCAAAAGCTTTTGTTCCCTTAAGTCTGAAGTGCTTATCGCCCACGCTTCACTTCAGTATGAGGGTACAATCCAGACAAATACCTTCAGAAGAGACTTCCTTTATATTAGACCTTAACAAATTCCTCTTTTTCAGAAACGCTTTACTGGCTATATCTAGGCTGGTTTTTTTTTTATATCACCTCTGCTTCAGCCATCATCACTTGTTTTGAGCCCAAATAGCGAAACTCATCTATTAATTTTAGTGACTCGTATTCTAATGCAATTTCATCAGCATCGCCTGATTTAACTCCACTGCCTTCCATTACTTTTGTTTTGCTTTTGTTGAAGCTCAACATATAGCTACGTATCCTCCTTCCGACACACTGCCCATTCCGTTCAAATACTCTTTCAAGCCCTTTGCCGTCTGTGACACAATTACAATGTCATATGAAACCGCTGAAGGTTGACACCTTCTCCAATTTTTTCTTTGGGTTCCTTTACTGCTTGTTCGCTCTACAGGTTGAATTACATCGGCGATAGGCAACAACCTGTCTTTCTCCCTTCTCAGCTATTCCTTCCATTTCAAGCCTTTTCACTCCATTTTACCCCTTTCAACAGGGCAAAACACCTCACCCTTTTCACTCCTGTTCACTCCTCCCAACAAGGCATTGCTGATTTCAGTTCAGCAGAGGCAAAACGCTAAACAGTACCTGGCAAAGCCATAACTTAATGGACTACATCTTCTTTAGATGTCAAATACGATCTTCCTATCAGTATCACTCGTGATTGTAATATGGTTTGAATCGCTAAACACATGCTGGAATGAGGACGTAAAATGTAGATGCATATTGACGGCTTAGCAGCAAACAAGATCAAAATGCAAATGTGAAAGAACACGTCCTATATTTATTTTTAAAAGTTGCCACAACATTCGTCAAGGGTACGAGAAAGAAACAAATGTCAGAATCACATGGGTAGCTGGTTTCAGAAATTCGATAGGGTGAGAGTGGTGTAGTTATACTCCAGTTCGTATTTATGCATCAAGGGCTTCTGTAAAGGATTTTTAAAAATCCATGACAAATAAACAACACTTAACCGCTATTAAACTAAAGAACAGGTTAAACTTTTGCAGCGCATCAGCCGAATGATGTGCCGAGGCGACTCGATCAGCGATTAAGTTCAGTCAGTACACGCGATCGCTATAAAAACAATCTTGCGTTGGCCGAACACTCATCAGTTAACTTTTCGTTTCTATGCAATGTTGTAAGTAATGAAAATGTCCCCTACAGTTCTGTTAGAGTTCGTGGCGTCGACTGGACTTAAAATAGAGTTTCCTCGTAAGGAAAGGTGCATGTACCCCTTCCTACATTACAAGAGCGTAACATCTTTTTCTATAGAGGCATGAAAGAGAAAATGGACCAGGGTCTACATTTATGAATCTCCGAAAAAAATTTTACCCTACAGTAAAATCCAAAGAGTTACAATTCCCTTTGGATTGTCTTCGTTATAAATTCTTATTGGAGATAGATGCCCGACCCGTCACCCTATGATCACACTACTCCTTCCTAGAAGAAACTACCTTGGTTTGCACTCCCCGCAAGCCTAAATGGAACTGCCGTTACATTGTTTTCTCCACAATGCAAATGTCAAATAACTGTTCTCAAATGTAGAATTACGAGGGATTTTCAGTAAGTGATGCTACACATCTTTTTCCTGGAAAGCAGATTGGTTCTAATCAGCATTCCATTACACCACATTAGTCCCCACTCTTTTGGCTATTTTTCAACCTAATCTCCGTTTGTAGCGACGGCCTTACGCCACCTTAGTTGGAGGACCTGCATGCCCGCATGGCACCATTCTACTGATCGTCGCACGGTGCTAACGTGTTGCTTATTTTTTTCCTTCATCACATCTTTCTCCTTATCCTTTTCAATCCTTTGCTTCTTAGTATTGTATAAGTCTCGATATTTTATTACCTCTTTTACCTAGTGCTTATCATTTCGCACGGAGTACACTGTTTTCGTAATCTGTTTGTTGCCAGAATGTCGCCGGGTGCCCTTCCTGTCACCGCAGTCAAGACTTAATCCGAGGGAGCAAAGCCGTGTACGTCACCAGTCAGTAAATCGTGTAATCGTTCTTCTGCGCGTAATAGTATTTTAAATGTTTGTGTGTCGTGGTGGAGTTTGGCGATTAGCCCACCACAAGCCTAAAGGGGCGTCGAAAACAAAGAATCACACTGGCTAACGTACCAGACCAACGATCGATAATCCACAGCTCGGATTTGAATAGGATCTGTTCGACCTCTCTGTCTCGCAATCAATCACGCTGCACGTTAACCGTGCTACCGGTTTTTCGATTTTTTTAAGTGTAATTTTTGTAATCTAAAATTATTTTTGTGCGTTGCCTGTGAATTTTCACTCTGCAACGGTGAGTGCGCTGATTTGTAACTTCCGTGTAAATTAAAACCGTGTGCCGGATCAGGACTTGAACCTGGGACCTCTACCTTTCGCAGGCAAGTGATCTATCGGCTTTTTTTTTTTTTGTTGATCTCATTTTGTTCATGATTGTTCGTTGCATTTCCCCGAGGCGGACGTACTACGACATCCGTTCAGGTTCAGCGTTGATCTGTTCACTCATTTTTTTATTTTTTTTATTACAGAGGGTAGCTAGCCCTCTGACCGAATACGCTGAGCTACTGTGCCGGCCCCGGCTGAGCTATCCCAGGATGACTCGCGACTCGTGATGAGGTACTACCAAAGTGGAGCTGTGAGGGCGGGCCGTGAATCTTGCTTGGGTAGCTCAGCCGGTGAGCACCTGCGCTTGAAAGGTTAAGGTTCCAGGTTAGAGTCTCGAT
Organism: Schistocerca americana; assembly: GCF_021461395.2. NCBI lineage: Eukaryota > Metazoa > Arthropoda > Insecta > Orthoptera > Acrididae > Schistocerca > Schistocerca americana. The sequence continues at coordinate 283,397,832 of NC_060121.1, read as the reverse complement.
CCGTCACAGAATTTTAATCTGCCAGGAAGTCCCAAACTGCGTTGCAGATTCTAATATGTGAGGTCTGGAGGCCTAAATCTGTCGAGCGTTGATAAGAGAATAAGTAAATAACTGGCTAGCAAAGGGTGCATCAGTTCCATTAGGATCGTACACAGTAGACTTTTAGAATTGATAAAGCTTTATTTCATTTATTTTTGGATGATGAATCAGCTGCCCCCATTCCAACGTTCTCTTGGCCCTACTGTTCAGTATTTACACTCATCTTTGATTGTACTGTGTGTAAGCTCCAAGGAAAGTCTTGATTCTATCACTTGATTCTATCATGGGACTGAAGCTGAATTTTACCAGGAAGTTGAGTTTATTAACTCGCGAGAACCATAAAGTCTGATGTCGTGCTGAATAAACATCACAATTCGTTTCATGGCTTCTAAGGGTGCAGTGTACTTTAGCTATCAGGCTTATGTATTGTCAGAGCGTGCATAATGGCTTCCTCCTCTAGGACAATGCAGGTGTTGACGGCAGAATGGGCACTGACGTTTAATTCAGGAGTAGACAATAGAACGATGGTGGGTGTGCACAATACTACTTGTCACTGTTGGACAATTCACACAATTAACGACGACGTTACGTCCACGATTTCCGTGCTGCGTAAATTCATTACTGCAGTGCGGACGGAGAAACGCACTGAACGCAAAGAGTTAATGAGAGGAGTAACTAGAAAAGTATTATTATCATCCACAAAAGACCAAAGTGTTTGATGAGGAAAGCAATGGCATATGCGTAATGATTAAAATTGGTTGCACAGTTCAGGATACGTCGCTGTTTCAGTTGTGTTGACAGCGACCTAACTGCTGATGGATGGCAGGCATCTATAGTCAAGAGATGTTTTGTGTTATCTGTGGATACAGTGAAGCTTAAGACGAACGAAAAACAGCGATTTCCTGTGCTGAAAAGTCTCCAAGCGTGAAAGAACTTCCTAAATATTTCATATAGTGATGAAAAGTAGGGGAACAGTTAATATTAAAAATTCGTGTCGATGAAATACTTGTACAAATCCCAGCCTATTGTGTTAAATGAACAAATGATCATTGCTACTCATAAATATTTGCGCTACATATAGAATTTTTCCGCAGGCTGATAATATACACGTACAATAGAATTAGGAATTGCTGAAGAAAATAGGAGGGCCGTTGCAGTAAATAGACTGGTTTCGAATACTGTAGGGTCTAAGAACATATTTTGAAATTTTTTATCTCTAATTGTATACATCTGTTACTTTCGCGCTGTTGACGACTGGAACTAAAACTATTTTCGGCTCTAATTACTAAAATCTTCCACTTCTTTAGAAACGTCCCCCCCCCCCTCTTCTCCTCTTCAGAGAGCAAATGTAAAATGCATAAGAAATTAAAGAGACTTTGGACATGTGTAATACTTACGTACCACGGATATCAATCGACAGTAATTTAAAAAAAGATGTATAAAATGACATTTTTAAAAACATATCTATAATGAAGAGACTGGCACACCTACCTAGTATCGTGTAGGGTCCCTGCGAACAGGCAGAAGTGCCACAACACGATGTGGCATGTACTCGACTCATGTCTGAAGTAGTGGTGGAGGGAATTGACACCATGAATCCTGCTGGGATATCCATAAATTCCTAAGAGCACGAGGGCGTGGAGACCTGTTCTGAACAGCACGTTACAAGGCATCCCAGATATGCTGAAGCGTAAGTGTTGAAACTCGGAACAGTTTTCCTGGAGCCACTCTGTGGCAATTCTGGACGTGTGGGGTGTCGCATTGTTCTGCTGGAATTTCCGAAGTCCGTCGGAATGCACAATTGACATGAATGGATGCTGGTGATCAGACAGGATGCTTACGTAAGTGTCACCTGTCAGAGTCGTATCTAGACGTATCACTCCAACTGCACACGCCGCACGCCATTACAGAACCTCCATCAGCTTGAACAGTCCCCTGCTGACACGCATGGTCCGTGGATTCATGAGGTTGTCTCCATACCCGTAGAAGTCCATCCGCTCAATACAATTTGAAATGAGACTCGTCCGACCAGGCAACATCTTTCCAGTCATCAACAGTCGAACGTCGGTGTTGATGGGCCCAGGCGAGGCGTAAAGCTTTGTGTTGTGCAGCCATCAAGCGTACACGAGTGAGCCTTCGTCTCCGAAAGCCCATGTCCATGATGTTTCGTTGAAAGTGTCGCACGCTGACGCTTCTTGATGGCCCAGCATTGAAATCTGCAGCAATTTGCGGAAGTGTTGCATTTCTGTCACGCTGAACGATTCTCTTCAGACATCGTTGGTCCTGTTTTGCAGGATCTTTTTCCGGCCGCAGCGATGTCGGAGATTTGATGTTTTACTGGATTCCTGATATTCACGGTACACTCATGAAATGGTTGTATGGAAAAATCCCCACTTGACCGCTAACTCAGAGATGCTGTGTCCCATCGCTCGTGCGACGACTATAACACACGCTCAGACTCACTTAAATCTTGCTAATCGGCCACTGTAACAGCAGTAGCCAATCTGACTACTGCGCCAGACACTTGTTGTCTTATATAGGCGTTGCCGACTGCAGCACCATATTTTGCCTGTTTACGTATATCTGTATTTGAATACGCATGCCTATACCAGTTTCTTTGGCGTTTCAGTGTTAGGCTGTGTACGAGTTACTTGTTATTCCATATCGGGTTTTTCCCCCTCCGGTATCATGGTTTAGTCCCTGACGTCTGAAAACATTTCTTATCACCCTGTCCCTTTCCTCATGCTAGTGTTTTCCATATTTCCCTTTCTTCACCGGTCCTGAGGTACTGTAAAGTGCGACTCCACTGGGCATTGGATAAATGGAAACGAGTGATTTGTAATGATTTGTGCTCCTTGACATAGTTAAGTCGATTAAATTCCACGCGTAACGTTTGCAAAGCGATATGAAATTGAACAAGCACCTAAGGGCTGTAGTAGGAAAGGGTAATGATCGACTTCGGCTTGTTGGGAAAATTTTAGGGAAGTGTGGTTCATTTCGAAAGGAATCGGCGTGTAGAAAACTAGTGCGACCCATTCTTCAGTAGTGCTTGAGTGTTTGGGATGCCCAACAGGTCAGATCAAAGGGACACATCAAAGCAATTCAGAGGTGGACTGCCGGATTTGCTATCGGTAGGTTCGACCAACTGGCGAGTATTACCGACATGCTTTGTTATCCCAAATGGGAATCCCCAGAGGGAAGGCCACTATTCCTTTCGCGAAACGCTACTGAGAAAATTTAGAGAACCGAAATCTGAAGTTGCTGCAGAACGATTCTACTGCTGCTAGCGATCATTTCGCTTAAGGACCACGAAGATAAGATAAGAGCAATTAGGGCTCGTATGGAGGCACACAGACAGCCGTTTTGCCATTGTTCTATTTCCGAGTGGAACAGGAAAATTAATGACTAGCAATGGTGCAACCTACTCACCACCAGGCGCCACATAGGTGCATGTGGATTATATATGTAGATATATCACAGTATACAGTGTGGCAAACCAATGGAAAGGTTTGAGTGTGGATAATGACTGGAGAAAGTCATCGGCCATCTTGTTAAGTGTCAACACCAAAGTGCGGAGGAGGTCATGTTATAGTATGTGGGTGTTAGTGTGTAGTCCCTTTTGTGCTTAACGAAACACTAAATGAGTAGAGGAACAGTTCAGAGATGATGATTGTTTCATCATAACAATGCACGTAGTCATAAAGCGGCGTTCTGTGGGGAACTGGTTTCAGGACAAAAACATTCCTGAAATGAACTGGCCTGCCCCTCGTCTGGACCCGAACCCATTGGAACACCATTGGGATGAGTTAGATGGTTGATTTCGCTTCAAAGCACAGTGTCCAAATTCATAATCAAAGTACTTTGTACTATGACAGAGTACACACGCAGAAGAATTTTAACCATCATGACAATGGGCGCGAAACATACGAGTTATATGACTACCTCCTCTTGTTACGGCCCTTGCGGAATAATGGGCTGCCATTCCTCTGCAGATTGTCAGACACCTCATAGAAAGTGTCCTTAAGAGTTCAAGCCACCGTAAATACAAAGGGTGGACACATCCGATATTAATAATAACTAACAGGTGTCCAGGTAATTTTGACCAGATAGTTAGTGTATATGGTGACTTTAAGCTTATCATAAGGGACTTCCAAGAACTACTCGTGTGTTTGTACAGACTCACTTTTAAGTAAACATCTTCTGTGGATCTTGGCATGGTACCACCTCCTAGTGGTGTTTACACTCCACTAGATGATTCCGATTCCCTTGATTTACAATTTTAGCACATTTGTCAGATATTTCTGCGAAAAGTTTGAATGTGAACAAAATAACAAGTATACTCGTCTTCTCAAAAGTCATCAAATGCCGTTAAAAACGTAAATCATTTAATCTAGAAAAATACCTGATTTAATATCGTGGTTGATACAAGAGGTGAGAGGAAAATCAATAAATCTTACACAATTTCGATCATTAATGGTGTGCTTCTTGGCGTTCTGCCGATTTTTTGTTTGCTGTTTATGCGCAATATTACGACGACCGACCCGGACGTCATCTTCAGGTGTTGATAGCTTTTTTTAGCTGCCTGATCTCCAATCACGCCTAGGAAAACTTTTTTTTTTTTGGGGGGGGGGGGGGGGTCATCAGTTATCTGACTCGTTTGATACGGCCCGCCACGTATTCCTCTCCTATGCTAACCTCTTCATCTCAGAGCAGCACTTGCAACCTATGTCCTCAATTATTTGCTGGATGTATTCCCAGCTCTGTCTTCCTCTACAGTTTTTCCCTTCTACAGCTCCCTGTAGTACCATGGAAATCATTCCCTCATGTCTTAACAGATGTCCTATCATCCTGCCCCTTCTCCTTGTCAGTGTTTTCCACATATTCCTTTCCTCTCCCATTGGTCGCAGAATCTTTTCATTTCTTACCTTATTAGTCCACGTAATTTTCAAAATTCGCCTGTAGCACCACATCTCAAATGTTTCGATTCTTTCTTGTTCCGGTTTTCCCACAGTCCATATTTCGGTATTCGCATACAATGTTATGCTCGAGATGTACATTCTCAGAAATTTCTTGCTTAAAAAAAATGGTTCAATGGCTCTGAGCACTATGGGACTTAACATCTGAGGTCATCAGTACGCTGGTCTTCGAACTACTTAAACTTAACTAACCGAAGGACGCCACACAAACCCATGCCCGAGGCAGGATTCGAACCTGCGACCGTAGCAGCAGCCCGGTTCCGGAGTGAAATGCCTAGAACCGCTCGGCTACAACAGCCGGCTCTTGGCCAGGAACGCCCTTTCTGCCAGAGCAAGTTTGCTTTTGATGTCTTCCTTGCTCCGTCCGTCATTTGTTATTTTGCCGCCTATGTAGCAGAACCCTTAACTTCATCTATATTGTGACCATCAATCCTGATGTTAAGTTTCTCGCTGTTCTCATTTCTGCTACTTCTCATTACTTCCGTCTTTCTTCGATTTACTCTCAATCCGTATTCTGTACTCATTAAGAAAAACTAAGAGATCAAATTTCTATTACAACTGCGACGAAAATTTGATTTAGGAAATGTACGAAATCGAGTCTTCGATCACTGACACAATTTGTAGGATAATGCTTTGCGGTGCATGTGAACTTTTGTAAAGCAAATTATACTCACGCAAAACCGGAAAACATAGTAAAATAACGAAAACGAGAAATTCCAGAATGCGTTGGGGGTTCGGCGCAGCACGTGTGGACCTTTTGCAAGAATTGATTGTCGGCAGCTCGTGTGTGTCACAGTCACTGTGTGACAGGCGGTTTAGCCTGTCAGCCTGGTAGGCTCCTCCCTGCGCGACACGCATTGTTCTGGCTGATTGCTGAACGCCCCTCGGCCCAGTTATCGGACAAACAATACCGACGTCCAAACGACGGATGGATCCGCCGCAGCTCTTGCCAAAAGCCGTCATTACGGGAATGAGGCCTGCTTAGCGCCGAACAAGCGTGGCGGGGCGTTGGCTTCACGTACGAGGATTTGACCGACATGCATAATAATCAACGAGAGAGAAACTGGCCGCACATGTATGCTAAACTAAGGCTTCTCGCCTCTGACGTGGGTACGTCCTCGGGTTCCGTGCCGCGTAACCCACATGTTCGTAAATACAGTCGTCACTAAACCAGCTGTTTCGCGATAACTCTCATGACTTTACCGTCTACTGTGACGCTCGAGTTTAAACTTCAGTCGCCGCCGCACGTAACAGATAGAGCACCCATCCATTCAGTCCACTTCAAAGTATATTCATCGTCTCACCCAGTACAAATGAGACATTTCCTACGAGTGCTCAAGTTCGTTTTAGAAGACTCTGTGGCGGTATGAAGGTGAATCCCAGTTTTCTCCTTTTCTTTTATTTATTTCTTTATATTACTATAATTTAACGTCCAATCATCGGGGCTATCACAGTAGACAGGGGCATTGTCCACAGCTTATGGTTCAAATGGCTCTGAGCACTATGGGACTCAACTGCTGTGGTCATAAGTCCCCTAGAACTTAGAACTACTTAAACCTAACTAACCTAAGGACAGCACACAACACCCAGCCATCACGAGGCAGAGAAAATCCCTGACCCCGCCGGGAATCGAACCCGGGAACCCGGGCGTGGGAAGCGAGAACGCTACCGCACGACCACGAGATGCGGGCGTCCACAGCTTAGTCAGCGTACAAAATAACTTGGAAACAGTAAATAAGGTTATTTAGAAAGTAATATTTTTATTTCATAACGTCTCAGAACAAGTAAGGAAGTTTTGGAAAGCAGACATTTGAGGAAGTTTTATTATGAATACGTTTTTGAAATAACTGCCGCAGATCAGCACTCAACCTGAGAAAAAAGTGGTCTTTTCGTAGAGGCATTTGTTTGACAAGAAATGATGTCAGAAGCTGTGCAGGAAAGAAAACATGATTGTGTTCTCCATTAACGTTCTTCCATAAGTCCAATCTGGGTAAATGTGTCTGGTATCTCCTCCAACAATCAGTTGTAGTTATCATTGTGACATAGTGAATGTTTATTAATTGTCAGATAGTAACAGTCAGTATCTTTGGGAGCGTCAGCATGGTATCTCGCCTGTATCTATGTGTGACAACACACCACACTGACGTGAGCTCAACTTTGCGATGGTTTTTGTGTGACGAATTAAACTGGGACAAAATTGCTTAAAATGACTGAATAGAATATAAACCATTATTTAGTAATTATAATAATATTGTGTCGTATCACTGTAGCTACATCGACTTCATTTTGTCGAAATTATGTAAAACAGATTTGGCAATCATTATCAAGCCTAGGAGCCCTTTTTTCGTGAAGTCGCTTACTTTTTTTCCCGATAGTACTCTGTATCTTTAGGTTCCGGTCAACACATTAAAATAAGTTATAATGAGGTACGACTTCAGTGGTGACTTCTTGTTCTGTCAAAATAGTTTGTAAATTGTAATACTCGCACACAAACTCTCACTTAACATACGACCGCACGTTTTGTTGAGCTACATTTCCTAGTTGTCCTTAATAAGTAATTTCATCTCAGTAAACCTTCGTTAGGTGTACATCCTTTACTATTCTGCGAAGTTTATTTCATACAGACCTACTAGATTAACGTGTTTAGTCTCGCCATGTAGAGAGGGACTGCATATTAACAATTAAAAGTGTGTTTACCTTCATTATAATTATTTCTCAGTTGTATAAAACAAATCTGTTATTACTGCACCAAAGAATCTTTTATCCGCGATGTCACTTATTTTCTTTTTTAACTGTACGCTGTTCTTTACTGTCTCGGTGGACAGATTTAAATACGCCATAAAGATATATCACTTCATCGTCGACCACTCTGTTATTTCTCTAAACTGTGTAACTATCACTACCAAACTCTACTTCATACTGCTCACGACTGCATGTTTTTTTGAGATACATCTTCGTAATTGTTCTTAATGAGCAAATTCACGTTATATAACCCTTCATTTTCATCATATCCTGTACTAATCTAGCACGTTTATTTCACGTACTAGATATACGTCTAGATCCGCCATGTTGAACGTGCAAGTCTTGCACAGATTGCCCTCAGTTTATTTATTTTCATTCATGAATAACAGAATCAGACGCACGCATCTAGCACCGTGTAGCAACCCTTGTCGCCTTTGTAACGGGTGCGAAACATAGAGCAGTAGTCTCCGGGAGACCACCCCCACGCCCTCCCCCCAAAAAAGCTTGGAAAATCCTTCTGATACAACGTTCAACCAACACGCACGCCCTTCTCAATAGTGTCGCAAATATGCTCAGTAGGATTAACGTCGGGTGACCTGAAGGGCCACACTAGACCTCTCGTGCCCACGGACTGTTCCTCACACAAATCTTAACAAGCTTCGGATGCGAAGAAGGTACAGCTCGACTTCAGGATGGTACAGGCGAAGAAAGTGTGATTAGGTTGAAGAATTCCTGGCAAACATAGCACAGCAAGTTATTCTTAACGGAAAGTACAGTCGGGCGTGCCTCAAGGGGATGTTATGTCCCTTTGCTATTCAACTAGTGGATGGCATCGAAAGTTGCACGAGGCTCTTTGCAGATGATGCCGTTTTACACAGAGAAATCGCAATTTGAAGCGAAATCTAGTAAAACTCTTTGAGCATCGATGTTTCGAGCAGAGATTGGCAGTTGACCTTCAACATAAATAAATGTAGCGAAATGCAGTTAAATTAGGAGAAATCCCTGTTGTTGTATGATTACACGAATACGTTGTTATTTGACATTATAAAATCGGGAGAAAGCCGATCTGTTACGTTAAAATGTGTGGATGAAAATCGTAGGTCAGTATCACTAAAACTCCTTTACCGATTACTGAATTCAGCTCATTGACGAGCCACCTTCAGTTCAAAATCTGGAAAATTCGATAAAAGAGATAAACAATACCAAAATATATATGATATTTGAACTTCCATTCTGTGATATATACCAACAATACCAACACTTATGTAAGTGAGACGACCTACTTCAGTCTGTACTTGAAAACAACAGCGATTCAGCTCTACAGATTATGAGATGTGTAATGCCTGGTGGCTGATGCACAGTGAATTAAATAGTAATTTTTATTGGTATGTACCAGAGAATGGAAGTTTAAATGTATTTTGTTACTGTTTACCTCTTTTGTGAAATTGTCTGTATTTCAGATCTGAAAATCGCTTGTCAATGAGCTGAAACTAGTGATCAGTAAAGTAATTTCAGCGATCTTGACCTACGATTTTTATCCACATGTTTTGATTGCATTATTGCCGAGTAATTACTGGAATCAGTCACATCCATTAAGTACCTGGAAGTATGGGTATAGAGCGATTTAAAATAGAACGGCCACAGAAAAGTAATCGACAGAGCGGCAGACATCAGACCGAGATTCAGCGGAAGAATCCTCAGCAAACGTGGTCTATCTACAGAGGACGTAGCGTGCAAAGCCCTCGTTTGGCCAATACTTGAATATTACTCGTCAGTCTGGGACTCGTACCAGATAATATTAACAGAGTGTATAGAGAAGATCCGAAGAAGACTAACGCACTTCGTAATATGGTCGTTTAATAAGCGCGAAAGCGTCACATAGATGCTCAAGCAACTGCAGTGCCGTACGCTACAAGAGAGGCGCCCTACAATACGCTAAGGTTTACTGTGAAATTTCGAGAGCGTACGTTTCTAGAAGAATCAGCCAATATGTTGTTTCCTCCTAAGTGCTTCTCCCAGAAAGACTATGGAAGCAAAATAAGAGATTCGAGTTTACGTAGAGGATTAACAACGCTTGTTCTTTCCGCGCACCAGTAGCGATAGGAACAGGAAAGGCGGGAGGCGACACTGGTGTACAAAGTATCCTCCCCCATAGACTATAATACGGCAAGCGGAGTACAAATGTAAATGTAGATGTGTGTTCGGATAGTAGGCTGCAGATCGTTCAGCTAAAAGAGTCAATGGCAGACATATCGGCGCCCCATTGCATTCTACGTGAGCATCCTCCACGTCACAACCTTTCTTCCTTTTCCGTAGTGTGACGAATGTGGTCCACTTTTTCAGAATTTGGCAAATATTATTTCACTCTTTGATTTTGCGGCCGTATGCAATTCCTGATGCCACGGTCATCAAGCTAGCCTGAGGGAGGGATTCGTGTTCGCCATCTGCCTGTGAATCATGTAAACGTTGTTTTATACATTAAAATCTTAAAAATGTTTCTGTATCGTACTCTCTGAAGTGGAATTTGGGGACCAGCCCAACATTTGCCTAATCAAGCGTCTGAAACCGCCTAAATATCACTGTGTGGACGGAGTACGAGCCCACGATCGTCAACCGCCCCGCGAGTTCGATTCATGTCTGGCTCAAGATCCTGAGTCACAAGTTTTTGTTGCGCGCTACGATACACAAATAGGTATCCTGCACATGATAATCCCTATAGCAATGAACACAGCGAAAAACCAACCAAAGTTGCAAATTTCAATTTTTCTATTCAGTCGATGATTAGTTTCGGGCCGGGACCCGTTTTCAAATCATCGTAACATAGTCCAAAATGGAATTTCCGAGAGTGCAGAAACCATGTCAAAAATGTCCAAACGAATAGTTACAGCGCATACGTAGTTAACTGTTCATTTGCTCGTTTTCGAAATGTTTTTTGCATTTTAGGAAATACCATTTTTGACTATTTTACGATAATCTGAAAATGGGTCCCAGCCCGAAACTAGTCATCGATTAAAAAGTGAAATTTGTTTATTTATTTGTTGTATTTATTAACATAAGTTGCTGATCCCCAATTATTCCAGCCTGCTGGAATTTCATACCTCCAGCAAGTGCCAGTAGAGCGTCTTCTTGATAAGCGAGATACACCACCTTGTGTGGTTTTCCTGTCGCCGGCCGCGGTGGTCAAGCGGTTCGAGGCGCGCAGTCCGGAACCGCGCGACTGCTACGGTCGCAGGTTCGAATCCTGCCTCGGGCATGGATGTGTGTGATGTCCTTAGGTTATTTAGGTTTAAGTAGTTCTAAGTTCTAGGGGACTGATGACCACAGATGTTAAGTCCCATAGTGATCAGAGCCATTTGAACCAGTTTTTTTTTTTTTTTTTTTTTCTTCCTGTCGCACTCGCCGCCTGCTGTCGGTGTAAACCACTGTGTTTAGCCTACCTTTTCTAAGCTTTCGAGCGGCGAGTGGCAGTCCTCTTGGGCCCGTACACGTGACGTGTGGTGAGCTGAGGCTCATGTGTTAGGTGGCGGATAGTTCAGGATAGCATGGTTGTCCAGCCTTTGTTGGTTGGTTGGTCACCATCACCAGCACGGGATCGCTGAGTGATTCGTTGCATTGTCAACCACCTATCTTCTGTCAGAATCCACGAAAGTCAATGGCGGCCCTGTCATCAACTGGTTTTGATGCTCATGGCGGATGATTCTGGCTGATGATGATATTTGGTTTGAGGGGCGCTTAACTGTGTGGTTATCAGCGCGCGTAAGAAGTCATAATCTTTACACAGTCCCACCTCGCCACGTTCACGAATGATAATGAAATGATGAGGACAACACAGACATCCAGTCTCCGGGCAGAGAAAATCCCCAATCTGGCCGGGAATCAAACCCGGGACCCCGTCATACAGATGCAGCAACGCTAGCCACTAGACCACGAGCTGCGGACAGGGAGAGTCTGGCGGCGGCAGTTTCCACTCAACCGAGGTATTCAGGTACACCGTTGACACGGTGGTACGGGAGGAACCCAGTGACTGTACGACCTTAGAGCATACTACTGGTCGGAAACCTACGATCTGACAGCGACGAAATACATCGATATTGCGAGTTTTGCCCATCATACCCTCGGTTGTCAAACCAAAGAATAGTAAAGTGTTTTGCCCGCATCTCGTGGTCGTGCGGTAGCGTTCTCGCTTCCCACGCCCGGGTTCCCGGGTTCGATTCCCGGCGGGGTCAGGGATTTTCTCTGCCTCGTGATGGCTGGGTGTTGTGTGCTGTCCTTAGGTTAGTTAGGTTTAAGTAGTTCTAAGTTCTAGGGGACTGATGACCATAGATGTTAAGTCCCATAGTGCTCAGAGCCATTTTTTTGAGTAAAGTGTTTTCATCATCTCAGTGAAAGAAATGGAAATTAGGTTGTTTCTGGCTATTTCGGACGTTGTTAACATTACCAAAACGAGATCATCTCAGTTTTTCTGGGCAGTAACCACAGCTTCGAAAATCTGAGGAAAGACATCATTCTACGTGGCTGTATTTTACAAGAGTACTTCCATCAGCACTACTAGTTTTACGTATGGCCCATTTTCAATTGCATCAATAGCAGATGCGGATACATTGATTTAGTCTCATCATACAACAGTCGCGTGTCTTGCATACTGACATGTATCAGCGTCCATTACAGATGTACTTGTAAATGATCAAGCGCCTAAATACTCGTGCTGTATGAAGTACCATCTTAAAATGTAGCCAGGTGGAATGATGTTATTCCTCAGGAGAACATCTCTTGAACGAAAAATTCAGTGACAAAACTACTTCAGATTCTCTGTGGCTATCATGATTTCGGTTCTATATGGATAATCTACACAAATTCTGTAAGTAGGCTGTTTAAGTTTTTTTATTGGTAACGCCACCTCTGTATGAAAATCACTGGCTGTGCTGTGTGCAGTCTGTGGCTAGTTTTGCATTGTTGTCTGCCATTGTAGTGTTGGGCAGCGGCAGCTGGATGTGAACTGCGCGTAGCGTTGTGCAGTTGGAGGTGAGCCGCCAGCAGTGGTCGATGTGGGGAGAGAGATGGCGGAGTTTTGAAATTTGTCATGAACTGCTATATTTATATATGATGATATCAAGGTAAATACATTGTTTGTTCTCTATTAATATCTTTCATTTGCTAACTATCCCTATCAGTAGTTAGTGCCTTCAGTAGTTTGAATCTTTTATTTAGCTGGCAGTAGTGGCGCTCGCTGTATTGCAGTAGCTTGAGTAGCGAAGATTTTTGTGAGGTAAGTGATTTGTGAAACGTATAGGTTAATGTTAGTCAGGGCCATTCTTTCGTAGGGATTTTTTGAAAGTCAGATTGCGTTGCGCTAAAAAATATTGTGTGTCAGGTTAAGCACAGTCTTGTATAATTGTTCAAAAAGGGGCGTTTCAATTCTTGTGAATAATACATAACTTAAGAAATCGATTGTTTTATATTAGCCGTAGGCTACGAAAAAAATGGTTCAAATGGCTCTGAGCACTATGCGACTTAACTTCTGAGGTCATCAGTCGCCTAGAACTTAGAACTAATTAAACCTAATAACACACATCCATGCCCGAGGCAGGATTCGAACCTGCGACAGTAGCGGTCGCGCGGTTCCAGACTGTAGCTCCCAGAACCGCTCGGCCACTCCTCCCGGCGATACGACAGTTCGCCGACGACGTAGACTAGGAAGTGATGACACCGCCCCGCCAGTCGCACGACAGAACTGATTAATTTCGTAGCACTTATTTCGAAGACGTGGAAGATGCTGGAAATACGAGAAGATACAATGTAAGAATCACCGAAGTTCGTCTACGCACGCATTTAGTAGGAACGACTGCGGATGTAATTGGATCTCATATTTATAGGCGACGAGTGTCAGAGTGTGAGCCGTCGGTACCTGGCGCGTACGCTGGCTGACGGGAATTTATGCGGGGAACGCGCCGACGGCAGCCGCGTTAATACACTGTGCGCGACAAAAGCGAGGGCCGGGCAGCGAGCGCGGCAGCTATCTGCGCCGTAACTCAGCGCGGGTTATCGGCGCCTCGGCGGCCGTCCGTCATAAACGTGGCTGTAAAACAGCAGCCCGTGGAGCGCCACTTCCCGTCGCTCCTGGCGCGGTCGCCAATGGCCGCTGCCATGTCACAGCCGCAGGCCGCACTTCCCCTTCGTCGTGCTACCTCGATACCATCACAGTTCTCATCGGCTGCAGTTTCGGTCAGATGGTACCCTTTGTGAAAAAAATGGTTCAGATGGGTCTGAGCACTATGGGACTTAACATCTCAGGTCATCAGTCCCCTAGAACTTAGAACTAACCTAAGGACATCACGCACATCCATGTCCGAGGCAGGATTCGAACCTGCGACCGTAGCGGTCGGGCGGTTCCAGACTGTAGCGCCTAGAACCGCTCGGCCAATCCGGCCGGCGTACCCTTTGTCAATAACCCACTGAAAACTTTCAATTTTTTTACTCTACTGGTCATTAAAATTGCTACACCACGAAGACGACGTGCTACAGACGCGAAATTTAACCGACAGGAAGAAGATGCTGTGATATGCAAATGACTAGCTTTTCAGAGCATTCTCACAAGGTTGGCGCCCGTGGCGACACCTACAACGTGCTGACATGAGGAAAGTTTCCAACCGATTTCTCGTACATAAACAGCAGTTTACCGGCGTTGCCTGGTGAAACGTTGATGTGATGCCTCGTGTAGGGACGAAAAATGCATACCATCATTTTCCGACTTTGATAAAGGTCGGATTGTAGCCTATAGCTATTGCGGTTTATCGTATCGCGACACTGCTGCTCGCGTTGGTCGAGATCCAATGACTGTTAGCAGAATATGGAATCGGTGGGTTCAGGGAGGGTAATACGGAACGCTGTGCTGAATCCCAACGGCGTCGTATCACTAGCAGTCGAGATGACAGGTATCTTATTCGCATGGCCACGTCTCGATCCCTGAGTCTACAGATGGGGGCGTTTATAGACAACAACCATCTGCACGAACAGTTTGCAGCAGCATGGACTATCAGTTCGGAGACCATGGTTGCGGTTACCCTTGACGCTGCATCACAGACAGGAGCGCCTGCGATGGTGTACTCATCGACGAGCCTGGGTGCACGAATGGCAGAACGTCATTTTTTCGGATGAATCCAAGTTCTGTGTACAGCATCATGATGGTCGCATCCGTGTTTGGCGACATCGTGGTGAACGCACGTTGGAAGCGTGTATTCGTCATCGCCATACTGGCGTGTCACACAGCGTGATGGTGTGGGGTGCCATTGGTTACACGTCTCGGTCACCTCTTGTTCGCATTGACGGCACATTGAACAGTGGGCGTTACATTTCAGATGTGCTACGACCCTTCATTCGATACCTGCGAAACCTTACATTTCAGCAGGATAACGCACGACCGCATGTTGCAGGTCTTGTACGGGCCTTTCTGGATACAGGAAATGTTCGACTGCTGCCCTGGCCAACACATTCTCCAGATCTCTCACCAACTGAAAACGTCTGGTCAATGGTGGCCGAGCAACTGGCTCGTCACAATACGCCAGTCACTGCTCTTGATGAACTGTGGTATCGTGGTGAAGCTGTACACGCCATCCAAGCTCTGTTTGACTCTATGCCCAGGCGTATCGAGGCCGTTATTACGGCCAGAGGTGGTTGTTCTGGGTACTGATTTCTCAGGGTCTATGCACCCAAATTGCGTGAAAATGTAATCACATGTCAGTTTTAGTATATTTTTCCAACGAATACCAGTTTATCATCTGCATTTCTTCTTGGTGTAGCAATTTTAATGGCGAGTAGTGTATATTCGGTATCATTATTATTCCTTGAGAAATAGTTTTATTGTGACTACACCTGTTACTGTGGGACAATTAGGTTTTTGTTTTTTGAATGTCGTGGTGACACCAGAAATTTTCCCGGTGTATTCTGGTATCTAGCGGGTGTCTCTCAAACCTGCTTCACTGTTTGCTAAAACGTCATGCTGAGTTGAGTTCTGGTGAGTTTATCTAGCTGAATCTTGAAACGCAAAGATGTACGCAACAGAACTATCCAGCTTCTGTTGTTGATTTTGCTATAGAACAGTTAGAGTAATCGAACATAAGAGATCAAAAATGGCTCTGAGCGCTATGGGACTTTAACATCTCAGGTCATCAGTCCCCGAGAACTTAGAACTACTTAAACCTAACTAACCTATGGACATCACACACATCCAAGCCCGAGGCAGGATTCGAACGTGCGACCGTAGCGGTAGCGCGGTTCCAGACTGAAGCGCCTAGATCCGCTCGGCCACACCGGCCGGCTAAGAAATCAAAAACTGTCTTTTATGACAAGACTACAGAACAAGTAAAAATGCTTTAACTCTCTTTGGAAACTGATACGAGGTAGCCGGCCGGTGTGGCCGTGCGGTTCTAAGCGCGTCAGTTTGGAACCGCGTGACCGCTACGGTCGCAGGTTCGAATCCTGCCTCGGGCATGGATGTGTGTGATGTCCTTAGGTTAGTTAGGTTTAAGTAGTTCTAAGTTCTAGGGGACTGATGACCTCAGTAGTTAAGTCCCATAGTGCTCAGAGCCATTTGAACCATTTTTTGATACGAGGTTCAAGATGTAGATACAAGACTAGCGGAACTCTTATTTATGATGTAAACAATAACTATTTGCGTTGTACCACATCGGTGTAGGTGAAGTCGAGAAGACCAAATTGATATAGGACACTGGCGGTCTTTCAGACGAGGAGCCGGCCGCAGTGGCCGAGCGGTTCTAGGCGCTTCAATCCGGAACCGCGCTGGTGCTACGGTCGCAGGTTCGGATCCTGCCTCGGGCATGGATGTGTGTGTTAGTCAGGTTTAAGTAGCTCTAAGTCTAGGGGATTGATGACCTCAGATGTTAAGTCCCATAGTGCTTAGGGCCATTTGAACTATTTTTCAGGCAAGGAAACATCCTCAAACTGGCCTACAAAACCAATCTAGGCTACAGCATTTGCGCAATGCGCGTGGTTTCCGGCTAAAAATATCCTTCAATATAGACCACGCTGTTCTTGCACTTACAAAATGTTAAATTGACGTTTGTGAAAATTTTACTTCAAAATATTGTGCATTTTAGCATTAAATCGTTTTTGTTTTTCTGGTCTTCTTACTAGGGAACTGCTGTTCTTGTAACTGTCCTTGTAAATGTAATTAGTTTTTGTACAACGTTTACAAAAGTCGTTTTTCTTTCAGAGCCATCACTGAATATTTTAATTTAATAATATCAACAAAATAGCCGACTAACCCTGTGCCGTAAGAGAGCGAAAGGGTATTGAAAATCTCGCGCGGCGTGCATGCACTGTGATTTTTGTAGGCCAATTTGATGTAATTTCCCGCTTTGATACATCACCAATGTGCTGTACCAAATAGATCGTCTCGACTTCACCTACACCATTGTGGTATGTTATAACAGTTATCGATTACGCCCTGTATACGGCTCAGTAAACAGAATTTTAAAAATGAGGTGAATGAAAAAGATAAAATTAAATTCTATAAAACTATGACGTTTGCTGTACGCCTCTGCGGCATGAGACTGAGACCCTTGCCAAACGATAGGAAAAAACGTTCAAGCATCTGAAATGAGATTTCTAAAAGCTGTGAAGGAGCGTATAAAATTAGATAAAGTAAAAGAAAAATGTAGATATTAGGAAAGAGATTAAAAATTGAAACAATAAGCCATGTAAGAGACGGATATGTGGTTAAATGGGAGCAGCATGAGGAGAGAATGTAAGAGCAGCTATTAGCAACGCAAACCATGAAATATGTACCACAGGGAAAAATAAGTCTTCAAACAACCAAGAAGAGCTGGCACAAATAATATTGACCAACGAAGACGGGGTCATGGTGCCTGCTGAAAGTGGTGAAGAAGAAGAAGGAGACGAAGAATAAGATGATGATGTAGAGAATGTAGGCAGTTCTTTGTGTTATTTATCTGAGATATCAGAAAATAGCTGAAATATCGACACCTGGCGATTCCCAGGAAAAGTGACTAATGTCAGAATCGAGGGCTACATGGTGAGCGTTATGGAGCGACCTAAGATTTGTTACAAATGGCCTGCGGAAGCAGAAGGAATTCAGCATTCAGGGAATGAACTTTTGCATGTAATTGACCCTCTGAGGCTAGTGGGCAGACGAAGCCTTTTCGAGGCCCTAGAGTTTGGTTAAGGAACCAGGTGTTAATGTTTTTCAACAGTAAAATTATTCCTAGGACTAATCGTCCAGAACGAGAAAAACCTTAGTTGTCTCATAAAATTTAACTCCGTCTTACGGTATCTGTGTTCTCAAGTGTCGGTAGCCGAGTTCACTGACGCACTCTGCCGCAGTGCACTTTGAACCAAAGCATGTGGTTTGAATCTTGGCGCTAGAAGAAACTGTAGTCATTAGTGTTTGAAATCGAGCGCACTGTTGCACAGATTAAGCCCCTGGTCTCCTTTCTTGGAGAAGCACCACTAGAATAACCCTCTACCTTTCGCAATTTAGTTTTTCTCATTTTTACATAAAAACACTTGAAGCGAATGCTGTGACGTTTCCCATTTCTTCGTCTATACTTGTCCGTCTGAGCTGAAACATTTCGTCGATGGGACTTATCTTTCTACCAATGGTGAACTGTTTCAACCGAAAAATCAGAAACGATGAAGCCACGTTACATTCACTGACACTATGACATCTATTGGACTCCTCTAAATTCGATTGTTATCGTAGAATGCGATAGTTGAGCCATTCTTGTTTAACAAATGTCAGAGGTACATCTTACTGGAACTTGTGTTAAGAACCCATCGGGTCACGGATTCATGAATACGTTGGTGATTAAGAGATTAGTGAGAAACAAGATGGAGCACTTCCCGGTTCCATCACGATGTGTGTGTCCACTTTGATGCTACTCTGCGTCAGGGGAAGTGCACTGAATGAATGAATTGAGTCAAATGTCTTGCTCAGTCGTCATTTGACATTTCCAAGAAATTCTTTTCATAGTGGCTATTCAAAGATAAAATTTCAGCCACAATATTTGCATCGGTTCGAGAATAGAAACTTGAAGCTGAAAGAGAACGCCTGCAAATACCAAATAAAATGATTCTTACGGTTTGTGATTTCATCACTCGGTATAATGATAATAATTTCATATGGCTCACTGGTCTGGTGCAAGTATTTCAATTGGACACTACGTCATCAGTTCTATCTGGACGATGATTGTCAACATTTCGAAAGCTATCACACTGCACTGTGGAATATTCTTTTTTTTCAGTGCTATTCATTCAAGTAATACTTTTCTATAAGGTTATTGCATTTACTGCCATTCCTTGTGTGAGTAGATATTTTGGCGACAGCTTGTCTGTCCAGAAACACCGTCCTTATGTACCCGAGGCCACCAAAATCAATTGTTCCCGGTATTTCACGGCACGTGGGAACTAGTGGTCCACCATTTGAAATTATTGTCCGACGAGAAAACACCCACTGAAAAAGCTCCTGATGTTATATTACTAGTGCTGATTCCTTCATCGTACATAGACATTAAAACTGTCAGATACCGAATGCTGTCGACAAAAGCGTTCTCGCGGCCGATGCCACATTTCCGCTCGCCAATACGTCTTCACATCCGTATCCAAAATCAACACAAGTATCAAGTAACTGTTGTTTCTGTTGGCTTGGATTTTGTTCCTATGCTGTAATGTCTCTTTCTCATACTTTTCTGCCCATCAGAATATCCCGCGCACCAATCAAATTTTCCGTTTTTCTGAAGTGGCGCCGTTGTTGCGTCACTGGGGTGGTATTTGGGAGACAGAGCATTCCATCTTGTATCCTGTCATTTCAGTAGATCTAGATAACCCTTGATTTCTTTCCCGCTTTTCATACAAACTCATATGTGTAGACTACAAAATTTGGTTGAAATTTCTCCAGGCGTTCTAAAGTTACACTGGAACGACTAGAACATACACACATACTTGTTATTGTGTATAGATGCACAAAATGAATGAGTTCAGGAACATTGGTCGCTTTTGGTACATGTAAGTGGAAATGTGGAGTGATAATTCCTGGAGCGATCACATAGGAAATTATCAGACGAGAAAGAAATTTTCTGCTGTTGTTTTCAAGAAATGCAAGCGACTGTGAATCTTTAGTGTATTTTATGGCTAACCACATACATGATGTTCCGGAAGAATGGTCAGTATTCATGGATACGACAGAACGATCATTCAATGCAAAAAAAGTCTAGTAAACACGGCTCTAAAATGCATACCTTATGAACTATGAGCACTTCTTAATCTTCGATAATGAGAAACACATCTATTCTGTGGAAACAAATCAAAATGGCACAGACGGCCTAATACCATCTTCTGACTGTGTTAGTGTCCTAATATCAATAACGCCTCGTATTATCATTTGTGAATCGAATAAACAGTGTACTTAGAAGGGATCTTCCGGTTCTAGAACTACTATGTAGTGAAATATGGTGTTTCTTCTGCTTTATATGCGGTTATGTAATTCTTATTACAGCTTTGAGACTATGTAAAGATGAAGTTCAGTGCGGAGAGAGTATGTGATTTAGGACACATGCATGAAAAAACCGCTGAAGATAACGTTATCTTGTGAAGTCGCGATCTAATTAAGCTCAATACAAAAGTGAAGAAAGACCAGTCCGATATAAATTTACAGAATGCATTGTGTGGACAACGCTGTGACTGAATCCAAAGTTGCGAGTGTACCCAGAATCTTTCTCTTTTATTTGCTCCTACTAAGAAATGTTATACCTACCTTAATAAATAGATTCAATACAATTAATTGAAAAATATTTCAGTTTTAAATATTTTCCTCTCGCCCTCTATGAACGACGTTTCCGAACGCCTCTATTTCAGAACTGTGGGAAAATGGATTTTGTTCCTATGCTGTAATGTCTCTTTCTCATACTTTTCTGCCCATCAGAATATCCCGCGCACCAATCGAATTTTCCGTTTTTCTTCTTTAGAGACAATCATTCATTTCTCGGGAATCAGATACGTCATCAGTGCAGGCCACTTGCACGTATATAAATCTGA
Source organism: Schistocerca americana (assembly GCF_021461395.2). Lineage (NCBI taxonomy): Eukaryota > Metazoa > Arthropoda > Insecta > Orthoptera > Acrididae > Schistocerca > Schistocerca americana. Next base: position 283,377,007 of record NC_060121.1, on the reverse strand, counting down.
CGTTTGATGTTATGGAAAATGTTAACATCTCGAAACGCCGCTATTTTTCTCTTTCTGCAGAGTTTTTCTTTCCAAACATATGACACGTCTTTAAAAGTAGACTTTTTGAACGATACGATCTCAAGTGCTGTTTTTTGTCACGATTTCTTATCTCGACAGCGACAGTGGAAAATTTGCGACTCAATTCTGGTAAGATGGATGGATTATTCCGTCCTTCTTTTCAGGACTCAAAAATATATGTCAACCTTCTGCTTAGCTGAGACACATTTGTTTCCCGCCACTGCAAAACACGAATTTGATCGCTGACATGGCGCTACTCTCGCCTGCGGTAACTTCTCTGTGACGATAGAGGGCTGCTCCGACTGCCTGGCGCACACTACACGACCTCTGCCCAAATATAGTTTCATACTCCGTTCTACGCGGGTGCTGAAGCAGTGAAAGCCAGACTGAAATCAAGATTTGCTTTTCCCTATTATCAAAAATTGAGTCCAATGTATTCTTTCACCGCCCGTTGGTAGAATAACGTCATATTAAAGGCTGAAATCCGTGAATCGAAGAAAAAAATTACACAGAAATTTTCTCTCTCGTTAACATCGTTAAAGATGTACGCTGAAGAGTCTCACTGCAATAATGCGAGTTCCGGAAATAAAGGACACTTTATTTTCTAAGGTTTTATCTTTTTTGTATAGGGAGTGAGACTGCGGTTCGTGATCCTTGGTGCAAATCATGTTCCGCTAACTCGTTTCGCGTTAGCTTCTAAGGCAATCAAAGCCTTCTGTGCACAGTCATAGCTTTTGCTATCCTATTCTTTAACGACGTGAGAAGCCGCCCGTCTGTTTACAGTGTAACCTTACTCCTTTATTTGCCATGTTTTATAGATACCTAAAGCTCCCGTATTTGGTGGAAACGAAAGAGATGAACGATCCATATTACTTTATAAACCACCCGCGACATCAGGAGTGCTAGATTGCCGGTCCTTAGTCTAACCACCAGCTTACAAAGAGGCCGATTCAGCTATTTGTGTTAGGAACAACGCCTGTATACGTTTTCCATTTCGACGGGTACCTGAAGGTACACCAAAATGAATGGTAATCTCTCGGATGTTCTTTTAAAACGAATTAATGCTGTAGAAATTTCTACAAGTCCCTTGATGAAGTGAGTCACATTACCGACAAAGTTTCAGGAGAAAAAACAATTCCCTTTAGGTGTGTTTCAGCTTACCGTTGCACACATTTTACATTGCCTACACTGATTCTATCCCGTGTATTGCCGTTAGAAACTTGTTGCAATTAAAATTTTTATCAGAGTTTAAACGTAAAAAACATTTGTAGTTTCATTGCACTAAAACGTGGTAGAAGAATAACGTATAGTGCTCACGCACTATCTTCTCGTAGATATCTATGTTACGAGTTACGCAGTTTTGACTACTTCTTCACAGTATATTTACTCCCTTATGAACTTTGTTGTAAATAAACCAATGCAGTTCAAAAGGAACAATAACGTGCACCATTGCAATATCAGAAGGAAAAATGAGGTTCATTACTTTAAATTACGTTTGTACTTAGCGCTAAATGGGTGCACAAAGCAGCAAGCATAATATTTGATCGTTTATCCAGTGATATAAATTTCTGACAGAAGTTTGTCCATGGTAACTTTATTCTGCAGCACAGTTTCTGTTACTGTAATCTATAAAAGATGGTGATGTGCTGTTTTTTTTCTGAGCGCGAACAGTCTTGTGAAGGACACGTCACAAACTTCACAACTTCATGTTTTTTGCATGACTGTAGGTGGGCCGTGAACTTATCAATATAGACCAACCGTTTTGCGTCCACGTGTTCGCTCTTCAACAGGGGAAAATACGCAGTAATGGCTTGCTCTTGCCATATGTACTTGAAGGTACTAAACCAGCCAAAAAACATTATTTGTAATAGTTATAATTATTATTTGTCTGCAAATGAAGTGAATACTGATGTAATGTTGTTCAGTACACCGACCTCAGTCACCAATGGAAAAATCTGCACTTATACCCATTACATGCTGTATATGAAGCAGTCTTGTAGGAAGTGGTTAGGATGTTGCCATATTTATTAAATGGTTCAAATGGCTCTGAGCACTATGGGACTTAACATCTATGGTCATCAGTCCCCTAGAACTTAGAACTACTTAAATCTAACTAACCTAAGGACATCACACAACACCCAGCCATCACGAGGCAGAGAAAATCCCTGACCCCGCCGGGAATCGAACCCGGGAACCCGGGCGTGGGAAGCGAGAACGCTACCGCACGACCACGAGATGCGGGCAATATGTATTAATGAATGTGTAATATGAATATAAAATGGCTCGTTCCGTATGATTAGGATCAGCCGTACCAACGATCTGTGGAACATGAGATGTAAAATAAATAACGATGACAACTCATGTTACACAAGCAAGACCAGTCAAAAGAGTTGGAAACAATGTTCAAATGAACTTGGAACAATATTAACAAACAAGTCACAGGACGAAACTGGAAACAACCTTCTTCTGCAGGTGGATAACGCACATATCCCACATGCTGTTTCCACGAGGAAAATGTCCCTGGAATGAATTTCAAATTGCAGCCTCATTTTTGAATAAAGTACATGTAGGATTTAAAAATGATTTATTCCAATTAAATGATGGCGATAAACAAAGGTGGTCGGCAAAGTGCGAAATAGGAAAAACGAAGATTTTTGTTTTTTTTATTATTTCGCACTCACAAGAGCTGGGCGAACTGTTGCAGAAATTTAATTCCTTTTAGCAATATAGTGGATGGGGGGTGGACGGAAGAGGAATTTTCAGCTGGGAATAGTTGGAAGGTGATTTCCACTACAGGTATTTGCCTGATAGACAAGGGAAGTCTCCGCGGAATGGGGGAGATTATAATCATTTTAACTTTTTTCTGGGACAAAGGACAAAATTAAAATGTTGTGTTATGTTAACTAAGAATAAGAAAAGAAGCTGCAGGAGGAAGGCAACGAGTATATTATGAGAGAAATCGCCTTCGTGGTCGTCCAATGTTAGCCTCAAATATGTGATGGTACCCGTACCGGAAAAAGCTGGTATGAAACATGTAGGTAATGGAATTTACCTGTGCAGTGTTTGGTCATCAGTTAGGGAAAATGGGCAACTTACTGCGATTAATCGTTAGTTTGTTCTCCAAAGTTATGCGTTGTATGCCAGACTTAATCGAACCGTATTACAAAATCAGAGAACGTGGCACTGTTGAACATAATCAGTCCGATAGATGGATAAGCACAACTCTAATGTCACGTTAGTGCTGACCGCAATGAATAGGATGTATACGAACATCGTTTCCTATCATTCCTTGCTTTCCATCACACGAATCAATAACGAGATAGACACTGCAACGGTCACACATCACAGTCATTCACGCAGTGAAACTGGTACGAGAATTCTGCCGGTTTCATAATGTTACGTGTATCAGTAGTTTCTACTTGCAGTCACTGAGCAGGTAGACTCAACAGCAGATAAAAAGACTCAAGAGTGGACTGGTGCCAGCATGGTCACTCATTCACACAATGGAACTGCTACAAGGATTTTGCCGTGAGCATAATGTGACATATAGCAGGTAGTCCCTTTGTTCAGTCACTGAGTACATGGTCTCAAATGAACAGCCGTGTGCAAGTAAACACTACTGGTGATAAAGCAGTGGATAGAGAACCAACCACGCAACACCGAGAAATAACTGTCTTGAGGGACGTAAAGCGCCATTACATTTACGTATGAAAAATTAAAGGGATTGTCTGCTTCCACATCCGCCGTAGAGTCTGCTATCTTATTCTCAAGTTCCCTGTTGACGATATACGCGAAGACAATGAATTGTTGCACGTTCGACCCAGAATGGCCAGTGAATTTCACAAGAACAAGATCACTTTTCTTCTAAAGTTACGCGTTTCATCTTCGTTCGCACTTATGAAGCACTATTGTTGTGACCTATGCCCACATACAACAGTCGAAACAGGGCGTTCCCAAATTCCTTCGACGTACTTGAACGGTAATCGAAAATAGATCGCCGTAGACTCTGTATACGTTTCCCCTAACAGATTCAGCATACTTTCCCAGAATTCTCCCAGCAAAACTTCATTACATCTTCTCAATTACAGATTTGAATTCTTCAGACCATTTCATGTCACTTCATTCTCTCACGATTAGATACTTAAATGGTGAGAGAAGCTTCCTCAATTTATCAGTAATCCCGTGCTCCGGATCTAAAGCATCCTTTATTTGCTTTATGGGCATTACGCCCAACCACATTTAAGGAGAGCTGCCATTCTGTGCGCCAAACGTAAAATCTGCCCATGTACGAGGGTCGGAATTTAAATAGTGGCAACTATTTATTCACAACCGATACAAAAGAGTTACATGTTTGCACCTGTTACTGTCCTTCAAAGTAGTCACCAGCGTTGTGTAGAACCCGTTGCCAGCGATGTGGAAGGCGTAATGTATCGTTAGCAGAGCCTGTTCTGTTGATGGTGCGAATGGAGCGGCCTACTGCCTGTCGAATGTCTGGATCAGTTCTGAAGCGAATGCCATGAAGTGGTTCCTTCATCTTCTGAACCAAATCAAAGTCACAAGGACTCAAGTCCTGGGAGTATGGTGGATGGTACAGTGCTTCCCAGTCCCATCGACCGAACAGAGCAGTCACAGCTTGCGCTGTATGCGTCCACGTATTGTCGTGCAAAATGACGTGTGGGTTGCGCAGAAAGTGTCGCCGCTTCTTTCGCCAAGCTGGTAGTAGGTGATGCTCCTAAAACGAAAAGTAATACTGTGCCTTGACGATCTGCCGTGGAGGAACGTAATGTGTTAGGATAACACCATCACAGTCGTACACGAGAATCACCATAACTTTCCCAATACTGGGGCTCTGACGCACTTTCGACTTTCGCGACGACCCATAATGACGCCATTCGTTTGATTGGCGTTTCAGTTTTGGCTCGTAAGATGTGGCCCATGTCTCATCCTGTGTTACGATACGGTGTAAGAGAGCCTCTCCTTCGCGCTGATAGCGCCCCAAGTGCGTCTGAGCAGCGTCGACACGCATCCATTTCTGAAGTTCCGTCAAGTCACGCGGAACCTATCATGATGCAATTTTTCGCTTGCCCAGGCGTTCCTTCAGGATACGAAGCACAGTCGTATGCGCTAATCCGGTTTCGTGGGCGAGCGCACGAATCGTATGGAGTCGATCACTGTCCACTAACGCGGCAACAGCACGCACTTCTTCTTCAGAGACGCTAGGGCGACCTGCCCGATGCATGTCTGCCACAGTTTGCTGACCTTCGTTGAAGGCTTTTACCCAACCTGCCACTGTTATGTACGGTAAATCCGATTCCCCGCACACCTCTTGAAGACCTTAATGACTGTAGTGTTGTACAATCTGTGACACATTCAATCTTCATCCAACTCCGATGTTCCTATTTCGAAAACATAGTGACACCGTTACGTTAGAACGCTCGCTGACAAGTGATTGTGTTTGCCTCGATTGTGCGCATGCCGGCGACATGGGACGGGGGAGTCCATTTTCTCGGAGGTACGGTAGGTATGTCAACAACGTGTGCTATCAGCGACAATGGTAGATTCCATTGCATAGTGTCTCCAGAGCAGTGTTGCCACTAAGTTCCATCCTACGCAATACAGCCTCCCCTTGCAGTTATCCGGGTACGAAACTTCTCTGCCATGAACAGCATCGTCAGCAAACAATTAGAGAATACTGATTACATCCGATAATTTTAAATATACACTTCTGGAAAAAATTAGTCGACCTGGAAAGACAACGTCGATTTTGATCCGATGACAACATATCGCCGGCCGCTGAGGCCGAGCGGTCCTAGACGCTTCAGTCAGGAACCACGCTGCTGCTGCGTCGCAGGTTCGAATCCTGCCTCGGGCATGGATGTGTGTGATGTCCTTAGGTTAGTTAGGTTTAAGGCATTTAAGCCTCTAGTGCTTAGAGCCATCTGAATCATTTTGGACATGTCCACCTGGGGAATAGTAGATGTACTGATACTGTTTTCAGTTTAGTACGCTAACAGACAGCGTTGTGGCTTAGCTACCAGAATGTCATCTGTACCTACGCTGTAATAGGGAATGCTCACAGCCAGAAGCCTCAGTGTGGTGCAAACGTGTAAAGCAAGTAGCCAACCATGCCACAGAGACGAACTCGAGCTTGCTACAGGAAACTAAGCGATTTTGAAAGGGAGTTAGCTGTGCAACCATGCTGTTGTCAGTGGTCACGTGAACATTCTCACACCCAAAGACGAGGTTCTGGACGTCCAGGCAGCACAGACGCCAGCTTGGATCGTCGTATGGTAAGGGCAGATCGTAAAACTAGCACAGCACAGATAATAGGGCTTGTGAGCCCAGAACTGTGAACACATAGTGTTGCGAGCCGGTTATTAGCAGTGGGACTATGGGCACACACACATCTAGCCCATCTTCCACTCACACCACAGCATCGACGGCCAAGGCTCGACTGGTGCCGTCAATGAATCATGTGCAAGTCGGAGTGGTGCACCGTGATCTTCAGCAATGAAAGTAGATTCTGCCTGCGTGCAGGAGACGGTCGTTTGCGCATACGACGTAGACCTGGTGAGTGCTGTCTCGTAGAGTGTATTCGTCCAAGACACACTGATCCCACCTCAGGTCTTATGTACGGGCTGTTATAATCAACAACTCTCTTTCACATTAGATGGGGCGATGGGGCGATAATCTGCGGCCGGTACATGCAGAATGTTGTTATACACGTTCTTTTGCCCTTCTTGCAACAGGTGTTCCAACAGGATAATGCTCGCCCACACTGCCCGAGAACTCAACTTTTTCTGCGAGACAAAGAGCAATTTCCCTGGCCAGCACGATCTCCTTTATTGTCTTCAGTCGAGCACTTGTGGTATATAATAAGAGGGGAAGTGACTCATGCCACCCTTTAGCAGAAAACTCTTACAGAACTACGAGGACTGGTCGAGCAGGCGTGGCATAACGTACCCCGGGACAGTATCCGCCATCTATTCCATCTCGACTAGACGGAAGAATCAGCGTCTACATTGCCGCCTGTGGAAGCTACACCACGTACCACTATGGATGTTTCAGCGTTGGTTGATACCCGGTACTTCAGAAACACTCGTGGTATTGATCTGTAACTGTAATAATTTCATACGTACTGTTGCAACAATGAATCGCCAGCAAGTAGGTAGCCTCTAAAAGGGTAAAGGGTGTAGTATTTTTTTCCCGGCAATGTGTGTTGAGAACCTAGCGGTCCTAGCACGCTTCCTTGGGAAGAAGCTGCTGTCAGTTTCGTTTCTTTCGGGTCTTCGGCGGCCGGTGTATAGTTTTGTGTTCTACGAGTCAAAATATCTTTGAACTAGTATATTCTGTACGACGTTATCTTCGTCACCAGTCGACAGTGTGTTATAACTTCTTAACAGTGCCGAACACCGAAGCAGCTCATACATAGCTATCCCTAAAGCCGTCGGCACACGGACAGTGCATCCGAACGTTGAGCGTGCCGACTTTCTGACGTCATAGCGTGGAATAGCACGTTCGGGAGTCTTTCCGAACGTGCAGAGCAATATCTGGCATGTCATATATTCTGAGCGTGCGTCTGAGTGTTGACCAATGAGATGGCACAACGCCACCTACGTCACACGCACGCCGTCTCCCTTCAGTACAGAGTTGTGAGGCACCATATTGGCATTCATTTCAAGCTTATGCGTATATATGCCGTTTCTGAGCACCAGTAAATTGAGAATCACTGGAAAACCCCTTGTTAACTGTGTGATTCGCTCCAATAAAATAATGAGAAACATCAAATTCGTGCCAAAAGAATTATTGTAGCTCGCGTGTTATGAGGGTAGGCTATTTGAAGGCAGCGACACACTGAAGATCCACCCAAAACGCATTGTTCTTGGTACAATTTGTTATAATTAAATTTCAATTAATAACATGATTATCTACGATTAACGCTTTTAGCAAAGGTTAAGATAACATATTAGTTAACAGTCGCGAGTTGTTTTTGCTTAGCGTAATGAGTAGCGTCTCTGTCCACTGATGAGTTCTTAGTTGAGGCGCTGGTTCGCCTCCAAACACCCCGAATTTTTTTCCCCAAGATTCACGTTTTTATTAAGTTCTGATACTTTATTATTTGTTTAATATAAGTATATGCTATAACATTTGATGTTATGTAAATATAAGTTCACTTACTTTTTTTGAGGGGTGACTTTGTTCGATTGGCTTAATTTACAGGACAGCTTGCGCTACTTGTGTAAAGGTATTTTGCCCCTTTTTCTTTTATGCTTCGTAATTCACATATTGCAAAGATTCTGCTACTGGGTAGGACCAGTGATCAAGTAAGACTGAATTTGAGGTTTTACTAAAATGTGGGAATGATGAAATAATGTTTATCTTATGTGGAGAAGTATTCCAAATTTGTACCACACTGTTCGTAATGGAACTTTTATAAGCCTGTGTCGTTATTGATTGGACATGGTACTTTCCTTTTCGTGGACGATGGAGGAAATGTGCGTTTTAATAGAGCTAAAGTGGGAATTTTACGCGCGCCCGTTGAGTAAGGGTTGGGTTGGGTTCTTTGGGGAAGGAGACCAGACAGCGAGGTCATCGGTCTCATCGGATAAGGGAAGGACGGGGAAGGAAGTCGACCGTGCCCTTTCAAAGGAACCATCCCGGCATTTGCCTGCAGCGATTTAGGGAAATCACGGAAAACCTAAATCAGGATGGCCGGACGCGGGATTGATCCGTCGTCCTCCCGAATGCGAGTCCAGTGTGCTAGCCACTGCGCCACCTCGCTTTGTCCCGTTGAGTAAACAGTGTGATTTACGAAACATCTCTTAACAGCGCTGGAGTGCGTTGCGATCGCGTTACCACGTTGGGGCCCACGTACCGTATGCACAAGTCGGATCATTCCTCAGCGTTCAGCAGCACGTTGAACTTGGCACGCTCAACGTTAACGTTCGACAGCACGGTCCGTGTGCCGACGGCTTAAGTTCTGTCCAGCTGTCTGTGGCTGCCGCTCGGCAGCGCTGGCTGGTGACAAAACCCTCCCGTCACTCACTCAGAGATTGTGGCGGGCGGCACCACTCAGCCGCTCCGCTGATGACTGCCGTATATGGAGTCATTACTCTCCCTGATAGCGTCACCGAGCAACGCGCCATTAAACCCACTAAGGGAGCAGACACCGCAGGGCTGAAAATATTCTCGGATAAAACAGAGGCAGTATTCAGAAATGAGTGCAACAATCGAACACCGAATGAATGAAATAAGTTGGTTGCCAAAAAAAGTGAAGCACCTAGAAGACAAGGTCAGATGTCAACGTAGTTTCATACACGTACACGCCATTAGTGGGTCTTTACATGATTAGAGTTGCAATTCTCTGTGACAGGTACAACGGACCCTGTAAAGGAAATCGAGATGCCACGTTGTCAGCACCTGACGTATATTGAAAGGGGCCTCCATTTGGTCGGATGGCCGAATCCTGCTATATGCGAATTTGTGGGGGCATTCTGACCTGACAGTGCTCCGATTTTCGACTGCAAGGGAGCGTGAAGACAGGCATTTTCGTAGTCAAGGTAGCAGTCGACAACCTCCGACCACCACAAGGAAGGATCACCGTATTGTGCACCATGCACATCGTAGTCCACTCACACCTGTGCCTGCCATCAGAGAACAAGTAACGTACTCCCTGCGACATTCTATGTCATTTCAAAACATTGTTGCACGGCGTAGCGTTGTGTTCAGCGGCAGCTCTGCACTACACCGGATGACCACCGTTGACGAGTATGGTTGCGACCTGGTTAGAGCTCCCCCTCTTCCAATGTTTTGGAGAGGGACACAAGTGGTATTCCTGAAATCAGTGTGTGAGAAGCCATTGGATACGGCTGCAGGTCACTGCTGGTGATAACTGAGCGAGTATTTACGGTACAACGGTATGTCACGTGCATCCTGCATCCTCATGTTCACCTCAGACCACACACAGTATCGCGGTGCCATTTTTCAACAGGAGAATGCTCGTTCACGCATGATGTGTGTCTTCGTGAACTGTCTTCGTTGTGTTTAGGTATCCTTGTGACCAACAAGATTCCCAGATATGTCCCCCATAGAACACTTGTGAACACAACTCGAATTCAAACTCCGTTCCAGTACCAGTATTCAGGATACCAAAGACCATTTACGACAAAAAATGGCTCGGAGCACTATGGGACTTAATATCTGAGGTCATGAGCCCCGTAGACTTAGAACTACTTAAACCTAACTAACCTAAGGACATCACACACATCCATGCCCGAGGCAGGATTCGAACCTGCGACCGTAGCGGTCGCGCAGCTCCGCGCCTAGAACCGCTCGGCCACTCCGGCCGGCACCACTTACAACAGTTGTTGGCCAGGAAAAGATACAAGGGCTTTCTTACGCCCTTTCCAATAGAATCAATACTTGCATCCAGGCCAGAGAAGGAGCATCGTCACCTTCATAAGTTCCAGGTTCTTTGTAAATTTGACTCGACATCTTAATCACTGAAATAATGTTACATACCCTCTGAACCCATGAGGTGCCATTTTGTTTCCTCCTCCCCTTCTCGGTGCTTCAATTTTTTTTCAGCAGTGTATATGACTCCAAATACTTGGAAAAAAAACCTACGAATCACTTCTGCACAAAACATATCGAACTGAGGTACTAAAACAGTCTTTGCTGATGTAACGACAGTTATGTAATTTTAAATATTAGTGTCTAACGATGCTGATGGCTGTCACAGACGTTTGGAGGAAATCATTTCAGAATGGGACCTGCTTTCTCGAAAGTACAGAAGTGTCAAAAATTGGCTAAGACGGACGCACTATTGTTATTAGAACAGAGGTCCGACCTGGAAGGAATCTTATTGCAGAGTTATTTTATTGGCCTATACATTTAATATTAAATTAGGAGAAATATCGTGGCAGATTTGGAAGCTTGATGGTGATGGACGACGACATATGGAAGTTTAGGCCTGGCTCTGATTCGTGCACCGATAGCCGAAGCGGTTAAGGCAGTCGCTCGGGTAAAGAGGGAAATCCGGGTAGGGCAAAATTTTTTGTCGTCGTTCCAATATACAGCTGATGGTGGTCCACATTCGCAGCTTTGAACACATTTCCTGTACTAATTACGTATTTGACGCCAAGAAATTTCGCTTTAACCTGATGCAATGATAGCCGTGACTTGAAGATGCTTGCTTGATCGAAACTTACTGTCGATAAATAAACATCCGTTACGGCGACTTTTGGTGGGTTGTGATGTTCGTTAAATACATTGAAGCGTACTGTTTACACAAAACAGTACGCTAACACGGTTACGACCAGTGTCTAAAACGTGACGCGTGAAGCATCGCCGTTCGCTGTCCGCACTCATAGTGTCCCCCGTGATAAGTGCGCTAGCTACAATGTAGCGGACCGAGCAACTCTCGCGCCGGTGCGAAGAGTCCAGCCCGTTAGGCGCTGAGCTGGGGTCGCACCTGGGAGCGAGATGCAGCCAGAGGGGCACAGCAGAGCAGGGCAGAGAGCAGGGTTAGGCGAGGGGCGGCCGGCCACGGCCAGCCGCGGCCGCTCTTATTTACGATACGCGGCGCTATTTAATTAAGCGAGCGCATTTTACGAGTGGCCATTGTGTGGCGCCGCCTGACGGACGACACTTTTATGCAGATTGCGTGTCCGGGCGCGCGCGGCCCGCTTTGGTCGGCCGGCAGGGAGAGCGGCGCAGAGCAACGTCCCTGTCCGGTCCCCCTCTGCCTGAAGACGCGCGGGTTCACGCACCGCCGTCCCCGGGAAGGCGCAGGCGGGGACAATGGCTCGACCAGGTGTCTGGTGGGGCGTGAAACACCCGCATGTAGCGGCGGCTTTTTATGGGACCTCCAGCGTGGTTGCTAGCGAAACCGAAACAGGTGTCAAGTTGCAGCTTGAGGCGTCAAGTTCCGTGACAATCGAGAGGCCACAGACGAAATCGCTCGTATCCGTACTTCGTGTGTTTGCGGGAGGGTCTGCGGTTTGGAGCCAGCGATTGGGGCCACATCAGATGATGCGACAGTGGCTCACGAATAGGTCCTACAAAAGTAGCGAGCAGAGGAGAATGAAACAAATAAATAGTTCCAATAAACATACTTGTATATCCGGAAGCTAATGGTTATCCCGATACGGCTTATTAGTGCTGGGTGCTTGAACAAATGGTTCAAATGGCTCTGAGCACTATGTGACTCAACTGCTGTGGTCATAAGTCCCCTAGAACTTAGAACTACTTAAACCTAACTAACCTAAGGACATCACACACATCCATGCCCGAGGCAGGATTCGAACCTGCGACCGTAGCGGTCGTGCGGTTCCAGACTGTAGCGCCTTTAACCGCTCGGCCACTCCGGCCGGCGGTGCTTCAACACCTTATAACAGAGTCGCCGAGAATCCAAATGGCAGATATGTGTACATGCAAATTGAAGTGACGAATGAAAATTTGTACCAAGGCAGGCATTCCAAGGCGGGTTTCGTGCCTGCTAAGCAGATGCGCTGACCACTAAGCCACGCTGGCACAATGGCTTTGCACTACTCCAAGGACTTTCCTAGCACGCCTCTCTCCTCTGTCCAAATTCGCATTCACGCCTCAGCCCACTTGGTATTTCCCCTGCATTGCAAAGGCTCTCCAATTGTATTGGAATAGTACCAGAGTGCTAGGGTATTCCTTGCAGTTGTAAAAAGCCATCGTGCCAGTGTGACTTTGCTGTTAGCTAATCTGCCTAGTGAGCACGAGACCCACGTTCGAATCCCAGCCTTGGTATTAATTTTCGTTCGTCGTTCAGTCTACATGTATACATCATAGACGTTTGAAACTTGAAAAGGTCTCTGGAGACATAAAAATCAAATGGCTCTGAGCACTATGGGACTTAACTTCTGAGGTCATCAGTCCCCTATAACTTAGAACTACTTAAACCTAACTAACCTAAGGACATCACACACATCCATGCCCGAGGCGGGATTCGAACCTGTGACCGTAGCGATTGCGCGGTTCCAGACTGTCGCGCCTAGAACCTCTTGGCCACTTCGGTCGGCGGAGACTTATAGTTTCATGTGACAGCAGATAGGCATCTGAAGGCAAACACGTTAGAAAAAGTGTTGCACATGGCCACCGTTCATGTGAAGGCAGACTTCAGCATGTCTCCTCATCTTAGACGTTTTGTGAATGCACTGACAACCATCTACAGTACGTTACCGTGTTTCGTCGCGACTATCAACATGCGTGGACTACTCCAAAGCATTTGAATATCCGCACACTAAATGTATTCAACATCTTCATGCCGGGGGACCGGGCAGGCCATGGTATTGACGCGTCGTGACTTACATCTTTGTTTCCGAAACGATATTTTCTGATACTTAAGTATCAGGAGTGAACCCTGTCGAGGGCAGTTCGACACTTGCGGTGTTTTGTAATAAAACGTGGGCCTAGACATTAATAGAGTTGTAACATTGGCATGACTACACTTGTGCTCCCAACACATTCTTAATGGGGGTTATTCGCTTCTTTTAGTGTCCTCTACTCGCACCCTCTCGTTCGTAGTTACAGTCGTCAAACAACCTGTATAATTCGGTACTATGGTAATTTTTTTATCCAGAAAAGCTGTCATAGGGGTTAACCCAGTAGAAGTCGCACAAATACCATATAACAACACCTCTGGCCTTGATAAGGGTTCAATTCGGCGAGGCAGAGGGTCCACAAGTCTTCTCAGGTACGCCATACGCAGCTGAAGTCACTCATTCACGATTACATTCCGCTAAGATTGTTGACTGCTGCGTTAAGATAGGGCCATTCGAGGTGGGATACAGCGCTTCGGTGGTGGAAAGATCAGAAGCGAATGCGTTCAGCCACGTGAACACGGCTACTGTCATCTTGGAAGGTCCGCAGCATATTCACTTGGCCACGGAAAATGCTGAAATAAAGACCCTGGCTAATGTTCACGTTAACCAGAATGAGTAGGCCCAAGTTTGCTACAAAAAACAGCCCCACAACGTCAACAAACCACCACTGGCATGAACAACAGCCTACACACACTGTGGGTTAAAGGAACGCTTCGTTGGGCCGTAGGTCCACTAAACACACTGAATTATTTGTCCGCCTCGGTAGCCGAATGCCATATGAGGGACCCGGATTCGATTCTCGGCCGGGTTGCAAATTTTCTCCGCTCGGGGGCTGGGTGTTGTGTTCTCATCATCATAATTTCATCGACGCTCAAGTCGCCGAAGAGGCATCAGATAAAAGGACTTGCATGAGGCCGCTAAATTCCCCAAAAGGGGAGTTCCGGCTAAAACATGCGACTGAATCATTTAACAAGAGGCAAACTATGACTCATCGACCGCATTACTTCCGTGCAGTCAGCTACTGTCCTCTTTCTGTGTTGTTTGCTCCACTGAAGACGTGTAGCTTGATGTGTTGTGAGCAGTGGCCTTTGGCAAGGTACCTGAATCCAAAAGTTTGCTGCATGCAATTCCCTCCACAATGTTCGCTCGTGAACTTGTTTACATGGACCTGCATTCAGTGTCAGCAGCAGTTTCTGCCAGACTCGAAACAGATTGTCATTATTGTTTATTATTATCGTATGCATCAACTACGACAACAAAACTGTTACCCATATTTAACCAAAAAATACACACATGTAACTGCTTACACTACATAAACATTCAACGCCCATAATACAGACGAAAGTCAGAAGACTCTAACCAGTGGAGCACCTCGTTGGATGCCTCATATAGACTCTTGGTGTATGGGTGGTGGTTTTTTCAGTTATTTCGGCTATATTGGTTTTGTTCCATGTCTGTTAACCTGACTGCTAAAACTGTTCTAAAGACCGGTATCTGAAATAACCGACTTTCGGTTTTTTATTCCTATTATTTCCTGTAACAAACGTATAAATAGAACAAAAGCTGAAAAATCTTGGCTCTGTTAGTTTCAAGACAATTAAAATATTAAATTATATAGGCCACTTTCTCGAAAAGTGATAAGTAGTTAGAAAAACAGTATTCTTCTAACGATTCTAAGTTTCTTAAACCGTGCTAAAAATCATACTGTAATTGGAATCATACCACAATTTGAGCATTACGAGTAGTCGGTTCTGAAGTGTGAAAACTGAGTTCGAAGAACACTGCTTTCTGTGTTAATTAGTCCGTTTCCAAGCCTACAAGCAGGCACATTTTGAATATACAGGTAGCAGATCGCGTACGTTCTATTTTTATTGTTAAGTTTTTAACTTATTAATATTACCATAATTTCCTTCCTCGTTTACTACTTCATAGAAATAGCAGACAAATATTTAATCTCTTAAAGCAAATGAAGCACAGTGCTTCATTACCTCCGCCACATGGTAAACATATTTCCAGACTAGAAAATGGCTTAAATGGCTCTGAGCACTATGGGACTTAACATCTGAGGTCATCAGTCCCCTAGAACTTAGAACTACTTAAACCTAACTAACCTAAGGACATCACACACATCCATGCTCGAGGCAGGATTCGAACCTGCGACCGTAGCGGTCGCGCGGTTCCAGACTGAAGCGCCTAGAAGCGCTCGGCCACACCGGCCGGCTCCAGACTAGAGTTGGTGCCATTCTGCAATACACTGGATGTACTGCAACGATAGCCAGAAACTACCGTTTAGATCAGGTGGGGGCAGGTCTGGCACACTACATGTACACGCGTACCTTAAGCCAGGTAACAGGGCAATAGGGACAGTATTGTGTCAGCAGCGGTGTAAAAACTATTAGGCCACGTCTTTGTTGCTCGTTTCTGTCGACGTTGTTTCTAAAATAGCGCTGATCGCTATGGGGCAGGCCAAGGCAACACGTCGATACTCTGTAAAGCAAGTTGGGATACAACAGCAATTTGTGGGCGAGCGTTTTCCTGTTGGAAAACGTCCACTGGAATGCTGTTTACACTGGCAACACAACAATTCAAATCACTAGACTCACGTACAGTTTTGCAGTCAGGGGGCGTGGGATAACCATGAGAGTGCTCCTGCTGGCGTACTAAATCACACCTGAGGCCATAATTTCAGGTGTAGGTCCAGTGGTCCGGTGCGTATTCCACGTAGACAAGTTGAGTGGAGGTCCTCAATTGACCGCCTTCTGACCAACACATGGCCATCACTGGTACCGAGGCAGAACCAGCATTCATCAGAAAACGCAAGAGACCTCCTTCCGCCCTCGAATGAATTCTCGCTTGGCACTACGGAAGTCGGAAACGGTGGTGGTTCGGGCTCAGTGGAGTACGCGTCACCGGGCGTCTCGCTCGGAGCTGTACTTGAAGTAATCGATTTGTAACAGTATGCACGTTACAGGATGTATTTAAAGGAAACAGACATAAATTTTCAGATGTAGAAACACGACTAACAACTTTCGTTTATGTCGCACAACTCCTTCTCGATGTCGCGAATTTTTACCCGTCAATGTATTTCATGCACCTTAAGACAGTCAACGCTGGATGTGAATGATGGTAATGTAGTTTGCCTGTTTTAAGGTGCATGAATTATTTTCTTGGCTGTCTTTATTTTCCCCATACTGTACATTGGCACAGGCGCAGAAAAGAGCTATATTTGTATCAGATATTGGTATCTACCTGAGGAAGATATTCTTTTAAGTGTACATCTGGAGCAAACCGTTCAATGGAAATAAAATGTGGACCATCGTCAATTGCCGAAAAAGAGACTGGGATCATTTGAAATGTGGTGCTATCAAATAATGGTAAAAATTAAGCGAATAGGTTGAGTACGGAAAGGAAAAGATTAGACCCTCTCCATAGGAAAGGACATGTAATATCTGTTACGATATCCATCACTATACAACTTGGTGCTGAAAGGAGCAGTAGAGGAGAGAAATACAATGGACAGCCAAAGACTGGAATATAGAAAACAGGTCATAGTAGATGCAGGGTGTAGTAGTTATCTAGATATTAGAAGATTGGTGCAAGATAGAAAAATGCGGAGGGCGGATCAAACCAATCGAGAGACTAACAAGTTTAAGGGAAAGAAGCCCAGTCTATAGGATTGATACGGAGTGTAAATTAATATGCTAGGTGTTTTGTGTGTAGACAATTGTCTCAGAATTGGGTCGAGGTGCTTTTCCATAGAATGAACCCGGAAATGCTGCCATGGTGGTGTCCAAGGCGAACTAGTTTCGCTTTTCGATTCAGTGTCACGGCGGTTTGATTCCAGGCAGTAGTCTTCTGGTGGAATCCAGTGGAAGATGATGTCATCTGGATCATGGCTTGGTATGGTGGATGTTCAGGATCCAGGCACAGGTTCTCTGATGGTGTTGACGGGGGAACCACTATTCGATTCGAAATCAGCATCACTTGGGAGGTTCGTCGAGCTTCCCAGTTATTGACAATGGAAGTTGGTTTTTAAGTGGTAACACCTATACTCGGGTCACATAGTGAGCATTGTCAAGATTATCCGTGTTACTTGCAGCACCTGACAAAGACAACCAGAAAAGTTTTCGAAATGCTGTACAACAGACTGGACTACTGAACGGGTCGTGACACATGCAGATACTTCTGTTATAAGAACTACTTCTTTTGTAGGCTTTCTCTCGTAGTAAGTGCAGTGGAATGATTTGGCACAATACGGTGTGAACCGAAGTAAGTAACAATAACCGAAAGCTCCGATCCTCGTCCTCTGAACCACCAAATTTTCAAGACGAACACTTTTTTCTACCAGTTGAAATCGAGACATCCTCACGTGAGCCGAGAAAAGTCTTAAATAACGCCGACCGAAAACTCTGAGAATGAAATTCCATTAGAGCTCCCTTCATCTGGTAACTCCATTTGATATATGGGAAAAGAAGGTAAAGCCCGACGATTGAATCGAGTGGGGGAATGGTTTCTTCAACAAGATCGTGACTGTTTTATTTTTCACACCGCTTCCAACTGCTCGGTTCCTAACGCCATCAACGTCAACGACGAATTCAACGCTAACTGTTGCACTACTCATTTACCGCTGGCTTCAACGCGAAATCGTTAGCGATGTCGCTCTAACGTCTTAGTGCCTCGACGCCTACTTGTGCCAGTTACAGCTAATGTGTCCTAAGTAGTTCCTGGCTATGTTAATACTTCTTAATGAGAGATACGCTGTGAAATGTCCTCAACCTGCTGTGGCATAATGTGCTTATGGGTTAACAGGCACATCTTTACCAGAGCAGAGGAGATGTCTACGAAATATAAGCGAAGTATGTAGACAACTGTAGTTTCAAACCTGCCACTTTTTAGAGTTATGCCAAAACTTTCATGTATCGCTTTCGACATATGGAACATCTAAATGTAGGCAATCACTACCAGCCCTCTCACTAAGAAAAATCTGTGGAACACTTAATACTGACAGACAACAATGCCCCATAATGCTTAGCTAATACTCTTCTTTCTATTAGTGGAATTCATGACCAGTATTGGAACTCTTAACAACAGAATAAGAATTAAGTTACGATGTATAGAAACTGAAGTAGTCAGGCGAACTGACACAGATTAATGGTTTATGCAAACAAGCCATTAAAAGTGAAACGGGAAGTTCTGCACCAATTATCTGTAAATACATGCAAGAAGGTCGATACAAAAATTGGACACTAAAAAACAGAGGTCAGAAACCGTACTTGCTCCGAACTGTATGCTCTAAATGTCATCAGGAAGAACGTTAAAGATAAGAGAGAGGAAACATAAATTTTTACGAAACATTTTGGCACTCCAAGAGAAAGTCTAACTTAGAGGTAAGGAGAAATTATTATCTCTGTAAGAGTGTAGAAACCGATGCTATATTTTCAAGAAGCCGAATTACATTCTTCGGTCAGGTAGTGAAAATCGGCAAGAATATACTCATGAAACGAATTCTGAGTTATGTTTAGATCAGAAAATAAGACAGTTAGTGGGCGCAAGGAATAGACTAATGGACGACAGAAATGATACAACAGGAAAGATGATTCAAAACAAAATTACGTTTAGAAATTAAAAAGGTTACCAGAGCGAGGACAATAAAAAGAAATGACTACTGTATGGAGGGAAGGAAGAAAAAGCCAACCGAAAAATGAAGAAGCTTAGAGAGAAAGCCGATAAGGAAGGAGTCGGCCGTTGTGGCCGAGTGGTTCTAGGCGCTTCAGTCTGGAACCACGCGACCGCTACGGTCGCAGGTTCGAATCCTGCCTCGGGCATGGATGTGTGTGACGTCCTTAGGTTAGTTCGGTTAAAGTAGGTCTAAGTTCTAGGGGACTGATGACCTCAGATGGCAAGTCCCATAATGCTCAGAGCCATTTGAACCATTTTGCTAAGGAAAGAAATGAAATGCTTTTCGATAATTTACTGCTTCTCATACGATACAAGATAGCATAAGATAGATTTTTTACAATTCCTGTTGACGGTAACATAGTAATCATATCCAACGGTTTAATTTCAGTTTATTCTTTCGTTCTATTTTTGCATAACACTGGCCTAAATATACTACATCTGCGATCACATGAAAGTTTTTCACTGGAATACAGTTGAATGTGAATATATCAAAATAAATAAACCTCATCAATGTTTTCAGGTGATACTCTTTACTTTTTTCCCACTTGTGACTCCCAATACTAAGTCCTAACTGCTATAAACAGCCTTAAGAGAAAGTCAGCGCTCCCTGCAAACTACAGCAGGCAAGTGATTACTCGAAATAAAGCATATACAATACTCTTGACTGCGATTGACAAGATAATGAATTTACGGATTCAGAGGATCAGAAGATAAACGTGATTTGTTTTAAATGTAGAGAGCTTCGGAAAACACGCATCCAGTGTTCGCGGAGCAGGCAGGAAATTCTTTGCTGTCGTTGTTCAAAGATCTTTATTCTCTTTTTACAGAAGCGATAAGAAGCCAGTGGTAAATGCAGACGAAGGCAAACAGAAAACCTCGTAGATTTTCTCACGGCACGAATTAGTACACAAAACAAAGAGACAGTTAAAAAAATTTAACTGGCTTTTAAAAAATTTTTGTCTAACTTTTGTCTAACACCACAATCATTTGCAGGTTATCGGATTCTGACCTGAGCTCATTCATTAACTTCAAGATGAATGCTATGTCTTCATACTATTCTACAAAAAGACCAGACTGACAGCTTTTGTCTGTAATTAGCTCAAAAATAAGAACCTTCTCTATTCGACTTCTTGCCTACAGTGGAAGACAATAGGCGACTCAGCCTTTTATTTTTTTAAATAACGTATAAGATGACAAAGGGCTAAGGAAGATGGTAATTTGGCGTACTTTTATTGTGGTTACCTAATTCAAATGTCTGTGCAGAAAATTACTTCCCTTTCTTACACACTACGGAAACAACAACAAATACTGACTGAAATCTTAAACTGTAATAATTGTAGTCTTGATAAGGTATGAAATGGAACAAGAACATAAAACGAGTACATGTAACAGGACTTTTAACACCTATAGTATTAAAAAAAATGGTCGAAGGTGTCATCAACATAATGACTGGTATGAATACAGCAATGCATTAGTAGGAATGGTCCTATTTTGAGGCGATAAGCCACTTAGAATTATATCCTTATTTCTTCAGTGGCTAAGAGTTGCATATATGTCTGCATATCATCGCATCGTTAGTTGCTAAACACGTCTTCACACTTCTGGGTAACTGCTGTGCACATTTCTCTAGACAGTGTAATCCGTAGTATACTAGTTGTTTCTTGTGACAACAGAGGAAAAAAGATGGCGTGATCAGTGCCCTCCTTTACGTCACACTCACAGAGGAGTGATGCTGTACATTCTAACAGACGAATGTACTGTCAAAACGTTCCGTGACTGAAGCACAGGCGGAACATTGCCATGAGAAATTTGCTATGATATATGTCATAGTCGTATCCCGGTCATGATGGAATGTTATGGACTATTTCCGCTTACTGCCGCCCCTTATACTGGCATGAAAGACGCACCTTGCCGCTCCAAGGCGCTCCAATCTGCAGCCGCAGATGCTGCATTGGATCTACGCATGGAATCTGCTCCCTCTTCTTCATCCCATTGCACACTGTCTTCTTCGCAAAGGTATCGCACACTTTGTTTCCACTTAAGCCGCAGTACCTCTTCACGCAGACCATAACTGTCTTTATACCACGAATGAGTAATACTGCCACTGTTTCTGTTACTAGATTTATCAAGTAATTGCTGGTGTTTTTCACTACGTAGGTTTTTAATTGCATTCGTGCAAAACGCCAGTGTGACAATATTCTGATCACGTCACCGTCTGTGTCCCCACTATTTTTACGTCCTTCTAGTATGTCTATATCTTCTTCCACTGACACAAAGACTTCTGCAGAAAGTTGTTAGTATTTTTAGAAATAGAATAAAGCTGCAAAACGACTATAGACAAAAGATCTCAATGAGTACTGAATGGATCATTTCGGTGAATGCCAAGAAAGATTTTTTTACGTTTCTGTGGTACTCAACGAAAATGTTGTAGAAGTTAAACATAGGTTCATGACAAAGCGACGCCAGCCCTAAGCAAAAGACACTAGGCACTCTCTATGTCTCTGACGATTAAACACTTGCTTAGCATTGTGTGTGGGGAGGGGGTGGGGGTGGGGGGGAGGTGGGATGGAAGCAAAAATTGTAGAGGGAGACAAAGAGATGAACGATTAAAAAGGAGGTAGGTCGCAGTAGTTATTCGAAGAAGATTAGGCTTGCACCGGATGGACTGGCATGGAGAGTTGCATCAAAGCAGTCTTCGTACTTAAGACTGCAACAAATAACGACCTGTAATAAGTGGAACCCAAACGACCTTCACAAAAATATGAAAGCCGTGTTATAATCGTTCATTCTTTGTCAGCTTTTCTCTGACGCACATCGTAATGTCAAGGAAGACGCGAACTACAAGCTGGTGTCTTAAAGTTTACAAGTACTAAATATGCTTACAAAAAAATCACGATTTTCCTAATGACGCACATTCGTTTTGCAGGCTTGACCCACAGTGTGCATTTA
Source organism: Schistocerca americana (assembly GCF_021461395.2). Lineage (NCBI taxonomy): Eukaryota > Metazoa > Arthropoda > Insecta > Orthoptera > Acrididae > Schistocerca > Schistocerca americana. Next base: position 283,354,964 of record NC_060121.1, on the reverse strand, counting down.
TCAGATTTCAAGAGCACGGTCTACTCGACAGCAAAATGACATGGTTTTGAGACTAGATGTCTCGAGTAGGCAGGTGTGGTATTTCTTGTTCTTCTTCGTTTACGTTATTGTAAAATATACTAAGTTACAGGTGCAGCTTGTTCCCGGATGTGAAAGGCACTTTTGTAATAACAAACAAGTAGTTAAAGTGGATGCTGCGTATGAGTGTGGCACGAACAATTTGAGGAAAATCGACTTTGGCCTATGGACATCAATAATGGTACATGCGTTGTAGCAGATCATAACGGTTTGCCTGAAAATGGTTCCAATGGGCAGTTGTAACTGGTCATAACGTGTAACTACTTTTTTATTACAGACTTTCAGTACCCAAAAAAAAAAACAACTGCCAACGGGAGACCTCTATTCTTGACAATTGTCTCATAATTTGCTTAGTGTTGTAGAATAAATAATTTAACTCAACGTAGACACTGCTATAAATTCTGGCACAACTGAGTATATTAATCTGCCGTTTCTACCTTTTATTTGCACTCGTGCCATTCCAAAGTCCTTCTCTGCTTATTCACAACGTTCTATGATTGTAGGAGGTTACTGACATATCGTTAACCACCGCAACAGTTTTCATTGTTTCTGAAGCTGCAGTACTACTGTATACATGCAGTGCAAGAGGGAGAACTCACATCCCCTCCCTCTGCTACCTGGGGTACAGAGCTTTCCCTGATTGCAGGATTCTCAAACAATTCTGGAAGTGAGAGTATAGCCATCCACATTCTGGGATATGACTTTTTGCATTACCTCTTGAGTTTAGTTAATGTGGAATGACACGTCTCGAAACTGAACAGTTCATATACATCCCCCCGCAGCCGGCCGAAGTGGCCGAGCGGTTCTAGGCGCTACAGTCTGGAACCGCGCGACCGCTAAGGTCGCAGGTTCGAATCCTGCCTCGGGCATGGATGTGTGTGATGTCCTTAGGTTAGTTAGATTTAAGTAGTTCTAAGTTCTGGGGGACTCCCCCCCCCTCCCCCCCCCCCTGATAAATTTATGAGGATGATTATGCGCATATGTCATACTTTAAATGTGCAGAACATTTCTAAAGCGCACTGTAACACAGTAATTTTTCAGTACGCTTTTCATTGCCAATTAAGAAAAGTAATTTTATATACCATGTAAGACAATCAAAGTATGCAATCTTTCTTGAAAAGAATTCATCCTAATCGCCGTTGCGGAAACCTTCAATTTAGATTACGAGAAGGGAATACGATTCTTCAAACGTGTTTTCTAAATAATTCCCATTGGAACTCATGTCGTTTAAGAGCAGAAGCATGCTTGAAAAATAACAGAGAAAATCCTAGTTGCAGGAATAAGTGATGATAACGACGCACGTATAGACGGTTTACGATTATTGATGGCGGGAAGCCCTCGGTTCACTGCACTTAAAGTCAAAAGAATTCACCATGAGTCTTCACAGAGCGAAATGGTGAGTACGGCTCCTCGCAACCGTGTAGATATGTAAAGCGGCGACAAGTGCAGTTCAAAACATCCCTGAGTATAGTCACAAACGCTGATAAACCTATTTTAGCACCTGTATTCCAGATTTATGAACTACTATATCAAGTAACCAAAATAATTTTTACAGACCTTCCTTACGCACAACGATTAAATTAAATCTAAACCCATGTAAGTACTGAGATTCAGATTATATTGACAGATATGATATACACACTTTTCAGAAGGGAAAAAAGTTGAAGCCGAATCTTCATCTATCTGTATATTACTAAACGGCTTGAATGGTACACTGTACACAATCCCAGTTGCAAGTTGGCTATCTAACAGATTTTATGGGCAACAAAAATTTAATTTTCAGTATTTCATTTAATTATTGACCAAATTTAAAAATTTAAGATACTGTCATAGTCTACTCATTAAGAGGGATAATCTTACGATAAAGGCTTAACGCAATAAATCAACTGATAAAGTTACAAACATGTTGAGACAGGTTAACTAATAGCGAGCAAATTACCCAGACTATATTCATCCAGGATTTGAGAGTGAGAAGTGTTTAGTTATATCCAAAAATCTTTACACAATCTGAAACCCTTTCGAAAGTCATTTCTCGCTAACACACCCTCCAAAACACTCAAACCTCACCCTCCACAAAATAATGAAAGGAAAACAGTTTATCGCTTGCTACATTTTCGCCCTTCATTCAGTAAAACATCAGCATCAGACGTGATATTTTATTTTATTACTTCTTTACTACTAACTCAATGTGCATCACATTTTACAGAGGGTAACCAAGTAGGCCTATACCACTTAATGTACCTACAAAATTGTATCATTGTACGAGACAATGTTCGCGAGATATGACGTTTTACACAAAGGAATTCGATTTTTTTTAAAGAAACGGGGTGGGAGTGTTCGTTGGTAGTATACTTGCGATAGCTTGCAGTTCATTTTCTGTTATCGATGAGCTTTCTTGCAGTACAGTATGATCTTTGCACACCTAACTAGCTTCCAGTCCCAGGACACAGACAGTCGTAGCAGTTTGTATCAGTTTGTCGGAAGCCAGAAAAATTTAATGAATATTGACTGACAGCAAGTGCATGAAGAGAAACGTGTTGTGAAATCACAAAACTAGTTCGTTGATCGCTTTATTCCTCTTTTTAACTGAATATGCCATGTGGTTCCGGGTTTTAACAGTTTCCAGCAGCGCTATACCTTCAATGTATGAAGTGTTTTTATCGTGTTCCCAGCCTGTGTTCATAATTGATATGATGTAAATATATAAAGTATTAGCGTACCCCATCGTTACCTGCCTGATGGCAGCAAAATAATTGGTAGATGTTACAGAAATGATACTGTGTAACTTACGTATAGTGTAGGTAGCAGGTACCTATTATAAAAAAGGCAGCTTGATGAAAAATATATATAGTTTTTAAATAGTTTTAACTTTTCTTTTCTGAGATGTTGTTCTTCAGTTTTTCCATGAGCATCCCCTTTTTCAGGAAAGCATGAGTTGTTCTCCTTTCCCAAAACTGATTTTATTCTCGATTATGTTGAACCACATTCACGCAATATTGTAAAAAAATATTAAACCGGTTACTTGCTTTGGACAGTCTTAACAGATATGACATAATAATGGTCTAACAACGTTCAGAATTGTACTTGATGGAGGTGTAAAAACAGAAATATAAATACTACAGAAGATAAATATAATAATAAACAGACAAATGGCAGTTTAATCATTTAAAAAATGTAAAAACGATTCTGCTCTGTCAGTTACAGTCATAAGAAAACAAAAATAAAGAAGATAAACACATTTCCACTCGAGAAAAACCTTTTCCACTGCAAACACTACAGTTTCTTCTCACTGTCCTCTAGCGTAACACATTGTTTATGAACAAACTGACCTTCCTCGCAATTGGATACGTTTTTGAATGCGTTTAGGCATACTCCTTACCATTTTGTCCATATAAGCCTGTTGATATTGTCCAATTCCTCCACAGCTGCCTTCTTGATGCTGTATAAGGTCCGGTGGGACAGGACGATTGCAAACCGCTCGGTTTAGCATGGCCTATACATTATCATTGCAGTTGAGGTCTGGAAAATATGGAGGCTATTCCATCAGAGTGATTCTGTGCTTATCTTGGAAGACGTTCAGAAGGTTGTGACAATGCGGACGTGCATTGTCGTCCATCATCGTGAATCTCGCTCCAATATATTCACCAAATGGAGCCACAATCTGCGATAGGGTATTGTCCCGATACTTCACACCAATCATCCTACATGTATTGGCACAAGGGGTTTCCTGCGGTCATACTCGATTTCACCCCAAAACATGATTGACCCGTCTTGATAAGAGTGACGGTCTACGGTACAGTTAGGGTGTAAATGTTGTGTTCGTCGTATCCACAGACGAATGTCGTTGTCAGGGTGGAGACTGATACGCGTCTCATCAGAAAAGAGCGTTGTATCCCCCTGTTTTCTAGTCCACAAAGAATGGTTTCGTGCTGATGCGACACGAGCCTCTCTCCGAGCCCGATTTAGAGGAGGAGCCTTGACAGGTCTTCTGGCACGTAATCATGCAGCCTTTCTCGCATCGTTTGTGTTGACAACTGCACTCCTGCACCTGTTTGGAATTGCCACCATAGACGTTTAGCATTGTGTCGAGGGTTTCTGATTGCCGTTATACGCGGATATCGTCGTGTACACTTGTTGTTTTTCTTCCGCAGCCACTTCTGTGACGATCCTCAACTGATCCTGCCGCTAGAAGCTTGTTCCAGATCCTACAGACATCACTCTGACTCACAGCGACATTCGCTGTGACGCCCACCTGTCCGATTTCATTAGAGTGACTATACGGAGTCTCTGATCGTACGTTATTTTTGTCCGAACCATCACGAAGCAACACAGTTCTCTTAATGACACGGAGCACAAATACTGTAATGTTTACGGGTGACACGTTCACCATAGACTACTCATACTGCTCCCTCACGATACAAACATGGACTGTTTCTGCTACAATTACAAACAAACCAATGTATTTATATCATAACGTATTTCTGGATCACAACATTCAATATTAAAGCTTCGACAGTATGCAACACTTCTCTTGACCACTGTATCATGAGTATACACTGTTCTCCAGAGGTGCGTTTGCAGGGTCAATATTTTGCGGCACTGTGTGGCCGCAATAGTATCGTCGTCAACAATGCAGCAATGTAGCTGCAATACGTCGCAGTCTTGCCGCATGACCGGACAATATTGCTGATGAAATAGCCCGTAGCAGGTAGTTGCCGACGTATTGTCTGTATTGTTCACCAAGAGTGGGGAATATTTTGCATGACAGAACAATGCCTCTCCCCATTTTGTCTGTAAATGTTTCCCTCTAACTCTCAGTCTTGCCCCCTTATTCTCACGCCACAGCGCCGCTGCGAACAGGCACGTGAAACAGTGTTAACAGTATTTCGTTTCGCTTGAAAAGTTGGCACACGTACATTGACGCACTCGATTTGTTGGTTGTCTCCAGCGATGTACAAGGAGCGAACGAAACAATCATGAAACGTATGAATGTGACACGTAAATCTACGACCGGAACCATGGAATACAGAAAAAAATGTATACGACAACTGAAATCAGAAAAAAGGACAATCACACTGCTATCGTATTAGTAGAAGATATACAGTAGTGAGCCATAATTTTATTCTACATGGGTTCTCAAGAGGTCTAAACTTTTTTGAAGCTACATCACCTGTGTTCCATGGACAGCAGTTTGCCAACTATTTCTTTTATTATTATTACAGCGCTTGCACACAGTACTTCTCATGTCCCACGATTCTGCACGTATATGCATCGTATTTATGAAATTAATAGTCCCCTCACTGTACTAGTGCACCTCAATAACATATTAACACAAACTTAAGACTGTTATTTCAAACTACTTTGATGAATTCCTTGAATCCTTCCACCAAAGCGTTGCAAACGCATGGAGCCAAGAGGCGTATCGGTGAGAAGTGCTCTTTGAAGAGGTACATCTGACATGTGTGCAAATCACTAGCCCGGAAGTATGATTGCTATTGTGGTTATAACTTGTATACAGTGATTTATTTAATTATTCATTTTTAGTCATGAATTTTCTGACTGGTTGGTTGCGGCCTGCTACGAATTCCTCTCCTGTGCTAAGCTTTTCATCTCGGAGTAGCACTTGCAACCTACGTCCTCAATTACTTGCTGGGTGTATTCCAGTCTCTGTCTTCTCTATAGTTTTTGGTCTCTACAGCTCCCTCTAAGACCATGGAAGTTATCCTTGATGTGTTAACACGTGTCCTGTCATCCTGTCCCTTCTTCTTAACAATGTTTTCTTACATACCTCTCCTCGCCGATTCTGCGGAGAACCTCGTCATTCCTCACTTTATCTGCCCATCTAATTTTCAACTTTCTTCTGTAGCTCCACATCTCAAATGCTTCGATTCTCTTCTGTTTCGGTTTTCCCAAAGTCCACGTCTCACTATCATACATTGCTGTGCTCCAAAGGTACATTCTAGGAAGTTTCTTCGTCAAGTCAAGGCATGTGCATGATATTAGTAGTCTTGTTTTGGTCAGGAATGCCCTTTTTGCCTACGCTAGTCTGCTTTTTATATCCTCGTTGCTCTGTCCATCATGTGCTATTTTCCTGTTTAGGTAGCAAAATTCCTTAACATCACCTATTTCGTGATCAGCAGTTCTAATGTTAAGTTCCTTGCTGCTCTCATTTCTGTTGCTCCTTATTATTTTCATCTTTTTTCGATTTATTCTTAATCAATAGTTTGTACTCATTAGACTGCTCATACCATACAATAGATCCTGTAATTCTTCTTCACTTTCACTGAGGATAGCAATGTCGTCAGCAAATCTTATTATCTAATATCCTTTCATCTCAAATTTTAATCTAACTGTTGAACCTTTCTTTTATTTCCATCATTGCTTTCTCGAAGTATAGATTGAACAGGAGGGGCGAAAGACTACATTTCTGTCTTACAGGCTTTTTAATTCGAGCTCTTCGTTCTTGGTCTTCATATTAGTGTTGTAAACGTAAATTCCATCCGCAGATGCTGGTGGGCCCATCGGCGCCGGTCGACCGCCGTGTCATCTCCTAGCAATGACGTCATTGTATACGGTACGTGGGGTCAGCTCACAGATCTGCAGGCGACTGTCAGTCTTCTTGACGATGTTGGGAGCACCCCATACCAGTCCTCCCACTAAGAAAAATTCGCTGGCAGTACCGAGAATCGAACCCTGGTCCTCCACATGGCCGTCAACCGTGCTGATCATTCACCGAAGGAGACGGACTTTCAGTTTGTATTGTTCTTAACTAATTCTCTGCCGAATTATTTTTAAACGATATGTTCAAAATCGTGTTTCAGCCTTCTGGAAAATGCATGTATTCAATATTAGTTCACGGGTTAAGTGTAGGAAGGAGTTCGCTTACTACTAAAAGAACACACCCAAGAAGCCCGACTTCTCTTTTATTCGCTAACTTTTTCCCTTGTGTAACGCAAGATTCAAGAGAGCAGCACTCGCTTCCACTACCCTTCTCTCGTACAGTTGGCGGCTATAGTGTGACTTACGTAAATCCTCGAGGCCCAGAAATATAGTGCTGCAAATGTTTCCGTGCAGTAGTGGTCGGTAACGTTATCGTACATGTCGCTGCAAATAGTGTGGCCGCAGTGATGTCGGACAGCATTGTCTGGCTATATTGTTGATAATACGGTATGAAATTTTTGTGGTTCGTGTAACCCTGTCTCCCGCTCAGTAAAAAGGTGCCGTTGGTTTCACTGCACTATGTAGCTGCTACATACAGCACCCCGAACCTGTTTCTTTCAGTAACCCTCGTTAATGTGACGACGTAAGAAAGAGAATTGGAAAAATCTACTGAAACTTGTGTATGTTATCAGTGAGCTAGCACAAGCTAGCATAAAGCAAACTTCCGTGGAGAACGCTACGGAAAACCTTTGAAAATGGTGTGGTCCGTATCGGGTAAAATTGGACATAGAAAAGCAGTGTGACATGACAAAGAGTTTCAGCTTTCTATGTGAGGTCTCGTGAGCTCTAAATTGATTAAATGAAACATTCTGAAAGAGTGAGTTTGTTTAGAGAGTGAAAATATACAAGTAAAGTACTAGTAATTGTTCTTCGTTTCAAACCGACATCCACATTGCGAGCACTACACATGTGGCAACGGAGATGTTACATGTTTAATTCTTTTGTTCACTTTTCTGCCTACACTACCGACAAAATGACACCATCCCGAGCACAGAATTACATGTTTCACCCAAAATCTCTACCCTGTCACTGGAGAAACGCGGTACTGAATATCCCTGTAGCATTTCTCCAGTAAACTTATGTATGAAGATAAGTACTCCAGCATGTTTGGTTATGAACTGAATCACGGAGTCAAATAACTTCACTAGCGAACTGCGAATTATTGCTAGAAAATTACTAGAAATGATAGTTGAACTCAGAAGTAAATCAACATGCTGATTCCCGACCTATCTATATGAAGTCACACTTCGAGAGACGCAAATCTACGAAGAGAAACCTCCTGTGAATAGTCTGAAACACATATTGCAGTTGTTCGTCGAGTCTAACTGGCTACTAATCAGAAATCATCACCTAATAGATGTAGTTAATTTCTGTACATGAGATCCACCAGCGATATTTATCTTTTGTAATTGATCAGCAGAGAATGATATTCCGAAATTGGAAACTAGCGAAGCATATGTTGTAACTTGCACGTAAGAATCAGACCTTTATCGGCACTAATGTGCATAAAAATGGAAACAGCAAGATGATATAAAATTACAGAATGAGCGGTAATGTTATGAAGCCTGTCACATCGTTTAAATATCTAATTATGATACTACAAATTGGTCTGAAGTAGTAAAAACGTGTGAAATTAGTAATAGGCACGACGATCCAAAAAACTGGATTACCTGAGAAAATTCTAGAAAACTGTAGTGCATATGTTAACGAAACTTTGTAGGAGACTCTAATGTGACCTGTTATACAATATTGTTTCAGTTTTTGGTGTCGACTAGAAGGAAGACAACAAAGGCATTCAGAGACGTTCGTGAAGTGTGGTAACAGGTCGGCGTAGCGTTTAGCGAAGTGTAACAGAGAGACTTAGAGAACTTAAATAGGAATTTCTGGAAGAAATGAGACATTGTTGCCGTGAAAATATTTTGGATGAATGTAAAATTGAATATTTGAAGGTGTAATGTGCAAAAATCCTACTATATCCATTCCGTATCTCGTTCAAGGGCAGTAAGGCCAAGACAAAAGGGATTAGGGTGCGTACCAATCTGTACTATTATTTTTCTCCTCCCTCTTCACGGGAATATTGGAACAGGACACATTATGGCAAACGTTGGAGGGATTACTCTCCACCACACACTATACGGAAGCTTCTGGAGTAGTAATCGCAAATCTCCTCTGCCTCTTGTTGTCTTGCTCTTTGGGTGTGAAAACTTGATTGTGAGCGTTTCGTTGCCTGGCTAACATTTTCTTAAATTTATTTAAAGGGAGAAACTACGCTAAAGATGTGCAAAATGACTGGTTGGAGACCACATATCATTTAGTTTATGCATGTTATTATCACTTCAATCGACACACTAGAAACAGAAAGCGAAACACTACTGATAGGGACATTAACAAGTGAAAGAACGACGGGAATGAACTATCAAGCAAATTGATCTCCATTTGGCATATAAAACGGCACAAAAGGATGGGAAAGTAAATTTACCTAGCTCACAGTGCGGGGGAACGGCAGGGAGGTACTTCCGTATGCTGGTGGTGCCATCAGCTTAAAATACCCGAGCGCTATTTCGTCAACGTTTTGTTTGTGATGTTTCACTATGGCGTGGCTGGTAAGCAGTATCGTCGGGCTGCTGACATGACTGGCTTTGTTTTCAAGTATCAAAGAAAGATGTAGAAGGAGGGCATTTATTGTCTTATGAAACCCTGCAGCTAAAGCTAGAACTGGCAGTTTCGACATAGGAGCTATAAGACAATGTAGAACAGAGGAGGGTTAACAAACCAAGTAACAGCGGTTGCTTCATTGTTTCATAAACTTTCAAATGTTATTACTAGGAGTTGATAACCAAGTTGTGCCCCACTAATGTCTCCCTCACGTCTTCTTAGTTTCTTCTTAGCTGCCTTCTTCCTCGTTTTTAGGGCAAAAGTAGCAATATAAAGGAAATTAGTTGAACAATAACAAAGCTCACCAAGTTACGCTACAGAAAAATGGTGACACTAGGATAAATTAAAAGCCTAAGAACAGCAGACACATGGAAGGTGTCTGCAAAACTGATCTAGCTCTGCTACCTTGTAACTATGTGAAACCTTTATTAAGGTAAAAAGTTGATGGCATAGGAGCGAAATAACTTTTTTTGCAAAACCGGAATGACGAACAAATGACTGCCATAGGATTCGGGAAGAGCTCAGTTTACTAACAGCGACACACAAAAGCAGAAGAATGGAGATGAACACTGGAACAACGTATAATGAGGATAGAAGATAGTCCCTGCCAGTGGTGGAAAAATTATGTAACCGGGGAAGGTACCATCTAAGGAACTGAGAAAGGTACATGTGAAGGGGAGTAAGATATATAACAATTAAAACGATTATCAGCATGGAGGTTAGTTTGAACACATCCAGTACCTTACCCAGCCACCGTCCTACTGGAGTATCCGCTTGCTTTCCTCTATCTCGTTCACAGGTCTACACTGCCAGTTAGAGGTAGAACGAACTGAAGTTAGTTCGAATCCGGGTGAACTTGGAATGCTTCACAGTGAAACTGTCGTCTAGTATTAAGGTCTTTCTGTAAGACAACGCGTGCCCACACACTGCTGCCTGCATCAAGGGAAAACAGAACTTGCGTTAGAACAATTTCAATCATCCACCCGCTTCACACCAGTAACTATTACGTCGTTCTTGCAATTGAAACAATGGCTTGGCGGATGACTGTTTAAAAGAAACTCAAGATCACGCTTGTCAGTTGGTTCAGTTCCCAAGCAGCGGAAATCTATGCAGCTTGAAGCTAAAGAAACATTACGAAAAGTGGTTAGAAGTAAACGGCGAATGCAGGGAAAAGTAAAGTAAGGTTCAACAAAAACTGACACTGCAATTAAATCTTCTTCTAACGATTTTGTTTTTTTAAATGACCGAATGGCTCCTACTTTCAGAATGCGCCCCGCTCTATCGTGCCTATTCATTCCTCTAACGAACGACTTTAATCGTAGAGTATCGTATTGGGAACAGAATCTTCTGTTCCGTTACATTTTACTGGTTACCGTTGTACATCTTCTACAGATTGAATATGAGTAGTTCAAACCATACGGTACAATATTCTAGTATCTTACCTAAACTGTATACCACATCCAAAGTTTGTTCAAAACGTTATCACATGTATCCACTTCCTTTCAAACAGGGAATTCGCTGACTGCGACAGCGTAACGATAGATAAATTTTATTTTTTTATCGTAATTGTGTTACTACAATTATGTCCACTAGGCTTCTCAAGGAACAGCTCTATCTTACCAGTGTACTATTTCCTATAATCCAGGCTCGTATAACTCTGAACCTCACTTCTCGAAAAGACATGAGGATCACATTGTACTAGACCAGCATTTGTTATATTTAAGGAATGCATGATTTTAAAAAAAAAGAGGTTCCAGTACTGTTGCCTTCCAGGAGGTGATTTTTTTGGAAAGTAGGCGTCTTAAAATATTAATTCAATGTTTTTCTGTCGTCAGAGGTATCGGCACGGAGTAGAAAATCAACCACTACATCTAAGCATATACGAGAGTCTTGCGGCCAATGAGAGGCGAGAATGCTGTCTTCTCTCCAGCAATTTTAGTTCTGTTTCGCCGAGTTAATGAAGTAGTTGCGACAGTGCTACCATAGAGCGAGCTGCATAGTTCACTCGAACTGTTGTAAACTCGTTACCGCCATATTTCGAAAACAACTATGCTCGCTGATTTTTTTTTAAAATTTTATACTTATTTTTTACCTTGCTTGGCCACCGATCACTCCAAAGATGCGTTTCGCAGTGAGGTTGATGAGTAAAAGATTTGGAAAAAGGCGATTTGTTCGCAGTTTTGCCAATATTTAATGCGTAATACCGGGTATAAAATAGCGGAGACCAAAAGTTACTAACAACTTGTACAAAAAAGAGACCTCAGTTACTAGAATTGGAAGACGTGAAAGGGAAACAAGGGTTTAGAAGGGAGTGAGACAGGGCTGAAGCCTTTCCCCTGTGTTATGCAATCGGTACAGCAAACAGTGAAGGAAACCAAGCAGAAAATTGGAAAGGGAAATTAAGTTCACAGTGAAGAAATAAAAACTTTGAGGTTTGATGATAACATTGGTATTCTGTAAGAGACAACAAAGGACGAAATGGTTAATATCTTGAAAAGAATATATAAGATGAACAACAACAAAAGCAAAATAAGGATAACGGAATGTAAGTGAATTAAATCAGGAAATGTTGAGGAGATTAAGTTGGGAAATGAGACACTAAAGTGGGAGATGAATTCTGTTATTCAGGCAACAAAATGACTGATTATCGCGGAAGTAGAGAGGATATAAAATGTATAATGGCTACAGCAAGAAGGCGTTTCGAAAAAAGACAAATTCGTTAACATCTAATATAAATTAAAGGATTACGGAAAGTTTCCTGAGGGTATTTTCCTCGACTGTACCTATTACGGAAGTGAAACATGAAACATAAGCAGTTGAGACAAGAAAAGAATAGAATAAGATGCTAAAGATCAGGGGGGTAGGTACTGTGGAAGATTGTGTGTAGTGGGAAGGCGAGGTATCGAGCAGAATTGAGGAGAAAAGAAATCTCTGGCACAACTCGATTAAAAGGAGGAACTGGTTGATAGGATAAATGCTTAGACATTAAGGAATCATGATATTGTTGAGGAAGGGAAGCGTGCGAGATAAAATTGCAGAGGGAGACTAAGACATGAACAATGTAAGTAGGATAAAATACATAGACGTTTTCAGTAGCTATTCAGAACGAAGCGGCTTACCCAGATTAGATTAATGTGGAGAAATCCATCAAACATGTCTTCTGACTGAAGAGCAAAACGACGATAAGTACGGGGTTTAAACTCTCATGTCTCCTTCAAAAACGTCATAGGAAATCAGAAATTCATGTATTGTGTAGCATCTCCTTTTTCCTCACAATCGACTGAATATAATTACAAGAACATTGCGAGTATTTTAGATAGCAAGGTAATCCATGTTTTCAAACGTGATAATACTGTAAGAGTAAGTAAATGTACGTAAAAGAGCCACCGCAGAGTGACATAAGTGCCACGACATAAATGTTAGAATAACGATAGTAGTTTGTTTAGTAGGCTATATAGGAAGCTCTTATAACGCTTTTATTTTTCATTGATTTGTTTGCATTGTTTGCTTTGCTGCCTTGTTGTGCGAATTGTTGTATAGGTCACAGCTCTGATTGTTAGTAACAGCAGATGGTTACGTTGCTGATGCTATGATATTGGCATGCCTGTTCTTACAGTTATTTATTGTATATGAATGATGGACTAGCCGATGGACAATAATTATCAGAGTTGTCTAAGTTGTGTTCAGTGAAAGTGTATGTTTAAGTGTTTCACATACTTTCATTTCAGTAGGAAACAGAATCTTCCTAGTGATCGACAGCATTTGACTTTGATAAAAAAAAACAGAAGTCGTAGTTGAAAGATAATCAGTGATTTATTAATAATAACACATTGATGTCATGGGATACCGATATGCAGATTTACCGATGGCGGTAGCATCCTGTACACAAGATATAAAAGGACAGTGCATAGCCGGAGGTGTTATTTGTGCTCAAGTGATACATGTGTAAAAGTTTCCGACGTGATTATGACCGCACGAAGGGAACTACAAGACTTTGAAAGCGGAATGGTAGTTGCAGGTAGACGTATGAGACATTCTGTTTTGGAAATTGTTAGAGAATTCAATATTCCGAGATCCACAGTGTCAAGAGTGTGCCGAGAATACCGAATGTCAGGCATTGCCTTTCACCACGGACACCGCAGTAGTCGATGGCCTTCACTTAACGACAGAGAGCGGCGGCGTTTGCGTAGAGTTGTCAGTGTTAATAGACAAGCAACACTTCGTGAAAGAAGGCAGAAATCAATGTGAGACGAAACGATGAACGTATCTGTTATGACAGCGCGGCTAAATTTGGTGTTAGTGGACTCTAGCAGCAGACGACCTACGCGAGTGCCTTTGCATGTAGCACAACATCGCCTGCAGCTCCTCTCCTGGGATCGTGACCACATATGTTGGATCCCAGATGGCTGTAAAATCGTGGCCTGGTCAGGTGAATCCCAATTTCAGTTGGTAAGTGATGATGGTAGGGTTAGAGAGTAGCGCAGAATTGACGAAGCAGTGGAGCCAAGTTGTCTACAAAGTACTGTGCAAGCCGGTGCTGGCTCCATAATGCTGTGGTCGGAGTTTGCAGGTAGTGGACTGGGTCCTACTTGGAGATCATTTGCAGCCATTAATAGACTTCATGTTTCCAAACAACGATGGAATATTTATGAATGACAATGCGATATGGTAGAACATTATGGACAATTGGAGCGAATGGTCTGGCCACCCAGATCGCCCGACATGTATCCCATCGAACATTTGTGGGACATAATCGAGAGGTTTGTTCGTGCACAAAATCCTGCACCGGCAACACTTCCGCAACTGTTGACGGCTATAAAAACAGAATGGCTCGGTGTTTCTGTAGAGGACTTCTAGCGACTTACTGAGTGTTTTCCACGTCGAGTTGCTGCAGTACGCCGTGCAGAAGGAGCTCCGACACGATATTAGGAGGTATCCCATGACTTTTCTCGCCTCAGTTTAATGTTGGCTGGACTTAACTATTTTTTCAAAGAAATTACGACTGCTAAATCGGTTTTATTATTGTTTATCTGAAGACTTAAATCGCGTACTGATCAGCGATAATATTTAGGCCGATGATATATCAAAGTCTGTGTTATTAATGTGGTCCTCTTAAAGAAACTCTATTCTCTGGTTCTATGGAGATAACGATACATTTTCTATGTGTAATAGTTATCAGAATCTAGAATATCTTGGTTCAGTACTACCCTAACTATTTTAGCATTACAATAACGTATTTTTTTACCAGATATAGCAATACGAATAGCTAAACAGTTTATGCTTTTCCTCTTCGCAGACTGAAATACGAAAAAAGTGCCAAATACTTTAAATCGGATCACAGCCAAGTGATGTTTCGTGTTGCATTAAGTGCAGCATGGGAGGTGAACTGCCCTGAGATAGGGATAGTGGTTATCGCTGTAACAACCAGTTTTCGATTATTTCGTTTTTTTTTCCACATCAGATTAACCTCACTATTAAAATCGCACAGAACAACTGGTTTCTGAAATAGTCGATTTTCGGTTTCTTATTTTTATCGTTTCCTGTAATTAACGTAGAGATCGTATAAAGATTGAAATATTTTGACTCTTTCAATTTCAAGATACGTACAATCAAAATATCAACTTAAACAAGCAAATAAAAGAAATCTTAGTCCGTCCACTGTTCGCTGCTCCTCTCGGAAATTGATAACTGATTGAATACTACGAAAAATCAGGAGTAAGCTTCTACTGATTCTAATTTTTTGAAACTTCTCAAAAATTTAGTAATCGGGAATCATACGACTGTTTACACATTACGAATAGTTAGTGGCAAATGTTGAGAACTGAGACTGAAGAACTCTCTTTCTCGTGTTAATTTGTCCGTTTTCCAGGGATACAAGCAGATAAAGGCTTGTTATATTACGAATGGATTGTCATTAAGTTTTTAAATTATTACTTTTACCATAATTATCTTTCTCATTTAGTACTTCATAGAAATGGCAAACAAATAACTAATCTTTTAAAGCAAATGAAGCCGTGTTCCTCATTGCTACGTCACTTCGTGAAAATATTTGCAGACTAAGGTTGGTGCCATATTACAATTGATGTCCGACGACGAAATCGTGCAGGAAAGCGCAGTGGTTAGCTCACTGGAATCGCATTCGGGAGCACAACGTTTTAAATCCACGATCGGTCATCGTAATTTAGGTTTTCCGTGATTCCACTAAAACGCTTTAAATACCAGAATGGTTCCTTCGAAAACACACGGCCAATTTCCTTCTCTGTCCTTCCGTAAGCCGAGCTTGGGGCCGGTGGTTGTGGCCGAGCGGGTCTAGGCGCTTCAGTCTGGAACCGCGCTGTTCCTACGGTCGCAGGTTCGAATCCTGCCTCGGGCATGGATGTGTGTGATGTCCTTAGGTTGGTTAGGTTTAGGTAGTTCTACGTCTAGGGGCTGATGACCGCAGATGTTAAGTCCCATAGTGCTCAGAGCCATTTTTCGATCTTGTGCTACGTCTCTCAAGACTTCGTTGTCGATGGGACGTTAAACACTTATCCCCTCATCCGGCGACAACAATAAAGTACTACGAGGGTCACTCCAAAAGAAATGCACACTATTTTTGTAAAAATACAGTTTTTATTCTGCATGTGTGAAAGTTTTACAGTGTGTAGATACATCCTTCCCGCTTGTTTTCAATCTTAGTTCAACCTGTTCCAGTGAGTGGCGCCGTCACACCATGTCTTCAAGGCGGCTGCTACACTTGACGTTCGTCAGAAGCAACGTGCTGTCATAGAATTCCTGTGCTATGAAAACGAGACAGTGGGAAACATCCACATGAGGTTGAAAAAGGTGTATGGAGATGCTGCTGTCGATCGCAGTACAGTTAGTCGGTGGGCAATTAGGTTACCTGATGATAGCGAGCATGGCAATGTTGAGGATTGTCCTAGCAGCGGCAGGTTTCGTACTGCACACACTCCTCACAATGTGTAGAGAGTTAACGAATTAGTGACTGCTGACAGACGCATCACAGTGAACGTATTGTCACGCTACGTTGGGATAGGGGGAGGAAGTGTTTGCAGAATACTGAAAGTGTCGGGGTAAATAAAGGTCTGCGCCAGGTGGGTTCCCAGGATGTTGACAGTGGCTCACAAAGAAACAAGTAAAACGGTATGCAGCGTACTTTTGGAACAGTACGAGAATGGTGGAGATGAATTTCTTGGAAGAATTGTGACAGGAGATGAAACATGGCTCCCTCGTGTTTCACCAGAGACGAAGAGGCAATCAAGGGAGTGGCATCATGTAAATTCACAAAGAAAAAAAAATTCAATGCCACACCTTCTGCTGGAAAAGTTATGGCTACGGTGTTTTTCGATTCCGAAGGACTCTTGCTTGTGGACACCATGCCAAGTGGAACCACCATAAATTCTGATGCATATGTGACGACACTGAAGAAACTTCAAGCTCGACTGAGTCGTGTTCGACCACATCGGTAAAAGCAGGATGTTTTGCTGTTGCCCGACAGTGCACGGCCACATGTCAGTCAAAAAACCATGGAAGCGATCACAAAACTCGGATGGACAACACTGAAACACCCGCCTTATAGTCCTCATCTGGTTCCATGTGACTATCATCTCTTTGGGAAACTGAAAGACTCTCTTCGTGGAACAAGGTTTGAAGATGATGACTCCCTTGTGCACGCTGCCGAACAGTGGCTCCAACAGGTTGGTCCAAAATTTTACCGTGCGGGTATAGAGGCGCTGGTTCCAAGATGGCGTAAGGCAGTTGAGAGGGATGGAAATTATGTGGAGAAATAAAAATATTGGTCCTAAAGGTTGCATCTACACACTGTAAGACTTTCAGTCATGTAGAATAAAAGATGGATTTAAAAAAAAATAGTGTGAATTTGTTTTGGAGTGACCCTCGTACCATAGAGGCTTACTGAAAAACGAAAAAACTGCTGCGGCTGCTGATATTTTGGTGTTTTTTACTTAGTTATTAGCAAAAAATAAAAAAAAAACGCCTGTTATAACAGAGTCCCAACAAACACCGAAAAATACCAGTTAATGAAAACTAAAATATCGGCATCGGCTTTAGAAAGTAGGTTTCTCCCATCCCTATCCTGAGGGGAGGACACTGTGGCTTCTGCAACAACTTGAGTACAACTTCGCCCGGTTAGTGGCGAGTCTCGCGGGGTAGCGCTGAAGATTAGGCTCGCTACAGAGTCCGCTCGCGCTCTGTAGTGGGGAAGTGGCTCGTGGCGCGTGGGCCGCCAAACGCTCCCGCCCCCGCTTGTATATCTTTCGGCGGCGGCGTAGCGTTTCACAGCGGCCCGAGCCGCCGCCGCCGCTGCTGCCGGCCTACTCCCCTCGCCAACAAACGCGTTTAATTTCCCCGCCGCTGGGGTTGAAGACATATTTGTGGAACAGTAAAAAACAAGAGGGTGGCTCAAAAACTCAAAAAAGGAAATAGTGGAGAACAAACGTTCATCGGAGACAGAGATGAAGGTGGAGGTAATGGCACCGTAGGAGGAGACAGAGAGAGAGAGAGAGAGAGAGAGAGAGAGAGAGAGAGGGAGGGAGGGAGGGAGGGAGGGCCGAGGGGTGAGGGAGCACACATGTGTTATCCTAAGGGAATCCTTAGCCCTCGTTGAAATGTCCTATACGACTACTAATCTATTAGTCTCTTTGATGCAGTAAATGAGGAACGAGAAATCTAAACAAGAGCGATCTGTTTTTATAATTCGATCCTGGGACGTGTGTCTGTGAGGAGTATAGCCGCGCGGGATTAGTCAAGCAGTCTAGGGCGCTGCAGTCATGGACTGTGCGGCTGGTCCCGGCGGAGGTTCGAGTCCTCCCTCGGTCATGGGTGTGTGTGTTTGTCCTCAGTATAATTTAGGTTAAGTAGTGTGTAAGCTTAGGGACGGTCCCATAAGATTTCACATACAATTGAACATTTTTTTGAGGAGTATAGGAGAAGGTTGCTATCGATCGGGTGGCTCCACCTGTGAGCCTGGCTCGATTTCTCTGTGGATAGTGACAATAGGCGCATAGTAGCGATCATTAAGTGTAAACAGACTTGGCAAAGATTTGCCATTTTATTGGTGTGTTGTTCCACGAAGACACAAGGAAAAAGTGCAGAAATGTAGAATTATACACTAGTTTTTTCTAATTGACGAGTATTAGTGAATGAAACGTCGGAATGATATGGTTAAAAATGTTCAAATTTGTGTGAAATCTTATGGGACTTAACTGCCTAGGTCACTAGTCCCTAAGCTTACACGCTACGTAACCTAAATTATCCTAAGGACAAACACACACACACCCATGCCCGAGGGAGGACTCGAACCTCCGCCGGGACCAGCCGCACAGTGCATGACTGCATCGCCTTAGACCGCTCGGCTAATCCAGCGCGACGGAATGATACGGTAATAGTGGTTAAATGTCTGAAGCCATCAGTGGGGAGTACGAACAATTCACGCCATTTTGCAATATTCACAATGTGAAGTTATGTGCTTTGGACGGCGACTAGTTGTTGTTAAGCGACGTAGTGCGAGATGACTTGAACACGCCATCTCGAATTAGGTCTAATCCCGGGCCTAAGGAGGCCACTATGAACCAAATTTATGTAATGATTCTCATTATATGCTTCCTAATAGCTTGTGGTTTGACGATCAGTCAAATGGCTTTTTTTTACCGTCTAAGGAGACGTTTCTACATTTACTATCCTAGGTTTCGAATACATGCTATTCATTTTAAGGTGCCAATAAAAAAACTCCTAAAATGTAAGAAATATGAAATGAAGAGGCTGAAAAATCAGCCAACCAGTTGCAAATAAAGGTTCATTAGCCCTTGACCTAGGTTTTGATATTTGTAAAAATATCTTCTTCAGAAGTAGTGGGATTTATGAAGAAGATATTTTTACAAATATTGAAACCTAGGTCAAGTCCTAATAAAACTTTATTTGCAACTTGTTGGCTAATTTTTCAACCTCTTAAGATTTACACAGTTGCTGTTTCGCAACCGCGTTTAAGCTTTTGAAATGTGAAATGTATTGGCACTTGTTTAGACGTGTGTAGCATTTATGGCTATTACAGTATAGCCGATTCACGGAAACTGCCTGGCCCAATGAAGGAAACCAGTTTCCTTGATTGGGCAGATGATACATGTTTCTTATTTTTAAAATATTTAATTAACAGCGAATATTTATGACTTCTGTGCCCACTACAGTGGATTCCAAAAGATACACTAAAAATAAAATATCGGAGGATTTTATTACACTTTTTCTTGAGATGGCTCATCGATAACGACCCTCTCCGGCTTGTGAGGAGTGTGTCATCTTTCCTGTTTTTATAGCAACTTTTTACACTCCATAATTTCCGTAAATGCTCCCTTGCGAAAGACCACCCCAGCCTTCTACAAACTGAAATAAAGCTCCCTTTCTAATGCCACCAGCCTCGAAGAATTATTGAACCATAACAAAAGAACATTTGCTTCGTATCTGTTCTTTGGTCCCCAGAGGGCCCTCTGTACATATGCAACTACATCTACATTTGTACTCTGCCAGACACCTTACAGTGTGTGGCAGAGGGTGCTTTACGCATGATTGTCATTTCCCCAATTTCCTGTTCCAGTCGCGAATGGTTCGCGGGAAGAACGATTGCTGGTAAGTACCTTAGTGAGCTCGAATCTCTCTAAAGTTATCTTCATTGTCTCTTCGAGAGATGTACGTAGAGTGAAGAAATATACTGGTAGACTCTTCTGCGAATGTACCCTCTTAGTACTGTGGAATAGTTAAGCACACAGTGATGCAGAACGCCTCTCTTGCAGTGCCTGCCAATGGAGTTGGCAGAGCATCTCTGTGCGCTTTCGCACTTACTACATGAAGCTGTAAAGAAACGCGCTGCTCTTTTTTGTATCTACTCTGTTTCCTCTGTCCTACCTGACTCGGATCCGAGACTGACAAGCAGTATTTAAGTACTGGTCAAACGAGGGTTTTTGGAGGTACCTTCTTAGTGGACGGATTCAATGAATTTGCCTCGTATCTGCTTTACCTGCGATTGGTTTAATGTGGCCGTTCCACTGTAAATAGCTGCGTATGCATTTTATGGATGTGACTGCTTCCAGTGAGTGTTTTCCAATCGTGTGATCATGAAATAATGGCCTTTTCTGCCTATTTATGTTTCATTCTTGTATGAATGTGGGGCTCTGTGGCAAGAGCCAGGTTCTATTGAAGAGCTGTATATTGCCCATTGACACATGATTTTATCTTACGCCGAGGGGACCTAACACTGTTTCAAAGATGCGAAACACGGGTGTCAATACAGTATATTCTTAGGCCAACTGAGAGCGTCTCATTTGACGACCTGAGGGCAGATTGTGTTTTCCATAGGACCTGCTCTCTATTTTAAATGACAATGAGGTGAGTGTCGTGCATGTGTTAAGGTAGTGTGTATACTGTCAGGGCTCCTTCTCAGAATACTGGGTCTGAGATTTTAGGGTGTTGCAAGGGGTTGCCTCACCCATTAGTTTTAAGCACTCATCCATTAAATGTATCTGTCCTGGCGTTTCGAAACTGATTTTACGTACAGTTATTCTGCTGTATTTTTATCTAGGTTTCACGGATTCTTAAGGTTGAATAACAAGTACACTATTCTTGTTCAAGTAGAACAAAAACAGTGTACGTATTATTCAGCCTTAAATATGGAATTGTTCAACCAGGAACTAACGGAAGAATCCATGCCGCGCGGGATTAGCCAAGCGGTTTAAGGCGCTGCAGTCATGGACTGTGCGCCTGGTCCCGGCGGAGGTTAGAGTCCTCCCTCGGACATGGGTGTGTGTGTTTGTGCTTAGGATAATTTAGATTAAGTAGTGTGTACTCTTAGGGACTGATGACCTCAGCAGTTAAGTCCCATAAGATTTTGAAGAACTCATAAATAAGATTTCGTAGATTCTTTTCTATGACTCTCCGGTTTCACTGTTGTATTTTAAGTTTTTTTTGTTGTGCTGCATGTGTTAAAACAGCATAATTTGAGAATTTGTTGTTTTAATATATTTTAATCACTCCTTTTCTGTTTATTTCATGCAAGTACGCGGTATATCGCCATAAAACACTGCAAATCGGTAGTACTAGGTTTCGATCTCCTGTCATAACCAAAATTATTTCTACCACTTAAAAACATCTTTCAGCGCCGGTAGTAGTTAGTTGACGGGGAAAACGCCAATGAGCACCATCGTTCGGCATCCGTAGACGTTCTGCTATAAGTAACTGAGCCAACGGGTCGGAGCAACGTATTCCACTAGAATCATGCTGATTGAAACACCGCTGTTTCAGAATAGCTGTTATTTTCAGTACATGCCGCCCGCGCTAGAAGTTACGTGAGTGATTTTTATCCTAGCGCATAAGCCACATCAGCACCGTAACTACGGTGGCAGCTTCGCCTAAAGTCTACAAACAACAGATCTGCTTTCGACCAATCAGTTGCAAGGAGGCGGTGTTAAGTAGTTGTAACACAAATCGCGGTGGAGCAACGAACTGAACATCTCTAAATCATGAGTCCAAGGCATTCTCAGGAATGTTTTGAAGCAGAGAAAAGTATGTGCAAAATTTGTCTTGTACACCTTGACTCCCGAAAAACCAACAGCGGCACGTGGGCGCCTCCTGTGGCTTGACGGGAATGAAAAGAGCGGGCAATTCTTTTCTGGAAAAAGTCAACACGACTGAAGAGACTTGGTGTCATTAATTCGAACCAACCATAAAACGACGAAGTGCAGACTGGCTCTCTGATGGTTCGCCAAGACCGAAGAAGGCAGTAATGAGACACGAGAGTTAAACAACCTCCCAATGAAGTAGTCTACTTTTCTGACAGTTTCATGTGGCTCTATGAACTTCCTATGCGCTGTACTCAAGTGGGGCGGCGTGGGGGGAGACATTGTACAACATCTGAAGCACGGAAAACCACCATATTAAATTTTGTTATCATTTATTAATCCATTCGCGGAAATTTTTGGACCGACGGGTTACAGACTACCATTATTTCGCCTCATACTTCTTTTGGCACCGGTGATATGTTTTTTTACAGAGCAATATCTACAGATTCCTCCTAAAATAGTGATCAATGTCTTTTCGTGGACTTTTCAACAAACATAATTATGACGAAAGTTTTGTTCTACAAAGCTAATGATGTTATACTTTGCTGTTATATTGCATTTCTCAGTAGGCTATGAAAAAAATTATTAATGCAACCTTTCTGTAGGTCCGGAAATAAATCTCTGAGCAAAAACGCGTTAAACTGAATCGTTTCTGTCGTTCTTGTCGCCAATGACATGACAGTGCCTGTGTGTGATTACTAAGAAAAAATGACATTATTGGATGGTAATTAATAAGCTAATGACTTTTAGGTGGAAATGATTATGAAAGATCGCGTGACACTGTAATGTCACGATAATTTAAATTATTTGCTAGGGACGTGGGTACATGAATTTCGTCGATCTCAACACAAGCTTTATCCACACTGACAGATGTACCACTTTACTTCATTCAGCTACTCTGAGAAGCAAAATACAATTGATTAAGTATCCCTTTCTCCTCACGACGTGCATATTCCATGAGAGACAATTATTATTCAGGATTGTGTATAACAACCTGCTCAAGAATAAAATAAATATCCTAATTTTAAACGAATGTTAACTCCACATTTTTTTTCAGGTGTGGAACAGCTTATATAGCTGAATTTGTCTTATTAAAATCTACTGTTCTGGCAGTGAAAGTCAGTTTCTATTGGGAAACGAAAGTTGATGTTCGTATTTCGGAGAATAAGCTGGTCATTATTTTATTACTTCTTATGTGAAAATACGTCTAGATGAAAATACATGGCCAATAATACCATTGACGAGCCAAAATATATTTCCCATAAAAGAATTAATGCAGAGTATTTCACGACGTGGTTAATGATTGCAGCTGCTTTTGCTCAACAAGATAGTAAAACATCCGCCTTTTGAACATAGTTTTTTTTTTTTATGCGACACTTCTTCAGAAGCATTCTAAAGTGGAATAGAGATTCCAAATGATGTAGTGACATGTTTTGCAAAAATAACAGTTTGTGTAATACCGTGGATTGTCGACTTTTACGGAGTGCTTCATTGCAAACCTTGGCAAATCTTTTTTGGCTTAATTCCGCCCATCAGTGATAATAAAGGAGACATAGAATTCCATTTATAATATCATTTATGCTCAGATATCTCGGCAGATATAAAGGCTACGGCGTAAGATTCCACTTTCCATATTAAAATTTTGCTGAAAATCTTATTTCGTTGTCTTGGATCTATTAAAATTTGTTAGAGTGCACGTTAAAATACCAGCTTGTGTGAGTACCATAATAATCACATACTTATCCTCATACTTTCTGCCTTCAGTTGTACTTGTTGGTGTAACAATTTCACCAACCAAATCTTATAGTTAGAAAAAGACATAATATTTATAGCAAATGAAAAAAATGCAGGCGAATAGAACTTGAAGTGACAGAGCTCAGGTTATTGCGTTAAGTTTTTAAACTGCATTTCCCTTACATTTTAATTTTTGTTGACAAATTAAAAGTAATTTTTTCACCTCTATGAATCGATTTCAGTTAAGTGTTCCCCTCTTCTTCCATGTATCCAATATATTCTGAACGGATTTTTTTGTACCTGCCGCAAAACAGACCAAGCAGCAGCTAAACGTTTATTTCTAAAATATGATTAATTCGATAAACAACAATAAAGTCTAATGGAGTATGTTTAGTTCCGCCAGTTTTTAGTTGGAGAAAGTAATTTAGCCAGTGACTTCACTAGGATGTAGACGTTGTGTATAATAGTGTAAAAAGTAAATTATTAATACAAGTTTCTACCGGAATCCACAGAACAACAACACAAACGTACGGAAATTATTGTGATGAAAATATTTTCAATGAATTTGTGATGTTTTGTCACAGTATATAAAATACAACGGATGGCCTAGATATAAACAGAAAGTAACAATGCCCAAAAGCAAAAAATATGTATTGTTGTATATTGCTGTAGCAGTAAATTAATATCTGTTTCATTCGGTGGAAATACCGGTATTATTGTTGTAACTGTTGATGATGAAGTTGTCCCGCAGTCGTTGGAGCTAACAACCGATAGCCACCGCAAATGTTTCCTGCATAAACATTTGGTGAAGTTCTCTATGAATATGCAGTCATTTTAATAATTATAGGAATTAGAACATTTATGAGATGAAGAAGAAAAACATGAGTAGCAAAGTAAGGATACGCTGGACGACATCAGAACTGGATGTCTGGCTATACTTCGAGATCTGTTATTATATTTATTATTTTATTTTATCCAGCAGACGAAGTGATCGACTATAGTATACTTTGGCTCCTGATACCTACATCGCAGTAATTTGGAAAATATTTTTGAAGAAATGCATGGTAGCCTTGATTTCATAACTGGGTTTAGATATAGCTTAAAGGAACAATTTAACTCTTCACTTTCTGCAAGGAAACTACAACACCCTGTTCCCCAATGTATTTTTTTTTTTACAGTATACAACTTATTATCCTGTAAACGAGTAGCACCAGATGACGAAGTTTATGTGTCTGTTATTTCTTGTCCTTTCCCCACAATCGTTTATTAGCACCATTCCTGAAAACAGCTATAGGTAAATTCTAGTATATACTTATTGAGGAGAACTTTTTTTTCCTATGAAGTGAAATGATGCGGTATTTCAGCGAATTTCGTCCTTTATTCTACGTTAAGCACTGTCGAGATCAGCTCGTTATTCGTTGAATAAATGGAGACGTAAAATTTGAGGAATTCAGTAGCTGATTAAGACAGTTTAAGGCTCGCAATTTGCTGCTGAATATCCACGAGTATTCCCGCAGCCTTTGCGAGCAGACACTGAGCACGAAGAAAATTCCATTGCGCACTCTTCGTAAATCACAGTTCCAGCGCAGAACTTTGAAATAAACTAAATCCGATTTAGAAAAACACTGTGTGTTACGGCCTAGAGACTCGCGGTGTTATTGGTAAGAGGAAAAATGTTTAGGAATGCCTTAATGTGGAGAAACGATACCGGATAAACTGTTTACGTAGCCGCTCCCTCCGTTTCACCTCCACATTTCTTTACCAGATTTCTTGCAGCGTGCTTAAGCGCATCCCAGCAGCTGTGAGACGGAATTTTCAGTCAATGTGTACCGATTATTGAACCCTATTTCTGCAATTTGGGGACTTCAACAATTCACTTTAAATCACAATTACTCTCGACTGAAAAAATATCCAAGACAAACAGTTTAGATAATTTGGTTTCACCTGCGAAAGACAAATCCGCTATAATAACTGAAAATAAATTTTCACCAAGTATTTAAGTAATTTTGCGCTTTTCACTGTAATAACAAGAGATTAACGATGCAAGTATGAATGCTCTGTAATAAGCGGAGCTTTTATTTTTGGCTTCTCGTGTTATACCACTATACAACGTTTTGTAGGGTTCGTTCGTCTTCAAGATTGTATGAAATGCCTTTTGACATGTGTTGTAAATAAACCAATGTGGCAAATAATCATTTTACGCACGAATATTATGTGCACTGTAAACTGTTTGTAGCAATGTAATATATCCACTTTTTATTGAGAAAAGTAAGAATAGCTGAAAAACTTCTATATTTTTTCTCAACAAATGACGGGAACTACGAAACAGAAGTGAAAAAAAAACCTCGACAAATTTTTAGAAATAATAACGCAATACTTCACCAACAAGACAAAAATATTTCCATTTGTGTAACATTTCGGTTCTCCCACTAAAGTTGACACTAATATATTCCGTCATACAGACCTATGTGACAGGAAGTTAATAGATAACAATACATTTTGATTTCTTGGCGGAACATTTCTGACAACAATCAATAGTTTACAGCAATCGCAGAAGTAAACTTTGTTAGCCAACGAAACATGTACCGGTGCCTAATTTCCGCCGAAATGCGAACAGTCTTTTTTCCTGAAATTGAACACGATGGGGACAATCAGTCTAGAAAGTAAAAGTAAAAATTGTGACAGTTATTTTTGAAATTTTTTCTCATGATGAGGTCTTCGAAAATAAATGTAATGTGGCTCTGTAAGAAAAGGTTGTTTCATGTCACCTCAATCGAAATATGCTTCTAATAATTCACAGAGCACAGACATGGTTCCGAAATACTACTGATTTGACGAGGACAGCTGTTTGTCTTTATCTATAAACTTAAATCACGTTTGGGGAATGATAACGGATGCAGCTACGAAAGTTAATATTTTGGCCTAACTCGGCGACGCTAGAAAAGTGCAAACAGACGCAATCCGCTACAAACTGCTACATTACGATATTTAATCTATGTGCCATGCATATTGTTTAGAATGAGTAATTTTTTTCCTTCTTTTCCCATCACGGTTTTTAAAACACGCATATAAATGTAGTAAGAATATCTTAATGGATCACAGTGCTCCGAGACAAAAAGATTCGTGGATTCAGCCACTATTAACAAAATGTATATTCTACTGCAGTCGATGTCAGATGCCTCATTGTTAAATCCTTAGTACTAAGAAAATTAGGAAACGATTGTATTTGTCATGGACAATGTTTAACTCGCACTTTGTTACATGAAATATATGATATGAGAAATAAGATTTGCACGTATGTTCTCTGTTCTGTATGGAAAACCGTGAATGATGAATTTTGATGGTTTTTGTTGTAAGAATCGGCAGGCGTTTCTACCTTTTTTACTTTGTGGTTCGTCTGTATTGTAGGAAAAAGCGCTATACATGAAAAATCTGACGTCGATGTTATGCAAGGGCTGCCGAAAAACGTGCATATGTTTTAAGGATGTTAACGAAATGTAAAGATTTCACAATTAAGTCAGGAATAGCCTATACACTTTTTCCTTAATACAAGCTGTGAAGTATGTAAGGAATAGGGGAGTCATATGGTTTCCCGTAGTTAGACAAGTTATTAACATCAGGAGGAGAGTATCCTATAGTTCGTGAGACTGTTTTTGCAACGGAACACTATACGTAATCAGAGGTGTTTTATCTACATTTTGCAGCTGTGATCATTAGATCTTATATCAAAGTAATGTGGTGGTTGATGGTATTACGAGATAATGTGTTATTTTTCAATATTATTATGAAGTGAGCTAATGGAAATTAGAAACAGAATTCTTGGCAGCTACGATGGTTTGATATTCAACCGTATTAAGTCGTCGTTTGTGTACAGTATTTCGGTAATGGGACTTATCGACAATTTCAGCTGTAACTTGAAGACGAGAACAAGTGTTCCTAGTAAAACAGCAAGGTCAATGATTAGATTAGTATGGCTTAAAGCTGTGAGAGGAATATATTCTGCAGATTCGGCGTTATGTACCTCGGTCGCAGATAGGTACATACCAAATCTTTATTCGCATAAGAACGAACACAAATAGTTCAGAAAAGCATGAATGTAAACACAGAGAAAACATTCCCTTACATAAACGTTTCTGAAGGATTACAATACATGGAAAGCGTACCGTGAATAGCACTGGTTCGTAGGTGCTATGTTACAAAATAGCTTCGTTGCCAAAATATAGTGAATAACCAACCTGACTTAACACTTACGACCCATATATACCACGAGTTATAAAATTTTCGGCGACGTCAGCACAAATATATCTTTAAATTCCAGATGGTGCCAACAAGGCTACTTGCAGAAACGATATGGGCGACCATCAAGTTTACGAGGTTAAAAACTCGCAAAACATATTGTCATACGTATTTAGTACGCAAAGTGTTACATCACAGATACGGACATGACATTTCTAATTCGTAAAATTTACTCGTGACGCTCATAACAACTTGTCAAGAGCCTGAAACTTCTACGTATACCTCCGCGTTATCTTACAAAATACAAAATATGTTAAAAAAGTCTTTTGCAGAAACCGTTCTTATCGATTGATTTACTCACGGAGGGATCTACGAATCGCTTTGGTTCGTCGGGACTATGCTATAGAACAGATTCATCGTTTATTCCATGAGGAATATAGGTTATTTCAGTTTTTTTAGCATTTCAAATATTTACAAATGTGTCTTCATGGTCTACGATGGATACACAAAAAATATTGATACACCGCTTCGGTCATTTTTATACACTTTTTTATTTACATTTTTATACCAGTAAGCGTTTCTAAAACCATGACATCATCATGCGGTGGATTAAGACACTTTTATGATGTTGAATTTTCTTATGACGATGGTACCTGCCAAATAGACAGGCAAATTCGATAATGTAAAGGTATCTTTATCGACTTCATGTTGATGGCGTGACCATCGAAACGCATATTGCTGATAAAAGCAAAAATTACAGTGACTGAAGCAGTGTACGAACAAATTTTTTGGTGTTATGATTACCTGGCATTATCAGCTATATTGGACGCGTCTCAGAATCTAAACACGGTTTATCTTCTTGTTACAGAAGTTTATTTACCCAGATCCCACAAAAATACACAATGATTAGTAGATTCAGCGAAATTAAATCGCCATCTTCAGATCATTCGTACAGAAAAATTTTTATAGGGGCGGTCCATTTCGTCGACTGTTCACATTAATTGGACATAACTTACAGAGACAACATTCAATAATACCGTCCCTCGTCATACAATAAAATAACAGCTGTGCACAATGGTTACCACTAGAATACATAACACAAGTATAAAATATTTACACACTGTGTGCTTGTTGACATATGACAGGAAAGACTTTTTCTATGCAAGTGGTCTGAAGACGGCTATTTAATTTCGCTGAAGCTAGTAACCATTGTGTATATTTGTGCGTCCTTCTGTAATAAGAAGAACAACCGTGATTAATTATTTTTTAAAGTAAACGTGGTAGCGTCACCAGAAGGATTTTGATGAGATTCACACTTGTCACTGGAAGGGCAACGCATTTCCTCCGTGCCATTTGTTACTGAGAAACTGAAAAGTGACGTGCACGTGTGTTAGGTAATGGAAGGCAAGATGATCCGTCGTGCTCACCTGATACGGCCTCCCCGTTGAGCTCCTCGAAGGTCTTGCTCGTCATCTGGAAGAGCGCGTCCAGCGGCGACGTGTTGCTGCCCTGGGCGCCGCCCTTGCCGTGGTGCTGGCCCGCCGCCCCTTTGCCGCATCGCGCCGGGTGCCTGCCGCCGCCCCCGGAGCTCTGCGCCGCCCCCGGGTGTCTGGCCGCCGCCGCCGCCGCCCCCGACGCCGGGCTGGCGGCGAGGTCCGGGCTGGTGCAGCAGTCGCTGCTGGAGCGGCCGCTGCTGCACGTGGTCTCGCTGGCGTAGCAGAAGTCCGCCGACTTGGGACGGTGGTGGTGGGCGGCGGCGCTGGCTCGGTACCTGTCCACCGGCACGACGCCGCCCCCGGCCGCCGCCGCCGCTGCCGCCGCCGCCGCCACGGCCGCCGCCGCCGCCGCGGGGCCCAAGTCCCAAGGGCGCACGATGCGGGCGGTAGAGGCGGGCGTCGGGTCGCCCGGACGCGGCGCCGCCGACGTCGGGGGCGGCTGTTGCTGCTGCTGCTGGCCGTTGGTACGCGGGCAGTGGTTCAAGATGTCGAGGATGAAGAAGGACTTTACGCCGCCTCCGGAGGCTCGCGGCGGCGTCGCCGAGGCCGTCCGCTCGACTCCGCTCGGCAGCGGAGGCGGCGTCGGCCTGGCGGGCCTCTCCGCCGTCGCCTTGTCGATGTTCATCATCTTGAGCCTCTTGAGCGGCTTGAAGTAGTCGTCCTCCTCCTCGTCGCGCCGGACGACGTCGTCGTCCTCGTCATCGTCGTCGGAGGCGGCGTCGCAGGTGGCGGTGCGGCAGGTGGAGGAGCCGGGCGACGAGACGGGGCTGCGCTGGCGCTGCTGCTGGCGGCGAACGGCCGCCGGCGAGGGCGACGGGCAGCCCACGCTGATGTCGTCGTCGTCTTCGTCGGCGTCCGTGTCGTCGTCGCGGAGGCGCCGTCCCGGAGGCGGCTGCGGCGACGCCTCCAGCGGGCTGCCCGGCGCCGAGTCGGAGGCGGCCAGCGGGCTGCTGCACATCTGGGGCAGACTGCGCACCCTCAGGAAGCCCACTGCGTCCATCGGATCACGTCTCCGCGTCTCCTCACCGCCTGCTCATTGGTGGACGTCTGTGCTGCTGTAGGTAGGATGTCTGCTCAAACGCGCAACACCTAGCAGGTTATACTGACATCCATTCGTGTATCACTGCTCTACAGGTCTGTTGAAACTGCAATATCAACTACTTCAAGTACTGCTCTCGGTGTAAAATGATACTGTCACTAGTATCACTCCCAGGCCACTTCAGAATTATTATTTGGTCCCAATTGGTTGCTCAGTTTCCAGCGTCAAAGCAAGTCCATCCAAAGTACACCAGTCTACTAACGATTACAGGCTGACCAATCCCAGAAGTTCAGTTCAAATATTGTTTACTCAGTACAGTTTAGTGACAACAGAAGCATCTTCACAAATACACCATCACTCTGAAACATTCAGTTTTATCACTCCAACCAAACACTATGTGACCATGAATTTCACATCCCCTAGGTGCAAACAACATACAGTCACCAATTTCGCTTCCCAGGCCACCTCAAAAGTATTGAGAAGTCACTTTCAGAATTCTTTTTCCCACTCCAGTAGGGAAAATACGATCATTCTCAACCTCAGTAGTGTACAGTGTATTTCACTGGTAGGCCTGCCTAAAATTCTTGTCCACTATCGGTATATCCACTTAAAATGCACTTCTACCAACACACTTCACATGTTGCAATTGATGTCTTCGTGATGTATATGGATCGAGTCATCCCAAATGTCCATATCTCAGCACTGTTCAAGTGTCACACGGCAGAATATATCTTTTTTTCCACAGTCCTTTGCCAGTCACTTTTCTGCGGAACAGAAGGAAGCGTTACAATATCAGTTACCATATCAGTGTAGTTTGACAACCACAGTCGTAGCCCAATATCTTCAAACTGGCGCAGAGTGAAGAGCTGGAAGGCGGTCCCCAGTTGACGCTGAAGAGGGCTGGCCAGGGCAGACGTCTGCGACGACCGCCGACCGCGGGGCGATTGGTTGACTCCTCCGGGGCGAGCGACTACGGGCCGGGGCAAATGAAGGGGAGAAGTATTGCAATTGCAGGCGCAGATTTATTAGGCGAGCTCCTCCTCGCGTGCTTCCTTTTGTTGCCGCCGTCCTTCTCTTCTCTCCTCCGCGCCGTCTCGTTCCGCCGGCGGGGTGCGCTGGAGGAGGCGGGAGGCAGCAGCCGGCCGCTCGCTTCTCGCCGGCGCGTCTGTGCCTGCGGCGGCGCGGCTCACTTCAAAGCTGCTGGCTGCCACGGCCGGTTTATCGGCCCCGATAAATTAGGATCTGGCTCGGGAGCCACGCGGTCACGGCGAGTCTTCGTATTGGTGAGCCGCTTACAGATTGCCTCTTGACAGCCGCGAGGCCGCGTGGAGGGGGTACGGGGATGGGAGGGTGGAGGGAGGGGAAGGGTGAGGATGGCGGGGGGGGGGGGGGGGGCCGGATGTGTCGCACACGACGGCACTGTTTACCTCTGTCTCACTGAGCAAGTGTCAACAGGAGCGGTCCCCGTATTCCACGCAGGTAGGTGCGCTGGCATGTTGAGCTGTGAAACGCTTCATCGAGCTACGCGCTGTTCTGGTAGACACTCGACTAATTAGATACTGCTCCTACAGTGCAGTCTAGCGATCGCGGATCAAAAAATTGTCTGCGGCTGGTGGTACTAATATGATGTGCAAAATCGCGGATTCCGCGTCTTCAGCGAGCCACGTATCGCTCCCTTTCGATGCCGCAGTATCGATAAAAAGCGGCGCCGAGCGCCCGCGAGCGTGTTCGACGCAGCGACTAACCAGACGTTCTGGCCGTTCTGGTCCGCGCTGTCGGCCCCTCCCCGCCACTTCCCCGCCAGGCGAACGTGCTTGTCTCACCCCCCACTCCGCCGCCGTACTGCCGACAACTTCCTGCCGACAACTCCTCCGGACACGTTACAGCCAATCGAGCAAGCTCCGCCTACCGATTGGGCGTCAGGCGCTGCCATTGGGCGAGGCGCCTCCGCCGGCTACGCCCACAGCGCGCCGCCGGCGGCCAATGGCGAGCGCGCTTCGGCCCGCGCCGCAGAGGTAGGCACGCGGAGCTAATGGGGATAGAGCGCGCCCGCAACGGCGCCGGCGTTCTTCACGGGACGACGTCGTTCTCTCCGCCGACAAGTAGGGAGGAAGGGGCACGTAAAATGTTTTTACTAATTGTGTTACGGGGTTGTCGCGCGGGCGAACGAGGCGACGACAGCCGCTGCCGGCTGCCTGCGTGGCCCCGAGCAGCCGGATGATGCGGCCTTTCTTACTGGCGCGCCGCGGCCGGATTCCATTAGCCGGGCGATTTCTTTTTCTGGGCTGGAGAAGCGCGGGTTTGCGTCCCGCGGTTACTTAAGTACACTTCTAGAGAGATTTCGCATTTCCAGAGTCATATGTCTGAGACAACCCAAGAAAACTTCTTGTGACCACGACATAGTAAACTGGAATAACATGAAGGCATGACGCAAAATATGCGATTTCAAAATAAGTGACTAACGCAGCACTCTTAAGAGATATTGTCTTTCTTGCCAACATGCCGTTACGTTCTTTCAGGCTTAAAATGTTTCAACAATTGTATTCCCTCATCAGTAATTACATTGTAATATTCCTTCTTTGATGAAAAGAAAAGTAAAAATTCTTTGTTGTATGAAATGCGTTTTTATGGGTTCTGTACCTCGATCGGTAAACACGGAATCGTTACAAAACCACTTTGTCGTCCGTCTATCGGTCTGTCTGTCCGACTGCTGAGAACCATTTTTGTTGGGAATGGGGTGACGAATCAGTTTGAAATTGATGTCACACACCAAAGTCTACAGTCCCTTTGTGTTGTAAAAAATTTAAGCTCCTAAGTCAGTGCAATCAAAGGACGCGGCCTTTTATGTTACACATTTCGATACCCTCTTAGGATGACAGGGGAAATGTTAATCATCCCAGAATGACATGAGCTAGATTTGAATCTTGTATTTCCGGAATGAGACTGCGGTGTCTTAAACATTGGATCGTTCGTTAGGTTAACTGATGATACGAAATATTTCCCGAATTATCAGATATACTTTTTACGGAATTATAATTTAAGTGCAAGATATCAACGTTTTAAGTAAAAAATCTCCTGTGAAAAATCTCGATTTCCTTTCTTAGTCTTCGGTTGCAATTACGCAAGTACTGCAACTGATGAGCAAAAGCCTGATATTAAAACTACAAAGTTAAGTGAACTATTTCATCATTCCGTAACTAGCAGCCGCTCTTAATGTTGTAAGTGTGAACATTTCGATCCAAGCCCGGATGAAAAACACAGCAACGTGAATGTCAATAGTTACACGTTGCAACCAGAGGTGACAATGAGTGCTTTCCACAAGTGATCCTAAGCTAATGCAGTATTTCTACAGTTCTAGAAGGCTTTTTACGTTTCTCACAAATGGCATCAAATAAAGTAGTATGCCTGTCGATTATCGTCTTAGTTGTGAGACTGTGTTCGTAACTTCCTGCCAGGGTCACAGTTCGTAGTAGACTCTAATAGACGGGAATGGAATCGGAGCGATATCTGGCGTTCCCCAAGGAACTATTACAGGCACCCTTCTGTTCCTGATCTGTATATCTATAGAAAGGATTTGAGAGACAGTGTGAGCAGCAGTATTAGATTGCATGCAGATGACGCTATCGTTTACCGTTTAGTTAAGTCATACGAAGCTCAACACGAATTACAAAATGATTTAGTCAAGAGTTATTTCTATGATGCGAAAAGTAGCAACTGATCTAGAACAAGAAATAGGGTGAGATCCTCCCTATAGGTACCACAAAGAATGTATCATATTTCGGTACTCGATAAATAACAGAAATTTGTTGATTGTCTGGT
The DNA here is from genome assembly GCF_021461395.2 of Schistocerca americana. NCBI lineage: Eukaryota > Metazoa > Arthropoda > Insecta > Orthoptera > Acrididae > Schistocerca > Schistocerca americana. Next base: position 283,320,564 of record NC_060121.1, on the reverse strand, counting down.
CAAGTAAATACCTAGGGATTACAATTACCAATAATTTATATTGTAACCTTCACATAGAAAACGTTGTAGAGAAGGCGAACCAAACACTGTGGTTTGTTGGCAAAACCCATAGAAGATGTGCAAAAATCTGCTACAGACACTGACTACGCTACGCTTGTCCGCCCTCTGCTACAGTTACCAAATAGGATTGACGAAGGATACCGAAAAAGTTCTAGGAACTGCAGCACGTTTTGCACTGTCCCGAAATAGGGAAAAGAGTGCCACAGATACGATACGCAAGTTGTGGTTGTAATAATTAAAAAAAAAGGCGTTTTGCTTTGTGAGGAGATCTTTTCACAAAATTTCTGTCACCAAGTTTCTCCAGACAATGCGTTTTTTTTCCCTCTCGTCTGCTTGGGGAGAAATGACCCATCATAGTAAAATAAGAGAAATCAGAGCTCGCACAGAAAGACGTAGGTATTCATTTTCCCCCACGTGAATTTCGGAAGAGGAACGGTCCAGAAATAGTATGAAAATAGTTCTTTGAGCCCTGCGTGAAGCACTTGGGTGTGAATTGCAGAGTAGACATGTACATGCGGATGTGCGGAACAGAGGTACCACGAAAGGAAAATCTGGTATCGAACCTCATGTCTTTCAGCGGTAAATAAAAAAAATATAGCACTTAAGGAAGTAAGAAACCCAGTAAAATTAGAGAGACTAGCGCAACCAGACGAAATTAACTGTCCCATCTGCCTGCAGGCAATCTGTTACAGTCCATTCCTCTGCGTGAGGATATAAAAGCGTTCCAGACTTGCGTTACTAATTGCGTGAAATGAAATCTTAGTTTTATCAGCTTCCCCACGATGAATTACCGCTCATCACTACAGATTATTAGTCGCCTTTCTTTGTTTATTGGTTGGTAAAATTGGCGCGACTTGCTCAGTCCGCTTGCTGCTGTCCTGACGTGTTTACACAACGATTTTACGCTGAACTGAGCGTAACCCAGGATGACACTGCGCTTTTGAACGCTAATTCTAGTTGCGTCGAAAACAGCATAATGTTTAAAAGAATACGACGTTTACTGCGATACACATTACTGAAGAATGTAACTGAAGATGGCGGCGTTCTACGGAAATTCTCCAAAATATTATTTGGCAATGAAAAAGTGATTTATCCAGAAAGTATTTTACTGAATCTGAGAGTCTCACTCATAGTCACAGAGATAAATAAGTTCTGTTTGCACGTCGGGAAAACCACATATGATTTACAAATATGACATAAGAAGTAAAATTTGCCATTGATGTTCAGTCAAAAAAAAAAAAATCGTTGTTGCTTCCGAGTACCAAATTAATGTGATCCCCGACGTTAAATAATAAGCACTTCTCGTTCTGCAATGGAAACTGGATTGCTAGAGTCACTAATGATTTTTAAGGACACTGCCCCCAGATATCTGTTGTTGGTATTCTGAGGTGCGAATGGGGTATCACAATGGTAAATGTGTACTACAAGTACGTGTAATAAGTACGTTGTGCCCTCCATTCATGGGCAGTCTGCAATGCAGCTTAAACATTGGCCGACCGCCCGGTAATCAGAAACAATACACATCCTATTCTCCTCATTTCTCCGACGAATTTCTGGCGGTATATGTAAATACTACCAGCCGATTTGAGATCCGTAAATCAGTTGTCGATCGTAATCATTTATTACAAATAAAATTTTGAAAAAAAGATTATCTTAAACTTAAAAGATTACCTATAGTCACTAACTATCATATTACGCCACTGTGGATAGTGCCTTTATAAATTACGCATGACTTCGTTGTTGCTTCCACATCATTATGTTTCACGGAAACCAGCGAAAGGATAGGGAAAAAATACAGGATAGTTGTAATCTACAATTAGACGGACTGAGAATTATTCTTGTACAGACGTCGAAATTTTCAGTGTTCCGCTTGCCCTAAAACCGGTAACAAATTTCCGCCTGTGATAAATTGTAGACCGAACCATGTGGTATAGTGACAAGACGTTGGAGGACAGTGGTTAAAGTCTCCGTCCGTCCACCCAGGTTTAGGCCTTTTCGTGATTTCCTTCAATCGCTTAAGGCAAATGGCAGGACGGTTCTTTTTTCAATGGCATGATCGATTTCCTTTCCAATCATTTCCCTATCGCAAGCTGGTTCCATAAAGATCTCGTCATCGATGGGACGTTAAACGATAATTTTCCTTTCCTTTATTGTGATTAATTGCTACGCTTGATCTCTGTAATGTGATGTATAAGTACAAGCTTAACCCCCTCCTGTTTCATTCGAAAATAGTGGGCGGTAGGTAAGCCCTTCTGTAAGGGTAAATATCTATAATTTTTGGTTGTCATCATTACGCAAGACGCCCTGTTTGAGAGAGGAATTGATATGATTCTTTACTGTTCTTGTGTTTTGTGTTCTCAGAATTTATACCGCAAAACATTTCCGTAATGTTCGTACACAATTGTTTCTTTGAAAAGTTCTAAGTCGACGGGAAGTTAAATCCTAATCTTCCTCTTCTTTGTTAACATTTCGCACTGGAGGTTTATTTCTGCCACACTTAGGCAATGGCTAAACAAATCTACAGCAAGTCGCGAAATTTTTCCTAAACGTCAAAGCTATGAGAGACCCCTCTCTGACGAGAGAATGGGCCTGAAGAATATTTTGAAGGACGAAGTACAATTCCAACCTGAGATGTATCTTCCGCACAATAAGTTTACTTGGTCGCTGTATCCTAATGTGTTCCGGAAGGATACCTCGGATATTTGGAGAATCTATCTACTCGGTGACGGTGTAATAGAACATTAAAGTCTTTTGGGTAACACCGGAGGGTGGTTATATAACGATAATGATAGAAATATTTCAGCCGGGCTTCGATACAGTGTGATTCTGAGAGTACTGCATGAATTGAATGCGACTGGTTTAACAGGCAGTAGAGTTCGATGTATTAGTAGGTATTGCGATAGGTATCAATAGGCTCACCGCTACTATAGTGTATGTGCCGAAATATACCGTGACTACATACTCTTAACGATCCGCTTTGGCATCACACTGGTAGCACTAAGCAGGTATGGCTCAACGAGTTGTCTGGGGTAGCGGTAATAAATCCGGACTTACACAAACCCTCCTCGTGAATTAGCCTGTCTGTTAGTGGAAACCGTATCAAGATCCCTGAAGTAGTTCCTGAGATTAACCTTCCCACACAGATGGAAAAAACGCTGTGAGAGAATTTAAATTATGTATGTGTACAGATCTACAGATAACAACAACTAGTCATAAGTACTGCTCTCATTAACTTATTTACATACGATGAAGAAAGCCTTGCAAACCATCTGCTACAACGTTAAGCAGTGAGACTTAATAAAAGTCCTGTAATGTAACACTTGTTCATGTAAAATTGATAGCGATGACGAACAGCGCTTGACGTTTTCAATGCAGACGTTATTAGCCGATTGTCTAGTTTATATTGGTACTGCGCGAAAAAATCATCGTCAGTTTTATAGGGCACACCGTGATAACAATTGGATGAAAGTAGTTATCGTCACAAACAACGTTCGGGATGTGTTCCGCAGTTGGAACATTGATTACGTTTCCGTTGAGTTTTTGATCTAGCGTAGAGTGATTTAATGTGAGTTCTTCTCAACATTGTACCGAGAAATGTGGAGCAGTGGTAAGGCACTGAGTGGCATTCGCATATCGAGTCCGACATTTTCTAGGTTTTACCTATTAGCGCGAAATAACAGACATGCTTTCTTCTTGTCTGTAGAATTCGAAATTGATTACGTTTCAATGAATAAATGCAGTACAGAAATGTATCATATGGAACGAACCACATTTATGCGCAGAGGTGAGCATGTAGTTCTTCCGCGGACAACATGGCTTGACACAGTCATTGTTCGTTCTTGGAGCTTACGGTTGGCCTTAGATCCGGAGTGATATCTGTCAGCGGCTCCCTGATACGTGAAAGCTGGCTACAATGGAATCCACATCGGTGTTTCTCTGTTTTCTAGGTTATATTTCACAGGAATTTTGAGGCTTAAATGGAACCAGAAACAAAAATCATAGGTCCTGCTATTTTGTAGATAATTTAGCTGAAGCTAAATTTATATTTTATGGTTTTAGCATCACCATCGCAGCTTAACTGCTTGAATTTTTTGTCAACAAATCTCAGTCGATTACTTTGTGGACAAAAAAAAAAAAAAATTTCTTGACAGTCCGGTCCTGAGACTTTAATTTGCGCTGGAAGTGAAGGAGCAGATTATCGATACCAGCCCGTGTGACGATAAAAACTGACTCGAACTAAACGGAAGAGAGCTACTGACATAAACTTGCTGACTGGCGAAGAATCGCAGTGTTTGAATAGCGATTTTTTCACTTGCGGTGTAATGTTGAAAAGTATGTGTACTGAGATATGATACGAACTTCGGTAACGACCATCAGCGACGAAGTGCAAAGCCCTAAATCAACGGTTCACCTACAAGCTAGAGTGAAGCCTGTGTTAGATGTGGAAAATCTTAGTCAATAACTGTTAGTTAAGTGGCTCAAAACTGACGGGTGCAAGCGAGTTTGTGACTTTATTCGGCAGTGTAATCGTCATAAAAAGCAGCCATTTTATGCCATTAATTGCAGAAAAGATTTCGTTATTGACTTCGTCCAGTGCTAAAAAAAAAAAAAATAAATAAATAAAATACAATTAAAAAAAATTAAATTCTCAGCAGCGATATTGCGCCTGATACTTAGAGAGCATCTTAAGCACGAAGTAAGAGGCGTGACAATTTTCACACTGAGAAATTTTAGCCCTGTGCCATTAATATCGCTTTAGTCAGATAGTTGTAAAGCCCAACTAAACGGTACCAGGTTTCTTGGCTCATGATTTCGCTGGAAATTCGTGAAGGCCGGGAAATGTATATCCCTTCCGTTTACTGCAGAAATAGTGATTTGGCTCAGAATTTAAGTCTCACATTTCCCGTGTTATAAGCGTCGCATATTTGGTTATAAATCGGCCTAATTATGAATGTCATTTAAAATGTTCGTATGCCCTGCTGTGTATTCCTGTTTACCAGGTAGACGGAGACGATGCGTTTCGGCAGTACACTCCCACACTCAGTTGCTTATTTAAACATGAGACGTACTGCCTTGTAAAATCCCTGGTTAGGCTGCACGTGGCTATGCTGACATGTAATTTTAGTGCCAGAGACAAATCGTGATTAAAACTAATCTTAGCAGATTTCAGTAGATTTAAGAACAACGTAAGCAGGCTTTAGGTATCTGAGGATGACAAAATGCTGGTGAGAAGGGCTGTCGAATAAATAATTAAGGTAGAACTCGGTAAAGTCAAATTGGTCTCATACGTCAGAAACTGCTCTTAAATACTAAACCGCTAAATTAATTTCGTTCAGATTGTTGGAAGAGACAAATGTAAAAGTTGTAATGTAGTTCTATATGCGGTAAATATAGAGTAGGCCTACTATTTTTGTACTACAGGGAACTGTTTTGGAAGAGCGTTTTCCTTCTATAAAATTATGTTACCCAAGAAAAATGTACGGTAAATTAAAATGTAAGCTCCTAGCTAAGTTACAGTCTTATTGTTGGCCAAGCAATGTAAATGTGATTTCTGGCTTATTATAAATAGGCAGCGCGCAAATTTAAGACGACAGCTCATAGCATCCGAAGTGGATGACTGGTTCAGTTGACGAGATATTGTTTGCAGAACTGAAGTAACCAGTTTGGCCAGAAACCAGTAAACAGTGGGTAATTGTCATATGGACTTCTTCGCCAGGGGAGAGCTGTCTTTATAAAGATAGGGAGGGCCTGGGTTCCATGTACAGCCGAACTGGTCCGCTCCGACGTGCGTCGCGCTTCACGATAAACATAATTTCGATCTGATTGCTGACACTGGTTCAGACGCAGTAACTGTAGCAGTCCTAACAAAAAAATCGTGAAACTGTTGAGAGAAATCAGCTTTAAAAAAATCTATGTCTGAGACGAGAAAAGATACAAGATTTGAAAGAAAAGCTGTCTGCTGCGATGGACGAGTTAGAACAGGACCGAAGGCGTAACAACATGCGGCTGTTTGACGCAGCAGAAGATGAGACGGAAGACACAGACAGCCCGCTTATATAAATTATACGTGGGAATTATGCACCGAAGTAAGTAAGGCGGACATTGATAGGAGCCATTGTGGGGGACGAAGATTATCAGGTGATACGAAACCTCTTCCAATAATTGTGTAGTTCGTGTCATACTGAAGTAGGGCGAAGATCTTTAGCCACAACGAAAAATTAGCAAGGACAAGACTTAACAGTAATAGAAGATCCTACACAGGAACGGATGATCTCGTTGAGCAGAAAGAATACGATATTTGAACAAATGAAACGATCTGTATTTGGATAGCCTATTGTGCTATTTGTGGGATTAGTGTATTTGACAACTGTTTCTTCTGGAACGTTACCATGAAGCTATCTTACATTTGTAAACCTGCCGGCTCTTCTCTTTCACTCCATCTCTTCCACCTTTAGCCGCGCGGAGTGGCCACGCGGTTAGAGGCGCCATGTCACGGGCTGCGTGGCTACTCCCGCCGGAGGCTCGAGGTCCCCGGGCATGGGTGTGTGCGTTGTTCTTAGAATCAGTTAGTTTAATTAGTGTGCAAGTCTAGGGACCGATGACCTCAGCAGTTTGGTCCCTTAGAAATTTCTAACGGGTAATTTGTCATAATATTCTGTATGTCCATCTTTATTTTTCATAATAGGAGACATGTAACTGTGAAGGTACAGTTCATTTTTCCTTCTTTCTTGTCTCATAAGATTGGTCTGTTGTTGTGTCATCAGACTGGTTTGTTGCCGACCGCAACAACTTCTTCTCCTGCATCAATCTCGTCACCTCAGAGTAGAGACTACACCCTGCGTCCTCTATAATTTATTGGGTGTGTTCCAATTCCTATCTTCTCTTACAGTTTTTCCCTCTCTATGGATCCTTCTAGTACCATAGAAGTTATTCCCTGATGTTTTCTGCTTTACCTTCAAGTGTTCCTTTCCTTGCCGGAGAACATCCTCATTTCTTATCTTATCAGTCCACTTAAGTATCAGCTTCTACAGCACCACGATTTTGGTACTCTTATTTTCCAGCTTTCCCACAATTTTTGATTCACTTCTTTGCTATGCTGTCAACCAACCGTACATTCTCAGAAATTCAATCATCGTAGTAAGTGACTTCTTTGATCGTGCAATACTTTCTTTACTTATGCTACTCTCCTTTTTATTTTCTCCTTGATACGTCAGCCTTTCATTATTCTGCACCCAAGGTGGCAGAATTCCTTCGTCTCATCTACTTCGTGGTCCCCAGTTTTGATGTTAAGTTTGTCGTTAACTCGTTTCTGCGCCTCCTCATTACTTTCTTCTTTCTTTCGTTTATTTTCAATCCAATTGCTGTGCTCATTAGACTGTCCATTCCAATCAACAGGTGCTGTAATTTTTTATCACTTTCGCTGAGGTTAGAAACGTCATCGGCAACCCTTATCAATAATATCCTTTCTCCCTGAATTTTAGCCCCACACATAAACCACTCCTTTATGCCTGTCATTATTTGTTCGATATACATTTGAATAAATGGGGAGAAAGACTGCATACCTTACTTTAATCCAAGAACCTGCCTTTTGGTCTTCCATCACTACTGTCCTCCCCTTTCCCCCCTCCCCTCAGCCCGGTAGCCTACTCATATATATATGGTATACTACCTGATTTTTCTTATAGTTTGTTGGTAGACAACCTATTTACCTGAGAATTTCAAACATCTTTCACAGTTTTGCTTTGCCGAACTCTTTTTCTAGCTAGTTCACTAAAGGGATAAAAATTTGCGACAGTCAGATTTCTTATTGATAAATCTGTACTCCATTATAAACAAATAAGCTAAACATTCCTGCATTCCATAACATTTAAATGATTTTCCTATCACAACACTCACTATGAACTTAAGTCTTCTTCTCAATTATGAAAATAATTATCAACTACGTATCTGGAATTTCACCCACGTACACGTCTAACGTCTGCCCACTACTTCTGCTAGAAACGAACTGTCGCGCTAGACTGTCGTCAAACACTAAAGCGCACAAGACTAGTTGTTGAGTTCAGAGAGAGAGTTGTACTGGTTCTCTCAACTCATTGACGCTATTCCCCAAAGAGGCTCGTATATATACAGTCATAGACGAGAAAGCTGCTACTTTGGCAAGATAGAAAATTGCTGTATGTTCCCCAGATGCTACAGATGATGATTCCTTAATTTTGGAAATTGTAATACATTTGTACATACTTTCTTGTATCCAATCGAGAAAGAACATGCGATCGTATCTCCGTGAAAAGTGTCGTATAATTAAACCATATTTGTAAAGACTTTGCCTTTAACTGTATGTTTAACTGTTAAGGAAACAAGAGCACACCCTAAGCAGTAGTTAAAATTTGGGTGTACTAGTCGTGATTAGTTTCAAACATGTGTTATTATGTTCACGTGCCAATATTTGATTTTAGCCTGTCAGCACAAACAACGCTGAACATTGCTCAGATGCATGTGCACACCGAGACAAATAACCATGAAAGTGGGATAAAACTACAGAATTTCTAACACTGTTTCAATCCTGCAAAATATTCTGATGAGCTAGAATCTTAAGTTGCCATCTGAAAATGGAGCTTAGGTTCCTAAAAGCGCCGTGAAAAACATAAGTAAATTTTAGTATTTATTTTTTCCAATTTTCTCACTTTAATAGTATCTGTCGCGGATGGCCATTACTCTTAACTTAACGACGATTAGAAGTTACGCTCCTTACTGTCTTAACGCTCGCAATATCAAGGGGCGGGGGGTACTTTATGCCCACTTTTGAAAATATTGAAATCTACTCAGGTACTTTATTTTTTTAGAATTTTGTAAAAAAAAAATTATTGTCTTTAATGAAGTCTTCCTCCAGACTCTATGATTGTTTTACATTTTTCGTTTAAGCTTAGTTGGAATTTTTAAGTTTAAGTGAGGTGGTCCTAAGATATCCCCCCCCCCCACCCCTTGGGTGTAGATGCGACTCCCCTCAATGGTCGTCTTACTCCACAAATAATAGCATTACGTGACTTTAGAACACGTGGACGTTATATTCCTCTGTGTTGACATGAACAATGGTTTCAACAATGATTTATTTCCCTTTGGTTCATTCTTGTTTCCTGTTGAGTGGCACTTAGTCCAGTGTTAGATATAACTGTCATTGAAACTGTGTCGATAATCTCTTACTGACAGAGAAATATCACACATTTTGGAAGACTCTACAGATTCTCAAATAGAATTTGATGAAACTGACGATGTAGTGAGTGAACCTGAAGAGGAATATGTTGTGCGTGAGGATGTGGACAGTGACAGAGTACCTACAGACGCTGAAGATGAACTCTAGGCACCTGCCCCTGACGACGCAGCTTGCGAGGTTAGTCACAAGTACATTACAAGCACGGGAAAAGTGTATAGCTCCTCACATTAATAGACGAGTAGCACAAAACATAGTGACAGAAAGAGAAGGCACAAGAGAAGTAGGTAAAGTAGGAACAATAAGGGAATTGTTCGAAAAGTTTTTGTCTCCAGAAACTGCCAACATCATAATAAAGCATACCAATGAAGGGGTATTGAGGCAGAAATTACCTAAGGCAGACTTGAATTCGTAGCATATATAGGGCTACTTACTATTATGAGGAAGGAAAACGACATTAAGTCATCTGTTACAGATTTATGGTCCTACACTTCAGTAAGGTTCGTTTATACTGCTACCATGAGCCAAGCAGATTCCAACAGCTTACTAAAATAGTAAGGTTTGATGACAGTGAGTCGCGAAGCGATCGCAGGAAACGTGATACGTTTTGCTGCAGTACGAGAAGCTTTTGATAAAATAAATGAATTACTGCCGAAATATTATTCTGCTGCGATGCACACGGTTACTGATAAAATATCGTCATTGTTCCGTGGCAGGTGTACCTTCAAGGTCTTCCTGAAAGGAAAAACCTGGTAAATACGGTATATTTATACGCTTGCTCACATGGAGCCTTATGCTAGGAAAAGAAATGATGGTACACAACAATCAAATTCCGCTGCAGCTGTGGTCAAGCGCCTGGTGGTTCCTGTACAAAATTCAGGGCGATATGTCACCACAGACGTATTACACTTCAGTTGATTTGGCCGAGGATCTATGGAGGAACCACAAGCTAACTCTAATGGAAACATTACAAGCTAATAGGAAACATATACCTCAAGAAATGAAAGATATCTCAAGACGAGAATTATGTTCTAGTAAATGTGCTTTCAGTGATACTATTACTGGATATATTCCAATCAGAATTGTTTCTTTTATCCCCCGTAAAACACCCAAAAGAAATCTGCTGTTCATCTCAACATTATGACGCTGCGATTGGTTCACCTACTGATACTAAGAAGAAAACAGTTATACATTTATTTTACAATGAGGCTCAAGGTGGCGTTGACACGATAGATCAAATGGTGAGGAAATATTCAACTAGAAGGGCTACAAGAAGGTGGCCACTGTCTGTTTTCTATAGTCTTGTGGACATAGCAGCGGTAAATAGTTACACACTATTTTTGTTGAACTTCCTGGACTGGAATAAGAAAAAAATCTATTAAGCGATGACATTTCTTCAATAACTGGGACTACAGCTCATGAAACCATACATTGAAGAAAGGGCTACAAATATTGCAGGACTGTAAAAGCCTATAGTTTCAAGTATGGAGGGTATTCCCGGACGGAAAATCAAGCAGAAGGAGGTCAGGGAGATGTCATTTGCGTGTTAATGAAAGCCGTTCAAAAGCAGAAAAGTACAACAAAGTGAACAGAACAATAATAATATGCAACAATTGTAAGAGATACACATGTGGGAAACACAGCAAAAAAAACTGTGTGTTCCACGTGTGAAGTAGATTCCGAAGAAAGTGGCGACAATTTTTTTTTTCACAAAACTACGTAACATACCTAAGCTATTTGTAGATTATCTCAAGTTTTTGTAATATTTTTTAATAATAGTAGAGTTTACTTCAATAGTACTATAACGACTTTTACTACTAATTTTTGTAAAGATAATCAGACTTAGTAAACTTATATGGTGAAGTAAGTGAAAGATATAAAATGCGTTTTTGAAAACTGTTTTAAAAGTATTCGGTTCTGGATACTGATTATGCATTAACAGATCTTTCAAAAGTACATTATTAACGTAAATCAAGAACAATTAATGAATTTTATTTATTTTTTAATTTTTTTATTGGGCGCGCATTTTACCTCCACCCCCCCCCCCCTTTTGGTAATACACGTTACTGAAAATTGCTTGGTATTGCGAAGGTCAACGCCATGAAAGTACTCATTCATCAACCAAGTTAGCCGTACAGAGCACCTGATCCAACAGCTGTATCAGAATCGTAAATGTCTAGATCTCAATGAGATCTTCAACAATTTCTAGCAGATTCACAGTGTCAGATTCTGGCACTGTTTGTCGATGGGGAAAATGCCCAACTGCTCCGTTGTTCAGAGTCTACCACTCCCCGCCTCTGTATAACTGGCTGGATAAATCAGTACGAATGTCGGATGAACGAAACGGCGTAACACCCCCAGCAGGATGGTGCTGAGTAAGGAAGTGTGGTGTACAAATCAGCTTTCAGGACGAAGACAGATTTACTTCTTTTTTTTTTTAGATAGAAACCAAATAGCTTCAAAGGTATTCGAGAACGTTTGGAATGATGGGATAAAATTTTATTTCAATCAAGTGAATATGGGTTCAAGATTCCTCTGTATCACATAGATTTCTCTTTGAACTGACTGATCAGTAGGCACGTTCTATTTCATCGGAAGCATTAGTTCCGAGATGTACTGGTTAGCCACCTGTTGGGCTTCTGCATAAGAACTCATTTTGAGGAACAATTTAGCCGCGTGGAGTGGCCGCGCGGTTTGAGGCGTCATGTCACGGATTGCGCGGCCCATACCGTCGGAGGTTCGAGTCCTACCTCGGGCACGGGGGTGCTTGTTGTTCGTAGCATAAGTTAGTGTTAGTAGTGTGTAAGTCTAGGAACCGATGACCTCAGCAGTTTGATCCCTTAGGAATTCACAGACATTTCAACAGTTTTGAAGAACCATTTGCGTCCACCCATCGAGCAGATACGAAATAAAACAGTCGTTCTATGCCAGTGTGTTGCAGTGATCGATTCATGCTGCTGCTGCTGCTCTCATTTTAAGAAGGTCAGTGTCTATATTTAAGTACTTTCTTCAAGTTCAGTGAACGAAAAGTTAACATTCTTGAGCTACTGCTCTGACCAGAATATCAGCAGGATTTGCTGCACACTTGCTTCCTCTCATTTTTGTCGACGTCGCCGACTACTCTGTTGGCAGATAAGCTACGCATGATTCATTTAGGAATTCCATCGAATTTCACAGAGTTTTTCCAGATCAGCAGAAGCCAGCACTTTTTAGAGTTATTTTATCCGCATAAATTGCAGTTAGCAATGCTTCGGTTAGTCTATTATTAGCATAACAGTGCGTTTCACGGTCTGATGAAGGATGAAGATGTAGCACTTTTGTGCTGTTTGAATGTTTTACATCAATAGTACACTACGCTCACCTTGCATTCATAAAACTGTACATTGCATCTGGACACATGAAATCCAATTAGAACTCGTCGCATAGAATCTAAAATAGAACAGCGGAGAACTGTTAAGAGTGAACTATGCGGATCAGCCGTACGAAAAAGAATATCGTGTGCTGTGCTGATTTACTGTACATTTCAATAATATTGCTGACAGAGATGTGACGATTGTAATACGATACGACATTTTTTAAATGGAAGTCACAGATTTCGTCACTGATGTTTCTCCAAAGTAAACTGAAAAAAATTCTTGGTGGTGTCAAGATAATTTCTTTAAATGGACACATGCAGTACCTTAGCAAATAAAATTTCATTAGTGTCATTATCTGCGAAATCTGCGGATCATGTAAAATCAAATATGGGAGAAACTGTTTCGAAATTTTTCGAGAAGAAATAGTTTTGAAAAAAAAAGAACACTTTGCGATTTCTGCCGTGGAACTTTCAGTTTAATAATATGTATTTAGAGTATGGTTTCAGATTCACTGTATTATCTCCCGGATCCCTATTTTCCCTACTTCCTTTCGTTTAAACTTCATGCGCATATCGTCTTGAAGGCATTGCTGTCACACTGGACATGTGACATACCATTAGTTTAGTTTCTGTCCGCCCCCAGTACCTGAGTGCTGCCGGCACGGTAGCTCAGCGTGTTCGGCCAGAGAGCTGGCTAACCTCTGTAATAAAAAAACTAAGTGAAAGAATCAACAACGAAACTTCCTGGCAGATTAAAACTGTGTGCCCGACCGAGACTCGAACTCGGGACCTTTGCCTTTCGCGAGCAAGTGCTCTACCATCTGAGCTACCGAAGCACGACTCACGCCCGGTCCTCACAGCGTTACTTCTGCCAGTATCTCCTCTCCTACCTTCCAAACTTTACAGAAGCTCTCCTGCGTGCTAGTTCTGCAAGGTTCGCAGGAGAGCTTCTGTAAAGTTTGGAAGGTAGGAGACGAGATACGGCAGAAGTAAAGCTGTGAGGACCGGGCGTGAGTCGTGCTTCGGTAGCTCAGATGGTAGAGCACTTGCCCGCGAAAGGCAAAGGTCCCGAGTTCGAGTCTCGGTCGGGCACACAGTTTTAATCTGCCAAGAAGTTTCATATCAGCGCACACTCCACTGCAGAGTGAAAATCTCATTCTAGAATCAACAACGAACTTCAACGGGTGTCATGTGACGTCCGATATGACCAAATACAACGAAAAATAACGAACAAAATGAAAAAAAGTGATCATCGCGATAGAATGTCAATCCTAAGGGCCCAGGTTCGATTCCCGGCTGGGTCGGAGATTTTCTCCGCTCAGGGACTGGGTGTAGTGTTGTCCTAATCAACATCATTTCATCCCCATCGAAGCAAGTCGTCGAAGTGGCGTCAAATCGAAAGACTTGCACCCGGCGAACGGTCTACCCGACGGGAAGCCCTAGTCACACGACATTTACATTTTTTTTTTTAGTTTAGTTTTTGAGAGGCTAAATTTAGCGCGACCACCACTTGACATCATTGAAAGATTAACTTTTAATGACTGTCAGCCCCTTTTTTTCAGTATACCTGGCACTGAGTGACTTACATAGTATGTTTCAGCCACCACCAAGCGTTTAAAATTTTGTTTTCAACTCATGGAAACCATTACTGTAACAAAAAATCACCCTGCTGACAATTACAAAACTGACATTTGTCAATTTATTGGAGACTGCAACTGCATCACCAAGAAGGCTGCTCACAGATATCGACTTATACCTTTCCGAAATGTTATTTTTCTTCCAGGGGACCGCATTTAAAACAGCAAAAAGTTGAAAGAAGACCAGCGCGGTTAATCACAAGTTTATATAATAAGGGTAAATATTCGCCCATATGTAGTATCTGTATATTCAGCAAGCAGTAAAGGAAACAAAAGAAAAATCTGGAGTTGGAGTTAAAATCCATTTTGAGGTTTGCCGACGACGTAGCAATTCTGTCAGAGACAGCAAAGGACCTGGAAGAGCAGTCGAACGTTATGGACAGTGTCTTGAAGGAGGATAAAGACGAACGTCAACAAAAGCAAAACGAGGATAATGGAATATAGTCGAATTAAATCAGGTGATGCTGACGGAACTAGGCTAGAAAATGAGACACTTTAAGTAGTAGACGAGTTTTGCTATCTGGGAAGCAAAATAACTGATGACGGTCGAAGTAGAGAGGATATAAAATGTAGACTGCCTACGGCAAGGAAAGCGTTTCTGAAGAAGAGAAATTTGTTAACATCGAGTATAGATTTAAGTGTCAGGAAGTTCTTTCTGATAGTGTTTGTGTGGGGTGTAGCTATATATGGAAGTGAAACATGGACGTTAAATAGTTTAGACAAGAAGAGAATAAAAGCTTTCGAAACGTGGCGCTACATAAGAATGCTGAATATAGATGGGTATATCACATAACTAATGCGGAGGTACTGAATAGAATTGGAGAGAAGAGAAATTAGTGGCACAACTTGATTAGAAAAAGGGATCGGTTGGTAGGACACGTTCTGAGGCATCAAGGGATCACCAGTTTTGTATTGGAGGGAAGCGTGGAAGGTAAAAATTGTAGAGGAAGACCAAGAGATGAATACACTAAGCAGATTCAGAAGGATGAAGGTTGCAGTAGTTACTCGGAGATAAAGAGACTTGCACAGGGTAGAGTAGCATGAAGAGCTGCATCGAACCAGTCTCTGGACTGAAGACCATTGCAACAACGACATGTAGAGTATTTCAACAAGATTCATCCGACATGGCAACATTGTACCATCGATATGAATTAAGACAGAAACTTGGGATGGGTTTTAACTGATGTTTTGGACTACAAAGTTATTTTTTTTTAAATCATTCACTTTCACAAACTTCTAACTTTGTAATTTTTCGTTCATGCACAAACAATCATTGGACATTTTTTACAAATACGTGTAGGAAAAAAATTGCCATATACCTTTCACAAATGTTCAATGTGCCCTGCTCGAGACGTATGACTAACACAGACGATCGTAAAACTGTTATCGTACTTTATGACAGCAAGTCAGGAGGTGCTGCACCCACTGCCACTTCTGAGCGGCGTCCTGGTTCATCCAAAGATTTTGGGAAAGAACGCGCGTACACGAACTGTTTCACAAACACCCACAAGAAAGGTGACACACAGTGATATCAGGCTACCTTGTTGGTAATTGGAACAATAAGAGGTCCGTACGTCCCTTGCAGGCGATCCGTTTTTGAGGCAGCTCATTGTTAAGAGATGCTCCTACATGAACAATGCGGTGCTGCTCTGTCTTGTCAGAAAATGAAATTTTCGGCATGTTCTCGCAATTGGGTAATGAACAATCGATCGATTGAGCGAACGAGCTTAGCTGTACGAGTATTTTGCACAGAAAGCCAATCCGACATTTTTCATCTTTTTAAGTCCATGAGGCTTTCTTTCTTTATCTTGTATTCTGCAAAATTTTCTGTAACGACTCGAGTACAGAGGCTATAGCTCTGAATTTCGTACGTACATGCAGTATCGAGATTCGAACCTAGATGCTTTGTCGCGTTGGTCCTACTGTCGTCCTTCAAAACTATAATCGCGTTACTCACATTTTACACTTACGCAAGAAACACCTGCAGAAAACGTATCGACAGTTCTGTTAACACCGTCCGAGGAAAAAAGTGTTGTCGCAGGTGTTGGATAACCGATTAAAGTGATCGACAAGCGGTATTAACATAAAGGGATGCAGCAAGGAGGTGGTTATTCGATTAAGCTACGCACACAAGAGCCGCTCCTCGAAGAATTTTCCAAGCAGGTGTCGACAAGTTTTACACCTGACCACTTGGGGTTCCCCCTAAGGGAGGGAATCTGATACGCCGTTCGTGCCGGCTGCTACCTTAGAAAGTCAAGTGACGCCAACTTATCAACAGAGTGCTCGTAATTTTTTAGTAATCAAGATGTTGCAACGCCTGGATGAAAAATAATAATGTGATTATTCTGGCAAAAATAAGGCTGCACTCTTCTCTGATGTTCATGTGATGGTGAATACTGTTGCGTATTGATGAGGCTTTAAAAATACAGAGTTGTTTGATTGCTCAGTGGCTAGGTATGATACTATTACTTCAAAGGTTCTGGATACAATCGTCGATAAATCTCTTGCTTGTTCTCCTTATGAATTTGCGCATGCGAAGTGTGCCACCCTGTTCGATGACTTGCATCTAACTTAATGCTTAGCATCACCTACTCATGTAAGTGGCTGAAGTAGCTCAAGATTCATTCTACAAGTCCAAGATAGGAAGGACGTATAGCTTCCAAAAAGATCAACCATACGGAAGTAGCTTGGCGGCAACGAAACCTTCGAATCAATGACGGCATCGGATGCAAATGAATGGAACGTTTCTTCAGAGTCCACCATTTTTCTGTCGCTAAGGTGCTTGAACAAATATATCTGTTACTGTAAAACGTATTAGATCGAATATGTTTAACGTCTTACTTCTGTATGAGTATTCCCCAATCTCGAGTTTAGTTGATGTCGGAGGAAACACGGTCTTCCAGAAATAATTTTTCCCTCCCCGTTTTCGTTTTCCGTAGCGAATCGTGCATCGAGAAAACGACTCTCGGTTCGGCTCCGTATACCCCGCATTTGTCTAATCTTAATTTTACCGGCATTTACGGTTACCGAGATTGGGAGATACTCGTCTTATTTGTGGGGAGACTGGAACTTATTTCGTTTTGGCTCGTCTCTGGTGGATTTAAGTCCTCCCGTGTTCCACATCGATTTTTTTTGTTCCGATTCTCTCTGCATGCATTCTCATTCGAGAGGGTGGTAGTTTGAGCCTAGTCCGGTCTTCCAGTTTTAGCTCCTCCGTGGCTTCCCTAAATCTCCTAAGGCAAGTACCGGCACGGTTGCTTTTGAAAATAACGCTGATGATTTCCTTACCGCTTCTTCCCTAATCTAGATTTGATTCTGTTCCTAATAATCACGTCATCGACGTTAAGTTAAATTTACTCTCCCTTCCTTTCCACTGTAGTGTCTCCTAAGCATATCTGTGACGTTCTCGTGCTGTATTAAGAAAGCTGCTATGAACCGTGCAACTCATCTCTCACCGTTATATTAACTTCGTAAGGCTCCCACTATGACAAACAATACTCAACAATCGACAGAAGTTTTACATTCACTTTTTGTTTCCACACCTTTAGGATTGTATTACTAAATACGAGTCTGGTATTTGCTTTTCTCGCAAATAGCGAAGATCATCCGCCTTAAATTTCTATAGCTGTTTGCTGCTCAGGATAAATTACATCCATTTATAGCCAATCGTGTAGTGAAACAATATCATCTTTTTCACTTATTTACATATCATTTAAACATGTGAAGCGTCAAATAAGTACTGGACTTGCGAAACTCTAAAGCGTCGTGTTATATGTGACAAATATTGTAGCAATAATAACAAGATCAAAATATTACAAAGGCAATATTATACAATAAAACTGAAACCATTCAGGCATACTTTCATAGAACCAAAAACGAACTTCTGTCGCAACCTATAATACATCAGATTTATACATGTGCAAATACATCAGTTCATAGCGGCATAAACGGATAAAACTTCCTCGAAGTGATAGCCACATCAAGAGGTAACATACACATAAGCTTTCGGTCGCTTACTCCTCGACCATTGTCAAGTGGTGATTGTCTGTATGCTGCCATCTTTACATAGAGGAATTACGCCTGTGGCGAGGCTGGTGCCCAGTCCAACGTCGTATAGGGTAATGGCGTGATTGCAGGACCACAGCACACGCTTCAACCTCCCGATGGCCAAATCTCAAGCTGTGTGTAGCTGGAAGCTGCTGTCTTTCAAGGGCGTTGTCGGAAATGTTTACCCCATAGCTTCTTTTATGATGCTATTCCCGAAATCATTTATTCGTTTAATAATAGAAGTCTCGTCGAATGCATTTTAGTGTCCGTGTTCTAGAGCATACCCTACAACCGCTGGTTTCTCGGGATACTGGGAACACCTCTCGTGTTCTATAGGGCTTTGTTCAACAGTGCCTGCAGTCTGTCGGACATTAACTGTCCACACACACACACACACACACACAAGATATTTTGAATATTCCAGCTGTTATGAGATCTACATAGTCTTTCACACCTCTCATGAACTGTCGAAGCCCAATGCACTGTGAGGGAGCTTACATCGATTACATGGGTGTCGCCTGTCTGAAAACCGTTCCTAATAAGGATGTAGTGCGGGTTGCATAAAATGAAACCGGTAGGGGTAGCTGAATAACGCCGCATAAGGATGGCTGCAGCAATCATCACACGACAGTGACCCAGTAGAACTCGACCGCAAGTCAGAACGTATTTAAGCACTTGATGTGCCTCTAAATTCGGGAAAAAAATGTGGATGGTTTAACTGCAGGGAACATTAATTGGCAGTAAACAATGGAAAAAAGGTATTTTGCTGAAGGCTGATATGTTGAATCATTAATAGAACACCAATTTTTCGCAAGTGCAAAACAAAATATTATCAAGCGGTGAGAAATGAAGTGAGAGGTTACCGCATAAACTACTCTCTCCTTCCGTAATGGCCGGCTGAGATAGCGTAGCGTTTAGCACAATGCTCTCTTATTTGACAAGGGTGCGTTCAATTGTATTGAACTTAAAAGCTTCGTGGTGCCCCCTGATCACGCTACTCCATTTCTAATTCGAGATAATGCTCAACACAGCTCTTCATTATCGTCATTTATTTCTTTTAGAAATATTTATTATTGTATTGCTTTATATGTTTTTCTCAATTTTCAGGTGACATCTATGTCCAACCTGAAGTTGAACTGTCACCTCAAGTCTCCCTGGAAAATTGTATGAATGGGAATGTTGAGCTGTGCTGCCCTGAGTTCCAAAACTGGCTCATCTGGTCACTGGTCAGTTACGGGTAACTTCACACTTTAATCTGGAAACCTAGTCACGGTATACCATAGAATTTCTTACAGACAAGCTCTACCAAATAGTGATAAAAACCACACACCAACAGAAGATCGAAAGCAAAAGGTTTAAACTTTTAATCTGTAATTGATTTATCAGTTCACACTCATCTGTTACTAGCACACAAACCAGTAGGAATAGAACAGAAATGATAATGTCACTGTTATTTCTCTTTCCAGAATGAATAACTGTTTGAATGGATGAATGGCTTTCTTTGCCCGCCTGTACGTTAATAGCAAATTACTCTTATTTACGATTGGTTGATTTCAGATCATCTACAGCAGCAGCAAAGATTTGAGGGATGCAGCTGAATGAAGGTCTCCTCCAGACTTCTTCATAAATTACGGCCATAAACAACCACGTCGGTTCCATATATTTTCCAATGTCAGCTCCCCGCCCTCCAATCGTGCGGGGATCTAGGCTTCAGTTCGACTGGGAGAGGAGGGTAGGATTGTCACAGTTTGTTACCGCCCCCCCCCCCCCCCCAACTCTTCGCTAACGTTAGTTCTCTTCAGTTATGCCTGTTGCGCGTCAAACATGCCTTCGATTTTAATAATTATAACAATAATATACACACATCAATAAAACGTTTTGTATCACCTCGGTTCAATATCAGCGTCATTTCCTCGCTTTTTATTGCCCATGAAACCACACATTGCATGTTGTACCACCATACAGCGAGGCCTTCAGAGGTGGTGGTCCAGATTGCTGTACACACCGGTACCTCTAATACCCAGTAGCACGTTCTCTTGCATTGATGCATGCCTTTATTCGTCGTAGTATATCATCCACAAGTTCATCAAGGCACTGTTGGTCCAGATTGTCCCACTCCTCCACGGCGATTCGGCGTAGATCCCTCAGAGTGCGTGGGTCACGTCGTCCATAAACAGCCCTTTTCAATCTATCCCAGACATGTTCGATAGGGTTCATGTCTGGAGAACATGCTGGCCACTCTAGTCGAACGATGTCGTTATCCCGAAGGAAGTCATTCACAAGACGTGCACGATGGGGGCGCGAATTGTCGTCCTTCATGACGAATACCTCGCCAATATGCTGCCGATATGGTTGCACTATCGGTCGGAGGATGGAATTCACGTGTCGTGCAGCTGTTACAGCGCCTTCCATGACCACCAGCAGCGTACGTCGGGGTCACATAATGCCACCCCAAAACAGCAGGGAAACTCCAGCTTGCTGCAATCGGCGGACAGTGTGTCTAAGGCGTTCAGCCTGACCGGGTTGCCTCCAAACACGTCTCCGACGATTGTCTGGTCGATGGCATATGCGACACTCATCAGTGAAGAGAACGTGATGCCAACCCTGAGCGGTCCATTCGGCATGTTGTTGGGCCCATCTGTACCGCCCTGCATGGTGTCGTTTTTGCAAAGATGGACCTCGCCATGGACGTCGGGAGTGAAACTGCGCACAGTTTGAGTCGTAACACGACGTCCTGTGGCTGCACGGAAAGCATTACTCAGCATGGTGGCGTTGCTGTCAGGGTTCCTCCGAGCCATAATCCGTAGGCAGCGGTCATCCACTGCAGTAGTAGCCCTTGGGCAGCCTGAGCGACGCATGTCATCGGCAGTTCCTGTCTCTCTGTATCTCCTCCATGTACGAACAATATCGTTTTGGTTAACTCCCAGACGCCTGGACACTTCCCTTGTTGAGAGCCCTTCCTGGCACAAATTAACAATGCGGGCGCGATCAAACCGCGGTATTGACCGTCTAGGTATGGTTGAATTACAGACAACAGAAGCCGTATACCTCCTTCCTGGTGGAATCACCAGAACTGATCGGCTGTCGGACCCCCTCCGTCTAATAGGCGCTGCTCATGCATGGTTGTTTACATCTTTGGGCGGGTTTAGTGACATCTCTGAACAGTCAAAGGGACTGCGTCTGTGATACAATATCCACAGTCAACGTCTGTGTTCATGAGTTCTGGGAACCTGGCTGATGCAATACTTTTTTTGATGTGTGTATTTATTATGTTGTAGTAAAATAATAATAATACTTTTACGCCAGTACTTTGTACAGAATTTTAAGATGACATCCAAGGAAATGAAATTCAGAAGAAAATGTACTTTAGACGCACTTGACTAGAAAATACGTCCTGCAATTAATTTAAGAACTACAATACTCTGCCTGACAAAAAACTGAGGCAGTGACAAGACATCGCGGATTCAAAGTACTTTCGTACACGTTTAAACCATTGGAGGGTATGCAAATAATTAGAGATGCAATTCTGTGCGACAGGTAGAATAGCTATCAGACTGAATTTGTGTTGGTTGTGTTTAGTGTCGCAACCAGACCTGTTAAAGTTCGTAAGAGGTGTGAACAGCAACACGCAGATGCCGGGGATTTGTAAGAGACGGCTTAAAGATCAGCACCAGCAAGGGACCTCATTACCGGTCTTCACTTTGCCGGCTGCTCGAATCGTGCAGCATCCATATTTGTGTTGCATTCAGCTGTGATATTGGTCCGATGTTCGGCTGCGTGGGAACGTTCCGCCCGACAACGTCTGAGCACTACAGGGCACCGCTTTGCACACTAAGCACATCGCAACCCTTCACGTGTGCGCCTGCCATCCGAGAACTAATAATGGCCTACCTGCGACATCCTATGTCATTACGCACCGTTACTGTTCGGTCGTATAAGCTGCTGTTAACACCAGAACACAAACGGCTGCCTTTGGAGTTGTGCCCTGACCGGGAGGCGCTGATTGCTGATAGTGGCGTCTCATTACATTTAACGATAAATCGCTGTTCTGCACCGCGTGAGGTGATGTGGTTAGCACACTGGACTCGCATTCGAGAGCAGGACGGTTCAAACCTGATTCCGACCAGGCTGATTTAGGTTTTCCGTGATTTACCTCAGTCGGTTCAGGCAAATGCAGGCGTGGTTCCTTTGAAAGGGTACTGCCGATTCTCTTTCCCATCCTTCCCAAATCCGAGCTTGTGCTCTGCCTCTAATGACCTCGTTGTCGACGGGACATTAAACACTATTCTCGTCTTCGAGGCTCTGCACTACCCCGCGTGGCCATTGTCAGCAAGTATGGTGGCGAATTGGGGACAGGTCCCATTCTTTCAATATTTGGGAGAGCGTATTATCGACAGGAGTCGATTTAGAAGAATCGATTTAGAAGAGATAGGGGATCCAGAATTTAAAAGAGCTTTGGAGGATCTAAGATCAAATAAGGCAGAAGGGATAGATAACATTCCATCAGAATTTCTAAAATCATTGGGGAAAGTGGCAACAAAACGATTATTCACGTTGGTGTGTAGAATGTATGACTCTGGCGACATACCATCTGACTTTCGCAAAAGCAACATACACTCAATTTCGAAGACGGCAAGAGCTGACAAGTGCGAAAATTATAGCACAATCAGCTTACCAGCTCATGCATCAAAGTTGCTTACAAGAACGATATACAGGAGAATGGAAAAGAAAATTGAGGATGCGCTAGATGACGATCAGTTTGGCTTTAGGAAAGGAAAAGGCGCGAGAGAGGAAATTATGACCTTGCGGTTAATAATGGAAGCAAGGCTAAAGAAAAATCAAGACACGTTCATAGGATTTGTCGATCGGAAAAAAAGCGTTCGACAATGTAAAATTGTGCAAGATGTTCGAATTTCTGAAAAAAAGTAGGGGTAAGCTATAGGGAGAGACGGGTCGTATACAATATGTACAACAGCCAAGAGGGAATAATTAGAGTGGACGACCAAGAATGAAGTGCTTTTAAAAAAAGGTGTAAGACAAGAATGTAGCCTTTCGCCCCTACTGTTCAATCTGTACATCGAGAAAGCAATGATGGAAATAAAAGAAAGGTTCAGGACTGAAATTAAGATTCAAGGTGAAAGAATATCAATGATACGATTCGCTGATGGCATTGCTATCTTGAGTGAAAGTGAAGAAGAATTACATGATCTGCTGGACGGAATGAACAGTCTAATGAGTACAGAGAATGGACTGAGAGTAAATCGAAAGAAGACGAAGGTAACGAGAAGTAGTAGAAATGAGAACAGCGAGTAGCTTAACATCAGGATTGATGGTCACGAAGTAGATGAAGTTAAGGAATTCTGCTACCTAGGCAGTAAAATAACCAATGACGGATGTAGCAAGGACAAAGGCAGACTAGCAATGGCTAAAAGGGCATTCATGGCCAAGAGTTGTTGTTGTTGTTGTTGTGGTCTTCAGTCCTGAGACTGGTTTGATGCAGCTCTCCATGCTACTCTATCCTGTCCAAGCTTCTTCATCTCCCAGTACCTACTGCAACCTACATCCTTCTGAATCTGCTTGGTGTATTCATCTCTCGGTCTCCCTCTACGATTTTTACCCTCTACGCTGCCCTCCAATACTAAATAGGTGATCCCTTGATGCCTCAGAACATGTCCTACGAACCGATCCCTTCTTCTAGTCAAGTTGTGCCACAAGCTCCTCTTCTCCTCAACTCTATTCAATACCTCCTCATTAGTTATGTGATCTACCCATCTAATCTTCAGCATTCTTCTGTAGCACCACATTTCGAAAGCTTCTATTCTCTTCTTGTCTAAACTATTTATCGTCCATGTTTCACTTCCATACATGGCTACACTCCGTACAAATACTTTCACAAACGACTTCCTGACACTTAAATCTATACTCGATGTTAACAAATTTCTCTTCTTCAGAAACGCTTTCCTTGCCATTGCCAGTCTACATTTTATATCCTCTCTACTTCGACCATCATCTGTTATTTTGCTCCCCAAATAGCAAAACTCCTTTACTACTTTAAGTGTCTCATTTCCTAATCTAATTCGCTCAGCATCACCTGACTTAATTCGACTACATTCCATTATCCTCGTTTTGCTTTTGTTGATGTTCATCTTATATCCTCCTTTCAAGACACTATCCATTCCGTTCAACTGCTCTTCCAAGTCCTTTGCTGTCTCTGACAGAATTACAATGTCATCGGCGAACCTCAAAATTTCATTTCTTCTCCATGGATTTTAATACCTACTCCAAATTTTTCTTTTGTTTCCTTCACTGCTTGCTCAATATACAGATTGAATAGCATCGCGGATAGGCTACAACCCTGTCTCACTCCCTTCCCAACCACTGCTTCCCTTTCATTTCACTCAACTCTTATAACTGCCATTTGGTTTCTATACAAATTGTAAATAGCCTTTCGCTCCCTGTATTTTACCCCTGCCACCTTCAGAATTCGAAAGAGAGTATTACAGTCAACATTGTCAAAAGCTTTCTCTAAGTCTACAAATGCTAGAAACGTAGGTTTGTCTTTCCTTAATCTAGCTTCTAAGATACGTCGTAGGGTCAGTATTGCCCCACGTGTTCCAATATTTCTACGGAATCCAAACTGATCTTCCCTAAGGTCGGCTTCTGCTAGTTTTTGCATTCGTCTGTAAAGAATTCGCTTTTGTATTTTGCAGCCATGACTTATTAAACTGATAGTTCGGTAATTTTCACATCTGTCAACACCTGCTTTCTTTGGGATTGGAATTATTATATTCTTCTTGAAGTCTGAGGGTATTTCGTCTGTCTCATACATCTTGCTCACCAGATGGTAGAGTTTTGTCAGGACTGGCTCTCCCAAGGCCGTCAGTAAATCTAATGGAATGTTGTCTACTCCCGGGGCCTTGTTTCGACTTAGGTCTTTCAGTGCTCTGTCAAATTCTTCACGCAGTATCATATCTCCCATTTCATCTTCATCTACATCCTCTTCCCTTTCCATAATATTGTCCTCAAGTACATCGCCCTTGTATAGACCCTCTATGTACTCCTTCTACCTATCTGCTTTCCCTTCTTGGCTTAGAACTGGGTTTCCATTTGAGCTCTTAATATTCATACAAGTGGTTCTCTTTTCTCCAAAGGTCTCTTTAATTTTCCTGTAGGCAGGAAGTGAGATAAGCCTCTACATCCTTACATTTATCCTCTAGCCATCCCTGCTTAGCCATTTTGCACTTCCTGTCGATCTCATTTTTGAGACGTTTGTATTCCTTTTTGCCTGCTTCATGGCCAAGAGAAGTCTACTAATATCAAATATCGGCCTTAATTTGAGGAAGAAATTTCTGAGAATGTACGTCTGGAGTACAGCATTGTATGGTAGTGAAACAAGGACTGTGGGAAAACCAGAACAGAAGAGAATCGAAGCATTGGAGATGTGGTGCTACAGACGAATGTTGAAAATTAGGTGGACTGATAAGGTAAGGAATGAGGAGGTTCCGCGAGGAATGGGAGAGGAAAGGAACATGTGGAAAACACTGATAAGGAGAAGGGACGGGATGATAGGACATATGTTAAGACATAGAATGACTTCCATGGCACTATTGGGGGCTACAGAGGGCAAAAACTGTAGAGGAAGACAGAGATGGGAATACATCCACCAAATAATTGAGCAAATAGGTTGCAAGTGCTACTCTGAGATGAAGAGGTTAGCATAGGAGAGTAATTCGTGGTAGGTCGCATCAAACCAGACGCAAGACTGATGAAAAAAAAAATTATTCCTGGCGTCACACTGAGGAAGCCATCTAGTATGTCATCAGGTCACGTGTGGTAGTGGCTGAGGGGAGCCTGACGGCAGGGCAGTAAGTAAAGACCAACTTGCGTCCTCATGCGTTGCCTGTCATGCGATTATATCGTGATGTCATTTTTCCGTAGGACAATGCTCGGCCACACATGGCACGTGTCTCTATAATCTGTGTGCGTTATGTTGTGGTACTATCGTGGTCAACAAGATCATCTGATCTGTCCCCGATAAAAGTCGTGTGGGATCAGGTTGGATGTGAAGTCCGTCCCAGCGCTTGTATCCAGGATATGAAGGACAGCTATTGCAGTTGTGGGCCAACTTGCATAAAGGCTTTGTGACACCCTTCCCAACCAAATTAGTGCATTTATCCAGGCCAGAGAGACTGATTAGTGTGCTCATAATGGCAAGTTATTTATAAATTTGACTCGATACTGTTATCACTGAAATAACGTCACATACGCTTTCAGCCCATGAAGTTTTCATTTCGTTTCCTCCTACCCTTGTAGGTGCTTCACACTTTTTTTCAGCCAGTGTAGCAATTCACACTTACAACTTCACAACTGCCACAATATAAAACTGAAGTACGCACTCATCATTCTTCCACTCATCACTACGGTTGTGAACAAAAATGTGAAGATTATTTTTGGCAACAAATTTGGGAAACAGTAATATTGTAAGCAATATAAAATTAGTGGAAATAAGTCTAAATCGCGGTGGTTATTTTATTAAAATGGCATGCTTCGGGCTAGTCTTAGGCCATCTTCAGAACAGCGCAATGAGCTGAAGTTGACGATGTCTAGAACAATGAGTACACTTCAGTCGCTGAAACTACCGAAACTGGTCATTTTAATAAAATAACCATCGCGATCTAGAATGTTTTTTCATTGATTTTTATGAGGATTATTTCTGTGAGAGCACGTAATTTAGGGGAATGCTATCGCCCGTTTGCACCTACGTTCGTGAAGTCGGTCTTTTGTCTGCTTCCTTTTTTTAAAGAGAATCTTTGCTTTTCTGTCTTCCCTTACTCAAACGTCGTTTGCCAGTTCTACCTATAGGCCTACGAACCTTGCCGGATATGTTGCTGATAGCAGTTATGGGCAGTCAGAGAATGTTGCCGGATAGGTTTGAAACACTTCCATGTGGGCAGGCCTTACACATTAGCTCGTAACCGATAGAATCCCTGACCATTTGCAAGACTCTTAGGTTTCATGCTAACGTATTTTCGGCAAGTTAGCTGTGAACTTTGTAATTTGACAAATGTACGAGTAATATTGGATCCGCACCTACCCCAAACAGATCGAAATATCGATCTCGGATGGAACCCAGTACAGGATATCCTTGATACGTTTACCACCCATTCGCCTGGTTAAACTCCTGCACATCTCCGTTTAATTTTCGTGACGGACATTGTCACTCTCTCACCTTTGTTTGTCCCTGAGCCCTAACATTTGACTCCCTCTTTGCTGGCAGGTGTCTTCTAGGACCTCGTTGTCGACGGGATGTTAAACTCTAATCTTTAAATCTCTGATAGCTTTCTGTGTATCCCTCGATTGCTTTGTGAGTAACCCTCAGTTTCTGAATTTTTCACTGCCGCAACTACAAGTCTCACTACCTCAAGTCAGAGAACTAGATATGAGCACATGTTTGCAGCGCATCACAAGTTTAGTTCTGTGAGAAATTAACTTACCAAAAACAAATGTTATAAATTATTTATTAATTTCTATCCAGCTGTTGTCTTCATTTGCCCGGAATCTGAATACTCACCAAGTGGTTCTAGGGCCTCATTGTTTATTTGTAGACTTATAACTTTCAGGTGGTGTATTATGAGTGATATCGGTTTTGTGTGATATGGTTACTCCTAATATTTAGTAAACGATTCAGTATTCACATATGGTAATCTGAGTTGGGTAATCAGTTTCCTGGGCAGTTAATACCCTTAAATTATTTGTCTACTGAAGTACTGAAGTACCGTATGCGTTTCTTTTCCTTTCAGTGCGCCGTGTTCGCGGTGCAGGTTTTGACAAAATTACCTAAGGAATGTGGTTCACGTATAACTGGTCACTTCTGACATGGAACCCTTTCAAGCCTCGACCTTTACGTTGCAGCAGCGATAAACCAATTATGCAGTCTTACAATTAGATTCAAGATATTTGTCGGTTTCTTTCGCGAAATACTGCACTCCGTTCATTAGCACGTGTTGTACTATGGTACTTCTCCATTCACGCTGTCAAATGCAGTTCAGTCAGTATTGCGGTACATTAAAAAAATGGACGTTTCTTTTCGCACTGTCACTAATTTAATACCATTTTTCAGTGTTCTGATCCTCATATGAAATATTTGTCGTAGCCAAGTTGCGTACGAGGTCCTCTATAATGAGCAGAAAGAATATGTCAGTGGGGAAGTGAAATTAAAAATAAATAAATAAAATAAACAAACGCGTCCGTACCATGGTCGCCACCGATCAACAGATTGACCTGGTGTGTTAAACAGATACGACGTGTATTTTTTGCAATTGTAACTATCCTTGTAAAGAAGATATTAATGTTGCGCAAACCTTAATAACCACTTTACTTGCGTAGTTCCGTTTGTCAAAAATGCATTTCGTATCTCTTTAACAGACTATGTCACTTTTTCATTGGTTCGAACCTCTATCAGTACACAGTTTCATTTATAATGAATCAAAACTAAATTAAATGAGAACTACGGAACTAACGGCTCGTCCATTAACTGGTAAAAGTCAGATGAAATCCACGTGCCTACCTGCAGTTCATACGGGAATAATAATGTCATTTAAAAATTGTATAGTTATTTTCATTTGTTACATTAGTAATGCTACCATCGTGCTAATGCTAGGTTAAAAATAGCGAGGAACAACAGGTGAATGTAATATTGGAGATATTTAGCCCAGTTGTCATTCGTGTGATTATTGCCACAACATATTTCATGGCAAAACTATCCCATTTTCAAGTGCTTAAAATGTTTTGTGCCATTAGGCCTTATCACAGTTTAAAAACACTGCGCACATGTGCACTGTCAACTAAAACAATTTTGCAACCATACCTCGGAAACGGTGGATCCACCGGCTGGTGATGTTTTATGGTTTGTGTTGACAATGCAATAAAAAAATTAAAGAACCTGAAAATGGGATAATCTTGTCCCGAAACATGCTGTGGCAATAATCACACGATTGACAACTGGGCTGAATATCCTCAATACTACTTGAATAAAAGCTGTAGGATGGCTTCACGTCAGTTAGACAGGTGAATGCAGTATTGTGAACTGCAGATTTTTGTTTCTATGATTAGTTAAATTTTCGAGTTCCAAAGATATTCCGAATTCCAGAATCTTTCTTTCGCTCTGCATGGAGTGTGTACCGTTTTCAAGATTTCCTGCCAGTAAAATACGATGTGCCGATTACTGGTTATCACTGTTAGCATTCAACCGCGATTCTTATACATATATTTTAACAACGCGTTTCAAGAGAAAATGCTCTCATCATCAGGTTGTAAAGTCTATGTCATGAAATTAAACGGACTAAAAAGAGAAACTACCATCACAAATAGTTGGGAAGTCCATAGAATAAAACAGAATTAAAGTATATTGGACTGTGGGTCCTCGTCTTACATTGAAGTTGTTGACACAACACAATATATATGTATAAGAATCGCGGTTGAATGCTAACAGTGATAACCAGTATAACGACAACTGCTACCTCGACTCCATAATGGATGATATGAAATACGACGTGCCGAGCCGGGCCGGCCTCGGTGGCCGTGCGGTTCTAGGCGCTCCAGTCCGGAGCCGCGCTGCTGCTACGGTCGCAGATTCGAATCCTGCCTCGGGCATGGGTGTGTGTGATGTTCTTAGGTTAGTTAGGTTTAAGTAGTTCTAAGTTCTAGGGGACTGATGACCACAGCAGTTGAGTCCCATAGTGCTCAGAGCCATTTGAACCATTTTGCTGAGCCGGGACTCCAACTTGGATCCCTGGATTCCGAGTTTTCGTTTTAAGCCCCGGTCCGGTACGCAGGTGTGATCTTTCACGAAGCTTTAGTGCATTACTCCTCCTCCTCTCAATCCGTGATTAAAATTTCTGCTAATCCTTGCGTTCTGTAATAAATGTTTTCATTTACGCTCGGTGATCAAGACTTGAGGAGCTTACGTTTCATATGTAATGTAGACGATTGCTTTTTGTCGTTGGTGCTATTTCTTTTAAACTAAAATCGTTCACGCTAACCTCACAAACAACTTTCAAGGATAAAGCTCACATTCATGCATTTCTTCTTCGGTCTTTTGATGACGTAAAAATTAAAACCTTCTGTAACCTGTCTTATAATGTCTACTTATTTGCGAAATTTTTCATCGTTCATCAACTTACGTTACATTATGTTTGAAACACCTTAAAAGAGCCCTTTTAAGTCGTTAATACAAACTTAGGATAAAATAAAATGAGATAATTGCATTGACTGAGGAAAAGAAATACCGTCGCTAAAGAGGGATTTGCACCACTATGATGTATATGAACTTCATGGATCGCATTTTTTACAGTGTAATGCTGTAGAATGCCCAGCTGCTCATAAGGCCAGATTAAACCGAGCCTTGCAAACAGTATGATCGCCTAGTAGCTGCTTCTCTCGTTTTTGTTGCTTGTCGTGCTATTTGTAGATCAGTGGAAATCTTTAACTTTGCGTGCTAGCAATAACGTGCGTTTGAGTTGCCGTGAACTGACGGCAAATTCAGCCGTTTAACGCCCAACAAAAACTCGGTTTTTCCCGCATCCGGATGTATCACAAAGTTATGCTTTAACACTGCTGACGCGAAGAAACAGAAACGATAAATTATCTGTTCGGAACTCAGCTGAAGTTACTTGTACTTAGAAAAGCATAAGAACTCATCCGGTTGGTTTGGCGGAACTGGAAGATAAAGTCTACAGTATACAGGCCAGTATTCTTGTATTTACTTCAATAAGGAAGATAACCAGAACTGTTTTATTAGTTTATGGTCACCGCCCATGCCCATAACCTTGGGCAAAACAATGTAGTTCTCACCACGTAGGCATATGAGTGTAATGGGCCTATGGTAGCACTAATCGTGCTTACTTTATGGGTGCACATACAATGGAAGTTATAGTTAATTTCACACTTAATGAACAGGATGTACACAAATCACAAAACGATGAATGTTGTCGTAGCTGTACTACAACGCTGCGCAAGAGAATGAAATAATTTAAAATCTCGTCGAAACTAATACAACTGGTAAAAGTGTGCAATAAAAACTGAAATTTTAGAGTTAACGAACGAAACAGTTCCTCGAAAACGTTTTTCGTTTTTTTTATAAGCGAACAAGAAGACGTTATACTTGCAATTTTCAACTTGGTCATAGAGCAGAATATCAGAAAAACGATAATCATACATTGGAAAAAACAGCAGAACACGGCCTTAATATACGAGTAGACACATGGGATATAATAATTACAGGGGTAGATAAGCAATAAATTAAATCACCCACCATACTACTATCGAGTAGCTTATTTCGAACAAGATTGGAAATTAATACGGGTAAAACCATATGCTGCAAATGAATGCTCCATATATCTTAGAAATTAGTACCGAAAATCAGCAGGAGTAAAGAGATCCGTTTTCCTCGAAATATATTTTAACGACAAAAGTCAATGTCAAATAAGAAATTAATAGCAGAATACAAAAATTAAATGGATTTATTATGCATTTTAAAACAGAAATGGACAATAGCATGTATTATAGAAATTAGGAAAGGATTAGAAAGAAACAACGTCAAAAAATCGGAAATAACGGTAAGAAATCTTTACAAGGATGAAATACTAAATTTAAAATGCTTTTAAAGCAGAAAAAATGAGAAATCGGGAACGCCTTGGACCGAAGAAAGGAAAAAAAAACAGCGTTTCATTTCTTTCTTATTACGAAAGCTTAAGTCCGAACTCGTTTGCAATAGTAACAGTAAACCGGTCAATAACAAGTTATCCCCAAACAGTTAACATTTCATTTTATTATCAATTTTTGAATACAAAATTGTTAAGGCTTTTGTGGCCGCTTGTTGACAAACTGCCTACTGGATTCTGTCTCGGGTTCTTCGGCCGACGTTCATCTAATGATTTTACTGATGTTTCGCCAGCACGAGTGACTGGCATTGTCAAAGCTTCAACCTCCACTGCCTGTTCACCACCGGCAATGGAGGGTGAAGCTTTGACAATGCCAGCCACTCGTGCTGGCGAAACGTCAGTAAAATCATTAGATGAACGTCGGCCGAAAACCCGAGACATAAGCCAATAGGCAGTTTGTCAATTTTTTGATAGTTGTTGAATAACGAGACGGAACCGAATGACTCCGTCTGTCGTTGGCACCGAATGGCCGAACACCAAAACGATTCGTACTCCCCAGGTGAGTACTTAGTAGACGTGCGGAACAGTAGAGTCGCATGGATTATCAGTGCACATACAAACTCACGATTCTGCGAGCAAAGTAGAGAGCAGTTGTGATTATGTCGTGAAATTTGATTTATAAAACATGTACAACAATGTATACGATATTTATTTGTGTACAAACATTTATTTGTGAATAATATAGAAAATTAGTTACTTCAGGTGTGACTTGTAGGCGTACATTTGTTATGCAATGAACGTGAAATCAGAAGGCGGTGGCTTCTAAGAAAACTTCCGGACTTTCATCTTAGCAGCAGTGTGCCTTTGCGTGTTGATCAGTGGTTTATTTACAACCTCACATCTACGTTCAGGAACGAGAATGTCACTTGAAGGCGCCAGCTTGGTGGACAGTTTCAGAATTTCAGTATTTTGGTTTGATGCAGCAAGACACAACTAGACTCTTGCACGTCCTTCTACTGCAGTGCAAATGAAGACAGTTATGAGTCACCTGTGGTAACAAAGAGAAGGGAATGGCAAAAGCACTGATGGCTGACTTGCATCGCATTCAGTGGCGATAGCGCGCTTTAAAAACGTTATAATGCGTGTGAAATCTTATGGGAGTTAACTGCTAAGGTCATCAGCCCCTAAGCTTACACAGTACTTAACCCAAATTATCCTAAGGACAAACACTCACACCCATACCCGAGGGAGGACTCGAACCTCCGCCGGGATCAGCCGCACAGTCCATGACTGCAGCGCCCTTAGACCGCTCGGCTAATCTCGCGCGGCGGCGCGGTTTACATATACGCATTCTAGCACAGGATCGCTCTGTCTGTGTTGTGTACATAGTTCCGCGTAGTCAGCGCGTACACAACTTTCCCAATAGAGCGCGCCCCGCTAAGCACAACAGCGCAGGCGCAGCGCTCGTCCGTCTCCGCACTACGAGATGGCACTGCCTTAGAGACGGACGAAATTCTGCTTCCGCCTATCGGCGTATTAATATGTAACGCAGCCAATGAGATTGCTGCTAATATAGAACCTTTTCTCCTCGCGGATCACACTCGCGCAGTGATACCTGAACGCGCGAGGTATTATAACGAGTGTACAGACCTCCGATTAGTCAGTCTGCATTTGTCTGCATCTGTCTGCGTTAGTCTGCATTAGTCTATAGTCAAGTTTCAGTCTGCGCCTGATAAGATTACCATATTCCTGTGCATCGCCATGAAGAGAAATGTATAGACACTTTGTCAAGTATCAGAAATATGTGAGAATAAAATTAACGTACCAAGACCAAAGGAACTTCAGATTGTCAATTGTAAATAGCATCCAGAACCAAGTTATTTTTATGCTTGTTATTATTTTAATAAATGTGTGTGAAAATTAATCAAGTCCTGTTTAAAGTTGGTCACCGTCAATCTGGTACTCTAAGCGTGCAAGTGGCATTTCTATCGTCTGACCTAACGACAGAAGATAAACACGCCGCGATAAGACCACGAGATACATTGCTGACACTCGCCTACTTCGTTAGAGCGACAAGTCAAATAATCTGATGGTGTGTGTACCGAAGGTCTTACAGTACGCACACCACAATCTGCCAGACTTATCTTCAACAGGGGTGACACACATTTTGTCCCGTGAGCTAATGTTCACTCTCGAATGGCTAATAGGAAGAGTGGAACAAGTACTTGCTCAGTCGCTGTGACTTACTTTCGGTGGTCTGGCCGCTATTAGGACCATCTGTCTGAACGCAATAGTTTGCACCTCAAAAAGAAGACGCTGAGAAAAAAGTTTAATCGACTTCGTGTCCGCCGCGGGTAGCTTGTTTAAATTGGGAATTTTCATAATGAAACAAGGTAACGGGCTGGCGGTGCCGTTA
Source organism: Schistocerca americana (assembly GCF_021461395.2). Lineage (NCBI taxonomy): Eukaryota > Metazoa > Arthropoda > Insecta > Orthoptera > Acrididae > Schistocerca > Schistocerca americana. The sequence continues at coordinate 283,286,180 of NC_060121.1, read as the reverse complement.
CGACGTGGGCGAGAGGGCCGCGAGCGGGGCTGGGAGTCGGTGGGAGGCATACGTGGGCACGAATTTTGAGTCGATATCAGGGCATCGGTCACGGGGAGGTGCGGGGGCTTCCATCAATAAGCGCGCCCCCTACCCCGCTCTCCCTGTGTGTTCCCGCCGCGAGCTGCCTTTTTGCCGGCTGGCGAGGCGAGGCGGACGGACGCCGCGTTTATTTTCCCGGTATTCCTAAATCTCTATTAGAAGGCGTTGTGCGGCGGGATTGAGAGGCCGACAAAGGCAGTCTCTATTAGCGCACAATGGGCCGCGCCCCGCGACAATAGGGCCCCACGCGCGCGCCCGCCCGCCTGCACGCACAAACATACGCACGCACACACACACACACACACACACGCACACACTCACACACACACATACGCAGGGGCCATGCCTGGCGGCTTGCCTTCTCCTACCTGTAGCCGCAGCTGCAGCCGCCCCGGATCACGCTTTTGAATGTGGGTGGGTACGTGTGCGTGAGTACGTGTCTGTTTGTGCGTGCATTGTGGGTTCAGTCGTGTCAACAGCGCAGAGGAGTTTGTCTCCTGAACGACAAGCTTCTGTCAGTGGCCTCACACTGGTCATTTCTCCCGCCCATAAAATAGCAAAAGGTCTGCGCCACCCATCTCCGTCGAAAGCCTAGTTTACACGACGACATTGGGTTGCGCCACTCGTGTGCAATGAGTTGCACGCAAATGGTTTCATATTTGAGTGTAGACACGGCGAAACCTGTGTATACTTCAGTTTCGACGTTTTGTGGGTCCCTGAGTCGTGTCTGAAATGAAAGTTTTGGCAGCTGCACGTTGCGCGAGATGTGATGGAGTTAAAGTTTGTTGCGTGGAATCGGTGCATAAGAAAAAAATAAGAAACGTGATTCGATTCGTGACTGGATGAAGAAAAGACGTCAGCTCGGTTGCTCAGCATCCTCGCTGAAATAATTTGTTACGGAAGATCCCAGAAGTTCCTTTCATTATCTTAGAATGTCACCAAAACTGTTCACGTTTCTTCTAAACAGAGTTAATTATGCTATAAGGAATAAAGATACTGTAATGCATCAAGCACTGTCGCCAGAACTGAAATTATATATCATATTGCGTGCTATAAGATATGGTTTTAGTTGGCGATGACGCTATTTCATTAACACCAATAATTATTAACGTTAACAGTAATAATTATTAACATTAGCAACAATAATTATTCGAAGCACGCCGCATTAAGAAGAGAATGGTTTTCAAACTACTCTCTTGAAGACAGATCTGTACAGTGGCAATATTTCAAAATTCTAACATATGTGAATGGGGAGCACTGCAGCGACGTTTTAAATAGATGAATATTGAATAAAGAACGCAGCTTCTTCAATTTATATAGCCTACCCTCCAGTCAACAATATTCCCTAACAAAGAGTTGGTTAACTCGAACGTTGGGATTTTAGTCTTGTAGACGAGAGCATTGTCACAGCTAGAATTAAACTTGATTGTATTTTTCTTAATTCAGTTGCATATGTGCTCCTAACTCAATAAATTTTGCCTAAAGCTCAGATATTGTCAAACCATCTATGTTATGATCGCACATGATGGTCTCAGCGGCAGCAATGTGCTGCTTATTTTTATAATCAGCATCACTGAAATCCCACAAACACCTACGCAAAGCATGGACATCCAAAAAGGGAACATTATCTCCGTTCCCCCTTTCATATTTCAGTTTGTCTACACTCTACGAACACACATAACCTCAAAACTCATGCAACTAGTTTCGCCAAAGTTGGAACACGCCGAAAGTGTTTCACCAACGAGTTGCGCAAACGCGCGGCGCGCATGCGCAATGGCCTGTAGTGCAGTTGCCTGGAACCTAGTGTCGTCGTGTAAACTAGGGTTAATGTACAAGCATCGTTTTTAAAGATAATTTCAATATCTGCACTTTGAGCTTGAAATATACACTGTGCGTATGAGATGTGTATGAGTACACAACTGTTTCTGTGCTGTCGGTTTTAGTGAATGGGCAAAGTACGAGAGATCTAGTCGTGCTTGTAAGGACGAAATCACCAGAAGTTAAAGGTAGTTTCGGGAGTAACTCAATAGAGTGTTGATGGCCGCTACTGTGCACAGTACACAGGACACATCCTGTGTACTGTAACGTAAGACGTTACACTCCTTTTATTTCGTGAAACTTTCAAGATATCGAAATTGGGGAATGATAGCACGTACACGGGCACGCGGTTTTGTTGTGTGGGTAATCCTGTTAACTATTGTATCAGTCGCTGTAATAAGCACGTATAAGCTTATTTATTTATCTTTTTAGTAGAACTTCTGCGTCTATCAGAAGATACGAGACACAGCCGTACACAGTGATGGCGCCACACGGCAAGGCCGGCCTCTTGACAGACGCAACGTAGTTATCGTCAGACGCCATAGAGAGCGTACGCAACACGGACGGTTTTACAGCTCCGCCTTGCGTCACGAAAACAAGTTCCCGAGTCGACATCCATGGGACAATTGTGGATATAATCGGATCCAATATAAGTGGCTCCACGACTTCGCTCGGGCAGAGTGTGAACAGTTCGTTCGACGGCGTCGAGACATATCTACCGTTGCCGGCCGAAGAGTAGACTTAGACATTATATTAGTTATATTATTTTAATTATTTACTACTTATTTAGCGTGACCAGACTATGATCTTAAGACCCTCTCTTACATCTGGAACAACAAATGCAAAAAGTATTATCACATTAATAATAATTAACATTATTAATAAAAATAAAAATTGGCAATAATAATAATAGTAGCACTAATAATAATGATCAAATAATGGAGGCATTAAGAGTGATATTGTTTAATTTAGCACTTTTGGAACCTTCCTTGGTATTAGAAGAAGTGGAAGAGATTATGAAAGAGGAGAGGATTGGAATTAAAGTGACTGTAGCTGCTAGGAAAGAAGAGAATTTCAAAAGAGAACTCAGTTGACAAGGGGAGGAAAATGTTGAGGAGGAGAGAGAGTTGACGAGACTGAGCAGCAAGAAGAAGAGTTATTGTGATAGAATGTGGGCTATCCAGCTGTCTTTTGGAATTTGGAATGATTTTAATTTCTCTAATCTTTTGAGGAAGACTGTTCCAAAGTCGCGTTCTGATATAGAAAAACTGATTTAGAGAACACACACTGTTATGTAGTGGTACAACATGGTCCACTGGGTTCAGGACTATTTCAGTGTTCGAAGCCAGTCCAACGACCGTGACTTTTGAACTACAGTGCCACGCATTACCTTCACATTCAAGTTGCGTAATCTATAAACTCACTTAATAAATTATTGTAAATTGTTGCTACTCTGCGTTGCCATGATTTCTATCTTCGTTGCCTAAACCTATTTATCCCTGTCACGAGGCTGTATATTTGCTGCGTGCAAGCAAGAACAGCAGCTACTTGTGATGGAAGGGAACTCTCTTCCTGCCACATTTATGGTGACCGAGAGGAGTATTTGGCGGAGACAACAGAAACGATATATACGTTTAAAGGCATTCGATGGACTTTAAAATACGAGTACAGTGATTTGTTCTTAGTTCTTAATGTTGGGGTTGAAACACTTCACGAAAGTATCCCAGAGATATGCACAAATTGAAAGGTGCCGAACTAGGCTACTGCGGTGTAAAACGCAGTCATCTGGCGTGTTCATGTGAGGCTCCGTCATGAGATGTAGCCAGGACCTCGACTTTAACGTTCTTATGTGGACAACATTGTAGAAACACTCACCGTAATCAGAGCAAAATCCCTTCTGGTTCATTCCAAGGATCACCCACTTTCTTAAAGTCCTTCTCAGAAGCATAAACCCGACTCAAGAGTAACGTCCCGCATTGTGTTAGAAAACTGAATAACAGCTTCAGCTTCATGAGATAGTTCAAGACATACCTACTAAAGCAGCAATAAGGATTACCATTCTGCTTGTACCCACTCGTTACTCTTATACGTCCTTCTTCCCAAACAAGACCTTCCTCTTTTCCCAAAATGCAAACTCCTTAAATTTCCTTTCCACAGAACTCGATACATCGGAAATCGCCTATCTTGTAGATCTATAAATTCTTTTTATATCTGCCACTATCATTAGTGTTATAATTGTCTTATTTTTGTCATTATTATTATTATTATTGTTATTATTATTATCATCATCATCACTATTAGTGGCACCAGCTGCAGTAATATAAACCCTGCCGGCATTAACTTTATTAGTTCATAGTCAGTGTTGTTTACTCACATTTCCGCTCGAGATACTCAAAATCATTTTCATATTGTTTGTCATATTAAAATTGTTATTTCTTAGGAAACCATGACATAAAAGAGGTACTGAACGTGTGAAGCCCAGGTCCAATGTAAGAGAGGGCGTGATGGCCCTAACTAGAGCCCGTTAAATGAGTATATAAATTAAATAAATATTTGTCCTGGTCCTACCCCTAAGTCCCTACATCCAAATTTTATTTTATTTTTCTAGCTCAACGAGTAAACTAAAGTCACTGCGTCTCATTGTAATATACATGGTAGTTGTTATTAGTGTTTAAAAACCTCTGAAGCGACGCAGATGATACTGAGACAAGTAATTTAATATAAGACACATGGGGTCGCAAATTTCGCGAAATACCCTATAAGTGGATGACAAATGTTGAAAACGTGACGTCACCAGATGATGAACCTTGCCTCACGTGCAGCGGTGGAGCCCATCGGTCTCTCGCACTGATCATCCCAACACAAGTCACGCATTCACGGCGGTGTGGCTCCGGGTCTACGTGTGGACTTCAGCGCGTGGGGCTTGGGTTCGAGCTTTGAGACTGGCAGGTAGTATTTTTTTTTTCATTACGCTAGACAATTATGTGTTTACATTGAGATAATATTTATTATCATTTACCATTCCCGCAGTCTCCGCTGGTTTATTGCAAAGTACAGTATAATGAAAACCTATGGTATTGCGCCGCAAGTAAACGAGTATAAGCTTTCGAATTGCGTCGTTACCAGTAAATAACCTACGTTTCCTCTGCTAAGTAACGTATGTAAACAAAAAAAGGAAGGACAATGGGAAAGAAATACAAACTAAGAACAGATATTACTTGACTACAGCGAGGACAATAATTTGTAACCTTCTACTTTTACAGCAGATCACATTTACGAAAGGTCTTCGAAACTTACACCATTTGCTCGAATGCAAGTACTGCATGATTCAATAGTCCCTTCATGATCAAGCCAATCGCTACACGTGAGGCGAGGTACATCATATGGTGACGTCAAGAGTTCAACATTTATCGCCCATTTCTGGGGTATTTCCCGACATTCACGATACCGTGTGTCACATATTAAGTAACTTATCTCAGCGACATCTAGGTCGTTTCGGGGATTCTTAAACATTGGCAAGAATCATGCTGTATACCTTACACCACGTGTTTTCAGTGCACACATTGGTGTCTCTACTGTATGTTTCCAGCAGGTAGGAGTACCTGCTTAAAACGTTGTTTCTCGCAGTGTCAGCAAGTGCTTGAAAAATAAAAGACATTTGTGTTTCTCTTCAGTAATTTTGGGCTAGAATAAGTTTAGAAACCGAATAATATGCAAATATACAATACACTATCGAATAAGTGTTTGTTTATTTCATCACAGCAATAAACCGATGTGTTTATTTCAATGTAGCACTCTATCTCTATTTGGCTACATTCATAATTTTTTATGTGTATAACACTGCGTTTTCTGAGTACTGCACATGCTTTGGTTACTCTCTAACGTGATTAGTACTTACATTGGAAATCTTTCAAAATTTTGATGAACCACATCAATTTTCTAAAATTAAGTATTTTAGTCTTATTTTGTCCCAGAACAATGCATTGACCACCAATACATCCTTTTCATTCATAAAATGTAACCTCAGGACCGAGGACGACGTAAATTCAACTTGAGCTACGATGTTCGTAAATGGAGTTATATTCTAACTTCTGCATTATCAGAAGGCGCTTAAGAAAGCTATTTTAAATGTGTGCCCGGACGCATTTCTAGGCGACCAGTTCTTGTGGAGGCGAGCAAGCTGTGGAAAGACCTGACACGACGACGGACCATGGCATGAGCGCTCATCCTGTCGCCGTTTACACCTGCAGCTGCCGATTCCGACTGCCTTATCTTTCAAATTTAGCACGTTTCTTGAATTTTTTGCTAAGGGTTTCACCGCAGATTGCATCATTGTACTCATGACCGCAAGAGCTTTTAATGGCGCTAAAAGAAGTATATTGTTCCACTTAGAAAAACTATTTGAATTAGTAGCTCTACTGATACATGAGTGAAGAGGAGGTAGGAGAGAGTTATATGCTACACTGTCCACTCTCATTTACCTTAAACTTCGCCTCGATATTTTCACGTAATAAAAGCGGTGTTGAGTCTTACGAACTAACCCAGTACGTAAATGATACACTGAATAACGTCGAAAGTTCCACGGGGCGACGTGCGTGAGATAGAGCGACTAAAATGGATCTATAGTTCCATATACATCTAAATCTACGTAAGTTACATCACGGTATGTACAGGAGAGGACATCAGGTTCCATTATTACCTTCTCCCGTGTTCTTTTTGCAAATGACTTGTGGGAAGGACAGTTGTCAGTAAACCGACGTATGGCACCTATTTTTTTTCCTCTTTGCGGGCATTTTGCATGAGGTATGTGGTAGGAAGTAATACTCGCAACACTTTCACGCTTGCTGAAGGATCCATTGACAAAATTTGTAGTAGTCTGTTAATCTGCTCTCTCTCTCTCTCTCTCCTTCGTTAATCAAAACTTGTAACGGTCATAGATGACTGAGAAGTACTCGGCAACAGTCGAAAAAGTGTTTTATAGAAAGAATTTTTCACTCGTCAACGGAGTGTACGCTGATATGAAACTTCCTGGCAAACTAAAACTGTGTGCCGGACCGGGCCTCGAACGCGGGACCTCTGCTTTTCGCGGGATGTGCTTTACCAAATTTTTTGTGTTTTGTTGATCTCATTTTGTTCTGTATTGTTCGTTGAATTTGTTAGGTGCGGACGTCCGATGACACCCGTTCAGGTAGAAGCCTACGTTGATCCATTCACTCAGTCTTTTTATTGCAGAGGGTAGCTAACCCTCTGACCGAACACGCTGAGCTACCGTGCCGGCATCCAACTGAGCTATCCAAGCGTGAGCTACGATTCGCCCTCACAGCTGTACTTATGCCAGTACCTCATCTCCTACCTTCCAGACTTCACAAAAGCTCTCCTGCGAAACTTGTAGGACTACTCTTGGAAGAAACTGTACTGGCGAAAGTAAAGCTCTGAGGACGAGTCGTGAGTCATGCTTGGGTAGCTCAGTTGGGAAAAAAAAAACAAGATTGTTGGTAGAAGACTTGCTCGCTAAGGCAAAAGTCTCGGGCTCAAGCCCAGGTCCGGCAAATAGTTTTAATGTGCCAAGAAGTTTTAAGTGTTTTGTAAATTAGTTCTTTCATGAATCAAATGTATTTCCCTAGGACTCCTGAAATGAATCTCAACCTGTCGTCTGCTTTTCCTATCATTAGTTTTACGTGGCCATTCCACTTTAAATTGTTTCGGACGATTCCTCTTAGGTATTTTACGGTTGTTGCTGTTGATTGCCAGCCGCTGTGGCCGAGCGGTTCTAGGCGCTTCAGTCCGGGACTGCATGACAGCTACGGTCGCACGTTAGAATCCTGCCTCGGGCATGGATGTGTGTGATGTCCTTAGGTTAGTTAGGTTTAAGTAGTTCTAAGTTTTAGGGGACTGATGACCTCAGATGTTAAGTCCCATAGTACTTAGAGCCATTTGAACCATTTTTACTGTTCATTTTTAGCTAGTGGTGTAATCGACCAGTAATGTAATTGACCTCATCGTTTACTAATTTATAATAATTTTTATTATGTTCAGAGTCAACTGCCAGTTCCGGCACCAATACTAGATTTTCTGCAGGTATTTCTGCTTGTTTTTATGGTCTTATGACTTTACAATCTTCCTTTACATAAAAGAATCACTCTCACACGGCTTCCAAATCTGTCCATTAGATCATATATAAGTTCTGTAAACAGTGGCAGACCTATAATACTCCACTACGATACTTACGAAAATATCTTAACGTTTGCCGATTTCGCCTCATTAAGAACAACGTGTTCAATTTCATCTGTTAGGAAGTTCCGAATGCAGTCACAAATCTGGTTCGATAATCACTGAACTAGAATTTTGTCGACGGAAGGCAGCGCGGAACTGTACTGAATGCCTTCCGAAAGTCAAGGAACAGGGAATCATCACAGGCGCAGGCATATAACCATCAATCAGGGCGCAAGGTCGCGCGGATACCCCCGTCGGAGGTTGGGGTCCTCCCTCGGGCATGGGTGTGTGTGTTGTCACTAGCGTAATTTAGTTTAAGTTAGATTAAGTAGTGTGTAAGCCTAGGGACCGATGACATTAGCAGTTTGGTCCCATAGAAACTTACCACAAATTTCCAAATTCCAGGCCGCATTCCCGGGTTCGATTCCCGGCGGGGTCAGGGATTTTCTGTGCCTCGTGATGGCTGGGTGTTGTGTGATGTCCTTAGGCTAGTTAGGTTTAAGTAGTTCTAAGTTCTAGAGGACTGATGACCATTGCTGTTAAGTCCCATAGTGCTCAGAGCCATTTGAACTTCCAGGCCGCAAGGGAGGAGGCATCGACCTAAGCGCATGGAAAGACGCATCAACCTGATAGCAGTTGTCTATAGCGCTCTCCCAACATTAACTGAGTGGAATCCATGCTGATTTTTGTAAAGGAGACTTTTTTCCTAAAAAAAAAAAAATCACCGATGTAAGGTCTATAAATTATTTCCGGTTACCCCAAGGAAGTGTGATAGGACTGTTACTGTTTACAATGTATATAAATGGTCTAGTACACGTGTGGGCAAATAGCACCCGCGGACCACACGCGGCCCGCCTAGACAATCAGAAAATTCTGCCTTGAACCGAGTTTCCTTCTCCTGCACGACCGCAGATCTTCAATAGGACAGCCACGTCAGTACGCATGCACAGTGTAGGTACAATTCGTTCAAACCAAATAGAGAATACGCTCGGGGTCTGATGGGGGCGAGCGTAAAGGCATTTCCCATTTACACCCGCTCCCATCAGGCACCGCACCGAGTTACCAAGATGATTTGCGCGAATAGTACGATGCACTGCGCTTTTCGGATTGATGTCGGTTATTTTCTTGCTACCTGTGCAACAGTAAATATGTAAATGTTTAAATTCAGTGAAACCATCAATCTCTGAAACAACCAAAAATGAGTGAGGTATATAGAGCCCTAATGAACAATTGACCTTAATTGACCTTTCCTAAAGTACAATGTTAACTAATGAATGTTAATATTTTAAATAGTGCTGCCTTCCGCTAACATCTGTTTCCACAAAGAGGCCCCGAGCTACAACAATTGCCAACTCCTGATCTAGTAGAAAGCGTCGGAAGGTCGTTAAGACGCTCCGCAGATGATGAGGTTATCTACAAGGAAATAGCAACGCCAGAAGACAGTATATAATTGCAGAATGACCTGCAGAGGTGGCCCGCAGAGGACTGAAGAATGCCGCTCTGGCAGCTGACCCTGAACCTCTACAAATGTAACATATTGCGTATACATAAGAAACAATTGTACTACTGTACAACTACACTGTTCATGGCCAGTTGCTGGAAACAGTACATACCATAAAATATCCAGGAGTAACTACCCAGAGCGACCAAAGTGGAGTGACTACAGAAAACAAATAGTAGCAAAAGCAGATACCAGACTGAGCTTCATAGGAAGAATCTTAAGGGAAGAAAACTCATCCACAAAAGAAGTGACAAACAAGAAGTTTGTTCGACCGATCCTTCATACTACACCACTGGCCATGAAAATTGCTACACCAAGAAAAAATGCAGATGATAAACGGGTATTCATTGGACAAATATATTATACTAGAACTGACATGTGATTACATTTTCACACAATTTGGGTGCATAGATCCTGAGAAATCAGTATCCAGAACAACCACCTCTGGCCGTAATAACGGCCTTGATACGCCTGGGCATTGAGTCAAACAGAGCTTGGATGGCGTGTACAGGTACAGCTGCCCATGCAGCTTCAACACGATACCACAGTTCATCAAGTGTAATGACTGGCGTATTGTGACGAGCCAGTTGCTCGGCCGCCGTTGACCAGACGTTTTCAATTGGTGAGAGATTTGAAGAATGTGCTGGCCAGGGCAGCAGCGGGACATTTTCTGTATCCAGGAAGGTCCGTACAGGACCTGCAACATGCGGTTGTGCATTATCCTGCTTAAGTGTAGGGTTTCGCAGGGATCGAATGAAGGGTAGAGCCACGGATCGCAACACACCTTAAATATAACGTCCACTGTTCAAATTACTGTCAATGTGAACAAGAGGTGACCGAGACGTGTAACCAATGGCACCCCATACCATCACGCCGGGTTGACACGCCAATATGGCTATGACGAATACACGCCTCCAATGTGAGTTCACAGCGACGTCGTCAAACATCACGATGCTGTAAGTGACGTTTTGCCATTCGTGCACCCACGTTCGTCGTCGAGTACACCATCGCAGGCGTTCCTGTCTGTGATGCAGCGTCAAGGGTAACAGCAGCCATGGTCTCCGAGCTGATAGTCCACGCTGCTGGAAACGTCGTCGTACTGTTCGTGCAGATGGTTGTTGTCTTGCGAACCTCCCCATCTGTTGACTCGAGGCGTGGCTCCACGATCCATTACGGCCATGCGGATAAGATGCCTGCCATCTCGACTGCTAGTGATACGAGGCCGTTGGGATCCAGCACGGCGTTCCGTACGACCCTCCTGAACCTACCGATTCCATATTCTGCTAACAGTCATTGGATCTCGACCAACGCGAGCAGCAATGTCGCGATACGATAAACCGTAATCGCGATAGGCTACAATCCAACCTTTATCAAAGTTGGAAACGTGATGGTACGCATTTCTTCTCCTCATACGAGGCATCACAACAATGTTTCACCAGGCAACGCCGGTCAACTGCTGTTTGTGTATGAGAAATCGGTTGGAAACTTTCTTCATGTCAGTACGTTGTAGGTGTCTCCACCGGCGCCAACCTTGTGTGAATGCTCTGAAAAGCTAATCATTTGCATATCACAGCATCTTCTTCCTGCCGGTTAAATTTCGCGTCTGTAGCACGTCGTCTTCGTGGTGTAGCAATTTTAATGGCCAGTAGTGTATTTGTCAGTCTGGGATCCCTGCCAGGTAGGACTGATAGAAGAAATGGAGAGGATCTAACGAAGGGCGGCTCGTTTCGTTACGGGATCGTTTAATTGGTGCGAGAAGGTTACAGAGATTCTCAACGAACTCCAGTGGTAGACACTACAAGAGAGGCATTGTGCATCACAGAGAGGTTTACAACTGAAACGACCACGATGAAAAATTCCATAAATTAAAGCTAATACTGTGTTTTACAGACGAGCATCCTTCCCACGCGCCATTCCCGAGTGCAACAGGGAAGGTGGGATTAGCTAGTGGTATCAGGAGTACCTTAAGCGACGCACTGTCAGATGGCCTGCCGAGTATTGATGTATATATAATTATATACAAGAATCACTTGCCATCATTTCTAATCTTTGAGCAATGGAGGACTTGAATTGTATGACCTGAGTGAATCTAGCGTATTGTGAGGTAATTGTCCTGTGAGAGGGTAACGAATTCTTATTAAGAACGGAAGTCAGGATACGCAAGCAACATTTTCAGAAGCTTGGTCCTTAAACATTGATACCACCATTTAATGTGTCTTTCCGATTGGTGAGTAATACATGTGGACTATCACCACATAGAAGCGAATTACATAAGCGTTGACGCACTTCTTCGTTCGATGATGTGCGCATATAACAGAGCCATGTAGCTGCCCTCGCCGCGTCAACTACACTGTAGCAAAATGGAAACAAACATCGTTATTCGTAAGTGACGTAACAATTTCAGTTCCTCTGTGATAAAGACATGGATATATAACTATGCGTTTTAATAGCAATCTCCATGAACCTTAAAATGTATGAAATGAAATGCTCGTCTCAGCGTATAAAACCATTCCTGCAGCAACACTTTACGGACATATTTTAACCGAGATCTTTTGTGGTCAGGATCTTCCTGCAGCTAACAAGTTGAATAAAATAAACTATTCACATCATGTCATGCAGTATACGTAATTGATTTTAAATGAGACCCAACGCAAGGGTTGCTCCCTGCCGCCGTTGGATAAGCAGCTGCCAGCAGCAAGTCGTATATTCCTAGCTCACTTATTTGTTACATAGTTTAATTCTTAATTTCTTTGCGTGTTTTTGGTACTTGCATTGTTTAATTCATAAATTTCGGGCGTATTATAGTATCTGAGAGTGTAGCATCGCGTTTTAGTACCTGAATAGTGTAAAATCGCGTAGTCTCCTTCCGCCGACGAGCAGTGTGTCAGCAGTGGGCAAGTAGCAGCATTACTGCATCTATTAGGCAATCTTGTATTTTAATAACCGTTTAAATTTTGTGTCGAACTGTTTGTGCTCTCTGTAGATTAGTTCAGACGTTCTTTGCTCAACAGTTTTTAGCATGGATAGGGACTGCAACTGCTGTGTCCGGATGCAGGCTGAGTTGGCATCCCTTCGCTCCCAGCTTCAGGCAGTGTTGGCTTCGGCCACACAGCTTGAGGCTGTTGCCACTGTGGGGGTCCGGATGGGGGTTTGTCGAGGACGGCCAGCTCGTCCCACGCATTCCCCGATCGGAGTACGACTGTGGCTGCCCGGGATACTGCCCACATTGAGGCTGATCCCTCACCTGTGGTAGAGTGGGAGGTCGTCTCGAGGTGTGGCAGGGGGCGAAAGACATTCCGGAGGGCTGAACGGAAGGCCTCTCCAGTTTGTCTGACGAACCGGTTTCAGGCTCTGTCTCAGGCTGATACTGATCTTCGGCAGGACATAGCTGCTTGTCCTGTTCCAGAGGTTGCCCCTCAGTCTGCAAGATCCGGGCGGTCGCAGAGGGTGGGCTTGCTGGTAGTTGGGAGCTCCAACGTCAGGCGCGTAATGGGGCCCCTTAGGGATATGGCAGCAAGAGAGAGGAAGAAAACCAATGTGCACTCCGTGTGCATACCGGGGGGAGTCATTCCAGATGTGGAAAGGGTCTTTCCGGATGCCATGAAGGGTACAGGGTGCACCCATCTGCAGATGGTCGCTCATGTCGGCACCAATGATGTGTGTCGCTATGGATCGGAGGAAATCCTCTCTGGCTTCCGGCGGCTAACTGATTTGGTGAAAACTGCCAGTCTCGCTAGCGGGATGAAAGCAGAGCTCACCATCTGCAGCATCGTCGACAGGACTGACTGCGGACCTTTGGTACAGAGCCGAGTGGAGGGTCTGAATCAGAGGCTGAGACGGTTCTGCGACCGTGTGGGCTGCAGATTCCTCGACTTGCGCCATAGGGTGGTGGGGTTTCGGGTTCCGCTGGATAAGTCAGGAGTCCACTACACGAAGCAAGCGGCTACACGGGTAGCAGGGGTTGTGTGGCATGGACTGGGCGGTTTTTTAGGTTAGATGGCCTCGGGCAAGTACAGGAAGGGCAACAGCCTCAAAGGGTGCGGGGTAAAGCCAGGACATCCGGGGACTAAGCAGCAATCGGTATTGTAATTGTAAACTGTCGAAGCTGCATTGGTAAATTACCGGAACTTCAAGCGCTGATAGAAAGCACCGAAGCTGAAATCGTTATAAGTACAGAAAGCTGGCTGAAGCGAGAGACAAATTCTGCCGAAATTTTTACAAAGGCACATACGGTGTTTAGAAAGGATAGATTGCATGCAACCGGTGGTGGCGTGTTTGTCGCTGTTAGTAGTAGTTTATCCTGTAGTGAAGTGGATAGTTCCTGTGAATTATTATGGGTGGAGGTTACACTCAACAACCGAGCTAGGTTAATAGTTGGCCCCTTTTACCGACCTCCCGACTCAGCAGCATTAGTGGCAGAACAACAGAGAAAATTTGGAATACATTTCACATAAATTTTCTCAGCACGTTATAGTCTTAGGTGGAGATTTCAATTTACCAGATATAGACTGGGACACTCAGATGTTTAGGACGGGTGGTATGGACAGAGCATCGAATGACATTATACTGAGTGCACTATCCGAAAATTACCTCGAGCAATTAAACAAAGAACCGACTCATGGAGATAATATCTTGGACCTACTGATAACAAACAGACCCGAACTTTTCGACTCTGTAAGTGCAGAACAGGGAATCAGTGATCATAAGGCCGTTGCAGCATCCCTGAATATGGAAGTTAATAGGAATATAAAAAAATGGAGGAAGGTTTATCTGTTTAGCAAGAGTAATAGAAGGCAGATTTCAGACTACCTAACAGATCAAAACGAAAATTTCTGTTCCGACACTGGCAATGTTGAGTGTTTATGGAAAAAGTTCAAGGCAATCGTAAAATGCGTTTTAGACAGGTACGTGCCGAGTAAAACTGTGAGGGACGGGAAAAACCCACCGTGGTTCAACAACAAAGTTAGGAAACTACTGCGAAAGCAAAGAGAGCTTCACTCCAAGTTTAAACGCAACCAAAACCTCTCAGACAAACAGAAGCTAAACGATATCAAATTTAGTGTAAGGAGGGCTATGCGTGAAGCGTGCAGTGAATTCGAAAGTAAAACACTATGTACCGACTTGGCAGAAAAGCCTAGGAAGTTCTGGTCTTACGTTAAATCAGTAAGTGGCTCGAAACAGCATATCCAGACACTCCGGGATGATGCTGGAATTGAAACAGAGGATGACACGCGTAAAGCTGGAATACTAAACACCTTTTTCCATAACTGTTTCACAGAGGAAGACCGCACTGCAGTTCCTTCTCTAAATCCTCGCACAAACGAAAAAATGGCTGACATCTAAATATGTGTCCAAGGAATAGAAAAGCAACTGGAATCACTCAACAGAGGAAAGTCCACTGGACCTGACGGGATACCAATTCGATTCTACACAGAGTACGCGAAAGAACTTGCCCCCCCTTCTAACAGCCGTGTACAGCAAGTCTCTAGAGGAACGGAAGGTTCCAAATGATTGGAAAAGAGCACAGGTAGTCCCAGTCTTCAAGAAGGGTCGTATAGCAGATGCGCAAAACTATAGACCTATATCTCTGACGTCGATCTGTTGTAGAATTTTAAAACATGTTTTTTGCTCGAGTATCACGTCGTTTTTGTAAACCCAGAATCTACTATGTAGGAATCAACATGGATTCCGGAAACAGCGATCGTGTGAGACCCAACTCGCTTTATTTGTTCATGAGACCCAGAAAACATTAGATGCAGGCTCCCAGGAAGATGCTATTTTCCTTGACTTCCGGAAGGCGTTCGGTACAGTTCCGCACTGTCGCCTGATAAACAAAGTAAGAGCCTACGGAATTTCAGAGCAGCTGTGTGGCTGGATTGAAGAGTTTTTAGCAAACAGAACACAGTATGTTGTTCTCAATGGAGAGACGTCTACAGACGTTCAGGTAACCTCTGGCGCGACAGAGGGGAGTGTTATGGGACCATTGCTTTTCACAATATATATAAATGACCTAGTAGATAGTGTCGGAAATTCCATGCGGCTTTTCGCGGATGATTCTGTAGTATACAGAGAAGTTGCAGCATTAGAAAGTTGTAGCGAAATGCAGGAAGATCTGCAGCGGATAGGCACTTGGTGCAGGGAGTGGCAACTGACCCTTAACATAGATAAATGCGAATACATAGAAAGAAGGATCCTTTATTGTATGATTATACGATAGCGGAACAAACACTGGTAGCACTTACTTCTGTAAAATATCTGGGAGTATGCGTGCGGAACGATTTGAAGTGGAATGATCATATAAAATTAATTGTTGGTAAGGCGGGTACCAGGTTGAGATTCATTGGGAGAGTCCTTAGAAAACGTAGTCCATCAACAAAGGAGGTGGCTTACAAAACACTCGTTCGACCTATACTTGAGTATTGCTCATCAGTGTGGGATCTGTACCAGATGGGATTGACGGAGGAGATAGAGAAGATCCAAAGAAGAGCGCCGCGTTTCGTCACAGGGTTATTTGGTAACCGTGATAGCGTTACGGAGATGTTTAGCAGACTCAAGTGGCAGACTCTGCAAGAGAGGCGCTCTGCATCGCGGTGTAGCTTGCTTGCCAGGTTTCGAGAGGGTGCGTTTCTGGATGAGGTATCGAATATATTGCTTCCCCCTATTTATACCTACTGAGGAGATCACGAATGCAAAATTAGAGAGATTCGAGCGCGCACGGAGGCTTTCAGACAGTCGATCTTCCCGCGAACCATACGCGACTGGAGCAAAAAGGGAGGTAATGACAGTGGGGCGTAAAGTGCCCTCCGCCACACACCGTTGGGTGGCTTGCGGAGTAGAAATGTAGACGTAGATGTAGAACGGTGACTCAAATTCACCAAAATTTTCCCGGTCGTTCAGGGCTGCACATTATTCTACAGGAAAGATACGCTAACTGATAAAATATTAATTCCTCTGTTTTATTTGTGACAGATTAGTTAGGAATAGCCATGTACAATAGTTATGTTTTTTTATCTAAGAATTTTAAATGAAATAAAATAAAACAAATTATTTTCTAGTAAGCTGATTGCTGTATTCATAATTTTAGTCGTGTAATTTTTAGCTGCCATACCATTCCGATTCTGGTTTCTCAGCTTTATCTGATCGCTTTCATCGTTGCTCCAGCGTTACCAGACGGATTGTGGGATATGTTGATGTATATTTCCTTTCCACAAAATGCAGAGTATTCGTGTCTTCCTTTTAAATCATGATGTTTGCTTACATATAACAACTACGGATGAATAACTGGTCGACGTAATCCGACGTAATCTTATTTCAAATATTGCTGAGGATAAGAACAGTTTTTCCGCGGGGCTATAATGTTCTGCAGATTTTCATCGCAAACTCGTTTTTGCTAGCTCAAAGTGGTTTCCTTAGCACGTGATTTGCCTATATTGCCTGTTTTATTTGTTATGTGCCGTGTTTTCCTTTTCAGCCCTTCCATCCATTTTTCCTTCCTAATCCAGAACCAGTCTTCGTTCCTCAATATTATTAGACAAATACAAAAAGTTTAGCACGAAGTTCTGAATCTGGATGACGTCGTCTCAATGAGCTGATGTCAACCCCAAAATTTTATGAGGACACTTTAATGCCCCCACTGAAAGATAGAAAAATTTTGACCTGAACAAATAACTACAAATAACTTTCGTATTGAAAGTGTCTTACTGAATCATGTTATCATAACAAATTTCAGCTGCTTCGGTTACTTATATCCCATATACTACTTCAGTTTTCTGTTCCTTCAGCCAGTGGGAAAACATGGCAAGTTGTCAACATTGCTCCAGAATAAACTGATTCTCAAGAACATCTTTAAAGCATGAAGGGCAGAAGGGTTTTACAAGAACCTCGTGGATCCGAAAAAAATTATATTTCAATCTCTAAACTGTGAAACAGTTTATGAAACCCTTGCAAAAGACGGAGGATCTTTGAAGCGTCTGTCAGACGTTTCCTCATTTATCAGAAGTGAAACTGAAAGATGACGGGTTTGTTTGACCTGATATTAGAAAAAAAAATTATGTTTCAACTTTTGATTGAGTATAACTGTGAGTGAGCCGGATAGCCGGAGTTGACAACTATTTTGCAGTCCTGGAGGGAACTTATTTTGGAGATGGGAGCAAGGCACTGGAACATCGTTAGACCAAGTGCATTGATTTACAAGGAGACTAAATTGAAAAATAAAAAAAGTTTCACTGATGGAAGTACTTTTTTTCTATTCCGTTACGAGAACTTTTCAAACCACCCTCATATTTGATCTCTAAGAGGACACACTTTAACATTCCTTAAAAATTTCATTACAGCCGACTACGTTCTCCTTTTATCGTTGTTAGTTATTGTCCCCAAAATTCGCTTCCATACATATTAGAATACGGGTGGCCAGTACTTAGTAAAATTTTTGCATTTCGTATCCTTTCTCATCTTGACACCCAGTGTTGCGTGTATCAAGCTGCATATTTCTTGAAATTTATTTAAATTGTTTTTATATAGTTTTCACACTCGTATCTAATAACACAGCATGTAATATCCATTCTATTGGTTATCCATTGAATACTACCGTACTTTGAAATGAACTGGAAATTTTCCCTATTTCCTCAAATTTTTAGGTCACAGTTCTTACATATTTGATTTAGGATGGAGATTATTATCTCACTTCTGAATGATTATTTGGTCACGACAAACAGAAGAGTATTTATGTGTTTGTCTGTCGTGGTATTAATCTTATACCTTGCGTAACCTCATTTTTCCATTGTACAACAATGTCGTCTAAATACACACTAAACATAATAGGTGAAAGGCAACATTCCTGCTGCCCTCTCTGTTGGTCTTTATTGCTGCTATCTTCACATTCCAAGTATTTATTACAATTTCTTTGTGCTGATATCAAGTCTTTCATACTTGCAATAAATGTCTCGGATACCCTCATTCTCCCATAGTGTCAAAACAATTTTCATAATCTATGAAAGTGATTTGAGTGACCAGGTTGTATTCTCATCGTTTTTCAGTTAAATAGCTTGCCAAAGTAGGTAATACTGTCATTATAACATCGTCACTTTCTGAAGCCATCTTGTTCCTCATTTAGGAGTGTATCAGTTTTGCGTCTCAGTTTATTTTAACTAATTGTTGCGAAGAGTTTGTAAGTAGTGTTTAGTGGTCTTATTCCTCCACAGTTCTCACAGACATTTGTTCCTCCTTTATGGCAGCGGTGTATCATGTCAGATGTCTTTCACGTTTCAGGTACCACCCTCGTCTACCAGCATTCGTTCTAGAGGTGGTACAGCCTCAGTTATGAATTGGATCTTCCGTACTTAACGAGTTCTACATTGATTCCATCAGATTCTGTTATAGTTGTTATCATTATTACTATTAATTGTATTTCACACTATGACCATTGTGCAACTTTCATTGCAGCGGTCAGTACATACAATAAATTCTACATCGCACAAAGACGAAAAGGAAGAGGAAAGTATTTTTAGATTCAGGGCAAGATAGGACAGACTGCGTATACATAAACGAATGAAAGTAGTAAGCAAACCAGCAAACCATTACTAAGAGTATAATTACGTTAATTGTAAACAATTTGAAATGACTGATGGTTTACAGTGTTGCATTAAAGGAACCTGTGAGAAGACCGATAAATGATAAGTATCAAATATTCTTTGTGGTCAGTTTGAAATCTTCCATACTTGTCATACAGACATTTTATAGAAGTCGTTTGTGGACGAACTCTGGCTTGAGACGATGACAGGAAGGATTGACACGGCAAGTGCCATTGATTCTTAATCTGCAGTATACTTTCTAAGGTTCTCGTAGTACCTGCTTTGTATACTTCGATTAAGCTGAACAGCTGCGTCAGAGAGCAGAGCAGGTATCAAGTTTTCGATGAAATTCGCTTATTATATTCATCTAACTGTAGATTTAAAACTGTAGGTCAACAATGACTGAAAATATTTATTTACAACACTAAATGCAAAATACAGTTGTGTTCCTATCGTTTCATTTTTAACATTAATATATTTCTGTGATGACGGCTCGCCTGAACAGTGAAGTAGCGACTGCCGAAGAATGTTGCAGATGCTTGTATCTGTCCCAGAAGGTGGGACGATGTTTCTTGTCCTCCTTTGAAGATATTCTTGGCACGTAACAGTAACAACAAAATTTGTTTTACTTAACACTTGGTGATATGGTTTTTGTGTGTGTGAAATCGTGGAAGCGTAAATATACGGACTGCCGCAGCTTTAGCGTTCCGACGTTGAAGAAAAGCTGCGCTCATGCGATGACTCACAGCATACGTCACTTTCAGTAAATTATGTAGATATGTACGGAAATTCCAGTGGCTTCATTCCGATGCCAGATGTTGTCAGTATGTGTCACAGAACGGGTTGAGAGTTTGGCCTTAGCGTTTAGCCTTGTGGAAGGGTAATTAACACGTGGTTAAAAGCACTTGCCTCAATTTATGTTATACATCTTACAGCACGAACTCTGCGAAGGACATGACGGATTAACACTCGGTAAGTATTTAGAGGAAAAGGTCACTTGGCGATAGCTGGAGTTCCTTATGAGGTTCTGCAGACTCTGGTGATCGCTGGTCCTCATTAACCTCTAAGAAAAAAAAAAAAAAAAAAAAAAACACACACACACACACACACACACACACACACACACACACACACACACCGACAAGACCTGTGGAACCGTGACACTTAAGCGAGTACCGTAATGAAACTAGTAACTGGAGTTATTAAGCTGCTAAGCTGTTTCTATTAACCTAGAAGGGGTTTTTATATCTTAATTTCAGAGCTTATGGCTCTTTTAGCTCTTCAGTTGAGTTGGCCTCACAAGGGCTAGGTGCACCCTGCTGGTCATCCAACCACGTGCTAGTCAACACGGACAGCGCTTAACTTCCATGATCTGACGGATACTGGTGTTACCGCTGCGGCAAGGCCGTTGGCTGACTTTATATAAGTTTATTTAAAAACATTCTTATTGATTTTTTTATGCACCATGTAATAAAAAAACTCCATTTTGAACTAATTGTGGGTGCAGCACTGTAATGGTTTTTTATTTACGTGACCATTACGGCACCATTGCGAAGTAACAGACATATTTTTGTGACAATATTCACATTTGGTTTTATTAATGTAAAGGTACTCCGATGTATCGATATATTACAGTGATATGGTTTTGTGTGTATTCATTTCTGTGAGACTGTCATAATCTTTCACTTACTTGTAACCGTTTTGGCGCGAATGCGCACAGAGCAGGCTATCTTTGTTTCACTTTGCAGAAGTTAAGTTGTTATTTCACCTTGTAAAAGAACAGTCAAGTCTTGTGTTTGGTTAAAGTGGAAATTAAATATATGAAGATTGATACACAACTGTTTTCTTGATGATGTGACAATTAAGAAGGAGTATATGTGAATTTACAAGAAGTTTAATAAAAATGTGGATCGTGAACACCAAGACAAAAATTATTTCTACCATACCATTGTTCTGATCTGCGATTGTTTGATCGTTAAGAATTTTCTGAAACACGCATTTGTTGGGTCTTCAAATATAGCTAAAATACAGATATGGATCTTCTAGAAGTCAAAGTGGAATAACCCTAGAATCAACAAGATGAGCCATAACAACTTGGACGAAATCTACGTGGTAATCCATTCAGATACGTGCCAAAATTAATGATTTTTTTACAGTGACTTCATTATTTCCATTCTGACAATACCATCCACAGTCAATAACTTTGTTGTTGTCCGATAAAGCGAACATATGCTGCGTGAGAAACATTATTAATCTGACTTCTAACCTACCGTGCAAGTGGTGGTATTGTAAGAAGCACGTACTTATTGCGGTGTTTGAAACGAACTAGTTTTTATTTTTGAAATGGCTGTAAGTGACTGAAAAACGCAAAGTACAGTGAAAACAGTAACGCCTATCGAGAAAATAAAAGCATGTTTTTACTACTGGACACCGCTTGCTTCAGTTATTCCAAATTAGTTAACACGTCCTGTGAATCTTCATTTTCTGGAGAGTTACCCTGGGTCATAAGATACATTTTTAGGTATTCCGTTTTCAGAGATCTACAGGTGCAGCCGTGAATAGTTTCGTACCAGGAAAAGCCCCTTCCACATCTGAGGACGTCGCAGAAGCATTGTGAAGACGGCGATATCACCGAAGGCTAGCACTGTACTGACTATACCTTCACACAGTTTACAAACTAGTATTTCCCCGTCAGTGCCGAAGGAGTTCTCTCCAAAATCACTACCAAAACCTGGCGACTTCATGTTGTTGGAACCAGTGGCGGACACAGAGAAACCTCAGGGAGGGGACTCTGAAGATATCTTGAGCTACCTTTACTTTTACCGTAATAAAAAACAATCAAGTCACATGCACAGTTAAAGAAAGTTTTATTTAAACTGATTATATACATATACAAAACAATGCCATCTTATGATATAAAAAGTTACAATTGTGGTTCTCTTCCTTAAATGATGGATTCTATGCGCCAATTCTTCCAGCAAAATTGGATACTTACATCGTCAATAGTACAATGTCACGGTGAGTGTTCTACAGAGCTAAGCCATTAAGTTGATCCTCCTTCACTGTCGACCTCAGCCATGTCTTTGTTCGCCGCAATGTTGGAAATCTGCATTCTACTGTAGCAATAGATGCAGGTAGACAAGCAAATATTTTGTACAGCATGTGCGAAGTAGGATAGTCAGATCTGGGACAAACAGATAACGCTTGCATAACAGAATCACGATCATTAAGGGTGCTTATGCTCGTTTGCTTGTATTGAAGAATCTCTCCCATTAGTCTCTTTTTAATCCCAAAGAGTGATTCTTCTTCAAAGAACGGTAGTTCAATTAACCACTGATTCAGTTTATGTGCCAGATTATTACCGTCATGTTTCACAGTCAACTGATCACTCTCACTCTTGGCTAATCTTCACACTTGCACTTGCTACAACTAGGGCTTTTTACTTATTCATTCTTCAGTCTTAATATTTCTGTTTCTGAATGTAAACTAGCTTCCTATTCGGCGAATAGTCCGTATCTATAATGCTAAGTATCGAAGGTTCTCTGTACAAGAAAACAGTAGAATATTCGCGACTTTTCTCGAACAAATGCCAGACAGAATGACGTATCAAAATTACTAGAATGGCCGTGACTTTTCTCGTACGTATGTGTTAGCTGCCTACGTGCCAGACAAAAACGTATAAAATACGATGACGAGAACGCGCATCCTACCATGGAAAGTACAAACACTCGATAACTCGATTCAGTCGAGTCGACTGACGAAACAAACGGTGCGGGCTGACTGGCGGGGACGGCGCGGGTGGTAATGCGGGTGCTCCCGCGAGGGGGAGGGGGGCGGGCGCGCCCCGCGGGCCCCCAGTATGTGTCCGCCACTGGATGGAGCACTTTCGGCATGTTGAACCAGACAGAGTTCGTAATCAAACTAAGTGGTGTAACCACGTGTGCGATGTTCATTACGTCAGTAGCCGCCTTTGTTGACGTCGAGAGCATTTTGTCAACCCAGTTCAAAAATATCTTACATCAGCGGACCAACTAGTGCGTTACGCTGCTTGTCTGCTATAGTGTTGATAAGCTTTGCAGTAATTGTTGTGTTTATTTGTGACAACATTACCTGAAACACGTCAAGTGACCAACATTTTCATGTTTTTATTCTCGTGTTCGTTGAGACACGACTAACTGACGCATTTCTGGTAACAGTTGGCCGAAATATTACAAATTATGACAAAAGTTGCCCGAAATATGACCTATTACTAAAAAGCTGTGAATGATTTGATACACACAATAAAAATTCATTTTTCAATACTACCATACCTGGATTCTCACACAAATTGTTATAAAATTTACCCTAAAGTTGGGGAACGATACGACTTGTCATTAAAATCTGGGCCCTAGTGATCACAAACTCCTCCAGGGATATTTGCGTGCTACCTACATCGATACCGGCAAGTTATTGGCCCCAGGAAATCCAAGACCGTATCAAAATCTCTGCAGTAGTTACTCACACTAGCTAGACATATAAAAAGGAGAGAGTGGTACACTTACTTTTATGTATGTTGAGTGAAAGAAGATTTAATGAAACATTTTTTTATTTACTTACGAAAACATGACTACAACTTACATTTTATGTTTGTATTCAATAATGTTCATCTATCATGCTTTTAACGGATGACGAATGCAATGTACGTTCAAAGGGCAAAAGAACTTTTTTATATGATATAATCACAATTTAACAAATTCCAGATTTTTTGCTTTACTTTTACTGTGAAACCTTGCTTCTTGCCAAATTTCGTGATTCTAGTTCAACGGGAAGCACCTAGATGTTTTGATGAGTGAGTTTCCAGTGTCTAAATTGTGACATAAATGGCCGTGTCTTTTGATTGAAGTGACTTAGAAGTATACAATTTTTACAGCTCCAAGTAACCGTAGATCTTAATATGTGACATAAATTTCAACTTGATACGACTACTCATTGCTGAGGAAAAGGGTTCTGAACAGTCCGACAGACAGACTGACGGACAACAAAGAGATCATATAAGGGTTCCATTTTGACAGAGTGAGGCACTGAACCCTAACAAAGTTGCATAACTAATTTTTTGTCTGTAGGTGCACGTGGCCATCGGGTAGTCTTTACAAGAAAATGTACTTTTTCCCAACAGGATCTTCAGGAAATCTTCCATAAACCGTGGTTGTTTTAAAATCATTGGATTAAGATACGGAAAGTTGAGTTACTGTATTCAACGAATGCAAAAAAATGTTCGGAAAATTACGTCAGAAAGAGTTCTTGATGAATTCGTAAGGACAACGCACCGAAGCTCAATATGATGCTCATTATAAAATTTGATCAAAATTTATTGGTTAGAGTAAATTATATATTGTTTAGTAGATTAAACGGCATATGACAACTGTCAACTTGACAAGAGATTTCAGCATATCTTTAACTCAGTTTTTCCACGTACAGAGAACGAAGAGTTTTATAATTATTCGGAAGTGTTTCGATTGGCAAAACTAACATGATGCTCCCTTTGCAGTTGCGTGGCCGTGTGGTTATGTGTCGAAATCAGCCAATCCTTTATTAAAAACTTGTGAGAAGACTAGGTCTATAAGAAAGAGACTAAGCCTTTGAACATTGAACATCTTACTAACATTCGAATAGAACATATTTAACTCATTGAATACACCTAGTATGTTGCGACAAGCATGGAGAGCTGCATCAAACCAGTCTCAGGACTAAAGACCACAACAACAACAACATGTTCCGACACAGCGACTCTAATTTTTTCCCTCTACTCCTCTCTCTCTATAAGCTTATATTAAACACTTATTGAGCCAAATATACACCAGTATTCAATAATAGAACTTTATGCGAATTTTTAAAATTGATGGTGACTCTATTTCACCCGTAGGTCGATGGACCGTGATGGTTGCGTTTTGACATGCTGTAAAATGTCTTGACTTCCTTTTCTTGTACGGCAACAATTAAAATATTTCGTTTCAGACCAAACCATTTTACTAATTTACTCTTGATCAGCAGTTAAATTGTATTAATGTGAAATTGCGTAGGCAGGGGCAAAGCGTCGCACGGGGAAAAGCCACGAATCAGTGTTTTTCCTACTTGTGAGTGTAATGTGACAGCCCTGCATCTTCAGTTGAAAGCTTTCGTGGTGGGAGAGTCAGGTGTGGTGTGTTGAAACTACTTTATTTAAATGTGTATGTGTGTCTGTATTTAAATTGCTGAATGACTGAGAAGATGAAACTTCTGTGTTATTTGCTTCAGAAACAGCTTTGTAAAACTGAACACTGAGAGCCTACTTTCTCTTTACTTTTCCTTATCATGTCAACACTGACCTACAATATTCAAGCGCAACGCAATCTCACTGCTCAAAAAAATTACAACCTGGTTTCAAATAATTAATTCAAAAGAAAAGCCCTGACTAAAAAAAAAAATCTTGACAATAATCTATACATTTCGTGAAGCACTTACCTCACAAAAATCTTCATTACGCGATCTACTGCAGTACAGCGAGCGTCAATAATGCCAGCTAAATAAAAGATTATAACTACTAAAGCCACTAACTACTAATAGGCATGTGGTTATCAAAGGAAAGACATTGTTGCAAACCAAATAACGTATTTTTTACCTTAACAATGTGACATCCAGTTCAAGCACGTATATAAATCGTCTTTGACATGCAGTACAAAGATGTATAATCGTGAATAATTTTCAGTCTCCAAGTCGGATACTTCCAGATCGTTAGCCTACGCTAACACTTCAGACCTCTACCCTCCATCAATGCTAACTTCTCACATTTAACATACATCACTGCTGGTTGTTCACCAACTGCCCAACAGTTCTTCCATCACTGCTGGGGACTAGCTTCCAATTGTCCAACACTATTGGCGATTAACTTCCAACAATGAGTCCAACCAGCCACAGAGTCTCTTACAAAGAAAGTGCAGCCAGAGTTCCAGGGCAAAGCGCTACACAGGGCTGCCAACACAGAAGCTGCCCGCTTACAGTGTTAGTAGTTTGTGCTTTGAAGCTTTCGATATATGAGGTTAGTTTTTCTGGAATTTTCGATCTAAGTATCTACCGTGTAATTGTTGGGTATCTGTGTGCAGCAACAAAATACCGAATATTTACCAATAGCTCGTACGTAAGTACATAGCATAACTCACGCTTCATGCTTTGTTGTTAGTTTAACAAGTTGCCATATACGGCACCTGATACTACAATTTCAGAAATCAGCGCCACGTGGGCTAACAACGATGTTCGGAAAATGTCCACGTGCGAGCTTTTGCCACAAAACATTTGTGTTTTCTTTCTTCAGATTTAATACTGAACACTTTGGTGTATTTAATATATTTAATGGATCATACTTTATCTCACTATTTCACATCGACTGATTCAGTATTAATAAGAGTAATTCAACTTCATGTTACAGAAACTACGAGAGAAAAGTGTCCTCGGTGCCATTATCACTAAAACGTTAGAGGAGGCTTCGAAGCTAATAGAAAATGGATCTTACAGCGCAGCTGAAAGGCTTACGTAAAAGACTTAAGCCAGGCTATGTCGCATCAGCGGTGTGCTTCCTGTATCAATCTGGATGCTATGTTTTGTGGTATTACGCTTAACACTTGCGACGTATCAGCGTACCAGTTTGCCGAAAGTAATGGCGTAATCCACCCGTTTAATAAAGAAAGCCAAGTTGTAAGAGAAGACTGGGATCGCTCATTCATTGCTTGTCATAATTTGAGGCAACAGGAGAAAATCAGAATCGCGATGTTAATAGGGTTCGAAAAAGCACAAATGGTACATTTCTTATCAACTTCGAAACTTAGCAATTTAAATGTAATTTTTCCCCTTACGAGCCTATAATGAATACGAAATAGAAATACAAACTGTGCCGGGAAAAACGCAGGAAAGTCTGTGTTTCCTTGTGTTAAAAAGATTTGGTAAAATTAGTGATATGTTCGTGCAATGTTTTGATGTTTCATACGATCGCTATGACTGAGACAGTGATGATGATGATTGTGATGATTTTGATACAGTGAAACATTAAACAAGTTCATAATAACAGTACCTAAATAGTACTGTAATTTCCTTTAGTCTGTTGTAATTTTAATATTTCCTTTTTGTGTACAGTTTTGTGCCATAACACTAGGATGTTTACCCCAGGCCTGGGCCAAAGATCCATATCCTTCATTTGCAACATTTTGTTAAATATAATTGTAGTAATCGTACAAGCAATCTTCAGCTTATGGTATCGGATGAAGTATGATCATAGGTGTATTGTGTATACACTCCTGGAAATGGAAAAAAGAACACATTGACACCGGTGTGTCAGACCCACCACACTTGCTCCGGACACTGCGAGAGGGCTGTACAAGCAATGATCACATGCACGGCACAGCGGACACACCAGGAACCGCGGTGTTGGCCGTCGAATGGCGCTAGCTGCGCAGCATTTGTGCACCGCCGCCGTCAGTGTCAGCCAGTTTGCCGTGGCATAGGGAGCTCCATCGCAGTCTTTAACACTGGTAGCATGCCGCGACAGCGTGGACGTGAACCGTATGTGCAGTTGACGGTCTTTGAGCGAGGGCGTGTAGTGGGCATGCGGGAGGCCGGGTGGACGTACCGCCGAATTGCTCAACACGTGGGGCGTGAGGTCTCCACAGTACATCGATGTTGTCGCCAGTGGTCGGCGGAAGTGCACGTGCCCGTCGACCTGGGACCGGACCGCAGCGACGCACGGATGGACGCCAAGACCGTAGGATCCTACGCAGTGCCGTAGGGGACCGCACCGCCACTTCCCAGCAAATTAGGGACACTGTTGCTCCTGGGGTATCGGCGAGGACCATTCGCAACCGTCTCCATGAAGCTGGGCTACGGTCCCGCACACCGTTAGGCCGACTTCCGCTCACGCCCCAACTTCGTGCAGCCCGCCTCCAGTGGTGTCGCGACAGGCGTGAATGGAGGGACGAATGGAGACGTGTCGTCTTCAGCGATGAGAGTCGCTTCTGCCTTGGTGCCAATGATGGTCGTATGCGTGTTTGGCGCCGTGCAGGTGAGCGCCACAATCAGGACTGCATAGACCGAGGCACACAGGGCCAACACCCGGCATCATGGTGTGGGGAGCGATCTCCTACACTGGCCGTACACCACTGGTGATCGTCGAGGGGACACTGAATAGTGCACGGTACATCCAAACCGTCATCGAACCCATCGTTCTACCATTCCTAGACCGGCAAGGGAACTTGCTGTTCCAACAGGACAATGCACGTCCGCATGTATCCCGTGCCACCCAACGTGCTCTAGAAGGTGTAAGTCAACTACCCTGGCCAGCAAGATCTCCGGATCTGTCCCCCATTGAGCATGTTTGGAATTGGATGAAGCGTCGTCTCACGCGGTCTGCACGTCCAGCACGAACGCTGGTCCAACTGAGGCGCCAGGTGGAAATGGCATGGCAAGCCGTTCCACAGGACGACATCCAGCATCTCTACGATCGTCTCCATGGGAGAATAGCAGCCTGCATTGCTGCGAAAGGTGGATATACACTGTACTAGTGCCGACATTGTGCATGCTCTGTTGCCTGTGTCTATGTGCCTGTGGTTCTGTCAGTGTGATCATGTGATGAATCTGACCCCAGGAATGTGTCAATAAAGTTTCCCCTTCCTGGGACAATGAATTCACGGTGTTCTTATTTCAATTTCCAGGAGTGTAGTTTTCATTTTCATGTAACCGTAAAGGCAGAAGGGAGAAACAGAGAAGAGGTAAGTGCGCATCTTTGCCCCCGCCTACCCTATCGTACAGAATAATCGTAAGAAATAATTTTTTCGCTTGTTCGTCAAATTTAGTCCAAAATTCAACAACCAAAAGCAGACAATTGTCAATACCGTTTCAAGAGTAGCCACTAGCATAAGAGTACTTCATATTACACGTATTTTATATTTTTATTGCCCACTTTGGTAACCTTTTAAAATGGTATCAAGAGAATAATCGAAAACGACGTGATGTACTTGTTAATGTCTTATTGTGCGACATCCAGAAGCGACAGGATTATTTAGCTACAGTACTCACACAAAGCTCACAGGTACTGCAGCAGGACGCTGAGGGAGTCAACAAATATTTCCAGCTAAGCAGCCCAGTAAGTCATCGCTCCATGTAAATAAGCAACTGAGAGACTTCAGGGCTTCCGTAAGCTGCCATAAACAATACGTGGCGATAAAGTGAACAATCGGAAGGACGGTCCCACATAACTCGATTTTTTTCACAAGCTGTACAGTACAAACTGATTTGTGGAACAGTTTCGGTGTAACCCTCTCAAGCGATAATTCAGTCCTAAATTCGTACATGGAGACAATAGAAGAGTTATCTGATGTCGCCTTGGGAGTGTTCTACAATATTGTTGCCTGTTATTGCAAATGATAGAGGGATGTCGCCGGTATTGGGAGTGTTCTACAATATTGTTGCCTGTTATTGCAAATGATAGAGGGATGTCGCCGGTATTGGGAGTGTTCTACAATATTGTTGCCTGTTATTGCAAATGATAGAGGGATGTCGCCGGTATTGGGAGTGTTCTACAATATTGTGGCCTGTTATTGCAAATGATAGAGGGATGTCGCCGGTATTGGGAGTGTTCTACAATATTGTTGCCTGTTATTGCAAATGATAGAGGGATGTCGCCGGTATTGGGAGTGTTCTACAATATTGTTGCCTGTTATTGCAAATGATGGAGGGATGTCGCCGGTAACACAGGCAGGACAACCCACAGTCCCATCATACCTTCCACATGCTCAAATACTGACAGGTTCAGAGATTCTGCCGGTTTGGATAACTGACGAAGCATCTTAGCATATTGCATCCCGAGAAATATGTCAATGAACATTGTGTTTGTGGAAGATTACATGTCTCTGACTTAGAAACGGCAATAAAATGATCTACATAATGTTCTGGATGGCCCTACATTCTCCTCAGTGATCCCCCACGTCACACCAGAGCTGTTTGAAGAGCGTAGTCTTCACTACCCACGCCGAGATGCCCAGAGGTGGACATGTGTGTCGCTGGATCAATGTCGATACATATTCCTAAACTATCGTCGCAAATATGAAGGCAGAATCTACTACTGTCATTAAATACATTTTTGACACAGCCACCTCTCCAGTCCCGTCTCTCGTACTCTAGGTACAAGATTGGTACTATTTCGAGTCCAGAAGCCGTACAATCAGCAATGGCTAACTGTTTCATACGTTGGCCCAGACTTAAAACTTATACTGCTGCTGTCCACATACAGAATGACAAGCATGTGCTTCTTCAGAAAACCAACCTTCAACGACACTGTTACAGATCTGCCACCTCACGTCCAAAATGTTAAGCAATACTTCAGAAAGCTCATCCAACCTCTCATGAATAGTGGTACGACATTGTTGACATTTAGTTAATTGCAAGAGTTGTCATCCTTGCACATCAACATGGAGGAAACTACACCACACTGACTACCCACAAGACCTCCCAATTTATACAGTCTTAAACAACCGTCCCCCAGACCCTTAAAATTTCGCAATCCGCTGTGGCATAATGGAAGGAACGATAAGAAGTTCGATATTAGAGAAGAGTGGCATAAGAAGTGGGATGCTGCAACAATAGCACATCAAGGTGTCCAAAACCCATCTGCCAGCCTACCAGGATTTCATCTGCAGAGAAGTGAGTGGAGAAGGATTAACAGAATAAAGTGCAACGCTGTGATGCACAAGTGGGGACTCCTAGTTTCTTCAGCCTGTGATTGTGGGGCTCAAGAATAAACTGTTCAACATATTATTAGAGACTGTCCTCAGAGGAAGTATCCTGGACCATATAGTGACTTTCTTCAGTGAGCCAAAAATAAATAAATAATAGTGAAAATTTATTTTGTTTGTCATATATCTTGTTGAGAAAGACGAAATATGAAGCCAAGTCATATGCAATGAGACTGCATTGCCCTTTAAACGCGGCGTGTTCGTAGTTTCCTCTCTTCCTCCTCCTCGCGCTCTGACCGTGTGGCATGGCAATGGCAATAGGGTGCAACCAGGTGGGAAAATTATGGCATGCAAAATTCTTGGTCGTCCCTGACTTAACGCATTCACAGAACATCCACTGCATTCTTGAGCCTCTCATCGACTTGGCCCATATATCAAATAAAATTTTTCACGAGAGTATACTTAAGAAGAAGTGCATTCTGCTGTAACAGCAATAATTTTAGTTTCATTACAAGCTTCCTCCTCGATCCGTTGACGATGCAAATTTCCGTTATTACTGAAAGGTTCCTGCTGTGTGAGACTGACTTACCAATAGTGCATAATTAGATTTTACCGGTATGTTATATATTAGTATTCATATCTATTTTACATCTATTTTAGTAAAAGTCCCATATATATTTGGCATTCGCAAGCACGTCGAGAGCTTTCCAAATGCCGAAAACGAGTTTGTAATTCTCATGCATACTCCTGCTTTTATGTTGGCCTAGTGGCTCAGTAAGGCAGTCGACTTTCGGACTGACCAGAGCCTGTCACCAAAGGCAATTGGTTTGTCTAGGGTATTCAAGTAGAGGACACGAGAACAAAGAACCTCTGACTCACGCACTCGTCGGGTAGACAGAGCCTTCGATTGACATTACTGTCAATGCTTGGGTACTTCGGTGATACATGCTTTTGCCGCGCCATGCAAGGGCGAGACAGCGAGATTTAGCTTTAGATTACTTTTGTTATTAGTAATACCTTCTCAGTTTAACCACCTGAGTCACATTTAATAAACTGACTCACGGAATTGATAACCAAGTCTTTTCTTGAGTGTGTCTTCCACGTAGATCAAGTAAAAGAATCAACTAGTCAGTTTTAATGTTACTCTATTCATTCATTACATAGATACTTAGCACTGCTGCGTTTTACTGTCATGTATTCCGTAGATATCTCGTAACTTAGTGCACCAAAACAATGACTGAAATTTTTCGCCAAGTCGTTTCCTGTGAATTCACATGCCGATACTGTCTTTGCTTCTCAGTCACGTATTTCGTAACTGTTAAGAAATCTCTTACCTTGAAATCTGTGGTGGGCTCGTAATTTACTGGACAGGAGATTTTACGTATCACCTTGTGCGCTGTGTGCTTCAAGTCCTTCATTTTACTTGGCGATGATTAACGAGACTATGATCCGTGTGGATTTTTCGAAATTCGTATGGTCTCTCATACTGTGGAGGATTTTATGTTTGTTTTAGTCAATTTCGAGGTTTTTTTATCTTGTTAATTGTGGAAAATCGTAGCTATCGTGGCGAGTATGCATGTAAAATATGGAACTGTGCATGGAAGTTCGATTTGTAGGATTATCTGTACGATGTGACTTGTACGATGTAACTTGTTATTTATGATATTTCTAGATACACATACGAGGTGCATTCAAGTTCTAAGGCCTCCGACTTTTTTTCGACGGACTGGAAAGAGATAGAAACATGCGCATTGTTTTGAAATGAGGCCGCGTTCATTGTCAATACGCCCCAGAGATGGCAGCACCATACAGCAGATGGAATTTTACCGCCAGCGGTGAGAATGAGAACTATTTTAAATACTTGAAATGGCTACGTTTTCTTACTTGAACAGCGTGCAATCATCCGTTTTCTGAATTTTTGTGGTGTGAAACCAATTGAAATTCATCGACAGTTGGAGGAGACATGTGGTGATGGAGTTATGGATGTGTTGAAAGTGCGTTCGTGGGTGCGACAGTTTAATGAAGGCAGAACATCGTGTGACAACAAACCTAAACAACCTCGGGCTCGCACAAGCCGGTCTGACGACATGATTGAGAAAGTGGAGCGAATTGTTTTGAGGGATCGCCGAATGACTGTTGAACAGATCGCCTCCAGA
Source organism: Schistocerca americana (assembly GCF_021461395.2). NCBI lineage: Eukaryota > Metazoa > Arthropoda > Insecta > Orthoptera > Acrididae > Schistocerca > Schistocerca americana. The sequence goes on along the minus strand of NC_060121.1, from coordinate 283,253,110 downwards.
GTTGGCATTTCTGTGGGTTCTGTGCGCACAATCCTGCATGACGACCTGAAAATGCGAAAAGTGTCATCCACGTGGGTGCCACGAATGCTGACAGACGACCATATGGCTGCCCGTGTGGCATGTTGCCAAGCAATGTTGACGCGCAATGACAGCATGAATGGGACTTTCTTTTCGTCGGTTGTGACAATGGATGAGACGTGGATGCCATTTTTCAATACAGAAACAAAGCACCAGTCAGCTCAATGGAAGCACACAGATTCACCGCCACCAAAAATATTTTGGGTAACCGCCAGTGCTGAAAAAATGATGGCGTCCATGTTCTGGGACAGCGAGGGTGTAATCCTTACCCTTTGCGTTCCAAAGGGCACTACAGTAACAGGTGCATCCTACGAAAATGATTTGAAGAACAAATTCCTTCCTGCACAGCAACAAAAACGTCCGGGAAGGGCTGCGCGTGTGCTATTCCACCAAGACAACGCACTCGCACATGTTATAGACAGCATTGCTTTACTTTCAGCTTCACATTCTGGTGTGAAGAGGGCTACAAACAAGACATAAACATAGACCCATTTTTCCACTAACCCCATTGGGCTTCAAGCATATTCAAAATGTTGTTTGGTACAGCTGAATAGTCAGGAAAATTATCATATGTGCTTTTCCATAAATAATAGTAATTAATTCTGTTGTGCTTAGTTATTCAGTACTGAATGCAATTTCCAATTGTTAATCAGATCTGCTTGCATAATTCATGATCAGTCAATTGCACTTACATATTCATTGTCAGTGTTTTACATTTGTACATTTAATATTAGTGAAATGTTCTCATATATTCCATATGAAGAATAATTTTCGATTTTAAAACAACACCATTTGAGTAGCTTGTATGATTTCTTTGCTTCCAGTCCTTTCCACATTTACATATACCACTTCCTGCACCTGTTTAATTTCAACTCATTATTTTGCTCACCTCTCGAATGATAACTATAACATATAATGATAACTATAACATAAAAAATGAAAAACAAAATAATAAAAATTATAATGTAATAGTAACAGTAGTCATGATGATGTTGTGAGTGTTTTAGTCATTGCATATAATAGTTAAATGATATGCAAATTTAGTAGATATAATTTAAACAACCTGTCTAGTACTTTGAGATGATGTGATTACAGATGATGTGATTATCAAATTTTAGTCTTAAGTAATAAATTTCACATGGTCTACATAGCAAATTTCTTTTAAATGTAATAATATTATGCATCATACTTAGACTTGACTTTCTTCTGTGAGTACATCCATAGATAATTGCTGGATTTAGATGCAGACATATGGTTGCACTCATTGCTGTAGTTTTTTGAATGATCACGTAAAATGATGTGGACTATTTCCAATGGTCGTAAATCAATGGATGCTGAAAGAGGCATACATAGATATAAAAACTGACAGTACGCAAAAAGAAACCTATGCAGATATAAAAATTAACAGTACACTGCCTCTAAAATGTGGGGATCCTGTTTTAATTCTTGATGTATATACAATTTCTATTCATCAGTACTGCTCAGTTATGTATATATTTCAAATGCAAATGGGAGAGATACTGTCTGTCTTGTAAAGTATTATGTGTTCATATCAAAGACACATTTTATATGTTTTAATCATGTTGTAGTAAAAATTCTGAATAGAGTGTTATAAAAGGACAATAGTGCGAAATACAGATGGCACATTTCAAAAATATCATTTATTGGCTAATTCTCTTGAAAACAGCTTTTAGAAACTCAAAAGTTAAATAACACAAGAAGGAACATTTTTTAAGAAAAGTAAGTAGATATCTGAATTATTTATTAAGATTCACATATCAATTAATTGTATCTTGGCAAAATCTTATATGACTGGAAGTGTGATTTTATCATTAGTCTGCTGTTCTGTGTATTAGAATAATATAATCTAACATAATATTATAATAATAATAACAACAAATATATCAAAATAATGTTAACAATTAACGATATAATTGTTTAATAACAATAATAATGATAATAGTAGTAGTATTAAGTATATGAATAAAATAATAACTTTGTTGGTGATGATGATGATAATAAAAATAATGATAATAATAACAGTAATATTACACAATACATCATTTTAATTCAAGAAAATTTGTGTTGTGCACTGTAATCAATGTAATTATATTGAAATTATATTTAACAGATTTTATTTAGTTCTTTATAATAAAGTGAAATTCTTACATGTATTCTTAGAACTAAGATAATCCATTTGGCTTGCTAGAGTCCCAAATACTGTTTTGCAAATAACGTAAACTGTTTTTACATATATTTTTCATTTGGATGCCTAATTAAATTTGCGACTGTTGAGTAAATATTTATGAGATAACCTTTTACAACAAAATTACTGCTTGGTGAGAGAATAGCTTTTGCTTCAGCTTCAGACACATCAACATCAGGCTGATTGACAACAATATGCAGCTACAGAGACAAATTGTCTAGTTTCTGACAGATACGATTTTTTTCAAGACCTGTATAAGCATAGGTTCTTAATAAATAAATTAGTATATTAATTCTATTTCATTGCTTTCAATCATTTTACTGACACCAGTTTAATTTATTACAACACTGTGAGATAATTGAAATCTACTAAGTAAGTTTATAAATATTAATATCTATAGAAGTTATTATTGAAATTCTGAAATGATAGTCAAAATTAACTCTTGGTTACAAAGTCACAAATAATACTTCAATGAATGTTTGGGACCACAACCTTATATAAGATATTCTTTTGCTTTGGAATTATGCAATTTTCTATAAAATTAATTTTCACTTTCTCTTTACAAATATTAAACGGTACTCAAATTAAATTTATAGCAATAATTCCACTCACGCAAGTTTTTGCATACAAAACATATCCTGTCAATGTTGCCAGAGGACATATATTTAGCTGATATCATTTAATACTTATGAACGATTTTTAGACTTGTTCATAAATAGTTTTGCAGAAAACACAACTGTGTTGTTTCCATAAAAACTGTTTTATAGTACAAAGTTTGATAAATCATATAATGGAAAAATGTAAATAAAAATTTTTCTGCAATCATTTCCAATGTTACAATTCTATTTTCACCTTACTCAATATGCAGATCATTTGGCACAACTGTGTGCCATGTTGTTTGATGAGTCTGGATCGTAGGTCCAAGAATTTAACAAGTTAAGGTTTATTAATTCGGAGATAATCTCTTGACGAATTTTGACATGGAAAACGCAGGTTTGCACTATCATTCCAAGCTTCACCTCTGAGAGATCTACATCTCGTAGTATTTGTACCGTGATAATTAACTAATTTCGGTATGGTGATATATACACCATGAATACTGAATACATAATGTTAGTTATTGAATTTTGTTTTGTGCAAAAAAACTATTTGAATATTTACTATTTACCGTAATGGCGTCTCATAACAATACAATCTCTCTCCTCCTCTCACACGTCTAATCTCTCCATTTTATTAACGAAGAGTCCATAAAACAAAATCTTTGGTTCAGTAAGACACAGAGATGCGTTTGTAACATGAGACGTCCGATTCTTGCAGTCGGTATATGCCGTTCACCACAATATCAAATTGTCACACCCAAATTAGAGTTTTGCATACATTGATACACCATAATGTGCTAAAAGTATTTAATGGAAGGGCTTAGAAATACTATACAGTACCAAACTAATTAACAACAAGAACAAAGAAAAAAAATGAATGTAATGACCTCAAAATATTTTGACCAGAGAACAAGTATTTTTTACTCAATGAACATAGTTTTACAATGAATATTTTACTGGTTTTTACATCTTTTATGGGCACAATTGCATATATATATATATATATATATATATATATATATATATATATATATATATATATAATTAGCATATTTAAAAAGCATATGAATATATATATGTGGTAACACCTTTGAAGCATTCTGCTATAATATTCAGTTACCAGTTTTGTGTCATATATACAAATACTAGTTGTTTTAAAAAAGATAATTTCATCAGCAACGCCTTAGGTATACTTCAAACTGTATAAAAGCACAAATACCTCAATAGCTGGCATATTGTCTCTTTTCATATGCAAGCACACAAATATGGTTTTGTTCCATAATAGACATATTTCATGTAAAATTTATCAAGTGATTAATGATTGAGTTGAGAGGTTCATTTATCTTTTGCAGATTAAAACCTTTAGTATTTTCTTAAATATAACTCTATAAAGTTCAGAATTTACAATGGTCTCAGTAAAAATTGGTACACCTGAAAATAATTTACATAAAATTTATAGTTTAATGTAGAATGCCTAGTTTGTGCAGTAAATTCAAAATTCACTCAATTTATTGAGTTCATACAACTTCAGCTCATAAAAGGGAAACTATAAAATCAACCTTAAATGATATAGGTGTGACTCTTGACTCAGTAAAGGATAACTTCTTTTTAGATTAGTGTGAACTATACAGAACCTGATGCTTATACTGTACACCACCCATTTAAATAGACAGTTGATAATTAGTGATCATATAAAGAATCACCCTCATTTGGTGATTGTAAGATTTATGTTTTTGGTAGTGAATAGCTAACACTGAATTGTCAGAAACGATACTACTGAATTTATACACACGTTATGAACATTTCCATTACTATCAGCTACTATACTACTATTGTTACTATTATTGTTTAGAGATTAGAAGATATAGAAGAGATTCAGAGACATCAGAAGGTTTCAGAGAAGTTATATAATGGTAAGAGAAATATTTTGGAACCGGATTTTATACTACATAACATTTTCAGAGGCGCTTGTAGAGCCTCCCTTCACTGTATTGGTTACAAACTTCATGTCAAAGTTCAAGAAGTTCCAAAAAGGTAATGGATTAAGGAAATGGGATCTGGATGTGATGAAAGAAGCAGCAGTTGTTCAGAGTTTCAAAGGGCATGTTGGGCAAAGATTGAGGATAATGAGGTAAAGGAATACTGTAAAAGATGAATGGATATTGCACTATCCAATCACATTAATGTGACCATATGTCAAAAGTCTGAATAACAACCTCTCGCAGCGCGAGACGTGGTGGAAGACAGACAGTGAAGTTATGTAGGTACCGACAGGGATGTGGAGCCAGTTTACTCCATTGCTGCACTAGGTTTCTCGGTTGAGGGACTATGGCTAAAAAGGCCGACCGAGGTGGTCCCACAGTTTATCGATTAGGTTCAAACCCGCGGAATTTGCTGGCCGGTGCAGTACAGTAACTCATTTTGGTGCTTTTTGAACCACATACTTATACTGCGAGATGTGTGACACGCTGCATTGTCCTGCTTGTAGATGCCATCGTGCCTAGGACAGACAAACTGCGTTTAGGGGTAGACATGGTCTTCAAGGAGAGATGGATACCTGTGTTGATCCACTATGTCTTACAGAGTGACGAGATCAAACAGAAAATGCCACGGATACATTTCTCAGACCATAATGTTTCCTTGTGGTTGCAAGATGTTTGCTTTCAGACGTTTTACGACGTACACGTTAACGGCTATCTCTCCGATGTAGCATAAAACGTGATTCATCTGGAAAGGCTACCTGTCGCCACGCAGTGGATATCCAGTTGGGGTAGTGGTGTGCAAATTCCAACCTCCGTCGCCGATAAACAGTAGTCAACATGAGTATGGAGGTCCATAAGGAGCAACGTTCGCTGAACGGTCATTGAGAAGACATTATTGGTAGCCTCTTGTTTAATCTCGGCTGTCAGCTACTCAACAGATGCACGTCTATTCACCCGTACACATCTCCACGGCAGCCGTTCACCTCTGTCACCTATGGTCCATAGTGTACCACAGTTGCTTCGGTCCTGGTTTTAGATTGCGCTATTTTGTCATGCTCGGTATACTTTAACCACAGCGGCACGCGAACGGCTTATAGACTGAGACGTTTAGAGAATGTTTCCATCCTTGGCCAGAGAGCCAAGGATCATGTCCTTTTGGAAGACAGATAAATCGCTCCGTTTCCGCATTACAACGACTGCACTATTTTATGCGTCCACCCGACGCGATTTATATATCCTCCACCAAATACGCAGCCACTTGCCATCTGTGATTAGTTGTTGCACTCTGACGTCGAACATAGGTGGTGGTCACATTAATGTGGCTGGACTGTGTAATATTAATGTATGAGTTTGTGGGGCTTGCGCTTTCAGCAGTACATCGACTCGCGTTGTGTGCCTTTGGTATTTGTCCGTAATTGGAGCACCATATTGCCTTTTATAATGCCATATCATTTATCTTTTCCCATAATCCAAGTTCCTACTTTTATGTATCGTTCCCGTGCTCGTCGTCTCGGCTCTGCGTAACGAACTGTGATGTGTACATTGCGTGCACAGGTGTGTGGATGTACATTTTCTTCCAGCGCAAGAGGTAAGTTCGTCGCTGTACGTGTCTACGAGATCCAGCAAGGAGAGCAGAAAGACGACGTATGTTGTGCATAATTATAGGCCTAATAAGAGAGATTTTCTGTTTGAGATTATGATTTTGCCGGTAAAGTCATATTAAAATCAAATCTTTTTTTAAATGAGTTCCGTACGTTCTCATGATGCTGAGCTCAATTCAGATTAAGGTCTAAACTACAGGCGCTTAAATGATTTTCCTGTGAGAGTTCTAGTAATTTCAAACAATTGAGGGCAGTGACTTAACAGGTATTGTCCCAAATTAAAGGTGGAGCAAGTTGCTTTCGCTGACGTAAGTTTAAAACACTAACATAGCATAGAACAAATAATAATCATAATACGTTAACTGTAATAATACTTTCTATATCGAAATTGCATGTGGATAGTAAACATGGAGGTTTATTGCAGAAGGCTTGAGCTATGCTATGCACATCTAAAAATAAGATGGCCTGAATAGAGATAGTGAGGTCCAATTTGTTTTCTTCAGATCAGAGGCACGAAAAAGCAGGTGGGTTATATAATGTCACTGACGTTCAGCAAGATATCATAAGATTGAAAACAGACATTAAGACATAAAGATAATATTTGTGGAAGAGAGTAACTACTGTGATGCAAACTACACTGCATTCATAGTGGGAGAAAAATAAAATTCCACAAATTACAGTCCAACTATTCTGGAACAGGATGAAATTTCCAGTTTTAGAGCGCGCTGAAGTTCTCCATTTATGTTTGGTCTCAGCTTTCTTTTTACAATATTCTGTGGTATGCAAAGCATAAAAAATCATTTCCTGTATGGCACCCAAAATGATAGCAAAAATTTTATTGGGTATCACCTGTTGTGCATAATCGCAGGTCTGATGTGAGAGATTTCCAGTTTCAGATCATGATTCGGCCGGTAAAATCATATTGAAATCAAACCTATCAGTATATTCTGATAACGCTGAGTTCAGTTCAGATTAAGGTCTAAAATACAGGCAATTAAATGATTTTCCTGTGAGAGCTCTATTATTTTCAAACAATTCGGGGCAGTAACTTACAGTTATTTTCCCAAATTAAATGAGGATAATTTACTTTGGCATTTTGGAAAACACACACATTTAATTGTCTCTAATAACATGTATATTTATTTTCTCATACAACTTAATTCTTTGTGTGCCTATGAACATGTGAATTCAGAGGTTCCAGTGACAGAGCCTAGTAAATGAATGACATAGGTGTGTGCTACAGTTCTTTAGAGTCATACAGTTTAAATCTCTGTGACAGTTAATTTCTAGGTTCTTTGGGTTGTAAAGTGAAAATTTCTTTATAGATTTTATGATTTTAAATTGCTTTATTAATTAATAAATCTTTTACACGTGCTCTGTCACACCTATGATCCGTCCACAACATCACTATGTTCTGCATGGGTTTGTTCAGAAGCAACTTAAACGAAACAGATTACTTATTTGAACGGTGTGTTCAGTAACTTGCTGTCAAAATAGCTAGCAGTTTTCCTGAAAATGTCGAGAGAGGAGTTCTAATGCTGTTCACACTTGCCTTCTTAACGGGACATTAGGACAACGGTGTACTAAGAGAATGCTTCTGAGGTGAACAATAACAACTGTGAAGATACTAAAATCAAGCTGTATTGGCCATTGTGTACAGCACATACGTATACAGCGTATACACTTGCAAAAGCAAATGAAGTGCTTCCCTGAAAATGACTGTAATACTCATACACATTGCGTTTAATTACAACTAATTTGCCTTCCATAGATGATATTTAATTGATGAACATGTAAAGATAGTTTACAATGTAGTAAGTAAAACCACAAACAAATAAAGGAAGTGCGTACTTTTTGTCATGACAGACATCTTCGGTGCGTTAAGAATAATGAAGTGGTCCTCAATTTCCATCAGTTGCGGGGAGTTGCGTATACGTAAACGCTACAGTTGCTGGATGGAAGATTACTGGAAATGTCGCTGACTATTATGGTGACTTGTGGCTGACAGTATTACAGGCATATATGTAAAGGATATCTTTTGGATTTCATTTAAGTTCTGTTACTTTGGGATGTGGCTTTCTAACAAGTGCCGAACACACACCTCTAGCCAGGAACGAAACCATAAAGCTTCCTGGTGGCGTGTCAAGCACGTGGCGCATTAAGGAAGTGGAGTAGCGACGAATGGGGTGTCGTTCTTGCGACCATACGGGAAGAAAGTAGTGAAATCCACTGACGTAAGTGACGTCTACAAAACATAGATCATTATGGTCGTTTCCTGGGAACGAGCATCGCGGACACTGCGAAGCTGGTTGGCTTCTGGCGTGCTATGTCGTTGGAATCTTCGGAAAGTGGTTGAGGAACTACGAAACCACAAATAGGCTATAATGTGTTAGACCTCTACGCCTCATCACAGAACATGAAGGTCGGAGACTTGACTGCTTTATAAAGTAGGGTAGGCGGTGATCTATGGTAGATCTGATGGAAGAACAGTGGTGACGTAGGAAGAAATGTTTCGCAGTACACTGTTCAGTGTACATTGTTGAAAGTGGGGCTCCGCAGCATATTGACCCAACCACATCTTCAGTTTCGATTGCAGTGGGCTTGGAGTCAAAGAGACTGGACTGTGGATCAATGGTAATGGGTCGCCCGATCGGAAGAACCGCGTTTCGTGTTGTGGCATATCGGCGGTCGAATCGGGATATGCTTTGTCCAGGTGGTGTTCGAAACATGCACTGCGGCATGAAATAAGGCTGGAGGGCGTCGTATTATACACTGCCGGGTCACGTTAATGTGACCACCGCCCATGTTCGACGTCAACGTGCAATAACCACTCACAGACTGTAGGTGGCAGCACTAACAATTGAGGGTATACGAGGTGCGACAATAAACTAATGAGACTGATGTGAAAAGAAAATGTTGCTTACCGTTTTAGTTAAGTTTAGTGTTGTCTCCTTCAAAGTAGTTCCCTTCTGATTGCATAGACGTTTTCTAGCGCTTCTGCCATTGATGGTAACATTTCTGGAACTCTTCTTGTATAATATCCTCCAAGACCCCTCAAATGGTTCAAATGGCTCTGACCACTGTGGGACTTAACTGCTGAGGTCATCAGTCCCCTGGAACTTAGAACTACTTAAACCTAAGTAACCTAAGGACATCACACACATCCATGCCCGAGACAGGATTCGAACCTGAGACCGTAGCGGTCGCGCGGTTCCAGACTGTAGCGTCTAGAACCGCTCGGCGACCCTGGCCGGCCCAAGACCCTCGTCACAGCCTTTTGGACATCTTGTGTTGTTTGAAAATGGCGTCCCTTGACCGCCGTTTTGATTTTTGGAAATAGAAAAAAGTCGCACGGAGTCATATCTGGTGAATAAGGTGGCTGTGGTAGTTTGTTTTGAGGTTAAAAATTGCTGTACTGACAGAGCAGTATGGGATGGCACATTATCGTGATGCAGAATCCAATTATCAACAATGTTGGCACGGACACAAAGAACTCTTTTACGAACTCTTTCTAAAATTTCTTTGTAGTAATATTGGTTAATTGTTTGTCCAGGAGGCACCCACTCTTTACGAACAATTCCCTTGGAATCAACGAAGCACACAAGCATACATTTCACTTTTGAGTTTGACATGCGAGTTTTTTTTGGTCTGGGTGATCCCTTTGAGCACCACTGCGAACTTGGGCGTTTTGTCTCTGGATCGTACTGAAAAAACCAACTTTCATTACCAGTGACAACAAGGCTCAACAATTCTGAATTGATTTCCATTTGCTCTAACAGATCGGCTGCTACATTTTTCCGGGTTTCTCGCTGTTGTGGTGTGAGATTTTTGGGGACCATTTTTGCACAAATCTTTCTCATAGCAAGATCTTCAGTTATCATTAGACGAACCGTTTCTCGATTGATGTTCAGTTCTTCTGCAATCATTTTCACGGATAATCTTCGATCAGATCGTATGAGTTCACGCACCCTGCCAAGTTGACATCCGTCTGTGAGGTTGATGGTCGTCCACTGCGGTCTTCATCTTCAACATTCGTTCTTCCTTCACTAAACATTTTATGCCGACGAGAAACTTGAGCTCTTGACATAAAACCTCCTTTCCAAAAGCCTTCTGAAGCTTACCGTAAGTTGTCGCGTTTTCACCCAATTTTGCGCAAAAAGAAATGGTATACCGTTGAGGAATATTATGCGGTTCCATTTCCGTGACGAGAGACACAAACAAGTGTTAATTTATTACAGCACAACTCACGACTGAGCAGTTGCATCGATGTGCCATTTGGACTAGAAGCAGCTTATAGACCAAGGTCATAGATATTGTGCCTACGCAAGCCTGCAGTGTTACCACATCTTGCAAAGAAAATCAGTCTCATTACTTTATTGTCGCACCTCGTATAAAGCGTGTCGGGGGGACGCCAATAGCAGCGCAGTCGTTCTCCAGAATGACGACTTCTACCCAGGGGAGGCCACGAAAACATTCCCCAGATCATACTGCATGCATGATGTTTGTTTTCAGATGTTTCACGTCATACACACCAACGGTCATCTGTGCGAGGGAGCATAAAACGTTATCATCTTAAACGGCCACCGGTCGCCACTCAAAGGACGCCCAGTTGCGATACTGGCGTGCAAATTCCAACCTTCGTCGCCAATGAACAGCGGTCAGCATGGTTGCATGAACCTGGCGCCAGCTGCAGCGAAGTTCGCTAACGGTCATTGAGGAGACACCGATGGTAGCCTCTTGGTTCATCTGGGCAGCCGGTTGCTCAACAGCTGCTCGTCTTTTCGCCCTTACACACTTCCACAGCCGCTGACACTCCCGTCATCTATAGCCGTGGTACACAACAGTTGCCTCAGCATCGGTTTCAGACAGCACCATTTTTCCATGCACGGTATACTTTAACCTCAGCGGTACGCGTGCAGTTTACAAACTTAGCCATTTAGGAAAAGCTTCCACCATTGGCGCAAAAGTCACTCTAGAGCAGTGGTTCGTTCAGAAGTGGTCGTCAGATGTATGATGGTTACGGTGATGATAATGACTGTAATTTATTCTGGAATCTGCCGCACAGTCCATGGTGGTGTTTTATTCTTATCAGCCCTTGTAACTTTCTGCCCATCTTATTGGCATATGGCCTGAGGGAACAAAAGGCTATCTGTATGTCTTGGTACGTGCTCTTTTAACTCTTACGTTGCCGCCTTGCACTATACGAGGTATAAGATAGAAGCAGCAGAATCGCTGCACAGTCATCTACGGATACCCGTTTTCTAAATTTATTCTGCAGACCTTCGCGATACAACATCGGCCTCCATACAAAGGTTCTGATTTAAATTCCCAGAGCGTACTTGTTATGCACTATCTGATCAAAAGTATCAGGACATCTATTGAGGGTATTAGTCTAGCGTGTTCCAACCGTTCCTCTTTATGATGGCTTGGACTTTGCTGGTGACAATTTTAGTGAGGAATCTGAATGTCTGTGGAGGAATGGCAATCCATTCTTCTTCAAGATCCGAACCGGAGAGGTTAGTGACGTCTCGGGGCTATGGTACGGAGCGGTTCGACGTTCTAACTCACCCAAGAGGTGCATCATTGGGTTCAGCTCTGGAAACTAGATTGGTCAATTCATTTCATGAATTTTATTGTCCAGGCACCATTGCATCACAGATGCTGCTTGATGACAGGACAGAAACAATCATCGTTTCCGCACTGTTCCTCTACTATACGCAATACACAGTGTTGTAAAATGTGTTGATATCCTTTCGCATTTAGCATTTTCTTAGGGCAATAAGGGCACCGTACCTAAACGACCAAAAACGCTCCCATAACGTAACATCTTCCCTGTCTGTCACTGTTACCAATACATATGACGGCAGGTAACGTTCTTCAGGCATTCACGGAAACCAAACCCTTCCATCAGACTGCCACAGGGAACAGCGTGATTCATCATTCCAAATCACTCTTTTCTAGCCATCCATCGCACAATGTACTCGCTCTATACCTCAAGCGTCGATAAATACTGACTATAGAAATCTGTGGCTCACGAGTAGCTGCTCGATCATTGTAACCAATTCTTTTTAACTACCTGCACACAGTCATTATACTAGCTGGACTGCCGGTAGCGCTTTGAAAGTCGCGCGTGGTTCCTTCCGCTGCTTTCATGCCACATTTTACAACAACCCTCTGCAATGCTCTACGCTCCCCGTCCGTCAGTACATGAGTCTGCTTGGTCTAGTTTTAGCTGCGGTTGCTCCTTAACGTTTCCACTTCACACTCACGTCGCAAACAGCCGATTCAGGCAGCTTTAGAAGGACCGAAATTCTCCGTGACGGTTTACTTACGCAGCTGACATCCAATGATTAGACCACATTCGAAGTCACGGAGTTCTTCTGAGACGACAGATTCTGCAATTACTGTTTGTCTTTTGAGAACATAATACACTGACAGTCCACCCTCGTAACTTGTGCTGATCAATTTCATATTACATGTGGATGTTTCGGTACTGTTGACTAAATAGTGCGCCCGCATCTCGTGGTCGTGCGGTAGCGTTCTCGCTTCCCACGCCCGGGTTCCCGGGTTCGATTCCCGGCGGGGTCAGGGATTTTCTTTGCCTCGTGATGGCTGGGTGTTGTGTGCTGTCCTTAGGCTAGTTAGGTTTAAGTAGTTCTAAGTTCTAGGGGACTGATGACCATAGATGTTAAGTCCCATAGTGCTCAGAGCCATTTGAACCATTTTGAACTAAATAGTGCACTTTTGTAGCGGATATGCTATTCAGTCGTACGTTCTCAGCAATGTGTCTCTGAAAGCGTTTAGAGTCTGATGATGATGAGTGTCTGGACACTTGCGACCCAGAGCATTTGCGATTTTACCTGCTCCGAGGGATTGGGTACACTTGTGTTCTCCTCCTCCCCCATCACCCGGAGCTCTGGATTTCTCCTGCACGTTTTTGAGAGTCCAAAGACAGTGTAAGGTGTCATGGGGGTCAGTCTTTGTTAGTTGTAAAAATTAAAGGTTGTTTCAGTCCTCACACCAGTACTCTTACATAGTTTAATGGCTAAATAGCTGGTCGCAGCTCGGTTCACTAGCATTTATCAGTAAGCAGTTACTTCGGCTTAGCGAAGCCAGTATTAACCATCACTCAAATGACTCTCCTGTCATCATAAATTACAGTCACATCTAATTTCTTTCAACTGCAATTTCCTATTTTGTAAGCATATTGCCGCGCGGGGTAGCTGTGCGGCCTGAGGTGCCTTGCCACAGTTCTCGCGGCTCCCCCGTCGGAGGTTCGAGTCCTCCTTCGGGCGTGGGTGTGTGAGTGTGTTGTCCTTAGCGTAAGTTAGTTTAAGTTAGATAAAGAAGTGTGCAAGCCTAGGGACCCATGACATCAGCAGTTTGGTCCCATAGCAATGTACCACAAATTTCAGTTTTTGAGCACATTTTCTTTCTCTGTTTCGAACGCTGTATCGCGACACATTATTAATGAATTTTTGGCCTTAAGGGATATCGGACTTCAGTGAGTAAATTAACATGAAGTATGTCATTCTACGTTTCAAGCATTGATGCACCCATTCATTTTTATCCTTACTGTTTTTTGGACTATTTGCCATATTAATTAAAATAGCCACAAGTGCAGCGTTGAGAATGATTAGCGAAAATTGCAATTTTTTTTTTTACATCGTTTCTTTCCTGTTCCTCTAATGACGCTTGGCTGTTTCTGTCGCAATCAATAAGTTTGGCAGATGGAGAGAGTATCGGGCTATATTTACGCATGGAAGAACTAGTTACATGTTAATATACGCAATAATATTACTATGGTTTCCCAAAAGTTTTAAATGTTTTGATTTCCAGATATTGAGAATAAGCTTTGTATTTCGGTACAGTGGTCCGGTAGTTGGAAATCTGTTGTTATTAGATGCAACTACTATATCTAAAGTTCATCTGTGTTGTGGGATACCATCAAAAATTACGTGAATATATTCATGTGGTGATGTGATTTAAAGAACAGAAGACGTCGAAGAATGGGACCCATTTACGTACAGGCAGTGTCGAGTAAATGCGGAGACGGCAGCTTGGAAGCGGACTCGACGAGAATGAGGAAGGGCCTCTGTTGGCGCTGCTCAAACTTCCTGGTGAAGGTATGATCGCAAAAGTCCGGCAAACCCTGCCGACCGGCTATGTCCGTGAACACATCCGTCTGGCATTCATTTGGTGTGGTGCCAGCTTGGTAAGGACTTCCAGGTATCGGGAAGTATTCTATGACTGTTCGCACCAGCGTTTTCTATGTGATTTTCTTTACTGATACAATTCAGTGTATCAGAACCCTCGCAACAAACCTAAGCCTTTCTTTCATCTGTTCTATTGCTAATTTCATGTGTTCGTATTATTTCATTAGTTTCGTAGCGTTATCCCTTGATATTTTAACGGCGTGAAGGACTTCAGGAGCTTAACACTGATCTTGGACGCTCATGACATAGATGATTTCATTTTCTTGAGGGCATTGTCTTGCATTTATCCACACTACAGAAAAATCTGACGCTCAGTACACTAAGTGCATTTACTGCCGCTGTCTACTTCCTTGTAACCATACTTTTCTGTAGACAAAACGCACAGTCCACGAACACCCTGATAGCACCCCAGTACTGTGCTCACCCCCACGGTAGATACTCACTGAAAAAGAAAAATCCTACAGTGATAAAATACTAAGGTGTAGAAATGAAGTAATGTTAATAGCCTGCTTTTGCGGTTTACATACTCCTTTTTCCGTTTTTTCTTTTTTTTCGTTCGTATTAATAGTTTTCAAAATCTGCAATAACCTTATGGCACATACATGAATTTATCAAACTGTAATACGTACAGTCGTATCTAATCAAGACATGAATTTCATTCTTTCCGCCAGAAATACTTCGTTACCCACTCCTTCATTCCCCACTTCAAAAAACGCAGCAGCACAATTTCTCACGTCACAGTTCGCGTTAAAACACTACCACAAGACGCAGATTACCTCGATTTCCGCATAACTAACCCCCTCCCACATGTCTATTTTTACCAGGGCCAGCTTATTATTCGTCGGTATTTCACAGTCCCATTTTACCGTGAACAGCATCACTAATTACATAATGACATTTTATGCATTTCATTTCTCGTTTTAATCTGTTTCTTCTTTCACATGAAGGAGAATGAAACGACTAAAAGTAGACTTACAATATTTAATAAATACGATGGGCTTATTTTCCGTACATCGTAAACAATGAAACATAAAAAGTACGTAACAAATAACGTTATAATATAACAATACCTTAAGTCATGTACGTCATATGAATGATGTAAAGTACTACTTACACAGTAGCTGCGCGAATGTATTTACGTCACTGCAAAAACCATGCACAGTGAATTTACTTTTCCCTTCGCACGCGTCTGAAAAAAGCCAAAGAAAGCCTCATTGCCTCTCGGCCCTCATTAAATATGATTAGCTGCTGGCCATTAAGTGCTGTCCCAGTACGTCCGCAGCTTTGGGGTCGATGCGTGACTGGTTCTCACAGAAAGCGACGAGTGCGGTGCGCGGCAAATTAGTCACTCCTCTTGAATAGAGGGCAGCTGCTGGTCGGTTACAGACCAATCTGCATGTCAGATTAAAAAGGAGAAAGGTCCGGATTTAAAACAATTTGTATTGGAGAACACTCCATGCGCGTTGACTCTCTTATTACTGTGCTAAATGTTGTGGCAGCAGATTAAAATCTCTAACTCCGCTCACAAATGTTCCACACGCACACCTCTCCAGTGCCGTAATTTGTTGATCTCACGTGAAGCAACTTACATGTTTCATTATTAATTGCAGATTGTAATTTCTGTTTAGTTGATAGCTAATGTTCCGAGTCTGGGTGCTAGCCTTGTAATATTTCACAGAAGTAAGGGCAGAACGAAAGACCACAAACCAGCTGCCGCAGTCTGAACGATACGGTTTCGTTAATCATTTGAATCCGGGAATGGCGATATAATTAAGTGAAGTTACAAATGGCGCCCATAGACTCTGAGATTTGTTTCGGGTTTCTCAGTTGCCTTTTTAAAATATGAGTAGGCCCTAATTCAGACACATAGGCATAAATGAAGTTTAAGCTCCATTGTCGAATGTTTGAGAGGAGTTTAAACAAGACACCTTAGAAATTACTCATTGGGTTTTTGTCTGTATTTTTATGGCCAAACTAGGAGTGGAAAATGGACAAATGGGGTACAAAGTTTACGATTATGAGGTCTACTTTTGCAAAAAAGTAAATAATCGCTTTCAGATAGTCAGGGCAATAAGTAAAAACGTAATTAGTGATATGAGGGAAAATCTTAGTTCGCATTCTCACAGCCAAATCAATAGCGGGAAATGACGGGTATCATACTGACCAGCTTTAGGTCCAGTTTAGCAAAAAATGTTTGAAAAATTAGAAAATATTTTTAAAAAACAAATTAGGATATGTGTGAGCAGGCTCGCTCACCGAGGGTTCCGTAAGATAGCTCATCCATACCGGAAAATAAGAAGTTTGACGTTTTTGGCCTGTTATCGGTAACCAAAAGGACAAGATATCAAAACATATGACATAAGTGGCCGCATCTTTTCACTGCATTGAGGTAGAAGCTTAATATTTTTATACTGCCAATGCACGATAGACCTTAGTAAGTGATATAAATTTCAATTCGATAAGCCTACCTCTTCTAGAGAAAAATGGGTCTTAACAGACTGGCAGACAGAAATACGATAAAGAATGACAAAAACCATTTTTTCGTATGATATAATTACAAATTAACAATTTTTGGATTTTTTCCTTTACTTGTATTGTGAAACCTTGCTTCTTGACAAATTTCGCGTTTCCACATCAACTTTAAGAGTGAGTTTACAACTACAAAAATATGTGACATAAATGGCCGTATCTTTTGGCTGTACTGACTTACAAGCTTAATTTTTTCGCACCGCCAAGGTACTGTAAGCCTTAGTATGTGACATAAAGCTAGACTTGATACGTTACCAGTTCCTGAGAAAAAGGGTTCTTAATAGTTGGACAGGCAAACAGACAGAGAGACAGAGAACAAAACGATCCTCGCCGACAGCAGTAGCCGAGTGGTTCTAGGCGCTTCAGTCCTGGACCGCGCGACTGCTACGGTCGCAGGTTCGAATCCTGCCTCGGGCATGGGTGTGTGTGATGTCCTTAGGTTAGTTAGGTTTAAGTAGTTCTAAGTTCTAGGGGACTGATGACCTCTGATGTTAAGTCCCATAGTGCTCAGAGCCATTTGATCCATTTGATCCTGTAAGGATTCCGTTATTACCGATTGTGGCACGAAACTGTGAAAACATCCAAATGTTTTATGAAATAATTTGTCTAACAGTAAGAAATAAAATAGGTTAGAGAAATATTTGAGGCACCTTTGAATGATGCTCGAAATCATTTACAGTAAATGAGGTGCCAATTGAAAATTTAAAGTTCATTGTTTAACTTGTAATATTGGAATTTTAAAGTGTACTAGAGGATATTTGTCTGCAGGATTATATAGACCGTGCAGTCTGCTGTTCACATTTCTATCGTCTATACCCGAAGGTGTAAAAAAGTTTCAACAATTTTTCAGTCGTGACAACGTTTTGAGAGGGAATCCTTCAAATATTAGCAAAGAGGATGCGTGTGGTACAAGAAGTAATGTCTTCCTCACAAGTTCAAAACGGTTCAAATGGCTCTGAGCACTATGCGACTTAACTTCTGAGGTCATCAGTCGCCTAGAACGTAGAACTAATTAAACCTAACTAACCTAAGGACATCACACACATCCATGCCCGAGGCAGGATTCGAACCTGCGACGCAGCGGTCACGCGGTTCCAGACTGAAGCGCCTTTAACCGCACGGCTTCCTCACAAGTGTTCTCGACGTTATTTTTATTTTCGCTCACCTCTGCCGATAAAGAAAGAAAGTGAATAAAAAATTACCATAAAACTCAGCCGTAAATCAGAGCGCAGTTCGAATCGAAATGCAGATTCTACTTAGTGTTCTTTCTACGTCAGTAACGTATGAGCGATCTAGCTTCTACGGTTGTTTGTTTCCGGTTTTAAATACTTGGATATGCACAGGCGTGTCAACCATGTTTTTCTTTCAATGCTCTAATTGAAGTTTTCAAGCTTTCTAGGAAATATTTGCGCTATGCTGTGGTCCCCGGGCCCCGCGTGTACCAGGCGCGATGTGCTGCCTGTGAGAGCAGAACAGGGAGTAGCGGATGCGAACAAGGAGGCAAACTGGTAAACCAGAGTGGCAAAAGTGCTGCCATCTATTGACGGAGAGAAGAACACGGGGCCATTAGCCCAGCCGTTCACAATTTGAATTTAGTGGTTTACATTTAAAATGAAGAAAAACAAAAAAGGAATTACTCTAAAAATACACGATATAAATTAAAAGTACATTATGTGTACTAAAGGAGCGTATTGAACAGGTCGGTCCAGAACTGTGGTAAAACTGAGTGGAAGGTGCGACATAAAATTATTATATAAACCGTAAAGCGCAATGAAACTTTCCTTTTACATGCCCATGTTTTAAATTTTGTGGGAATATATAAGTGGCAACGTGGAACAACGCGCCACAGTCATCAGCAAAAAGCACATGAACGTGTGCCACTCCTGTGTACAAGCTCTCGTTACTGATCAGTAGGAAAGTAGCCGAACCCTACAATCTATATTATCAGAAAGTAATATGCCAATTAATAGCTAGCAGCAATAGCATTAAAAGGACACTTTCAAAGTGGACTCAATTTAAAACTGCTAACCAACAGTCCACAACTAATCGAGGCTTACATTAGATAAGACCCGAAACGCACTTAATATCATGAAAGACAGATAAATTTTTAATTAGTGAGGGCACAGATTTAGGTTTTCCGTGATTTCCCTAAATCGTTCCAGGCAAATTCGGGGATGGTTTCTTTGAAAGGGCAGGGCCGACTTTCTTCCCGTCCATCCTTACTGCGATGAGACCGATGACCTCGCTGTTTGGACTCTACCTCTAAACAATCCAATCCAATCCAATTGTCTAATAACTTTTGTCAGTAGGAAAAAGTTAGTCTAAAAATGGAACAAAATTCAAATTCTCGATCGGAACCTCATTGCTGTTCATGAGTTCTAGCATCCTTTAAACTCTGTTTTGTGTCTTATTTTTAGACAAAGCATTTCACAAAACATTTGATTGTTTTCTTCAATTCTTTTCTGTTATCACAGAGAGTACGGTTGAGAAGACAACAATCGACAGCACTGCTTGTTTGATAGAAATTGTGATTCTATATCGGTTACAGGCAGTCAGTTCGACTATTCTGTTCGAAGTTTGGTTACAAATAGTCTTCCGTGAGTTATTAATACCTCACAGGCGAGAGCTTAAAACTCGCTGCTTTCGCATCAAGTGTTGGTCCAGTACGGCACCGTCTTCGTGATAGAACGAAGGAGTAAACGCAGTATGGTATCACTCATCATCAGAGACGTACGCCTTAGAAGAATTTATCAATACTGGAGAAAATATCACTAAATTTAGAAAATGAATCCAGAAATAAAGAATAAAAGGGCTCAGTTCCAACGCCAATACCGTTTCATACACCAAACCACTCTGATTCGAAAAAATCTAAAATCCTTTTCGTTGTACATTCTTTAAATACTCCACCATCAACAAACGAGGAGAGATGGGTTGCATACTTCCAGATAAATTTAGTAATTATGTTCCAACAGCAACTATCTGCAAGGTAGTACAAGAAAAAATTGCACAAGAAAGTGTATTGTGCGACATTTACGCATGACCCATCGCGTTAGACGTCTGCGCACAGTGCATTGCATCATAGCAAAGAAGTTAGAGTGTATTGTCTGCAGACAAGTGTGTTCAAACGTTGAAAATTTCTTCTGTGACAGCAAGTCGCGTTTGACACAACTTTGTACTCCTTGACTTCTCTGAGATAGACTATTTTTCGGTCGCCAAAATGGCTAGATGTTCCTTCTCTCCGTAAGCAATCAGTTCTCCGAGTTAACCTATGTACAGTTTTCTACTTTTAGTGGATTTAATTACCCATTTTACGAGAAATGAGATATAAAATTAGGAATCTGAGTCTGAGAGAAATGCATGAGGTGAAAGTAGTTGTGTAGCATATCCTAACAACGATTGTAAATAACAGCTGAGTTGCTCAATGACCAAATAAATGTTAGAAACCAACCAACATGTAAAACAATTTAAGAAATCACAGGAAAAAGAAAAGGGCCTTTTTCAACCTTCACCTTCTCTCACTCAAACGCCGCCTCCCCGAATGTTATTTCACTTCTTGCTCCTCACCTTTCTCGTCCGACTCACTCTGCATCACTGTACAATGCAATTAAGTCCACTCATCTTTGCGTATCCCTCTCTCACCTCCTCACCACATAAAAAATTAACCATCACTAGTCCTCTATTACTCTTACACGGTATATAAATGCACAATAACATAAACAGAATAACACACATGTAATGAAATACAGAGAAAGAAAAAGAAATAGAGCAAAGAAAAAGTAGTGGCAATGATGGCAACACTGCGAAACGCAATATACACTGAAAACTATACAAATAAACAGTGAACAGCGGTGTACGAATGCTTGCTGTGTAAAGCAGCGTAAAATTAGACCACAATTACCAGTGCCTAACGGAGAAAGAAACGAAAGACATGCTAGCAGACGGCATTTCCTAAGGTAGGCGAAAAACCAATCGAAAATTACCGTAAGTAAAAACAAAAAATTTGTTAATGAACTGTTTTTAGATCCAGAAAACAAATAAAACTGTAGTTATCTTTCATTACAGACCACTGATGATGCTAAGCTTCAACAAAGCGAAAATCGACTGATGAGAAAAACGCAGATATTCTCGTAACAACGGAGCAAAAGTACCCTTACGAATTGTAATGCAACTACGGACAATACGGCCATACGAATGAAAAATTTAGCAGCTAAGCAGATTAACGCATTCTACTTTAACTTACCGTTGCTCAATTTTTGGTCTTCCCTCGGTGCTCTTAACATTTTTGTACAGTGAGTGACCAGAAACAAACAAAAACACAGACACACACACACACACACACACACACACACACACACACACACACACACACACACACACACTCGCGCGCCTGCGCGTGCGCACTGTTATCATGGACACTATTCTATAAAACTACACGCTTTCCCATGTCACTCTCAGTTTTCGTGAGGTTGATACCGCGTGGGCCACCACGTGGATACGAAAACATGACTACAAATTGAAACACTACTTGGTCACTGGCTAGCCTGTTGGTGAACGCTCTTTCAGCACACTATCAACATTACAGTAATACTTGTATGATGAAACGCTTTCCCGTTTACAGTTTAATGATGAAGTAATTAAAGGAAATGTTAAAAGTAAGATCCAGGTGCTAAGGAAGAGACAAACATTGCTATGTGAGCTGTTTTTCAAATAGTTCACAAGGAAATTAGAGAAAGTTGTTAGCTTTTGAAACCAACCGCTTAACCTAGTCGAGATTCCACATGTTCATAAAAAGCAATTCTGTTATGAAGACACACTGCGCTATCCGGTGTAACAAACTGGTTTTTAAAAGCAATAAATTACCGACGTTTACTGCGAGGTATACGTGAAAAATATTTTAAATAAGTACAATTTATTCTTTTTGTAAGGAAAAAGAAGACTCAATTCCTGTAAGTCGCAATAACCATGTTTTCACGATCTCGGTGTATCCTATTATCCACCTACACTACAATACTAGTATACCAAAATGACATGATGTCTGTGAGTTTTCCCAAGAGATGCTTAATTCCCCATACATTACTGAACCCTTAGATCTTTAATTTTCATTGTACATAGCTAATATATCTGCACTAAACAGAGGCTTATTGCTCTTTTGAAATATTTGATCATTTCAAGATCACTAGACGAAACTTCCATATTTTTCCGAGGTTTAATAGCTAAACAACATGAAAACTTCCTATCCCTTTTTGAACTTTAGCTGCGTACATAACTACTGGGCAGTTATTATTAAAGTGCAGCTATTCGTTGACGTCAAATATGGGTTGTAATTATCGTATCGTATGGCGGCGAAATTTGGTAGATGTGCTAGTGCGTTAATACGGGACGAATTTACGCCGTACAAAAAGTAGTTCCAATTTTTGACACCAAGTGCAAGTCTGACACTGTACAGCACCCCGTCGACGTCTCCGGTGCACATATTAGACAAATTGGGTGAGCAGTGGTTAATAATAAAATCAACATTACATCTTTCTCACTCGTTTCATCTTTTCTACACATGTCCCGTTCCTAACCCATTGCGTATGGAAACATTTCTGTACGTCTTCCTTGCATTAAAGTGCAAGATTTGCACCTGGTGGCAAAAATTGCAACTATTTTTTTCCAGAGTAAATCGATTCCGCATTAACGCATTACAATATCTACCAAGTTTCTTTACAGCCATACGATAATTATAGCCCATACCGCACCTGTGTGAGTAGCTGCACTTTAATTACAACCACACAGTAAAATGACTTCAGAGTAAATGACCTGAAAACATTCCCCTTTTTACACGAAATTTTAACGCATGGAAGAGTAATAATGCTACCTGAGTTCAACTGATAGTACATTCAAAAGTAGTAAGGACCTTCATCACTCAACAAGAAATATATGGGTATATTGAAATATACTTCACTGGATACAAAATTATTATTAACACACTTAAATCTCCTAGCACTATCTGAATATATATTTGCAACGCGTGGAATGGTGCTGTAATATCCCACGTTGTATAGTCCAACACCTTTTCGTAATAAACTTGAGTCACAATACCAGACGGAACATAGTAAGCTCAAAGTTCTGAGCAACACGAACCTATCTTTTAAATAGTGTACAATGCATGCAGAAGTATCAAAACTATTCCCAGCGGAGGAATCTTGTCTGAATAATGATTCACTTGAAGGCAGAACGTATTTAGTAAATTGTGCTCGCATCAGCTGTCGATTTACTCAAGAATAAGCACATGGGAACGTCACCAGGAAAAGCTAAGTAAGTATAAATTGTTTCAACGTGAAAAATGAGTGAATAGGATTGAACATAACTCTCAATTATTATTCATAAAATACTCTACAGAACTTAAGTAACAATGTGACATATGCCATTCAACGAACAACTTGATTTGCAAGAAGAGAAAGCATAAAAAACTGAACAAAAGGAACCCTATATAATTCTTAATCCTCGTAATAGTACAACATACATGGGACAATAAAGTATGCCGTGGTCTGCATTCATGCATGAATAAATGAATGATCGATATTGATCCTTGAACTTGGAACAAAGTCTCACACTTCGAACAACGGATTTAATTTTGGTCACAAATAAAGCACTTTTGTGAAGCTGAGAATTCTGCGGACGATATATTAAGCCAAAGCGCATTTGCAAGCTACGTTTCCAACACAATGTCCTGTGTGTTGCGGCGCTGAAGTGGCCAGCGAAATGACACTTTAGACAAGTTGTCAAATTAGAGCTATGAAAAGTGCAAACAGCGTCGACGCGTATGTCTAGTCACAGCAACAGTTACAGTCCATTCGGGCTCAGTAATTCAAATCTCAGCCGTACTGATCCAAAAATGGTGAGACAGCTAGCTACTCTTCAAAGTACAGCATTCAGGCACGCTTTCGCTATGCAACTGAAGATCGTGGCATTCCTAGCAGAAGGAAACAGTGCGTAGAGTGTTTTTGTACCTCGACAGCAACTTATAACTCTCGTAAAGATAACTGATATGGAAGACATTCTCTACTACGCTTCTTGTTCATGTTCTACAGTTGGATGTATTCGATATATTCATGTATTTCATGGCTGCTTATAACAAGTTTTCATTTCTGGGTATTCTGACACTGGTCTCTCAACAAAAAAAATAAAAAAATAAAAATATATATATATATATATATATATATATATATATATATATATATATATATTACTGTCGCTTCTTCTTAACAGTATCAGTGTATACCCAAGAATTACCAGCTTTCACTCGGATTATAGCAGGCAGAAATCCATTCTGCGCTTGCATCGCACTTCATTGAATCTTGTGCAGAAAGGTGTGGAGTATACTGCTGCATCCATTTTCAATAAGCTACCACAAGAATTCTAAGATCTTAGCAACAATCTTGTCGGTTTCAAGTCGAAACTGAAGAGTTTCATCATGGGTCACTCCCTCTATTCTGTCGAGGAGTTCCTTAAAAAAATAACTGATTCCTGTGTTATATTGTTGATTGCGCTTACATAAATTTATGGCTTGTCTTTTTGGGTTTATAACCACCGTATTTTAGCTGTTATTACTTTTATGTTCTAAATTCATGTACCGACACGTTCCATGACCTTGGAGATTTGTTTCTCAGTTTGGTTCTACGGAACTAGAGGTGTAACATAAAAAATGAAAATGTCATCTGTAATCTGAAGATAGTTTTCCGCGTCTGCTGTGTGTACAGCCGAGATCACCGACTTAATCTTATCGCAAAGATCAGTATGTATGTACGCTGATTTATTATTTTACTATATTACTTATTTATAGAGGTTCAGTGATGTGAAACGTACAGTATCTTCTGAAATTCCCGTTATAAACTTCTAGGACTTGTAGAGTGGAGTGAGTACATAATATTTTGATTGGAAACTCATGTCCGGAAACGTATCACTTCCGTTCTATCACTGTTTTAATTCTGATATCTAACCCATCCACTCTTTCTTGAGGAACTGAATTAGGTTTGACGTATTACAGCTTATAGGAAACAATTCGAAAGGGAACGTAACGAAACATTAATTTATCACTCAAGCATTTTTGTTTGTATTAACACGTGAACATTACGTGTTTACATTATTCCAAAACAAAAACGAACCTAGCATACTGTACGTACAGAACAGTTCTGGTGCATTGCAACATATGTGGCCACCGTCAACGTTGTTACAGACACCGTACCTACGAAGCGTGTTCTGGTACGTACTCTCCATCCCAAATGGTGTCTCTTCAATTTCTAGTGCAGCGGCCACAACTCGTGCCAGCAGATCTTCCACTGTCTCTACAGAAGTGTCATAAATTAAGCTTTCCATACGACCCCCACGAAAAGTAATCCATGTAAGTTAAATACGTGGATGGCGGTAGCTACATAGTTGGACTACCTCGACATACCCGTCTTTCACCGTATAGTCTGTTGAGATGTTTCCGAACCGCGCGTGAGAAGTCAGGTAGCGTATCATCACACTGGAACACCATTTCCTGACGGACATTCACAGCCACGTCATCCTGTTTACCCTACTGCACACAGGGACGTGCAACTCTGGCACTTCTCTCTTTCCCTCAACAGACGTGGACGAGTTGCACATCTGAAGTGAACCGTCGTAGAACGGAAAAGGTACGCTTCCACATATGGGTCACTATTCGAGATGTTACGTGTTAACTCCCCTGTAGAAGGCCTAGAAGTTTGTAACGGGAATTTCCGAACACCCTGTATGCAAGTTTAGCGAATTGTGATAGAGGATAAACCAAACAGTCGTCTATGTTAAACATGTTGTTGCATGAAACTACTGAGGATTTGTTTTTGTAATGTCCTACGATTTTTTTATAATTAAAATTAAAAATTCGATTTACTCAGCACATTCTCAACACTAAATTACCGTGTGATAATGTAACAGGAAAAATTTAAAATCACATCTCTAGAATTTGAATGTTTCAGTACCACAGTAAGGCTGTAAAATGTGCGACAGCTTTTATAGCGTTAGTTGTGTAATTTCACTCGTGAAAAAAAAATGATCACCGCTTGCAACCTACTTATTCTCCTTCACACTTTATTTCTAGAATGTATGTGAATAATGGGACGATGTGGAAGCTTGGAACAATTTTCAGACTTTCGCCTCTAGCCAGTTTTGAAATAGAAGTTTAATGTATTTTCTTGTTCCATTTTTAAAAGATAGAGTCCACTTTTAATGCGCAGAAGCCCTTTTCTGAAATTACAAATATTACTCCTGTAAAATAAGGTTTGACTCAAATATGACATTATTCCAAGGTACACCATGGTCATATAAGGCATACCTCGGAACAAATATTCAATTGAAGTTTGGAATTGTTGCAACAGAGAAAAAGTTGTCAATATTGTATTATAGTCTATCTGTTACTTTACTGCTGTACGACATGCCAATAATCAATAAATGAAATCAAATGAAGTATTACCAAAAACTAGTCAATACATTTTGAAATAGAAGCTATAGAAAAATAACAGAAATTTCAATACCGGTACTGAAGACAGGGAAAATTGCTAGGACATTAAAGGGACTCAGTTCGTTTGCAGTTACCCCGTTTTCCGTGATAGAAGACCTTTTTCCGTTTCAACGTACAAGATGGTGCACAACTGGCGAAGTACACGTTAACCGTCTACTCGTTATATAATTTGTTTGACACGTATTGAGAACTTTTTTTACACGTATTGGGAACTTTGCTCACCATTAAATTCTATAACTGAACAATTAACAATATATTCCAAATAATTTTAATACATTACGCAGCAGCGAAGAATGTAGGACTAAAATGTTAACAAATACTGCACAAGACGAAGCCTCGTGCCTCACAACAAAAACAGCATGAAGTGCTGGAACTGCTTGTGGCTGTCTCTATTGCGCATACCATCACGTGATCTTAAAATCTGTCAGTAGACTGAAACTCGGACTAGGCACACTATCCTCGAGGTGGAACACCCTGCCCTGCTCATTGTACTTTCAATTAAAGCATGCAATGAAAAGAAATTCTTTTCGAAGTAAGAACGTAGAAGAAATTAGAGCCTTAATGTAAGAGGAAAGCGTAAATGGTGTTCATTATTGAATGAGAAGCTCACAACAAAGTTAGTTTTACTGTGAGACTGATTCCTCACTATTTTTTAATGTTTATTAACATGTTATTAAATGGTATGTTCAGTTAAATCAACATATAACTGAATATTTTGTTAAGCTGACGAATGCGGCAAACACCAAATTAAAGTACAAGCGGGAAGTAATCATGAATCTTACTGGGCGAAAATATTTCAAAAGATCACCCAGTCCAACAGACTATTGCTCCACTATTAGTTTAGTATCTATTCATTGATACGTTTATTTAGTGGAATCTATAAATAGAAATTACGTTCAGACCACGGTCGTAGGTGAAATTGTTTTACGACACAGGAAATCCCGTGCTGCAAAATAATTTTTACTTAATTAACTTGACATATAACTGGACACACTAACAGAACCATACCGAATAAAAAAAGGATGGAGTAATATAGGATTTATAGTAATGTCAGCCTCATTACCACTGTGTTACGTTACATAACACTCCTGTAGAATGGAAGAAACAATTTACAAGGGGCGTTCAATAAGTAATACAACACATTTTTTTCTGAAAGTGAGTTGGTTTTATCCCGGTTTCCAATACACTATGTTATTCCCCATTCTTTTGACTGCAAAACACCTATTTCTCAACATAATCTCCGTTCAATGTTTTTGTATGCCGCCCGGAAGGCGGCGCGTGGGTCTGCTCCTATAAACTGAATGGTTAGGCTGAATGTAGGAAATGAGTAGGAGCAGGTGAGGTAAGATTCTCGGTACTGCGTTTCTTCTTATAGATGTTTACTATAGGCAAAAAAAAGTTAATACGTGGTTACATAACTTTGCAGTGAGGTGAGAAGTCTCGGCCCTAAGTAAAGCGAAGCTGAAGCGAAGTGTCCCAGCCGTCTGCTCTTGATCAAATGGGGAGAATCTGGAGCGGAGCTCGTAGAGCTCTCCCACTCCGGCTAGAGTGGGCTGTCGTCGGTGTCTCGTGGTGCCAACTTATGAACCTATACCGTGGCATCGTAGCTATCGATAGCACAAATGTGACGATCTTACGCCACCATACCGGCAAGGCCTGTATGCCCGCATACTACCACTCTACTGGCCGAAGTCGGAGCCAACGCCTTGTTGCATCAGTAAGCTCCCAGTTAACCACGCACTGCTTCCTGTGGTGTGTATCCCTCATTGTGGCAAACAGATAGAAGCCGGAAGGTGCGAGATGCGGCAGTAGGATGGATGAGGAAGAACAGTCCAATGAGCTTTGTTAATTCGTCTAGGGTTTGCTGACTTGAATGACTGTGATCCGTCCATCAACTGAAATGAGAGTGTTCGCACATTCCAACTTTGCAGAAATCACAGCTGCGAGTGGCAGGCCGGCACGATGGAAATCGGTCAGGTTTGCGCGTCCTTGTGCTATGATGACAGACGCCTCGCCCAACAACTCACCGAGCTTTTGTTCACGGCGAAATCTTCGTAGACATTCTGCAAGCACCTATGAATATCTGTGACACTCTTGTTTTCCACCAAAAGAAACTCAGTGACAGCTCCCTGCTTGGAATGCGCTTGCATTAAAGACGCCATTATGAAGGCTATGTATAGTGCCGCCACCTATTGGAATTTCATGAAAGTGTAGGGTCTGAAGCTTGAATATTCCACGATGTCCCACATCAATTTTTTCAGCAGAAATTGGATGAGAAAGAGGTAACGTGTTGCATCACTTATTGGACGCTCCTCATAAACTACAAGATCGTTAAAACAAATCATACAGTGTAATACCACTTAATAAGACATATGCAGGCCCAGTACAAAACTAGATTAAGTCTCTCTATGTGTTTTATTAGGAGCACAATAATGAATTAATGTTTCGTAGATATCAGTTTTAAAATAGCTGTAAATATCGCCTGTGTGACTGAGTGGAATACTCTCTTTCAAATCCTGAAGGTGGTAGGGGTAAAATACAGGGAGCGAAAGGCTATTTACAATTTGTACAGAAACCAGATGGCAGTTATAAGAGTCGAGGGGCATGGAAGGGAAGCAGTGGTTCGGAAGGGAGTGAGACAGGGTTGTAGCATCTCCCAGATGTTATTCAATCTGTATATTGAGCAAGCAGTAAAGGAAACAAAAGAAAAATTCGGAGTAGGTATTAAAATCCACGGAGAAGAAATAAAAACTTTGAGATTCGCCGATGACATTGTAATTTTGTCAGAGACAGAAAAGGACTTGGAAGAGCAGTTGAACGGAATGGACAGTGTCTTGAAAGGAGAATATAAGATGAACCTCAACAAAAGCAAAATGACGATAACTGAATGTAGTCGAATCAAGTCGGGTGATGCTGAGGGAATTAGATTAGGAAATGAGACACTTAAGGTAGTAAAGGAGTTTTGCTATTTGGGGAGCAAAATAACTGATGATGGGCGAAGCAGAGAGGATACAAAGTGTAGACTGGTAATGGCAAGGAAGGCGTTTCTGAAGAAGAGAAATTTGTTAACATCGAGTATAGATTTAAGTGTGAGGCAGTTGCTTCTGAAAGTACTTGTATGGAGTGTAGCCGTGTATGGAAGTGAAACATGGACGATAAATAGTTCGGACAAGACGAGGGTAGAAACTTTCGAAAATGTGGTGCCACAGAAGAATGCTAAAGTTTAGATGGGTAGAGATCACATAACTAATGAGGAGGTACTGAATAGAATTAGGGAGAAGAGGAGTTTGTGGCACAACCTGACTAGAAGAAGGGGTCGGTTGGTAGGACATGTTCTGAGGCATCAAGGGATCACCAATTTAGTATTGGAGGGCAGCGTGGAGGATAAAAATCGTAGAGGGAGACGAAGAGACGAATACACTAAGCAGATTCAGAAGGATTTAGGTTGCAGTACGTGCTGGGGGGAGATGAAGCAGCTTGCACAGGATACAGTAGCATGGAGAGCTGCATCAAACCAGTCTCACGACTGAAGACCACAACAACAACAACAACGAAAAAAAAGTGAAGCACCCAGAGGGGGAGGAGGAAACAAAATGAAACTTCATGGGTTCAGAGGCACTTTACGGTGCTTTTGCCTGCTACGTGCACTGGCTGCGGTGCAAGGCGGTGTGAGTTGTTCGTACGAGGCAGCTACTGTGCACTGCGCGGCTGGAGCTCCGAGGGAGCACGTCTGCCGTGATTGGGTGTTCAGTTACGGCGCCTGTAATTACGGCATTAACCGGGCCGATCCGTTCTGTCACACGCTGCCCCTCACAGCGCCGCGGAGCCTTCACGACGTCTCTAACGTCTTTACGAGGACGGCTGTAATTTAGAACCCGCGGTGCGGCAAGGTCGTCGACCTACCGCCCAGCAGTAGTTCTACAGAAATTAGACGGACAGCCGCAGGTTAATTTCTGGTTCCCAACAGGAACGAGGAAGTCGGCTTGAAAGGAAATGCAAAAGGGAAGAAAACAAGACCAATGCCATCGTACCAGAGATTAGTCTCCATTTCGTATCTTTAAGGCTACCAAAGATGAAGACGTGCCATCGTATTATTCAACAGGACATGATTCGTACTCGATTAACTTGCGTACGATTGGCTTCTGTTGAATTTGAGTGTTGCGCTCTGGGGGCAATAGAAGAGCTAGCAAAAAAGATAGTCATCGGCGAGACGTTAAACCTTGTAAGACGTGTATATTTCTATTGTCTATTGTCAAACCACAATTTATGAAAGATGTTTACATTTTATTAATAGGATTAAGTAGGAATAATTAATATTTGTCCTGTTGGAAATAATTGTGGTAGCAGGGAATGTCTGTACAAAAGTATTGTTGGCAGGAGAGACCGCACATTGATATAATTTTAAAAAGGGCAGGAGAGACCGCGGATCGATACATTTTAAGAAAACAGCGGGAAAGACCGCACATTGATAGATTTTGTAACGGTAGCAGAGATTGTCTGCACCAGAAAGCATTGTTGGCGGGAGAGACCGCACTTTAGCTTCCGTAGGAAGTCAGTAGTAAGCGAGATGTGAAGCGAGTCGGTAGCAGGTCTGAAGCGAGAGGTTGAGAGGAGCGGTGTGCCTGCCAGCCACCAGCTATGATTTACAAGAGACTATAAACGGATGTACAGAGACATCAGTTAACTATTATCATAAGAGGAACTAATATTATTGAATTATTTTTTTGAGAAACTCAAGACTACTGAAGGTATGTTTGCGCAGTGCTAGTTGTAAGATTATTGTAAAAAGTAAGTACGATTTGAACGTTTGTAAAATTATTTCATTCAGAATATAATTAATTTTTGCCAGCAATATTGCATTACTGATTATAATCCATCCCAAAAGCCATCAACGTAAAACTTTGCAACATTTTATTGTTGTCAAGAAAAAGTTTAACTATGAATTACGTTACTTCAATCAAGTTAATTAAAGAATAACGTCAGCTTTGCTGTTAAAGAATAACGTCAGCTTTGGTAATAAATATAGCCAGTTTTTATGACAGCCCACCAGCAGCTAATAGAGTATAGTAAAACAGAGTCAGTATATTCATGTCGCAGTTCGATGTAGCAGTCAGATGGCGATCCAGTAACAGTAAAAAAGGTAAGGAACAGTTTTGGGTTATTGCAGGTAACGACTGAGGGCCACGACAGCGACACATTCTATGTTTCGTCGAAATAATCAGAAAATCACTTTTAATAAGCTGCATTTAAATTTGTATGGGAAGATTAGGAAAGAGAATTAATTTCAAAGGGAAGATTTCATTTGTTATTATTAAGCAAGAGATAGAAATCCCAAGGGAAGTTTTCATAGGTTATTGTAGAAGGGAAGGTTGCGTAACAACAGAGATATAAAGGAGACGGGAAGGATTTCAACTTCAAACTTCTAAATATACTCTGAAAGAAAAAGACGCATCGCGAAGGAATTAACCGAATGGGTCGGAAATCGGGAGATGCGATGTACAAGTACAGACAGCAAATGACTATGATTTCAGAAAAAAATCGATGGTTTATTCAAAATAGCTTCACAAATTGAGCAAGTCAATAACGTTTAGGTACGCTTCTGGCCCTTATGCAGTTATTCGGCTTGGCATTGGTTGATAGAATTGTTGGATGTCCTCCTGAGGGATATCGTGCCAAATTCTGTCGAATTGGCGCATTGGATCATCAATAGCCTTAGCTGGTTGGAGAACTCTACCCACAATCGAGAGGGATCCGGAGATCCTGCTGACCAAGGTAGAATTTGGCAACAACGAAGACAAGCAGCAAGAACTCTCGAGGGTGCGAGCGCGCATTATCCCGCTGAAATGTGAGCCTAGGATGGTTTGCCATGAAGGGCAACAAAACGGGGCGTAGAGTGTCGTCGACGTACCATTGTGAGGAAAGGTGCCACGTATCACAAACAAAGGGGTCTTTCTATGAACTTAAAAGAATAACGCATCATCCCCGGTTTCTAGGTCATATGGCAGGCGACAGTGAGTTTGGTATCCCATCGCTGCTAATGCCATCTTGTCTACACGTTTTCTTGAGGTAAACTTCGTAATTTTGCGATTTCCTTTTCCGTAGAATTTCATGACAGGTGTAGGAAGCCTGGAAGTCAATAATATTCGTCTGACAGGCAATTTCAGAGCACACAGTGTCATAGATATCCCTCAATAACGGCGCATTTTCTCTCACGAGCAGTTCTCAATCTGTCGAATAGTTTTTCTTTCACACTTCTACGAGTTTCTTTTCGGTGCATACTTCGTAATCCGCTATAATTTCTCCTCCATTTAAGCAATTCATCTACAGATCATACGAAAGGAAACCTGCTTTACACACAGCTTAAGTTTAAGTGTTTTCGCCCTACTTTGCGTAGCCAAAAACATCTGCATTTTCTTTCTTGCTGGAAGCTATTACTGTACATCTTTTCCTTGCTCTAACGGAATGGGCTCAGATTCGATTCCTGGCCGGGTTGGAGATGTTATCCGCTTGGGAACTGGATGGTCTGTTGTGTTCACCATAATTTCGTCATCGTGTGTCACGCAAGTCATCTAAATGGCGTCACATAAAAATTCTTGTATCCACTGGCAAGTAGCCACACAACAGAGAAACGGAGAGATAACTTTGCAAGTCTGAAAATGTTAATTGGATTACACATTAGTTTGAAATTCTGGAAGCTGGATTAAGAGAGACGATGGTGTCAAGCATATACGAAGAAATCGCAAAGAAAATTAATGCAGTTATGTCTCCATTGTTAGCACTTGGCGATACCGCAAGGCTAGCTACTAATTATTGTGGATATTAAACGAGATGGAATGTCGAGCGAATAGTAACTGTGAACAGCTATGTCCGAGAAACTGTAAACGGAAACAGAAATTTGCTTTACAAATTACGATCACTTTGTGCCGTGTTATCTGTTTACCTACGTGCCGTGCACCAAAGCTATGGTTCAAATGGTTCAAATGTCTCTGAGCGCTATGGGACTCAACTTCTGAGGTCATTAGTCCCCTAGAACTTAGAACTAGTTAAACCTAACTAACCTAAGGACATCACATACATCCATGCGTGAGGCAGGATTCGAACCTGCGACCGTAGCGGTCTCGCGGTTCCAGACTGCAGCGCCTAGAACCAAAGCTATGCACCCGCCATGTTGCACACGCAGTGTCTGCTGTAGTTACGGCAGGGGGTGTACATTTCTCCAGCCACCTAGCGAGCTACAAATTAAAAAAAAATCAACTTTTTTAAAATACTCACAATGTGTCTTAGTAGCTAATATTCTGACGATTCGTTTCTTTCCATATACCGAGTGATCAAAAAGTCAGTATAAATTTGAAAACTTAATGAACCATGGAATAATGTAGATAGAGAGGTAAAAATTGACACACATGCTTGGAATGGCATGAGGTTTTATTAGAAAAAAAAACCCACCCCATATTGCTAGACACGTGAAAGATCTCTTGCGCGCGTCGTTTGGTGATGATCGTGTGCTCAGCTGCCACTTTCGTCATGCTTGGCCTCCCAGGTCCCCAGACCTCAGTCCGTGCGATTATTAGCTTTGGGCTTACCTGAAGTCGGAAGTGTATCGTGATCGACAGACATCTCTAGAGATGCTGAAAGACAACATCGGACGCCAGTGCCTCACCATACCTCCGGACATGCTTTACAGTGCTGCTCACAACATTATTCCTCGACTACAGCTATTGTTGAGGAATGATGGTGGACATTTTGAGCATTTCCTGTAACGAACATCATATTTGCTTTGTCTTACTTTGTTATGCTAATTATTGCTATTCTGATCAGATGAAGAGCCATCTGTCGGACATCTTTTGAACGTTTGTATTTTTTTTGGTTCTAATAAAACCCCATGTCATTCCAAGCATGTGTGTCAATTTGTACCCCTCTATCTACATTATTCCTTGATTTATTCAGTTTTCAAATTTATAGTGACTTTTTGATCACCCGATATTCCTCCTGACAAAAAAATTTCAGGGCAGATTTTGATATATCGAACTGGACAGTTTCCTTGTGAGAGGCAACCGTGTTTCACATATATTCGTCAGAAAGTTGTAGCAGCAGACAGTCGCATAAAAAGTCTTACAAATAAACGCTGGAAGTAAATACAACGTGGTGTATAAAGTAAAACATAAATGGAGCCTAGTTTTTAAGTACTCTAAAAGTAGAAAAACCACACATCATACACACAATGATGAATCAAACCTTAGGACCACTAACCACCGTGAGATTGGATACTGTCTGTGGGTGTTGCGGACGTGTGACGCGCTAAGGAGTGTACATAAGCTGAGTAGAGGCGGATCGGGAACATACGAGGAAGCACCTCGGTAACAATGAAGCTGATCGGCTGTTTGACTGTTACTATCGTGAGCATCTATAGAAAGTGGCTGAACGACGGTGAAACCACGAGATGGCATCAAGGTATTGGAGGTCCACGGCTTACCACAAAACGAAGAGGTTTATGCTTGCCGGCTCTGTTAACGCAGCTTTCTGAGACGGATTCAAAAAATGGCTCTGAGCACTACGGGACTTAATATCTGAGGTCATCAGTCCCGCAGAACTTCTTAAACCTAACTAACCTAAGGACATCACACACACCCATGCCCGAGGCAGGATTCGAACCTGCGACCGTAGCGGTCGTGCGGTTCCAGACTGAAGCGCCTAGAACCGCTCGGCCACAATGGCCGGCGGACGACGGATTACAATGATGTGCAGGCACAAGTGATTGCGACCACACTGCTGTTGAACATGCGGCTCAACAATTGAAGAGCCGGCCGATGTGGCCAAGCGGTTACAGGCGCTTCAGTCTGGAACCGCGCTGCTGCTACGGTCGCAGGTTCGAATCCTGCCTCGGGCGTGGATGTGTGTGATGTCCTTAGGTTAGTTAGATTTAAGTAGTTGTAAGTCTAGGGGACTGATGACCTCAGATGTTAAGTCCCATAGTGCTTAGAGCCATTTGAACCATTGGAACAACTGACGACTGCTACGTGTTTCTATGGTGACCCAACAACGTTGTTTGGACTGATGCCTCACGTTTCTTGTTACATCAGATCAGTTGTTGCGTCCAGATACGCCGTCACCCAGGCGAACGCCTGATCGAAACATATGCCGCACGACGGATGCAGGCCGATAGAGGCGGTATCCTGCTATGGGGGACGCTCCCCTGAGCTTCCCTGCGACTTGTGGTAGAAATCAATGGCACAATGGCAGCTATTGACTTAATGAACGTCACTGAAGACCACATGCATCCCATCATGCTTCATGTGTTCCCCGGCGGTGATGGTATATTCCAGCAGAACAGCTGTCCGTATCACAAAGCCAGTATCGTGATACAGTGGTTTCAGCAGCGTGATGGCGGAGTCTTGCCTATGTCTTGACCACAAAACTCGTTGGATCAGAAATAACAAATAGTGTATGACAGAGAAACAGATTCAGAAAGTTACGGTCCCTTTAATGTCTACAAAATGGGTTTTACTGTATCGAAAATGAAGCAGTAAAATATATCACTGTGATACCGTTAGCTTAGAAAACAGCGTCACTCGACAGATAAAAATATAAGTAACTGTAAACGGAAGGGCAACGGCCTTGCCGCAGTGGTAACTCCGGTTCCTGTCAGATCACCGAAGTTACGTGCTGCCGGGCTTGGCTAGCGCTTGGACGGGTGACCGTCCAGGTCTTCCGTGTGCTTTTGGCAAGCGGAGTGCACTCAACCCTTGTGAGGCCTTTTGATTAACTACTTGATTGAGGGGTGCACTCAGCCTTTCTGAGGCCACTTGAACTACTTGAACCGGTCGCGAAAACTGACAACGGTGATCTGACCACATGCCACTCCATATCCGTATCTGGTGACGCCTGTATGTTGTGGATGATACGGTGGTCTTTCGGTACCGGCATTCCGAGGCCTGTTCGGACGTCAGCTTGAATAACATGTCTCACATCAGTTTCAGTGTGTATGACTACCAGTAATCTGAGTACGTCTTCTAGACAGCTACATTTAGTGAAGAGTTTTGTGGCTTCTGCAAAGTTTCTTATACTTCAGGCTTACTCAATATCACTAATGGAACACGAAGGAATCGGCGAACCATCACCGGAAGCAATAGGAACCGCAAAATATCTAGAACTATGCGTCTGGGGAGATCCAAGGTGGAACGACAAAGTAAACTTGTTATAAAAAGCAGATGCTACACGTGAAGAATCTTAAGGAAATGTAATTCGTCGTCGAAAAAAGTTAAGTTACAAACCTCTTATTCACCCGGTTCTTGAATATTGTTCGCGAAGTGAGCTCACCGATTCGAAAGTGAACTATCTAAAGTACTTTATTTGCACCTTCTTATCCAGAATGAATTTTTCACTCTGCAGAGGAGTGTGCTCTGATATGAAACTTCCTGCCAAGTTAAAACTGCGTGCCGGACCGAGACTCAACTCAGGATATTTGCTTTTCTTGGGCACGTGGTCTACCAATCACAACTCATGACGTACTTTCACCGCTGTCATTCCGCTAGTACCTCGTCTTCTACCTTCAAAACTTCACAGAAGTTCTCTTTAGAAACCTGCAGAATTAGCACTCTTGGAAGGAAGGATATTGCGGAGCCATGGCTTCGCCACAGCCTTCGGGGGATGTTTCCAGAATGACATTTTCACTCTGCAGCAGAGTGTCCGTGAGAATCGGTCGTGAGTCATGCTTGGCTAGCTCAGTCGATAGACCATTTGTCCGCGAAAGGCAAAGGATCCGACTTCTCGTCGCGTCCGGCACAGAGTTTTAACCTGCCATGAAGTTTCATATCAGCGCACACTTCGCTGCAGAGCCAAAATTTCATTCCGGAAACATCCCCTCAGGCTGCGGCAAAGCCATGTCTAGGGAATATCATTTCTTCCAGGCGTGCTAGTTCTGCAAGATTCGCAGAAGAACTTCTGTGAAGTTTGGAAGGTAGGAGACGAGGTACCGGCGGAAGTAAAGCGGTGAAGATGGGTCGTGAGTCGTGCTTGGGTAGCTCAGTCGGTAGAGCACTTGCCCGTGAAAGGCAAGGGTCCTGAATTTGAGGATCGGTCCGGCACGCAGTTTTAATCTACCAGGAAGTTTCAATATTTCCAACATTCGTCTGAGATTGGTAGCCCTTGGTTATCTGGGCGATCAGTTTCTCAACAGCTGCACGTCTATTGGCCCGTACACACCTCTCCAGCCGTCCCCAACGATAGCTGAGTGGTCAGCGCGACGGACTGTCATGCCAAGGGGCCCGGGTTCGATTCCCGGCTGGGTCGGGGATTGTCTCCGCTCACGAATTGGGTGTTGTGCTGTAATCATCATCATCTCATTCCCATTGACACGCAAGTCGGCGAAGTGGCGTCAACTAAAAAGACTTGCGCCAGACGACCGGTCTACCCGACGGGAGGCCCTAGCCACACGACATTTCATTTCTATCTGCGCAGCTGTCGTTCACCCCTGTGATCTATGACCTGTGTGGCACGACAGACACCTCGGTGCCAGTTTTGGATAGCACCATTTTGCTATGTACGGTATTCTTCAACCACCTCGGCATGAGGTCTGTTTACAAATTTAGCGATTTCGGAAATGCTTCCACCCTTGCCCCGAAAGCAAATGATCATGCCTTTTGGACATCAGACAAATTTCTCCATTTCCGCATTACGATTACGACTGCACTGTCCTCCGCGTCCTCCCGACGTGCTTTATATATCCTCCAAGATTAGCAAAATGACTCTGAGCACTATGGGACTCAACATCTTAGGTCATAAGTCCCCTAGAACTTAGAACTACTTAAACCTAACTAACCTAAGGACATCACACACACCCATGCCCGAGGCAGGATTCGAATCTGCGACCGTAGCAGTCCCGCGGTTCCGAACTACAGCGCCAGAACCGCACGGCCACCGCGGCCGGCTCCAAGGTTAGCGTTGCCAACTACCGTCTGTGACTGGTGACTGCACGTTGACGTCAATCATAGGCGGTGGTCACATCAGTGTGACTCGACCGTGTATTTCCGGTGCAACACAAGTATAAAGATAAATGGTGAGTAAGAAATTAAACAAAAGCAACTTTATCGAGCCACCTGAGATTACGTGTTCATGATACCAAAGTACTCACTTAATAAATATTTTTGGTCATGGTGCGAAAGAAATTTCCATAGTGAACGTTTTATGAAATATTAGTGTTGCTTAAGTTAGGTTGGACATTCTATGTACAACTAGTGGTAAATATAAGGATGAGCCCGAGGAGAAAAAACAGATTCTCCTTCCCCGTCGTAGGTCATGCTTTTTCCACTCCCTCCTTCAACTTTTTTTTCCTTTTTCACCCTCTCTTGTGTCACTCGGCGTAAGATGCATCATTTGTTTCCGGTCCCATTGTCAAACATTACATTAGGTGCATTCGAAAAACTTAGCGGCTGAAACAAGTTAATAATTTAGTACCTCGATCTCGTGCAACAGCACTGGCGGGGCAGGGAGCGATAAAAAACGAGAGGAAGCAGTAATTATGCCTCTAATTACCTATTTAATTTATGTGTGTTTGTGTCCCTAAGCACTCTACCGCGCAAGGGCGTGTCCCGAGTGGGGAACAGGATGTATTACCGGACGTTCTTACAGAAGTTACACACACACACACACGTACATACACAGGGCGTCGCATGACGAGGGGTTGGTCTCCCACTGTGCGAAATTGTCACCCGGAGCTTCTGTAGTCGACAGCGGTACAAATAGCACCAGTTGTGAACCTACCGGCAGGGGGGCGGGGGCGGGGGGGGGGGACGGGGGGGGGGGGGGGTGGGACGGAGGTGAAGCCCACTTTACAAATGACGACTTCATTAGGCGGCGACTTTACAACAGGATATTTGGTGTCTGGTCGCTTGCTCCCCCCCTCCTTTCAATGCCCTGAATTACTTACCCATTCACGAGGGCATTTTTGTCGCCGCGCCTTTGTGATGCTAACTTTCGCCCCCCCCCCCCCCCTGGCCTGACAGCGCGTGCGCCGTGACGCGCCGTGATGTGTGGTTTGTTGAGACGGGCTCCCGGTATTAATTGCGTCATTATGCCGCCGATGGCGGCAGCAGATTAATGACGGACGGGGCCGGCGCGTCCCTCGGCTGCCGCTCTCCATTTGTCTAGCGCCGCGAGCAGTGAAAAATCTGTGACGCAGCGATTAATACGGAAGCGTGCGTAATCGGCTGGGACGGGAGTGAGCGGGACGACGCACGAATAACGCCGGAGTTAACGCTCGTTTCCGGCGGCTGTGGCGTCAGCGTATGCTTCCCCACATTTCCTCAATAATGCTTCCCACCCAAGCACTGCAAGACAAGTTTCAACGAAAACTACGGTCGACACTGGTTATAGAGACATCACATTTAACGACGAATTGGTTCTCTTATGTAAACACTCTGCTCAAAAATCGCTTAATTTGACATTGCTTATTGCGACTTACTGTATAGCACGGTGTATAGCATGGTGTATATTTGGAAAATTACACTGAAGTACCAAAGGAACTGGTACATCTGCAAAATATGGTGTAGGCGCCCTGCGAGTACGCAGTAGTTCCGCAACACGACCTTGCATGGACTTCACTAATGTCTGATGTCGTGTTGGAGGCAACTGACACCATGAATCCTGCAGTGCTCTCCATAAATCCGTAAGAGTACGAGGGGGTGGTCTCTTCTGAACAACACGTTGCAAGGCAACCAAGATATGCTCAATAATGTTCGTGTCTGGGGAGTTTTGTGGCCAGAGGAAGTGTTTAACCTCATAAGAGAGTTCCTGGAGTCACTCTGTAGCAATCCTGGATTTGTGGGGTATTGCATTATCCTGCTGTAATTGACCAAGTCCGTCGGAAGGCACAATGGACATGAATAGAAGCAGGTGATCAGACAGGATGCCTACGTCAGAGTCGAATCTAGATGTATCAAGGGTCCCACATCACTCCAACTGCACACGCCCCCCAGCTTGAACAGTCCCCTGCTGACATGCAGAGTCCATGGGTTCATGAGATTGTCTCCATACCCGTACATTTCCATCCGTTCGATGCAATTTGAAACTAGACTTGTCCGACTAGGCAACATGTTTCCAGTCATCAACAGTCCAATATCGGTGTTGACGGCTTCAGGCGTGGCATAAAGCTTTGTGTTGCGCAGTCATCAAGTGTATACGAGTGGGCCTTCGGCTCCGAATGCGCGTTTCGATGGTCTTTGGTTGTATGGTTCACACTCTGGCATTTGTCGATGGCCCAGCAATGAAATCTGGAGACGGTTGCGGAAGGGTTGCAACTCTGTCACGTTGAACGATTGTCTTCAGTTGTCGTTGGTCCCATTCTTGCAGGATCTCTCTCCCGCCGCAGTGATGTTGGAGATTTGATGTTTTACCGGATTGGTGATATTCACGGTATACTCGTGAACGGTCGTACGGGAAAATCCCCACTTCATAATTACCTCGGAGATGCTGTGTCCCATCTCTCGAGCGCCGGTTGTAACATCACGTTCAAACTCACTTAACTCTTGATAACCGCCCATTGTAGCAGCAGTAACCGATCTAACAAATGCGCCAAACACTTGTTTTCTTGCACCGAGCGAGGTGGCGCAGTGGTTAGCACACTGGACTCGCATTCGGGAGGACGACGGTTCAATCCCGTCTCCGGCCATCCTGATTTAGGTTTTCCGTGATTTCCCTAAATCGCTACAGGGAAATGCCGGGATGGTTCCTTTGAATGGACACGGCCGTTTTCCTTCCCCATCCTTCCCTCACCCGAGCTTGCGCTCCGTCTCTAATGACCTCGTTGTCGACGGGACGTTAAACACCAATATCCTCCTCCTTGTTTTCTTATAAAGGCGTTGGCGACCGCAGCGCCGTATTCTGCCTGTTTACATACATCTGTATTTGAATACGCATGCCCATACCAGTTTCCTTGGCACTTCAGTGTGTGACAGAAGTTATGGGATACCTCTTAATATTGTCAGATCTCCTTTTGCGCGGCCGAGTCTTTAATAGTCCCATGCAGAAATATTTAGCCATGCTACTTCGATAGTCGTCCACAACTGCGAAAGTGTTGCCTGTGCAGGATTTTGTACATTAAACGATCTCTCGATTATTTCCCACAAATGTTCGATGGGACTCATGTCTGGTGATCTGGGTGGTCAAACCATTCCCTTGAACTGTCCAGAATGATCTTCGAATGAACCTCGAACAATTGTGGGCATACGACAGGGCACATTGTCATTCATAAAAGTTA
Source organism: Schistocerca americana (assembly GCF_021461395.2). Lineage (NCBI taxonomy): Eukaryota > Metazoa > Arthropoda > Insecta > Orthoptera > Acrididae > Schistocerca > Schistocerca americana. The sequence continues at coordinate 283,211,120 of NC_060121.1, read as the reverse complement.
GATCGATGTTTGGGAACATGAAGTCTATGAATGTCTGCAAATGGTCACCATGTAGCATGTAAATGCCTCATAGTAAGCGCCATCCAATCTCTACAGGAAAAGGGTGCCATCCTCAAACCCCATCGAAAAAGGTTCTATCCCTTTTAATATGTTATAATTGTATGTATCATCATTTCCAGTCAACTATCGGTTAAATTGGACCTGAGGAACCAGTCCATTTCATGTAAACACAGCCCACACTATTATGGTGCCACCATCAACTTGCACTGTGCCTTGTTGGCAACTTGGGTGACTTCGTGGGGTGACTTCGTAGGGTCTGCGCCACATTCGAACCCTATCATCAATTCGTACCAACAGAAATCCGGACCCATCTGGCTAGGTCAGGATTTTCCAGTAGTCTGGGGTCCAACCGATACTGTCACGAGCCCAGGAGAGGCGCTGCCGATGTCGTACGGTCACAAATCCACTATCGTCGGCCATCTGCTGCCATAGCACTTCAATGCCACATTTCGCCGCACTGTCCTAATGGATACGTTCGTCATACATTCCACATTGATTTCTGCGGTTATTTCACGTAGTGTTTGTTGTCAGCACTGACAACTCTATGCAAATGCCGCTTCTCTCGGCCGTTATAGAAGGCCGTCGTCCTCTTCGTTGTCCGTTTGTATTCTCGGGGCACACTGGGTATCTCAGAATGCTGAATTTCCTAAGGATTTCCGCAATGGAATGTCTGATGTGTCTACTTCCAACTACCATTTCGCGTTCAAAGTCTGTTACTTCCCGTCGTGCTGTCATTATCACGCCGGACACCTTTTCACATGAATCGCCGGAGTACAAATGACAGCTCCGCCAATGCACTGCCCTTGTATACCTTGTCGACGCTATACTACCACCTTTTGTCACCTCAGTGTGCACGGTGCTTATTATAGGTGGAAACGAAACGGAAGGTCGAGTATAGGTCAGTGGAACAAGCAAACAGTCCTTATAAATATAGGCCCCGATACGACTCGTTCCCCAATCCCAATACAACTGAATGGGTGAATGCCATGTAACAGAGTCTCCGCGCATACAAACTGCAGATATGGTCCTCAGGAAAAACTAATTGCAAGTGTTGCACATGGGTACCGCTCATGTGGCAGAGGGATTCAGAACATTTCCTTGTCGATGCCCGAACACAGTAAAAACTTCCAGGCGTATTCAGAATACGTTGACAACCATCCACAGTACGTTCCATGATTTCATCGACACTATCAACAGGGCTGGAATAAACCAGTACTTTTAAATTTCACCAAGTAAAGTATTAAACGTGTTTATGACAGCGCATATAAGAGATATTGGCTATCCACAACTGATAACTGTCGAATATTAGTGTTACGTGTTCCCAAACATTCACATTAAAATGTACTAGTGCACCATCATGGACGTATCATATACGTGTCCTTTCGCCATAAGGAACAGCATCAAATCTGTTGACTTCACTTCTCCATACATTCTGTCGGAGAACCATTGATTTCCAGACTTATGTTTGTTAGTACTACTAGCTCAGTACCCGGTGTTGCCAGGCTATGTATTTATTTCACTTTTCTATTAGCCCATCCTCTCCTTACCCCTCTCTCAGTCCATCTCCTTCTTCACAGCCTCCCTCTCCACCTCCTCCACTCCCTCCTCTCTGTCCATCTCCTCCTGCCCCTCTGTCTGTACATCTCATCCTCTTCCCCCCTTCTCTCTGTTAATCTGCTCCTCCCCTTTTGTCCATGTGCTCCTTCCCCTCTGCCGGTGTACTCCACCCCCTCTAATCCCACCTCCTCCTTTCCCCTCTCTTTGGCCATCTTCCCCTCCTCCCTCTACCTGCTCCTCTCATCCTGTCTCTTTTCGATGTCCAACTCATCCTTCCCCCTATCTGTGTCCATCTCCTCCTCCCACTCACTGTGCGTCCATTTCCTCCTACTCTTTTCCCTCTCCACGATATCACGCTCACCCCAATAGGAGGCTGGTCGTTCTTACCCTTACAGTAATTCTTTCCATATTGTTACTAATATATTCGATAATTTGGTTGAAATCGTTCCAACGGTTTAGGATGATCTTTTTACCCGTGGCTTTACAAATGTCGACTATATTTAACATAGATCACACTTATATGTATACGTATTTCACATATATCTCGTGCGTATTTTGCTCCGCAGTTCCATTTTTATTCAGCTCTATATTTACAACGCCGTATCTCCTGAACTGTGTGCTGTACCTTGATATAAATTTGCAGAAAGATTGAGTGGCGTATGTGGCTAATGTCTGAGAAATGTGTTGTGAGTAAAGTTAGTTGTAAAGAAGGAATAAATTAAAATGGCATGCACGAAGCGGCAATTTTTACTCGCCACATTGCTAATAACGTCATATCTATTGAACTATGTGTCGTACCATGAGATATTTTTCTAGGTACATTCAGCGACATTTGTGGATACCGTCTACGAAATATATTGTGAATAGAGTTAGCAGTAAAGAAATAATAAATTAAAACGTCCTGCACGATGCGGCAGTTTTTCACTCATCTCTGTATTTGTAGAGAAAAGAAGCAACAAATTAAAACGTTATGTTTCACATCGCTGTTTTACTAATGAACAGTAAAAATATAGTAGGTGACAAACTTTTTCCCTTTCATCATTTTGTCGAGATCGGCAGCGAGAAATAGTTAAAGTTTGAAGAATAATGTAAAGTTTGTTGCAAGTCTGTAAATGCTCTCAGTCTCAAATACCGGATTAATATCGCCTGGCTACTTGCCGTCATGAGCTACACTGCTCTTGTACCCCCACCCCCATTCTTTGAGCGATAGTTGGTTCTTACAACCACGGCGATGATTTACCGAGAGTCATGTGTGTATATACTTGCTTGTTTCATTATCCTCTGCTCATGCCTTTAGTTTGTACCTTCAATGGTCAGATACCCTGTATTTTGCAATAATTCACAATTGGTTCGTTAAATATTCAGAGGACCGCACGATGCCGACTGGCTGCCATCTTTTCATCTGCCGTATGGCGTAGTTTGATGCGGTATGGTGAGAGAAGTGGTTAGCACAATTCTTTCTATAGCTTGAAACTTCCACTTCTTATCCAAGTAGTTCTTTAACTGACATCTAGAGGTTCATTGTACACTGCTCTTAACCTCCCACAAAGCAATAATCCCTGGCAGTACCGAGAATTGAACCGGAATCCTTCGCATGACAGCCAGATGCACTGACTATACGACTATGGAGGCAGATGTACAACCATTTAGCTTAGAAATGTTATTAATACGAAGGTCGATCATGACATTTTAGCCTGTCGCTGTGGCCGAGCGGTTCTAGGCGCTTCAGTCCTGAACCGCGCTGCTGCTACGGTCGCAGGTTCGAATCCTGCCTCGGGTATGGATGTGTGTGATGTCCTTAGGTTAGTCAGGTTTAAGTAGTTCTAAGTGTAGGGGACTGATGACCTCAGATGTTAAGTCCCTTAGTGCTTAGAGCCATTTGAACCATGAAATTTTGATTATCAGCTTACAAAATAACGTTAGTTAATTAACTTTTTTGCGATTCTTTTGCAACATGTTTCCTGCTCTTCAAGCAGGTCATCTGGCAACAACTTTTCTCATCTTTAACATTAAAGTGACGCAGATTCTGGCTTAGTAAGCAATTTCTTCATTTTCTTCGTCGACCATCTCACAAAACGTGATTAACAATGACCTGAGACATGTAGTCTCTTGGAGTTGATGAACTCCCGCTCCATGGGTTGTCCTTACTGTTTTTCCGACCTTCACGGAAACAAGGAGACCACTGTGATACTGTGCTATAATCCCCTGCGCTATTCCGACACTAAACTAAACTCCGTCCCAACAGGCCTTGAAAGGCCCAACAGTGCCTCCCTCAAAGCGATGTATATTTCCGTTGGGTTCTTTCCACGCAGGGATTAGATTTTGATGTGAGGACGCTGGTCACTTTGTGTAATCCGTCCTGCCTCGGTTTCAACTTCCATTTCAAAACTGAATTCCTTTAGACACTGCCACAAGAATCAGTAAACACATATGTGACCGTCATGTCTTAAGTCTCGCTCAAAGATGACATGAATTTCAACTTGATCATGCCGCCGTACCGGTTCTTTGTGCATAATGTGCAGAACATTTGAAATGGCCCTCGTACTATAGATTTGCACCGGGATTTGGTATAGCCTGTCCATACGGAGTCCGAGATAATCATTGATTGCCCCCAACCCCCCAGCAATGGCCTAATTTTAGTTAGCGCACAAGTGTGTGAGAGACAGCAAAGGACTTGGAAGAGCAGTTGAATCGAATGGACAGTGTCCTGAAAAGAGGATATAAGACGACATCAACAAAAGCAAATCGAAGATAATGGAATCTAATCGAATTAAATCAGATGATGCTGAGGAAATCAGATTACGAAACGAGAACTTAAGGTAATAGATGAGTTTTGGTATTTAGGATGGAAAATAACTGATGATGGTCGAAGTAGGGAGGATATAAAATGTAAACTGGCAAGAAAAGCGTTGCTGAAGAAGAGAAATTTGTTAACATCGAGTAACCGACTGTGTCTTCTTGTCGGAGTCAAGGAGAAGACAGCAGTTCATAGCCAGTATGGAGGAAGAACGGAAAAAACGGTTGTGGCAAGACAGAGCAGAGTACAAAGTGACGTGCGTTTTTGTGAGCTATGTTTGCTATTACCAAGCAGTAGCAGCTGTTGGATTTGGCCGACTATATTACAGTGTGGCGGTGTGCGCCAGGCTATGTGAGGTCAGCTTGCTTCAGTTTGTTGTTTCATGAAAGCACGCAGAGGCCCTGCGGAATCTGATTGTGCCACAACTATTGTCAAGTGTTTTGCTTGGTGTGGTTGTGGTGGCACAGAGTGTAGTGCTTTGATTGAGCAGCTGCAGATAGAGGGACACCGTTGTTCAGCTATGGTGTACTATCAAAACGTTATTGCTAAAGCTTACATGAATTTTCTCTTACTGTGTCTGTGCTGGTCTACATTATCTTGGGGCTGATATAGTAGTTGTTCTGTCCGGCTGCGTTGACTTCAGGGGCTAGGCGTTGGTAGCAATATATTGTAGATTATTATTGTGAGTCACTGCTTTGTCGTAGTTTATGTTAGTGCTCCCTTTGAAACTTATTACCTGGCAGAAGCTATTTGTTATTTTGTTTGGTACCCGCTTTTTAATGTTAATCACGGGCTGAAATAAAATGTTTTATTTTGGAGTGGAGTGCTCTTGTATGTCATTCTGGGCCAAAGTAAAATCATTTTACCTATACATGGTGATTCACCTGCCCCTACCGTTGTTGTTTTATGCAGCCCGCAATTTTATAACTAACCTTCAAAACCAGGCGTCAGATTTTCATATTGTCCCGCTCGCTACTCGCTAACTACTAGTCCTAAAGAAAAAATGAGCAGCTCTTTTTTATAGGAAATTTGATGGATTCTAATTTTGTACTGGGACATGTTTTCCCTGGAGGTCACGGTTTTCAAGTTATTCAAGGAAGAAAGTACGAAAATGACCTTCAAACGCACCTCTAAAGCATAGTCAGCTACTACATTCAAACCTGCCCATGAGTGTAATGAACGAAAAATGAATGTTGTAAACGTTACGCTTAAATTAATTACGTTGACAATTCATTTCGAATTTAACCCTTTCACTCACAGTAGTTTCGTAGCAGGAGGCCTGGCGAAGACAAAAGTGTAAGTTCACATAATTGTTGGTTAAAATTTACACAATGGGCAATTTTACAATTTATGAGCGTTAGAGACCACTCAATGGAGACAAAAAAGGTCTAATTTTGGAAATAAATCTTTCTGCCGCGAATGTTTGTAGTGTGCTAGCAGAGAGTGCCATGAACAACATATTACAAATCCGGACCAGTGCGTCCTGAATGTCTGAGTGAGGGTGTGTTGGAAGTTCACTTTTATATTTTTTTCTTGAACAAATCGAAAACTACGTCGTCAACTTATTGCATTTTTGTTGGGGGGACGTACTGTTTCTATCTCTTGTACCACTAAATCCCTGATGTTATTTATAATTCTTGAATTTCAATTGAATGCAAAGGCTTGATATTCGTACGCGGTCAGGTGTTTAACATACTATTAAGTAAAGGAAATATTAGTCATAAGCCGAAGTTCGCGCAACCCCATCCAAAGCCCACTACACCTGACTTCTGCACCACGGAATACTGGGAACAGAGAGTGACAAAGAACGAAGACGATTTGAAATTATCAGACGATACATGATGACTGGTATGGTAACGTCAAAAAAGTTAAAAAAAGCATGATCCCTTGTGCCCAGCGGTCTATACATTCGATTGCTTCCGCCTGTGTTAACTTCTCTTGTAGAGTTATAGGCTTAAGGCAGGTGGCGTTACACAATTTATATGACCTCAGATTTCGAAGCACAGTAATTGCTAAGTGCACGGTTAATTATCAAACGTAAATACTAGACTGAATAATTAGTAGCATCGTAGTGGTACCGTATTAACAGAGCTGTGCCCTACACTTTACCCATTTATAAACGCCAATGTATCCATGGTAACGGCTGCAATGTCACTGTTGACTCCATAACGTTAGCAGTAGAAACAGTATTAACGATTTTATTTCACTTTTTATGTAGATTGCATCTGAGTCGCCGTTCAGAACAGAAGTGAGGCCGAACAGTGAAGGGGTTCAGCGAGGTAACATTTCCTCGTCGTCTCGGATACATACACTGGATGATTTGTATTGACAAATCTACGAACTCTTATGAAGTCAGTTTCCCTCTTTTTCACAATCGCGGCTTGTAAATACATGTACATTGCCTCTACTAATTTGCAAAGTGTCATACTGCAAGAGTCACTCACAAAATCAGAAATCGTGCAGAACTCTTGAGTTTTGTTTATTTTTCCAGTACATGAAAATACATAGACTGTACTCCCCCCTCTCACAGTCATTCACTTCCTCTTTCTCTCTCTCTACCCTATTTCTCTCTGTGCATGCATTCGCGTGTATGTGTGTGTGTGTGTGTGTGTGTGTGTGTGTGTGTGTGTCGGTGTCGATTCAATAGCAATGGCAGTGTATAAACTGGGTAGAAAAGACTTCCACAGCATGCAGAAAATATTTCTCTTGTCTACATGTAATTAAAAACCTAAAATGACACAAAATATCTTCCAGTCACTAGTTTTCATAATCTGTGTTTCCCTGATGTAGTTAAGCAAGGTACAAAGAGCAAACATTTCTGACGGCTCAAGCAAGCAATGAGTACTTGTATACGAAATGTGTTTATGATTCGGTTGTTTGACCATGTCATCCTCCCTTACTCTCAGTTAGAGCGGACGTGAGCCGATAAGATACGAGATAATCCGGCATCTATATTCTTCACTTGTTTCTTAGTCACTGGTGTCTCTCGTATTTTTTCTCATGTGTCAGAAACCTACCATCATTCCCTATAACTGCAATACGAGGTTTGATACGTCCAGTACGTTGGATGGACTGACTCACAGCTGTAAATTTTTCTCCGTCGCCTTCTCCAGTTCAGATATATGGAATAAACTTCACGTTATCCAATCATCGTGACCTTCTCCTACCAATCCACTGCTTCGACTTCGAATAAAGGACCATCATCTATGGTGGTCGAAGACTTTCGGTAGGAAATGTAAGAATTATCTGTCAAATTGTCTTTTCAAAACCGCGGAGAGGAGCGGATAGCCAAATTGAACTAGCAGCTGATTTATGTTACACTATCAACAGCCCAAATGACTTAATAGATAAAACTTTTCCAAGCATTGTTCAAAATTACTCCCTTGGATTATTTGAAAGAATTATTTTAGCAGTAAGAAATGAAGTAGCTGACAATATGAATTTAATAATTCAAAAAAAGAAATATTCACGAACAATTATCGAAAAAATTAATTGAAGCAAAAATATCTAAAAAAAATGACGAATTAAAAGAGAATCAGCATTTATTCCGAGGACGCAGCTCATATCTACCGAACTGGCGTTACAACTCAAAATGCTACAATTTCTAGGAAGATTAGCATTTAGAATCAATTTAAATGGAACACAAAAACAAACGTTAATATGGGTATTAATTTGAAAGAATCATGCTTTGTTCGCGGTCAGTTATATGTAGCTTGCTCTAGGGATAGGAAAACCGAAAAATTTGTGTATCTTCTCACAAAATAACAAGATGACAAATGTAGCTCATAAACAAGTATTGTGATGGAATAATTTAATTAAGTATGAAATACAGTGGAAACAAAGCAAAGTTTTCTAAATACAGATCTATTGAGAAAATGATAATTTAGTATAGCTTTATAATTTCTCTATTTAAAGGTCGATTCTTCATACATAACGACTTTCCGCGAGTCGCAGGGTTTTGTATCAGGTGCTACCTTGGTTGCCCTGTTGTGTACTATAGGGGTTGTCCAGTGGCATCTGTTGTGTTTCTGGAGATATGAATGTATGAGTGGTCGCTTTAGATTGTGGTGATCTCCAGGACATCTTCCATCTTTTTCGTATCAATGTATATTTCAAGGGAAAACATTCGAGATTTAACAATGTTGTCGATCTTTTATTAATATTTTTGATTGTTAACGAATGTTTTCGAATGTTCTAAAATATTCTCGAATGATCGGATTTTACAATGCTCTAGAAAGCTCCTGATTTTTTAAATCTTCTCCAACGTTTTTGAATTTACTCGGTCTTGTATAAAGAAGTGATTAGCAGAATACTTTAGTTCACATTAGAGTATTGTTGAATACTCAGTGGGTTTAAGAGTACTGGGGAGTATTTTTGAGCATCCGAGTTCACTTTTTACCCTGGAATACTAACTTCCGTACGATTTTTTGAATGCTCATTTTTACTATGTCCTTGAATGTTCTCGCGTAATCTCCAATTTAGCAGAAAGGAAATGAAAATAAGATCATGCTTAGAGGGTCTTTCTGAGCCAGCAGAAAATAAATATCAGGTAACAGCATGGTATTAATCTCTTCTATTCTTAATCTGATCAGTTCTGGTTTCAGTGTATTGGATTCTGTTACAGTATAATCATCTTTGTGACTCGGGAAACAATTTAAGAAATATGGACCATTGATATATAAGTAAAATTGTATCAATGCAACAGAACAGAGAATCAAAGTTTAACACCTGGGACATTAGGTTCCTTTAATTATAGCTTTAAAAACATATTTACAATTGCACTGTTTTGATGTCCAATAAATAAAACAATCAAGCTCCAGTAACCGCATCAGTGTTTGTACTAAATGCAAATGCAGCCACATTTCTAGTGTGTATAACATCTTTGTAAACAGTGAAGAAAAACTGTGAAGTCTTAAAGTAAAAAGTGAATGCAACAACTAGCAGTATAGAGCATCTTTTTTTACTTCCCTTTACCTTTAAATACACATTACTCTTGCGTATTTACTGGGTTTAACTTTAACAGAGAAGTTTCTGACGAATTTCTACCAGCAACAAAAGCTGAAATATAGCCTGTTTTTCACTTGGTCTGCTTATGTGAAAAGGCAGCGGCGTGATTACCCAAATGAAGATGACGGTAGGAGCGATTGAAACGCATAGCGGTATAACAAATAACTTACTCAGGCAGAAAACTGTAATTGTGGTGGCGGATATTGGAGGAGAAGGGAAAAATAACGAGAGGGAAGAAATGGAGTTGCACAAAAGACGGGAAGTGGCAGGTGTGTGTGTGCAGATGACGAGAGAATGAAGGAGCTGGAGAAGCGCTGAACGAAGGCAGGCTTTCGCAGCGTGTAACCAGCCGACCGACACAGAGGCAAAATACTGAACCACTGTGTTAGACGAGTGTGGCTGTATGGAAAATAATGAGGCACTCTAGCGAAGCGAGGGATATGGTAAAAGAGGACTCAGTAGCAGTGTATCCGATCAGTAACTGAAGAGTGACACGCTATAACTTGTTGGGAATCTTTCGCAAGCGTGGCGAAAACCTTGGTTAAATTTTGTTAAGTATGTAGTTGGGTTGCATGAAGTAGACGTTATTTTGTGATTCTACTTCTGTTCAGATGTTTCCTTAGATGCAGCAGGTCACTCCTTCTGTTGACCTTAAGTGCTTTTATAACTTTTGATGTGGTCAAGCTATTCTAGTTGATAATGTCCTTGTTTGTCTCAGGCATAATGAACGTGTCGCAGATCTACCAGGCTTAACTAGTCAAAAAGCCTAAGAAAGTTGCGTTGATAACCCGTGTCTCGAAGTGTTTTGAACGTAAAGTGAGGCTGACGACTCTAAAACGCAGACTTGTGGCTCGGGGCCAGACACACACTCGTACGGATTATTTGTTTGCTTAGTGAAGCTTGTGAGCAGTGACTCAATAGAAAGTAACATCTTTTTCATTGAATATGCGGTAAGAAAAGAGAAAAATGTTGCAGTGCCTGCTGTTGTTCAATCGATTTAATGATCTAGTCACTCTCTAATCTAAATCCAAACATATGTGCTATCAGTGAATTTGTCCGAACGCTATCTAATTGGTTGATGGACTAATATACACGCTGTCCATTTCACACATTGATCTGGATGTTGTCCCGTTGTCACTTGGATCCAATTGTTGTTCAGTATACGCATAGATCGAGACTTTGTTATGACTACTTCTGGACGTACTCTTATCCATCAACTAAGAAAGTTCGTTCTGCTCGTATGACGATGAGAGGACGAATAAAGGATGTTTTTGTTCGAGACAAGGAAAGGATCTGTTAATGACAGATGCATAGTAGCGAGGGAGGTGCAATTGCAATAGTCACACTGTTTCCTTTAGAGTTGTTAAGTGACTGTATTTCTTTCACTCAAGATATAATTGATTCAGCATTATAGGTCCACTTACTCATGTTTTTCGGTGTTCATTATGTCACATTGCCAATTCAGGATTCCAAACCACTATATGGTGTAATAGGCCGCATCATTCAAACTGATCACTGCAAAGCTTCGGTTGGCAGTATTTCATGCATCCTTTAAATCGACTTACAGTTCCCTGCACAGGATGACAGCGTCGTAGTGATTATTTCAGACTGTCTAGCTTAAGTCAAGGGCAATAGTGTTAGGTAATAATTGCTTTGCTAAGGCATAACTTTAACGTAACGCTTTTATGTACTGCGAATACAGAGTGAATCCGCTAGCTAATATGATGTGAGTGTGACTCATTTTCAGTGTGTTCGATGCCATGATTACATAATTTAGTCTCTCGTAGTTTTCTTCTAAGAAATCACAAATTCGTGTGTGAACAGCCATGAAACTTTCTACGACACTTGAAAGATGTTATCCGAATGTTTTGAATGTCCAACTGATTTTGTTCGCTGCTTGTCTTGGTTCACCTATTTTCAGCTGAGCTGTAACAACACATGGTACTGCTTTGGAGACGGATAACAAAGAGTTAAATATACCACTCATGGCACGCTGTGGGGTCAGCAGATGATGAAATAACCTACTGCCGGTCCATAGTTCTGTTCATTTCGATTTCAACAGATGTGTCCGATTATACTACTCGTGTAAATTCATCAATACTATATCCGTCGCATTACATTCTCACCCAAATTGACGTATGCGTCACATGTGACACCTGGTCATGAAACTCACATGTACGGTAAAAGGAGTTGTGTTAGCGACGAACGAACAAAGGGGCCAGCGTTACATCGAAGAGACATTAATATGCATCACAGTGACATGCTGACAATTCAGATGATTCGCCAATCGGCATGGAAAATACTGTTATAACCCCTCTACTGACTCATCCTATCACCACCTGATTTCTCGCTTTATGGTCTGTCACCAGATGACAGTGAGCACAACTGTGCATATGAAAAAGCGTTGCGATGACCAGTAACAAACGTTTCTTAGAATACTCGCTTGTGTCAGGAACACAAAGACACTCCATTGAGGTGAGTACAAAACAATATTGTTCCAGAAGCTCAGTACTCCCATATACACAACTTCCTATGCGTAGTGCTCACCATGCAAGTTATCTAGGCACACCGCAACCATTAATCTTGTTTTTCGTGCAGCTGGCGGTTGTTTGCTAGTCTGCTGCATATGTAGATCACTATGTGGTCAAAAGTATCCGGACATCTGGCTGAAGATAACTTACAAGTTCGTGGCGCCCTCCATCGGTAATGTTGGAATTCAGTATGGTGTTGGCCCACCTTTAGCCTTGTTGACAGCTTCCACTCTTGCGGCCACGCGTTCAATCAGGTGCTGGAAGGTTTATTGGGGAATGGCAGTCCATTCTTCACGGAGTGCTGGACTGAGGAGAGGTATCGATGTCGGTCGGTGAGGACAGGCATGAAGTCGGCGTTCGAAAACATCCCAAAGGTGTTCTATAGGATTCAGGTCAGAACTCTGTGGCAGGCCGGAGTGGCCGAGGAGGTTCTAGGCGCTACAGTCTGGAACCGAGTGACCGCTACGGTCGCAGGTTCGAATCCTGCCTCGGGCATGGATGTGTGTGATGTCAAATGGTTCAAATGGCTCTGAGCACTATGGGACTTAACATCTGAGGTCATCAGTCCCTAGAACTTAGAACCACTTAAACCTAAGGACATCACACACATCCATGCCCGAGGTAGGATTCGAACCTGCGACCGTAGCAGTCGGTGTGTAATGTCCTTAGGTTCGTTAGGTTTAATTAGTTCTAAGTTCTAGGGGACTGATGACCTTAGAAGTTAAGTCCCATAGTCCTCAGAGCCATTTGAACCATTTAACTCTGTGCAGGCCAGTCCACTACAGGAATGTTTTTGTCGTGTAACCATTCCGCTATAGGCCGTGCATTATGAACAGGTGCTCGATCGTGTTTAAAGATGCAATTGCCATCCGCAAATTGCTCTTCAACACTGGAAAACAAGAAGGTGCTTAAACATCAATGTAGGCCTGTGCTGTGATAGTGTCACGCAAAACAACAAGGGGTGCAAGCTCCCTCCATGAAAAACACGGCCACACCATAACACCACCGACTCTGAATTTTACTGTTGGCACTACACACTCTGGCAGATGACGTCCACCGGGCATTCGTCATACCCACACCCTGCCATCGGATCGCCACATTGTGTACCGTGATTCGTCAGTCCACACAACGTTTTTCCACTGTTCAATCGTCCGCCATTTACGCTCCTTACTCCAAGCGAGGCGTCGATTGACATTTACCGGCGTGATGTGTGGCTTATGAGCAGCCGCTCGACTATGAATCCAAGTTTTCTCACCTCCCGCCTAACTTTCATACTACTTGCAATGAATCTTGATGCAGTCTGGAATTCCTGTGTGATGGTCTGGATAGATGTCTGCCTATTACACATTACGACCCTCTTCAACTGTCGGCGGTCTGTGTCAGTCAACAGACGAGGTCATCCTGTACGCTTTTGTGCTGTACATGTCCCTTTACGTTTCCACTTCACATCCACATCGGTAACAGTGGATCTAGGGATGTTCAGAAGTGTGGAAATCTCGCGTACAGACGTATGACACAAGTGACATGCAATCACGTGACCACGTTCGAAGGCAGTGAGTTCCACGAAGCGCCCCATTCTGTTCTATCACGATGTCTAATGACTACTGAGGTCGCTAATATGGAATGCCTCAGAGTGGCAGCACAGTGCACCGAATATGAAAACCATCTGTTTTTGGGGGTATCTGCATACTTTAGATCACATAGTGTACGTTTATGTCTTTCCTCGGCTGGCTGAAAGCTGAGATCGACTGTTGCGGCCTGGAGCGATATCTTTGAGAAACTCGTACTATACGATGACTAGGTGCATTGTCATGCTGGTACAATCATCATCTAAGAACTGTTCGTCTGCAGTATACGCTAGACAATGCTGTAAAATAAGTTCATATCCTTCCGCGTTTAGCGCTGTCTTAAGCGAAATAAGAGGACCACACGACAATGATGAAAAACGTACCCCCATAAGGTAACAGCAGCTTCTCTGTAGTTTATTGTGGGCACCACACACAATGGCAGGCAATGTTCTCCTAGCATTGGCCAAACCCAAACCCTGCCACCGGACTGCCAGAGGATACAGGGTGATTCATTACTTCGTATCACTCGTCTCCAGTCGTATGCTGTCCAATGGCGTCCTGTTTACAACACTTCAACGTCACTTAGCGCTGACTACAAGCAGCCACTGTACTAGCTGGACTGCTGGTAGCCCTTTGTGACTCGCGAGTGATTCCTTCCGCTGATTTCATGGGACTTTTACAGCTACCCTCTGGCATGCTCGACAGTCTGTGTACGTCAGTACATGAAGTCTGCCTGGTATAGGTTTAGCTGCGATTGTTCTTTCTAGTTTCCAAATCACAGTCACATTGTCAATAGTCCACCAGCACAGATTTAGAAGAGTTGAAATGCTCCTGAAGGATTTGGCACTCCGGTGACAGGCAATGAATAACTAGTCCACGTCCGCGAAGTAACTGAGCTCTCCTGATCGACCCATTCTACTATTGCAACGTCTCCACTGACAAAATAATAAACCCCGACTCCTTTATTACGGCCGCTTTACATACGGCTGTTCTGGACACTCTTGATCCGATTGTGACATGATTTCAACAGTTTCTGGTGAGCTGTTGGAAATTAGGGAACGTAAACCCTCGTGGTTCTTCATACAGGTAATACTAGTACGGTTAGCTCAAATGCCATGATACTGGTAAATGCAGTTTAGCGCTTTCATAACAGAGGCAATTTAAAAAAAAATGTTCATCTGGCTCTAACCACTATGGGACTTAACATCTGAGGTCATCAGTCCCCTAGACTTAAACCTAACGAACCTAAGGATATTGCACACATCCGTGCCCGAGGCAGGATTCGAACCTGCGACCCTATCAGCAACGCGGTTTCGGACTGAAGCGCCTAGAAACGCTCGGCCACAGCGGCCGGCGTTTAATTTTCAAACTCACTCCACTTCATAACATGTGAGTTGCTATTGCGTTTGTTCAATAATACCCGATGCGGTCCGTCAGTACAAGTGATTATGTGATTTGTTTATTCGGATAAGTGACACAGTAGTCCTTATATGTATGTCTGAAAGCATAGACACTGTTGACGATCTACAGCTGTAGGACATGTTTCGAAGCTATTTTATGGCTGCGTATTCCATGACATCAGCTGTATTGGGTATAGATCTGCTACCCATAGTAACATATGAAAATTTGTGCCAGACCGGGACTCGAAACAGAATTCCCCGCTTATCACAATCAGTCGCCTTAGCGACTTCGGCTATCCATGCATTCTCCCCTTGCTGACCCAGACTTCCACGTGTTATACTGTCTACATACTTTTATCGTAGGCCACTAAATTCATCACCTAATGCTCGCAACAGACTTGGATTCCCGCAGCAAGGAGCACGAGAGAACGAAGAATCCAGACGACTTTTGGTATCGTCGTGTGTCCACCTAGGCTTGTGATACTTATATGCATGTCTTAAACAACAGACGCTGTTGACGACCAACAGCTGTACGGAATATTTCGAAATTAATTCGCTGACTATGAATTTTTTAATATTAGCTATGTTATTTATAGAATGTAACCTCCCAACAGTTTACTCCCTTAACCTCGGAATAATGATATGACTAACTTGTCAATAAAAATGTGACTCATATAAATAACCTTTCAAAAATTAACTGACTGTGAACCTAAACTGGTAAATCTGGCCTGCCGAAGTGGCCGAGCGGTTCTAGGCGCTACACTCTGGAACCGCGCGACCGCTACGGTCGCAGGTTCGAATGCTGCCTCGGGCATGGATGTGTGTGATGTCCTTAGGTTAGTTAGGTTTAAGTAATTCTAAGTCTAGGGTACTGATGACCTCAGAAGTTAAGTCCCATACTGCTCAGAGCCATTTTTTTGGTAAATCTGGACGTCAGCAATGCTGCGTCATGGCCCTGAAAAATCATTCTGAATAAATTGAAAATTCTTACCTCAATGAAGTCGCCGGATAACGCGTATATATCTGCTCCAATAAGAAATTTATCTGGCACAGCCCAGTGCAATGCTGGCCGCTAGATTTGTAATGTATGAAAAGAAACAACTGATTTTTCTTTACAATAATAGGGATGACCATGGATAGGAGAAATTAGTAAAATCCTTTAAATTCAGATGCATAATTGTCAAAAGTTATCTTCAAAAGATAGATTATTATTAAAACATTTTTAAAAACATTTACATGAGACTTGATATAACAATACTAAAAAATCAGTTGTTAGAAATTACATATGCGTGCTGCTGCTTTTACCTTATACTACATCGCTGAGGCACCGCCATCGTTCTCCACGACCGGCACAACAGCCCGACTGCCCGCTGCAACTACTACTGCTAACACAGCTACTGCAGCCCACACTACTCTCTGGTCTGCGATTTTGTTGTAGCTTACATATCGCAGGCAGCGCGTGAGCAATCCATCGGATTTACATCTGCTCGAGTGCGCTGGCAATAAATTCTTCAGTCATGGACCTCTTACAAGAAGTACTGCCCAATATCGACGTATGAACAACACTGATCTCCATTCCTCGTTGTCTAATTCCATCTGTTGGGGGAATCCAGGTAATATTGCGAAGATTGGGTGATGACTTTAGTGGATTACGATAAAAAGATATAGGCAGAGCGACGTATGGAAGTTATCTTTAAGTCCATCTTTATACAGAGGTTTCGGCACCTCGGTAGCTCATTACAAAATGTCGAATCTAAACATCTTCAGCCGTCTAAATTTCCTGTTGTTATTTTATTTGAACAACCAGTTTCTGCGCTACATTATGTTATCTTCAGACCCCCTGACCGACGTGTGGGAAGAATCCTATAACTGGTCCAGTCAAAATACGGGAATTCCTTCGATCATCACTTGCCGATAGTGATGACAGAAAGGATCGCTGTGTTAAGAAGAAATGCACGGAGAGTAATCACAAAATGTTGGTTCCTGTTTTGACTGGAATAGAGGTAGGATCCTTCCTGTGTGCTGGGTAGGAAGACTGAAGATGGCGTGGCGTAACGTAGCGCTGAAACTGGTTGCTCAAATAAAATAGTAAATGGAAATTTAGACGGCTGAATATGTTTTGATTCGACACTTCGCATGGAAGTTTTGGTCTGTCCAGGAAGCGTGCACGGATAGCCGAATTCGTTAAGGCGAATACTCGCAATGACTAGCAAATCCGGGTTTGAGATCTGTAGAATGTGCTGGCCAGGGCAGTAGTCGAACATTTTCTGCATCCAGAAAGGCCCGTACAGGACCTGCAACATGCGGTCGTGCAATATCCTGCTCAAATGTAGGTTTTCGCAGGAATCGAATGTAGGGTAGAGAAGCGGGTCGTAACACATTTGAAATGTAACGTCCACTATTCAAAGTGCCGTCAATGCGAACAAGAGGTGACCGAGACGTGTAACCAATGGCACCCCACACCATCACGCCGGGTGATACGCCAGTATGGCGATGGCGAATACACGCTTCCAATGTGCGTTCGCGGCGATGTCGGCAAACACGGATGCGACCAACATGATGCTGTAATCAGAACCTGGATTCATTCGAAAAAATGACGTTGTGCCATTCGCGCACCCAGGTTCGTCGTTGAGTACACCATCGCAGGCGCTCCTGTCTGTGATGTAGCGTCAAGGGTAACTGCAGCCATGGCCTCCGAATTGATACTCCATGCTGCTGCAAACATCGTCGAACTGTTCGTGCAGATGGTTGTTGTCTTGCAAACGGCCCCATCTGTTTACTTAACGATCGAGACTTAGCTGCACGATCCGTTACAGCCATGCCGATAAGACGCCTGTCATCTCGACTGCTAGTGATACGAGGCCATTGGGATCCAGCACGGGGTTCCGTATTACCCTCCTGAACCCACCGATTCCATATTATGCTAACAGTCATTGGATCTCGACCAACGCGAGCAGCAATGTCGCGATACGATAAACCGCAATCGCGATAGGCTACAATCGGACCTTTATAAAAGTCGGAAACTTGATGGTACGCGTTTATCCTCCTTACACGAGGCAACACAACAACGTTTCACCAGACAACGCCGGTCAACTGCTGTTTGTGTATGAGAAGTCGGTTCGAAACTTTCCTCATGCCAGTACGTTATAGGTGTTGCCACCGGCGTCAGCCTTGTTTGAATGCTCTGAAAAGCTGATCATTTGTATATCACAGCATCTTCTTCCTGTCAGTTAAATTTCGCGTCTGTAGCACGTCATCTTCGTGGTGTAGCTATTTTATTGGCCAGTAGTGCGTTATTTCTTGTGTCACAGAAGTAGAAAGAGAGACCACTGTGTTTTCAAGGAAACTCAATCCTTGAAGGAAAAAATAAAGGGGGTAACCTTGAAGAGAAACACTGGTATGGAAAGAAAGAATGAGGCTGTCAGTCGCTGTCGGGACGAAGCGAGGCGGTAGGCGGCGGTCGCACGTCGCGCGGCCCACGCGCTCATTACGGCGGGATTGTGGCGCTGACAGCAGGCTGGCCGGCGTACGCGAAATACGGCGCCGTACTCCACGGCGCGGCGCCACCCCGACACCGCAGCTGCCCACGCACTGAGCTGCCGCCCAGCCCTCGCACGTACAGCGAGCAGGAGCGTAGGAGCGGCTGGGAGTGCAACGCGGGCAGCCTAAATGCAGCCACAGAGCTGACGTCAAGCTGACCGCACTGGTATCGCCGTACAATCCTCCCAGAAACATAGTAACACGCGGTATCAGCTCAGTTCTCAACACAGCACCGCGGGTAATCGCCTCTGGAGATCTAAAGGCAAAACACCCCGACTGGAACTCACGAACACGTACCGCCAACGGCGGGAAACTATACGATCATGCACGAGGCCGAAACTACATTATACTTGGGCCGCGCGTTCCCACGCACTTGCCTGCACAGGCCCGACACAGGTCAGATGTCTTAGACACAGCCCTCATGAAGGGCATCACTTGCACTCTCAACCTCATGGTGGAGAACGATCTGCCCTCAGGCCACATGCCTGTATTACTAAACACGGAAGAAATACTGCAGGACACAGAACCACGCAGGTTACTGAACTACAAGCGTGCCAATTGGACCCTGTTCAAGGAAAGTCTTATTCCGGACACCCACGAAATTAACAACACGCAACAGGTTGACGAGGTGGTGGAGACTCTTACTACTGCTGTCCAAGACGCAATGACTGACGCCATTCCAAGGGCAACACCAAAGCCGGCCGGGGTGGCCGAGCGGTTCTAGGCGCTACAGTCTGGAACCGCGCGACCGCTACGGTCGCAGGTTCGAATCCTGCCTCGGGCATGCATGTGTGTGATGTCCTTAGGTTAGTTAGGTATTATTAGTTCTAAGTTCTAGGGGACTGATGACCTCAGAAGTCCCATAGTGCTCAGAGCAATTTTTTTTACAACACCAAAACAACGGTCGATGGCCTTGTCCCAGGAAATACTGGGCCTTATCTCAGTGAAGAACCGCCTCAAGAGATACTGGCAGCATACCAGGGGCCCATTCTATAAAGTCCACGTCAACAGACTCCACGGTATAATACGGGAAAATACAAACATTTCGAAAGCAACAATGGGGGAGGGAGGTGGGGGGAAGAAACTCGCAGGGTTAAATACCACACGTCCTGACGTGTGAAAGCTACCCAGACACTTCAACAGGGAGAAACATTACATTCCCACCCTATAAGGACCAGCCGGCCCAGCTTACTCTGCGATGGAAAAGGCAGAGCTTATGGCCACAACACTTGCAGCGTCCTTCATGCCGAAACTGGCTCCTTCAGATCCAGTATTCACACTTGAAACAGACCAGGAGGTTACACGACTTGTAGATAAGCCCTCGCTAGAAGAAATCAAACGCACTACTACAAACGAAATTAATTGTGCTATCAAGCATACCAATGCTAGGAAAGCCCCTGTGCCCGGTGGCACTGAAAACCGTGTTCTCCAGGAATTCACGGATAGAGCCGTAGAATACGTTGTACACATAACGAATGCCATCTTAAAACATCAACACTTTTATGACTTCTGGAAAGCGGAAAAGGTCCTGACGTTCAGGATGCAAGGGAAAGACCACTTTCTACCACAAAATTACCAACCCATCAGTCTGTTGTGCTCGCTCAGCAAGATTGTTGAGAAGGTAATACAAAAACGCATGACTAGGCACCGCATCGCCAACGACACCCTAAGACCGGAGCAATTCGGCTTTAGGAATCACCACTCGACAACACAACAACTCCTCCGCGTTGTCGAACATATAGCACACATTTACAACACGAACAAAGTCACAGGGGCCGTGTTCCTGGACACTGAAAGAGCTTTCGATCGTCTCTGACACAACGGCCTTATGCGCAAACTAAGCGAAGCTTGTTTTCCGGACGGAGCTCGTACGTCTCATAACTCATATCTCACGAACAGATGTTTTAACACTGCCGTGGAGGGCATACAAGCGACTCGACACAACACTGTATCCAAGCTGGAGTTCCCCAGAGAAGCATCCTTGGGCCCATCTTGTTCAAAATGTATATTAAAAACTTCCCAGCAACACAAAACACGACGTTAGCCATCCACGCGGATGACACAGCCACCCTTGCGCAAGATTGGAAACCGTCGAACATAAATTCACGAATACAGACGGCACTCAGAACTGCCGAACACTGTTTGGAACGATAGCGTATTAAAGTAGACGTCGACAAGTGCGAAGCAGTTCTGTCCACAAGCAGACCGAAACTACTGCGCAAACATCAACACTGTAGACAGGTAACACTACATACATGCCCAATACGTTTCCGTGAGAAAGTCAGATGTCATGGTGTCTGCCTGGACCGGAAACTTACATGGGGGGACCACAGCGAATACGTTGCCAACAGAGCACACGGGAGGCTCAAACAA
This sequence comes from Schistocerca americana, assembly GCF_021461395.2. Lineage (NCBI taxonomy): Eukaryota > Metazoa > Arthropoda > Insecta > Orthoptera > Acrididae > Schistocerca > Schistocerca americana. The sequence goes on along the minus strand of NC_060121.1, from coordinate 283,190,287 downwards.
CTCTACCAAATGCTCAACAGGGAAAGTACACTGAATAGGAGGGTGTCGAGGTCCATATACATGACACTGATGAGACCTCTGATGAAGTACGCAGCTCCCGTCTGGGGATACGCAGCTCCTACACGCCTGCGCCGCCTGCAGATCATACAGAACACAAGTGCTACTCATCATTAGCAACGCTCCAAGCTACACACGCACCGTGCATCTTTACAACGAATACCGCCTTGAAACCCTCAAGGAAGTATTAAAAAAACACGGCACACGACTACACAGGAACTAGAGACACTCAATTCTTTCATCCTTATCTGGGGAACTACGATCACAACCATAGGTGGAAGCATAAGCGGCCAAAGACGCTACTAGCTAGGGCGTAACCACTTACTGGAAGCTAATGTACACCCACAAGCGACAAACGTCGGCAAGCCTCTGCGTATAAGTAACGTTGACTGGATATGCCAGCTGCTATCAAAGACGAGCAACAGGCTACGGCAGGGAGACCGACAAGCTCGCACACTGACGCATAAACAAATCGCCAACATTACCCTATACTGTGAATCCGATACATGACCTATCGGACACAAAATGACGATGAACCTAACAGTTACAGGTATGCTGACGCTGACCGAGAGATCAACACCGGCGCCCAGCGGCAGCCGCCGAGTAACAGCACCGCACAACGTCAAAGATATCGACCTGCATGATACCCACTACTAACAAAGCCTACCTTTGCATGACTTGTCGCAGGCAGCAAGAAAACCGCTACTGCTCTTACAACCGGACCCAACTATCGCAGAGGATTTTTCCCCTTAGGTCTTGTCTTGGCACTTTTTTCCCTCTGCCCTTCAAACCGCTACCCTTCGTTCAACTTTCGACCCAATCTATCTCCAGATAAGCGCGTATTAATGGTTAGCCTTAATCAGACGTTAGCAAACATCGCAGTATCGACATCCAGCGAGACCTTACTTTGGTGAAAACTACCCCTTCTGCAGAGATGGCAGTTGATCTTTTGTGTTGGCCATCATGTTGATGTGGACGTGGAGGGACTGCAACTCTAAATAAAAAAATATAAAAAAAGTCGAGCCAAAATCAAACACTGTTCTAAACGTGGAGTGTTTGTAAAACGAAGCATTAATTGGATTTTGATGCTCTAACAGGGACGACCGAGTTTACCGAACAAATTATACAGCTGAGTATTACCTTGATGAAATCTCCTTGGGTTATCAGCCGAGACGTAGTGCCGCCCTTCCGCCCTCCGCCGCCAGCCACGACATCTCTTCTAGGGCCACGTAATTAGCTCACCTGTTGGACCTTGGCAGAGAAGTCTGCGGTCCAGTGCCTATAAGGTACGAACTGGAGATGGACATGACACATCGCCTGAAGATGACGTTTAGGAACCTAATCGAAACGTTGCGACTACATGGTGTGACGACTCGGCTGATAACCCGAGGAGACGTGGCACAGAGAGCCTTTTGTGCAAAATACTAGATACGAATGGACTGATGGAAATGGAAAGTGAAATGATACTACAGGATGTTTCAAAAAGAATGTACGTATTTCGAATGCTTATATTATTATAAACTAAGACATACGAATATGAAACTTAACATACGTATTTACGAACTTCTCAAGTTCATATTACAGATGTTCAATGTGTCCTCCATCAGCGACACGAACAATATCACATCGATACTCAAATTCCTCCCATACTCGGACAAGCATATCCTTCGTCACTGATGTTATGGCAGCACGGATCCGGTTCTTCAACTCTTCCAGGTCCTGTGGGAGTGGTGATACATAAACGTTGCCTTTAACGAAACCGCTCAAGAAGAAGTCAGAGGGTATCAAATCCAGTGACTGTGGGGCCCAGCTGAGACATGCTAAGTCGCCAGCTCCTTGACGACCGATCCAACGATTCGGTAGAGTTTCCTTCAGATATTCACGCACTTGGCGATTCCAGTGAGACGGTACCCCGTCTTGTTGAGAAATGAATCGGAGGATCAATTTGGCACCTCAGCCTGAAACGTCTTTGCACTGTAATCACGGAATCGCACTTTGCAAACTCGACAACAGAAAATGATTTCTGCTGCGGAGTAGCCAGTTTAAACATATGACGCTTACCAAGCAAAAAGGAAGACAGCTGACATCTAGCGGCTATTAATATAAACCAGACTATGTATTCGTTTCTCCAATAGCCGAACCCAGGCGCAGCGATCGATAATTTGGACAAAATAATACTTTCTAATACGTATACTCTTTTTGAAACACCCTGTACATCAGAGGCCTGATACAGATATGGTTTTATGTATACAGACTGAAGCGGCGTGTGAAAAGTTTTACCAAGGGCGGGAATCGAACCCAGGTCTCCTGCTTACTAGGTAAATGCGGGTAAATGCGCTGGCCATTATTACACCTTGGCGCAGCGGTTTATACCATTATACGGACTACCCAGGCATGTCTCATTCTTCAAACCAAATTCTCACTGCCACTCCAACCTACTTCAAGTTCCTCCTTACACGTGTTCGGGAACAACACATCACCATCGAACGTAAATGGGGGATCCAGCCTGAAATCTAGGTGAAGGTCCTAAGCCAAGGTGGCCTAGTGGCTAACGCACCTACCCAATAAAAAGGAGACCTGCGTTCGATTCCCGGCCTTGGTACAAATTTCCACTCGCCACTTTAGTTTCACACGTAAAAAGACATGGAAAGCTTTACCCTCGTCTGATCGCTACGAAACTGATACTCTAGTATTTACATGCCTGTGGGGTATTTGGATGAATTTCATCGCCATGCGAACTTTATTCCATCATTTTCGGTACACGAAATTGTCATTCCTGCAGGTGCAGAATTGTGTGAGTACATCATGGCTATTGGAGATGACTGGATCCCTTCAAATGGGAACTGCAACACAGCACGTCAAGAGGCAGAGGACTCCGAAAAAGATTGAATCATAAGCGTGAGGTACTTGAAGGTACCGTACCGCCAAATCAAACAGAGCTAGCTCTATTGCAGCGGATGCAGAACTAGAGTTGACGAGATAGGCTCAGGGCAACAGTGTAGCAACAAGAGTTGAGATGGGTCCTTCTGAAAGAACTACGCCACAAGAAGACTATAGGATTGTTCGATTGGCTCTGACGAACAGATGGAAGGGGGCAAAAACTGAAATTCAGGAAATGGTTACAGGCAGTTAGATACCACGAAGCGTCGAGAAAAGAATTACTGGAAGGCATGTTCAGATATCGAATGCGTCGTTTACTGCTGCTACCACACCGCGGATAACAGGCACTTGCATGATGAACAGTTAGAGAAAAACGGTACACTGAGTGGCATTCCATATTAATCAATGGTGAATCATGCTTCTCTTCGTGGCAGTCTTATCAAAGCCATTGTGACTGTAGATTATCTAGGGGAAGGTGAGAGGAGGTAGCAATTATTGTGATACATATTTTTCCAACTTCGGGAATCATGATGTGAGGAGTTAATGCGTATGGCAACAGAACTGATTTTGTAATATTTGAGAAGAGGTGAAATTCTTGTCAGTGTGTGACAAGAATGGTAAACCAATCTGTCGTACCCTTCACGACTGGGAAACCAAAGGACATATTCTAACAGGATAATGCAAGACCCCACATTACGGTTCACATCGCTAACGTCTTCAGGAATGTATGGATCCTTGACTGGCTTCTTCAGTCCCCTGGTTTACCAGCATAAAACATGGCTATGATATGACAGGCAGACGTGTACATTGATACCAGTCTCGTGTTGGACGGCAATCAGAGACCAAAAGTTTGTGACTGACAATGAAATATTACAAATTAATAATGCCTAAACTAGAGGATACAGTCACAGATAGCTCACACATTCCCCATATTTTCCCATTTCTTATTTGCAAATGAGCAACGATATTTGTGCATTTATTACCTACCCCATCAGTTTTCTTTTGCATCCAACATGATTTTGGTTCCCCAATCTAAGCCAGAGAATTTACAAAGTGTCTGTAAAATAACTTCTTCCTCTGCTTCCAAATGTCCACTTAGAAAAATCTTCAATTAACACAAAATCCCAGCTGCTAAAGCCAACCCTTAACATACTAAAACACCTACAGACGGCAGTAGAGATGATGTACTGAGTTTAGGTATCTAAAATACAGCATTATGCCTACTGATGCTTACAAAATCTACCTCTATACTAAATAGCGCAGTTGGGCTATGTGTGTTTACAATAGGATAAAATAAGTTGTTCAAAAATTATTAAATCCACCTGTTACATTCAGCAAGGATCTTCAATGAGTATAACAAGCTTTGACAGCTACGGTTGATCAGTGTTCCGAACATTATTCCCATCTCGTATTTTTAAAGTAGACGCAAAGTTTTGATAGACATTGTTGCACTGTATTTTATATTATTAAGGTATGAGCAAGTACAGACGGATGTCATCATTGTTAGGTGTTCATGGTGACAGATTTTGTAGGAATCAGTAGGCTTAATTTACGCACAGAATATGGGAAAAATACGGAAAATATGCAAAATATATAAAAACATGGAAAATATTGAAAAATGTGAAAAATATGAGACATAATGGAAAAAACTTTGATAAATGACTAACAAAAACTTAATGTTGATAACTACTTTGTATTCACATTCCTCTTAGGTTACTTTTCCCTGTAGAGAGATGAAACGCAACCGTAAGAAATGTAAAACTGTGCAGATGTTGTAGCTAGGCTGGAAAGATACTACAATGAGAATCAAAAAATAGTTTATTAATAATTACAACACCACAACTGAGCGTAATAGATTCAAATGAATTCATACAACAACATCCTCTCCTCCTAACCAGCCAGGTTATAATGATCGCAAAAATTCTGTCCACATGACTTTAGATTAGCAGCCGAAAACACTATTGCTTGGGACACAGAAAATAATTTGACATTATGTAAACAAACCAACACATTCTTTCTTTCTTTCTGGCCGGCCGAGGTGGCCGTGCGGTTAAAGGCGCTGCAGTCTGGAACCGCAAGACCGCTACGGTCGCAGGTTCGAATCCTGCCTCGGGCATGGATGTTTGTCATGTCCTTAGGTTAGTTAGGTTTAACTAGTTCTAAGCTCTAGGGGACTAATGACCTCAGAAGTTGAGTCCCATAGTGCTCAGAGCCATTTGAACCATTTGAACATTCTTTCTGCAAAGTAGAACTGGCAAAGGATTAACTCCTTTTGAGCGTAAAACATATACATAGCACTATTGTCATTCTACAGTAAAAAGAACACACGAAATAGGACTGGTACAGCAGTACACACTTTCTAAACAATCACAACTCAGGTAAGGTTTTAAACTATAGTCTGTCTGTTTATAGTTTTAATTATATACCTATAAAACTGGAGCAGACAGTTAACACAGATGATATTATAATAGGCATGATGTAGTACAATTATTAGGCAAAACTTCGTAAGGAAACATAATGAAACACCCATTTATCACTTAAGCATGTTCGTATTAACACTTAAATATTATGTGTTTACAATTTTCCAAAACAGAAAAGAACCCAGCATAGTGTAAGTGCAGATCTGTACTGATGCATTAAAACAACGGTTCGATGTGGCGATCACCAACGTTGCTACACACATTGCACCTACAAAGCGTTGTCTGGTACACACTCTCCATCCCACCTGGTGTCTCTTCAGTTTCTAGGGCAGAAGCCAGAACTTGTGCCAGCAAAACTTCCACTGTCTCTACAGGAGTCTTGTAAATTAAACTTTACGTAGGACACCACAAGATATAGTCCATGGTTGGAGCATCTCGTCCTATCTATCTTTCATAATGTGTAGGGATTATATAAGGAGAAAACCTGCTGACATGCACTAAGTCCTTAAGTTGCTTTATTGGGATCCTGAATGGGGTGGTATTGTTTCCCAACATCTGACAGTTGTGAGTCGTATCTATTCAGAATTGTAAAAGTATCTGGATGCAGCCTAAAGTGGAATGATCCCATAAATGGAAAAGCGATACACATTGATCACATATTGACACCACCACTGATAAAAATCACGAATGTCCACTGATATATGGGTATGAGAGAAGCAAGGTGCTCTGCATGCATGCACAACATAACCCACTGTTATGTCACTACATGGCATTCAGCCAATAGTGTTCCCACCCTCTGCATGGTGGTGCGTATTTGTACCTCAGAGCTTCACAGCATCAAGCACACACACTTAACGATTGTTGAGGGATGGTGTATGAGGATCGAAGTGAGGAGTTGATATGGACAGTTTAGCAGAGTGTGATTTGTCAGATACATTTTATGTGGATTCTAACTGCTGTGATATTCTCTCCCAGTACCTGTACTTTGAGTCATATATATTTAGAATCGTACAATATTTGGAAGTAATCATCCTAAGCAGTCTGAAGTGGAATGTTACACATGGACCCCATATTGATATTACTACTGCCAAAAGCATGAGAAGTCGGCTGATATAGTAGTGTGATGGTGTTGGGAGGGGTGTGTGTGTGGAAGCGCCTTGTGTGCATGATGTGCAACAGAGTAGCAAATATCCAGTGACTTATAACCAGTAATATAGTAGAGCAGTAGTAACGCATCTCTGCACCTATTTATTTATAGGCAGCTGCATGTCCCGTCATCAAGATCTCTGTAGAAATCATCCATCCCCTGAAATTCATTGTCACATACAAACTTCTGGAAAATCTGTTCCATGATATAATTGGAAAAAATCATGTTGCATCTACTTTGACATTAGGGCCCATCTAATGAGGATGTATGTGAAGTGTGGCATTTCCCTGTTAAGGTAGGATACTCATATTGTACAGAATACGCTATACTGCACTTACATATTTAAAGGAGTTATATAATAAATCGCTTAAGAATATAATGCTAGTCTGAACGTTAGGTCACTTAATGCTTACAAATTGGCTGTGTGATCATCACTTATGGTTACGTCTCCTAAATTTTAGAATACATCTACTTCTGCATCTACATCTACACACATACTATAGTTATCTCTAGTGTTGGCGAGGTGGCTGTGATGTCAGGATGTCAGATGGCTGAGGGTTGAGACTGGATGTCAGACTGATGATTTCCCAGAGAGAGGTGGTTGTTTAAATCAATAATTAATTTTCTATTAGTTCATCATCACTGTCCACAGCTCGAGGTCTTGTGGAAGTGTTCTCACTTCCTGTGCACGGGATCCCTGGTTCGATTCCCGGCAGGGTCAGGGATTGTTCCTGCTTCGTGATGACTGGGTGATGTGTCGTCTTCATCATTATCATTCATCCCCATTACGGTCGGAGGAAGGCAATGGCAAACCACCTAGGATCTTACCTAGTACAGTGGTACGGGTCTCCCGCATCATCCCCTATGCTCCTCAGAGTATGGGACCTTATCCTCATCATCACTGTGCTGATATAGGGAGGCGACCGCAACCCACCCCACACAAAGAGGGCAGTAGCTGGACAGACAGCTGTTAGCAACCAACCAGCTGGCTGCAACATGTGCTTGTGCCCTGCTATGCTGATGCCTACTTGCGGTACCTAGCACATGTAAGCTACAGCGCCAGCATCAGTGCTGTGTGGAGACAGACAGTAATATTCAGGAGGTGACCAATTCTCGCCAATGATCACACATGAATGGCCAAAGCATATAACTAGGAAGGGCGCCTACCTTATTATCAGAAGATGGCTTCTGTGCCTACGTGTGTACCACTAGCCCAGTGTGGAAGTCTGGCTGCAGCTTGAGTGAGTCAGGAGGGTCTTATGCACTGTGGCACCGAGTCCCAAGGCTGAACTTAGTGTAGGAAGGTGATACTGTGACAGTGACTGGAACTGGGGCTACTGCTGGTGGCTCTATGTCACCTCCTCCCTAGGGTGTGGCCTCTTTGGCATGGTAGACTGCTGAGCAGTGAATGATTCTGCTGAAAAATCGACAGCTGTTTATTCCAGATAGTAGCGCACCTGTGATGCTAAAGCACTAATTCTGGCCGTGTGCTTGGCCACACCAGAAACCCTGATAATGGAGAAATCCCCTAGTCTGTGTCATGCATTACTGCTGCACCGGCAGGTTACACTGAGTGAGCCTAGCCCATCATCGTTGCCTTAGCCAGAACGACGACATATTGTCGTCACCAGCCACTGGTGACTAATGCATTATTTCACTGAACTATCTCACAGAAGTTTCTGTTATAAAGGTTGTAGTGCTATTCAGCTCCCTCCAAGGAAAAGACCTGGCCCCTCTAGACTTGCTTAAGGCCAGTGTACACAGCATACCACATGTATCACACAAGTGTCTATTATACAAATATCCAGCAGTTCACTTAACATGGATCAGAGAGCACATTTGCCTTCCAAACATTCTGTGCAAAGCAGATTAAAACTGTGTGCTGGACCGAGTCTCGAACTCGGGACCTAAGCAAAGGTCCCGAGTTCGAGTCTCGGTCCGGCACACAGTTTTAATCTGCTAGGAAGTTTCGTATCAGCGCATACTCCGCTGCAGAATGAAAATCTCATTCTGGAAACATCCCCTTGGCTCGCAATATCCTTTCTTTCACGAGTGTTATTTCTGCAAGGTTCGCAGGAGAGCTTCTGTAAAGTTTGGAAGGTAGGAGACGAGGTATTAGCAGAAGTAAAGCAGTGAGGACAGGGCGTGAGTCGTGCTTGGATAGCTCAGTTGGCAGAGCACTTGCCCGCGAAAGGCAAAGGTCCCGAGTTCGAGTCTCGGTCCGGCACACAGTTTTAATCTGCCAGGAAGTTTCATATCAGCGCACACTCCGCTGCAGAGTGAAAATCTCATTCTGGATTCTGTGCTAAGTTTCATCTTATGCTAGTCAGTTGCTCATGGCTATCCATATAATAGTTCATTATTTCCCCTATATCACTCATCACTCCATGTTTTTGTATATTTCTCACTCTGTTTGTTATGTGCCCTTGACAGTTCTCTTTTTTCAAATATTCGTGGCTTTTTCCGTGCTTCATATGCTGTTTATTACCGATAAATAAATTTCTTTGATGTTTGCATAACAATATTCCTCATTCATTCACATTCATGGCCTAGGAATCCAGTAATCTGGGATTTGTATTACCAGTGGATTCCTTTGCTGGACAGCTCTCTGCTTCAAATAGACGAAGGCTATACACAGAATAGTGAAAGTCACTGTGGTGTCACCGCCAGACACCACACTTGCTAGGTGGTAGCCTTTAAATCGGCCGCGGTCCGCTAGTATACGTCGGACCCGCGTGTCGCCACTATCAGTGATTGCAGACCGAGCGCCACCACACGGCAGATCTAGAGAGACTTACTAGCACTCGCCCCAGTTGTACAGCCGACGTTCATAGCAATGGTTCACTGACAATTACGCTCTCATTTGCCGAGACGCTAGTTAGCATAGCCTTCAGCTACGTCATTTGCTACGACCTAGCAAGGCGCCATAGCATTTGATAATTAATATTGTGAAGCATGTACAGTAACGAGAGATGTTCTACAGTTGTGGATTAAAGTTAAATATTCCAACAGCTACGTACTTTATTTGCTAGACTCAAATCCTTTAACTGTTCCAGACCTCGCGCCAGTCAGCGTGTAATTAAACGCGTGCATTTCGGCCTCCTCTAGCAACACAGTGTTGGCTCTTCTGCCAACACTTCAGTCACTATGACGTCTGAAGTCTCAGTTACTCATCGCTGCCCTTCCTGATATTGTATAACATGCTGTATCATTTGTTCTGCAGAAATTTGCTCCTCTTGTGCGGCTATTAATTGATTTAAGGAATTGATCAGCTCTGCCATTAACATATGATTCAGAAAGGTTGGTTTCAGCTTTGAGTACATCTCTAATGGTCCATCTGGCCAGTATAGCTATGGTTCAAATGGCTCTGAGCAGTATGGGACTTAACTGCTGTGGTCATCAGTCCCCTAGAACTTAGAACTGCTTAGACCTACCTAACCTAAGGACACCACACACATCCATGCCCGAGGGAGAATTCGAACCTGCGACCGTAGGAGTCGAGCGGTTCCAGACTGTAGCGCCTAGAACCGCTCAGTCGGCCTTCAGCGGCCGTGGCGAGCGGACGCGCGGCGTGTTTACGTCCTCGCTGCTGCTGACTGTGTGCTGTTTACCGGTGAATAGACGCTGTTCTAGCGGCCACAATAACGTGTTATTGGGTGACAATGTTTAGAACCGGAACATGAACGACATAACGCGCAGAGACACGTTGAAATTTGTATTCGATCACAACTATGCACGACCGAAGTCTTTTGAGATAGAATTATGGATTGAGGAAAGTCTGAAACGATCCTTTGACGATATTATCGGCGTACACCTGTCGATCGGTAGTAGCGTCGTCTACATCAAGTTTAAAACCGCTGATATTTGCGAACAGATCTTGCAGTCATGTAGTGGTAAGCTTAAATTTAAGCACCGTGATGGGAACATCGGAGAGGTTAAGGTTTTGCATGCGGGATTTGGTCTTCGAACTCTTCGAATTTTTGAGTTACCATTTGAAGTACCTGCGGCTAAAATCGATGCGGTGCTCAAAAATTATGGTAAAGTTGTTAGCAATGTTGTCGAAAAATCGGCGACGTTTAAGGTTCCTGTCCTGAAAGGCGTTCGGCAGGTTGAAATGGAACTGCAGAGGCACATACCATCTTACGTTACTATTTGTGGATACAGGGCGATCGTTATATATGACGGTCAACCGCGTACCTGCTCTGGGTGCGGTGCCACGGATCACGTTCGTGCTCAATGTATCCAACGAAGGGTGACGCAGTTGCCACCAGGAGGCACCGTGCCAGCTAATACGATGACTTCACTACCGCTGACTTATGTGGTGGCAGCCCGCACGAACATGGCCAACGTGGAACATTCAGTTGTGGACACAATTTCCAACGCCTTGGACGACGACCAAGTGACGCCAATGGAAACTTCCACCACAGAGGACATCACTGATGTAACCCCTGAGGTTCCCACGGAAACTAACGAGCCAGTGGGTACGAATTTGGCCAGCCTTCACTGTGATGTACAATCCCAAGGAAACATCAACGATTCGGACACTGGCAACAAACAGATGCCTGTCTCAGCGCAAACGGCAGGATTAACTGGTGGGCAAGACAGCGTTTCATCTCCAGAGGCTGACGAAAATGGAAGGCGAGGCACTTCGCCGAAGAAACATAAGAAAAGGAGGATAGCCCACAAGAATGCCGAGCAAACTGCACCAAGTTTGCGTGAGAAAGGTTTGCAAATTGCCCGCGACCTTACCGATGCCCTACATGGCAACCCTGATGAGAAGCAACAGAGTGACACCAGCGATGTGGCAGACACCACGAAGCCCCATTCAGAGGTCGGAGACCACGCTCTCGCTGAAGGGGAAAAGACTACACGACGGGTCCTCAGGGATAGCTCCACACACCTCCGTCTGGCTGAGACAGCCTCACACACCAAGAGGGGCTCAGTTAATGTTGGCGACTGGGCAGATGACGTAGAAGGCATGTCAGTGGACACTGAAACGAATAAGGTCGGCTCGGCGAAAGGTGCTTCCTCAGCTGTGAGAGATGAAGAACTCAAAAGGACAGGACCTGCTTCAACAACTACGACAGGGGACGCTGATTACTTTTCTGATACTTATTAATGGTTCCCACCGATGTCTCCCTTCCATACTTGGATTGAGACTTCGCACCACTAGCTGGAAATGCACCCTCCGTTTCAGGACTACAAGTTAGCCACGTTAAATATCAATAAAATTACCTCGACTCAGAAGCTGTACAGTCTTCGCGATTACCTTTACAGCTGTGACGCGAATATTGTGGTGCTGCAGGAGGTGGACGACAACCTTCACCTAGACATTCCTGGCTACGAAGTGGTAAAAAACACCACTCCGGATAGCTCCTCCGGTACGGCTTTCCTAATCAAAGAGGGAGTGCCCATCTCTGATGTCGAACTACTGGAAAACGAGAGAGGCATTTAGTGTCTAATTCACGGTATACGATTTATAAACATCTACGCCCCTTCTGGTAATCAAAATAGAGTGCGCAGTGCCCAGTTCTTTGCTACTGACCTGTTATATCTGTTACGACAGAATCCAGAAGACGTAGTACTTGGGGGTGACTTCAACTGCGTTTTAAAGCCTAAAGATCAAAGGCCGAATTTTAATGGTTGTCCGACTCTCGCAGAAACAGTGCGTCAGCTCGAACTGGAGGACACATGGGGAATACTACATGAGGACCAAAGCTGCTTTACGTATTACACCGCACAAACTGCCAGCTGCATCGGTAGGATCTATGTGGGGAAAACTCTGGGGGGGCAAATATCGGCAACGGAAACGTGGCCAATATGTTTCTCAGACCACTTGGCCTACCACTGTACCATTCGTATGACCAGACAGAAAACGTTCCGTGGCAAAACAGGATGGAAATTAAATGCAGACATCCTCCGAGAGCAAGGGCTACGAGAACAGTTGCAGGAGGTCTGGGAATCGAGTCTACACAGACAGGCTACTTTTCCGTCTGTCACGATGTGGTGGTGCAACTATACGAAGCCTCGACTTATTAGGTGCTTGAAGGTCTATAGCTACGCCAGGAGCCGCTTGCAAAAGGAGACCTTTGAATTTTACTTTAGATGCCTACGTGATTTATACTCCGAAACGTCTGTCACGCACGAAAACATCGTACAAATTAAAAGGATTAATGGAAAGTTGTTACTACTGAAACGGAAACAAATGGAAGGTCCCAAAATCCGCTCTAGAGACACCAACAGTACTTCCGATGAACATCCATCCTCGTTCCACCTCGGCAGAGAGAAACGACGAGCAAGACAAAAACTGATCAGTAAATTGAAAACGGAAGATGGCAGCTTCTTGACGACTCAGATGGAAATAAAGGATTATATCACTGACTATTATCGGAGACTCTATATGGCAGACACGACAGATGATGAGATGATCTCAGCCATGCAAGATCTTCTAACAGCGAAACTAGCCGAGGCTGACAGGGAGTCACTGATGAGTGAAGTCACTGCGGATGAAATTAAGATGGCCTTGAGGAAGGCTCAGCCTAATAAATCCCCTGGCGCGGATGGACTTCCCGTTGAATTTTATAAGGAATACTGGCATTCACTGGAAAATTGTTTTGTGCATATATGTAACGAAATTAGAGCAGGTCTGCAACTACCAGAAGACTTCAATGGCAGTTTAATTGTAATAGTTCCGAAACAACATCCACACGAAGACATCAATCATTTTCGACCAATCTCCCTCCTGAATTCCGACTATAAGATTGTGGCCCGCGTGTTTGCAAATAGAATTAAAAAGTCCTAGGGACGATAAACCATCACAGCCAGTCAGCAGCAGTACCTGGACGCACTATCTTCAAAAGTCTTGCGGATTACAGAGAGATCATCTCGTTCAGTGCAATTACACGGCCGACTGCAGCAATTCTTGCTTTAGACCAATGTAAGGCTTTTGACCGGGTTTCGCACTGCTATCTGTTCCAAATTGTGAAACACCTTGGATTCGGTGACGACTTCGTTACAGGGATTCAAGATATGTACACCGCTGCCACTTCTAAGGTCATTGTTAATGGTCAGTTCACCCGACCGGTTCCTACTGAAAGATCAGTAATACAAGGATGCCCCATGTTTATGCCTCTCTACGTAATAGCAATTGAGCCACTTCTACGGATGCTCCATTGCAAACTTCGGGGCTTAACTGTCTAGTCATGCAACATAAAATGTATTGCCTATGCGGACGACGTGAGTGCTGTCATACGGTCGGAACAGGAGCTGCGGGAGATCACTGACAGTATCACTGAATACGAACGAGCATCAGGCTCCAAATTAAATTATACGAAGACCAGATTATTGCCGATTGGGGGAGGCTTTCCGACAGATGTAACTTGTCCCTACAGGTTGTGCGAGACTGTCAAACTGCTAGGTATAAAAATGAGCAGTTGCCCTATAAGAACAACGGCAGTCAATTTGAAAGAACTCTTGGCCATCACGAAAGCCTGCCTTCAACAAAATAAAAGCAGAGAACAGAATCTGCTTCAACGAGTTCAATTCATCAATACTAAGATCCTTTCCAAAATCTGGTATGTTGGGCAGGTTCTCCCGGTGGTAGACATTATTGCCAGGGGCATCATGTCGGCAATCGGATGGTATGTTTGGAGGGGTGAGATATTCAAGGTGGGATCAACGTCGTCACTCTCCCACCGGCGGAAGGGGGCCTCGGTCTAATAGATGTCCCAACGAAATGCAAGGCTCTCCTCGTACGTAATACACTGCAGCTGTGCCACAAATACCCCGACAGCGCACTTCGTATGGCCATAAGGACATATCAACCATACAACACGCTAATACCAATAAACCTGGGGGAAGTGCACTATATGGCGAATCATATCAGGATGTTTCTCTTAGAAGCCAGCTACCTGAAGTCGAAATCGAGTGCTCCATTAAGTGATCTGACATCTGCTCAACTATATCGGCTGATGAACGAAACTGGAAGAGCCAACCGCATGGTGACGAAGTACCCCTCTACGGATTGGACTAGAATCTGGACGAACATCAATAACAGTGTTCTAGGCACTGACGTCCGATCCACTTGGTACAAATTGTCAATCAGACAATACCAACTAGAGAGCGACTCCATAAAATGCATCTGTCGGTGTCAGACAAGTGTCGAGATTGTAATGTCATCGACACCTTACAACACCGTTGTGCCTGTGGTGAGAACGGCCATATATTGAACTGGTGTCGTAGGGCCATGGCATCGATCTGCAGGACAACAACGCAGAACATCTAACATTGATTCTCCAACCGTATGGAACTTACTATCCGGTAACCAAAAAGAACACGTGGACATGGTTGGCAGCGCACACACTGCACTACATCATTAATGCTCAGGAAGACCGGACATACATGGGCTACAGAGTATACCTAGCCACACAGGCTAAGTTACTGATGAGGGACCCAAAATATAAGAGAAAGTTTGCCAATTATATCGCGGCATTACAACTAGTGACGATATGACACACATGCGATGAAGAGACTTATAAGAGGATACTAGACGAACAGATGGATTAACGAACAGGTGTTCAGTTTTTAAAACCCAAGTTCACAATTATCGTACTTGTACGTTTTTTTTTGCGTTGCTTACATTAGGGCTTTGTTTTGTACTATCATCGATAGTCGAGAGAAAGTTTTCAGAGTTTGTGACTCACGCTGTGAATGTCACTTTATCCGAAGGAACATTGCCTAACATCACACTCCAGCACACCACAGGACGGTCTGCGGACTTCAGCGACGTCTGTCCTCACAACTACGAGAAGGAAACCTGGGCGAAAAAGGAAGGATCACTTAACGAACGAGGCCAAGCTTTAATGCTTGGGGTGTATAAAGTGAAGGCGTATTAATTTCGAGAAGACGAGTTTTGAGGATCGCGTGTCAGCTTAGTCAGTGCCACCTTGTTGGAGGACGAGCAGGGGAATGTTTTCAAGGAAAATACTATTCTTTTCTTTACAGAAGAAGTCTTTTTATTTCGTCATGAAGAAGAACATTACGCAGGGGAATGATTTAAAGGAAAACAAGTTTCTTTTCTTTACAGAAGAAGTATTTTATTTCATCGTGAAGAAGAACAAGTTTCTTTTAATGGCGATGAAGCCAGGCCGAGAAGGCAACTTCTGGCGAGCGTAAGGATGGGTTGAAGGGGAGGAAGGAGACCCAAAAAAAAAACAAGTTGGTAGAGCACTTGCCCGCGAAAGGCAAAGCTCCCGAGTTCGAGTCTCGGTCCGGAACACAGTTTTAATCTGCCAGGAAGTTTCATATCAGCGCACACTCCACTGCAGAGTGAAAATCTCATTCTGGATTCTGTGCTAAGTTTCATCTTATGCTAGTCAGTTGCTCATGGCTATCCATATAATAGTTCATTATTTCCCCTGTATCACTCATCATTCCATGTTTTTGTACATCTCTCACTCTGTTTGTTATGTGCCCTTGACAGTTCTCTTTTTTCAAATATTCGTGGCTTATTCCGTGCTTCATCTGCTGTTTATTACCGATAAATAAATTTCTTTGATGTTTGCATAACAATATTCCTCATTCATTCACAGTCATGGCCTAGGGATCCAGTATTCTGGGATTTGTATTACCAGTGGATTCCTTTGCTGGACAGCTCTCTGCTTCAAATAGACGAAGGCTATACACAGGATAGTGAAAGTCACTATGACGCCTGAAGTCTCAGTTACTCATCACTGCCCTTCCTGATATTGTATAACATGCTGTATCAACTGTTCTGCAGAAATTTGCTCTTCTTGTGCGGCTGTTAATTGATTTAAGGAATTGATCAGCTCTGCTATTAACATATGATTCAGAAAGGTTAGTTTCAGCTTTGGGTACATCTCTAATGGTCCATCTGGCCAGTATAGCTATGGTTGTGTTACACTGCTCAGGCAGAACACTATAATCACCTACCTAACAGCTGGTATGTCCATCTTTGGCACGGTTAACAGCGGCACTGTGTCATAGCAAGGAGGTAATGAGACCTTGGCAGGTCGTTGGAGAGAGTTGGCACCCCACATTCCAGGCAGGGAGGGGCGATGAGCTCTGACACCATGTTCAATCACGTCCCAGATTTGTTCGATTTGGTTCAGATATGGTGAGCTGGAGGGTCAGCACATCAATTGGAACTCGCCACTGCTTTCCTTCAACCACTCCATCACACCCTGGCCTTTGGCATAGCACATTCAAAATGGTTCAAATGGCTCTGAGCACTATGGGACTTAACAGCTGAGGTCATCAGTCCCCTAGAACTTAGAACTACTTAAACCTAACTAACCTAAGGACATCACACACATCCATTCTCGAGGCAGGATTCGAACCTGCGACCGTAGTGGTCGCGCGGTTCCAGATTGAAGCGCCTAGAACCGCTCGGCCACACCGGCCGGCCATAGCGCGTTATCTTGTTGAAAAATGCCACTGCCATCGGGAAATATAATCGTCATGAAGGGTTGCATGTGGTCTGCAACCAGTCTACGATACTAATTATCCATGCCTTGCGCGAGCTCCATTGGGGCCATCGATGCCCAAATGAATGTTTCCCAAAGTGTAATGGAGCAGCTGCCAGCTTGTTTCCGTCCCACATTACAGGTGTCAAGGAGCTGTTCCCCTGAAAGACGTCAGATTCGCGCCCTCCCATCGGCATGATGAAGAAGGTATCAGGATTCATCAGACCATGCAACTCTCTGCCATGTCCAGAGCCAATTTCGGTCATAGTTGCTAATATGGTGGTGTTAAAATTGGCACATGCACGGGTCGTCGGCTACGGAGGCTCATCGTTAGCAGTGTTCGGTGCACAGCGTGTTCTGACAACCTTGTAATCTGCCCAGCATTGATGTAGTTCCACCACAGTTGGCCACCTTCCTGTTTTACCAGTCTACCCAGAATGCAATATCCGATAACTGTAATGAGTGGTGGCCCCCCAACCCCGCATTGTTTGGACGTGGTTTCACTTCTGTTTAGCCATGTGTTGAAGACACACACCACAGCTCTCCTCGAACAGCAGACAAGTCGTGCAGTTTCTGAAATGCTCATGCTACGTTTCCAGTCCTTCACAATCTGCCCTCAGTAAAACTCAGAGAGATCATGTGCCTCCCCCATTCTACACATGGACAGCACACTCACTGATGCCGCATGCACCATGCATGTCATTCCTCTTCTGGTGACTCTGCGAACTGGTGCCAGTGCCATAGAGGCTCGCCGCTTGCGCGAGTTCCACCAGCACCGTGGGCGGCGCCGAGGATGAAGGTATCGACTTCGCCTCGGCCAATTGCCGACCGAGAACAATCCGCCAATGACCGGACGACAACGGACAGAAGCTTAGTCGGAAGATACAAGAGCAACACTCGCTCACTTGGTTATAGATTATTGTCCAGGAATAACTTAGACCGGTAACGTCGTTTAGTGAACTGTTAGAAGTGAAATTGTATTTGCTATGTACTGTGAAATTTACCTACGGTTATTTGCACTTCGCCGTTGAACTCCTTTTTGTGTTATATTACATGCAGTGTTGCAGACTTCATTATTCAACAACCCTTTTAACTCATTTGTGTGACTTTGTTACTAATTTGTTGGACTATTGTAAACCTTCGTTCTCCTATCCTGTTGCCTGACCCTGGGGCACAGCTGTGTACCAGTGGCAGGAAGAAATTGTCTTAGCGGTGTACTGCGCCAGAAGTCGTTTCACGAACTCACGAACTCGGCCTACCGCAACAATAGTGAAAACTCGGTCCTTACAGCAGTATCGACGAGGCCTTTACAAAACAGGCGACGAAGGTTTACAAAATAGGCTTCTTCCGCAAGCGCTATTTCATTAACCAACGCCTGAACTGCCTCCTGGTCAGTAAAACCTTTTATCTCTGACGATGCCAATTTAATACCTTCACCCCTTACTCACACACAATATAAATACTGAAGATTTACCAAACTGACAAATGAATGCCACTTTATACTTTGGGCCTGTTCATCGTCCGTCTAGGTTTCCTACACTGCCTCGCAACGTGACCGAAATGATGGCAGAGTGCCCGAGCATGTTACGCTGTGAACATCTAACAGCCGCCAAATCTATCTCACTGCTGTTGTCCCAAAGCTCCGACATACCAGTCGGTTACTCTCGCGTAAACGAAATAACTCAACTTACGGTGGAACTGTCTTCTAGACCCCCATGACTGCCGTACACACCAAGAGTAGCTGTTCTTCCACTCACCCCACTGCAGGCTGTGGTCGCAGGTTCGGTCGCAGGTTTGAATCCTGACTCGGGCATGGATGTGTGTGATGTCCTTAAGTTAGTTAGGTTTAACTAGTTCTAAGTTCTAGGGGACTAATGACCTCAGCAGTTGGGTCCCATAGTGCTCAGAGCCATTTTGTGGTGATTCGGTGGCTACGTCGTAAGGACGTCAAACGGCTGAGGGATGAGGCTGGGTGGCAGACCAATGAAGGCCCAGAGCGAAGCGACTGTCAAAATCAATAATTTATCTCCTACTTGTGCATCAGGACTGCGTCAGTATGAGAAGGTTACCACGCCTCTGCACCCACTGAAAGAGAGCGAATAGCCGGTCATTCGTCAGTTAGTGACTGGTTAGCTGGCTGCAATGTATGCTCATGCCACGATTTGCTGACGCCAGCACTCGATGCCTGTCACGCGCCCCTGCTGCGTGAGCCACAGCAGCAGTGTCAGCGGCATGTGGAAACAGACAGGAATCTTCCAGAGGAAACCAACTCAGTTATGAAAGACCGCACACAGGCGACTGAAGCGTGCAGAGCAGAGGGACGCCCAGGTATTGTTAGAAGGCAGTAGCTGTGCCTGGGTTGAGACCCACTGCCCCTCGCAGTAGTCTGACTGCTGCTGCTGCTAAAGTTCACTGGAAATGATCGCTGTGCTGTCACACCAAAACTGGAGGGCGGACGTAGTGCAGGAAGCTGGTAATGCGACAGAGATTCGAAACTGTGGCTGCTGCTAGCAGCTCCATGTCGCTCCTCGTATGGCGTTACCCCCTCGTCCCGGCACACTGCTCAGTTGTGAATGTCTCTGCTTCAGAATCCATAGCTACTTGTTCGAGATAGCAGCGCACATGTCATGTCAATACTCCGCTTCTGATCATATACTCGGTACCATTATCGCATAACCTAGGATGAAGAAATCCCCTTGGCAGTGGCGTGCATTACCGCTGTGCTGGTGGGTGACACCGAGCGAGCGAAGCCCGTTGGCCCGCAGTTAGTCAGCATTGTTGTTAACTTAGCCCAGATGAAGGCAGGCCGTGCTAGCCAACTACCGGAGGCTAATGCAGTGTTTCTCCACGTCTTCTTACAGATTTTGCCATTAGAATGTAGGAGCGCTGCAGTACTATGCAAGCAACCGTAATTCCTCATGTCTTCATGGTCCATTCTCGAAATGTGCGTTGGAGCAATAGATAGTTTTGGGATCACCTACATTTGCTGGTGGGCTAAAATTTCTCAGCAGCGCTTAGCGAAAAGAACATCTTCCCTTGAAGGATTCCTATTTAAGTACACGAGGCATCTCCGTAACACTCTCGTGTCGATCGATCCTTCATTCTTCTAGTGTTCAACCCTGAGGTTGGTTTGCGGCAGAGCGCCTTCCTCACTTCTGTCTGCCTTTCTCTTCATTTCCACGTATGTGTTACATCCAACGTCATTCGTGATCTGTTGCATGTATGATATCCTTGGTCGCCCCCGCCGATTCCTTCCTTCAGTAGCTCCTTCTGCTATTGTTCCAATGATGTTATTGTGTAGTAGGATGTGCCCTACCAGTTTGTCTCTTCTTGTTTGGACGTGACTCCACAGAGATCTGGTATCCTGTACTCTTCTAAGCACCTCTTTTTTTGTTACTTTGTCTCTCCAGCTGATCTTCATCATCTTTCTATAGAACGACGTCTCCAGGGCCTCTAGCCGTCTTCTCTCTTCCCTTCCAATTGTCCAAGTTTCACATCCGTACACGGCCACACTCCAAACAAAACCTTTCATGATACGTTTCCTCATTTTCAGACTGATGTTGTTGCTGGTGAGTAACTTCCTTCTCCGATCAAATGCAATGTTGGCCTTTTGTAGTCCGTTCGCAATTTCTTTCCGACTTCTACTACCCCTTGTGATTTTGTGTCCCAGGTAAGTAAATTCCTCTATCACTTCCAGCTCCTCTCTTCCAATTATCATTCTCAGAGGTTCACATTCTGCTCCTGCACTACATACCATCACTTTAGTCTTTTTCTTGTTTATTCTCATTCCATACTGATTGCATGGAATTTTTTCCTTTGTTCTGAGGACTTCCTCTAGATCTTCTTTAGTCTCCGTGACTATAGCAATATCATCTGCATAATGAAGCATGTCTATCTTCTGCCCATTAATTTTGATCCCCACCTCAGTAGTTTCTCGAACTTGGTCTGTAGCTTCCTGGATGTAAGCAATGAATGCAGTAGGAGAGAGAGAGAGCACATCCTTGTCTTACCACTTTTCTAATATTTGTTTCTTGTTCCTACCACTAGAAAATTTAACCGACATTGTTGATAAAATTCTGTTATGGGATTGATTGTTTCGTGATGTTTTCGATGCGCTATAGTTGCTGTTTTCACCTGCATATGAGTCTTTTGCTATGTTACACGGGCTTTATATATGCATTCAGGAATACAGCAGTCGTTCTTGAGTATTGCTCGAATCTTAGGGTGAGAATTAATGTCTCTGCTTACGCATAAATACAATTGATTACGAGACATTATGAGAATCTAAGAGCACTGAAAATGATTGGTAACTGGAGCTGTGAGGATGGCATACATACGCAGCAGGCTTTTGTTTTTTTAGTTCCCAACTCGGAATCACTTCCTAACTCACTGAAAATTGTCTGCAACGAATGAGTTTCACAGCGGAAATGAGAAGTGGAAAGAAATTACACGTAGAATCACAGTATCGTTGAAGGACAATAAAAATTTTACTATTTTTTATTTTGGCTTTCGTTTTTTCTTTGTGGGTAACAAGATTTGGCAATACATATTAGGAACCAACTTGAGAACACATCTTACGTTATGACATGCAATGTACAGTAGTAGTTTAATACTGTATACTTAAAGTAACCGCAGATTTAATGACTGCATGCGGTTGCTATTCATGGTCCGGCAGTCGCCGAAATAACTCACTGTATAATTGTCACTGCCAGTCTCGCAGAACAGTTTTTAGGACAATCGACTTAAAAAATGTTGTTTTCTGCAGGACTATTTTGCTAATATGTGGAATGGTAATAACGCTTAATTTCTGGGTATATCCTCAACTACTGATTGCCAAGTCATAAAAAGGAAAAATAGGACGCTCCCCTTGGATAGCTTGGCTTTCAAACAAGTATCGTACTGATTCGATTATCTGTACAACTGGCATTCGGACGATGGCACTGCAAAGCAACGTGGTTGACATCGCAAACAGCAAAGAGGAGCACATCTGCGATGTGCTCCAACTGTAGAATACTCGACCACTGCTGGCCGGTGACACAATGAGTGACAAGGTTATCTCACTCGCACTGCTGTGGTATTACGTGTCATGCTTAGTACGCTTATGGCAGTTGTTGATGTCAAAGCATGTGATGTCTGCGGGTTAACACCTGCTGGCTTCTTCTTATTGAGACTGCCATGACCAGCTGGATGACTCTGCCTCTCCCTTCCCCCCCCCCCCCACCCCCTCTCTCACTCTCTCTACTTATGTGAGATGATTTCACCCATTGCTGGCTGCGAAAGCATGTGATGTCTGTGAGCAAAAACATGCTGGTTTCAGAAGCGGGTGGTGACGTCTGGTGGTAACTCCCTGGCCCAGAAGGTGTGATGTTGTGTGTGTGCGCGCGTATGTGTGTGTGTGTGTGTGTGTGTGTGTGTGTGTGTGCGTATACTTGGGTTTTCTGTCATTATTTACGTGTCTACTATAATCCTGTAAGGGTGTATCGTAGTAATGCTATTGTTTTTATCACACTATGGTGTCATTTTTATCCTTGTGGTGGTGGTGGGTTGGTGGTAATAGTTTACCATGTAAATTTAGCGATGTCTTTTGTATGGACCTTTTCTGCCTTTATTTACATGTCGACTACAGTCCTATAGTGTCATAATCGGGTTAGGCAACGTTATAGTGACGTGACACACTAATAATGCATGTATAAGTTTCTCGTGAAATTGGTACATAGCCATATCGTATTTGTTGCTCTCTGATAATTGTTAACCGTGGGATATCGGTGTATTTGTTTAAATGTCACTATGTAGTAATTGTTTAGTCTCGTATTTATGTGTGTGTCGTCTAGAAAAGTGGAAGAAGATCGAAAAAATTGTAACGAATTGTAAATGGCAACGGAGGGGTTATACATCGGTGTGCGTGCAGAAAGCATGTAGCAGGAGTGTATCTGTTGTTGAATAAGGCGTTGTGGAAATAGTTTATCTTATCAGTGTAGTTTATTAAAATAACGTGGGTGGTGATTGGCAAACATTTAAAAAAATCGCTCTGAGCACTATGGGACTCAACTTCTGAGGTTATTAGTCCCCTAGAACTTACAACTAGTTAAACCTAACTAACCTAAGGACATCACACACATCCATGCCTGAGGCAGGATTCGAACCTGCGACCGTAGCGGTCTCGCGGTTCCAGACTGCAGCGCCTAGAACCGCACGGCCACTTCGGCCGGCAAACATTTAAAATCATGTATTTACATATGTCTTAGAATGGAAACTTGGATATCTGTGGAGTGGTAGAAGGAAATTGGTAAAACTGCAACAGATTATCTTCAAATTGGGAGGTACTCATACGTTGCAGTGCTTACAGAAGAATGGTGTTGTTTATAACAAACAATGACAGCGAAGATCAATAACCCAGGGACAGGTTCCTTGTAGATTTGGAACATAGTGACGTTTTATTTGTTTAAATAATGCACTGTGGTTATTGTTAAATATTTAAAGTATCGTATTCACGTGAGCCTTTCGCTGACGATCTTGAAAAATCGGAGAAATTCGGTAAAAAGAAATGTAACAAATTGTAGATATCAATTGATGGTCCTCATATGTTGGAGTGCTTCAGGAAAATAGCTTGACGTCCATAAATTATACTAATTCAGCTGCACCCCAGTCATATATCGTAAGTTCAAAGTGCCTTATGCCATCCATTATGGTAATATTACCGCCATTTTGAAGAATATGTCATGATGTTAAAAATTATGATAATTACGGTGCGTCCCAGCTACACATTTACCGTCACATTTTCAGTAGGATAACTGATACTAATGATCCGTTCACTGAAGTGCACATACTTCCAGTGACGAAACTCACACAACTGGAACAGTAATAAAGGGGCGTAGGGAAAGTGGGAGGGGGTTTCCCGCCGTTTACATGACTTTCTATTGCCTAGATTAATGAGGGTACATCTGTACTCCGAAAGCCACCTGGTGGTGTGTGGCGGACTTTGTATGCCACCGTAACTCCCCCCCCCCCCCCCCCCCCCTCCCCTCGTTTCAGTGCGGTATGCAGGAAGAAAGATTGTTGACAAACCTCTGAGGCTCGAATCTATCTATTACTGAGTGATCAGCTGCTCGCTAGACGTGAAACCATAAATCTGAAAGAGCTTAGGAAGAACGATATTCTACGAATGCTATGTAGGAGAGAATACTACCTCATACGCTTTGAGAACTGAACGATCGAAGCATGTTAAATGCACATAGTTGGTAGACAGCGTATTTAATATTATCCAGAGTCAGATTTTGATTTTAAGAATGTTCACTTCCCAACAAAGTGTCTTCATTTTGGTTAGGTATTATTTTTCTTTTGATTCACACGTAAGTTCCTCTTTTAATCTCATAAATCTTATTTGTCCATTCCCTGCTCCTCTTCAGTCTGAGCCCGTACACTTTCACTGATATGTAGGGTATGTAATAATTTTTCAACTGTTGATATCAAATAAATTCGCTCAAATCAAAAGAATTGAGGATGACACCGGTAATGAAACAATGAAATGAAATGATATTAGTGAGAAATGGCCAGAAACGCTGAGAAAATGTATTTTGTGAGTAGAAGTCTATCGGATGTCTTTACTTGGTATTTGTTTCAGTTTTGAGATCCGATACGTATTTTGGGAAAATTGTCCCATCGTTAGATTTCCAAGAATCAGCCGAGGCTTGGCGTCATGACGTGTCGGTCGAGTAGATGCACCCGCATATTACGAAAATATTCTTCCCTGGTGGTTCATGGTGAAGTTTCTCTAATTTTCATGCTTCTCATTGTATTCCTGAGATATATGGAACCAGAAAATGTTTTACAAACAAATGGAATAGGAACAGAAAACTGGCTGAGTGGAAAGGTAAAGTACAACGTCGGTAAACTGAAGACAGTTGCATTGGGAATCTTGTGGTGAATAACAGGTTCTAGCATGATCATAATGATTTCGCCTGGTCGACTTAACTGGTTGTGGTGGGTTTGAGTGCACAGTTATAAACATCACTGAAGGAGTGCTGTATATGGCGTCGAGCAGCTGATGTGCTTGGTGTCTATGACAGCAGGCACCTCACAATTCATGCAGAGGAAGAACGTCTTTAGACTTATTCACTTTCACGGTAAAACATTCGTAGCCAGCGCACTTTCGTTGTCAGCTGGTGTAGAAGCAAATTCAGATGTTAATGGTGACCAACGGCCCACTGTGATATCTCACTCTTTTAAGTTTGACTACGAAAATATGAAGAACAATAGAATGTTTCACTGAAGAGGTACAAAACGAATATCACATCAGGTACAAAAATGGTAAATTTTGTGGACTGGCAAGACAGCCAATCCACTAGGATGGGAGGCCGAAGGGCACGCGTTTAAGCTCACGCAGGATGGCGTGAGGTCTGGAACAGGACAAGGTCTTTATAGTAGCAAAAATAGTACGTAGTTTCTGGAATACTTAACTGTAATCCATAATTGGTGAACATCGGTCTGACGGTACATGCATCACAAGATAAATAGCAATTGATAATGGCGCCTTGCTAGGTCGTAGCAAATGACGTAGCTGAAAGCTATGCTAACTATCGTCTCGGCAAATGAGAGGGTAATTTGTCAGTGAACCATCGCTAGCAAAGTCGGCTGTACAACTGGGGCGAATGCTAGGAAGTGTGTTTAGACCTGCCGTGTGGCGGCGCTCGGTCTGCAATCACTGATAGTGGCGACACGCAGGTCCGACGTATACTAACGGACCGCGGCCGATTTAAAGGCTACCACCTAGCAAGTGTGGTGTCTGGCGGTGACACCACATTCCTCCCCCGCAAATCGGCGGACGGTTGTGGCATAAGGCTTCCGCCCGCCGTGGAGAGGACCCCATATCGGCGTATGCGACGAGGTGGGGAGCCTAACAACAGGCGAGGCTGTGCCACCCGCCCCCTGTCATTCGGACCGAGGGAAGCGAGGAAACGTCTGAAAACCAGCTCCAGGGTGCATGCCAACATGCGGTGTATGCGCCCGTAGAGAGACAGGAGGGGCCGAAGGGTCGACCTCCATCGGGCTGGTGCACCCGACGGGAGAAAACGACATATGGTCCGGAGCGGGCAAGAGTTGCATGGCGGAGGACAACTGGTCACGGGACGCGATCGGCGGCGCGTGACCCAGGGAAGCACCCGGCGGGGGCAGCGACGCGTCCACTGCGGGCGTTGCCGGTGGGAGAACAGGCGGCGGCGGCGCATCGCCATGGGGCAAAATGGAAGGCAGTGTCGGGGCTGAGGCGAGCCAGTAGATGGTTCCCCAGGGCGCTGACCGGACGGCACCGTCGCTGAAAGCAGACGGGGAGCGGCAGAACCCGTGCGACGACAGAGGCGCAGCTGATTGAGATGCCGACGCATCTCACCAGAGGCCCCAAAACCAGATACATAGCGCGGCCGAGGCAGCGAAGAATGCGCCCTTCGAGCCAACGCCGTGAATCTCGATAGTTGCGGTAGTAGACAACGTCGCCTGGGGCAAAAGCAGGTGTCTGCCGCTGCACAGGAACCTGATGCGGCGGATGTAGCAAAGACATCAAGGTTCGATGAGGGCGACCGTGAAGCAACTCAGCTGGCGAGCGACCATCGCGGGGCTGAGAGCGATACGAGGACAAAAAGGGCAATAACGCGTCCTCCCGAGAATGGGACTCTTTCAGTTTCAACTTCTGTGACTTGAAAGTCCTGACCAAACGTTCAGCGGCACCGTTTGACTGAGGCGAAAACGGCGCGGATGTCAGATGTTGAATACCATTGGCCTTGCAGAATGACTGAAATTCTGCGGACATGAATTGTGGGCCATTGTCGGAAACAATAGTCTGTGGAAGACCTTCAATGCAAAAGATAGCGGATAACGCTTGGATGGTGGCAGATGACGTCGTGGAAGACATCCGAACAACAAAAGGAAAATTACTGAATGAATCGACCAGAACCAACCATCGAGCATTCCAGAATGGACCAGCAAAATCGATGTGTAAGCGTTGCCAAGGGGAAGTGGCTTTTGGCCACGCAAAGAATTTCTGCGGTGGTGCTGATTGTTGTTCGGCACACACCATGCATGAAGAGCACATATTGGTAATCGCGGCATCTATTCCGAACCAAGTACAGTGCTGACGAGCAAGTTGTTTCGTTCTCACTATACCCCAATGTCCTCGGTGGAGAAGCCGTAAGACAGAGGACTGTAACGAACGTGGGACCACGACCCTGGACTGATCATTATCAGAACGCAACAGCAAAACACCACGTCGTACAAAAAGTCTCCCCTTGTGAGCAAAAAATCGGCGAACCAACGGATCCTCGATCCGTGACTTTGACAAGGGCCATTGAGTAGCAACGAAACGCAGAACGGTAGCAAGGACAGGGTCGGCAGCTGTGGTTGTAGCTACACGACGAAAATAAATCGGAAACGATGCGACCACGTCATCGATTTCCGAATCAATGAACATGCAGGCAAGTTCGGAGGAATCGAATGCTCTATCCTCAGCAACAGGCAAACGGGACAACGCATCGGCGTTTCCGTGCTTAGCAGTGGACCGATACAAGATATCGTAGCGGTACTGCGAGAGGAAAATAGACCAGCGAATGAATTTCTGCGCTGTACGTGGAGGTACAGGCTTGGTCGGATGAAAAAGCGATGTCAAAGGTCTGTGGTCTGTGATGATGGTAAAGTGACAACCATACAAGAAATCATGAAACTTTGTAACACCAAATACGAGAGCCAATGCTTCTTTCTCGATCTGCGAATAATGTCTTTGCGCATACGAGAGCAATTTGGACGCAAAGGCAATAGGGAGATCGTGCGAACCATCTTTGTGCGCAAGCACAGCACCGATCCCGAAATCCGATGCATCCACCATCAACAAAAGGGGCTTCTGGGGATCGAATGGCGTAAGGTAAGTATTGGAAAGCAACGCCGATTTCAACTGGCGAAGGCGCGTTCGCATTCCGTCGTCCAGACGAACGGAACGCCTTTACGGCGTAAGCGATGAAGCGGAGCTGAAATGGAAGAGGCGTGGCGCACATAGCGATGATAATTTATTTTTCCCAGAACACTCTGTAGCTGCTTCAAATTCTGCGGCGAAGGCAAGTCTTGTATGGCACGGAGGTGCTCTGGACTGGGATTTATGCCTTGGGCATTGAGTACATGGCCCAGATAGGGTAAGTCACGAGCAAAAAACACACATTTGTCCTTCCGCAAGCGAAGACGATTTTGTCGCAAGACCTGAAATAACGTTCTGAGATTGGCTAAATGTTCTTCTTCCGTCTTTCCGGAGATCACAATATCGTCCAGATAGTTTGCTGCAGTAGGGACCAACGCACAAACAGTTTGTAGATATTGCTGAAACAATGCAGGGGCGGATGCGCACCCGAATGGCAGTCGTTTGAATCGGTACAAACCAAGATGCGTGTTAACCACCAAAACGCGCTGGGATTCTTCGTCCACCGGTAGTTGCAAGTACGCATCTGCTAGATCCAACTTCGAAAAATATTTACCCGGGCACAGTTTGTCAAAAATATCTTCTGTGCGGGGTAAAGGAACAGTTGCAGTCACTAGTTGGGGATTCACTGTTGCCTTGAAGTCCACACAAAGTCTCAATTTTCCCGAAGGTTTTTGCAAAATTATTAAGGGTGATGCCCAGAGAAAAGCCTGCCACGTTCAATTACACCTTGTGATTCCAAATCGTATAATGTTCTTGCGACCTCATCACGCAATGCGTGGGGAACTTTGCGCGCTCTGAAAAACTTCGGTTGCGCGTTTACTTTCAGTTCCAAATGTGCTTCATAGTTCTTAGCGCAACCAAGGCCCGGTGCAAAAATGTCTGCAAATTCTTCACATAGACGAGAAACACTTTCTGAAGGCACAGTCTGGTTCACTGAGAGGACCCGATTAACTATAGACAAGTTAAACAACTGAAATAAATCGAAACCAAACAAGTTCACTGCAGAAGAAGAATGAAGGACGTAAAATGACACAAGTTTTGATTGTCCCTTGTATGTTGCAAGAAGGCTGCACTGTCCTAACGCAGGGAGCCCGTGACCTGAATATGTAGTTAGCTTAACATTTGCGGCAGGCAACGGAGGTGAGCCCAGCCGTTTGTACGTGTCTTGATTGATCAGTGAAACTGCAGCTCCGGTATCGAGCTGGAATGGTATCACTTTGCCGTTAATGTCCAAGTCCACAAAAAGTTCATTGTCCTGCTGATGACAAGAGCGACTGTCTCGTGCAACGTGAACTGACACTGGGAGAGAACCACTTGTGACTTGACGGGACTTCCGGCGATGTCGACGCACACTATTTGTGGGACGAACACAGTCACTGTTAGAGAGAGTGGCACTAGGCGGAGTGGAATGAACTACATGAAATTCCATGGGCGAAGGTTCACAAGCCTGAGTATTCTGGGTTCGATTCCGATTCCGGCGCGAAGCAAACGGCCTGGAGTGGTTGTGAGTGTCCGTTCTGAGCTTTTTCTGGCAAACACTTTGAACATGTCCTTTTTTATTACAGAAAAAGCAAATAGCCTAGCGTGACGGGCAATTCTCACGCGAATGTCTAGTAGCACACCGCAAGCATGATTTTAGCACTGCATTTGCTTGCTTGCGTGGCAGCTGCGCGGACGGGCGCGAGGGCTGTTTACTGTTCCATGCAGCACGCCCGGCGGTCCGGTGAATGTGACACATGGCTGGTGAAGTTTCAAATGATTTCTGAGCAAAGTCAAGTGTGTCCTGACGATCCAATATGTCTATCACTTGTTGAAGGGAGGGACTGACTAGTTTCAAAATCTGTTCCCGTATACGAACATCAGAAACGTTCTGTGCAATTGCATCACGTACTATAGTATCTGAATAAGGAAGTCCACATTCACACTCAAAAGCACAATCCCTAGTAAGGCCTTGCAAACTTGCAACCCACTCCCTATTAGTCTGACCGGCCGTACGTTTTGTATGAAAGAAGGTATACCATTTCGCAACTACATTGACTGATTCTTTGAAATATGCATCTAATGCAGACAAAATTTCGTCGTAGGACGGAGTTGATACGTCGCGTCGGGGAAATAATTTCACTATCACACGGTACGTCTGGACGCCTACGGATGCTAACAAAAAAGGCTGCCGCTCATTACCTTGAATTCTGTAGGTGGCGAGATGGAATCCAAATTGGCGTGACCAGCTTTCCAGTGCAGCATCAAAAGGACGAAAAGTTGGCGCAACAGCGTGTTGTGGCTGCGGTAGCGGTGGAGCGGCGGCTGCCGCATCGTTGTACATTGCACGTTGACCCTTGACGAGCTGTCCAAGGGCATTCAATAAGGCCTGCGTCTGCTGATTGTGCAAGCGATAAAATTCGGACAGTACATCTGGAGATTGTGGCGAAGCCATGGCACAAGTAAATCAGGGCAATATCAATACGAACGCAAAATCCTCGTCGTCAACTTTTGTGACTGGCAAGACAGCCAATCCACTAGGACGGGAGGCCGAAGGGCACGCGTTTAAGCTCACGCAGTATGGCGTGAGGTCTGGAACAGGACAAAGTCTTTATAGTAGCAAAAATAGTACGTAGCCTCTGGAATACTTAACTTTAATCCATAATTGGTGAACATCGGTCTGATGGTACATGCATCACAAGATAAATAGCAATTGATAATGGCGCCTTGCTAGGTCGTAGCAAATGACGTAGCTGAAAGCTATGCTAACTATCGTCTCGGCAAATGAGAGGGTAATTTGTCAGTGAACCATCGCTAGCAAAGTCGGCTGTACAACTGGGGCGAATGCTAGGAAGTGTGTTTAGACCTGCCATGTGGCGGCGCTCGGTCTGCAATCACTGATAGTGGCGACACGCGGGTCCGACGTATACTAACGGACCGCGGCCGATTTATAGGCTACCACCTAGCAAGTGTGGTGTCTGGCGGTGACACCACAGTAAATACTTCAGAAAATATATTCTGACGTCGCGATTAATAACGGAGGGAAGGATTAAGAACGATAAGAATTCCCTCGTGACATTTGTGAACCTTGAGACAGCCTTCATAGCACAAATTTCAGTAAGAAGTGTGAAAATTTGAGAAGAATGAGGACAAAGTGTAGAGTCAGATAATTTGTCTTCATAGCTTGAACTGGCCGAGCGATTCTAGGCGCTTCAGTCGGGAACCGCGCAGCTGCTGCGGTTGCAGGTTCAAATCCTACCTCAGGCATGGATGTATGTGATGTCCTTAGGTTAGTTAGGTTTAAGTAGCTCTAGGTCTAGGGGACTGATGACCTCAGATGTAAGTCTCATAGTTCTTAGAGCCATTTAAACCATTTTCATAGCTTCAAAACTGAAGGGTGTGGCTGAACAAAGCGCAAACCTCATTTAGTGAGAATTAGTCTGATCACACAATCAGTGTCTGCACTACCTGTTGGCATGCATTTTAACTGCCAGAAAGCATTTGTCAACTACATCCGTTGCCCTACACTGTTTACGTTCTTGTCTTTGGGTGGAAACAGTGCCATACCACCTTATGATGCCCATATCCGGTACTCGAGTAGAGACATGGGTGTACGGCGAAGGTGTTAATCAAGACAGTGATCTAGTTTTTGATGACAGTGATGTCTATTCTGATTACACCACAGAAAATTCAATAGACGTTGAAAATAAAGGAAGTGTGGCTTAGCATTCTATTGTCACGAGTCTAACCTTTAAAAGGTTAAAATTACATAGAATTCTTTAATTGTAGCAGCTTATAATTTTAGTGTAACGTATACCAATCAAAGCATACATGCTTGCTTCAGTCACCGCTTCGTTTTACCTCGTAACAACAGAAAACCTTTAATAAACGCGTTTGATAGTTGGCGTTGTTTTGCCGTTAACGTTAAACATTGTAGATTAGCACTGTTTTTATCCTGTTTTCCTTCTTTACAAATATTTGTGTGTAGTTTATTTATTTTTAGGACGGAGCATAGTCTGCATCCACTGAAAGAGACGTAGGAAGCAGGTGACAATGTCACTGAAGATCTGACATCAGAAAAACGTGAACTTTTTAAATGCCTCATTACAAAAAAAAGGTAGAGAGGCTGTTCTTCCCATCTTAGAGTCAGAAAAAAATATTATGAACTACATCTTATCAGTTTAAAAGAAAATGTTATTTGCTAGATAACTCCTATAAATTATTACTGCTTAGAAAGACTTCAAGTGAATAATGAAGAAAATGGTAATCCAAAATTGCTTAATTAATGTTGTTATTATACTTAAGAACAACTCACAGTTTCTTCCTAAGTGTTTTACACGTGTTGAATTGGAGTTTATTTATACGAAAAGTATTTATATCCTAGGATTCTCTTTTCTAATGTAAAAGAAAACCAACTCGAAAGTTCAGAAATAGTTGGTCTATTAATTCAATCATTACAGTAAACCTGACATTGTTACATTGTTAACACAGCTGTAATAGTTTTCTTACTAATGTGTAGCGTCTATACTACACTACTCTTTCATGTTAGGTATTGTAAGTCACATATTTGCTCTCAAAAATTTTTCAGGCGCTTTTGATGAAGACAGTGCTAACCGACCACAAAAAGAACAATTTTACAAGTAAACAATTTTCTTGGATTTATTAATAATTTTTTTACCCATATGGTAGATACATAGCTAAAGAAATCGTGTAACAAATCATAGAAAAAGTGAGAAGTAAATTTACTGTAATTTACAATTCACGGATTTAACCGAACATACAACACATAATAACTCAATGTTATGGTCCTGCAGCTTGGCGCTTTCTTTCGCAATCGCTTCAACTATCAAGCGGAAGTAATCTTCGTGAAAGGACAGGAGTGTCTGTTATGTCACATCAGTTTCCAAAATAAATATTAATGGTCAGCTCTTGTTGTAAGTTACACATGGATACGAGAAGCAGTTGTTAGCTAACAATTGTTTGATAATTTTAGTGTAATTGTGGGGCACAGAGCTTGGCGAACAGCATTATTATTTGAAGAATTTGACATGTTATCCAGATCAAATGAGACTTCAATTATATTTATGCAGGCTCTGCACTCGTAATTAAGCCTATTTGTTTGTAAATTAATGAAACGTAGATGTTCAAGTACGCTCCAAACAGACAGAAGAAGCAATCACAAAGTCAGTTTACTGTCGATCCGAACGCAAACCCAAGCGTACGATTCAACTGCTCATCAATGTCTGTAATACCCAATCTAAATACTAAAGGCAGCAGCAATTATGGGAGTAATTCAGTTGCAAGCAACGGTTATCATACAAGATTTTAGACCAGATAACTAGGCATTAAACTAAACTCAACATTCAGCCCATGACCCAAAGGTCAGCTTAAGTCTTAATGATACTAAAGAATGAACGCCGTTCAGCCTCGGTCCAAAAATGACTAATCAGTCGGCAAACTATGAGAAGAGCCCTTTGCGTAAAGAACATGTGATGTGACTTTATACGGAACAAGTAGAAAATACAAGGAACTGGGCCATCACTAAGCTCAGCACTTTGGAAAGCCGTAGAAGTAAAGTTTGGATGAAAACTACGTGTATGACACTTCTCTATGACTGAGAGATAAAAGTTTACGGCGACCACTAGGAAGAAAATGGTTCAAATGGCTCTGAACACTATGGGACTTAACGTCTGAGGTCATCAGTCCCCTAGAACTTAGAACTACTTAAACCTAACTAACCTAACGACATCACACACAGCCATGCCCGAGGCAGGATTCGAACCTGCGACCGTAGC
This sequence comes from Schistocerca americana, assembly GCF_021461395.2. Taxonomy (NCBI): domain Eukaryota; kingdom Metazoa; phylum Arthropoda; class Insecta; order Orthoptera; family Acrididae; genus Schistocerca; species Schistocerca americana. The sequence goes on along the minus strand of NC_060121.1, from coordinate 283,156,571 downwards.
GGTCGCGCTGTTCCAGACTGAAGCGCCTAGAACCGCTCCGCCACAACGGCCGGCCACTAGGAAAAGATGTCTCACTGTTGCAAAGAAAACTTACAGGTGCGCAGTTGACCTATTACAAGGAGAAGTCAAATGAAAATTAACCATCTAAAAAAAAAGTAAGTGTACTGTTTATTATTTCGAAAGTAATTGCCATAACTGTTATCTCATTGGGAGACAAGGCGGCCAATGCCTTTATGGAAAAAATTTTAGCCTTGCCTATGGAACCATGGTTGTACCACGAAGCAAATCGACGCCCACGAATGTTTTTCTCCAGGGCCCCAAAAGTTGGGAAATCGCGTGGAGAGAGTTCGAGACTGCATGGAGGATGTGTAAGGGCTTCCCAGCGAAACGTCTGAAGCGTAGTCGTAACAAGCTTGGTAACAAGTAGGGTAAAAGCATTAACAGTTATGGCGATTACTTTTGAAGTAACAAACACACACACCTTTTCCCTATCTGTCTCGTATCATTTGATTGCACCTTACACGATGTCCGACTCTCACTGGTAGGAAAAAAGTGAGGATGGTTGCGATTTAACGTCCTCATTCCCACTGGGCGAAATGATTAGAGATGTTCTGATCCAGGAAGGATAGAGGAGGAAATTGGCCATGCTTTTTACAGAAAAGCAATTCTGAAATTTGCCTTAAGCGATTTAGGGAAGCCACAAAAACCGGAAATGTTGAAGCTGGACAAGTATTTCAACACTGGTTCTCCTATTACGGCATATTGATAATTTTTACTTATGGACCGTCTGCCAGCAACTGAATAAAACACAATTTTAGTGCCATACGCGTTTCGCCTTTATTTTCTGCAAGGCATCATCAGTGGCCTGGAATATGTTAGGTATTTTATTTACATTTTTGTCACTGTGCCTATAGGTTATAAACAGTTCTGGTGGTTGGTAGTTCCTATTAAGTAGTTATGTTTTGAACTGTACTTACAGATTGCGTAGACAGTTTCTTTCATATTACGCTCCTGTTGCATTTTTGGTGTTGTTCTTCTTCCTATGAGCGTCAATTTGCTGTTTTTTCCACATTCCACAGCACTATGCACTGAACGCTTGTTTTAATGCAATGTTTTGGTTTCTGTGCCGACTGTCAAATGTTTTTGCCAAAGATCGAATATTACTGCCAAACTTATGAGTGTAACTATTGAAGTATCTGTGGTCTGTTTGTGTATGCATTTCTGCGTGCGTTTGTGTATGTGTGTGTATGTGTGTGTGTGTGTGTGTGTGTGTGTGTGTGTGTGAGTATGAGTGTTTTTGGGTGTGGTATTAATTAAATTAAATTTTATTTTATTGTATTTTGTTTTTTTGTTTTTGTCCTGTGTATGTGTGTGTGTGTGTGTTTTGGTGTGATATGTATTTGTGTGCTGTGTGTGTGTGTGTGTGTAGGAACACTAGCACACATTTTCATCAGTCACCTTGAAAATCAGATATTTAATAAGATAACCACAAATGAAAGTTTCAAAATCGTATATCGGTACAGATACGTGGATGACATTATTCGTTTGGTAGACGAGCCAAGTGAAAAAATAGATGAACTCCATTCAGAAATAAACAAACCTCATAAGAACATAAAATTCACACTTGAAAAAGAAAAAGAAAATCAAATAAATTTTCTTGACATTACAATTAAAAAAGAAAATGGAAAACATACATTTAACATCTTTAGAAAACCAACAGCCACTGACACAATAATACATTCCACATCCAACCACCCCCACAGCCAGAAACTTGCAGCACTAAGACACATGTTACATAGATTAAACAGAATCCCACTCAGCAAGAGAAACTATGAACAAGAAATGAACACGATCATACAAATAGCTAGGAACAACGGGTATGACACACATGTGGTACACAGGCTCAATCAAAAAATAAAAACACAAATAAAAAACAAACACAACATTTCCACAATACAAAAGAACTCACAAGTTGAAAACTTACAAACACACTCAACAAACACACACAATGACAACACCACACAGAAAGGAACCAGATGGTACACCATGACCTACACACATAAACTAACACACAGAGTTGCAAACATCCTAAAGAGACAGGGCTTCAAAATAGCATATAAGCCTGGGCAAACCCTTCAATCACACCTAAGCCAGCCAGCTACCAAGAGGGACAAATTCCTACAATCAGGAATATATAAACTTGAATGTCAAAGTTGTGATGCAGTATACATAGGCATGACATGCAGGAATTTTGAAACAAGATACAAAGAACATATCACATGTTGGAAGTATGAAACAAACCATTCCACATTTGCACAGCATTTAAAACACTACAACCATCATCCTACAAACATGGAACAAGAAATGAAAATAATGAGAATAAGCAACCATGACAAACATCCTATACAAATGCAAGAAAACTTCCACATCCAGAAAGCCATAGCAGAAAACAAACATGTGATAAATGAACAAACACACATCAGCACAGGCTCCCTACTACACTTAATAAAGGAAATGATAACATATATATATATATATATATATATATATATATATATATATATATAACACCAAAATACAGAAAGACAGACACACACACACACACACACACACACACACACACACACACACACACAGAGCCCCTTCCCCCCCCAAAAAAAACAAAATTACATAACACCAAAATACAGACAGACAGACAGACACACACACACACACACACACACAGCACAAAAATATATATCACACCAAAACACACACACACATACACAGGGCAAAAACAAAAATAAATAAATAAATACAATAAAATTAAATTAAATTAATACCACACCAAAAAACACTCATACTCACACACACACACACACACACACACACACACACACACACACACACACACACACACAAATGCACACACAAATGCATACACGAACAGACCACAGATACTTCAATAGTTACACTCAAAAGTTTGGCAGTAATATTCGATCTTTGGCAAAAATATTTGACAGTCGGCAACAGAAACCAAAACATTGCATTAAAACAAGCGTTCAGTGCATAGTGCTGTGGAATGTGGAAAAAACAGCAAATTGGCGCTCATAGGAAGAAGAACAACACCAAAAATGCAACAGGAGCGTAATATGTAAGAACTGTCTACGCAATCTGTAAGTACAGTTCAAATTATTACTACTTAATAGGAAATACCAACCACCAGAACTGTTTATAACCTATAGGCACAGTGACAAAAATGTAAATAAAATAGCTAACGTATGTACATATTCCAGGCCACTGATGATGCCTTGCAGAAAATAAAGGCGAAACGCGTATGGCACCAAAAGTGTGTTTTATTCAGTTGCTGGCAGACGGTCGATAAGTAAAAATTATCAATATACCATAATATTACACGCAACTGAGGAAGACAGGACTACAAAAGTTGAAGATGTCAATACAGCTATGTCAAGCATTCCCTGTCAACGTGTACAACAGATTCAAGAAAATACATCTGAGACTCCATAAGACGATACAGCATATAAAATTCAACAGAACATGCAAAAAGAACGATTTAATTCCAAGTTACATTAATGTAAATGTTAAAAACAGTTCTACAGTGGCACAAAAGTCGAAATCATTTGCAGAACGATATTGGTTACTACATGAAATTAAGATGCTCTATTCGAAAAAACAGCACCTAAACATGATGCTCTATGAGACTCATCTAGAATTGGCAAAAAACGTAGGAAACGCCGCAGTTTTCATGGCACTAGTAGAAAAAACCGAGCACAACACATACATAGCAATGAAACATTTACAAAACAAACATAAACACAAGGTAATGAAACTAACAGTAAAAAAGACGCAAAAATACATTTACATTTTAAATGTGAAACCACATGAACACCAACACACATTCCATCCACGCTTAGTTAACCTAACAGAGACAGAACTACACGAAAACGAAAAAATGCTCTTGGAAAAAGGTTTGAAACACTGCACCAATAGCAAAGTGAACAATCAATACATAGAAAATCTCATAGTAGAAACTGAACACATCCTTACACGTGAAGAACAACAAAATAATTGTGAAATAAACATAGGACTGACAAGAGAACTAGTGAAAGATGAAATAAAAGGCATAATAAAACAAACACAGCAGACACACAATAAGAACAACCAAACAGAAGCAGCTACTATGAAAAGGTTAAAACAAAAGTTAACAAACAACAATGTATTAATAACAAGGGCAGACAAGGGAAATGTAACAGTGCTCATGGATAAAGACCAATACATCACAAAAACCAAGGAATACATAAACACCAACGCAATGCAACAACTGAAGTCAGATCCAACTACACGATTCCAGGCAAATGTGAAACGAACACTGAAAAACATTGAACACACACTCACAGACAAACAGAAATACTACTTAACACAGAAAAACCCACAAGCACCAACACTCCGCAGTCAACCAAAAGTACATAAAGACGGAATGCCAATGAGACCTATTATCAACTTCAAGAAAGCCCCAACATACCGCATAGCCAAACACCTCCAAAAGTTAGTTACAAAACACTATAAAGTAGAAAACAACAGAACTGTGATAAACACAGGAAACCTAATAGAAAACATACAGAACATACAGGTACCACACACAGCATCACTGATTTCACTCGATATAGAAAATATGTATACCTCCATTCCTATCACAGAAACAATAGAAATCATAGAACAAAATCTCTCATCCCACAGCAACCTCAACACAGACGCAATAAAAGAAATAACAGATATGCTCAGACTGACAACTGAACAAAACTACTTTCAGTTTGAGGAAGAATATTATCTACAAACTGATGGACTGCCCATGGGATCCCCAATATCAGGAACACTAGCAAACATTTTCATCAGTCACCTTGAAAATCAGATATTTGATAAGATAACCACAAATGAAAGTTTCAAAATCATATATTGGTACAGATACGTGGATGACATTATTTGTCTGGTAGACGAGCCAAGTGAAAAAATAGATGAACTCCATTCAGAAATAAACAAAGTTCATAAGAACATAAAATTCACACTTGAAAAAGAAAAAGAAAATCAAATAAAATTTCTTGACATTACAATTAAAAAAGAAAATGGAAAACATACATTTAACATCTGTAGAAAACCAACAGCCACGGACACAATAATACATTCCACATCCAACCACCCCCACAGCCAGAAACTTGCAGCACTAAGACACATGTTACATAGATTAAACAGAATCCCACTCAGCAAGAGAAACTATGAACAAGAAATGAACACGGTCATACAAATAGCTAGGAACAACAGGTATGACACACATGTGGTACACAGGCTCAATCAAAAAATAAAAACACAAATAAAAAACAAACACAACATTTCCACAATACAAAAGAACTCACAAGCTGAAAACTTACAAACACACTCAACAAACACACACAATGACAACACCACACAGAAAGGAACCAGATGGTACACCATGACCTACACACATAAACTAACACACAGAGTTGCAAACATCCTAAAGAGACAGGGCTTCAAAATAGCATATAAGCCTGGGCAAACCCTTCAATCACACTTAAGCCAGCCAGCTACCAAGAGGGACAAATTCCAACAATCAGGAATATATAAACTTGAATGTCAAAGTTGTGATGCAGTATACATAGGCATGACATGCAGGAATTTTGAAACAAGATACAAAGAACATATCACATGTTGGAAGTATGAAACAAACCATTCCACATTTGCACAGCATTTAAAACACTACAACCATCATCCTACAAACATGGAACAAGAAATGAAAATAATGAGAATAAGCAACCATGACAAACATCCTATACAAATGCAAGAAAACTTCCACATCCAGAAAGCCATAGCAGAAAACAAACATGTGATAAATGAACAAACACACATCAGCACAGGCTCCCTACTACACTTAATAAAGGAAATGATAACATAAATATATATATATATATATATATATATATATATATATATATATATATATATATATATATATATAACACCGAAATACAGACAGACACACACACAGACACACACACACAGAGCCCCCTCCCCCCCCCCAAAAAAATTGTATAACACCAAAATACAGACAGACAGACACACACACACACACACACAACACAAAAATATATATCACACCAAAACACACACACACATACACAGGACAAAAACAAAAATAAATAAATAAATACAATAAAATTAAATTAATACCACATCAAAAAACACTTATACTCACACACACACACACACACACACACACATACACAAACGCACACACAAATGTATACACGAACAGACCACGGATACTTCAATAGTTACACTCAAAAGTTTGGCAGTAATATTCGATCTTTGGCAAAAAACATTTGACAGTCGGCAACAGGAACCAAAACATTGCATTAAAACAAGCGTTCAGTGCATAGTGCTGTGGAATGTGGAAAAAACAGCAAATTGGCGCTCATAGGAAGAAGAACAACACCAAAAATGCAACAGGAGCGTAATATGTAAGAAACTGTCTACACAATCTGTAAGTACAGTTCAAAACATAACTACTTAATAGGAACTACCAACCACCAGAACTGTTTATAACCTATAGGCACAGTGACAAAAATGTAAATAAAATAGCTAACATATTCCAGGCCACTGATGATGCCTTGCAGAAAATAAAGGCGAAACGCGTATGGCACTAAAATTGTGTTTTATTCAGTTGCTGGCAGACGGTCCATAAGTAAAAATTATCAATACACCGTAATATTACACGCAACTGAGGAAGACAGGACTACAAAAGTAGACTGGTTCGCCAATATGTGAGCTCGAAGGCCTAACGGAGAGGCCTCTTTTAACTTTTATTTTAAATGACTACACCGCCATGTGACTATATTTTTATTTGTTTAATTACGCCACATGTTTCGAACTTTCATGCCATTTTCAAGTAATTGACTTTATGTCATTAACATATATTGCAGGTCATCATACTCAAAAGTGGCCATAAATTAAGAAAAGTATTCGCTCCCCACGAAATGCCAGATGTAGAGCGAGTGTTTCTCTTAATTTATGGCCAGCTTTGAGCTTGATGTCCTGCAATATATGTTAATGACATAAACTCAATTACTTGAAAATGGCATAAAAGGCCGAAACCTGGGTCGTAATTAAATAAAGAACAACACCGTCAAATGGCGGTGTATTCATTTAAAACTTACAGTATGACTGTTGCTCAGCAACACCAAACACTCTTTTAACTTGTTCAGATGACGGTAATATTCTTTGTTGATTGTTTGCACTTATCACTTTCCAAAGATCGAAAATAAAACTAACGCTTGTTAGGAAATCGGTGAGACACAGTTGCAATTTATATTGTCGTAAGTAATCTGTACTTTTTCCCATCGGCAATCGTTCCTCTCTGTCGTTTTCTATAATATAATATCACCGACGATGAGCAGTGCTGTTGGTCACCGTGATACAGAGAATGTACAATTGCTTCATTCCTGCCTCGAGCTGATAAACTTTCTCCGTGTATGGCTGTTACTGTTAATTTTTAGAACTGCGGTAGCAAAATCAGTGACGCAATTCAAGTACTGACTTTCTAGCGGAACATCCTCCTCTAGCATTACTTTTCCTCGACAGTAGTTGTCGATACCAGTACTATTTTTCGAATTTTGGACGGGTCATTATTATCTCAGCTGCTTTTCTGAAAACTTTCATTTAATTTTTTAGACAATATGTTATATTTCAAGCTAAAATTTATGAAAAGGGATTACTTCATTTTCGATGTTACAATCGATAAGTGCTAGCTCTGAATGTACAGTTAAAATTATTTTTTTAGCAACATTTGAAATTACGAATTATTTGGCACACTTAAAATTTCTATTATTAATTACACAATCTAGTACTTTTTACTATGTTTATTTCTGGATTCATTTATAAAATAATAATCGAAATTAACAGAAATTCATTTGCCAAGAAAAATGGTAAACCCTTTGGAATATAGTTATTACCGCAGAGTGAAGGGGTAGTAAGCATGCCTCTGATATGATAGGACGTATTTTTCTATTTCGGGGGAACAATGTGATTTCGACTTCGTTAATGTGAAAATTCAAAAGACGGTATGATATACTAAAATATGACAAAATATATTAACATAAACAACAAAAATTCTGCAACAAGGATGTCTACATTTATTTAGATCAATTCAACCATGAGGATCTAAATGCGAGAATTTCAACTTCAAGAATCAAACACCTAGACAAGAAGAACTGGAGCCAACTCTACGAGAAAAGCTAAGTAAACTAGAAAGTTTGTTGCAATCTTCGCTCCTCTCAAATTTTTCCTGAAAGACTTTGCTTATTCTGGACGATAACTGGAATCATGAAGGAGGGAAGGGATTACAACTTCCAGCTGTTTTGTTTCAGTTCACGTACGTGGGTCAGCTTTGGTAGTACCCGTACCTTCAGTTTGCTCAAAACTTTCTTTATTGAGTTCCAAATACAGATAATGACTATTTTTCTTAGATATTTAGCAGACACAGTTGTCTACAGTTGCAATATGCTTCACTTGCAACGTGACGACAACTGACATTAGATGAATACAAACATAAATAGTACAACGGATAATACTGTAATATTGCAACTGTTATTTAAAGCTATTCTCACTGCATTACCTGACGCGGAACGCAGCGACAGCAGTTTGCTTTGTTGTCAGCGAGACACCGACCTGACGTACGAGCCGTCTGTCCTCGCTTTTTGCGACTGGGGTAGTTTACTCGCGCAACTGAAGGCTGGCTACCGCTGAGTTAGCGCCTCAGATTGCTTGACAAGTCTGCTGGCTGGCGCTTCGACTGCTCATTCTCACCATTGTTCATTCAAAGACTAGCTGGCATGCGTTAGTTTTATTACTGCTTTATTCGCAGTTTCCGCCCAAGGTTGTCAGCCACGTATGTCATTTAGACGTATGTTCAGCTGAAGCAATTCTTCGGAAAGAAAATGTTAAAAGTGTAAGATTCCTGTATTCTTTTCAACTTCGGATTACATGGGAGACTGTATCCGCAAACATGCTATGAATAAAATATCCTCTTCTACACAAAGTTTAGAGCCATGAAGACATACACTACTGGCCATTAAAATTGCTACACCAAGAAGAAATGCAGACGATAAACGGGTATTCATTGGACAAATATATTATCCTAGAACTGACATGTGACTACATTTTCACGAAATTTGGGTGCATAGATCCTGAGAAGTCAGTAGTCAGAATACGCCTGCGCATTCAGTCAAACAGAGCTTGGATGGCGTGTACAGGTACAGCTGCCCATGCAGCTTCAACACGATACTACAGTTTATCAAGAGTAGTGATTGGCGTATTGTGACGAGCCAGTTGCTCGGCCACCATTGACCAGACGTTTTCAATTGGTGAGAGATCTGGAGAATGTGCTGGCCAGGGCATCAGTCGAACATTTTCTGTATCCAGAACGGCCCGTACAGGACCTGCAACACGAGGTTGTGCATTATTCTGCTGAAATGTAGGGTTTCGCAGGGATCGAATGAAGGGTAGAGCCACGGGTCGTAACACATCTGAAATGTAACGTTTACTGTTCAAAGTGCCGTCAGTGCGAACAAGAGATGATAGAGAAATGTAACCAATGGCACCGCATACCATCACGCCGGGTGATACGCCAGTATGGCGATGACGAATACACGCTTCCAATGTGCGTTCACCGCGATGTCAAAATGGCTCTGAGCACTATGCGACTTAACTTCTGAGGTCATCAGTCGCCTAGAACTTAGAACTAATTAAACCTAACTAACCTATCACACACATCGAGGCCCGAGGCAGGATTCGATCCTGCGACCGTAGCGGTCGCTCGGCTCCAGACTGTAGCGCCTAGAACCGCATGGGCGCTCCAGCCGGCGCTGCGATGTCACCAAACACGGATGCGATCATCATGATGCTGTAAACAGAAGCTGGATTCATCCGAAAAAATGACGTTTTGCCATTCGTGCTCTCAGGTTCGTCGTTAGGTACACCATCGGAGGTGCTCCTGTCTGTGATGCAGCGTCAAGGGTAACCGTAGCCATGGTCTCCGAGCTGATAGTCCATGCTGCTCCAAACGTCGTCGAACTGTTCGTGCAGATGGTTGTTATCTTGCAAACGTCCCCAACTGTTGACTTAGGGATGCGCCTTGAGCTCCGCCAACACCTCCTACTCCGTGATCGTCGGACTAAGCTGAGTGATCACGGCAGTGAGAGTTGGCGGGCGACGTGGGGGTTGGGGTTGGCGGGAGGAAGGCGGGGAAGGGGCAGGGGTGAGGGAGGTATTAGGGCCAAAGCGGGTGATGGGGACGCGGGAAAGGATATCGGTGTGAAGGGTAGGGCTGGTGGAGGAGATGAGGACTGAGTCACGGCGAGGAGTGAGGAGGGAAATGGGGGCACCGGGAAAATGCTGGCGAATGAAGAGGGTGAGGCTCTGAGCCTCAAGAAGGGAGGATGAGGACGGTAGGAGGAGGGGAGGAGGAAGAGGAGGAGGAGGGGGCAGGGACAGGTGGGGAGACATCCATGGCATCCTGGGGAGGGGAAGGGGGACGAGACGGAGCCTTTTTAGGTGCAGAGGGCGCATGGGTGCCACTGGGGCGTTTGACGGCGGTGGAGGAGGTGTGGGGGATGGGAGCAACTGGAAGGTGGCGTGGAGTGGCAGGTCCCAGTGCTGGAGTCGGCGCTGGAGAGGGCGAGGGCGAAGGCGTTGGCGATGGCATGATGTAGACGATGAAGAGGACGAAGGTGAAAGTGGAGCGTGGGCCGTGGCCCTCCGGGCCACCACCCTAGCGGGGGTCGTGGAAACGGAAGGAGCAGAGGGAGGGAGTGGAGGGAAGGGATCAGAGGAGATGCGGGAGGGAGAAGCCGGCGATGGGGCGACAAAAAGTGAGGGAGATGGGAGAGTGAGGAGTGGGGATAGACTGGGGGGGGGGGGGGAATTGGGCACACCACGTGATAGTGGTGGTGGTGGCGGCGGAGGGAGATGTGTAAATGATGGCAGTGGTGGTGGCTGTAGTAGTGGTGGTGGGTGTCGACATTGTGACAAGGAGAAAGACACAGGACAGGACAAAAGAACAGTGGACGAAAAAAAAGAAGGAAAAGGACGTAGAGCGACGAAGAAGACTGGGGCCGAAGCCCCACTCTGCTGCTGCCGGCGGGGGGCGACCCGGCTGGCTGGCCGACGGGGACGCCGCCGCTGCTGCTGCTGCTGGCTGCTGGCCGCTGGCTGGGACCGCTCTTGGCTGCTGGCCGGACCGCTGCTGGCTGGGACCGCTGCTGGCTGCTGGCTGGACTGCTGCTGGCAGGCTGTAGGCTGGCTGGCTGGCTGGCACCTGCAAAACCTATCACTTCGATTAGTGACCGGAATGTCACAATCGAAGGGCGGTATTCTTTCGAATTACCGCCAGAGATGTGATAAGTTCGTGAACTAACATTAATAATGTGTAAGCAACCGAGCTTCTAAACAGTTTACGTGTAGTCAACCTGCTTCACTCAGTCTTTTAGCTTAAGCTTTGTATTTAGAAATCTTAAAACTCAAAGACAGAGCAATCCCGTTATACAAGGTGGTCCATTGATAGTGACCGGGCCAAATATCTCACGAAATAAGCATCAAACGAAAAAACTACAAAGAACGAAACTCGATAGCTTGAAGGGGGAAACCAGATGGCGCTATGGTTGGCCCGCTAGATGGCGCTACCATAGGTCAAACGGATATCAACTGCGTTTTTTTTTAAATAGGTACCCCCATTTTTTATTACATATTCGTATACTACGTAAAGAAATATGACTGTTTTAACTGGACCACATTTTTCGCTTTGTGATAGTTGCTGCTGTAACAGTCATAAACGTATAAGTACGTGGTATAACCTAACATTCCGCCAGTGCAACCGATATTTGCTTCGTGATACATTACCCGTCAATATCGTGTAAACGTATGGCTATTGTGATCAAAATGCCCAATGGGCGTGTGCTATGTATGCTGTTCGGTATCCTGGACGACATAATCCAAGTGTCCGGACCGTTCGGCGGAAAGTTACGTTATTTAAGGAAACAGGAAGTGTTCAGCCACATGTGAAACGTCAACCACGACCCACAACAAATGGTGATGCCCAAGTAGGTGTTTTAGCTGCGGTCGTGGCTAATCCGCACATCAGTAGCAGACAAATTGCGTGAGAATCGGGAATCTCAAAAACGTCGGTGTTGAGAATGTTACATCAACATCCATTGCACCCGTACCATATTTCTATGCACCAGGAATTGCATGGCGACGACTTCGAACGTCGTGTACAGTTCTGCCACTGGTCACAAGAGATATTACGGGACGATGACAGATTTTTTGCACGTGTTCTGTTTAGCATCGAAGCTTCATTCAGCAACAGCGGTACCGTAAACCGGCATAACATGCACTATTGGGCAACGGGAAATCTATGATGGCTGCGACAAGTGGACCATCAGTGACCTTGGCGGGTTAATGTATGGTGCGGCATTATGGAGGGGAAGGATAATTGGCCCCTAACTTATTAATGGCAATCTAAATGGTGCAATGTATTCTGATTTCCTACGTAATGTTCTACCGATGTTACTACAAGATGTTCCACTGCATGACAGAATGGCGATGTACTTCAAACATGATGGATGTCCGGCACATAGCTCGCGTGCGGTTGAAGCGGTATTGAATAGCATTTTCCATGACAAATGGATTGGTCGTCGAAGCACCATACCATGGCCCGCACGTTCACCGGATCTGATGTCCCAGGACTGCTTTCTGTGGGGAAAGTTGAAGGATATTTGCTATCATGATCCACCGATTGTCAATGCATGTGCGAACATTACGGAAGGCCAACTACACGCTGTTGAGAGGAATGTCTTTACACCTATTGCCAAATGCACTGAGGTTGATGAACATAATTTTGAGCATTTATTGCATTAATGTGGTATTTACAGGTAATCACGCTGTAACAGCATGCGTTCTCAGAAATGATAAGTTCACAAAGGTTCATGTTTCACAACGGAACAACCGAAATAAAATGTTCAAACGTACCTACGTTCCGTATTTTAATTTAAAAAACCTACCTGTTACCAACTCTTCGTCTAAAACTGTGAGCCGTATGTTTGTGACTATTACAGCGCCATCTGCCACAAACCGAAAAAAGAAGTCCAACTAAAACATTCATATTTCTTTACATACTACACGAATATGTAATAAAATGTGGGTTCTTATTTTAAAAAACGCAGTTGATATCCGTTCGACCTACGGCAGCGCCATCTAGCGGGCCAACCAAGCGCCATATGGTTTCCCCCTTCAAGCTAGACAAGTTTCGTTCTTTTTAGTTTTCTTTTTTTGACGCTTATTTCGTGAGATATTTGGCCCAGTCACGATCAATGGACCACACTGTATATAAAGTGTTGAACTTACAGCTCTTACCGAAATTATAACTGCTATCTTGCTTTCTAGACTGTAAAAACATTCATAGGAAGTAGGTGAAATGTATCAATTACTGCGGGTTTGAAGTATATTTATTTATTACAATAACAGTTTTCGACAATCACCTCTGGTCCCTCCAGCTCAACTCCCGTCGCTCCGCCATTTTTGTTTCCCTTGACCTCCAAAATGCCTATGACCGTGTATGGCATCCCGGTCTCCTCTTTAAACTCCAAACCTACGCCCTGCCTATCAATTTTGTCCATCTGATCGCTTCCTTCCTCTCGCACCGTCCTTCCTATGTCACCCTCCACAACACCAACTCCCGTATCTTTTATCCCACGGCTGGCGTCCCCCAGGGTTCTGTCCTCTCCCCTCTCCTTTATCTCTTGTATACAGCTGATATGCCCAAGCCACCCCCACCAGTCCACCTTCTCCAATATGCTGATGACACCGCCTTCCTGGCTCTCTATCCTACCCTTCAACGGTCTCAACGTACCCTCCAAACCCACCTTAACCAGTTCACCACTTGGTGTAACCAGTGGTTCCTCCATCTCAACCCCTCCAAAACCCAGGCAATCATCATAGGCCGCACCACTCGCTCCTTTCGGCTCCATGATTTCTACCTCACCCTTTATGGTCGTCCTATCCAACTCACCCCCACCCTGAAATACCTTGGCCTCACCCTTGACCGACACCTCACCTGGACCCCTCATCTCCTGACCATCCAGCAGAAAGCCCATTCCCACCTCCGCCTGCTGAAACTCCTGTCTGGCCGGACATGGGGATTGCATCCTTCTACCATTCTCCACACCTACAAATCCCTCATCCGTCCTATCCTCTGTTATGCCAGCGTCGCCTGGATCTCCGCCCCCACCCGCATTTACAAGGCCCTCCAAATCCTTGAACGCCATGCGCTCCGCCTTGCCTTCCGTATCCGCCTTCCTTCCCCCACACGGCTCCTGTATGAACTGATCCCCTTCCCCCACCTCCTCCTGTTCCTCCAACATCTCCGCATCCTTTACATTGTTCGCAGGCTTGATCCCCCCCACCTTCTGGTTTCCTCCTTCCTCTCCACCCCCCGCCCGTTGCCGCGCCTCTATCGCTGTATCCCTCCCTCTCTCCACCTCCACACCCTCCATCTCCTTTATCAGGGCAATTTCCAACGCCTCCCCCTCCCGAATGACGAACTTCGCCGTGACATCTACCCTTCCTTCCAACTATAACCTGGCCTTGTTCACCCCCCCCCCTCCCCAGGGCCCCCTTTTCCTCTTTCCTCCTTCTCCCAGAGCGGATTTTCCTCCGTCCCCCCTCCCCTGAGACCCTGCACCCCATACTTACCTCTCTCCTTCCCACATCCCTCCCTACCTGGCCCTCTTCCGCGCGCCTCCCGCTCACCTCCCCCATCTCTTCCCCTCCCTCCCTTCTTCAGGTCTCCCTCATCTCCTAGTGCCTGGCAGATCCTCTGTATTGATCATCATCAGTGTGCCACATCAGTGTTGTGTTTAGTGCTGTTTCTCGTGTGCATCTAAAGGTGTGATTTTAAATGTGTACTGCCTTGAGGTTCGCCGTCAGTGTTACGTTATGTGCTATGCCATCCGTCGCTACCTTTATGCTCCTGTCGTACTGTGCCTTGTGTTCTTTTAACTGTCACAGTGTGTGGCTTTTTGTGTGTGCTACTTTTAAACAGTTTTTTATCTCCATTTTACAGTCACCCCGTTTTTTTGTCTATTGCCTTCCATAATGTTCCCCCTTTTATATATCTATGTTCACATTATTCTCTCCTTTGCTGTTTTTAAATGTCTTCTATTGTTTTGTTCTATGTCTTTCGGCTGAAGAGCAGCGTCTATGCTGCTGCCAGCCCGCCCCGATGGGGAATTGAAATACAATAAAGAAAAAAAACATGGCATGAATCGTTCTATGCCGACTGCAAAGTGCAGCACGGCCGTAAAGATATCGGAGTTTTAAAGTATTGGCAAGTGATTACGAGTAAACTTTAGTCTTAGGAATAAAATATTTAATTGCTCTTAAAGCATAATGATGGCCACCACGACGGACACAACATCTGTGCATGAAACACTATGTGTTTCATGCACAGATGTTGTACTCTTGGTCTCCCTCTACGATTTTTACCCTCCACGCTGCCCTCCAATACTAAATTGGTGATCCCTCGATGTCTCAGAACATGTCCAACCAACCGATCCCTTCTTCTAGTCAAGTTGTGCCACAAGCTCCTCTTCTCCCCAATTCTATTCAATACCTCCTCATTAGTTATGTGGTCTACCCATCTAATCTTCAGCATTCTTCTGTAGCACCACATTTCGAAAGCTTCTATTCTCTTCTTGCCTAAACGATTTATCGTCCACGTTTCACTTCCATACATGGCAACACTCCATAAAAATACTTTCAGAAACGACTTCCTGACTCTTAAATCTATACTCGATGTTAACAAATTTTTCTTCTTCAGAAACGCTTTCCTTGCCAAGGCCAGTCTACTTTTTATATCCTCTCTACTTCGACCATCATCAGTTATTTTGCTCCCCAAATAGCAAAACTCCTTTACTACTTTAAGTGTCTCATTTCCTAATCTAATTCGCTCAGCGTCACCCAACTTAATTCGACTACATTGCATTATCCTAGTTTTGCTTTTGCTGATGTTCATCTTATATCCTCCTTTCAAGACACTGTCCATTCCGTTCAACTGCTCTTCCAAGTCCTTTGCTGTCTCTGACAGAACTACAACGTCATCGGCGAACCTCAAATTTTTATTTCTTCTCCATGGATTTTAATTCCTACTCCGAACTTTTCTTTTGTTTCCTTCATTGTTTGCTTGCTCAATATACAGATTGAATAACATTGGGGAGAGGCTACAACCCTGTCTCACTTCCTTCCCAACCACTGCTTCCCTTTCATACCCCTCGACTCTTATAACTGCCATCTGGTTTCTGTACAAATTGTAAATAGCCTTTTGCTCCCTGTATTTTACCCCTGCCACCTTCAGAATTTGAAAGAGAGTATTCCAATCTTGTCAAAGCTTTCTCTATGTCTACAAATGCTAGAAACGTAGGTTTGCCTTTCCTTAATCTTTCTTCTAAGATAAGTCGTAGGGTTAGTATTGCCTCACGTGTTCCAACATTTCTACGGAATCCAAACTGATCTTCCCGGAGGTCGGCTTCTGTCAGTTTTTCCATTCGTCTGTAAAGAATTCGCGTTAGTGTTTTGCAGCTGTGACTTATTAAACTGATAGTTCGGTAATTTTCACATCTGTCAACACCTGCTTTCTTTGGGATTGGAATTATTACATTCTTCTTGAAGTCTGAGGGTATTTCGCCTGTCTCATACATCTTGCTCACCAGACGGTTGAGGTTTGTCAGGACTGGCTCTCGCAAGGCTGTCAGTAGTTCTAATGGGATGTTGTCTACTCCGGGAGCCTTGTTTCGACTCAGGTCTTTCAGTGCTCTCTCAAAGTCTTCACGCAGTATCATATCTCCCATATCATCTTCATCTACATCCTCTTCCATTTTCATAATATTGTCCTCAAGTACATCGCCCTTATATAGACCCTCTTTATAGTCCTTCCACCTTTCTGCATTCC
This sequence comes from Schistocerca americana, assembly GCF_021461395.2. NCBI lineage: Eukaryota > Metazoa > Arthropoda > Insecta > Orthoptera > Acrididae > Schistocerca > Schistocerca americana. Next base: position 283,139,503 of record NC_060121.1, on the reverse strand, counting down.
CTTCTTTGCTTAAAACTGGGTTTCCATCAAAGCTCTTGGTTTTCATGCAAGTGGTTCTCCTTTCTCCAAAGGTCTCTTTAATTTTCCTGTAGGCAGTATCTATCTTACTTCTCGTGAGATAAGCCTCTATATCCTTACGTTTGTCCTCTAGCCATCCCTGCTTAGCCATTTTGCACTTCCTGTCGATCTCATTTTTGAGACATTTGTATTCCTTTTTGCCTGCTTCATTTACTGCATTTTTATATTTTCTCCTTTCATCAATTAAATTCAATATTTCTTCTGTTACCCAAGGGTTTGTACTAGCCCTCGTCGTTTTACCTATTTGATCCTCTGCTGCCTTCAATATTTCATCCCTCAAAATTACCCATTCTTCTTCTACTGTATTTCTTTCCCCCATTCCTGTCAGTTGTTCCCTTATGCTCTCCCTGAAATTCTGTACAACCTCTGGTTCTTTCAGTTTATCCAGGTCCCATCTCCTTAAATTCCCACCTTTTTGCAGTTTCTTCAGTTTTAGTCTACAGTTCATAACGAATAGATTCTGGTCAGAGTCCACATCTGCCCCTGGAAATGTCTTACAATTTAAAACCTGGTTCCTAAATCTCTGTCTTACAATTATATAATCTATCTAATACCTTTTAGTATCTCCAGGGTTATTCCATGTATACAACCTTCTTTCATGATTCTTAAACCAAGTATTGGCTATGATTAAGTTATGCTCTGCGCAAAATTCTACCAGACAGCTTCCTCTTTCATTTCTTAGCCCCAATCCATATTCACCTACTATGTTTCCTTCTCTCCCTTTTCCTACACTTGAATCCCAGTCACCCATGACTATTACATTTTCGTCTCCCTTCACTATTTGAATAATTTCTTTTATCTCTTCATAATTTTTCATCAATTTCTTCGTCATCTGCAGAGCTAGTTGGCATATAAACTTGTACTACTGTAGTAGGCGTGGGCTTCGTGTCTATCTTGGCTACAATAATGTCTTAAGTGAGGGTGTCATTATTGCAAACAGAGAATGAACTGCAATAAATAATAACAGGGTCTGGTAACCCCTTGCTCGCTTTAAACTACTCACATTCTCCAACTCATTGATCATGGAAACACAAACAACACGCACATGCAATCCTCTCCCATATTAGATACCAGAATGCCCTCCGTTAGTAATGGTACTTGCAAAAACCCGCTTTCGCTTGCGCAAGGCTTCCAGCCTCCCATTACATGGCCACGGAGACTCCTAACTCCCTGTACTGGCGCTCCATACACAGGAGCCCTCCAATACCCCTACAAATAAAAGTCCAGTGTGTTTAGGTCCAGAGAGCGTGTAGGCCAGGAAACTGGCCCATCTCCACCTGTCCAGCTGTCCCAATACAACAGGGATATATCAGCAGATCTTAGAACCACTATGACAGTGGGTTGATGTTTGTATCAATGCCCACGATGTTGAGCATCGGTGTGAGAGAGCTGCATGTGGTATGCTGGTGCATTCTGTTCATGTGTGTTTCCCACGATTAATGAGTTGGAGAAAATGAATACTAACAAGAAAACAAAGCGTTTACAGACCCATGATAATGCAACATAATGTCTTCGTCTATGTGTGAGGAATGTGGCCTGCACTTTGTGCCGTACATTTTTGTTACACTCTGTATAAGCTATCTGCGGCAACATTAGTAGAACATTGGGCCATAAAGTACAAAAGAGATCGCCATGAAATTCTAAAATGTGATGGTGGTTCCTATATTATCCTATGGAAGCAAAGTAAGATTACCACAGAAAAAAAGAAGGAAATAAAATTCAAACAGGAGAGATGAGGTTCCTGAGGAAATTAAAGGCTGGACAAGAAGAGAATTGATTAGAAATGAAGATATTAGAACAGAATCAAAAGTTTTAAACATGAAGGAAAAATTAAAAAATATCGCGAAAACTGGAGACAGCCTCTCACGAGAATGCCAGGTCACGGAATTCCCCAGAAGATCCTGAACTAAAAGCCGAAAAGAAAAGAAGATATTTGAAGAGCTCGAAAGAGATGGGAATCGTTTGGTTTGTGAGGCAACGGGCTAATCTTTCAAAGGAAGATACTTTCAGTAGTAACCCATATACGCATACGAACGGTTTCGGTTCTATAAGAAGGAAGCAAACAGCATATAAAACAATGTGTTCGGCTCTCCTGCAACTGCTGGTTAAAAGAAAAAATTTATTTTTTTGTGGTGTGGAAGGAATGAAGAAAGATGAAAAAGGACGATTAGGGTTCAACGTCATGTTGACGGCAAGGTCACTAGAGACGAAGCAACAACTCAGATTGTTGTAGCATGGAGAAGAAAATAGTCTGTCTCCTTTTTAAAGGTTCCATCTCGGCATTTGCATTAATCGAGTTTGTCTTTTTGGAAATTTTTGTATTTACAATCTTAAATACACACTACTGATGTTCCACAGTAAAACGTATTTTCTAGTTCGTAATGAATCGGCTTTCCGTATTATAGGTCATCCTCAGAAAAGTCCTCAGGATGGCCTAGAAAGCCAACAGCTAGTTCACAACGAACTACAGAATATACTGATCTGATGTAATTACGTTTTCATGGACACATACTGATTCTGCTGCTAAAGCATTCTGTAAATTAATCTCGCACAGAAAATGCGTCAGTATATGCATTACCTACACTCCTTGCTAATGGTCCATCTTTTTACGAGGTAGTGGCTTATTTCTATTTAATTCGAAATGAGGCTCTTTTTCTTTAAGAATGCATCTCTAAGTAAAATGTGTAAACAGCAAACAAAAATGACCAAACTATCACTCGTTTCTGCCTTTAAAGTGATCGGTGAGTACAATATGCGAAATATTTGACTTAACAGAACGAAGGTATTTTCAAAAATTCTACGAGCTGTTGAAATACGGTAATTAAATTAGATTTTTTTTGTCAGTACTACCATTTCGACAAGAGAAAGGTTTCACCGTGTTTAGATGTAATCGAAATGCCTCGTTGCCTACAAAAACGTGTGGTACTTTTATGTGCGTATTAGGCAGTTTTGTAGGCGGAGGAAACATCTTATCACATGAAAATAATATCCCAGTATTACGTTTGTCAAATTCCACTGTCGCCTTTCTTCACTATGACCCGAAACCAATGAAAATGAATTTGTTGTTGGCATCAGTCGCAACAAGAAGGGCGATAGAGAAAAAAATGTTTCTAATACAATCAGCATGATGGCGCAGGCGAAAAGCATGGACATTTTTCTTAAAATTTCTAACGGTTTGATTTCAAATGGTCAGATGAGACCGGTAGCAAAGCATCGACAGTAATATCCTACGTAGGATTAATAGCACAACGTGTATGATTTTGCCAGCGTAAAAGCAGATATTCTGAATGCAAACGCCTGTGATGTTAATGTTTCTGTTCCTGCCATAAACCGAAACACACAAAAAATAAATCAGTTGTAATATTAAAAATTACTATCAGCCTGTTTTTACTTCTATGGAATAACACCACACGTAATTATCTAATTGATTGTTTTTTAATTGAAGATAGCAAGAAAAGATGGAAGAATATCAAGCACACACATAAAAAAAGCAGGGGAAAGTAAAAATAACTGGAAGTTCTGCTTCAGCGGGCGTTGGCTGATATGTTAGCATTTTCAAATAAAGTGGGTCACAATAGAGAGTAAGTTACCTCCCACTCGCCCTGTTAACTACTTTTTTATTCTGTTAATTTCCTTGTTTACATTAAATTAGTTTTGTACCACATTTCACAGAAGTACATCCAATGTAGAGGGTGATCAAGCGCAAATTTCACATGATGATGGCGAAGCGAGTAACAGAGAGGTGCGCGAGACTTCGCCAACTTAGTCTAATGAACAAATTTTTCGGGAAACACGGAACATGCGTCGTTCATACTGCCCAACGAAAGGAGACGTGAAAATGGCAAAGACTTGGATATGATGAATTCTTGGCAGGCTGAGAGAGAAACCATGTTGAAAAGACTGACTAAATAAAACACCACGCTGACATAGATTTATTTTTCAAAAGTATCGCCATCAGGGTAAAGAAACTGAATCATAACTTAAGCTATGAAGCCACATTGAGAACTCTGCGCATGCTTATTGATTTGGAAAGTCACGCTTCATTCGACTCACCCTTGGGCGTGCATCGTTCATTACCGACTACTTACACTGCATAGCTCCAACCCATCATGCGTGAATAACACTGTCATCGCATAGTCTGATTATAGAGAAACCGAAATACAAACTTACCAACACTTAGACAATTGGTGAACAGATATTTCCTAATTTTATGAGGAGCGTTCAATAAGTAATGGAATACTTATTTCTCGACCAGTTTCGATTGAAAAAACGCAGAATTTGTTGTGGAAGATTTTGGAATATTTCTGCTTCAGCTCATATGGTTTCGTGAAGTTCCGATAGATGGTGGTGGTATCGTAGTCTTCAAAATGACGTCTGTAGCGCAGGTGCGTTACCGGCAGAGAGCTATAATTAATTTTGTTTTGGGGGAAAGCAAGAGCAACGCAGATATTCAAAGGCGTGTGTAGGGTGTCTACGGGCATCCTGCAGTGAACAAAAGCACGGCGAGTCGTTGGGAGAGACGTCTGTCATCATCGCACAAGGTCGCTCAAACCTGTTCGATCTTCCACGTGCCAGCCGGCCGCACACAGCAGGAAATCTTACAGCGTTGGAACATGAGGACGCTCTCATTGGAGGTGATCAACAGACCACAATCAAACACCTCACTGTGCAGCTGGGCATCTCTGTTGGTATTGCTGACACTCACGTCCACCTGTTGGGGCACTCAAAGACGTGCGTCTGCTGGGATCCTCGTCTCGTACGAGAAGACAATAAAGAGCAACAAAGGACCATTTTTAGTTGAACATCGTGAGTGGCGGTGAAACATGGGTTCATCACTTCGAACCGGACTGATACAAAACGGCAATCCATGGAGTGGTGCCGCAACTACTCTCCTTCGAGCAAGAAGTAGAGAGCCGTATCCTCATCCGGTAAAATCATGGGGACGGTCTTCTGGGACCCTGAAGGGGTTATTCTGTATGATGCTGTCCCTCATGATGCAGTGCTCAACTCTGAAGTGTATTGCGCCACCGTTAGGGGACCCTACAGGCCAGATCTAGCTTCTTCCAGCTTCCACCCGTTTGGCGCAATGGAGGATGGACTCCGCTGGAAGCAGTACACGGATGATGGAGAAGTTATCGATGCAGCAAGACGTTGACTCCGATGTCGACCAATAGACTGGTACCATGCAGGCGTAAAGGTCCTTCCAATAAGTTGGCGTAAGACAGTCGTACAGAATGGAGATTATGTTGTAAAATAGGGTTTTGTATCCAAAAGAGTGGGAAATAAAATGGTGCATTGGAATAGTGAATAAAGCAACCTACTTTTAGAGGAAAATGTGTTGCACTGCTTACTGAACTCCCCTTGTATATTATATTATTATCATAATTTATACTGTTTGCATTATTATATCAATAATACATACCGCAATGTTAAAACTACACTCACGCTCATAATTTCAAGATAATGCTGATACATGGTGAAACAACGATCTCGTCGGCGGTTTGTGGGCTTAAATCACATCGGGGTATGACCACGCGGTGCATTTGACCTGCGGTCGTCGCACGGTGGGGCTGGTAGCAGTCCACATACAGAGAGGTGTGTTGGTGCATGTCAGAGTACGGTGCAGCGAGTGAGTGGGCAGACGTTTCCAGACGTACTAATGGTGACTGTGTGATGAAAATGACTCACAGAACACATAATGATGACGTTATGAGGGGTAGAATACTAGGGCGACTGGAGGCTGGTCAAACACAGCAGGTCGTAGCACGGGCCCTGCGTGTGCTACAAAGTGTGACCTCACTGTTATGGCAACGATTCCAACAGACAGCAAACGTGTCCAGGCGCTACAGTACGGGACGTCCACAGTGTACAACACCACAAGAAGACCGATATCTCACCATCAGTGCCCGCAGACGACCATGGAGTACTGCAGGTAGCCTAGTTCGCGACCTTACCGCATCCACTGGAACAGTTCTGTCCAGACACACAGTCTGCAGACGACTGAACAGGTGTGGTTTATTCGCCCGGAGACCTGCAAGGTGCAGTCCACTGACCCCTGGTCACAGGAGAGCACGTAAAGCTTGGTGTCAAGAACACAGTACATGGTCATTGGAACAGTGGTGCCAGGTTTTGTTCACGGACGAGTCCAGGTATAGTCTGAACAGTGATTCTCGCCAGGTTTTCATCTGGCGTGAACCAGGAACCAGATATCAACCCCTTAATGTCCCTGAAAGGGACCTGTATGGAGGTCGTGGTTAGATGGTGTGGGGTGGGATTATGATTGGTGCATGTACACCCCTGCATGTCTTTGACAGAGGAACTGTAACAGTTCACTGTATCGGGACGTTATTTTGCACCAGTATGCAGTGGGTCGCACCTTCCTCCTGATGGATGATAATGCACTGCCCCTCCGAGCTGCCATCGTGGAGGAGTACCTTGAAACAGAAGATATCAGGCGAATGGAGTGGCCTGTCTGTTCTCCAAACCTAAACCCCATCGAGCACGTCTGGGATGCTCTGGGTCGACGTCTTCAAACCCTACGACACTTCAAGAGACCCGACAGGCACTGGGTCAAGAATGGGAGGCTACAACCTAGCAGCTGCTCGACCACCTGATCCAGAGTATGCAAACCCATTGTGCGGCCTGTGTACATGTGCATGATGACCATATCCCATACTGATGTCGGGGTACATGCGCACGAAACAGTGGCGTTTTGTAGCAAATGTGTTTCTGGACGATTTTCTCTGTAAGTCCACCAATACTGTGGACTTACAGATCTGTGTCGTGTGTGTTCCCTATGTGCCCTTGCTATTAGCGCCAGTTTTGTGTAGTGCCACGTTGTGTGCCATCACATTCCGCAATTATCCTTAATTTATGCGCATGAGTGTAGTTTTTTGTCTGAACCTGATGGTTATAGATGTCTGGGAGCGGAATCCTTAATGATATATTCTATGATGAAATCGAGGACATGGTTGAACTGCGCTACGTTCAGCTTGAAGAACTTCCGAAATTTCTGGTCGTTTTTTAACAAGTGTCGATCGATGAGCGTTTCAAAACAATGTTCATCAATTCTTGTTCGGAATTTCGGATGTGTTTCAGGGATTTTCTCACACTGAATTCCTTCAACTTCTTCTAACAGTAGATAGAACAACAAATCGCGCCCACTCCTATTTTCGGTACAGACACTGGAGTTCAACTAACTCTGCGCGGCTGACCCTCTGTAGGAACCGCCAGTTACGCGTAGACTGGATGGGAAAGCACACTTGTACTCCTGCCGACGGAAGGGATAGTTTCATCGCGTACACACTGCCTACATTTTTCATGGATCTATTTGTTCAAACTTGACGACTTCGCCCAGTGCTTCAGTTAGATGGCCATTTATACAGAGCAACATGCACAAATTTACGGCGAGAGCGTTGCCCACAAGCGCACTTTGGCGTAGTATGCTATGCGCAGCTGAGCACATCTGCTTTCTTTTTGATTAAGGTTAAATCCGTTGCTCAGGCAGAGAGACTTTGTTCCACGCTCAAGAATCAGGGTATTTCATTAACTCATCCGTGAATATAGGTCATAGATCACGCAACGAACCCACTAATTAAATGTTGCTACGGGGGTGAGAAATTATATGGGTTCCTCTTTTTTTTTTAATGTCCGCCCCGATAGCTCAGTGGTCAGCACGGCGGTCTGTCACGCCAATGGGCCTGGGTTCGATTCCCGACTGGGTCGGAGATTTTCTCCACTCAGGGACTGGGTGTTGTGTTGTCCTCATTATCATTTCATCATCACCAGTGGAAGTCAACGGGAAACCACCACTGGAATCACTTCCCTAGACGCTCATGTGGTGGACCTCGCTGGCGAGGCTTCCCCCATGACAAGACTTGCCGTAAGACAGAACACAAAGTTAATTAGTTTTTCTAATTTGTGTTCCACATAGACCCATGTAGGACGTATGTTACTTTATTGCTGGGCTATCGTGTTTCTTTTCTTGAATAACAAAAATATTTATTCCAATTCCTCTTCAGTTATTTCTCAGTTCGAACCATGCTTTCATCGTCAGCTCCAGTGTGCCCATTTGCTCTTTGTCTAAAACAGTAACGCAGTAATTCCTTTGCACCCACATTATAGTAAGTATATGGTAGGTCTGCACGTGAACCCTCTCTATAAGGGAGGATATACAATTCTTTCAAGCCGTGTTAACAGGTTTGGGTGTGTTGGTCGTAATGAGGTATGACTTAAACATATTAGCATGATACCCTAAATTTTTCGTTGCGCTATCAAGGTCTTTCCTGCCTACGAACGTCTCGTAAAAAGAAATTCAGTTCGCGTTAATATTCATTCATGAGTCAAAGTCTGTATACTGAGGGGAATATTATCAGGGCATGACTACTAAAGACATACCGTTTATGCACTCCGCTTAAACTGAAAAGAGAGCAGGAGGTATTCATCATGAACGCGACGATTGGCCTGAATCAATCCTTCGGTGCAGAACATGTTGTCTTGAGAGGTGTACATGCTTGGCCGCCCTTATCTTTGCTTATCTTGCACCAGAGTTCAGCCTTGATCAAATCCCTGGCACCAGAACTGCACCTCTTTTCGCAGCCTTACACACGCTTCATTTGTTTCCACAAGCTGGCCATGACGTGTATCTCGAGACATTTTCTCTATGTGTACAAAGTTTATTACACTTCATATTCCAATCCACAAACACGTCCCCGCCGACCCCTCCATCTTGAGGATGTGTTTCGAGCTGCAACGACATATCTGCCTCCCACGGCTTTTGAAAGCTTGGATCGTCTCTTCCATCTAGACATTGAACGTAACTCCCATGTGACATACACTAGTGATAGTTCTTATTTCCTTGCTCACTGAGCCACCCTCGCTTATCAGTTAATGACTTACAAATAGCTACAGCTTCCAGCAACTGCCCTACATAGTCACCACTCCGACTTAGACACGTGTCGTAGCGTGGTACCAACTTTCCAATATCCTCATCATAGAAGGCAGCCGCCTGTACTTCCCGCCAATTCTTTACGCTCATCTTCAGCTCCTTGTCTGTGCGAAAATGCTGTCCTCATAGCTAGTAGTTAATATGAGCAGAGATGAAACACAGAGGGATCCAATTATGGGCTGTAGTGCGGGTGAACAAACACTTCCCACCGAAAACGCTGGAGGAGGATTTTCATTGCCCCTGCAGAATGCGACCGAGAATTGTCACGATGTAGGAACCGGAAGACAGTTTGGTAATGTGGTCTGCATAACATCAGGCGAAATCTGTCACCAGGACCTCATACTTGGCGGGAGACACTATTTTCTACGCATCTTGATGTGCTCACCATGAGCTCAGAACTGAAAAGAGCGAAGTGATGCAACCGACAGGCATACTAAAAACATTTTCGAACACATATGTGCGAAGCTTTATTAGATTTTCACAGTGGTTTCCATTTCTTGACCGATCGGAACTTATCCCTCGTATTATCTTAGCTACCAATAATGTCTGTTCTTTGTAAAGGGAAGCTACAGGTAGTGACATGTTAGATGAGTTTCAGCATACCATATGTGGTAGGAACTAATGGGACATACGTTAATCTAAAGGAAATGATTAGAACAGTTCTGTTTATTAGATTATCTTAAAAATATTTAGTAATTTCTCCCTTTCGGATATCTGGCAAGTGGAAATTCATTCGTTGATTTGCATCATGCATTCCGACTTGGAGTAACAACAATCAGAGAAATAGCAAGAAGAGTATGTTCATCAACCTGAATTATCTTAAAAGATGAATGTTTGTCAGAACCGACCAAAAACGACTGGCTGCAAATAGCAAAAGATTTTGAAACCAAGGCCATTTCCCAAACTGCCTCAGCGCCGTTGATGGAAAGCATGTGCCACTGGCGAAACCAGCAAATAATGCAGCAATGTTCTTCAAATATAAGAAATATTTCTCTATTGTATTAAAGGCTATTTGTGATGCAAACTATAAATTTTTCGCTGTAGATATGGGATCGTATGGTAAATGTGGTGACTCGACGGTATTTCAACAGTCAGTGTTTTATAAGCGAATATCGTCTAATAGCTTGGACATTCCGAAAGACAAACACATTTCAGATATAAACAAAACGCCAGTGCATTATGTACGTAGGTATGAGACTTGATACAAAAAAACGTATTCAACTATCGTCATTCTCGAGCAAGACGTTTCGTAGTGTGCACGTGCGGGATAATGGCAGATAAGTAGATGATCTTTCACAGACCCCTGAATATGGACGTCGATTTCGCCATAGACATTATTAAGGCATGTTGTGTCTTACACAACTATGTACGAAAGAGTGATGGTGTTCAATATTTAGATACACTATATGGATATCCTTCAGTTCATGAGGAAATTACACAACGAGTATCTAGACTTGCATCCAGTTCACACTCCAGAAACATTTTTGCCGATTACTTTGTATACGAAGGCGCTCTGCCATGGCAGTTGGATTACATTCACTGAAATCTGAATTATATGTATATGTTGTGTTAATAAGATAATTAAAAGTAATAGAACTTACACAGCGTGTTTTGTTCCTGTTGTGTTGCACATTCTCTGCCCCCGAACATCACAGTCACTTCCTCCCACATTCTCATTTCACATTTTTGTCAGCACATTCTTCAGATGACAAGTCCCACGAACTGCTTATAATATGTTTATAATAAATTTCTCGCCGGTCGTTGTGACCGAGCGGTTCTAGGAGCTTCAGTCTGGAACCGCGCGACCGCTACGGTCGCAGGTTCGAATCCTGCATCGGGCATGGAGTTGGCTAGGTTTAAGTAGTTCTAAGTTCTAGGGGACTGATGACCTCAGATGTTAAGTCCCATAGTGCTCAGAGGCATTTGAACCAAGCCAATAAGTTATACCGTATCAAAGTCCATGGTGACTGAATGATCCTTCTGCAGACACGCAGGAGCAAACAAATAATCAAATGTGAAGTATTTCGACAGCTGGAACCGCATTGATGGTTGTACGCACACTGGCAGTCTAACGTGCGCTGCCCCATTCAGCTGCGTGTAACTTTGGCCGCAGCGGCGCGCTGGCCGGAGGCTGGGAGCATGACAAAGTGGTGGCGGTAGCCGGCACCTTTCCATGCAAACCTGGCAGTATCGAACCAGCCGCAAGTCTGGCCGTGGCTGTGGCCACACTAGTGCGCTATTACCCTAACAGCTTGCCTGACCACTGCCTGGAAAGAAACGCGACTCCTTGGAATGGTAAATGAAACTTCCAAAATAATAGGAATAATAATAATAAATGTTAACACTGGTGATAAGAAGTTTAGGTCAAGTGTTTTGGGTCGAGCTAGGGACCATTGGCATAGCCTACAGAAAAATTGTCTTAGTGTCAGTATCCTACAGTGCAGGTTCAAACTCTGAATTTCACACGCCGGCCGTGTGGGCCCGTGCGGTTCTAGGCACTACAGTCTGGAACCGCGTGACCGCTACTGTCGCATGTTCGAATCCTGTCTCGGGCATGGGTGTGTGTGATGTCCATAGGTTAGTTAGGTTTAAGTAGTTCTAAGCTCTAGGGGACTGATGACCTCAGATGTTAAGTCCCATAGTGCTCAGAGCCATTTTGAATTTCACACACTTCCTTCTGCTTAGGCAAATGAAGCAAATCAATTGGTTCTTTTTGCATTTCATGTGCTATACAGTGGGCTTGATGAGACTTACGGAGGCACCATTAGTCCATGGGGGATTCCTTAGAAAATCCCACAAAAAGTGATTTTTACTGTATTTTCACCGCCACCAGCGGATCAAAATCCTGCCGAGGATTCCAGGACGGCTATGCGCAGCAAATGGCTGAAATCTGAACGAAGTGTTCCTATGATCCTCATCTCGGACATATTTTAAATTTTATTGATATCCTTATCCCTTCCCGCGATACAGAAGCTCAAACTTACCCTATTTGTACACTAAAATAATCACGGAAAATCCGGCGTGAGCCGAAAACGTAGTTTATAAGGTGATGTAGCACGGAGAAATATGCTGTTAAGTGTTTCGGTCATCATCTGGAAACCGAATGTTGTAGACTGAAGCACATGCAAAATTGGTTCTAGGTAAAATACCGTTTGAGGTGTAAAAGCAGTTTACCGTCATGTCAATTTCACATAAGTAAACTATATAAATTTTAGCGACTAGTAAATTTCTTTTCATATGAGTTATATGCCCTGCAGTAACAGGGAAAAGAAGGGAACGAGCGGGAAAATACTCCTATCGGAAGCACAGAAAATGCAAATATGTTCCTGTTTATTTAAGAGACTCTGGCGGAAAAGTGGGGTACCAACTACCTCAGTCTACCTTCCTCAGCACGTTTAAAAATTTTCCCAGAAATGTTGACATGAGCACATATTCGCGCTTTTTATGCTAAGGGAGAAGAAAACATCGGCAGTGGCAAAGAGATAGAAAAGTAATAAATACTGGTAGACAGTAGACAGTGGTTGTGTTATAGAAAGAGCGATAGAGGCAATTGCAGTGGGTGAGCAAGAGAACGACAGAGTGGTTGTGGAACATAGTTAATAGCGACACAACAGTGCTAGGAAATGGGTGAAGGCAACATTGTCGGAGGGGGGCAAAGAAAAAGAGACAGTGGAAGTGGGTGAGAGCCAGATACGGAGTAGATGACAACAAAAACGAGGAAGAGAGAGATAGTGCCAGTGATAAGAGGCAGTAGATGTGGGAAGGAAGGAATGAGATATCAGCTGTGAGAGTGAGCAGGAGGGAGATAGTGGCAGTGAGAGGCTACTGTAATAGTAGGACAGAACGAAGGGGATTGTGGAATGAGTGAGTGAGAAAGTGCAGCTGGGTGTGGATTGGTATGAGCGACTCACAGCGATGGACTAGTGGGCGTGAGTGGGTTACAGTTAGGGAGAGCTTGTGGGAGCTTGAGGTGAGTCACAAAAAAAAAGTGCGAATATATTCACCTGCGAAAATTTTTGTGAAAATTTTTAAATGTGCTGAAGAAGGTAGAATGAGGCTGTTGGTACCACAAGTTTCAGTCAGTCCTTTAAAATAAATACAATATATTAACAATTTTTTTTGCTCCTTTAGGAGGACTTTCCTATGGTTAACTTACATTGCAATTTGCTCAGGGGCTACGATACGTAAGTTAACTTCGCTTGCACGTATCTTCTGTAAGAACTTTTCAGCAATACAGGCAAGGTGTGACATATGCAGTACTCCGAGATGTACAGCGGCAGAGACGGTGTAATCGAAATTTAATGCTCTTCACCCAAGCTGTCCATTTTCAGGTTATTGGGTAGTTTAGGACACAAATGACGAGCAAATAGTTACGTCCTGCCCAAATTGGGGATATAACTTCCAGTTTTAACACAGTGTAGTGAGATGTTTATAGCCGATATACTGATTCAAAATTCATTAGTGCTACCTCTGAGTAACACCCACTCCCCTCTTCTTTTTCGCTACAATTTGCGTAAGTTTTGACAACTTAGAAGTTAAAAACGTGATAATGACGTACTAGCGCTGGGGTTCAAACTTGGGTCTTCTGCTTACTAGACAGATGCGCTACCTATTACGCCACACTTTCTTTTGTTTCATTAAAACAGTAACAAAAATGACTAGGTTACAATGAAATGGCATAAATAAGGTGACAGCTAACTGCAGTCATCAGTAACAGCATTCACAGAATAACGAATGATATTCAATCTTTAATACAAGCACAAATTCAACAACATTGTCCATTCGAGAGGCATCTTCTCTGTCACCTTAAACTGGTGGCAGTTCAGCATCCACATTTTCTTCCTCTCCAGCCTGCTCTTTACCAATTCTCAGACCCAACTTCATGGTCCAGTAAATCCTTTATGTGTGCTCCTTAGTCTCCTTCAGGGTAAATTATGTGGACAGAAGAGCAGTTGCGAACAGCAACATCACTAAGTCCTTCACCAGCTTGTCGTTTTTGTCAGTTTCAGCCTTCTAACGGCATCCTTAGGGAGTTCAAGAGCTTCCTTTGAAACAGACATCATATGTTTGCCCTCATATTCTTGTATCTTCTATTGATTTACACTGAAGAGCCAAAGAAACTGATACATCTATCTAATAACATGTAGCGCCACCGCGTGCACGCAGAAGTGCCGAAACACGACGCGGCATGGACACGACTAATGTCTGAAGTAGTGCTGGAAGGAACTGACACCATGAATCCTGCAGGGCTGTCGATAAATGCGTAAGATTACGATGGGGTGGAGATCTCTCCTGAGCTGCATATTGCAAAGCATTCCAGATATGCTCATGTCTGGGGTGTTTGGTGGCCAGCGGAAGGGTTTAAACTCATAAGAATGTTCCTGGTGCCACTCTGTAGCAATTATGGACGTGTGGGATGCCTCACTGGCGTGCTAGAATTGTCCAAGTCCGTCTGAATGCACAATCAACATGGATAGATGAAGGTGATCAGACAAGATACTTACGTACGTGCCACCTGTTAGAGTCGTATCGAGACGTATCAGCGGGTTCCATATCACTCCAATTGCACAAGCGCTACATCATTACAGAGCCTCCACCAACTTGAACAGTCCCTGCCGACATGCAGGCATGGATTCATGAGATTGTCACCTACCCGTGCACATGTTTCCAGTCATCAACAGGGTTGCACTTCTCTCACGTTGAACGATTCTCTTCAGCCGTCTTTGGTCCCCTTCTTGCATGATCTTTTTCCGGCCGCAACGGTGTCGGAGATCTGATGTTTTACCCGATTCCTGACATTCACGATACACTCGTGAGATTGTCGTACGGAAAAATACCCACTTCATCGCTATCTCGGAGATACTGTTTCCCATTGCTTGTGCTCCGACTTTAGCACCAAGTTCAACCTCACTAAAATCTTGGTAACTTGCCGTTGTAGTAGCAGTAACCAATCCAACAACTGCGCCGGTCACTTGTCTTATATATGCGTTGCCGAGCGCAGCGCCGAATTCTGGCTGTTTGGATACTGTATCCTTGTATTTGAATACGCATGCCTATACCAGTTTCTTTGGTGCTTCAGTGTATTTTCCATGCGTGACTTGTGGGGAGGGGAGGTTACGGTCGGGAACGTCCGACAAATGTAGTGGGGGACTGCAGCTACTATACCTGCACAGACTGCTCTAGTACGCTTTCCGCTCCGATACAAATTCTAGTTCCCGTGTCAGACCATTGCTATTACCCTTTCTGAACTCGCAGCAGTATTTCCGAGGCTCTCCAACCCTGGAATAGCACCTTAGCAATGAGCGTTATTAATGGGTCATATTCAGGGCCTCGGAGAATATTTCAGGGCAAAAGTAAGGTCCGTAATCTCATTCGAAAAACGAGTGGCAGACTTACAACCGTGGGTGTGGTACGTCACGGAATATGTCTCACGCGACGCACAGCATAACGAGCGTGAGAATTCTGCTCGCTGCTGAGGTTGGGAATTCCCGCACCGGTGACGAGACGCAAGGGACGTTTCAGCTCGTGGATGTACAGCTCCATAGTCTTGATCACTCCTGTGCTGTCGTTTATTTAATCTGCAGAAGTGACGTTCCTGGTGTTGCAATTTTCACAATCATTAATGTATCACATGTATCCACTTTCATTGGTTAATTTCACTATGTTTGTACTGTTTAGGTTTTTATATTGGTAACGCCAAGTAGCGCTCTATATGAAGATCACTGGCTGTGCTGTGATTTTATTTTACTGCTCAGACTTTGTGCATAAAATTGTAATTAATAATGTGATGAATAATCAGGACTGTCTTTACGGACTGAGAAAATTTTAGCTTTTGACGAAAATTGTATCGATAAGTGTGTGCATTTGATATATTTGTTAGCGTTAATATAAAATTTTTTTAACAAATATGTATTGGCCAGTGCCCAAAAAAATTTGTAAAATGTTTTGTGGAGAGCATGGGGGCTATGTAAGTAGGCTGTTTAGGTTTTTATATTGGTATCGCCACGTAGCGCTCTGTATGAAGATCACTGGCTGCGCTATGTGCAGTCTGTGGCTGGTTGGCATTGTTGTAATACTCGCTATTGTAGTGTTGGGCAGTTGGATGTGAACAGCGCATAGCGTTGCGCAGTTGGAGGTGAGCCGCCAGCAGTGGTGGATGTAGGGAGTGAGATGGCGGAGTTTTGAGAGCGGATGATCTGGACGTGTGTCCATCAGAGACGGTACATTTGTAAGACTGGATCTCATGAACTGATATATATATTATGCCTTTTGAACACTATTAATGTAAATACATTGTTTGTTCTCTATCGAAATCTTTCATTTGCTAACTATGCCTATCAGTAGTTAGTGACTTCAGTAGTTAGAATCTTTTATTTAGCTGGTGGCAGTATTGGCACCCGCAGTATTGCAGTAGTTCGAGTAACGAAGATTTTTGTGAGGTAAGCGATTCGTGAAAGGTATAGGTTGTATGGATTATTGAAAGTCAGATTGGGTTGCGCTAAAAATATTGCGTGTCAGTTTAGTGTTGATCAGAATAAGTAAAGAGAGTAATGTCTGAGTAAGTTCAGTTTTGCTCAGCTGTTTGAAAATCAAATAACGTAAGGGGTTATCAGCACAATCATTCATAAATTTTTCTAAGGGGGCGTTTCAGAGGGTATAGAAAGACGGGGGGGGGGGGGGGGTCGAAAGCGCAGTCTGTGACTTGCAGAGGAGCGCCGCCCACACCGCCGTTACACGGCAGGTCGGCGCGCACTTGTTAGGCACTTTCGAAATTAAGCGGCTCCCTGGGCCTGTCATTAAGCGGCACCGTCTGTGGGGGTCGCCTATGTATTAGAGCGGACCACAAGCAGAGAGGAATGCGACACCGACCGCATTATATTTAAATGACTCCGGCGCCGTCGGCGGGGTAGAGTGCAGCGCGTACGTGCCCTCACGATCGCTCTCCCAACTACTAAGCATACAAAGTGAGAAACAGTAACGCGAGCCCTAATTTATAGCAGGGCTCGGCCGGGCCTCTTCGAGGAGAAAGTAGTCGCGCGCATGTGTAAGTGTGTGTGTGTGTGTGTGTGTGTGCGTGGACCACACGGGAAGTCGGCCGCATCCGGACACCCCTGGCCGTGCGCGCTGGCGCTCATGTTTAAGTTATTGTGTGTCGCCCCTCGTATGGGCACAATTCATAATAATTAGCTACCCACCTTCTCGCGGTAATATATACGTATTGTGGCATCCCCCTGGTACAGTCGCCTCTCTCAGCGGCCGAGGCCCGCGCGCCCTGCCTCCCTGTTATTGATAGGCTACCAGGGTGACGCGCCGCAGGTACTGGGAAGTCGGGAGCCGCTGTGTGCCCCACTTCCGTCGCTCTGTCCCCTGCACCCCTCCCTTGATATCCGCGGGAGCAGCGCGGAGACGAGCTCGTATTTCATTACGTATCACGCTTCATAAATACCCGCCAGTTCCCCCTTCCCGTAAACGGGTCCAGATTGCAGCCACGCCATACACTCCCTGGGAGTGCCACTTTTCGTTTTTAATGGTTCCGGTGCAGTTGCCAGTCACTTTAGTGTCGACAGCAGCCGTACTTTGCAGCGCACGTAGCAGCCTACACGAGATGATTCATTCAACTGCCGACAGGCCTCCGCGGCTATTTGGAGCCGTGCTTACTGCACTGCTTTTGGGTGTGTGTCGGGTTTAAGTCAAGGGGATTTGTCGATAGAGTTACACTGCTTGCCACACGAAAACGTAAGCAAAAACGAATGTACGTGCGAAAACATCGCTACAAACTAAATTACATTCTAGAAGATAGGTTAACTCCCACCAAAAAAACTTTCTCATCAACATCGTTTGGTTGCAGATGACAAGCTACCTGTAGTAATTAACACACCAGATGTAAAGAATAAATAAAAACGAAAACCCACTGATGATGGCACAGTAGTGTCGAAACACGTTTAAGTACTGAGGAAAAATGGTGTTTTGCATAACTGGCGGACCTCACATCCAACAGAATTACATTGTCTGATCGAAAGTAACCGGACACCTATTAGTTGACATTAATATAGTGTGTGGCCGTCCTTCGCCTTTATAACAGCTTAAATTCTACCGGAGACGCCTTCAGAGAGGTATCCAAATGTCTGTGCAGGAATGGCACGCCATTCGTGCTCAAGTTACTAAACCAGAAAAGGTAGCGATGTCAAATTCTGGGGTGTGGAGCGAAGTCAACATCCTAACTACTCTCAAAAACGTTCCATTAGGTTCAGACTGAGACATTGGTGCAGGCCAGTCCATTTCAGAAATGTTACTGTCCACAAATCATTGCCTCACAGATCCCGCATGGGTAACAGGATGCATTGACATACCGATACGAACAATCATCATCTCCCAGCTGTTCGTCTATGCTGTTTAGCGTTTTCTTAACCGTCATGAGAGTATCATATCCTGACCAGGAGAAACACCTCTATACTGTAACACTGTCGCCTCCCTACCTCATTAAACGTGATGGCAGGTAACATTATCCAGGTATTCGCCAAACTCAAACTCTTCCATGGGATTGCCACAGAATACAGCGTGATTCATCACACCAAATCACACGTACCCATTGATTGTCGCTCTTTATACCACCTCGAACGTCGCTTGGCATTGAATACAGAAATGGGTGGCTTATGGGAAGTTAGTCGAGCGTTCAACCCCATTATTTTTGACTCGGTTTGCGCAGATTGGACTCCTAGTAGGACTCTGGAACTCATGTGTGACTCCATTCGCTGATTTCATGCGAATTTTTACAACCACCCTTCTCAATGGTCGGCGGTCCCATTCTGTTAGTATATGAGGTCTGCCTGATCTTGGTTCAGATGTGGTTGTTCCTTCAAGTTTTGACTTCACGAATCATCACCAATAGTCGGTCTGGTCAGCTTCAAGGGGGGTTGAAATGTCCCTAGTGGATTTGTTACACAGGTGACGTCTACTTAGTAGTCTACGTCTAACACCATTATCGATAGTGAGTAGTCTATACCGTGTAATATATCATGTGAAGTATAAAGTTTTTACTCTTTACTGCTTTATGTCTTTGCGTTACTGTAACGAAGTGGAGTTCAGCGAAATATGTTTTGTAGAATTACAACTGTGTGCTTAAATAATGGAATTTTTTAAAGTATGTTTGTTTATGTATGAGACACTGCAATGTAAAAACTGGTTCATACTTAGAGACTTTGTATTATGTAATGTAAAAGACATAGTGATTCCCCTCCGCTACGGAAATGATGTGGCGCGAGCTAAAAGGTGAAATGGGCGCTCAGGCTGAGCGGGAAGCGAGAGAGAACAGGAGGCAGTCAGTAGCCAGCAGCCAACCAGTCAACAGCGCAGGTGCCGAGCGAGGCATCCAGTATCTAATTTCAGATGGAATGGTCTCGGGTGTAATTGTGGCTGTAGAATGGTGCTCTCGCATTGGCAATGGCTCCAAAAAATGATATTCACGAAGCCAAGAACAACTAAATAGAGCATATTACTGCCAAAGGAGAGACCAGGTGGAAGCCAGGTGCTCACTACCGCTATTGCGCCATCGCTTCATCATATCCAAGAGGTTACAACTGTATTACAGTATGAACCAGGGTGTGTGAATGATTTAACTTGCAATGATTCGAATATTGCTGAACTTTGTGTTCAAACCATGAAGTTTCTCCTTTCATGGTACCTAGCAGGGTCCTCTCCTCAAAATTATTAAACACCGAGTATCCTGTGTGTGAAAACTGACAATGATATGTGTTACTTGCTTATGCCTAATTTCTGAATGCAAAAATGTATAAATGTGGATAGTCAGATTCATAGTTTCATGGAAGTCAAGGGAGACACTTACTGATAAATTTATAAAAAATCTCCATTGTGTTTTGGTTTGCTTCTATTTTACAAATATCAGTGTTTTAATGTTTAGCAGTACAAAAGTCGTCAGTGAAAATCACTTGCTTGACAAGTGGTGTTATAAAGCATTTGGTATTGATGCTATTTGACCTTTTACTTGAAGTCATTTCTGAAGTTGTAGAGAATATTGTCAGTACAAATAATGTTAAAACTTGGCAAGATAAATGATCTTAAGTGGGGCAGTAATTTAGCTTTTATCATAATGCAAAATATTTCTAAAAAGTGTGTATAGTTTGCTTATGTAAAGAAAGGATGGTTTGTGGGCCCCAATTTCATTCTTTTGTATCAGGAAGTAACCAAAATAAATAGTTTTCTAGCTAAATAAACCTGAAGTAATCATTTAAAAGAACATTTAAAAAAAGGTATGCGTTCTGTGTTATCTTATTGCATTTGTGATGTGTTAGTCAAACTTTAATTCTTATCAGATGCCACTTAATCTTGTGCAAGCCTTTGGGAATGATTCCTGTGCTAAAGTAGTGAAATGTAAAAGTGAAGATTATGGTCAGCAGGGATAAAGTCCAAATTTTTTATGATTGTTTACGTATGCTCCTCGTAACTACTGCTATTCACTATGTAGTTCGTCTGGTTATTGCAGGTGTTCATTGCAACTTAATAAGAAAGAATTAATGAAATTTACTTTTGCAAGAGTAAAGATAGATTCATTCAAAATAATGTTTTCACTTTATTATGCCTAACTGGGATGGCGACCGTTTTATTGTTTCATTTACAAGAACTCTGTTACTGTAATTTCTTGCAAAATTTTAGTCTTTCTGGTATCTACTGATTGCTACCCTTACGAATTTCATGTTCGATACACGGTCAAATTCAAAAAAATCCTCCAAGAGGGTAACATTTACGGCAAGATTAAACCAAATTTGGTAATCATTAATACCCTGTAGTATTCTACACGTTAGAGGCCTCTGAGCCCTGCTGGCTGACGCAATCTGCTCTTATTGCTCCTCTACTCAAAACACAATACTCCCCGCATCGTTTTATACTGACGGGTCCGCATCTCGTGACACCTAGTGGCCAGTTCCACACCGCGTAGGGGCGTCCGCGTACTTTTGATCAGATAGTGTAAATAAGAGCTAGGAGTTAATTCTGTAGAGTGTTCAACGCCAGATTTAACTGGAATTTCATCAGAGCTTGATGATATGTACGCTTTAAGTATTCTTAAAAGTTTGCCGCGGCCGTCCAGCAACCCGTTTTACTTTTTGCGTCCGTGATCTGTGTGGAGGCAGGTCAGATACTTCTGGTTATATGATACGATATTTGGAGATTTTGTTCTTTGGACGTCACAAGTGGTCTCTTCCGCTGCTTACATGCGATTTTTTTTTACAAACATGCAACGCAACATTCGGCAGTCCCTATGCATCAGTACATGATGTCTGGCTGGTCTTGGCTTGGTTGTTGTTGTTCCTTCGTGTTTCCACTAATGTCCCTGACGGACTTGTCACTCAGTCCACGTTCGGTGAAGCTGAGCTCTGCTGACCAATCCATTCTGCTGTGGCTGCCTCTCGGCTCTCCTATCCATTTACGAAGACAGTCATCATGTGACGATAAACTCCGAGGAAAGATATGGAGCCAAGTCGTCCAACCTTCCACAAGGTTTAATGGTCCTGCAGAATGTAATGAAAACGTAGTTTCGACGATAACGATGCCGCCTTAGTATTTGTGTTCTTTCAGCTATGCTTCCGAAGCATTTGTTTCCTGACGTCTCTCGCTGTGTGCAACGAAGTGTATCTGTCCTATTACGCAGAAAATTGGACAATCGTATTATTGTCGCAACAGTCACATTTCCTTACTGCCGAGCAGATTCAAATACCTCCCGGCAGTGCACAAATGTTTGCATCAAGTACGTTCTAGTCAACGGTTTACACGGATTCTGATAGATCCGTGGATAGCCGCAGTAAATTTGACTTTGCGGAAGAAGCCAGCGCCAATGCGGGTATCTACAATGATAATTACAGCTCAAAATAGGAGTGAAACAGGGCGATAGGCTGTCCCCGATGCTTTTCAGCTGTGTTCCTGAAAAATATGCCGGGAACTACAGAACGAGACTGATGGAAACCGACTATAGCCCAGCGAGAATGGGAAACTAAACCCAGGTTTAGAAACCGCCGACCAAGTTGGCCTCTCGATGAAATTTGGAAAGAAAACCAATGACTAAAATGAAAGACGTACCCACCAAAACTCCGGTCGAAATAGGGAGGCATCAGGAGAGTGGAAACGTTGAAGCACCTGGGTTAGATTGTTATGGCCGGCCGGAGTGACCGAGCGGTTCTAGACGCTACAGTTTGGAACCGCGTGACCGCTACGATCGCAGGTTCGAATCCTGCCTCGGGCATGGATGTGTGTGATGTCCTTAGGTTAGTTAGGTTTAAGTAGTTCTAAGTTCTAGGGGACTGATGACCTCAGAAGTTAAGTCCCATAGTGCTCAGAGCCATTTGAACCATTTTTTTAGATTGTTATGAAAAACAGACTAGGCAGGTAAGCACTTGAGGAACGAGTGCGTAAACCTGAAATAGCCTACCACACGTCGCGCACAGTTTACAATAAGAAAAATTTCTTTCGTAGATCACTTAGATATTTCACTTGAAATGTAGTTACATACGCAGCGGAAATTCTATCCCTAAATGCAATAAAGGTCTCCTAGAATAAATGGAGTAAATAGAGCGCAGAATCATTAAGGTAACCGTGGGAGTCAGTTTGAAGAACGGCATCTACGAAAAAAGATCCAGCAAATAAGGCTATGCCAAAATAGGGAAAATTACAGGTACAATCCGCATACGATGTGTATGATTGACTGTCACTTCAAATGATCGACAGGACCAGGATGATCAAGAAAATCTTTCATTGTTTTTATTCAAACCCCAAAACCGCAATGCCTAGTTTTAGAAATGTCAAAGATGCTCTCCAACTCCTTCAAACCAAACCTGAAAACGCTTGTGAAGACAGTTATGACGGGCTACACCGAGTCGAGCATCCAAAAAGAAGAAGAGGATGCCCTAGGAATGACGAGGATAAGCAATTCCCTTGCCAAAAGTGAAGAAAATGTGGGCTTCAAAGTATGCAAATTTCACTGCCAAATGCAACAAGATTTAACGTGGTCCTAGGTGGTCGCAGAGAAATAGTAATGACTACTTTGCCTTTAAATGTTAAGTCAATGTCGATATCACTGTTTCCTTCATTTGAATTACAAGAGATAGACAGTGATTATTATTATTTAAGTAGTTATGATTAGCCAGTCAGGAATGTCGCTACATAGGCTGGAACGCCAGTAACATAACTACGGCAGATGCGTTGTTGACATCTGATATGGCTAACAGGTAAGATTTTCCAGATTTTCTTCAAAACTTCAGGAACATTCCGCTTCTATGGTACCAGCATCTGCCCTATATCTCAGCGATTTCTGTTTTGTTTACAGTGGTACTGTTCTAACATTCTGCGTGGTGTCTGTTGTTCTATGTCGTGTCTCCCTACCACTTTCGCGCAACGACGCTCTGAGCGTGTTTTTTAGGGAATTGACTAGTTTGAACCTGGGACCTGTTGCTGGTAAGGAGACGCCAGACCACACATGACATGTAGAGTTCAGAAGAGTTCAGTGAGGCTAGCGATGATATAACCAAATACTTAATGATTTCAGCGTCAGCTCCACTGCACTCCCTGTAAAAGAATCTCAATACTAACTAAATTTATTGGAAGGGGTTCAAGGCTTTCCTATTTTTAGTTAGCTAGTAAAATAACGTCGAAAAAGCAGTTAAGTTTACCATTGGAAATTTTATTCTACTCACAAAACATTGTTTATAAATTGCACTATTGATAGAAGGAAATGTTTTAATACAGGATGATAAAAACCAACTGCGTTCAACAAAAATGTGAACGAATATTCCCTGAATGGGCTTCCAAGTTCTACAATGGTTCGAAGGATGACCTATGCCATATCACATCTATAATCTAGGTTTAAATTAAGTTTCACAAAAGAGAAAACTATCAAAATGGTCTACAGTGACCCTCAATTATCTTTAATTATTTATATAACTTGTCGTAAATTACAGTGGCTGATGTGGCTTCACACTAATTATATAACAGAAAAATCATCGCGTTTCAGATTTTAACTTACGTAGCATATGTGAATACCATGAGCTTTAATTGACGATCGACACTAGTATTACGCAAAACGGGGGTGTAACAGATGAGACTTCTGCAGTTCTGAGTGAAGCTTTATGCGCTGTTATGCGGCATCGCGTGCGTTCATTACCTTGTCGTTGGTTAGGCAGTGTCAGGGGGCGTCGGTCGGCACAGCTCCACGCACCTCGCCGACTCAGAAGCAACTCTCTCCTCACTTCTTCTTACTACAATTTACCGAAGTTGGTTTAAAAAAATATCTGGCTGTGTTTTCATCTGACCAATCAGGGTCTCAATGTTAACCTTAAGCTCCGCCTACAAAAATTCTGTCTATCCAATGAGAAACGTTATACTTTTCGTGGTGGGGCAATGTTTTTAAAGTTTGCAACGTAACAGAGACGTGAAAAAGTCTCACGCTAAAACTTGCAGCTGGTGTGGCCCTTTTGGTGTTATCGTAAGATCTATACTGTTCTTCTGGAGGGCTCTATCTTTTAACATGGGCTGAGTGGTGGTCGTGGCGGTTACTTTTCGTGGTGGGGCAATGTTTTTAACGTTTGCAACGTAACAGAGACGCGAAAAAGTCTCACGCTAAGACTTGCGGCTGGTGTGGCCCTGTTAGTGTTATCGTAAGATCTATACTGTTCTTCTGGAGGGCTCTATCTTTTAACATGGGCTGGGGGGGGGGGGGGGTGGTCCTGGCGGTTACTTGGCTACGTGGGTGTCCGTCCCTTATCGTAGGGCCTTCTAGCTTAACACCGTTCTGCTCTCGGCTTCTGTTCTCGTTTCTCCCCTCGGAACTGCGTCTGTCTCACGGTGGGAAGGTATGACATGCATTTAGGCATTCTTGTGGTAGTCTGTGGTATTCCATTTGCTCACTCGTTACTCGTATTACTTTGGTTAATCTAATGTCACGATTTATTCGGAGCTATGTGACATACTACTGGATTTGCTTATCATGTCAGGGTTTTCATGGAAGGTGTTGGATTTGCCTGACATCTTACAAAAGAAGAAGAGGATGCCCTAGGAATGACGAGGATAAGCGATTCCCTTGCCAAAAGTGAAGAAAATATGGGCTTCAAAGTAAGCAAATTTCACTGCCAAATGCAACAAGATTTAACGTGGTCCTATGTGATCGCAGGGAAATAGTAATGACTACTTTGTCTTTAAATGTTAAGTCAGTGTCGATATCACTGTTTCCTTCATTTGAATTACAAGAGATTGACAGTGATTATTATTATTTAAGTGGTTATTATTACCCAGTCAGGAATGTCGCTACATAGGCTGGAACGCCAGTAACCTAACTACGGCAGATGCGTTGTTGACATCTGATAGGGCTAACAGGTAAGATTTTCCAGATTTTCTTAAAAACTTCAGGAACTTTCCGCTTCTATGGTACCAGCATCTGCCCTATATCTCAGCGATTTCTGTTTTGTTTACAGTGATACAGTACACTTCACTTCATGATCTGGCTCCTGTCCGTGTTTCACATAGCATATGAGCAATGTTCTGTTCATAACCACTTATGTTATCAACGTTTCGTATGAAAATAGTCGCACGTACACAATACAACGCTTATTATGTTGGGAAGTGTAGCACGTTAATATGATTTAGCATTATGGTGAATTAATGTACACGTAAGAAATGAAATACATAGAGAACATTTAACGGTATGCAAGATATGACGACAATTTCTAACATGACTATTTGACTTCGTGAAGAAATATTCTGTAAAAAATTTCACAAAATCGTTTTGAATAATTACAACAGAAAGTTATTAATTAAGGAACGCATCAAGAATATGGATGAATACGTTTTGCTATCATATGGTTATTATTGGCATTTACAGTTTTTGCGTGTTGAATGTGAACAATGAGAGCCGATTTCAGCAGATCGAAATTCAGGCCAGACGCTAGCCTACCGTCAGAACTCAAGCACACCACGGAGATTAAAGTGATTCAGAAAATTTTAATATACGAGGATACTGTTTCAGATATGTGTAAAAGACTTGCAGATGCAGAAGAGAGTAAGGTATTTTCAGATGCAAATAGCATTTCTCTTTATCTGCACAGACCTCTAACCATAGTTCTTTGAAATATCACGGATTCTTCTTCTTTATTTGTACGAAGAGGTTATTGTAATGTAGAATATTGGCTAGACTAGTGTACTTTCTTAAATCGACATATATTGCAGTTAAAAATGGCACATAGAGCACAGAATTTTCTACTACATTTACCAAGAATGGTGTCAACATAATCACGGCACACTTCTATCGCAGAGGAACGAAAAGTTTAAAAAGAATCGTCGTTTCAGATAAGCTACCTTCCACGTCAGTTCCTAGTGTAAGTCATCTTATTTTTTCTTCCAACTCTGATCGAATGCTTTATTTATACTTAGCAGAAGTGAGAGTACTGCGCAGAAGGTGCAATGTAAATTAGATGCCAGGGGCATTAGAGTAAACAAGATCGGAATGGAGAACGATACCGGAAGAAATCTGGAATATAATTTTCAAAGAAACACTTTTGCCAATTTCTTGAACGATTTGAAAAAACCTAAATGTGGATGGCTGGACAGAGTTGAAATTCAAACCTCAAACTAACTTTCATCCCTCCATTTGGGATGTTCAGTATCCGGGCTCAAATCCTTTTATGTGACGCCTCTTCGGAGATCTGCATGTCGACAATGATGAAATGAGGACACCGCACACACCCATTACCGAGCAGAGTTAAAGGAAGATATAAGGGAAAATACACGGGTACATGTAAGCCAATGTATCTTTTACTGTTTGAGGGATAATTGAACCGAATTTTACACCCTTTGTCATTCTGTTACGGGCTATAATTTGGACTTTTTAAATTTTTTTTTCAAATAATTTGGTGAGAACGTTACTAGATACTTCTAGAACATATACTATAACACGGGGAACATTTTCTCAATGGTTACTTTACTTATCATTTTCAAAACATGGTAGGTATTTCTTAGTAATTAGGTAAACACACACGTGTATTAATTTATCAGTATCAGTATTAGAACTGTCACAACAGTTTGCGTGTGTGATTCGTAGCTACTTTTATTTCCACAAAAATCCAAATAAATTTGTCAGTAATGCACTTTGATAAATTTTGTGCCATAGGAAATTGTGTTATAGTATGCAAGAAATTTGTAGAAAAATTTCACCTTTTTATCTGCAGCGGTTCAGCAGAAAATGTGCCTAATACACTTAAAAACGAAAGTTGAGGGAAATGCAGAAAGAAGATTGTATTAGCCTTTATACCAGAAACTAGTACCTTAGCTTGACCATAATCACACATTAGATATTTTTGGTCTCAATGTAGCTCTTTTTTTCCAGTCTGGTCCTCCTGGCATGCTCCTTTGGCAGTATCCTTCACAGACAGTTCAGACCTAGCAATACCCATACCATCAGTCTTCTTCAATCGGTTTTCAATTAAGTGACTTGTATCAAATACTATCGCAGTGCCTGTGTTATTCTGATTACGATGCAAAGTTCCTTTCCACATGCATGCATGCATGTCCAAAGGAACAGGCACTACGGTGACTACAACCATTATGAAATACATTAAATGTATTCACAATTGTGAATAATGACAACCATCAGCTGTAGAATGGAATGACAACAATGAAAATCTGCACCGGACCGGGACTTGAACCCTGATATCCCGCTTATCGCGAGCGGCCGCTTTACCACTTGGTATCTATGCACGTCTCGCGGGCAGACCCAAGCTTCCATAGGTCATCAACCATGCGTCTACGATCAGGACTTGTACATCCATTATGTATATTCCCATACAGGTCAGACATTTTACTTCAAAGTCGCTTGCCGGCTGTCGGCAGATAAACACGATATTGCAGTGCTTGTGTTATTCTGATTACGATGCAAAGTTCCTTTGGACATGCATTCGTCGTATTTATCTGCCGATACCTTGCTAGCGATGTTCAAGTACAATGTCTGACCAGTACGGGAATATGCATAATGGATGTACGAGTACAGATCACATGGTATAAACGCATGGTTGACGACGTATGGAAATCTGGGTCTGGCCGTCAGTCGTCCACGGATAGCCAAATAGTAAGGCGACCAATCGCGATAAGTGGAAAATCAGGGTTCGGGTCCTGGTCCGACTGTCGTCTTTCCACTCTACAGCTGATGGTTTTCATTATTTGCAATTGCGAATACATTTAATGAGTCTCACAAGTGTCCTGATCCTTCCATTGTTACCATAACTGAATACCAGACAAGCATCACATGAAAAAATTTTAACAATCGTAGATGAGTAAAATGTTGTTTTACGGCATCGCTTCTAAATGAAGCTATTAAAGCTTTCGTTCGGGATTTTTGTTACGCGTTAAGCGCATTTCTTTATTAAACCGTAGTTAAGTGCATTTTAAATGGGCTCACGGCCTTCTGTATTCTGCAGATGTTTTCTCCGAGGGCAATAAATAATAAAATATCGCAAGCAAGGACAGAGTCGTGTGGAAAAGGGGCATGACACTGCGCATTGTTTTAAAAAGACGGCTTTTAAACACTGAAAATTGGAGGTGATGTTTCTCACATGCTACAGAACTATCTGGTGTCAAAAAAAATCAACATTTTTAACCAGTTTTACGTACATCCCCCCTTAATGCCCAATACCGCCGAGAATCGGACTCGGATCCCCACGATTGATTGTTAGCAACGCTAACCACAAGATCACGCGCTGCTGACACCGTGGTACAGTGTACCACTCTTTGTATTTCTGGAGATAGTTTACGTAGCTGCCGTGGTAAAAATTCTTCTGTAGGTAATAATAACCTATTTCAGCGTAATATTCTTTGTGAGAACTAAACATCGGTTGTAAACGGGACATCGCCGTACGACATGTCAATGTTTGTAGAAAGTCTTTTTACTATAATTGGAAGAATTACGCTAAGTGTGCCTTAATTATGGGATTGGAACCTTGCTGTCTATATAAAGAATGCCAGGATAGGTTCTTTGAAAACGTCAGGCGCAGTTCCCTATCCCTTCCATGTACAATCCACGCTTATGCTTTTTCTGTGACGACCTTCTTAGTTTTCTGCAGACTTCAGACACGAATTTACATTTTCTGGTTATATTTACGGCAAGTTTCATTACGGACATGAGCACGTCCGACTTGAAATGGGGGGCAGTTTTATACCTTAGAAGATATTACAGAATTTCGCCTCTAGCAAGCCCTGTAACAGTCGTTTAGTATATTTTCTTATTCCATTTTGGAATGATAGTAGTCACTTCATCTGTTGATTCAGTCTCTTTCTGAAATTACAATAGTTACTCTAGAAAAGTAAGGTTTCACCAAATTTGAAAAACTGTTTCAATATACAACATGTTCATGTGCCTACGAAAAAATAATGTACACAAATTTAATGTTGCTGAAATCAAGAAAATTTTGTCAATTCTGTATTTAATACTCTGTGTGTTACCTTACCAGTGATGCTAGCCAACAGTGGAGAGGTAACTGATGTGAAATAAATGTTTATTAATTATATCGATCACGCTAACGAAAATGACAATGAAAACCTCGAGTTTTCTTTCGTTTTTTGGGTGTTCTGTCCACCGCAGTGGAAATTTTGTCATCGCTTTTTAGTTTTTACTGGTTTCATTTCCTTTACACCGAAGAAAATCACCGATTTCTTCCGTTAATCACGTCATGATATTTATGAATCTCTACTGATTGCCACAAAGTACAGCGATTCTAATGTGGCTTGTGGTAACGTATGGTTCCCATATTTACAATTCTCGGTAACGTTATTGGGAGACTTATGTAGACATTAATTTCTACCACCTCTTTGTTCCTCCAAGATGCATTAGTTAATACACTTCCATGGCTGTCGAAGATTTCCTAAATACTTACTCGTAAAGGCAAATATGAAAAGGACACAACCAATTTTATTTCCTTTTCATATCCGAGAGTGTGTTCAAACGTTCAAATGTGTGCGAAATCTTATGGGGCTTAACTGCTAAGGTCATCAGTCCCTAAGCTTACGCACTACTTGACCTAAATTACCCTAAGAACAAACACACACATCCATGCTGGAGGGAGGACTCGAACCTCCGCCGGGACCAGCTGCACAGTCCATGACTGTAGCGCCTAAGACCGCTCGGCTAATCCCGCGCGGCCCTAGAGTGTGCTTGATACCTAACGACGTAGTCGACCACGAGACATTAAATCGTAATCTGCCTTATTTTAGAATTGTTTAATTTCATTTGCAAATATCCACAATAGCACATCCAGTACAGTAGATTACATGAGCGTGGTATTTATTATAACATGACTGCTAAACGCTAACAACGACTTTCTAGTAAATTGCCGGCCCAAAAATGAACAATAAACGGAAGCACATCTTTGTTATTGTTGTCATCTGTGCTTATTCATACACGACTCACTTCATATTAGATAAACCCCGTTTGTAAAAAGAAGCAGCAATTTACATACAAAATTATAAGCACTGAAACGAGGAAAAAATTCGTAAAAAGTTACGCTGGGACCATAGCTCTGTGTGAGCGTGAAAATTTGACAGTGGGGAAGACCGGAATGAAGCGACTGGACGGCTCTGAAATCTGTTCTTAAGCGGACTGCTAAAGTTCAGAGAGATTGACTATAAGGAATGAAAACCTCCATGTGTCAACGAGAATTAATCCGTAATAAATAATATAATAACTAGAAGAAATAGAATGCTTGGAAAAATACTCGTATAGCGAGATGAGTCGCCGGAAACTGTAGTAGAAGGGTTGATGGAAGAAATAATCGCAATGGGAGGCATGTATAAATATGTCTATCAGGCGGATAGTTGATGATGTGAGATATAAGAGCGGAGGACATTGCGGTAAGTGAATATGCAGTTAAGACCAGGGAGACACTTCCGTATAAAAAGAAAAAGTTTAAAGATACAAAACACGGCGTCTGAGATCAACAGCCGGAAAGAGTTTTCCGGGAAGCGCCTCCATCGTTTGAGACTTGGTGGGAGTGCGAAGAGGGGCCATTTTGCGCTGGGCTCTTGCATATGCATGAGGTAAGGCTAGTCATTCTATTGAGACGGCACGCTCGTTTATAGCCTGTAACAACGCACCACGTGCCAAACAAATTGTTTCTTCCTGGGAAGAGCTGAATAAGACTGCGTTCGCTGTAACACTAACAAAAGAAATTCGGAAGAAGAAGAATGAAAATGGTGGAAGAAGTGAAAAGAGGAAGATGTCAGACTGCGAAGTGGTTGGACTGCAACAGGATCAGATGGACACAGACATGGTGTCAGCAACCTGTCAGCATGCGGAACATGATGATGACGATGAACCATCTGGAGCGATCTAATGCTGAATGAGCATATAAAACAAGAAATGCGATAAACAGACACCAGGCTGAAATTCAGTGGAAGAATCTTTACGAACTGAAGTTCATCCACGAAACCCAATATCGATTGTATGAAGTCACGCTCTCCTTCTATAATATCGAGGGGTATGGGCTACCTGTAGCTACTTACCAGCTATGTGTTAGAATCTGTTTTACGTCACCTGATAAAGAATCTACGAATAATAATCGAACTGAGAGGTTTGTGGAGTAAAGAGTTCCAGCTTCTATAAAGTTATTGACACAGAATGACTGCTATGTGTCTGACAGGCAGTTTTGACAGAAATATTTGTTAAACTACTCATAATCTCAATGCAACATGAAGTATGCATGGACTGTCTTCTTGCGAGGTCGACGTAAAGTCATCGGTCTTAATCTGAAAGATGGTTTATTTTAAACGAATAATATTCTTATTGCTGAACATAGCCCCTTCAACTAATCCAGTACTTTTTCAACATGTTAATTATATCTCTGAAGAGTTAGTATGGGAATTTAAGCACTCCTTGATGAGCACAATATACACTTCATGAGACTGAACACATGTTATGAGAGGTGGCATGAGCCCCCTCTCATATTTCTATCTTACGATTTTCGTCTCTAATTGCATGCGGTGAAAAGTTGCTATTCCTTCACACGCGGCCTTCCCATGCAGCGTCTCTCGTCACCCGGGTGGTCCGGTGACAGGCGGGCTCTCCTGATCTGGAAAGGGTTAAGCCGACGGGTGTGAGGAAGTCGAGTGAATGCTTTGCAGACACCAACATTGTCAAAAGACACGCCCGGAGGGGTCTGAAGTAGCGGCTGGGCTAGAGGTTCCGTTACTTCGCAGAATCTTAGCGAAAACACTTTCTGGCGGGCTACCAGCGAGACATGGGAATGACTTGTGTACCCAGGCAGTTGTGGCGGGAAAATTCCCGCGCTTTCTGCAAAATAGTAACTGTGATTGGCTTGCTCAGGGCATAGCTCCGTGACGTAGCAAAATCAGCGCAGAAATTGGCGCCAAGAATCTCCATTGGTGGAATGATAGTGCTCCGGCAATGAAGTGGAATTTTCCGCCGGTTTTCGAGGTGCTGATTGGAACGTTTAACCACGGCCACTGTCGTGGGGGCGGGAATGTTGTGTGTTCGGCCTGTACGGGTGCTGTAGGTAGTCGGCTCTCGCCAATCGGTCGAGGACGTCGAAGCAACCAGCCATCGCCTCCGGTACGCCAGATCGTGTTCTGGCGGTTAAGAAGACAGTTTGGTAATGTATGTCCGCAGCACTGGCAGATAGGGATTTTCCTAGGTGATAATCAGAGCTCAGCAGAGTGCACGTGTTCGTCTTTTTCTAACTTTGTTCTGTCTTGAGTAGCAGCAGTTAATGTTGGGTTAGCTGTGTGTCTCTCTTAAGATTTGATTGGCAAGGAATTGGCTCCACAAACCACTTCGTCATAAACCTCACAATCTAGTTTAGGGACAACTTCACCTTCACAGCGTTTGTTTGTGTATCCAATTTTAGCCAATTTGATGTATTATAAATGTTTCATGTGTTTTTGTTTATTATTTTGTGTTTAGTCTTAATAAATCATATTGTTATTTTGGACAGAATTTTCATTCTGTTAATCGGTAGAGCAACCCATCATTTCTCACTATGTTAATGAAACCTTCCTTTATTTAACATATTTATCAAATTAAATTATTGCAGGTGCCAAACTCTTTTCTACTCCACTTGCAGGGTTGATTACAGTCAGTTAGCGTATATTTTTTAATCCTTGTGCAACAGCAAAAGTCGGAGTTAGAATAGGGGGGGCTTAGAGCATCATTTACATGTGTAGATTCTAGAATTTAGTGTTAAATACACTGCTAGCCCCAGCACCTCGCAGTTATTTGGAATGATGTTTCCTAGAATGCCCCACAATTATTATGACATTTCCACTCAGGTCGGTGCACTTTTCGTCTCATGAGTTCTTTACACCATTTGCGATTCATATTCAAATGTTTCCTGAAAAATAGAGTTGCGCCAGGAGATTCCCACTGCCCATTCAATAACTGAGTAAATACATACCTCTAAGTGTGTGTTCCAGTGGTATCTCATTAAGACGTTAAAATCTTTCACATACAGTCAGGATTTCATTCGGGATATGGGATCATAAAATTTTACATTTTAGTTTTACCTACTCAGAAAGTCTCGCAATGGTCCAATATCGCATTTATCCTTTGATTTATCCAGATAAGGATCAGAGTCAGTCTCTGTCAGAACTTTGGAAGACATGTCATCAAAGAAAGCAGAAGGGTTTTTATAATATTCTTTCGAAGTTTTTAAAACCATTGGGGGGCAATGGCAGAAAAATTGTTCTTGAAGATAATCTGCAGAATCTAAGGGACTGGAGACATACGATCCGGCATGCAGAAGAATAGCATGCACACAATTTCGAAAAAAGAGAGGAAAAATAAATAGGAAAGCCATCGTACAGTCCGCTAGACAGATTATACATCCTAGTTATTGATCGAAATAATACACAGAAGAATGGAAAAAAAACGAGAATCTGTCAGACAAACAGTTTGGCTTCAGTACAGATAAATGTACCACAGACACAGTTCTGACACTACGCTTGGTAATGAAAGCAAGACTGTAGAGAAATCAAACCATTTTCGTTGTATTTATTGACCTAATAAAAGTGTCTGACAGTGTTTAGTGATACAAGGTGTGTGTTATTCTCAGAAAAATAGGTATGCGATAAACAGAAAGACGGGTAATATACAGGGTGTAGATACACAGAATATGGAATGAGAGTAAACCAGAGGAAGTATTGACGACGTAGTGAATGAAGCGAAGGGATTCTGATACCTTCGAAGTAAAATAAATTTTCCCGACGCCATATTTCCTTACAAAATATGACAATATACATGTGTTACGACAGTGAAAGGAACCTGTGACCACTGGAGACAGTGCCATAGGTTCCTCCAAAAAATCGTAACACTTCACACTGACACATGTATTACTAACAAATGAAAATCCACCTGATGATGGACGTTTAAACCTTTGAAACGCATCGTGAAAATAAATAAACAGTGATTGATAACAGAAAACTTGTTGTTTCATTTAATGTCAATAACAGTCACGGTAAAGCGTAACCAAAAATGTTCGCATTTAAAAAATATAAATAATATTGCGTGATGGATGAAAAACGAGGACATAATGCTAGAATAGTTTAATAGAGCATTTATTGCCAAAAGAAGTTTGCTGTTGTTAAACGTAGTATACAACACGAAAAAAAATTCTGAGAATGTACTTCTGTAGGGAAATGATTCGTGACCTGTAGGAAAACGAGAAAAGAAGAGAATCGAAGATACGACTGAGAAGTGGTGTTTCAGAAGGATATAGAGCTGAGTGAACTATTCATATAAGAAATGAAAAGGTTCTCCACAGAATCGACAGGGAAGAGGGTAAGTCAAAATCGCTAAGTAGAAGTCGGGACAGGATGACCAGACATGAATAACTTCCATAATAATAGAGGCAGAAGGAGGTGTAGAACACCAGAGCCTGTAGAGGATGAGACAACATACACTCCTGGAAATGGAAAAAAGAACACATTGACACCGGTGTGTCAGACCCACCATACTTGCTCCGGACACTGCGAGAGGGCTGTACAAGCAATGATCACACGCACGGCACAGCGGACACACCAGGAACCGCGGTGTTGGCCGTCGAATGGCGCTAGCTGCGCAGCATTTGTGCACCGCCGCCGTCAGTGTCAGCCAGTTTGCCGTGGCATACGGAGCTCCATCGCAGTCTTTAACACTGGTAGCATGCCGCGACAGCGTGAACGTGAACCGTATGTGCAGTTGACGGACTTTGAGCGAGGGCGTATAGTGGGCATGCGGGAGGCCGGGTGGACGTACCGCCGAATTGCTCAACACGTGGGGCGTGAGGTCTCCACAGTACATCGATGTTGTCCCCAGTGGTCGGCGGAAGATGCACGTGCCCGTCGACCTGGGACCGGACCGCAGCGACGCACGGATGCACGCCAAGACCGTAGGATCCTACGCAGTGCCGTAGGGGACCGCACCGCCACTTCCCAGCAAATTAGGGACACTGTTGCTCCTGGGGTATCGGCAAGGACCATTCGCAACCGTCTCCATGAAGCTGGGCTACGGTCCCGCACACCGTTAGGCCGTCTTCCGCTCACGCCCCAACATCGTGCAGCCCGCCTCCAGTGGTGTCGCGACAGGCGTGAATGGAGGGACGAATGGAGACGTGTCGTCTTCAGCGATGAGAGTCGCTTCTGCCTTGGTGCCAATGATGGTCGTATGCGTGTTTGGCGCCGTGCAGGTGAGCGCCACAATCAGGACTGCATACGACCGAGGCACACAGGGCCAACACCCGGCATCATGGTGTGGGGAGCGATCTCCTACACTGGCCGTACACCACTGGTGATCGTCGAGGGGACACTGAATAGTGCACGGTACATCCAAACCGTCATCGAACCCATCGTTCTACCATTCCTAGACCGGCAAGGGAACTTGCTGTTCCAACAGGACAATGCACGTCCGCATGTATCCCGTGCCACCCAACGTGCTCTAGAAGGTGTAAGTCAACTACCCTGGCCAGCAAGATCTCCGGATCTGTCCCCCATTGAGCATGTTTGGGACTGGATGAAGCGTCGTCTCACGCGGTCTGCACGTCCAGCACGAACGCTGGTCCAACTGAGGCGCCAGGTGGAAGCGGCATGGCAAGCCGTTCCACAGGACTACATCCAGCATCTCTACGATCGTCTCCATGGGAGAATAGCAGCCTGCATTGCTGCGAAAGGTGGATGTACGCTGTACTAGTGCCGACATTGTGCATGCTCTGTTGCCTGTGTCTATGTGCCTGTGGTTCTGTCAGTGTGATCATGTGATGTATCTGACCCCAGGAATGTGTCAATAAAGTTTCCCCTTCCTGGGACAATGAATTCACGGTGTTCTTATTTCAATTTCCAGGAGTGTATTATCACCACCTGCTTAATCGCGTGTTGCTCCACCTTTGTAACGTAATATAGTAAGTGCCTGGAACTGATGGGCCAGTTCCATGATTGGTTTCTGGAAGCATGTTGTGACATTAGTCTGCGAACGGGGCACGTAATTCCCGTAAATTATGGACCGGTGATATATCAGTGCAGGTCTGGTGGCCAACAGCTTCCCAGATGTGTTTCATCGGGTTCATATCAGACGAATTTGGTGGTCAAGACATCACTTGAGTTCACTATAATGTTCGTCAAATCACTACTCTGACCTTGTGACATGGACAGTCATCCTACTGGAACATGTCATCGGTACCGGGGAAGACATCAAATACGAAGCGATGCAGGTGGTCTAAAATAAAGTTCACGTAATCCATAGCTGCCATTCGATTACTACCACAGAAGTAGTGGGGCTGTGGGCGTAAGAGGGTTGTGTCAAGATAGATAGGGAACCCACACTGTGAGCTGAGGATAAACTGTACCGCAGGGGCCAACCATACAGTCTTCAAGATGTTATAATTTTAATAACCAGCACCCTCTACTCAGATATCGCGGTGGACCTATCTCCAGGTGTCGTAATATACGCATTAACATATATAAGTTGAAACATTACTTAATTTATGTTGTAACAAAAGTTTCATTTTTCAAAATTAAAATTCGATTATATATTTTCCAAGAACGTCACTTGCAAATAAATTTTTCTATGAGAAACATTTTATACATTATCATTTGAAGATAATACCGCCAAACCTAATATGCCAAATCATCTTTCGGAAAGTGTTTTACCCCTTAAAAGCGAAACTGGGAACAGAAAAATTTAAGTAATTCATTATTTTACCCCCTCTACACACCTACCAAGTTTCATCAAGATCGTTTATTGACACTTGGGAATGTTCCCTTTTTAGCACAAAATTGTCTTGTTCTCATTTTGCTTTATACATGTCCAGTGTATAGAATTTGTGTGTTTGACGAATCAGTTCCTTGACTATAAACAAGACATTTTACTGCCAGTTTTAATATCTCCTATCCAATTCACACAAAATTTTTGTGGCGAATTTCATAAATATAGAACCTAAGTTCTCTCTTCTCATTTGTGAGCCACTACACACCTCTTCTCCCAGGAAGGCCAGTGTGCTTCCGTGAGTTTTGATTTTTCCTACTGAATTTGTGTGTGACCTATAGATCAGTTTAAACTTCGGAGAATTTTGAATTTCCCATCATTTCTCAATGTGGGCTCTTCTTGCATTTCCAGATTTCTGCAACATTTTAACTTACGTCATAAGGGTTGTAACTGCAGTGCCATCGCAAATAACATATTAGTGGTAGAAATCGGGACTACTACTCGTGTTAGGCAGATGAATCAGCAGTATGCATGCGGTGTCCCTGTGTGCAGAGCTGTTTCCAGCTCGCAAGTTGGACTCAGTTCTCATAGCTCCAACACTCCAGTGATGGTAGCAATATGGGTGAGACGAGTTAAAGTGGCATAGTGCAGTTGGGACCTTACTGGCGGCAAACTCTGCAACAGGCATTGAAATGACCCTGCTGCATTTTTGTTTAAACAAAGACGCAATTTCTTCTATCCTATCCCAGCAGTGGTGGCAGTTCTTTCAAGGATAAATATTAGCATAGCACAAGTGGACTTAAACTTATAGCAAGTCATCTCTTTATTTTCAAACCTAAGGAAGTAAACAGCTTCAAGTGTGACTTCAGAGGGGTACAGAGTATAGTTTTAAATATGCAGGAAACACTGTTTTTAAATTAAAGGCAAGTGATCAGTAATGTAATTGGAAACTAATGAGTTTTGGACTTCTCTCATTTTTAACTTCCCACATGCGTCCTTGCAACCATCAAGGCTGCACCCATATTCTCAGATCCACCTTGTTTGGGTCCGACGGCATAGGACTGTGGTAAATGCAGGAAATCTGATAACCATGGAGGCTTCACCCGTATCCTCAGGTCCACCCTGTTGGATTTTCAACAAATATTTGCCCATTTTTGAAATTCTCACCATTTTACGTTGGTCTCTTAACTGTGACATCACAGGAGTGGGGAAAACTCTATTTTTTAAAATTTCTGTGAATTTTTGAATTTCCTCCGCTTTACACAAGGTGGAGAAAAACTGTCACGAAATTTTAACGCTGAATAGCTGAAGCCAATAGGAACCAAAATTACTAACGTTGTGTAGGTCGACAACGCACCATTTCTAAACCACGGAAACGTGGCGCCACTCGCTCCGATTGACCGTGGGATTGCCCAGTTGCCGCTCGTCGGTTGACGGGCAGCGCTATGGTTGTCGGTTCACACATAAAAACGTTCCTCGCCCAGCCACTGCCCCAACGTGATACGCACACGTGTCGAGTAGGTCTTGCTGGTTGTCTCCACCTCACCACCTCACGTCAGAGGCATTCACACGTAAGCTTAGCTTCGGAGCACACACGCCGCCTGCGATTTAGTCATACAGTAAGCTGGCGGCACAGTATTCGTTTGAAGAACAACGAGATATGGTTTTTGATTATGTACTCGCCGACGGTAATGCGCCTGAAGTTCGACGGTCGTATGAGGAATGGTACCCAGCAAGACGCCACCCACACCCTCGAACGTTTAGAGCAGTTCACCGGCGACTTGGCGAAACAGGCTCGTTAACGGGATATAGTGTTGATGCTGGAAGACCTCGAACACGACGGGATACTGCATTTGAAGAGACTGTTCTCGAGCACTTCGAGGAAGCACGTACGACAAGTACTCAAGCGGTTGGACACGACATGGGGTCACACATCGGTTAGTCTGGGAGGTGCTGGGGAATGACGGCCAGCATCCATTCAGTTTCCTCCCTGTCCAAGACCTAAAACCTGTGGAGGACTATGAACACAGGCTAGGGATTTGCCGGTGGTTTCTGCGACGTGTTGCACGATATCCCGACTTCGCCGCCATTGTCTTGTTTACCGACGAGTGCACCTTCCATCGGGATAGCCTTTACAACATTCGATACGTTTATTACTGGGCAAGGGGAAATCATCACGTGACGTACGTCCATGGACACCAGAAACGATTTTCGCTCAACATTTGGACAGGCATTTTGGGTGACCATCTGATTGCGCTGGTCCATCTACCTCCTCGACCTATCGGGGCAAATTACCTTCACTTTTTGAAGAAACTCTACCCCGAGTGCTGGAAGATGTTCCCCCGGACATACGGCTGAGCATGTGGTTGCAACATGATAGGGCGCCCGCACATAGCAGTCGTGCTGTGCGCGGATATTTAAATGAACTCTCGACGGCCGGATAATTGGCAGACCTCGCGCCACCGGACTTTTTCCTGTGGGGATTCTTCAAGGTTCCAGTTTACCCACATGGACACCCACCTAGAAACGAAGAGAACTTAACGGATCACATTAAACATGCCGCCAATCACATCATGTCAATGCTAGGAATCTATAAAACAGTTCGGCAAAACACCGTTCGACGTTACCAACCTTGTGTCGCGTCAGAAGGTCGCCAGTTCGAGCTCCTGCTTTAAGTAAACGATGTCCTAGCTACAAAAAAGGCTCTTTTCAAGGCCGACACAATTCGTAAAAGACTTTCTGTACGCGAGCAAACAGCTGTTGACGGGTTTGTTCCTGGTACGTCTTATCATGAAACTACAATGAATGTGTCGGGACCCTGGCGGATTCGCCCCCAGGCCCACAGAGTAGAAGGCTGGTGCGCTACCACCGAGCATTCGGGACGCCTTGGATACATCGCGATCTCCGGCAGGCAAAGCATTTACGGTCATACGTTGTCCTGAGCATCCAGCAGCAGGGCAGTCCCGCAGCCAATCGGAGCGGGTGCCGCCAAGTTTCCGTAGTTTAAAAACAGTGCGTTGTCGACCTTCACAACTTTAGTATTTTTGGTTCCTACTGGCATCACCTACTCAGGGTTCAAATTTCGTGACACCATTTTTCTCCACCCTGTAGATAAGCAATTGGTTTCTTCTGAATATACTGCCAAGTTTTGAATTTTCCGCCATTTTATGTATAGAGAAGTCAGAGTGGTGAGGCAGAAATCTGTAATGTTGCCGGATGTCTTAGGAGGGCAGAGGACGGGAAAATCTGGAAAGCATTGTGCATCTCGAATCGCGCACCCTCAGTACTGTTTGAATTTCCCGCCGTTCTATATATAGGAGAATTAGAGATAGGTGCACTGTGATATCTGAGTGGAGGGTGCTGGTTATTAAAATTACAGCGTCTTGAAGACTGTGTGGTTGCCCCTGTGGTACAGTTTAACCTCAGCTTACAGTGTGGACTCTATATCTGCCGTGCCTACTTCGTAAGCACACCAATAAAATCTCTACAGCTGATCATTCTGTCGTCTTCTATCATATTTCCTTTACATTATATGGAATTTTCTGATGACCATTCCAACAAATCTCTCTTCCATCCCCTTTTCTAATTCTTTTTTTAGACTGCATAAAATCTCATTTTTTTGCGTCACACTTGTTGCCTTAACGTGAACCTGTTCACTGAAGAACCAAATGTAGTTCGTCACTCAGTTTTAAGCTCAGCAGACGACAGGATCAAGCGTTTATGAAATTCTCATCAGATTACGGTTTGGCAGTCACAATTTCTTCAGTCGTTCCATAGTAAACTTCAGAAGTGACGAATGTGTTGTTAATGAAGTGTATTTCACGGTTTTGACAACCAAACTGAAGGTATGTCATAAATCACAATTCTAACTTGGTAGTCAATTAACACCATCCTAAACTCCTGAGGTAAATACTTTAAAGTAAAATTATCGAAGCAATACCGCACTGATCTGCTGGACACACACTATATAGGAACTTGGCGTTTCTCTCACAACATAGACAAAGGTACTTGACATAGAACATGCAATGCAACTACATGTAAGATTGTATGCAATTAGCATATAAAGATTTGGTATGTTAAGGCTGCTACAATTTGTCTCCAGTTCCATGTTTGCTTCATGTTATAAAATGCACGGTTTTTTTCTAGCTGTCATTGTGAAGTCACATCGTGAGAATGATAACACATGAGAATTACATTTACGGTCAATGAAAATACATTCATTTGGATGGAAAAATCTAGTTCATTGTCTTGTCCAATACTACTGCTGTTACATCTTATTCTATACTCCACTTGATGCCTTAGGATTGTCAGCAGATCAAGCATGCTAGCGAAGCAATTCTACAGCAGACATTTCGGAGCTATATTGTTGATGACCAACAGCGTCTAAGACGATTTCAGATGAGACGAATTTGATGGCTAAGACAGCAACATGAGTGCTTCTCATACCATAGTAGCAGGTTTTGAGCCTTATACCACATCAAATTATAAGCGAGCTTCTGTGAGAAAATGTGCTATATAGTTCATAAAGATGTGCCGCCAGTGTGGCGCAGTTGGTAAGGTGCTACGGGTTGTTTTAGTACATTAATTCCACAGGTTCAAGCAGTAGATTCACACTAGAGACTCCCAGTTGGCTGTAACAATAGTAGCAGCAGTAATAGTAGTAGTAGTAGTAGTGGTAGATTCATACCGTATATTCTCAACTGGTCGTGTTACAATGAACACACACTTTTCTGCCAGATGAGGATAATATTTTTGTTTAACTAACACTGGTTTCCGCTATGAGTATGCCTTCATGTCATAAAAATTTGATACCGCTGTTGACGATATGTTGAACTCCAATCATTCGTACTAAGAATGGAAAGTGATTTGATGCCAGAGTAGCACTGAATTTGAAAGATTTTTGAACGATTCCTCACATCAATTGTAAGTGTTTAACGTTACACATAAGACTTCGAACATTTCCAGTGAATACCTAAATGATGACAGTTGAGAATTCTGAAGGTGTGAGCGATATGAGGAAGATTTTCACGGTCACAGTCGATTTGTGATGCAGTGGGACTTCTATTTTAGAGCTTTCACATTTCCATTGTATATCCAAATCGTTTTATGATGAATACCAATAAGATTGTTCAACTAGGGCGATTGTGTTTGACGTCTTCTGCCGATCAAGATTGTGAGTGTCAGGAGATGAGCAATGAAATGACTGCACGTGTCAGGTTCAGGAAATCCATTTCGTTTGTGGGACGCTGAAATGTAATCAACCGTGGTGAAATATTTCCAATAATTATCCAACTTAGAAATATTTCTGCTCACGGGGAGTTTGATTTTATGAAGGATACAATGAAATATTTCAGATGAGGATCAGACTTCGGATATTTTATATGTAATGAGATTACGGTGGCTAACTGAACAATTTGTATGTTGATCAGTGGAGACTACATAATACTACACTTCATATATCTTAACGCTGCACTGTCTTTGTAACGAATGGCCCAATACAGAACAAATTTTAACAAAATGCTCCATGTTACAGAGAAATTTTAATAAAATGCTCCCTGTTATGGTACATTTGTAACAAATGGCCCTGTAATATAGTGAAACCCATGTTTCAGCAAAAACTGTAACAAAATAACCCACGTCGCACTGAAATTTTAATAAAATTCCTTAAATTAGAGCAAAAATTGTAACAAATTGCCCCACGCTGCAGCAAAAATTCTAATATCATAAGTGGAAATGTAACAAAATGTATAATGTTACAATGAAACTGCAACAAATTGCCCCATGTTACAGCAAAATTGTACCAAAATCTCCTGTTACAGTGAAACTGGAGCAAAACACTCAATGATGCAGTGAAAATTGTAAAAAATTACCTACTATTACATTGTCTTACAGCAATTCATTGAATAGCTGCAAGCAGCAGGGTTCCACGAGAGCTCTGGGACGGACCACAGACTCAG
Source organism: Schistocerca americana (assembly GCF_021461395.2). Classification (NCBI taxonomy): domain Eukaryota; kingdom Metazoa; phylum Arthropoda; class Insecta; order Orthoptera; family Acrididae; genus Schistocerca; species Schistocerca americana. The sequence continues at coordinate 283,096,293 of NC_060121.1, read as the reverse complement.
AACTACGGCTGATCCAAGTCAGTATTACTCACATGCCAATTATGCTGACATGAAGGCTAGTAACAGATGCAGCATCTTGGCTTTCACAAGTGTCTGGTGCTGTTACTTTGGATGCCGCTTGATGGCGTTGCGAGCACGGACGTGATATCAAAAGCATGTAAGCGGAGCATATGGGGACGGGCGATCACCGTAGCGGAGATATGGGCTGCAAATGGGGAAATCCATTGACAAAATCGACTCTGGCAAAGGGCAGATTGTTACTACGCAGAGCCCGTGAACGAGTATCTCGAAAACGGTGAAGCTGGTCGAATGCTCCAGTATTGTTGTTGTGAGCATCTACGGAAAGAGGTAGAACGACAGTGAAACCACCACTAGGCGCTAAATGGATAGATGTCTGCGACTCTTCACAGAACGTCCGGTTCGGCGGCTTGATTGCTCTGCAAAGTAGCATAGATAGTGATGTGTGGCACAATTCTGGTGCACGCACAAGCTTTTCAAAGCACATTGTTGAACATGGAGCTCCACAGCAAACTACCCCTACGTGTTCACATGGAAACCCATCGACGTCGTCAGTTACGACTGCACGGGACCATTGAGATTCGACAGTCGATCAATGGAAACGTGTCTGCTCTTCGGGTGAATCACATTTTTGCTACACTAGGTCGATGGTTGTCCCCACAAACGCTGTCATCGTTTGATCGGAGGCTCGAAACCTGCAGCGCGCCACGGTCGCAGGCTGGTGGGAGCAGTATTGCGCTATGGGAGACATTCTGGTCAGTTTTGATATTGTATCTCTGTTTACTATGATTCCGGTCAATGAAGTTATGGTTTACATAACGGAAGTTTCCCCTGAAGATCTGACCGCTCTGTTTAGACACTGTCTCACATCTAGCCAGTTTCAGTGGGGTGAGGAGTTTTATGAGCAACTGTATGGTGTTGCCATTGGTAACCCGTTGAGCCCTGTGATTGCCAATTTTTACATGGAGAAATTTGAACAATTAGCGTTGAATAAAGCAAATAAGAAACCATGTTGTTGGTATCGTTATGTAGACGACACATTCGTGGTTTGGACACACGGTAAAAAAGCCTTAGACGAATTTTTTGATTATCTTAATAGCATAAACTCAAAATTCAGTTTACCATTGAAGTGGAAAAAGACCAGGCTATTTCGTTTCTCGATGTGTTAGTCATGAGACAGAGCGATGGCAGTCTAAAACATAAAGTGTTTCGGAAGAGCACACATACTGATAGATACTTACATAAGAACTCCAGTCATCACCCACAACAAAAAAGAGGTGTAATCAAAAGTTTAGTGAACAGGGAAAAACGGATTTGTACGCCGGAACATCTGGATACGCAGCTGAATCATCTGAAACAGGCCTTCGAAAAGAATGGGCACTCAAATAAAAAAATTAATAGAGCTTTAAGACTTAATTACAGCAGGCCAAAGGACAAGGATGGTACACAGCAATGGAAGAACACGGTGTCTTCACCTTTCATTAGTAAGGTTACAGATCGGATCGGCAAAATTTTGCTGAAACATAAAGTGAAACCGGTATTCAAACCTACCAGAAAAATAAGACAAGTACTTCGTTCTGTTAAAGATAGAAGGTCACCATTATCATCTAGCGGTGTGTATAAAATTCCATGTACTTGTGGCAATGTCCATATTGGTACTACGAAAAGAAGTGTGAATACGAGGGTAAAGGAGCATAAAAGTCTTTGCCGACTGGGAAAAATAGATAAATCGGCCGTTGCGGAACATGCACTTCAGTCAGGTGACCATGTAGTTAAGTTTTCTGAAACTACAAAAATCAAATGGCTCTGAGCACTATGTGACTTAACTTCTAAGGTCACCAGTCCCCTAGAACTTAGAACTACTTAAACCTAACTAACCTAAGGACATCACACACATCCATGCCCGAGGCAGGATTCGAACCTGCGACCGTAGCGGTCTCGCGGTTCCAGACTGTAGCGCCTAGAACCGCTCGGCCACCCCAGCCGGCTCTGAAACTACAGTTTTAAGTGCTACCACGAACTATTATCCACGACTGTATAGGGAGGCTATTGAAATTTATAAACATGAAGATAATTTTAATAGAAAAGAAGGGGCCTTGAAATTAAGCGAGATATGGACAGTGGCGTTACAGAATCGATAAGTGATTTTTATCTATGACGGACTATTATCGATAGTTACATTTTATCTTTGACTAGTTTTCTCTCTGCTAATATGTGCAAGCTAGACCACGCCCACTTTCCTCGGTATTTAGGCCGCTCTCCGACACCCGACTCGTCAGTCGGCAGGACTCAGCAGGACCAGCCATACCTCTGAGGATGTCCAACGTAGTATTGGACGAAACGTTAGGAATAGAAGAATTCCATGGACCACGGCCATATAACCGGGAAGAATTATCAACAACAGTACCATCCGGTCGTGAAAGCCTTCATTGTATGTTTACAAAAGGTGTTCGAAAACAGAGTAGGGCAGTGGAGCGATATAAAAACTGCCCCCAACCGATGAGGGTAATATTGACAAGGCCAATCGCTGCACGTGCTGCGAGGTACGTCATCTGTTGACATCACATGTTCAACATTCATCATCCACTTTTGGGGTATTTCCCGACACTTGCGGCCTCATGTGTCTTTATATTAATTCACTTGTCTCAGCGTCATCTACGTCGCTTCGGGGGTTTTGAAACCCTGTATATCCATATCGGCCCGTTAAGAGCGACGAGTTGAGTTTTGTTTACTAGGCAGTCCGAATCCAGTTGCAAATCTTTTGCGATACTCGATACGTTCATATTTTGCTCACGAAACGACAGGGCGGAGACTGTATTCAACGGCGTCAGAATACTTTTCGACGTGGATACAGTGAGGAATGTAGGGAAACGACTGTGTCTGTCCGACCTCTTCGACGCGGCAGACGGGGAGAGTTTCGGTGTGTGACGCTGTCCCCCGCAGACAGAGGAGAGCGGCCTCTGCGCCCGCCCCTGGCCGGCTAATTGCTGGCACGAAAGCCGCGGCAGCCCGGCTCAAAGCGGCGGCCGCCCTGCCGCCCGTATTCTTCCCTGGACGTGTGAAATCCGACCGCCCTTTTTTAGCTCCGCTTCCCGGAAAGAAATTAATGGTCAACGACGGGAATTTCTCAGCGATCTGCCGCGGAGGATAACCTCCCGCTGTCGCCTCTGTCGAGTCTATTAGCTGTGCTTAATGGCGCTGCTGATCCATTAGCCGGCGGCGGAATGGGAAACGGCGAGATAATTGTGAGCTGTCAGGTGGCTGGCTAATGCCCTCTGCAGGAGTGGGAACCGTACCGGAGGCGCTTCTGGCCGCGTCGGAGCGATCCGCTGTCATTGTTCTGCTGGCGTTCAGCTCTGCGCTGGTACGGGGGTAGGGCTTCCGCTTTGTGAGTGACGTTGCACTACTTGCCTCTGAATTTTCAAGGTTACATTTGGAAAGTAGAAGCGTAAACAGGTAGAAAACATTAAAAAATAAATTGTTAATGGAATATAGCAACCAGCCACAAACTGGTTTAAGTTACTTTATTTAAAAAGTTTCGAATTTTTCACAATTCATCATCAGTCGGTTTTGTCTTGCTTTCTTCCCAAGAGATTATGCACTGGTTTCCTGTGAATTGCCCTAGGATAAACAACAAAATGGGTGCACTATGTACGAGGGTAATCCCAAAACTAAGGTCTCCTATTTTTTTATAGGTACATAGACCTGTTTATTGGCTCAAATGGCTCTGAGCACTATGGGACTCAACTGCTGAGGTCATTAGTCCCCTAGAACTTAGAACTAGTTAAACCTAACTAACCTAGGGACATCACAAACATCCATGCCCGAGGCAGGATTCGAACCTGCGACCGTAGCGGTCTTGCGGTTCCAGACTGCAGCGCCTTTAACCGCACGGCCACTTCGGCCGGCACCTGTTTATTACTACAGTGGTTTACATCAGTTAACAGCTTGAACATTTAGCTATTTTTCGACATAATCACCATTTCTCTCGATGCATTATTGTAAATTTTATGAATCATTATATTTCCTATTAAGACTACATAACCTGCGAATTATCTCAACGAAACATCGAGTAATCTGCCGAAAACAGCTCTATACGAACGCAATACGCCTTCCTTTCCTCAGGGCGAAGTTGGTACTCGCCTGAAAACTGATAAATGGCGTCAATAACGTGAAATGTATACACATTAACACTACCCATTTTCTTACATTTTGTATCTCTTGCATGCCAGGGTCGTCCAAACGATACAACTATTCTCTCCACGATTTCGTCACCACAGCCCCAAGTTTTATAACTTCTTCCACACTAAAGTGCTCTCAGTTCTTGAAAGAAGTGAAAATCCTTTTGCTTCGGTGCCGAATGAACCATTATAGCACACTGTGAAACGGCTTTTCTCCCACACCTCCACACTGAACATTTTGTAAGCTGGTTAAAAAATCAGCTGAGTCAAAACCGACTCATAGGAAGACTAACTCTGTTCCGTCAGCGAACTCACAGTGACCTCACAAATACGAAAAATTTAAGAATTAGTTCGCCCTTGACGATACTGAGCCACCTACAACGTAGTAATACTTAAAGAGGAACTAGATTATACAGATAATAACGTTTAAATAACTACAAAGCCTTTCGCTATTTGTATGTTTTATAGGCTGTTTATTCTCGGTGCCTCTTATGCGCTAAATCCATGTGAAAATACAAGCTTTCGACGATAAACAACACTGTCTTCGGCGGGAAGGCAACTGAATGCTGAAGACGTCAGGGAAGCACACGGATGTAAGAGCTGTATCAGCGTCCACCACAACTAGAGACTGAATTGGCGTCAGCTATGAAATATCATCCACAGTGTCACTATTTCCATCACGGCATATGCAGGGTGACCAGGGGACCCATGCGAAACTTTCGAACCATCACAATTTTAAATAATGGCAGGTGTTTGAGCTGCAGCCACCCTTTTGGAGTGACGTTTCTCATTGACAGCGTCTAATGTTCTTTTCCTTTGCATAGCAAACTTGTCATTCATTCTTTGTGACAGTGGTATTTACGCTATCCTGTTGTCGACGTAAGTTAATAACTAATGAATAAATACAAATACAAAGTAAAAGAAGTAAAGAAATGTAATTTACTGCTCATGACAACATCTGACTGTCATCAGCTTCTCGTAATTTATACATTTCGACCAAAATGTTTACATTTACGTGTTGTTGAACGGGAGTTTAGTGAGAAATACGAATATAAAGTACGGAAAAGTAAATAAATGATAAATGTATAGATCAGAACGTAGTGTTCGCTTCTTACCTGGTATATCACTAAGGCCACAATAAACTCTGACTGTGTTTTGAGATATTAATTGTACTTCGTACGTCGTGTATGGGCATCAGGCCGTAGTAGCACCAAGTACATCACAGTTCAAGGCAATAGTGACAAGTATTTTTGTCGTTTCGGGAAGCAGATTCGTGTAGAAAAGTCAACTTATACGACAGACAGAGATAATGGGCCGGCCGGAGTGGCCGTGCGGTTCTAGGCGCTACAGTCTGGAGCCGAGCGACCGCTACGGTCGCAGGTTCGAATCCTGCCTCGGGCATGGATGTGTGTGATGTCCTTAGGTTAGTTAGGTTTAATTAGTTCTAAGTTCTAGGCGACTAATGACCTCAGACGTTAAGTCACGTAGTGCTCAGAGCCATTTTAACCATTTTTAGAGATAATGGAACATTGCAATGGTTACATTTATTATCTATGGCAATGCTGTAGACAAATTTTCCAGTTAATAAGTACTTTAAAACAAATAAAATGATATTTTAATTAGATATGAAAAGGGAGTCTCTTAATCGTATTTAATAAGTTAGCAGTGTAAAATATAGGCATGAAGCTGGCATCCATGAGGTCTTTTTGCCTATGATAGTTAAAAAGTCTCTTTTATGTTAAAATTTTCCGCAAATAGTAAGTTTTAGCTATGAATCTGTATGCAATATCAGAAGCCGGGTAAAAAACTTTTCAAACTGTATCTCATTCATTAGTATGTGCCGAGAAAAATGGACGATGAGTTGAAAAATAATGTATATGATTCAGGTGCCTCTACCTAAGGATTCGGTGGAACCACGCGCAGAATTTTCACAGTTATTGCTCGCTGCATGGAAACTACCAGTCCAGCAGAAAAAAAATGAAAAGACATTTTTGTAGAACGTCTGAAATAGCTAAGTTCTGTACTGGGATACGTTTTCGCAAGAGGCCGTCATTTTCCGAATTATTCCAGGAAAACGTAGAAAAGTGACGTCCAAATGCGTATTTTTTGAAGAACTCGAAAACTGTGGCGTTCAGCGAAAATTCGTCCGATTACGAACTTTAACTACACTAAATTTCCAACAAAAAGGCCCTATTCATTTTTTGTGTACCACTAATAGTTTGCACGTAGCGAGCGAGTGAATATGAAAACCTTGTGCGCGGTTTTTGAAGGTGGTGTGGGTTGCATAAAATGCTGTGGCAGGAGTACAGAACATACTCATATGCAGTCTCTCTGTTTCAAGTATCTCCTTCAATGCACTGGTTAGCGTAAATTACCGTATCTGTATTAAGTTATTGTCACACATTAAAAACTGCATGGTCTCATCCATGTTGAGTCCCAATAGCTTCAAATGTAGGATAGAATTCATGTTCTGCCCAAACAAAATTTTGAGCTTACTCAGAAGGTTCTGTATGGCAACAGCATGTTTTACTAGATCCCAGTACTTGATATGCCACTGATGTCCAGTACAGTGCAGGGGAAGGGTTCGAATAGACTGTCCCACGTAACCATATAACCATGGGACTGTGAAGCCATAACTACGAATAGAGCGTAGCGTCTCTTTGATATCCCGAGGCAGTCGAAAGAAGGCTTTTAACCCAATGCGTGAAATTATATATGATGCTGTTCCACAGGGGCAGACGAAATTGACTCAGCTCCCTCCAGGAAACGCAAATCCACATTTATTCAACAAAAAAGGAATCAGAACATGTTCTGTGCAATATTACATCCCATAACTGTTACAAATGTACAGTAAATTCCAGTAGGCAATGTGCTGAAGCAGTACACTATCTGATCAAAAGTGTCCAGACAGCTATCAGTAGATGTTAATATATCATGTGTTCACCCTTCACCTTTATGAAGGATTGAACTCTGCTGGGGACACTTTCAGTGAGGTGTCTGAATGCCTGTGGAGGAATGGCAGTCCATTTTTCAAATGGTTCAAATGACTCTAAGCACTATGGAACTTAACATCTGTGGTCGTCAGTCACCTAGAACTTAGAACTACTTCAACCTGACTAATCTAAGGACATCACATACATCCACGCCCGAGGCAGGATTCGAACCTGCGACCGTAGCAGTCGCGCGGTTTCAGACTGAAGCGCCTAGAGCCGCTCGGCCACAGCGGCTGGCGCCCATTTTTCGTCAAGAGCCGAAAGCAGAGAAAGTAGTGATGTTGGACGCTGTGATCTGGAGCGGAAGAGGTTCTGAGTCATAGCAGAGGCGTTCAGTTGGGTTGAGGTCGGGTCTCGGGGCAGGTCAATCCATTTCTGTTATTGATCACAAATTATTGCCTCATAGACTCTTCTTCAAGACAGGGTGCACTTTTCCTCTACTGTACATAGTGCACAATGCTGTAAAATTTGTTCATATGCTTCCCCGTTTAGGCTTTTGTTAAGCGCAGCAAGAATACCACAACCTAACCGCTAAAAATATCCTCATATCGCAACACCACCTTCTCTGTACTTCACTGTTAGTAGGTCAGCAGGTAACGATCTCAAGCCATTCGCCAAAAAATACTCTTTCGTCGGACGGCCACAGCGTATAGTGTTATCCGTCACTGCAAACCACCCATTTCTAGACTTGGCACAGATGTCAGAGGTGCTCATGAGAATGTACGGTCCCTATAACACCGGGCTCCTGAGGAACAGGTGGCGCTACCGAGAGGGAAGACTATCGTGTTCGGTCTATGGCTCTGGTACATCACACTGCATCTGCAGCAGCAATTTGAACAGCATCTGGCATCACGTTAACACAACAAACTGTAAGAATTGGATACTTGAATGACAGCTCCGAGCCAGATGCACTGTAGCGTGCATTCCACTCACCCCAATCACCGCCATTTGTGACACCAATGGTCTCAAGATCATTGGAAGGCAGGATGGATGTCTGTAGTGTTTTCTGATGAAAGCTGGCCCTGCGTCGATGCCAGTGATGGTCGTGTGTTGGTTAGAATTGGTTAGAAGGAGGCCAGTTGAGGGCCTGCAACCAATCTGTCTTCGTGCTAGACACACTGGACCTACACCTGGAGTTATGGACTGGCGTGCGATTTCGTGTGACAGCAGGAGCACTCTCGTGGCTATCCCACGCACCCTGACTGCAAATCTATGCGCCAGTCTGGTTATTGGACGTGTTGTCCAGTCACTCGTGAACAGTATTTCAGCAGGTGTTTTCCAACAGGATAACGCTCGCCCACATGTCGTTGTTTTAACCCAACATGGTCTACAAAATGTCGACCTGTCCCTGGTACGTCATTGGACGCCAACAAACAGCATTAAGTGCCCCATTGTTGACCGACCAAGTGCAGCAGGCATGGACTACATTAATTATATTTTGGTGTTTCGACTTTTTTCCCTCAGTGTATTTCTAACGAGACTTGTGTATTGGACCAGCATATCTTGCCGCAGAGCTAGACGACAGCATCGCTAAGCACCCACTAAGTCATCGCTAACGAACTGCCCTACATTTGCGAGCGCACCAGCTGCAGAGCGGTAGGTAAAGTGGAGAGCAGAGCTGGCTGCCAGGTGTGTGGGTCCGCGGGAGCGCGAGTTTCCCATCCGGAGGCGGCAGACGCACAGTGGCGGAGCGTGTCGCGTGACGAGCCTCGGCCGCTGATGGCAGTATTGAGTGCGGCGCTGGAGCTCCATTATTAACTCATTCAGGGCGGGCCGAGCGGCCCCGTGCGGCTGCACAAAGGCGGCTAACGCGCCGCCGGAAGGCGTGCCAAAGCGGCGGACACTTGCTCGCGATTTGTCGCCGCCAGCTGCTGCCTCTGCGATCCGCTACGGCACAGCTGAGCCGCGCCGCCGTGTGTGTGGCTCCGCCACTCCACCACCAACTGCCGGAATCATTCCCTGCGTTGACGGCTCTATCGGATTCGGTTAAAATCCGTCCGAGGTCAGTCAGAAAGTAACGCGTACATCAATCCTCAAAAGAATGAGAGGAACACAACTTTGGGCGTTGCCATACTCCGTTCAACAATAACTGAGAACTATTTTATAAGTTTCCTTTAATTTACGTCTATGGTCACAAACTTTTTGTTAACAGATTACCGGTTTCGGTCTTTAATGACCATCATCAGATCAGCAGCAAAGATAGGAAAAAACATAAATACACTCGCAAACTGTATACAGCTTAAGAACAATACACAGACCATAATGAAAAGTAGCACTGTCAAAATTTACATTTGTGCGCTTTACATGTGAAGAGGCATACATGTTTCATAAAAACAAAGTGCTAATGTACTGCAGCCATAGTGGCATCGTCAAATGTTAAATGCAGAATCAGCACCAGCATCGTCAAATACATATAAATAACATCACTTGCACGAGTCATGTCGTCAGTAGTACTACTGTTTAAAAGAAGCTGCCGTCGGGTATCCACAAGATGTTTGTGTTTTAAGTTCACCAGATGTCGCTAATGTCGGCATACATTAGTTTTCAAAAATTAATTGAAATAGCGAAAATAAAGGGGGATACAATACTTGAAGTCTGTAATGTGGTTATAACGTATAAAAGGCATTACAGTAATAAAAAGCAATAAAAAGAAGAACACGACAAAAGTAATATTGTTAAAAAGAGAAGAGTTAAGAAACAGTGGTTAACATGTGCTCTAGTACCAATATTCTATATAACGATATGAATATTAAACACCATTGATAGTGAACCGGGTAATATTAAACAACCACAAAACAAATCGCTAAAGGAGCCACAAATGAAAGAAAACGTAGTCCTGCACACAATCAGCGCCCTCTGTTGGCGCTAACGCCAGAATTTCGCACAGGCGGGAAGTGGTTGGAGGAACGTGACCGGCAGAGGGCCCCTCGTACCCTGCGGCACTCCGTTGCAGGAAAAGAATGATACAATTCCCTAACATTGGATGATCCACATTATCTGATTAATGCAGTCGATGAAATGAATAGAGAAAGAACAAGAACATACTAGAGTCATGCGTAAAACGTATGAAAACGAAATAAATATGAGATGCACTCAATACTAGGTGAACTTATCAACACACTATATATAACACAGGCGTGCAGTGATTACAGTACAACATTGTCAAATTAAGCAATATAGGCGGTGGGTACAAAGTCATTTTGCCAGGTAAGCAATTGAGTTGGTTTTCTGATCTTGCTTTATAGATTTTAAGCTCTTTTAGTAAATATAGAGCACGGCTTTTTTTCCAATCTGTGAAGTAAACGCATACGGTTTTCAATGTTCCCTATGGAGTGACCAGTATCAGATAAATGCTGTCCCGAAGCCGGTTTGTTTCGTGGCTGTGTTTTAGGGTGTCATTAACCTGAAGGCCACATCTGGCATCAGACTTTTTAAAACATTTTTCTATTTGCAGGGACATTTTGCCGTTAAATTTCATAGGAATGGTTTTCATTCAATCTTTGCTGGTTCTCTTTTGTGTGTGGGTGTGCGTGTGCCTGCTGTTTGTTAAACGTTTCTTTAGCCTACTGTAGCATTTATATGGAACAGGTATGCCTCTTCATATTTAAAGCGCAGAAATGTAAATTTTGTCAGTACTACTTTTCATTATGGTCTGTGTATTATTCTTAAGCTGTATACAGTTTGGAAGTTTATTTATGTTTTTTCCCACTTTTGCTGCTGATCTGATGATGGTCATTAAAGACCGAAACCGGTAATCTGTTAACAAAATGTTTGTGACCATAGACGTAAATTAAAGGAAACTTATTACATATACGGTCACTGTTTTTTCGTGACGATGTCACAGCTTGTGAAACTGAGTATTTTACCGAATTATACCTTTGTCTTTCACAATTTAGGTACACAACACAACCTCATCACATCCTCGTTCATTTAAATACCAATAACTGAAATGTTCGACAGGTGTCGAAAACAAAGTGGAAATAATTATTCATACCGCCATTGCGGGTGCTTTTCTTTGGACTCCGGGAGCTTCAGTAATGTGTATGCCCTCCGTGAGCATTTATCACCGCCTGACACCTGAATGGCAAACTCCATTGGTCACCCATTCTTCAATTAGGGTTCTTGGAGAGTCTCTGGTTTAACAGCACGAATACGTCTGTCAAGCAATACAGTCGATGAGGTTTTGGTCGGGACTCACCGCTGCCATTCCATTATTTCAAAGTCCAGATTTCGTAAGACATCCCTGGTGACGCCTGTCATATGGGGCCCGGCGTTATCCTGCATGTGAAGGAATTCCGAACCGCCACCATATGCAGCAGCTACCACATGATCCAACAGGATCTGTTCGATGCGCTGCCTAGCAGTAAGACGATCATGACAAGTACAAGATCTGTACGGCTGTCAACACCGACGCTTCCCCACATCATCACAGAACCATGGAAATTTGTCGACATCCTAAATAAAATCTGGTAACTACCAGTCACCACGACGTCTCCACCCATGAACACGTCCATAAACTTGCGTTAGAGGAAATGTGGATTCATCTGCTCAAAATTGTTCAAATGGCTCTGAGCACTATGGGACTTAACTTCTGACATCAGCAGTCCCCTAGAACTTAAAACTACTTAAACCTAACTAACCTAAGGACATGACACGCATCCATGCCCGAGGCAGGACTCGAACCTGCGACAGTAGCGGTCGCGCAGTTCCAGACTCTAGCTTCTAGAACCGTTCGGCCACCGCGGCCGGCGGATTCATCTGCGACTAACACGTTTCGCTAGTGACGAAGTTGCCAACTGACATGGAAACTGCAGAACGGAAGGCGAGCTACGAGAGCTGGGTACTCGAATTTTATTTCTGGGCAGTAGGTGTTTCATCGTATCTGTCCTTACTGTCTGATCGGAAACAGCAGCTCCACTGATCCTTCAGCGATCGTGTTGCATTGCTCTGTTGGTAGCTGAATGACGCCGCGACGCGGAAATGGCCAGATATTGGTCTTCACGTGCATTTCTAACGCGTCGGAAACCTTGCCCAATGCACCTCATGTACTGACTTGTCTCCTTGTCGTGTGTCCACAACCCATGGATGGCAAATGGAGAGTCACAGTCATCTGTAGCAACAGGGTGGCAGGTCCATCTTTCTTGGATGAAACAGACTGCCGTTGCTACTAGCACTGCATTAAGATGGCACATCGTATGTGCTTATTTTAATACAACGTGCACAAATGACACCTGCTGTCTTTGTACCTCACTAAGAACATTGGGACACCGGTACACTTCCTTCCGATGTGTCACCTGATGCTGTAAGACATAACACAGCCTATGTATGGCGAATGACTTGACTTTAGTTATTGCTTATATTGACAGTGGAGGTCTCAAGCTCTGTAATAAGACAACAGGTACCTCCTGTATCAAAACATATTTAACATACCGAATGCTGATAAGCGTGTTCCTCTAATTTTCGAACAGTGTATCGTTTTCCCCGTTCAAAAATGGTTCAAATGGCTCTGAGCACTATGGGACTTAATATGTATGGTCATCAGTCCCGTAGAACTTAGAACTACTTAAACCTAACTAACTTAAGGACAGCACACAACACCCAGTCATCACGAGGCAGAGAAAATCCCTGACCCCGCCGGGAATCGAACCCGGGAACCCGAGCGTGGGAAGCGAGAACGCTACCGCGTTTTCCCCGTCATTTACTTAACAATGTGGTAACATTGAGCTCGGCATACTTTCGCAAATCGTTTTATACTGCCTACTCCAGTAACAGCGTTCAACAACAGATGACAGCACTACATAAGTTTAGAAAACGGTCGACATTGATATGTGTATAAGAAGCATGCTATGACTGAGTAGTTCCGTACTGCAGAAGGTGATAGACACAATCTCATCCATGAAAGGCTTATGAAGGTGTATGGAGGTGCTACTGTGGACGTCAGCAACATTGGAAGCTGGGTTCGTCACTGCAGAGAAGTTGAAGTGCAAACACATTTGGTTTATGCAGTGCAGAGTAGCCAGGCCAGCAGCTCTGTGACTTTACACGACATTCAGTGTGTGGGCCAAATCGCACACGATGACTCCTGGGAACGATCACAATAAAAAAGGAAGGAAACAAATTGTATCCAGTCTGTCGCACAGTGAGACTTCAGTCTGTTCGGCTCACTCAAAGAAGCTTACCGGGAGTATCACTTCAAAGATGGCGGACCTTGAACAATTGTGTGTGCCAGTGGCTGAGGAAGCAGGACCTAGACTTTTACGTAATTATATTGAAAAGTAACATATTCATTGTGAATATTGTAGCTATTAGCCCACATTGTACATGAATACGTATTATATGTTTACTATTTTGTATACTAAAACTAAAAAAAATTGAAGCATTACTTTCTGACTGTCCTTCGTTCTTATGTGACCACCTCACAATTTACATTAAATAACAACGTATTGGATAATGTTATAGGCACCTTTAACAGAATGTGTCACCCCGATGATGGTTCCTCAATGCGATAGCTGAAATGTGAGCAATCGAACATACAGAAAAGTTTTACTGAATCTGTCTCTAACAACCAAACCCTTCCAGAATTAACATTCATGCTGTAGCTGAGTGCGCACCGATTTTAAGCAGCCTGGGAAATTAAAACTGTGTGGTGGTCCGGGAATCGAACCTAGGAACATTACCTTTCCTGTGGCCCAATCTGGCACATAATTTAATATATCAGTGCACACTCCCCTGCAGACTGGAAATTCATTCAAGAAACAATTCCCTAGGTGGTTACTAAGGCATCCTTTCTTCCAAAAGCGCTAGTCGCGCAAGACATGCAAGAAGTTCTGTAAGGAGACAGGTTTAGGTGAAAGTAGAGCTGTGAGGCTTCGATAGCTCTGTCGGTTTGGCATGGCAGCTTACCGTGTTCGGTTGGTGGCTGGCCACCCTCCGCAGTAAAACAGAAAAAGTGAAATTCTCATTGATGGAATTTAAGAGATGTCATGTGACATCCGCACAGAACAAATAAGGAAAAAACAGCGAAGAAACACATATAAAGAAGAGAAAACGTAGCTTAGAGCACTAGCCCATAAGAAACAATGGCCGGCCGCTGTGACTGAGCTCTTCTAGGAACTTCAGTCCGGAACCGCGCTGCTGCTACGGTCGCAGGTTCGAATCCTGCCTCGGGCTTGGATGTGTGTGATGTCCTTAGGTTAGTTAGGTTTAAGTAGTTCTAAGTGTAAGGGATTGATGACCTCAGATATTAAGTCCCATCCATAGTGCTTAGAGCCCTTTGAACCATTTGAAAAAGCCATGTTTTGATGAGTGCCATTGCACACAGACGGATGAGTGGTGGTGGTTACGGGCTGAAGGGCCCACTGGAAACACCACTGATAGTAAATAAAGGCTTTATTTAACTCCAATACATGTGTTGAGGCTCAGCGAGGTAAACAAGCCTCCCTCTAGCGTCCCTATCCAGGGCTGACGCACGGCAGCAACTGCCTTGGACGCTCAGCTGGCGCCCTAGTCGTTGACGGCAGGCCCATGGTAGGGCCAGAGCCTCTGGAGGCCATGGTCGTTGACATCAGTGGCGTCCAACTTCCCTTGGCCACGCGGAGTCCTGGCGGCTCCTCGGCTTGTCGTGTGTCAGCTCGGCGGCGCGTGGGGACAGCTGTGCACGGGATTCGACTCACTGCCCTATGGCAGGAGTCGTACGGCGGCTTGCGCTGAGGTAACAAGTCCCTCTAGGAACTCAGCGTTGGCAGCAGCAGGCATGGACGGCAGGTTGATGGCGAAATGGCACCAAGTCCCATTAAGAACTTAGTGAAAATAGTGGTTGGCAATTAGATACCAAGAAAAACAAAGAATTGGTGGCAGAAGGCATGGACGACAGAAATGACAGCGCTGTGGAACCAATTCCCTTATTGCCGATGATGGTTGGCGTAGCCCATTTTCGAACCCATGGCTGTGGCTGGCGACGCCCAGTAGGCTCGCTATCTGGCGTAGCCCTGCCATCGTGGTGGTGCGCTAGACTCTGGCGACTAGAACTGCCCACTCCCTCAAAAACAAGACTTATTTATATGCCTCTGGCACGCATCTGTTTCACTAAGACACGACACATAGTCGCATTGCCCCTAACAAGAAACTTGCTCTCGTGTGGTAACATCGACGCACTCACTGCGGTCGTTACTGGTGTGTGGTTCAGTTTTCCGCTGAGTGCGACTAGGTTCGTCTCACAATCCCCTTACATTTCTGTTATTCTGACCCACACGCCGCCACAGAGCGGCCCCCTGTCTGCGGCTGCTCGTACAATAGCTCGTAGGGCGATCTCCTCACTGCTTCGTATTATTTTTTCTCAAAGAAATCCGCCAGTTACGTGGTCGCTCGAACAGGACGTGTAAAAACAGTTATTTTACAAGTTTGTGGGGTGACAAAATGAACGTAAACCAACGGTTTTAGATAAGAAATTGGTAGGTGAAATACGGTAGCTTTTTACCATGGAAAGCATTAATGCCACACAGTTAGAGGAAAGTAATAATAACAATAGCACTTATAATATGACTATTTATTACGGCACATAGTACACATTGTACCAATCATTGACGGGGCCACATTCTCGCCCTCGCATTCAAACATTGGATAAATCTATTGAGAACGAACTGCGAGATGCACCGTAGACTCGCGAACAATTCGGTTGCTACTGTAATGCGATCCACGAGATCTTCTACATTCTCCACTAGTTTGGATACACCCTGTGTGAAAATTTATGATCTAGAGCGCCAGCCAGTAGGCATTTTTGAAAGACCTTCCTAACGGCATGGCTGCGTGGATACTTGAGAAGGGAAGAAGTCGCGTCTAGAGGGACTTGGTTATAGAGTGTAGTAGTCCAGAGATAAATAGACAGGCTTCCTCACTTTAACGCAGTAGTAGTAGTAGTTGATTGTCAGTTTTGACTTTAAAAATCAAGATGGTGTTTTCACATGGTGTCAACTTTATATTAGGTCAAAGACCTAGAGGAGTAGATGATTGTCGGAAAATCGGACTTATCGAGGTTTTCTGTAGTGTGAATAAACCACACCGTACAAATCTGACACTCTGCTGTTGTAGTTTTCTGACTTCCATATTCTAAACTGGTATCTCGAGACCCTTCCATTTTCTGACATTGTCGAGAACATTGCGAAAAGTCTGTCTGAGGCTGATCCTAGACCTGTAATACTATACGTTTCTAGTCGAGGCGTCGGTTCTTGGACCATATGTGAATCGAATCGAATTGCTACAGGACAGTGATCAGGACAATCGGATTTTTACAAACCGCCCAAACTGTACGTTCCTTTTAGCTACAGCACACGTTCTGTGGAGGTTATGGTGTGAACAACTGCGGATATTACTGTGTCTTAAGAATATTGGACGGAATTGCTACTCTGACGTGAAAAAGTTAGCACGGGAAGTTGCGTGGGCCGCATCAAACCAGTGAGGTCGACTGCCCTTGTTAGAGAGTGGCAAACGTCTATAGAAATATTCTTCCAAGGGTCGACTGCCCTTGTTAGAGAGTGGCAAACGTCTATAGAAATATTCTTCCAAGGGTCGACTGCCCTTGTTAGAGAGTGGCAAATGTCTATAGAAATATTCTTCCAAGGGCCTATGATGCAGAGACTCCACCCATAAAAGTCCCAACACCCGTTTCGGATGGTGGATGAACCGTATGAAAGGGGAGACTGTCATGCCCCTGCAACTGGAAACCATTCCTGAAGTCGATTGGTTCTACTAAGGATGTGTAAGGCAACGATGAAACCACAGCATTAATAGTTGTAGTGATATCACTTGTACCATTATTATGCAGGATGTACAGAAAGGCCGCAGACATTTACGAGTAGAAAAATGATTTTAACAGAAAAGAAGAAGGACAGAAATTGGACAGGCGGTGGACCATTGCGTTACATAAAACAACCAGCACCAGCTGTTCTCCACTACAAGCTCCACAACACTTGTCGGCCCGATACCACGAACATAATCGGAGTCCTGTGCAACCGAACAGTAGCGAACGCGGCGAGGCGACCACTAGAAAACATCGAACACTCGCCAGCGATTAAAAACGTCCTGTCGGAGTAAACGCCCGCGGCGTTGTGCGACTAGCGATGCGACTAGGCGGACGCGATCATTTCGTCTGATATTTTCGCGCCAAGTGTCTCTAATTACGGTTTATGTCTCAAGTTATGATATCTGACATTTTAATCAGATTCTGGGATAAGAGAAATAAAACCTATAATAAACGTATAATATCGCGTCGTGAATGGCAGGAAATTGCCAAAGTAATTGGCACTATATGTAAGAACAAATAACATATTTATTAAACAGTGTAGTTTAAATGCACTGTTTATAATTTTTTTTTTCAAAATGCAGTTCAAAATATTCCCTCACTTGCACGCTGCTCTCGATGAAGCATTATGTCTTTTGTAAGTTGTATTGTAGTGTTTTTGGGATATTTCAGTATTCACCTTTTTAATGTGCAATCTGAGCCTCATTAATTTGATCCAGATGACGTATGATGGTTTACGCTAAAGTTATAGCTTTCACAATATGTAGTGCGCTTTCTGCAGTAGTGGTCTGATAGGTTTACGTAAAATTCTAAATTTAAATGTTGTAGAACCAAAGGAAAATTCTACCATCATTCTTGCCCAAGATAACCGTTAGTTGTATCTATCTTTAGTATCACCAACAGCCGTCGTTTTCCCGGTAAAGAACCCATTAAATAATCCTTCAGAGTAAATGCTAGGAAAACATACGGACACTTTCTAGTGGACCCTGCCAAAAGTTCTTCTTTAGGTATTTTTGGTCTTCCCGTTTCTAATACGTGTCGGAAGGAGCATTCATCAAAAACGTTCGCGTCGTTTTCGTTGCCGTAGGAGCGCACGTTCAGCGTAAAAACGTATAATTTGCTTCAGTGAGAGCTAATAATCCAATCGAAAGGAAGGATTTGTAGCGATAATACGCGGAACCAGATATACTGCTTTTTTATATGCAGTTGTGATTCCCATCAGTACTACCAAGGCAGGGAATTGTCATCTGTCCCAAAAATATTGCACTATTTTTTAAAAGAAATTTTCTGCTGACTTGGCACGGGTTTTGTTAGTAATGTTTTCCATGTAGCTACATAAACTTCTATAACCATTGCTGGAATAGCCGTTTTTGAAATTCTGAAAGAAAAGTAAGTTAGCGGAACTGTATGCCCCTAGAATGCTCTAAAATTGACAAGATTTTTTTTTCTTTCTTATGTATTCATTGCGATACGTCCAAAGATAAGTTCCTGGAATAAAGAAATAATCTTAAAACAAAGAGTGGCTCTAAAATGAGCAAAATTTTTTTAAAATTTTTTATGTATGCATTGCGATACGTACAAATATAAGTACCTGGAACGAAGAAATCAGCTTCAAACAAAGAGTGGCTCTAAAATGGACAACATTTCTTTTTCTTTTTTATGTATGCATTGCGATATGTCCAAAGATAAGTACCTGGAATGAAGAAATTACCTTAAAAAAAAAGAGTGGCTCTAAAATGAACAAATTTTTTTTTCTTTTTTATGTATGCATTGCGATACGTCCAAAGTTAACAGATAACAACATTTTATTTGTGTAACCTGTCTCCCAACAGATAACAACGGTATTATTTGTGTAACCTGTCCCTTTCACATTTGCTGCTTTGTCTGTACGCGACCTCAGGAAGAAATGGTTGAGATGTTTTCTGGAGGAATTCTTAATTTTATAAAAGGAAGAAGAAAACTGTTGAGTAAAAGTAGACCTCATGTCATTGTCATCCTCAAATACATTTGCTACTGCCGTTATTGTACTGTCATTATTTTTCCAAATATTTTCGCATATCTGAGATACAGTTTTTGTCTCATATCGTCTGATCTTCCCATTCGAGTCCACGTCCTACTAAAAACTGATCAGTAAATATTGTTCAAACAGTATCCGTTGCTGACGTGGCTCGTCCAATGTAAGTTTGTCTGCTTCTCAGAATTTGTTGTACCTTATACCAGCACCTCATTCTGACGTGATGAACTGTAATAGCCTCGACAGTCTTTTCGGTGCAGTTCATATCAAATCTAATGAACAATATGGCATTCTCCATGTCTTACTTGCTACAGCAAAATTACATTCAACGGACTTGCATGCTTAACTTAGTCTTAAATTAAAAATTTTTGTTTCGTAATTCAGTGGCATTCCATAGTTTTCTCTTAAGGGCCTTGGATATGGTACACTTGAAGTTTTTTCACCCAGTTTTTATTACGAAACAGAATTTTTGAAAAGGCCCAAATTGAACTTTTCCTGATGCGCCAGTATTCATACGATTAAAGTGATGAGAAGAATTACATAACGTCAATGGTGCTGGGAAAAAAAATGCTTATAGCTGTAGTACAAGGAACCTGAATGTTCTGATTTCAACAAACTTATGTGCTTGCCATTAAGAGCACCAATACAGTGACAGAACTTTGTGTGCAGCTCATATTCTTGTGTTTTTCGTGTCATTTTGCTCTGCCTAATACTGGAATTACAATCTTCTCAGTTTAATCCAAATAACTTCATATATATGAATGATTACACCAGATACATTGGACCTTCCAGTTTTATACAAGCTGATTTAGCTGCCCACACGTGGCTATTACACGACCCATAATGCCTTTAAGTACCACGTACAAGATTTTTATACCCTCTCGCTTGCTATAAGCAAATTACTAGTTCTACAGAAAAAATAAACAGGATGTTTTAGTAATAAATTTAGTGCAGTTAAATTTTGTACTGGGAGACGCTTTTGCTAGAGGTCATAGTTTTAGAATTACTCAATAAAAACATACAAAAGTAACCTTCAAATGCGTTTTTCTTGGCTGACTCGAAAACCATGGCCTCCAGTGAGAACGTGTCCCAGTACAATATTTAACTACATAAAAATTTCCTGCAAGAATGTCCTGTTCATTTTTTCTGTAGCACTAATAGTTTAAGGTAGCGAGCGAGAGAATATGAAAATCTCGCTCCTGGTTTTTGAAGGCATTGTGGGTTGCAAAAAACCTATCGGTAGGGACAGAAGCGATAGTGTGACACCAGTTTGGACGTCCGTTGAAATGGGGTGATTACATTTGTAGAGAGTGGCAGTGAGGGCTGACTAGCCTGCTCTGGGTCGAATCTGCAGCATTCGTATCAGTGTACTGTAGAGTAGCGTTAAATTGCAAAATAAATATGTATCGTAGGTCGATGTAGATATTTAGAGACGTCGGAAGAAGTGCTGAAAAGTAATGCCCCTTAGGAACATGGCTGCCAAGGAGGGTAAGGAAGTCAGTGTGCACTCCGTGTGCATTCCGGGGGGAGTCATACCGGGTGTGGAAAGGGTGCTTCCGGATGCCATGAAGAGTACAGGGTGCAGCCAGCTGCAGGTGGTGGCTCATGTCGATACCAATGACGTGTGTCGGTTTGGATCAGAGGAGATTCTCTCTGGTTTCGGGCAGCTAACGGAAATGGTAAAGACTGCCAGTCTTGTTTGCGAGATAAAGGCGGAGCTCACCATCTGCAGCATCGTCGATAGAACCGACTGTGGTCCTTTAGTGCAGAGTCGAGTGGACGGCCTGAATCAGACGTTCAGGCGGTTCTGTGACAGTGTAGGCTGCAGATTCCTTGACTTGCGCCATCGGGTGGTGGGTTTCCGGGTTCCGCTTAACACGTCAGGAGTCCACTACACACAGGAAGCGGCTACACAGGTAGCGGGGTCTATGTGGAAGAGAGTGGGTGCTTTTTTAGGTTAGAGGGTCACAGGGAACCACACAAAGGGGGTCCGTCTAAAAGGGGACAGGTAAAACAAGTAAGTTAGTTGTAGAAACGATCGGTATTCTAAATTGTCGTAGCTATGTTGGGAAAGTACCAGAGCTCCAAGCCCTAATAGCAAGCACTGAAGCTCAAATAGTTATAGGTACAGAAAGCTGGCTAAAGTCGGAAATAGGTTCAGTCGAAATTTTTTCAAACGATCGAACATTTTCAGAAGGGATATATTAAATACAGTTGGTTGTGGAGTATTTATTGCTGTCAGAAGTAGATTGCCTTGTAGTGAAATTGAAGTAGATAGTTCCCGCGAAATAGTATGGGTAGAGGTTATACTTGGCAATCGGACTAAAGTATTAATAATTGGATTGTTTTACCGACCCCCCCCCCTTCGACTCAGTAGATATCGTTGCTGAACAATTCAAAGAAAACTTGAGTCTCATTTCAAATAGGTACCCCACTCATACAGTTATAGTCGGTGGTGACTTCAATCTGCTCTCGATATGCTGGAAAAATTATACGTTTAAAGCCGGCGGAAGGCATAAAACGTCATCCGAATTGAATGCTGCCTCAGAAAATTATTTTAAACAATTAGTTCATGAGCCGAATCGAAGCGTAAATGGTTGCGAAAGCATACTTGAGCTCTTAGTAACAAATAATCTAGGACAAATAGTGAGTATCGTGACGAATAGAGGGATTAGCGACCACAAAGAAGTTGCAGCAAGGCTGAATACCGTAGCAACCACAACCATCAAAAAGAATCCCAAAGTATATCTGTTTAAAAAAATCTCATAAAAATGATCTTAACGCCATTTTCAGAGACAGTCTTCACTCCTTCCCATCTGTTCATGTAAGCGTAGAAAAGACGTGGAATGATTTCAAAGAGATAGTATCGACAGCAGTTGAGAGATATATACCACATAAATTAATAAGTGATGGCAATGACCCCTTTTGGTACACAAAACGGGTCAAATCGCTGTTGCAGAAGCAGTGAAAAAAGCATGCCACATTTAAAAGAACGCAAAATTCCCAAGAAAGGCAAAGTTTTACAGAAGTTAGAAATATAGTGCGTACTTCAATGCGAGATGCTTTTAATAATTCCCATAACGAAACTCTTTCTCAAAATCTGGCAGAAAACCCAAAGAGATTCAGGTCATACATAAAGCACACCAGTGGCAAGAGGCAATCAATACCTTCACTGTACGATAACAACGGTGAAGTCACTGATGACAGCGCTACTAAAGCAGATTTATTAAACGCGGTTTTTCGAAACTCCTTCAGCAAAGAAGACGAAGTAAATCTTCCTGGGTTCCAATCAAGAACAACTGCCAAGATGAGAAACATAGATTTAGATATCCTCGGTGTCTCAAAGTAGCTTAAATCACTTAATAAAGGCAATTTCAGATTGTATACCAGTCAGGTTCCTCTCAGAGTATGCTGATACAATAGCTCCATATTTAGCAATTATATACAACCATCCGCTCACAGAAAGATCCGTACCTAAAGACTGGAAAATTGCTCAAGTCACACCAATACCCAAAAAGGGAAGTAGGAGTAATCCGTTGAATTACAGACCCATATGACTAACGTCGATTTGCAGTAGGGTTTTGGAACATATACTGTATTCGAACATTATGAAGTACCCCGAAGAAAACGACTTATTGACATATAGTCAGACCTGATTCAGAAAATATCGTTTTTGCGAAACACAACTAGCTAATCGACAGGGGATGTCAAATTGATACCATATTTTTAGATTTCCAGAAGGCTCGACACCGTTCCTCACAAGCGTCTTCTAACCAAACTGTGTGTCTATGGAATATCGCCTCAATTGTGCGACTGGATTCGTGATTTCCTGTCAGAAAGGTCGCAGTCCATAGTAACAGACAGAAGGTCATCGAGTAAAACAGAAGTAATATTCAGTGTTCCCCAAGGAAGTGTTATATTCCCTCTATTGTTCCTGATCTATATTAACGATATAGGAGACTATCTGTCTTAGATTGTTTGCACGTGATGCTTTTATTTACCGTCTTAATACTGTCTGGCAGGTCATTAGTATACAATATGAGCAAGAAGGGTCGCAACAGAATCCATGGGGTGCATCGAAAGTTAGTTCTGCTTCTGTAGATGGCTCCCCATGGGGAGAGCACAAGTTTCTCTCTCACCTATTTTTCGTAGACAGAAAATTATCAAAGATTTTGTTACACCCTGATGCAACTTGAGCAACACTCTAGAAAGCTAAAGGCCTGAACCTTGATGGAGGTATTTTTATGGTTCTTAGCTCATAGAAATGGCATGTCTGAAGTTGAAAGCAATTGGTGGCGAGCCCATCTCTCAGTAAATCTTGCTGGACAGGTACACAGCCATACAGGGCAGACAGAGCAGCCCCTCATTGAGACCGGTCTCCAGCAGAACAATGCCACGATACCTGCATTGGCGCCAGCTGAAGGTTGGGTTGGGGGCAACAGACTGAAGGGACATGTCTACAGAGTGGAGTCGTAAACTGGGATTGTGTGTAGTGCCACGCATAATAAAATTTCACTAGTTTTCATGTTTGCTGATACTGCGTATAGGCCTGTGACCCACTTCCATCGGCTGCCTCGGTTGTATCAGAAACTCTGGCATCTGAGAAACGTTTAGAGACAGAATCTTTATTACACCTCATAGCTAGGACTAACAAGCTGTTAGACACAGGAGATTTAGATAAAGATGTATAAGATTGTATCTCTACACTTGTTATTGTGGGAAGCGGTGTGACTTCAGAGAACAACATCTTCCCCCTCCACGAAAACTTAAAAAAGCCAGTAATTAGCGGTTTCCTTTTTTTGCAGAGATACAGGTTTTGTACCTCGTGCTCTAGTTTGACCTGAGTTTGTGCCCTCATGTGGGAGGGGAGATTGAAACGTCCTCTTAGAAAAATTTATGAATTACTGTGCTGGGAAACCGCTTACGTTATTTGCTTTTCAAACAGCTGATCAGAACTGACTGTACTCAGACATTTCGCTCTTTACCTATTCTGATCAACACTAAACTGACACACAATGTTTTTTTAGCTCAACGCAATCTTTCAATAATCCCTACAAAAGAATGGCCCTCACTAACATTAACCTATACCTTTCACAAATCACTTACCTCACAAAAATCTTTGTTACTCGAACTACTGCAATACAGCGAGCGCCACTACTGCCAGCTAAATAAAAGATTCTAACTACTGAAGGCACTAACTACTGATAGGCATAGTTAGCAAATGAAAGATTTTGATAGAGAACAAACAATGTATTTACCTTAATAGTGTTCAAAAGTCATAATATTTATAGCAGTTCATGACATCCAGTCTTACAAATTTACTGTCTCTGATGGACACACGTCCAGATCATCCGCTCTCAAAACTCCGCCATTTCTCTCCCCACATCCACCACTGCTGGCGGCTCACCTCCAACTGCGCAACGCTACGCGCAGTTAACAGCCAACTGCCCAACACCGCAATAGCGACTATTCCAACAACGCCACCCAGCCACTGACTGCACACAGCACAGCCAGTGATTTTCATACAGAGCGCTACGTGGCGTTACCAATATAAAAACCTTAACAGCCTACTTACAAGATTTAGCGCCTCTAGAGCCCTATGGTTGGCTGAAGACGGCGTGAAGGCGGGGTCATTCGTGCACTTTGCGGGAAAATGGAATTTTTTCTGAAGAGGTGCGAAGCACTCGGGTGCTCGACTATGGTCTGGTAAGCGAACTTCTGGCCGATGCTCTGGCATTTGTGGTAAGTGCTTGGGGCCTGTCCTGAGACTGACTTCACTTGCGAGTAGTTTAGACTGGGGAGCCTGTGCTGAAGTTCTTACTGTACCGACAGTGTGACTTCAAACATTTTGGACTACTCATTTTCCGATGGCGCACTTATTTGTTTTTGGTTTACCAGCCTTGACGTTTGGTATCCTTGTGTGCTCTGTCGTATAAGTGAGCCATATTGGTCCTTGGTATGACCAGCGAACAGGTGTGTCACACACTGAAATCTATCGTGATATCAGGGCTCTGGTAGAGAGTAAATTGCCATGTGTCTGCCTGGTCATTAGTCCGTGAGATTTTTGCATTTCTTTCATGGCCGCGATCGATTCACAGGTACCGCGTCGCGTCTCACCCATCTCGCCTGCTGCAAGTTACATCGCCTTACGAAGCAAACTGGGTAACTTACTGCTGCTCTGGCATTATCAGGGCTTACAGATCTCAATCGCCACTTGCTCTCGGCTGCACCTATGTAGCGAAACCACAGTAGATTTAATCAATCAAAGTCTGTTCAGTGTCACATAGATTCAGATTGCGCTATCCACATTTTTAGGGCCAGAGTACTTGACTCACTCCTGCACCCCTTGGCCATTGTGGTCTTAAACCACAATGGAGCACGTTATCATGATTTCATACGGGATACTCTACCTGTGCTGCTAGAACATGTGCCTTTACAAGTACGACACAACATGTGGTTCATGCAAGATGGAGCTCCTGCACATTTCAGTCGAAGTGTTCGTACACTTCTCAACAGCAGATTCTGTGACCGATGGATTGGTAGAGGCGGACCAATTCCGTGGCCTCCACGCTTTCCTGACCTCAACCCTCTTGATTTTCATTTATGGGGGCATTTGAAAGCCCTTGTCTACGCAGCCCCGGTACCAAATGTAGAGACTCTTCATGCTCGTATTGTGGACGGCTGTGATACAATGCGCCATTCTCCAGGGCTGCATCAGCGCATCAGGGATTCCATGCGACGGAGGGTGGGTGCATGTATCCTCGCTAACGGAGGACATTTTGAACGTTTCCTGTAATAAAGTGTTTGAAGTCACGCTGGTACGTTCTGTTGCTGTGTGTTTCCATTCCATGATTAATGTGATTTGAAGAGAAGTTATAAAACGAGCTCTAACATGGAAAGTAATCGTTTCCGGACACATATCCACATAACATCTTTTCTTTATTTGTGTGTGTGGAATGTTTCCTGAAAGTTTGGCCGTACCTTTTTGTAACACCCTGTATAAGAGCCCCGTAGGGTAAACTTTCACCATCAATGATAACAGCCGCGTTCTTCCTATCAAGAAATCCTCAATATTGTTAAAAAATTTCTTTGACATCCCATATAACTGAACTTTTGTTAATAGCCATTAGTGTGCTACCGATGAAAATACTTCAACGCCTGACTGTCTTATTCCATGGATTTCAGGATGTCATGTGAGAAAAACGCAAGTTGAGACTCACATGAACTATGGTTTGCGAATCGATGCTAGTCGGCAATGAGGAGATCATTCTCTTCGAGATACCTCATTAGCTAGTTTGTGGATCATATCTGCTAACTATCTTGTGGAGAGGTTTGACCTCTGCTTTCTTTGCTTGCTTACAATCACTGGGCACAGTTTTTCGTTCAAGGTGTCTACAGTGTTTTATAGTTAAAATAGGAGCTACCTGTTAAATAATTAACAGTTGCTAAATACTAACACGAATGAACCACATGAAAAACTGGTGGAAATACGTGTAACGAAAGATCAACTGGGATTCCGGAAAGATGTAGGAACACGAGAGGCTAAAAAATGGCTCTGAGCACTATGGGACTCAACTGCTGAGGTCATTAGTCCCCTAGAACTTAGAACTACTTAAACCTAACTAACCTAAGGACATCACAAACATCCATGCCCGAGACAGGATTCGAACCTGCGACCGTAGCGGTCTTGCGGTTCCAGACTGCAGCGCCTTTAACCGCACGGCCACTTCGGCCGGCAACAGGAGAGGCAATACTGACTCTACCGTTTGCATTGGAAGACAGATTGCAGATAAAGAAACATACATTCATAGCATTTGTAGATTTTGAGCATGTAGAGAATTTTATCAAGTGTACAAAGCTATCTACAACTTGTACAGATATCAACTTGCAGCTGTAAGAGTCGAAGGACATAGAAGGGAAGCAGCGGCTGAGATGAGAATGAGACCGAGTTTCAGTCCATGCTGGTCCCTCGCCTTCTCCATGTTTTCGAGCTGTGCACAGAGGAAACAGTAAGAGAAACCTAGAAGGAACAGAGTAAGGTACTAAAGCTTTAGCAAGAGAAATAAGATCCTTGAGGTTTGTTAATGATATAGTAATTCTGTTTGAGACAGCATATGATTGCGAAGATCAGTTGAACGCCATAGATAGCGTCATGAAAAAAGTTTATAAGATCAACGTAAACAGAAGTAAAACTAGGATAATGGATTGTAGTCGAATGAAGTCAAACTTTGCTAAAGGTTTTAGACTAGAAAATGAGATATTAAAAGTGGTTGATGAGTTTTGCTACTCGGGCAGAAATGTGGCAAACGAAGCCTGAGTTTGAGCAGTAATAGCAAGAACAGCGGTTCTGAAAAAGAGATATTTGCTAACAACAAACTGTGTGTTAGGTAGCCTTTTCTGAAGGTATTTGTTTTGAGTGCAACCGTATACAGAAGTAAAACGTGGACTACAAGCACTTGAAACTATTAGAAGCTGTCGAAATGTATTGCTACAGAAGAATGCTGGAACTTAAATAGGCAGATGGATTATCTAATGAAGAGAGACTGACTTGAATTGGGGAGAGAAGAGCTTTATGGCGGAAATGGACTGAATCCAGGGATAGGTTGATAGGGCACATACTGAGGCATCAAGGAATAGCTCATTTGGTAAGGAAGAGAAGCGCGGGTAAGATGACAAAGGCTGAACTACAGTAAGCAAGTTCAAGAGGATGTAGGCTGCAATAGCTACGCGATACTGAAAGACATGCGTAGGATATACTAGCATGAAGAGCTGCATAAAATCAATTTTGGTCTGTAGGCTACAACAACCATAATCTAAAACCCTTCCGACGAATGCCAAGGTAGTTCCTTCCTATCCTTCCCAAGTCAGAGCTTTTGACGACGGGACATTAATTTACAATTTTCCTTTCTGACAACGTTTTCTGCTGCCGAAACCTCGATGTAAACCTCGTAAAGTCTGTGCCTAACTACAAAAGTTTTTTTTTTAAAAAGGAACAATGCTAGATAAAGCTAAGCGGTTTGTTGCAAAGCTTAGCTTAGCTCAGAAAGGTTTTATGGTTGTACTTCTACATTTAGTCTGACACTATCTGCTTCTCTCTCTCTCTTTCTTGTTACAGGTAGTATAACTTAAAGAATGCAGCTGCCACAATGGAGTCTGTGCAGAAGAACGCAAGATCGCATATTATAGTTCGGCTACACTTCCATTGCGTCTATGGTCGAGATCCGCCAGCTGTGAAGAGCACCGCAGAATGATACGAGAAGTTTAAAGAGACTGGCAGTGTTGGTGACATGGCAAAAAGGGGCAGACCTGAAGCCAGTTACATTGTTGATGCCGAGTGTACATAATTTCAACGCAGTCCGCGGGAATCGAGGACTGAGGCGAAGATTTTACGCAAACAGCTGCATTTCCATGCATACAACATGCAGCTCCCGCAAGTTTTTTGCAACCACCTGATAGATTCAGTCGTGCTGAGTTTTCTAGGAACATGCTGGAACGAACACATGCGGACAGGGACACCTTAATAAAGTTTGTTTTTCGATGAAGCAACTTTTCAAATCTCAGGGAAAGCAATCAGGCATAATGTCCTGATTTGGGGGTCGGAAAACCGACGTATCGTGGTGCAGCAGATAAGTGACAGCCCGAACGATATGTGTAATGTGGCTTAATACACAATACAGTTGTCGGGCTGTTCCTTTTCACCGAGCCTGCTATTACAGTAACAGCTACCCTGGGCGTGTTGGAATTGGTCGTTACACTTCAGTTACAGGGATTTCAACAGTGGGCAGCGTTTCAACAAGACTGTGCTTCACTGCACTTGGGTGTTATTAGTTAGCCAGTTCTTGGATGAAATCTCCCTCGACTGATGGACCACCAGAAACGACCCAACATCATGCCCACAACGTTGATCAGACATAAAGCTTCCTGACTTTTCTGTGGGGTTTCGTTAAGGATAAAGTATTCGCTTCACCAATTCCTGATGTGCAGAGTCTTACGGCACGAATACGAGATGGTGTAGAAGTGGTGATGGAAGAAATATTAGCCGGCCGAAGTGGCCGTGCGGTTAAAGGCTCTGCAGTCTGGAACCGCAAGACCGCTACGGTCGCGGGTTCGAATCCTGCCTCGGGCATGGATGTTTGTGATGTCCTTAGGTTAGTTAGGTTTAAGCAGTTCCAAGTCTAGGGGACTGATGACCTCAGATGCTAAGTCCCGCAGTGCTTAGAGCCATTTGAACCATTTGAAGAAATATTGACAAAGACATGGAGCCTAGGCCTTGTACAGGAAACAGACGCAGCACTTGTGGAAGTGTATCCGCAAATAACTTTGAATTAAGCCACCTTATGCAATAAAGCACATAGCTATATCTAGCACAGTCTCTTAGCAATAAATTATTGTAATGCGGCAAAGAGATTATGCTCACCTTAAATGTCTTTGTTCTCGGTATATATTGACTGCACAGGATGATTCCGTGATAATGTTGAAATCTTTCAGGAATGATGGAGAAGGGTAACTGTATCAATCTAATGTTAGGGACCATGGTCCGGAAATGAACGAGTCTCAAGTTATAGGCGGAAATTCTTCTGGTGCCTCTGACAACGAACCTCTTCTATTACAAGCTCTTTGATCTCCATATTTTGGGAGGAGATGCTATGGACCAAGAAAAGAAAAGAAATCTTGTAAACTTGGGTTCTAAAATGCATACGTCAAGAGCTATTAGTACTTGTTCGGTAGAAGAGAGACGTTCCGCAGTAGCATAGATGAACAAGTGCTCATAGCTCTTAAGGTATGCTCTTTAGAGTCTACATTCAGTGGACGTTTTTTCGTGTTTTGGTCCATAGTACCTCCTCTTAAGACATGGAAAGCAAGGAGCTTGCAATACAAGAGGTCTAGTGTCGGAGGTATACAGGGTGAAAAGTATTTAAACTGGCAAACTCTGGGAGGTTGTAGGGGACATCAAAACTAATATTTTTCCCTAATGCCATTTTTTCCTGTGAGGATTATTTAAACCGGTGGAGGCCGTATTACGCTCTTCAGTTGTTAGAGGCCGTATTACGATCTTCAGTTGTTATACGGCGTATTACGCTCTCCAGTTGTAGCCAACTGCTGTCCACCAGTACAGTAGTGCATTGTCTCTGTTTACTAATGGAGCGATACACCTGGAGTGAGTACACTGATATGGTTGGTGCGTACTACGTAGAGCACCACAACGGACGAGCTGCACAGCGGGTTTATCAAGAACAATATCCTAATCGCAGTATCCCGCATCATACGACCTTTGCTGCTGTGTACCAACGTCTGCGTGAGACCGCGTTATTTAGCAGGTTTCCTGGACAGGGACGCCGTCGCACGGTAAGAACGCTACAAGTTGAGGAAGCTGTCTTGCAGCATGTGGAGCGGGATCCTTCAATCAGCAGTCGCGCAATGTCACGTAACATGGAGACGAATCAGAGCGAATGTAAGAACAGTCCTTCGAGAGCAACTGTTACGTTCATTTCACTTACAGCTTGTCCATAACCTGGAACCAGTTGATTATCCACGCAGAGCACAATTTTCGCAGAGGTACCTGGAACAGTGTGATATGCATCCTACATCTCCATCCTCAGTGTTGTTTACCGATGAAGCAACGTTCGGGGGTGATGGAGTCTTCAACATGCACAATTCGTGTTGTGTTGGCTGAAGAGCCAACACCGTGTTACTATTGGAGACCGAAATGCACGCGCTTAGCTCACGCAGGCTGGCGTGAGGAGGGAAGAACTTTACTGACGTGAGGTCTGGAACATGACAAGGAATTAGAATCCAGAAAGCGGACGTAATTAGTTTGATAACTTCAATCCATTAGTGATGAACGTCGCTCTTGACGGCACATGATTCACAATATTATCTGTTCAGAATACATTCTTGTAGCAACTGAATATGGCGCCTTGCTAGGTCGTAGCAAGTGACGTAACTGAAGGCTATGCTAAACTGTCGTCTCTGCAAATGAGAGGGTATGTAGTCAGTGAACCATCGCTTGCAAAGTCGGCTGTACAACTGGGGCGAGTGCTAGGGAGTCTCTCTAGACTAGACCTGCCGTGTGGCGGCGCTCGGTCTGCAATCACTGATAGTGACGACAAGCGGGTCCGACGTATACTAACGAACCGCGGCCGATTTAAAGGCTACCACCTAGCAAGTGTGGTGTCTGGCGGTGACACCAAAATTCGCATGTTTGGAGTGAGGATAACCCACATGCCACAGTTACTAGCGCTCATCAGGTGCGGTTCTTCGTTAATGTGTGGTTCGGTGTTGCTGGGGACTGTTTAATTGGGCCGTATCTGCTACCTAGTTGTTGTCTCTTGGTCATAAAAAAATAAAGTATTTGTTGGTTTAATTAATTTGCCGTCAGAGAAATCTTCCTCTACCTGTTTAAATACTCCTCATAGGAAAAAATGCCTTTAGGGAAAAATGTTTGTTTCAATGTCCCCTAGAACCTCCCAGAGTTCTACGGTTTAAGTACTTTTCACCCACGATTTTCCCCTATAACTTTCGTTCCCATACTTGGGTCCCTTAACTCGCAGGGGTAAAATACAGGGAGCGAAAGGCTATTTACAATTTGTACAGAAACCAGATGGCAGTTATAAGAGTCGAGGGGCATGAAAGGGAAGCAGTGGTTGGGAAGGGAGTGAGACAGGGTTGTAGCTTCTCCCCGATGTTATTCAGTCAGTATATTGAGCAAGCAGTGAAGGAAACAAAAGAAAAATTCGGAGTAGGTATTAAAATCCATGGAGAAGAAATAAAAATTTTGAGGTTCGCCGATGACATTGTAATTCTGTCAGAGACAGCAAAGGACTTGGAAGAGCAGTTGAACGGTGTGGATAATGTCTTGAAAGACAAAACTAGGATAATGGAATGTAGTCGAATGAAGTCGGGCGATGCTGCGGGAATTAGATTAGAAAATGAGACACTTAAAGTAGTAAAGGAGTTTTGCTATTTGGGGAGCAAAATAACTGATGATGGTCGAAGTAGAGAGGATATAAAATGTAGACTGGCAATGGCAAGGAAAGCGTTTCTGAAGAAGAGAAATTTGTTAACATCGAGTACAGACTTAAGTGTCAGGAAGTCCTTTCTGAAAGTATTTGTATGGAGTGTAGCCGTGTATGGAAGTGAAACATGGACGATAAATAGTGTGGACAAGAAGAGAATAGAAGCTTTCGAAATGTGGTGCTACAGAAGAATGCTGAAGATTAGATGGGTAGATCACATAAGTAATGAGGAGGTATTGAATAGGATTGGGGAGAAGAGAAGTTTGTGGCACAACTTGACTAGAAGAAGGGATCGGTTGGTAGGACATATTCTGAGGCATCAAGGGATCACCAATTTAGTATTGGAGGGCAGCGTGGAGGGTAAAAATCGTAGAGGTAGACCAAGAGATGAATACACTAAATAGGTTGAGAAGGATGTACATTGCAGTAGGTACTGGGAGATGAAGAGGCTTGCACAGGATAGCGTAGCATGGAGAGCTGCATCAAACCAGTCTCAGGACTGAAGACCACAACAACAACAACAACTCAAATTGATACAATTACCCTTCTCCACGATTCATGGAAGTTTCTAACATGACCATGTTTATTACCTCATAAATAAAATAAAAAATTATTTTAAATTCAGTGCTTTAGTGTATGTAAAATGATTCTTTCATATAGTGTTCATTAAAAAAAAGATGGTCATTCCACTTGGGACCTGTGGAAGGTACATTAGCTTGTTTGTTTCAGTTGTAAATATTTGTCATGTATGATTGTTTTTAAGGTATGTTCCACATCCTGGAAGACCTCCTCACTATGGATCAATTGGGATGAAAGTAAATCTAATCTAATCAAACGTACCTGTGGACCACCAGTAAAGCGGAGACGTTGCGTCCCGTGCACCGCCTACCTGCGCGGCCGGTTGTGAGGCGAGTGGCGGCCCGTGGGCGCCCTCCGCAGTCTGCGGCGAGTAGCCGGCTAATGGGCGCGCGCCATTGTGCGGCTGTCAGGGGCAATCAGGGCCTCACACGTCGCCACGGCCAGCCGGCGCGCCCCTTAGTCACGCCGCCTCATGACGGATTGGCCCCTGCGCTCGCACCGCAACCGGACCGCCCGCCCGCCACCCTTTCGCCAAATCCGACTCTTTCCCACCGCCGCCGTTCCCAGCGTTACGCCTGGCCATCATCGGTATTGGTGAGAGTCGTCCCTTAATTCGGCTCCCTTATCGATCAGTCTCCGCTCACGTTCGCTGACCGATTCGTTCAGAGCAGGAGGCCGAAAGCTCCGACCAGAATATTCTCCATCACTGAAGAGACCTCTGCCACCTCCAAGACGTGTTCGTCTCGTAGAGATGAGAATACTTTCATTCGTACGCATTTTCAAATACAGAGATATGTAAACAGGCAGAATCTGGCGCTGTGGTCGGCAACGCGTATGTTAGACAACACGTGTCTGGCGCAGTTCAAAAATGGTTCAAATGGCTCTGAGCACTATGGGACTTAACATCTGAGGTCATCAGTTCCCTAGAACTTAGAACTACTTAAACCTAACTAACCTAAGGACATCACACACATCCATGCCCGAGGCAGGATTTGAACCTGCGACCGTAGAGGTCGCGCGGTTCCAGACTGAAGCGCCTAGAACCGCTCGGCCACACCGAGCGGCCTGGCGCAGTTGCTAGATCGGTTACTGCTGTTACAGGATCATCTGGTAATCGCGAAAGCGTTACGGAGATGATAGATAAACTCCAGTGGAAGACTTTGCACGAGAGACGCTCAGTAGCTCGGTACGGGCTTTTGTTGAAGTTTCGAGAACATACTTTCACCGAGGAGTCAAGCAGTATATTGCTCCCTCCTACGTATATCTCGCGGAGAGACCATGAGGATAAAATCAGAGAGATTAGAGCCCACACAGAAGCATGCCGACAATCTTTCTTTCCACGAACAATACGAGACTGGAATAGAAGGGAGAACCGATAGAGGTACTCAAAGTATCCTCCGCCACACACCGACAGGTGGCTTGCGGAGTATGGATGTAGATGTAGATGTACAATGGCAGTTTATCAAGATTTAGGTGAGTATGATCGCTGTGTTATAGTTGACGCACGAGTGATGGGACACAGCATCTCCGAGGTAGCGATAAAGTGGGGATATTCCCATTCTACCATTTCACGAGTGTACCATGAATATCAGGAATCCGGTAAAACACCAAAGTTCTGACATCGCTGCGGTCGGAAGAAGATCCTGCAAGAGCGGGACTAACGACAACTGAAGAGAATCGTCCATCGCGACAGAAATGCAAATAGCTGCAGATGTCAATGCTGGGCCATGAACAAGTGTCAGCGTGCGAACCATTCGACGAAACATCATCAATATGGGGTTTCAAAACCGAAGGCCCACTCGTGTACGACACAAAGCTTTACGCCTCGCCTGGGCCAGTCAGCACCGTCATTGGACTGTTGATGACTGGAAACATGTTGCCTGGTCCGACGAGTCTCGTTTCGAACTGTGTTGAGAGGATGGACGTGACCGGGTGTGGAGACAATCTCATGAATTCATGGATCCTGCATGTCATTAGGGGACTGTTCAAGCTGGTGGAGGCTCTGTAATGGCGTGGGGCGTGTGCACTTGGAGCGTTACGTGACCCCTGATAAGTATAGATACGGCTCTGACAGGTGACACGTACGTAAGCATCTTATCTGATTACCTGCATCCATTCATGTCCACTGTGCATTCTGACGGACCTGGGCAATTCCAGCAGGACACTGCGACATCCCGCACGTACGTAATTGCTACACAATGTTTCTAGGAACACTCTTCCGAGTTTAAACACTTTCGCTGGCCACCACACTCCCTAGACATGAACATTATTGACCAAATCTGGGATGCCTTACTACGTGCTGTTCAGAAGAGATCTCCACTCCCTCGTACTCTTGTGGATTTATGGGCAGCCTTGCATATTCATGGTGTCAGTTCGCTCCAGCACTACTTCAGACATTAGTCGAGTCCATTCCAAGTCGTGTTGCGGCACTTCTGCGTGCTCGCGAGGGCCCTACACAATATTGGTTAGGTGAACCAGTTTCTTTGGGCTTCACTGAAACCGGATGTGTGGTTATAAGGAAAATGTCATGTCTGTTGCAGCATTTCTGGCTCTTGGAGCCGTCACTTTATTCCTGTAGACTGCAACCGAGTTGAGCGAGGCTATAATAGCAAACGGATGACGTAATAAGGTAGGATGAGGCTACTACTATAGACACTGCTACCTAGATGCAGTGCTGGTGGGAAAATGCACCAGCAGAAACTACTTGCTTTCTGAATGACTGCTGTAATGAAAATACAGCATTACCCGTGTGGCTGTGCTCGAAACTGCTTATTTTCATTCATTTATAGCAATTAAATGAATCTTTAAAAATAGTCCAAAATAGACAAGGAGATTGTTTCAGTACTTTATGATGTAATCAGAACTTTCTTTTAGATTTAATTTTCTGCAAACATTTAACTTTCTAAGGAGACACAAATTACTTTGTGCATCATCGGCAATGTAACGGATGACCGACCAGCGAAGTGGTTCGCTCCAACTAGTCAGTGATAAGTGTGGTGGCATGGCTTAGGAAGTGAGCGGGTAGCTGGGTCATCAACGCAGATTTTATTATGAGTTCAGGGATGCTTGGGGTATGTTAATAACAAGTATCCTTCAGTTAGCAAGTGATGAAGGACTGAGTTTTGACTAACAAAAATTGTCGATGGTTTATCGTGTGAACTTGACAGGCATACATATCATTACGCTACACTGTGGAGCTCAGTTCGGTCTTTTCTCTGACGGAATATTTTTGTAAGGAAAAAATAGCTGCGATCCCTATAAAGTATCGACTTCGTGAGATAAAAGCCTTAGCCTGTTTCACTGTAATTATCAAAGCAAGGTGTCGACATGTGCGGAAAAAAGAGGTCACAGCTCAGAATTTCACGTGAGGGGAGTATGTACGTAGATATAAGTGTAGACTGCCACCAAAAACAGCAACAAATAATAAAC
Organism: Schistocerca americana; assembly: GCF_021461395.2. Lineage (NCBI taxonomy): Eukaryota > Metazoa > Arthropoda > Insecta > Orthoptera > Acrididae > Schistocerca > Schistocerca americana. Next base: position 283,060,267 of record NC_060121.1, on the reverse strand, counting down.
CAATTATACCAAATGAAGTATTATAACCCTTACCATCAAAAGAAAATCTAGAATAAAAATTATTATCTCCAGATATTGAATAACAAAATAAACGAAAAGAATAAGAAGCAGTTAGACCAGTAGAAAAAAATAAAGAAGAAAAATTAAACAATTAATTGATCTTAAACAAACTATATCAAGAATTAAGTCCTTTGAATAAAAACCAGCTAAAAAAGGTATACCACATAAAGACAAACTAAAAAACATTAAAACAAACAGAAGTTAAGGGTATAAAAAAATAACAATTGAAACCACATAACAAATATCCTGAGAATCCTTTAAATTATGAATTATTGAACCTGCACACATAAATAACAACTCCTTAAATATAGCATGAGCCAATGGAAAAAAGCAATTCTTATTATTAAACCAAGTTGTCTTAAAGTAGAAAGAGCAATAATTTTCTTTGAATGAAATTCAGAATTAGCACCCAATCCAGCTATAAACATAGTTATACAACCAATTAAAAGTAAAAATCAACCACAGTTATAAGTATCTAATATTGGTCTAAAACGTATCAGCAAATAAACGCCTGCAGTAACAAGAGTAGAAGAATGAACTAAAGCAGAAACAGGAGTAGGAGCAGCCATAGCAGCAGGAAGTCAAGAAGGAAAACAAAACAATTAATATGGTAACAAGCTTTATTTCAAAAGAACTAGAAATAAAATCATAATAATAAATATAATTTCAACTACTAAAATTTAATATTCAAGCAATAGAAATTAAAATAGCAACACCACCAATCCGATTAGAAAGAGCAGTTAACATACCAGCACTGTAAGATTTTATATTTTGGTAATAAATAAATAAAAAATAAGAAACCAAACCTAAACCATCTCATCCTAATAAAATTCTATTCAATTTAGGACTAATAATTAAAAACCCCATTGAAAGAATAAATATTAAACCAATAATAACAATACGTTTATATTTTTTTCGCCAGGCAAATTATCCTCTTTATAGTAAATTACCAAAGAAGAAATATATATAACAAAAGACATAAAAATAAGAGACATTCAATCCAAAATTAAAGTCGTAACAACCATAGAACCATTCAAATTAAAAAGTTCTCATTCAACAAAAACTCTATAATCAATTATTAAAGAATAGATACCTAAAATAAAAATTATAGTTCTTGAAAAGAATAAAGAAAAAACTCAAAGAACAAATAGAAAATAAATGCTAGGCTTAAGATGAAAAACTTCATATCATATAGAACGCACTTTCGATCATTATCTTGAACCTTCTCCGTCTCTGCTTTGGGCGTGACTTGAGTAAGTCGGAAAATTTAGTTTCTCTCAGGTCTAGACACCCCAGCATACACGTTTCTCCATTTTTTTCTTTTACAATATCATATTAATGTTTTCACGGCTTTCTAGTTAATGCCAATAAATTGTAGAATATTACGAACTCAAAATGATACGTTGCAGAGATCATAAATGTTGAGAAAGATAAAGCAGAATCACACTCAGTTGACAAAAGTCATAGGATAGCGGTATGCGTATGTACAGGCGGCTGTGGTATTGTGTACACGAGGCATAAGAGGGCAGTGCATTGGCAGAACTAACATTTGTACTCATGTGATTCATATGATAAGGTTTCCGACTTGATTCAGACCACAAGACGGGAATTAACACATTTTGAACGCGGAATGGTAGTTGGAGATCGACGCATGGGGCATTCCATCATTAGAGAATTCAATACTCCGAGATCCACAGCGTCAAGACTGTGCAGAGAAATACCATGTTTCAGGCATTACCTCTCACCACGGACAACACATTGACGACGGCATTCTCTCAGCTACCAAGAGCAGCGGCGTTTACGTAGAATCGTCAGTATTAACATACTAACAACGCTGTGTGAAATAACAGCGGAAATCATTGTGGGACGTACGACGAATGTATACGCTAAGACATTGCAGTGAAATATTACTTTATTGGGCTATGCCAGCAGACGACCTAACAGCACGACGTCGCCTGCAGCCCCTCTTGTGGGCTCGTGGTCATATCTGTTGCAAAACAGTGGCCTTGTCGCATGAGTCTCGATTTTAGTTGGTAAGAGCTGGTCGTGGGATTCGAGTGTGGCGCAGACACCACGAAGCATTGGATCCAAGTTGTCACCAAGGCACTGTGCAAGCCGATGGTGGATCCATAATAATTTGGTCTGTGTCTACATGGAACAGACTGGGTTATCTGGTCCAACTGAACCGATTATTGACTCGAAATAGTTATGTTCGGGTACTTGGAGGCCTTTTGCAGCCATTCATGGACTTCATCTTCCAAAATAACGATGGAATTTTTATGGATGACAATGCGCCAGGTCACTGGGCCACAGTTGTTCGCGGGTGGTTTGAAAAACATTCTGGACAATTCGAGCGAATAATTTTCCCACCAGATTGCCCTACAAGAACCCCATCAGACATTTATGGGAGATAATGGAGATATCTGTTCGTGATCAAAATCCTGCATTGTTAACATTTTCGCAATTATGGACGTCTATAGTGACAGCATGACTCAATATTTCTCCAGGGGACTTCCAACGACCTGTTGAGTCCGTGCCACGTCAAGTTGCTACACTACGCCGGGCAAAAGGAGGTCCGACGCGATATTAGGAAGTATCCCACGACTTCTGTCATTTTAGCATAAAATCTATATGTTTCATTCCAGATTGTTAACCAAACGGCTCACAGTCTAATGACTAGGAAAAAAATGTCTATGAAGTGCTGCAGAAAGTCATAGTTGATAGCAAAATAATTGAAAAAAGAAAATTACAAGAAAAGTATACTAAATATGAAACACTTTCCCAGTGTTCAGCACAAAATAAACAGCATTTTTGCAAATTAGATTATTTGGCCAAAGTGTAGCAATATTGTAGCTGGCCCTCTAAACAAGAAAGCTAACAGACCAGGTGTTAAAAAACTAAAAGCTTTTCAGCCTCCTTTCTGGTACAAGTTATTCTCTAAGTAAAGTACAGATAAACTTCAACAAGTAATAGGAAAATTTTGTACCCGGTGAGTGAAAGTCTGTTATAATAAGATTGAAATAATTTATAATCAACACAAAATTTCACAAATTAAGAATAAGGTCACAGAACAAGTTCATGAATTTTTGTATTTAAGGCATATGAAGACAGCGACATGATGGACATCGAAATAAATAAATCGAAGAGTAGAAAAGCCAGTAGCGCGTTTGAAGAGGTAAACGAAGTTTTCGTAACTAAGCATCCGCTGTATCCAAAAGTAACAGAACTACCACTATTGGCAGACGAAAATGAGACATGGTATCTTATAGTGGAAGTGATTCAAAACAATAGGGTTTTTCAGCAAATGGTGATGATGTACGTTGGACATTACGAGGGCTATACATTAATTAAGTTCCAATCGGTCGCGAAATGGACACGACAGTGAAAATGCGATTATGTTTTGCAAAAATGTGTTGGGCAGTGCCTCTAGTATGTCTGTTGATCATTTCACGTAGCTCTTTTCTGTTATAAGCTCACAATGAGCAACTAAAGACGCCTAGAAAATAATAACTTCCGCCCCAAGTACGAGTGCGTGCTGAGACATTTCGCCTGATTCCATGCAGGCGACATAACATAACTGTCACGTATTTCCTTCCTCATGACAACTCTCCGCCACAGATTGCAAGAGCAATGAAGACGCTCCTGCAGCGTTTTTAATGGGAGGTCTTTGATCACCACCACCCTCCCCCTCATACAGCCCGGACTTTGCTCCCTCTGATTTTCATCTCTGTTCACATCCCTGCTTTGAAGTAAGGATTTTGGCACAGGCGACGAGTTGCAAACCAGCATAGAGAATTGGCAGTAAGCGCAGGCGGCTGCCTTCTATGACAGGAGTATTGGAACGTTGGTACAATGCTACGACATGTGACTATGTTGGAACGGCGACTATGTAGCTGGAAGGTGCAAAACATTTTTCATTTTCACTGTGGTTTCCATTACGCGACCGATCAGACCTTAATAAACGAATAGCACTCGTACCGGGGCATACCAGAAAACAAACAAATATCTTATAGACTCGGATTTTTAAGGCAAAAACAAGTCAAAATTAATGATTGCTAAGCGAACAATGAATACACATGATGGAAATTACTTGGAGATAAAGGAAAACGAGCGATTGGATAAGGTAATAAACTAGAGAGGAAGCCGTGATTATAATTATAATGAAATTCATGCAGAGATACACGGGACATGAAACCAGGCTAATGGTTGGCAGAGGATCCAAGGAAGCTCTATTTTCTGGTTTCCAAGAGAGTACATAAGAAAACACGCAGTAACGACATAGGTACGCATAGCTGAATATCGTAACGTAATGGTAGTCTATAGGAGGCCAGTAATGGGTGTTGAATAAGTGAGGGTTGTGATGTTGTTGAACACTCATCGACTAACAGGAATGCTGGAGCGATGTTTCTCGGGCAGCATAGACGATCTGCGTACTTCTCAAGTGTATTTGTTCCGTTTGAGAAGTTGATAAAGACCAAAGCGATAACCTAGCTGAAACACACTCCTAACTCTACTTTTCAGTAATATGGCAAGCACCCCATTACATATTACTCAAATGTAGAACGTTCTTACAGCACGTACCTACTTACGTACTAATTTTAGATATCGTCTGCTAAAAATTAGAGATTTGATCACACAACAGTCGAAAACCTAGAAGTCAGTATGGCTCAAATGGTTCAAATGGCTCTGAGCACTATGGGACTTAACATCTATGGTCATCAGTCCCCTAGAACTTAGAACTACTTAAACCTAACTAACCTAAGGACATCACACAACAACCAACCATCACGAGGCAGAGAAAATCCCTGACCCCGCCGGAAATCGAACCCGGGAACCCGGGCGTGGGAAGCGAGAACGCTACCGCACGACCACGAGATGCGGGCAGAAGTCAGTATGACAGAACTGTTCAGTCGATCAACGCAGCTAACATATAACGTGTGGGAAATAAATCCAACACCTCACAGACTTGGTGCATTCACTTCAAGAAAGGCTTTTCAACCTGGAATTTTTAAATACGCACATTTTTAACATTATATTCCCATGATGGATTAAGAAAAACTCAGCGATTAGATGCCCATCGCTTTCTGGGCCCTTAATTTGTTTGGGCAACTGTATTTCAGCTGAGAGTAATTTTAATTCGCCATTGTTACAAGTCACCCATCCCGTCAGTGCAAAAAGTTCCTAGGCTGGATTAACGAACAATGGCGAAACATTGCTATTCTGGTTTTAGTTCTTTAGGGGCTCTACACACTTCTCCAACTTGAGCACAAAGCACAGAATGTACTTATAACTATGAGAAATCACCAGAAAAGTTTTTCTTTGGGACGCTGTCCAACTCGCGCATCGCACTGACTTGAACATCGGTTATGTTGTAGCCCTTTTGTGAATTTCTGCACTCTGTCATTTTGTGATAGGTTCATATTGATAACAATAAGTCTCATAATCCATAATGATTGTTTCAAGAAAAGAATTGCCCGCGTTCTGCATTTCAATCCGATCGTTGCAGGTGTCCATACGTCATTGTTTTTGTTCGGGAGTGAAAGTGTGCGGGACAAACTTCGCACTTACTCTTTTTCAAGACATTGCGGACAGTTTCTTGAACAACTGATTTAGAGATGTTGCTTCGTTTTAACTTGTGGCGCAACAACAGGCAGCACTACTTCACTGCCTGCTCATAGCAGCATTTGGGTTGCTGCATTTGTTAGTTCGACCTGCCACCGTATTAACTGCGCTGTCGCGTCTCTTGTATGCCAGGAATAAAATTAGTCTCGGAAATTTTTTGATGGACGGTATATAGTTAACATCCTCCGTCAGGGATGCAAATTGCACATTATTACGTGGTTTTACTTTTTTTCACATATTTTATATTTCTGCTTATCGCTCCACGTTCAAATTTAATGTTATTAACTTTGTTTTTATGTCACTATTTTGGTTTATTGTAACTTCACAGCGAAAAAAATTAAAATATTGTAATTGCTCAAATATGAAACTGTTAGTCACTATTTAGTTATCAGCTAAAACAGTGACTGAAGAGAGTGCGTCCTGCCTCTTTGTTTCCTCGTCTGATCTCTTATTTTATCGTTACATGGGGTACCTGTTTGATAGATTAGAATTTGATTATAGTTTCCCATTTCTTGCACTATAATTTGGTCGACCGTGAACATAAGATTTAAGAACGGCTCTAAATTGTTTAAAATTGTGCCCGGTTTGCTGTACCGATACTTAACGCATGTGGTGTCTGCAACCACTACCACCTCAATGCTTTGAAAATGCCTAACACACGAAAGATAGTTTTCCAGAAGACAGACGACAATTCTCCGACTGTCCATCCGCTGTAGAGTGCGGATCGCATGGACCTGTTCTCTTACACAATAGACGTGATCGAAAATTGACCCAGGTGTATCCCAGCGCCGAGTGGAACTTAGGGCAGTGCTCGGGAGAAACCAGACCAGTTCGCTCCAGGTGAGTTTCCTGTGCCATTCATCAAGGATTCCATCGATCAGGACTGTCACTCGAGCTGCCTCCATGACATCGCTGCCAGTCATGCCTGTCTTCACTACTCCTGAAGTTTCCAGCAGTGGCTGTCGAATGGGTGATGGTCATGGTGTTCAGGGTCTCTTCGCCAAAAAAGATGGGGACTTTGTCGACATAGCATACTTATGGATCAAAGGTAAATAGTTTTGCTTCCTACAGAACTTAAACTTTGTTCATTCAGTTTCTACTTTAACTCTTAGGATCCTATGGGACTCTAACTTTCATAAAGTGTGTGAAGTGTTTGTTTGATTAACATTGATTCAGTGATAATATAACTGGCCTTAACCACCCAGAAATATCATTGTTAAATTTCAATAAGTGACTTATTTTATGTTTTATTTCAGTCCACGTCATAGTAGTCATGCACTTAATCTTTGACAAATATACTCGCCCAGTCATTGCTACCTAGATATTTTATGTGTAACCGTCCGTGGATTTGTCAGTTGATGACGAAGTACTGTGTTTAGATCAGGCTAATGCGTGTGCTCTGATCCTCGTAGACGGTGCTTGCGCGTGTTTTGCACTTGACGATATGCTCATTACAAATTTGCTTACAGCATGACAGAGCCGGTGGATCCCTCCGTTCAGGTGTTGATACTACTACAACAGATGCAGAGCAGCCACGAACTTTTGTTCAAGCGTCTGGTGGCCACCTCTATGTAACCTTCGCGCCTCTCCGAGATCAGCTCCGCAATCAAGGGTTTCCTGACAGCACCACCAGTTTTCCAGCCATTCGAAAGAAAGGCCGAACCATGGGCAAACTGAGTTGCAGGCATGTAGCGGCATTTTCTGGCTCACGTTGTCTCAGGTAACGACAAGCAGCGTGCTTTCCCTTTGGAATACATAGGCATAGGCCTTTATCAACAATTAATTACTACAACAAACAAATCCAGAAGTGGAGACTAGTGCCCTTCCGTATGACAAGCTGAAGACCAGTTTACTTAAATCTTTTGACTTTCAAGTGTACATGGCGGCAGCTAGCCACAAGCTGTAAGGACGGTCACACAGGGAATGGACTGCCTGCCAACAGGGTTTATATAACAACTGACGTTTTCTATGCAACAACCTCAAGTGTAAGCAATCATATGCTGCTCCCTTGGTTAGAGACATGCTTTTGGTGCGTACGCTGGATTATGATCTTAGAACTGATCTCTTGAAACTCGAGGATCCATATCAAGAAACTTGTTTTCCCATCATGAGGTCATTCGAACAACCTCTTTGGTCCTCAGCTACCTTACAGGATCCTCACAAGTGTTTGCAACTTGGGTAACACATCGTCTTCAAACCCAATTACAGACTCCCGTCTGATAGGATCTACAAAATCCAAGGAAAGACATCAGCGACAACAATAGCATTACTGGCGAGCAGAGTCCACTTGTTGTAGGAAATCCAGACATAGGGCAGAGGCGTGTCAGACAAGTTTGAAGATATCAGTGGACTGTACCCACATGGACCCCTCAAACATGGTGCAGATAACATGGATTAACAGTATCCAGAGGCAGCGTTTATTCAGTCAGTGTTCCAACACCATACTGAAAGTCTCTCACCATTAACTGACAAAATCAGTGAAATTACCATCTTCTCTCACATAGATAAGAGGTCTGCCACGACCATTATCGAACGTGGTATCATCCAGTGATCACGGTGGCACACCAAAATCGGCATTGCGAATTGATACCACAGACTTTAGCGAGGTCTCATTGGAATTCGCAACAACACACGGGAGGCGCTCCTGAAGACCATGCCTCCCCTATCGGCAGCAGCGCCCTCCAACTGGAGATCAGTATAGAGCCTAGCAAATAAACTGTCTTCCCCAGTTCATGACCTTATCTGAAGAAGTCAGCATCACAGTATAGAATCAAGGAACTGTTAAAGTGTCAAATGAACTTGAACTGTTGTAAATGTCGAAAGTCTTACCTCAAGAGAACGATTTGTTTCTTAGTGAAGTGATGCTTTCACAGTCAATAGCAGTTGTAAATTATCCAGACTCCTGTGACAAGAAATGTGTTAAAGTTAGGTAAATTTTTATTCATTAATGTAATACAGTGCACTAATATTTCATGTGTTCTAGTCTGATGGGCCTTCTCCCAGAGCCGGATGGAAGTAGTTTCGCCTTGTCACAACAGGGAATCTAGTTATAGCGTTGGATCCCTTCTTCTGCAACCTTTTGATAGCCAGTGCGTGGCTACAGCAACGACCTTACAAAAGTTCACGAATAATTTATGGCCCAAGTTACACACCATCACCGCCAATGTTTTGATGGCGGGTGCTACGAGAGCTGTCGGTCTCTTAGGCATGGACCTTTTTAATGCGTTTGGGTTAGAAATTCACGACTCCAGCCCCCACTGTCAACTCCCTGGGTACAAATTTGTTCCTCAAAGACTTTTTTCAAAATTCGACTCCATATTTTCACAGCCCTCGTCATATGTTAGAGATTTTGAAGTTTTTAAGGCTAGAAATATTCCGTTTGCACTCAGATATAGGCTTCAGGGGGAATTGCAGCGTCTACAAGATGAGGGTATCCTCAGCCCAGTCTCCAAAAGCCAATGGGCAGTGCCCATTGTCATTGTTGAAGAACCAAATGGTGGTACCTAGTCAGTCACTGATGCGAATCTGCTACCTAAGATAGAGGACAGTACTGCCTGTCTAGTGGGTGGAAAAGTGTTTTCAGAAATTGACCTACAGGATACATACCTCTATCACTGGACCAAGGATACCTACGTATCCTAGCAATTGACACTCCCTTCAGATTGTTCTAGTACAACAAACTTCTTCATGGTATAACCAGCGTCCCAGCGATATTTCAACAATATCTGGAGCACCTCTCTCGCAATGTACTAGAAAATTACTTCAACGGCATTCTCATTACAGGCAAAGATGCCCAGGACCTAGCCAACAACTTGGATGCTCTTTTCATGGTCCTCCAAGAGGCCAATCATAAATACAATAAATACAAGTGTTGTTTCTTTGTTCATCAAATTGAATATTTCAGACACGTTTTCAGTGCTTCTGGCATCTGCCTCACGCCTATGTTCATCAAGGCAGTACAAAAACTACCCATTCTAAATCAGTGTTGGGACAATTAAATTACTTACGGTAGCTTATTTTCAATATGGCCAACACTGCCAAACGACTACATCACCTTCTGTAGAGAAACGTCCTTGGCAGTGGACCCCAGCGTGTGACAAAGCTTTCAGAAAATTAAAACAGGCCCTTCTCTGCCTCTCATCCCTCAGCATACGACTCTGGTGAACCTCTTATCCTGGCAGGGGAGGCGTTGGACTACGGGATGGGCACTACCGTCCCATGTAATTGCTGAGGTGAAACGCCCAATCGCTTTTGTGTCCAGAACCCTTAGTGATGCTCAGTGAAATTATATCCAAATTGAGAAAGAAGAATTAGCCGCCATTTTTGTCATTAAAAATTCTGTGAGTATGTGTATGGTACGTCCTTCACATTATGCAGCGACCATAAATCTTTGCTTCCTCTTTTCAAGGTTTCAGCCAACACTCCCATCAAAACCGCGTGCCGCCTTCAACAGTGGGCCCTGTTCGTATTGCGTTATAGTTACGATATTAAGACGTGTCACTCTAACATGTAACATGCAAAGACTGGTGTTCGATAAGGATCCTGGAGTGTGTTTCTGCCAGTACATCGCTGCAGAAAAAATCATGGACAATCTACCACTGGGTAGCAAGCTCATCCCACGCCACACTGTGGAGAACCCAACTTCCAGCGACGTCCTCCGCCTGGTACGGCGCTATTGGCCGCCAGACTGGAGCAGGTTGGCAGCCAGAGGTGTAGGCCTATTAGGAGCGTCGCAATGAGCTCTCTACACTGAATGATTTGCTGCTGCTCCAAGCTGAAAATGATCGCACCCAGATGCCCATCCCTGCATCTGTCCAACAGCACTTTTTGTCACTGCTTGCTGTTGTGCTCTGGGATGCGCTGCTCACTAGATGTCTGGTCTGCTACCATGTCTTTTGGAGTGTCATGGACACTGCTATTACCCAAATTGTATCGTCTTGCACCATTTTCCAGAACAAGCAGTCCCCTCCACGCCGTTTCTTCCCTTGGCCAGCCTATTCCAGCCCTTGGTTCACGCTTTATTTGGATTTCGCAAAGCCTTTTTAGGCCGCACTTGGCTCACTGCAAGAGACACAGGCAGCTGGTTCCCATACATTTCCCGCAAGTCTACCACATCAACTAGTCAAACTATTCAAATTATATCTCGCTTTTTTCCCGTTGTATGACTTCGTGACACCATTGTCACCTAAAATGGTCCCCAGTCTTCATTTGCAGAATTATCCACATATGGCTTCAACCCAGTTCACACAGCACCCTTCCGCCCTGCCTCAATTGGATTAACGGTGTGTTCCGTCTACATCTTTGAAACTAAAATGACTAAATTCACCATCTTCTGGATGAAGCCTTCATCCGTTTCCTGGGACCCTACTGATCAGCCCTGTTGGATGTCTAGTCTCCTGCTAAGAAACTTTACGGCCAATCCCATCAGTCCCAGTTTTCTATCCTGCACCCCACATTTCACAGCCCCTCTACTCGGTGGTGAAGCTGCCACTGTTTGTCTCTTAAGGCCCTACTGTGGACCTCTCTTTTTACTAAGGGACACCAGCATTGGTTTCTGGCAGCAATTCGCAAATTATTAGACAGGGACGTGTCCAAGGACGGCATACGGTGTCGTAAACATGCCAACCAATTACGACCTCGTCGTGGTCCCTCTACTGACACTCACTTTCGTTTGTTCCAGGGATAAAGCCACCTGTCGCCTCCACCCTGGTCACGGCCTGGCCATCTCAACAGCTGCTAGCAGCTAGCTCACTGGAGCAGCCGTTGACATTTCCACACACCATGTCACTATAGGGGAAGTTGACGTCATCAACACCGCACCGCCCCCCCCCCCCCCCCAACTGACCCCAACTGACAGCGACCAGTTCAGGGATGTCAAGATGAGCTTCGCTATCTGCCCGTCTCCACGGCTAGGAGGAGGGTTGGTCCACCGAGACGTAATGTCTGTAGTGTCAGCAACCAACATCACATTAGTGCTTCAAAGATGCCTAATACATAGGGGACAATTTTCTAGAAGACAGATGGCCATGCTCCGACAGTGCACTAGCAGGCAATCGAAGCACCCGAAAGCCGCGGGTTTTACGAACTAATTGTCTTCCACAGGATACGTGATCGAAGATAGGCCCAGCTATATCCTAACGCCGAGTGGTATCTAGGGCAGCTCTTGGTCAGACTAGATCATTTCGCTGCAGGTGAGTTTCCTGGACCAGGCACCTATGATGCAAAGGTCCCCTCAATCAGAATTCTCACTCGAGAGCCACCGCCACGACGTCGTTGTCATTCATGTCTGACTTGGTCATCTAGGGAGTCATCAGCAGAGGGCATAGAGTTTTCAGGGCCTACTCACAAAGGAGACGGGGACTCAAGGCAGACTTGTGGACCTGTAAATTTGTTCTTGTTTCACTCCTACACGCTGGACTTGGACAAATTTGCTTCCTATAGGACTTAAACTTTGTTCGTTCAGTTTCTACTTCCTGACAATCGTATAGAACTTTCACTTTTATAAAGTATGTGTTAAACGAGCTTAGGGTCAGTAAAAGTCTCAGTGGCCTTCAGCTGCCAGGAGTATTATTGTTCTATTTCAAGAGCTGACTTATTTTATGTTTTGTTTTAACCCATGTCGGAGTATAAGCGTCATTAACCTTGTCCAGTCATTGCTACACGGATATTTTTTTGTGCCGCCGTCGGTGGACATATCACGTTTGATGCTTCGTCTTCCATCGACTTACGAAAAAATAAATATAGAAACCAATTAAAGTAGAAGATAATTTTTGGCAGTAGTATCGACAATTGTAATTCTATGAAACTTTAATCGGTGTTTTATTTTGTCCTTAGCCATTCCACTGCTTTGTAAAACTTGCGGTTGGAAATTTGAACTGCGTTGGCGGTAGACGATTAGAAAAAAATTCCTTTTACACAAGTGGCAAACTCTGCTGTAAATTGGTAATTCACGAGAAACACAAACCAGAGTACGAAAAAGAAAAAGATGAATAAGAAGACGGTTCCAAAACACCGCTTCTGCAAAGATAGAAGACGTAATTGGCAGTCGTACCATTGTCGGTCCATTACGTTATCGGCCACCGACTTAGCGGAGATTTAAGTTTCCACACGGCACGTGTTCCACGGCAGCGGCCTTCCTACCTTGTGTTGCGGTTAGATTCAAAAAAGGTAGAAAACGATGGCAGTAGCGTTTGTTTACTTCTCCCCTGGAAATATGATAGCACCTGCCTCTCCGCTGCTTTCTCATTAATCGAATCTCTTGCGAATACTTTCTCCGTCAGTTCCAAACTGCAGTGATTAAAGTACAAGCTTCATTACTTAGATTCACTTTCAGGCTTCATAATTTCACTTTTATTCGCTAGAAACGAAAGCATTTCACTGCACTTTCTCCGGTGCTCCTTACAGCAATCGTGTCTCCGCTTTCCAATTGTCACTGAGCCTGTGCTACGCAGTCAGTGATTTCGTATTTTGCATAGCGCGGTTCCTCATTTGGAGGCGAATGAGTTTTCCTTCTGTTTCTTTCGACTTCAGTGCAAAAACCAGGTTTCATTTCCGCAGCCATGAAAGAAAAAGTCTCATCACAGTTTCTATTCAGATCTTGTTATTTAGCGGATGGAGAGTCGTCAACGCCGTACCGCATAAGTGTGGTCTAAGAGAAGGCGTACTGTGTGATTGCAGTGAGATCTACACGAACTGCCATACTGTGGAGAAATTTCCACGCAGAGGCCGTTGCTAGGTGGAAATAACCTTCTGTACTGTAGGCATAGTCCCTAGAGGCTGTATTTTAATTTTTAGGTTATTGTTTTAAGATGAGAACGTATTTTGTACGATGGTGACATTCGGATTCTTTGCTTTTTAACATCCTCGACAAAATGTAGCTAGCACTTGAGCGACTGCAGATCATGGTCACATAGTGGGTATTTACAAAGACAGTCATGCGAAGAACGTGTAACTCAACGCTAAAGGTGCAGCACTGTTGGGATTTCAGAGTGAATCAATAAAAATATGCTTTTATCTACACAATGATTTTATTAAACATTATGTAATAATTTTGAGTTGTTTCTGGGAAAGCGGCGAGTGTTTAAGTATTGGAAAAATATAAAACGGATGGATATCAACAAATATACACTTGAAGACAAGAATCCAAACGCTCGCAAGGCGTCATAAAATAAGTGGCAATGAGACTTTCACAGATAACTCTTTTGTGATATGTTTTAATAATGCGTATCATTTAAACTGCTTACAAGCTATGGAATCCAGAAGGCCTTAAGGAATTCATTATAACATATGAATCGTTTGTTTCTAGAATGCCACTGTTGTGAATGAGCGATTTTGTCAGCTTATACGTTAAGCTTCAGGCTAATCGAGTCACGGCTGCTTTAGAGTATTATATGAATCGGGGAAGAACGTAAGGTCCATAGATGCTTCTGCAGAACTTCTACCTGTTAACCTGTAATTTCAGTGCAATCATTATTAGTCTGAAAAATGTACTTGTACTTCATAATGCGAACATCACCATAATATCACGTGTAGTTCTTTATTTCTATGATCTAGGTCGTCTGTAAGATCAATGTGTAGTACGTTTTAACAATAAAAGTTGACATATCGAAAGTCGCGGTACTTACCTCTGGTCTAAATTAGGGTGTTCATTCTTTCCGTTTTTTCCGGGAGTGTTTCTTTTTTCCCAAAATATCCCACTGCCCCGAACATCTTTTTGGGGATGCTTTTTCGTGATTTCGCTTGGTTAAAGTATTTTACGCTAGCAATTTACTGCGCAACTGCATGCGCTAGGAAGCGCCACTTCTATAACTTGCTCTACGATAGATTCATGTTAAGTTGTATTTTCGATTGGTTTAGATATCAAGAATTCCGTTTCCGTCCTGGTAATCAGTCTTTATTGAATTATTTGCGGTCAGGAAAAGAAAAAAACACAGAATAACAGAATGAAAGTTGAAACAATGCAGGCCTTACTCATTGTTGAAACACACCTTGCAGAGGTATGATACTTACACTACAAAATGTCCAAAGAAAAAGCACTTATGATTAAATATGTAAAAGCCAAAAGTGCGCTGATTGTACAGCAGAATATTATAAAAAAGTCATTTGGGAGCATCTGAGTGTACAGTTCGAAAGGGAACTTCTGTGTACTTTACATTTTTTAATACAATGTGTTTCCTGTTATTTTTCCTAATTATCTCAGGTTTCTTTCTAAACTTTTTACAATACCTCATTAAAAAATGAAATGCACATCCTATTATAAACACTATTAGCGGAATCATCTTATTCAGTGCGAGTACAGTATGGGTATTTTAAAAGCTGTTGATTAGGATAGATGTTGGCTAATTCGATTCTGAAAAATCTTCCCTATTTTATTTACGAAAGAAAAATCACCAAACTGCCGTATGTTTTCAGAAGTTGTTATTTTATTTTCACGCCATTTTCGCCATCTCATCAATACGATCTTCAGGCCCCAATGCCCTCCATATAACGAGAATCAGAAACATCGATGCATGCATAACCGGAGCCAGCAGTACGTTATTTCCGTGAATGTTTTGTGGAGTGTGTACTTCGAAGACTTGTGTTTTTACGAAGATTAAGAAAATAATGTATCGGCGAATCTGACCTAAAATCAATTTGCCTACCTTTCGTTTAGTTTCTGTTTCACTAGTAAGAGTACTCTGAAAAAGAAAGCAAGTTATTTATTAAAAAAGTGAGTGGGTAATCAGAAGCGCAATGTGAGATGCAACTACCAAGTTTGAAGGGCTACATAATGAAATATGTTAGTAGGCGATAAACTTTTCTGTTGTTTTACACAATATTTAAAGTTTACTTCAATACTCGACTCATTGTCGTATAGCTTTAACACGTTTAGCTGCATTTTATGTTGATGTTTCTGACATTCACATGTATTAAATGCTATTTAAGATCATTTTAAATGATTTAAAGACACCAAAGTTCATCATCTCATGTTTTATGCTAAATCACGATAATGTAGAAAGCGAAAGAATGAGTAAACATCTTTTAGTTCAGTCTGTATATTTATTTTTACTTCAATCTAGTTATTTAATACCATCTTTTAGTTGTAATTCGCATCATAAAGCTCTCTACAAAAAGATGTGAAACAGGGTGGCTGTTTATGAAACACGTAAACAAATAATTCCTAATTGCGCCTTCAAACATGACTTCAAAAACATTTGTGGCTGAATTAATAGTTCATTGCCATTGGAATATCTGTCAATGAAGCAAGTTAGAAATCATAACTATTTTATCTACGGAATAAATATTGCGTATTCCGGTATCTTGTAAGTTTTGTAAATGTACTGACGGTAAATGTAAATGTCGTGTGACTAGGGCCTCCTGTTAGTAAGTATATAACAACAGTGATTGTTATTCTCGTACATACGGAACAATGACAGGCCAGCTCTAGGGGTTATTTGTCTGTCATGTTTTCGGTCAACAGTTCATGTCAACCAATATTGAAAATTTGTGAAAATGAGGCACAAAAGTCAGTCTTTCATTCCACCTCTTGCCAAAATATGACAACGAGACAACTGTGTAAGAGAAATATTGAAAAATTCTGTATATTCCCTTCTCGTAATTCGGTACGGTAAAATAATTTTTTTCAGTTAACAGGACTAGTCAGCTACATATTTTACTACAAGTGGGAGGTTATGTCAGATGTGATAAGTGTCACTGAGAAAAAGGAGTATGTGAGAGATAGTCGTTATTTTATTTGTATCAGCTTTGGGTTATTAAATTCAACATTCAACCAAAGGTAGCCATTACCGGGGCCAGCGAGTATTCACTACCGTTTTGACACAGCGTGGGTAGTGTAATTGATGTCCTCAAAACGCGCTCCGGACGCGCTGTAAGTACACCGACTAATCTTCCAGCAAAGTTGGAATTTTCCCACTGAATAAAACTTTCACCGACAGTACCATCTTATATGCTTGGTGAGACGTGGTAGAAAGGTCTACACTATAAGCCATAATACATGGTGATTATAGTGAAAGTTAAACTTTCAAACCACTGTAGAAATAACATCACTGGTCAGAATGACGTCAAATTGCAATGGAAAATTATTGGAGAAGGGGAAAACGTATGGGAGAAGAAAAATAAATAGTTACAAAATGTAGCAATAGATGGTGTTGTAAGCATCATAATTTAATAGTGGTCGACTACAAATGACAAATGAATCATACAGCAATGCTTAAGGTGTACGTTTGACATTAAACAGATTGTACTACTCAGTGTGCATGGGTTTACACGTGTGATACTGTTAGTTACGTAAGCCCATCCATCACGGCAGGGTCACATCACATCGGATGGCAAAAATCGGTTTTTAATTTTCCTGAGGCCAAAAACCGCATAAAAAGCATCACTCACATTGGTTTTTAATTGTCCCGAAGCCAAAAACCGCTTAAAAAGCATCAATTATATCCGATTTTTATTGTCCTGAGGCCAAAAGTTGCATAAAAAGCATGAATCAAAATCAAATAGGATTATTAATTTCCGTGTGACTGGCCCAAAACATGTTCAATTTGCTGACCACCGTTTTCTGCAACAAGTTGAAATCGAGAAACAGCATGTTCCACAACTGATCGGAGTGGTTCCGGGGTCACGTTCAGAATGTGTTCGCAATGCGTTTCTTCAATGCAGCAAAGTTTGCAGTCGGAACACTGAACACAACATCTTTCAGATAGCCGCACAGCCAGAAGTCACACGGATTAAGATCAGGTGATAGCGACGGCCAGGATGTGGGGAAATGGGGCTTCAGCAGCTGCTTAACTGCATTTTTTAAATGTATGGAGGTGTGCCATCTTGCATAAAATGATCCCATCCTCACATCCACGCTGTTGGAGAGCTGGAATGACGTGACTGCGCAGAAGACACTTATAGCACTTACCAGTGATGGATGATACAGGTAACAGGGCCGGAAGCACCTGATTCTTCGAAAAAATGATGCCGTAAACCCGTACCACACAGTGACCTTTTCAGGATGAAGTGGTACTGCTTGATTTGCGTGTGGGTTTCTTGTTGCCCATATTCGACAGTTCTGTTTATTGACATATCCCGTCAGTTGGAAGTGGGCTTCGTCTGTCCACTAAATCTTCCACGTCCAATCAATGTCCACTTCCATGCGAAAAAGAAATTCTAAAGCAAAGGTCTCTCTCTTGCTGGCATGTCAACAGGAAGTAACTCGGGGTAATTTTGAATGGATAGCAAAGGAGGATGTTTCGTACGCACCGTACCCACGGGTATACCCAATGTTCAGACAATTCTCCGTGCACTACACGATTGCACTTATCACTCGTCTCCTCCCGCATTGCTGTGGTCACTGCTTCCACTGACGTCGAATCAATTCGTTTCCTCCCTCTACCAGGTTACACACCAAAAGAACCCATCTTTTTGAATTTCCGAATCATTTTGTCCAGACCCATAGCAATCATCGGATCAACGACTTTTTTCAAACCCTTTAGTGTCCTGAACTTCTGCAGAGCGACGTGCGCACAGTCATAATTCTTGTAATACAGCTTTACAAGCAGAGCGCGATCCTGCATTGAGACAGTCATGGCGAACGTCGCAGACGCGAAAGGAGGAAAAGATGTGTATCCGGCATGTTTATACCGACTTCAATGGGTCGTGCGCAGCACAGGTGTTTTCCTTTACGTTTTCTGACACATACAGCGCCAACTATTAATTAATTTTCACACAACTTTTTTTCTTCTGCCTTTTTTTCCCCTTTCTCCGATAATATTACGTTGCAATTTGACGTCGTGTAGTGTTATTTCTACAGCGTTTTCAAAGTTTAGCTTTAATTATAATTACACTGTTTATGGCCATAGGCCGCGCTAATGTCAATACATCACCAACTTAATGAAAACTAACAGCGATAACCATGTGTTATACTACAAACTAATAAATTCAAAGAAGAATTGAACTGAAATGAATAGACGATACTGTCATCCGACTGAAACACCAGGAACTGCAATTCTCTGCTTCTGAGTCACAGAGATGAAAGCTTCATATGCTTTCGTGAATCACACCAATAATTACCTGGCGTAGTACCACAGCTTAATTGTGATTTCAACAATCGTCCAAGAAGAAGTGAAACAAGAACAAAGCCAGAATCTGACGTTCTGTCAACATGTAGTTCGTGAGGAGTACTAACGCAGACTGACAACTATGGTTCCCGCGGTGTCATTCGTCTGAGACGATATAAAATATTTATAGAAAATCAAAGAGAGTATTTGAAGCTCTTTGCTCTTGAAGGTCCATCCCAAATATTAACTACTGTGCAAAACTCAGGGAGCGATTTCCATTGTATTCTGTGCATCAGTGTAGATTATCTGTACAGAGCTACATTCTATCACAACTGTAGATGATAACCCACTTTTATTCTTTTAGACAATAGAAATATAATAGCAACAATAATGATTACTCATGATTTGCTCATTTTTTTCATTGGCTGGAAACGTCGCCTAGAAAGAGCTATACAGAATGTGGATATCGCAACATGGGAAATAATGTCTTATCATGTACGATAACGATAAAACTCTTGTGTCTTAATTCATATTTCTTCACTTCCAGAGTCAGAAATTTATACAGACATACACACACACGCCCACACACACTGAGAACTTTTCAATCACAACATTTCTTCCAAATTATTTCAGTCAAGCAATTGTTATTCCTGATTGATTGCTAATTCTTCTGAGTTCAGCCGCGTCATATTCCTTTACAACTTCATCACTATTCGACGTTTCGATCCCTCTACTTGGCTTTTCTTCAGGATTTCACTGGTGTCCCTGGACAGCTGAGCATTATCGCATCTAGGAACACCAGCGGAATCCTGAAGAAGATCCCAGCAGAGGGATCGAAACGTCGAGCAGTGAAGAAGTTCGTAGAGCAATATGACTCAGTCTAACGACTCATATGATTTGTCATCGTTGACTACAGCCACGAAAGCCCTAAGATTTTTATAATTATTGTTGCTCATCGCCAAGTTTTCTCCAACAACTTTACGGGCCTCCAAGTGTATAAAACTTTCAAAACACGAAACAGCAGCAAAAACATTCTTTATGTAAATGACATATTAAAATACATCACAAGTATTCCTGAAAAGAGTGCCAGGTTTTTGTCAACTCGAATAATTAATGGATTGCACAATGCCATAAAAACTATTGGTCATTAGTATTTTTCAACTCTTTCTTCAGTACACCGACGGAAAAAAATCGAAACACCAAAAAAATGATTAATGTACGGTAATGGAATTTGGGGAATACATTTGTGTACGTAACATATTTAAGCGACTAACATCGCAGAATCACAGGTTAATGTAAGCACAAGATAAGCAATAGCAAATGAGAAATGTTTGTACATTAATAACCGGTGTAAATGCCAGTATACAGTCGTGCCTGCAATGTGTTGTATAGGTGCCGGATGTCAGTTTGTAGTATGGAATTCCAGCATCACCTACTTTGTCAATACAGGGACGGCTAATGCTGGTTGTGGATGATGCTGGAGTCAAATAACGTCACGTATGTACTCGACTGGAAATAGATCCGGTGATCGACAGGCCAAGGCAACATCTCGACCATCTGTTACTCATGTTGGCCAGCCAGTGTGGCCGAGCGGTTCTCGGCGCTTCAGTCTGGAACCGCGCGACCGCTACGGTCGCAGGTTCGAATCCTGCCTCCGGCATGGATGTGTGTGATGTGCTTAGGTTAGTTAGGTTTAAGTAGTTCGAAGTTCTAGGGGGCTGATGATCTCAGATGTTAAGTCTCATAGTGCTCAGAGCCATTTGAACCATTTTTTTTGTCATTCATGTTGGGCTAGAACAGCGGTTTGTGAGCGAGAGTAATCCTGTTGCAAAACACCTCCCTGCAATGCTGATCATGAATGGCAACACGACAGGTTGAATCACCAGACTGACATACAAATTTTCTGTCAGGGAGCGTGCGAAAACGACAAGAGTGCTCCTGTTGTCATACGAAATCGCGCCCCAGACCATAACTCCAGTTTTAGGTCCAGTGTGTCTATCACGCAGACAGTAGGTCCTCGACTGGCCTCCTTCTAACCAACTTACGGCCATCGCTGGCACCGAGGCAGAACCAGCTGTCATCGGACAACACAGACTTACACTCTGCCCTCCAGTGGGCTCTCTCTTGACACCACGGAAGTCGCTTATGGCGGTGATTCGGTATCAGTGGAAAGCACGCTACAGGGCGTCTTGCTCGGAGCTGTCCTTAAAGTAACCGATTTCTAACGGCTCGTCGTGTCACTGTGGCGCCAACTGCTGCTCGAACTGCTGCTGCAGATGCAGTACGATGCGCCAGAGCCTTGCGCCCAACACCATGCTTTTTCCTCTCCGTAGTGCCACGTGGCCTTCCGTAGCCTGGTCTGCTCACGACCGTACATTCTCGTGAACACCAACGCCAGCAATCAGGTACATTGGCAACATTCCTGCGAAGCCTTTCTGCAGTATGGCAGAAGGAACATCCAGCTTCAAACTCAGTGAAGTGTTGATAATGGCATCTTTGTCACCTTAAAAACATTTTGACTAACATCGCCTCACCACGTCCAATCTCAAAGATAATTGGCGCTCACGCCTGTCACAGCGTATATTCAAAGCAAAGCTTTCTGCAGCCTCATAGTGGCGCTACCAACTTTCGTTTATGTCACGCGACCCTTTCTTGATATTGCAATTTTTTCCGTCAGTGTACATGTAAAAGACTATTTTTCATTTACGTAGCTCTAGCAACTCGCCCTAGACAAAAATTCAGACAACAGCGTCATATCATCGTTTTCATATAGTTTTAACAATTCAAGCGGCACACGCAAAGGCGCGAATGTTATCTGTTCCACAGAGTGAATGTTATCTGTTCCATATTTAACTAGCTTTTGTAATCATGCCCCGTGGCAATTACGGGAGCCGCCAGCTGCTGCTATGCTCAGTCCGCCTGACTACACTGCCAGTTAGCTGTGAACTACAGGCACTTGCCAGCCACCCCACTGCAGTGCCAGTACGGTATTGTCTGCCAAAACACAACACAGTTCGGCACGAGATGCGGCCACTTGCTGGCCGCCCCACTTCAGCACCTGTCCGCTGACAGCTACATTTTATATGTAACATTTCCTCACATTTCCCAATGTAAAATCACTGCAAAGCATCCATTGCTACGCAACACTGCTTGAATGCACCATATCACGAAACGCAACATCGGTAAAAAGCACCCTTTGCTACGTAAAATTGGTAAGAAGCACTCTCCATCATACAACATTGATATGAATCACCTCTGCAACGTAACCTCACTCAAAAACACCCTCTGGCAGCTAAAATTGGTCCAAATCGCCCTCTACCACGTAACGTCAGTAGGATATACCCTCTACCATCAGACATCAGTATCAAGCATCCTCTCTCATGTAACACAAGTATGACGCACACTCTGTCACCCAACCGCTCGAAGCACCGTCTGTCACGCAATAATGGTAGGATGCACCCTCAGCCACACAACACTGGCACAACCCTCTCCTGCACAACATTTATGCACAGCAGTCTCTACCACGCACAATCGCTATGATGCGCTCTCCACAGCATGGTACGAAGCACCCTTGCCATGAAATATTGGTATGAAACACTCTCGACCATGTAATATTGGTTCACACTCTGTTTAGGTAAGTTGTTCAAATGGTTCAAATGGCTCTAAGCACTATGAGACTTAACATCTGAGGTCATCAGTCCCATAGACTTAGAACTACTTAAACCTAACTAACCTAAGGACATCACACACATCCATTCTCGAGGCAGGATTCGAACCTGCTACCGCAGCGGCAGCGCGGTTCCGGACTGAGGAGCCTAGAACCGCTCGGCCACAACGGCCGGCCTAACATCTATGGTCATCAGTCCCCTAGAACTGAGAACTACTTAAACCTAACTAACCTAAGGACATCACACAACACTCAGTCATCACGAGGCAGAGAAAATCCCTGACCCCGCCGGGAATCGAACCCGGGAACCCGGGCGTGGGAAGCGAGAACGCTACCGCACGACCACTGAATAAGTCGTCGGAGGTCCCCTGCAGAGATATTGAGCTATGCTACCTCTATAGCCATCCATAACTGCGAAGTTGCTGCCTGTGCAGGATTTTCTGCACAAACTGACATCTAGATTATAGCCTATAATATTTGATAGGATCCATATCGAGCGATGTGGGTGGGCAAATTCCCCAGAATGTTCTTCAAACCAATCGCCGAGTGACATGAAACACTGCCATCGACAAAAATTCAATCTTTGCTTGGGACTATTAACTCCGCCAATGGCTGCATATGGTCTCCAAGTAGCCGAATATAACCATTTATAGAATGATATTTTCACTCTGCAGCGGAGTGTACGCTGATATGAAACTGTTTTATCTGCCAGGAAGTTTCATATCAGCGCACACTCCGCTGCAGAGTGAAAATATCATTCTGGAAACATTCCCCAGGCTGTGGCTAAGCCATGTCTCCGCAATATCCTTTCTTTCAGGAGTGCTAGTTCCGCAAGGTTCGCAGGAGAGCTTCTGTAAAGTTTGGAAGGTAAGGGACGAGATACTGGCAGAAGTGAAGCTGTGAGGACGGGGCGTGAGTCGTGCTTCGGTAGCTCAGATGGTAGAGCACTTGCCCGCGAAAGGCAAAGGTCCCGAGTTCGAGTCTCGGTCCGGCACACAGTTTTAATCTGCCAGGAAGTTTCATAACCATTTATAGTCAATGTTCGGTTCAGCTGGACCAGAGAATCAAGTCCATTCTACGTAGACACAGCTCACATTATGAAACCACCAACAGCATGCACAGTGTCTTGATGGCAACTTGGGTCCATAGCTTTGTGGGGTGTGCACCACACACGTACCCTACCATCAGCCCTTGCCATCTAAAATCGGGACTCATCCGACCGTGCGCCGGTTTTCCAGTCGTATGGATCCAACAGATACGGTCACGAGTCCAGGACAGGCGCTGCAGGCGATTTTGTAGCTTAGCAGAGGCACTCGCGTCGATCGTCTGCTGTCATAGCCATTAAAGCCAAATTTCATCGCAAAATCCTAACGCATACGTTCGTCGCACGACCCATATTGATTTCTGCAGTTATTTATTCAGTGTTGCTTGTCTGTTAGCACTGACAACTCCACGGAATCGTCGCTGCTCTTGGTCATTAAGTGAAGGCCTTCAGCCATTGGTTGCCTGTGGTGAGAGGTAATGCCTGAAATGTGGTATTTTCGGCACACTCTTGATACTGTGGATCTCAGACTACTGAATTCCCTAACGACTGCCGAAATGAGATGTCCTAAGCGTGTAGCTACAGCTACCATTTCGTATTCAAAGTCTGTTAATTCCCGTCCTGCTGCCATCCTCTCGTCGGAACAATTTTCACATATATCATCTAACTACAAATGACAGCTCCCCCAATACACTGGCATTTTATACCTTTTGTACGCGACACTACACCATCTCTATATGTGCGTGTCGCTATCCAGTTACTTTTGTCACCTCAGTGTATTGTCCCCTCAGCTAGTTTGCACCTTCCGCCATACAACATTGATCAGAAGCAACATCTTCCGTGCACCATCGGCACAAACCGTCCTCTGCAGTGTAACAGGGCAACAAAACATCATCTGTCACCATTACTAGTACAAAACATTTTCTGCCACATAATATTGGTACAAAACACCCTCTGCCACATAAACTGGTACGAAGCACCCTCAACCACGCAGCAATTGAATGAGGAAACCTCTGCCACATATTGGTATGATACGGTCACGAGTCCAGGACAGGCGGAGCAGGTGATTTTGTAGCTTAGCAGAGGCACTCGCGTCGATCGTCTGCTGTCATAGCCATTAACGCCAAATTTCATCGCAAAATCCTAACGCATACGTTCGTCGCACGACCCATATTGATTTCTGCAGTTATTTATTCAGTGTTGCTTGTCTGTTAGCACTGACAACTCCACGGAATCGTCGCAACATTTGTACGTAGCACTCTCTGCCACACACAGTTGGTACCAAGCACCTTCCACCAGATGGTACGGATGAAGTAGGCATCCTCTGTCGCACATGAGGATAAAGCACCTTTGGCCACCCAACATTTGTATGATGCAACCTCTGCTACACATCGGTATGAAGCATCCCTTGTTACAGAACACTGGTACGTAGCACTTTCTGCCACGCACTACTGGTACCAAGAACATTCCACCACATGGTACAAAATACTGATATGGAACGAGCAAACTCTGCAACATATTGGTATGAAGCATCTTTTGCCAACCAACAATGGTATGGAGCAACCTCTGTCATACAAAATCGGCACGAAACACCATCTGACAGGTAAAACTGACAAGACGCACCCTCTGCCACACATCACTAGTGCGGAGCAGCCTCCGCCACGAAACGATGGTACGGAGCAGCCTCTACCACACAGAGCCGCTACTGCATCTATGGCATCGCTTTCACAGCGGCAGCGGACTTTAACTCATCACAGTTCAGTCAAGCTGCACGAAAGATTCATAAATTATATGCACATACCTTCCTTGTAAGTCAATCTGTCTATTACTGAGAACCGTACCACAATATCTACATTATTTCCTGAGATAAGCACGAACATACAGACTGAATCGCGGCAGGATATTGTAACATTTTTTCAGGTGTAGATAGAAGATAGAAGTAGATAGTTTTCTGATATACAACGTTACTATGTACTTCTCTACCAGAATCATTCCTGCATCTACACGCAGGCTCAAAAATCAAGGATAATTGCAGAATGTGGTGCCACACAACGTGGCACTACACAAAACTGGCGCTAGTAGCGTAGGCACATAGGGAACACACACGACACAGATCTATGTCCACGGTATTGGTGATACGTTGAGAAAACCGTCCCGAAACACATGTGCTACAAAACTGCACTGTTTCCTACGCATGTACCCCGACATCAATATGGGATATGATTACCATGCACAATGGATTGATACATTCTGGATCAGGTGGTCGAGCAGCTGCTGGGGTATAGCCTCCCATTCTTGCACCAGTGCCTGTCGGAGCTCCTGAAGTGTCCTAGGGATTTGAAGACGTGCAGTGATACGTCGACCGAGGGCATCCCAGACGTGCTCGATGGGATTTAGGTCTGGAGAACAGGCAGGCCACTCCATTCGCCTGATATCTTCTTTTTCAAGGTACTCTTCCTCGATGGCAGCTCATTGGGGCCGTGCTTTATCATACTTCAGGAGGAAGGTGCGACCGACTGCATCCATGAAAAGGCGGACATACTGCTGCAAAATGACGCCCTGAAACACCTGACCTGTTACAGTTCCTCTCTCAAAGACATGCAGGGGTGTACGTGCACCAATCATAATCCCACCTCACACCATCAAACCACGACCTCCATACAGGTCCCTTTCAAGGATATTAAGGGATTGGTATCTGGTTCCTGGTTCACGCCAGATGAAAACCCGGCGAGTATCACTGTTCAGATTATACCCGGACTCGTCCGTGAACATAACCTGGGACCACTATTCCAATGACCATGTACTGTGGTCTTAACACCAGGTTTTACGGGCCCTCCTGTGACCAGGGTCAGTGGACTGCACCTTGCAGGTCTCTGGGCGAGTAAACCATGTCTGTTCAGTCGTCTGTAGACTGTATATCTGGAGACAACTGTTCCAGTGGCTGCGGTAAGGTCCCTAGCAAGGCTACCTGCAATACTCCGTGGCCCTCTGCGGGCACTGATGGTGAGATATCTGTCTTCTTGTGGTGTTTTACACTGTGGACGTCCCGTACTGTAGCGCCTGGACGCGTTTCCTGTCTGCTGGAATCGTTGCCGTAATCTTGAGATCACAATTTGTGGCACACGGAGGGTCCTTGCTACGACCTCCTGTGTTTGACCAGCCTCCAGTCGCCCTAGTATTCTACCCGTCATAACGTCATCACTATGTGTTCTTTGAGCCATTTGCAACATACATTCACCATTAGCACGTCTGGAAACGTCTGCACACTTACTCGCTGCACCGTACTCTGCCATGCACCAACGCACCTCTGCGTATGTGGACTGCTGCCAGCGCCACCATGCAATTACCGCAGGTCAAATGCACCGCATGGTCATACCCCGAGTAGAGTTGAATCCACGAAACGCCCACCATAGTGTGATTTCACCATGTATCAGCATTGTTCTTAATTTATGAGCATGAGTGTAGTTCCACAGTTATGATAGTGGCTGTTTGATCCCTACAATTCATTGCGTCATTTGAAGTAACACTGATTTTCTTATTTATAGATACTACATATTCTTGGAAGAGACCCGCCAGGTTAGCCGAGAGCGCTAATGCGGTGCTTCCTGGACTCGGGTAGGCGCGCCGGCCCCGGATCGAATCCACCTGGCGGATTAATGACGTGGGCCGGTGTGTCGGCCAGCCTTGATGTGGTTTTTAGGCGGTTTTCCACATCCCGCTAGGTGAATTACCGGGCTGGTCCCCACATCCCGCCTCAGTTCCACGACACACAGACAGTTGTAACACTTCCGCACTATTTCATGGTTTCCACTAGACGCAGACAGCTGGGGTACACTGATTCCGTCCTGGGGGTATGGGGTGGTGGCAGGAAGGGCATCCGGCTACCCCTTTCACTTAACCTTGCCAATTCCTTTGCAACCACGCCGACCCTGCCACCACTGTGGGACAAAGGCGCAAGTGAAAGAAAGAAAGAAAGATATTCTTGGAAGAGTTAAAATTTTAAAGACACCTTAAAGTTGTAAATGATCACGGGTTCCTGGTGTGTTGCAGGCTGTGTCACTGACGCCGTGTACCGTAAGCATCAGAATGTTCCGATATTCGTATTGGGAAGTAGCCGAGATGTTGTTTGTGTACGCCCGAGCAGATGAAAACGGTCGAGAGGCAGCACAGCAATAGGAAAACATGTACCCTCATAGACGCCAACCACATCGCACAACATTTCAAGCCTGCCTTTGACGCTTTCATGATCACAAAAACTCCGGAAAAGGTCTTGAAATATTGTGTGATGTGGTTAGCGTTGTGAGGGTACATGTTTCGGTGCAGCCGTGATGCCTCTGGACCGTTTCCATCTCCTTGGCCGTACACAAACACCTTCTCGGTTTGTTTCTGACGTAAATGCTGGACCATTTTGCTGCTTACGGTACGCTACGTCGATGACACAACCTGCAACACACAAAGAACACACGACACGTGGTCAGAGGAACTGTCATTTGTCAGCGTCGTCTAGCGTGGCGACAATACATTTTACGTTTCCTCCATTTTCAGTCAGTAATCCGTCCTTGTAGTTTGTCGGTTTTATTAACGTTCATCCTGTATACAGTTGGCGGCAGTAATGCGTACACAAGGCTTAAATGCACATTTGCACGCTGAGCTTTTATTAGCAGGAAACTTAATTATAAGTAATGAAATAATGAAATAATTTGAGCTATAGATATAGTCTAAGGCTGTATAATTATTGTATGTAGCCGTTGGAAACATTTGAAGATTTTTGATCGTCAGATTACTGGCAGAATAAGAGGCACCTTTCGTTTTCTAGGACGTATTTTGGCACACCGCCATTAATTCTACATTTTTTTGATACTTTCACGAGTTGCATTCAATCGTCACTCGTAATTGCATAACGCAAGACCCAATGTAAGTGTCGTTATTTAATTGTGTTTTATTTCAGAATATACTGTTATTACTAACCTATGTATGTTTTATTTTGTATCTTAGTCATTGTAAGATTGTTGAGTTACTTGACATGTTAAAGGGTTCTGTACTTCTAAGCAAAAAGTCGTCCAGCTCGATCCACCGTCGTCTTCGGGTGCTGTCTTATTACGAAGTCCGATTTTAGTGAAAAGAAACACGGTTAAAAACACATGAACGGACCTTTAACAGAAAAAAGCCATGCTCAAGCGCCGAGAGTTTATATGAAACATATTTTACCAATACGTAAACTTATTCATCTCTATACAATATTCATTACTATAATTCATTGTGTTGTCTCGATCTAGATTCGAATGAGCTAAATTAAAAAGATATAAAAGGGTAGTCATTGGTACTCTAGTGATTCATTTGAAAAGATTTTCAGCGTGATAATGGCCCCACGTCGGGAATTAACAGACTCTGAATGGTAGGTGGAGCTAGGTGCATGGGGCATTCCATTTCAGAAATCGTTGGGAAAATTCAATATTTCGAGATTCACAGCGTCAAGAGGGTGCCGAGAATAACAGGTTTTACGCATTGCCTCTCACAATAGACAACCAGTGGCCGACGGCCTTCCGAGAGCAGCGCCGTTTGCTTAGATTTGTCAGTGCTAACAGACAAGCAACACTGCCTGAAATAACCGCAGAAATCAATGTGGGACGTAAGACAAACTTACCCGTTAGGACGTGCGGCAAAATTTGGCGTTAATGGGCTATGTCAGCAGACGACAGACTCGAGTGCCTTAGCCAACAGAACATCGCCTGTCGCGGATTTCTTGTGCTCGTGACAATATCGGTTGGATCTTAGACGACTGTAAAAACGTGGCCTTGTCGTATGAGACCGGATTTCAGTTAGTAAGAGGTGAGGGTAGGGTTCGAGTTTGCCGCGGTTCCCACGAAGCCATAGTCCCAAGTTGTCAACAAGGCACTATGGAAGGTGGCGGTGATTTCATAATGGTGTGGCTTTGTTTACATGGAATGGACTGAGTCCTCTGATCCACCCGAACCGGATATTTACAGGAAATAGTTATGTTCGGCTACTTGGAGACCATTAGCAGCCATTAGCAGCCATGGACTTCTTGTTCCCAATCAGTGAAGAAGCTTCTGTTGATGACAGTTGACCACGTCACCGGGCAACAGTTGTTTGCGACTGGTTTGAAGAACATTCTGGACACTTTTTTTTTTTTTTTTTTTTTTTTTTTTTTTTCACTTGCCGCCCTGATTTTACGACCCACCACCTAAGTGCTTAAGGTGGGTCTATTTTGACCACTTGGCCGCTACGACCGGTGTGCGGACTCTGATGTAGTTGATGAAACTCACACCAGTTCCCGCATCCGGTCGCACCGTTGCCCGTGTCCCGCCACGTGGAGGCGGGTCTGTGCTTTTTTTTTTTTTTTTTTTTTCTTTTTTTCTTTACTTTGGCAGCTTTCCCAAAACCGATTTAACAAAAATTTTACAAAAATTAATTTTGAATTGGAAGAAGGAAATACAAGGAATAGTTTAGTCTGAAGAGGAGAAAAGACGATAGGAAAAGAAGAGATGATAGTCCCACCACCGTAGGGGACTGAGGATGAGCGTCTTGGGATTTATCTTCAAGCCTCTGATCCTCAGTCCCCTAACCTTAGCCTAGGAAGTTCTATTCTATTCTAGTTGTGGCGTTTGATATCTCTATTTATGTTCTATCTGGTTACTTGTATACAGGTTTAGAGTGCCGTGGTAGCTGATGGCAATTGCGACGGTGCGCCGACACTGTTTATGTCTAATTTTATACATTAATCTATTGTCAGTTTTAGGTCTACTTATGTAAGTCTATTGCATGTCAGTTGTTTTATATTGAGACTTAGTTTAGTTCTTCCACACTATGGTGTCTGTCTGGGTGCTGCATATAGGTTTATTGTCTGTGTGGTCTTCTGTTCCTGTATTCTTTGTGGCATTCGTCAGAAATTTTGTCTGTTAGTGCGTTCAGTATGTCCCAAAGTTCAGGTGTTCTGATCGCGTCGTATATGTGTTCCTCTGTCTGTAAGTGTTGTATCCCAGGTGTGTTCCTGTGCTGTCTGTATTTCCCGCAGAATAGGATTGTGTGTTCGGGGGTTCCCATACCTCCACATGTACACGTTGATGTGTCTCTAAGACTCACGCGATTTAAGTGCGTGGGATAAGGTCCGTGGCCAGTCAAGAAATGCACCATGCCGCGGCTAGGATCGGCATGTTTCATTCTTAATCTTTCCGTTATGTTCGGAAAAAATGTATAGACTCTCCGTCCCTTATCACTTGTGCCCCATTCCTGTTGCCATGTGTCGATTTTCCATTTTTTGAGGTCCCGCTTATTGTTCAGCGGGGAACCAGTCAATATGTTGACCTGGTCTAGTCTACCCATCTTTAACCAGTACAGAGCGGCCCGATATTTGATTGTGATATCTATCGGGAAAATTCCTAGCACGACACACAGTGCTTCAACTGATGTAGTGCCGAAGGCTCCCGATAGTCGCAGAAGGACGCTTCTCTGCCCTCGCCTAACCGCTGTTCTGTTTGTGACGAGGTTGAGTCTGTGCGCCCATGTACTGGCCGCAAAGCTTAGCACTGATTCGAAGAGTGCGCAGTGGTAAGTTCGTGTGACTGACAGAGGAAGTCTGTATTGTCCTGAATTAATCCTTGCCAGTTTATGTAGTAATTTTTCTGCCTTGTTTGTTGTTATTCTGATATGTTCATGGAAGTTCAGCCTCTCATCTATGTATACGCCCAAGTAGCGGGTTACCGTCATTCTCTTTATGTTGTTGTTCTGTATTTTAATAGATGGATTGCGTCTGAGTTGCCCTTTGAGCAGTGTGTATGTTGTTTTGTTGCCCGCTATCTTGAGTTTGTTTGTGTTGCACCATTGTGTTATTGTCTGCAGTGTGCCACTCGCCTTCTCCTCTAGCTGGGCTCTTGTATTTGCTGAGATGACCACCAGTAGGTCATCTGCATAGGCGACAGCACCGTCTGTCCTCATATCCTCCTCCAGCAGTTGCAGGAGAGGTTCAAAAATTATGTCCCAGAAGATGGGTCCACAGATCGATCCCTGCGGACATCCCTTGGTAATTTTCCTTATTACCTTCCGGTTGCCCACGCGCCATTCCACTATTCTGTCTCTGCAGTAGTCTAAAAGACTGTTGTATAGGGCTGCGGGTACTTCCATCTGGCGTAACCTCAGAAACAGTGCTGGCCACCACAGCTTGTCAAATGCTCCTGCGATGTCTATCATGATTGCCAAAGAGTATGTTTTATCTGTGTTTTGTGTGATTTCTAAAGCTCTGTTTATTGCATCATCGATGCTTTTCCCTTTCCGAAATCCAAACTGGTGGGGATTCATTCCAAGTAGGGTTCTGTGAGCCTGCAAGCGGTCACACAGTAGCCTCTCTTGGATTTTTGCCATGGTGTTTATGAGGCATATTGGTCTGTAGGATTTCGGATCTGATTGGTCTCTGTCTGATGATTTTCGTATGATGACTGCATTTGAGGTTTTCCAGACTGTCGGTACACGGCCTAGCCTTAAGGCGTCGTTTAGTAGTTCTGTTAAGTATGGGGTGATCTGTGGTGCTAGCCTCTTAAGCACTTCTGCATGGATCCTGTCGGGTCCAGGTGCTTTTTTATTCTTTAGCTCTCTTATCGCTACCGCAACTTCCTCGTGCGCAAAGGGACAGGTGACGGCGTCGGTGTTATACTGTTCATGAAGTTCTTGTCTGAGTGTGATCTGTTCCTGTGTGTCTGAGTCTGTGGCATCTTCCGGGAGGAGTTTGTTCAGCAGATATTGTGCTGTGTTTCTCCATCCCACTGTCATTGTGCCGTCTTCCTGCCGTAGCGTGCTTAATGCCAATGGGGTCTTTATTTTCTCTGTCAGGATCTTGTATTGTTCCCCCCAGATATTCTGTTGTGTGTGTGTGGTCAAGTAGCTCTCCCAATGTTGTTTCCTGGTCTGAAATAATGTCTTTTTGAAGAGTTCTTTGGCTTCCCTATATGCAGCTAGTCTCAGTAGTTTGTCTCTTTGTATCCATGTCCTCTGGTATAGTTTTCGTTTCCTTGTCATGTCACGTTTGAGTCTGGTTAATTCGTCTGACCATGGTGTTTCCCGTTGTTTGCTGTGTGTGTGCGTAGGTATTGCTGTTTCTTGTGCTGTTTGGATGATTTGTGTCAGTTTGTGTGCTCTGTAGTCCACGCTTCCCTGTATGTTGTATATATTCTCATTTTGAACAATTTGTTGTAGTCTGTCCCAATTCGCTCTTTTAAAGTTGAAGTGTGTTGTATTGTGTGTGGTGCGATAATTGTTTGTTGTGAGACTTATTTCTATTATGTTGTGATCACTTGTGGTCAGAGAGTCGTGTATGGTCCATCTTTGCAGTCGTCCTAATGTTCTGTCATTCGCCAGAGTAATATCGATTTTGGTGGCAGATCCGCCAGGACCTCTGTATGTAGGTGTAGGTCCGTCTTCATTTATAATATGTAGTTGTGTCTCCTGTATGACGTCGTTGACTTTCCGTCCTCTGTCGTCCGTTCTGTCCGAGTGCCATAGTGTGGATTTAGCGTTGATATCTGCACATATAATTAGGTTCTTATTTCTAGAGTATTCAGCAATGTCTTGTATCATATGTAGGTATGGCTCTATGTCGTCACTGTACTGTGCGTATATTGATGAGACCACCCATGTGTCTCGACCCTTAGTTATTTCTGCTGTGGCCAGATGACTGTTACATAGCTGCGTAATCTTAGTGATATTTAAAGTTTTGTTGAGGACAACTATGGCAGCCTTGTAGTTTCGTCTGTCTGAGATTGTGACAGCGTCCCAGGACAATTAGAACGAATGATTTGGCCACACAGATCGCCCGACATGTATCCCATCGAACATTTATGGTATATTATGGAGAGGTCAGCTAGTGCTCAACTCCTGCAACGGCAACACTTGTGATTATGGACGGTTACAGCGGCAACAAGGCCGAATATTTCTGCAGGGGGCTTCCAGCAACTTGTTGAATCCAAGTCGCGTCGAGTTACTGCAACACGATTAGCTGAGCGGTCTAAAGGCACTGCAGTCATGGACTGTGCGGCTGATCCCGGCGGAGGTTCGAGTCCTCAAACGGGCATGGATGTGTGTGTTTGTCCTTAGGATAATTTAGGTTAAGTAGTGTGTAAGCTTAGGGACTGATGACCTTAGCAGTTAAGTCCCATAAGATTTCACACGCATTTGAACACTTTTTCTACTGCAAGACGCAGGGCAAAATGAAGTCAGACTCGATATCAGAAAGTATCTTACGACTTTAGTCACCCCTGTGTAAGAATTGATTTTACAAATTTAAATCAACAGCATTCCACTGTGTGTAACAAGACAACTTATCTTTTGATTGACCCAAATGCCGCTTGGGGAAAATGGTTCTTTCACCAAAAGATTGTGCGATGTTGAGTCTTTGTTGACGACAGAATTACGTCGAAATGTTAGACGCTTTTTACTATTTTTGCTGGTGTTCCATGTCCTGTGATCTGCTTAATCGTTTAATATTTTCCTTAGGTTCAAAAAATGGCTCTGAGCACTATGGGACTTAACTTCTGAGGTCATCAGTCCCCTAGAACTTAGAACTACTTATACCTAACTAACCTAAGGACATCACACACATCCATGCCCGATGCAGGATTCGAACCTGCGACCGTAGCGGTCACGTGGTTCCAGACTGTAACGCCTAGAACCGCTCGGCCACCCCGGCCGGCTTTTCCTAAGGGTTACAGAAGAAATTGCTTATACCGCGTTACTTAACAAACTATCCTTTCGTTTTCATGCGATTCTTAATTCGAATCAGGCACCTCCCACCTAAGAGTTCTTGGAATATTTGCCCACTGTGACATATTCTAAATAATTTTCTTCGCTCCTTCCCGTATACAACGTCTTCTTTTTGCTGTCGCATCGCCGCGAGATCGGCGTATACTGGAGGTAGCATGGTTAATTTAAGAGGGGGGCGGATACCCTTGTCGTCCCCCTCCTCCCACCCCCCGTGACCACCGGGATGGAGTGGGTGTATGCGAACGTTTTTTAAAATGTTTTCGAATCGTGTAACTGAGGTGGTACTTGGGAACCAATCCGGTGTTCACCTAGTCGGATGCGGGAAATTACTTTAAAGCCACATCCAGGCTGAACGGCACCCTGGCTGATTCGATCCGGAGCTGCCGCACCTGCTCGAACCCAGAAGCAGTGTGCTAATTTTCCGAGCAGGTGTTCCGAATAACCATCATGCCGATACGGAGGAGAGAAAGCAGCGATTATCACACGTATATGCTTTTGTTGAACTGCTTCACTGCAACATGACCGAACACTGTCGGTTCAAGTCTCTATGTTGGAGTACGGAACAACACAGTTGGTCACATAGAGTATACACAGTCAGGCAGAAGAAAAAATGGGGCTGACCTTTGTCTTAACCATGGGGTATGAAACCCTCAGAGAAACCAAGAATTGGCAGTGGATCATCTGCCTTTGTACCTCGTCAACTCAGATAGCAACAACATGTGAATAAACACTTGTTTCATATTAAACGGACGGCAGCATTTATGAGTTAATGTATGTCTCCTCACCTGATTCACATCCCTGAAGGCCTTTTCTTTTCATGACGAATGAACGGAAACTGACGTACGAGGGAGTGCTGAAAATAATGCCTCCGATTTTTTTATGTGAAGCCTCTTAAAGCTTTTGAAACAAAACAGTCATTTTTAACAATTTATATCTTTATTCATCATGTCTACGTAACTGTTTCTAGAGATAATCATAGTGGCGATGAATACGTTTCTCCCAGCGAGAGACCAATTTGCTGATACCGTCAGTGTAGAACGTTTGATTTTGTTGACGGAGCCACAACCTCACTTCTGCTTGCACCGCTTCATCACTATGAAACTGAAGTTCTCAAAGACATTCTTTAAGTTTAGGAAACAGATAAAAATCAGATGGGACCAAGTCGGGCATCGGATTGTTGCAGATGTCGCAGCGCTCGTGTGGGTTCTGACATTGTCATGATGAAGGATAGGGTGTGCCACGTGTGGAAGAACTCTTAGAATTCGAAACTCAATTACAGCACGCCGTTTCGCACACACCGACGTACACTATGTGATCAAAAGTATCCGGGCACCTGGCTGAAAATGACTTACAAGTTCGTCGCGCCCTACATCGGTAATGCTGGAATTCAATATGGTGTTGGCCTTCAGCCTTGATGGCAGCTGCCACTCTCGCAGACATACTTTCAGTCAGGTGTAGGAAGGTTTCTTGGGGATTGACAGTCCACTCTTCACGTAGAGCTGTCTGTCGGTGAGGCCTGGCACGAATTCCATCACAGATATGTTATTGTCGTGTAACCACTCCGCCACAGGACGTGCATTATGAATAGGTGTTCTATCGTGTTGACAGAAGCAATCGCCATCCTCGAATTGCTCTTCAACAGTGGGAAGCAAGACGGTGCTTCAAACATCAGTGTAGGCCTGTGCTGTGATAGTGCCACGCAAAACAACAAGGGGTGCAAGCCCTCTCCATGAAAAACACCACCACACCATAACACAACTCCCTCCGAGTTTTACTATTGGCATTACACACGCTGGCACACGACGTTCACCGGGAATTCATCATACCCAACGGATCGCCACATTGTGTACCATGATTCGTCACTCCATACAGCGTTTTTCCACTGTTAAATCGTCTAATGCTTACACTCCTTACACCAGGCAAGGCGTCGTTTGGCATTTACCGGCGTGATGTGTGGCTTATGAGCAGCCGCTCGACCAAGAAATCCAAGTTTTCTCTCCTCCCGTCTAACTGTCAAAGTACTAGCTGTTCAGAATTCCTGTGTGATGGTCTGGACAGAAGTCTGTCTATTACACATTACGACCCACTTCAACTGTCGGCGGTCTCTGTCAGTCAACAGATGAGGTCGGCCTGTACGCTTTTGCGCCGTACGTGTCCCTTCACGTTTCCACTTCACTATCACATCGGAAACAGTGGACCTAGGGATGTGAAAATCTCGCGTACAGACGTATGACACAAGTGACACCTAATTACTCGAAGTCCACGAGTTCTGCGGAACACCCCATTCTCCTCTCTCACGATGTCTAATGACTACTCAGGTCGCCGATATGGAGTACCTAGCAGTAGGTGGCAGAATAATGCACCTAATATGAAA
Organism: Schistocerca americana; assembly: GCF_021461395.2. Taxonomy (NCBI): domain Eukaryota; kingdom Metazoa; phylum Arthropoda; class Insecta; order Orthoptera; family Acrididae; genus Schistocerca; species Schistocerca americana. The sequence continues at coordinate 283,023,689 of NC_060121.1, read as the reverse complement.
AATGTATGTTTTTGGGGGGTGTCCGGATACTTTTGATTAGATAGTGTACTTACATTACACCGTCCATTCCGGACCAGTATAGCGACAGGGCGCAGCAGAGATGTAGACATGAATAATAAAGACGTAGAACGTTAGTAACGTTTATTTTATATAAAAAGTTTTAATAGTTTCTACATAAATTCGGAGGCACTACTTTGCAACACGCCCTCGGAAATGACCTCGATGTCAGCCAATTAACCTGTAACCTGAAACCCTCGCTCATTTCTGCGTTACTTACTCCAGACTGTACATACACTTGCTTCCTTGTACAGAGACTAACTATCCTTAATTTAACTTATCACTAACATTTTGTCAAAGCTTGGGATCGTGCTTTGTTTATTTGTTTTCAGGTCGCTACTTTCCGTTCTGTTGTGTGTTGCTGGGGCACAATCTAACGCTCGTTTCTTACGACAACGACTATACACAAAACTGCACAGACAGTACGTATACGAAACGTGTACGATGTCTAGGAACGGAAAACTCAGCAGATTATATTGCCAACTCAGCGGCAGTCGCAGCTCGGCCGTGGTAGAGGATTACCTAACCGTAAGTACATCAAGCTTTTATACACAAATTTTTATAAGAGTATCTTAATCATACAGCTTGGCCCCACAACAGCTGATGGCAGTTCCTACTGACAGATTTCTTCTGTCATTGTAATATATTTGTAATTAAATATAGCTTAATAGGTATCTCAGACATTTATACAAGTAGGAAATGTTGAATGATTTTGCGAAGACAGGAGTTAATTGAAAGAAAGTCTTTCTTTGTATGGGAGGTTGTTGTATCTAGAGGGTAGAGTGCCTGCGAAGACGTAATGTTTCCTGATAGCTGTTTCAGTCCAGTGATTGATTTTAGAATCACATAAAGGACGCGCACTTGTAATCGCCATAAGTAGTTATGTTATTTTGACAGTTTTGAAATATAAGATTAACGTTTTACGTAAAGTTTGTAAATATTAAGAGCTCTACACATTTCTGTGCTCTATAATATATTAAAGTTATTTGGAAGATATTCCTTATTTTTAGTTACAGAATTCAGTGGACAGTAAATTACTATATATTTTTAAAACTAATCATATAACTTACAGCCGATTAACATATGTTTCATCATATGTGTATCGTAACATTGTACCGAGAAACAGAAGGAGGTCTTCCACTATGGAGCAGGTGATATTACAAATGAAATGAGTTTCTTTAATGTCTTGACAAATTTACCTTCCTTGCATATGGAAATTCACGTTAGTTACAAATAGCTTCTGTTTGGAAATGTTATTAGGTTGTAAGTGGTTTTTGGTAACACTTCTTAATTTGAATTCCGCTTGCTGATTCTTAGTGTGTGGTAGGGTAATAATGTAACACATCGACAATTAAATACAGTACTGACACGATTTTCTTGATTACAACACTTTTAAATTTCAGTAGAATACATGTTCCTATGTAGATGACGAAGCACGTTAGAGCACTTTTTCATGTTTCTAGAAACCTTACTTTTGTAGAGAAATGTTTGTAATTTCAGAAAAAGACTGCAGCACACACAAAGTGAATGCTATGATTTAAAAATATAATAAGAAAAAACATTACAAATCGCTAGAAGCAAAAATCTGAAAAGTGCACCAGGTTCAAGATTCTCACCTACTTGAAGCTCTTATTGATGATGCCACATTGATTAAGTGGTTCTCTAGTTGTCTATAAGCTGTTGTATATTATGGGTTTATTGGAAAAGTTGAACAAGACGTTTACAACCTTAAGGTAATTTTTCGTACTGAAATATTACGAAATAAGTGTGAAAGTAAAAAAAATGAGAAAGCAGTCAAATGTAAGTACAAAAAATGTCTAATTTAAGACATCACATGTGACGGATACGAAGTTACTCTAACCACAATTTGCTTACACGTGTCTGGTCACCAACTGCATGTAACTTTTTTGGACATCATAATAGGATCAGTAAAACAATTTTACATAAAATTGCTCTCTCTCTGTCTGTCTGTCTCTCTCAATCTCTCTTTCTTTCTCTGTCTCTGTCTGCCCCCTCCTTCCTCTGCTACCCTCTTCTTTTATTCACACTCACTTGCAAGGGGATCGTTGCGTTTCGGTCCTTCCTACAAACATGCCCAGTAACGTGCTAGAAAAAACTATTCGCTTTAAAAATTTGATACTTTAAACATAATGTCTACTTGAAATTGTAATTTTAGGCCAGTTTAGTACACCAAAAATCTTAATTTTTAAGCCAATTTCGTACTGCAAAATGTGTACAGCTGTATTTAAGTATCCGATATCGAACGTACAACACTGTAATAACCTGTTCAGCACTGACGAAATATGTTATGTCTACGTTGCCAGCATTCACTGAGATGACAAACGTAATGTGATGCCTCCTAATATCGTGTCGGACCTCCTACTGCCCAGCGTAGTGCAGCAACTAGGCGTGGCATGGACTCAACAAGCCGCTGGAAGTCCCTGCAGGAATATTGAGCCATGCTCCCCCTATAGCCGATCATAATTGCGAAATTCTTGCCGGTGCAGGATTCTGTGCAAGAACTTACCTCTCGCTTATGTCCCATTAATGTTCGCTGGGATTCAAGTCGGACGATCGGCGTGATCAAATCATTCGCACGAACTATCCAGAATGTTCTTCAAACCAATCGGGAACAATTGGGACATACATGACTATTTGAGAAATGAACTCCATTAATGGCTGCAAATGGTCTCCAAGTAACCGAACATAACCATTTCCAGTCAATGATGGGTTCAGTTGAACCACAGAATTCACACCATTAAGCATTGGGGTCTGCGCCACCATCCAACCACAGCATCAGCACTGTTTTCCATTCCTTTTGGATCAGCAGATACGGTCACAAACTCAGGAGAGGCGCTGCAGGCTATTTCGTGGTGTTATCAAAGGCAATCGCGTCGCTTGTCTGCTGCCGTAGACCGTTAACGTCAAATTTCACCACACTATCCTAACGGGTACGTGCGTCGTACGCCCCGCACTGATTTCTGCGGTTATTTCACGCAGTGTCCCTTGTCTGTTAGGACTGGCAACACTATGCAAAAGCCGCTGCTCACGGTCGTGAAGTGAAGGCCCTCAGCCACTGTGTTGTCCGTGATGAGAGGTAACGCCTGAAATTTCGTACTCTCGGTACACTCTATACGCTGTGGATCTCCGAATATGGAATTCCCTAAAGATTTCCAAAATGGGGCATCCCATGCGTCTAGCTCCAGCAAACATTCTGCAATAAATCTGTTGATTCCCGTCGTGAGCCCACAATCATTTCGGAAGCCTTCTCACATGAATCACCTGACGAAAAATGACTTCCGCCAATACACTGCCAATTTATACCTTGTGTACGCGACACTATGTAATATATTGATTATTCTTTGCTACTGTAGTGTTATCTTGAAGCTGTGAGAAAGGAGGGCAGGCGTTCCAGGGCGCGGAAGCAGAGACGACGCTGAGACGAAACTGTGAGAGATATTGTTACATGAAGTAAACCGTAAGGGGAGAGCCTTGCGAAAATGCAGACGCCCCCAGACGCGGTCCCAGGGCGTTAGTTACTCTTCAAAGAATTAACATGTAACTTCATATGTCGTCCACCATAGAACATTGTAACCAACAGGCACGTACTAGCGTATACAGCCAGCTTGATACCAGCCCTGAGAACAGCAACGTCAGTAGGCTCACAAGGGTTAGAAAGAGAGCGAAAACGCCAAAAAACTGTTGACCTAACAGTCTCTACTCCGGGGAGACCGACGGGCAGGGCTAAATGACGTACAACAAAAATGTTGGAATCCTTATTTGGCAGAGCAGTTACGTTTAGCTTTCAGCTGAACAATGTTGATAGCAAATAAGGACTTAGTTAGTGCAACTGCATTAACATCCCCGCCTTAGGAGCAGTAGAGGGGACCTAACTAAACCGTGATTGGCAGGCATCTCCGAGAGACCTACGGGTCTGGCTGGGTGGCTTTAAGTGGGAAAAACAGTGTCCCTACGCGACTCTTTAAAACCCCTAGATTGCGCATTTTTGCAGAGTTGTCAATCAGACGATCTGGGCTCCGAATCCGCTTCCGTCTACTCCAGCCTCGGTCCAGCTCCGCGTAAGTCTGCTCTGTCTCTTGGAGTGCCTCAGTGAACAGTGTCACATTCAGTATGTTTTGTTTTTCAAGTAAGTCGTTGCCTTAAGATGCTGCTAGCGTTTACTACTGTTGTTAGCCTCCACTCCTGGGACTTCTGCACTGGCTTCTGTTGTAACAGTGTTATTCATGCTTTTTCTAACCCTAGAACTATCCTCCAGTAAATTAGTTAGTCCTGTCTCGAATGAACAACTATTTCAAAACCGTGTTTGTCCAAGAGTCTCCACAATGAGTTCCCGACAGAGTCTCACCAGCTGCATTCTAGTAAATGGCCGTATCACTGTTGGCTCAGATAGAAGAAAACATCAAATGTCTTCATTGTACATTGTCCTTCTGCCTTCTGCCATGTACCGCTCAGGAGCACAGCCTGACCGGTAACCCCTTTTTTCCCTCTCCCACCGAAGTCAGGACACGACAACTACCACTATCTGTGTATGTGCATATCTCCATGACTTTTGACACCTCAGAGTAACATCAAACATCAAATTCAGAATCTTCTCAAATCTTCAAATGTTTCGCAACATCCTGATTTATGTATCCCGTGGTTTTATTGGAAATGAATTTCTGAACCGTTTCTTAAATAAGAAGACGATCCTAGTTCAAGTCTAGATTGCTTTCTGTCTTTGATATCTTTTAACGGGAAGATAAACTTTCTACAAAATCTTCAACCTTCTAGTTCTGTGTCAGCCGAGGAAAGAGTCAAGTATGCTCGTAGAGTCAGGAATTTCTTGCCCGTTTTATTGCCTATTCCGCTGGCTATGTAAAACCCAATGGGCTCATGAAGAACCGGTAGAACTTAAGTTTTCACATCCCTTAATGACTGTCATTTGCACACTAACTTGTTCTGCTATTTTACGACAGTAGTCGTAAAATCATTTCAACTGCAGTTACCAGATGCGACCAGCGTTTGGTCTTCATTAGACTGCCTACGGAAACCTATGTGGACAATGCAAAAGGACTCCCACGCCACAACTTGCAGCATGTGTATTCACGCAGTCTGATGAACACTAATCGCTGGTCGATTCTAGTATCAGCATTTGAAATGCGTTTATGATTGTCGTTGTAAGAAAATAAAAGAACGTAATTAGTCGATCACATAATCTTCATTGTTGCTGTTGTGGTCTTCAGTCCTGAGACTGATTTGATGCAGCTCTCCGTGATACTCTTTCCTATGCTAGCTTCTTCATCTCCCAGTACCTACTGCAACCTACATCCTTCTGAATCTGCTTAGTGTATTCATCTCTTGGTCTCCCTCTTCGATTTTTACGCTGCTCTCCAATACTAAATTGGTGATCTCTTGATGCCTCAGAACATGTCCTACCAACCGATCCCTTCTTCTAGTCAAGTTATGCCACAAACTCCTCTTGTCCCCAATTCTGTTCAATACCTCCTCATTAGTTATGTGATCTACCCATCTAATCTTCAGCATTCTTCTCTAGTACCACATTTCGAAAGCTTCTATTCTCTTCTTGTCCAAACTATTTACCTTCCATGTTTCACTTCCATGCATGGCTACACTCCATACAAATACTTTCAGAAACGACTTCCTGACACTTAAATCTATACTCGATGTTAACAAATTTCTCTTCTTCAGAAACGCTTTCCTTGCCATTGCCAGTCTACATTTTGTGTCCTCTCTACTTCGACCATCATCAGTTATTTTGCTCCCCAAGTAGCAAAAATCCTTTACTACTTTAAGTGTCCTATTTCCTAATCTAACTCCCTCAGCATCACCCGACTTATTTCGACTACATTCCATTATCCTCGTTTTGCTTTTGTTGATGTTTATCTTATATCCTCCTTTGTATTTTTCAGATGTGTTCGTTACTGTGATTCAGAGCACTGTGTATTGATTTCAGCAACCCAGAAACGCTTTGGATCCAGTGATTTCCATACGTATATCCGGAACACCGCAAAACTTGTAGTTGGTGGCCGACAAGTTTACAGAAAAAAATACTTACCTTCACTCCGACAGCTAAAATTGGGTATGACATGGACTGAAAAAGGTTCTGGAATCAGTAGATTTGAATGTCCGACCTGTCTTTTCACAACTCCTCCACATCAGCCAGCTGTCATTGATGTTATCCGTAACATGTAGTGCGTTGTTTGGGGCTGACCAGAAATTTTCAAACTCAGGAACTTAGCAACCTAGCACTGATGTATGATTGTCTTTGAATGTTCTCTGAGCCCAAAAATCAGAGTTTTAGACCGGTGTACGGGACAATTAACGTTTTGGAAAATACAACCGAAAGGATGCCATCGTCGGTAAGGAGATGGGTAGGCAGCGAAACCTTCTTGTAAAGCAGGATGTTGCACTCGTTCTGATCCAAGGTGTGGGGCATTACAGTATTCCGAGCGTTTCGCATAATTAAAACTTCCACACACTGTCAATGTAAACGTTAAGACTGTAAGTAGCCGGTTAACCGATCGCCCATATATGGGACTGCCCTCCACATTATTTACCTATACTGACGCTTTCTCCCCTTGTTGACAACATTCCGTGTTCTACTGCGTAATCATCACGAACTTCATCGACACAAATTGTAGTTTTAGGACATTGTTTTCCCTTTAACTTCAACAATGGTAAGGAACAGTTAGTTGCTCTGAGAACTTGACTAACCACTTTCGTTCATCTTTATATTTAATATTTAAAGACATTTTCTAGCTAGAATGCAAATCACTACACAAAGTCTAGGCGCAAGTCCTCCTCCTAACTGCTGTAATAACCAGAGCAGCAATGTCCTAACGATCATCAGTAACTGTTATATAGAAAAAACTATGAACCTGCGCATCTTCATAATACAGAGGTTTTGTCATGGAATATTGACGAGATCCAGTACGGTTTGGAAAGAAAGAGGAACAGTCGAGTCGGAATTCATGAAAGTGGAAGTGAAGCTTAGCGTAAGATTATAAATGTCAAACCCTCGCCCCCCGTAACTCCTCATTCCATTGCCCCCTTTATCGCGCTCTCTCTCTCTTTCTCTTTCCCAGCTTTCTGTGTATTTGTTTTTTTGTACATTCATCCTGCGCCAAGCAACTTTCCTTCTACATTCATCCGAAAATGTGAACTGTGCTAACGTTGCTTTACGCTAAAAAATAGTTGCAATTTACAACGTTTTTCTTTATCATATAGATATTAAACTTCCAGCTTTGGTACCCGTCCTTTGAAAACATGACAAGTAGTACACCGAGTAACACAACAAACATCTTAATATTTCGTACACATGACAAGCTGTCAAGCTATGAAGTAAATTAAGGACGGGGAAATTTCCACAATAGTTTTCCGAGAACTGCACCCAGAGAAGTCGTCATCATACTTCACGAAACAAATTATGCCTTTGTTCTCTCTCGTTCTCCAGATCTTCTCAGTTATCGTATTTTGATGAATTTCCCACTTAAGAGACTCCTTCATTGTAGCAATTCTGGTGCGTTTTAAAGAGCATTTATTTTATTTCTTACGTCGGCCGCACCTACTCAGTAATACTATCATTAAAATAAACAGTTCAGCGAAACAGTACATTCAGAAAAACAGGGAAGTCACAGCAGCTTCGTTGTTTCGCTTCTGTATTACTCGTGCCGTTTTCACTTTTTATAAAGACAATTACACGGCTATATTCCCGTGTTTCTTTTCCTTTCGCTGTTCTGACCGCCCTATCATTTCCGTTCTTTCGCTTTTTCTTGGTTTAAGTCTTATGGCATTGAGACGGCAGTGGCTATTTCTGTGACCGACGGACTTACAATACGATCTTGCACCCTCTTGAAGATCCTGCAGACAACAACTTTCATGGTATAATATACCAAATTTTCATGCCTCGATTAATGTCTTCGTAAACAGAAATGTGATTTTCAGGCGGTCGTTGCGGAGAAGTACACTGGTGCACAAGACCTAAGAACGAAAGTAACTTTCACGTTATTGCCATGTGACATAGCTCGATGATACTAGGACTATACATGAAAAGAACTGCTGCAGTGTAGTTCAGATGAAAACTGAAAGAAATAACTGCACTGAAAGCACCGCAATTTATTATGGTCCTATAAAAATTAAGAAAGCGAAACCTGGTTCTTAATAAGATATGTGATCACCATTGTACACTCATTGGTCAGCGGTATTGTGACGTTCCGGAATGAGATTTTCACTCTGCAGCGGAGTGTGCGCTGATATGAAACTTCCTGGCAGATTAAAACTGTGTGCCGGGCCGAGAGTCGAACTCGGGACCTTGCCCTTCGCGGGCAACTGCTCTACCATCTGAGCTACCCAAGCACGACTCGCGACCCGTCCTCACAGCTTTATTTCCGTCAGTACCTCGTCTCCTACCTTCCAAACATCACAGAAGCTCTCCTGCAGACCTTGCAGTACTAGTTCAAAATGGCTCAAATGGCTCTGAGCACTATGCGACTTAACTTCTGAGGTCATAACTTAGAACTGTAACTTAAAACTAATTAAATTAACTAACCTAAGGACATCACACACATCCATGCCGGAGGCAGGATTCGAACCTGCGACCGGACCGGTCGCCCGGCTCCAGACTGTAGCGCCTAGAACCGAATGGCCACTCCGGCCGGCCAGAACTAGTTGTAGAGCTTCTGTGAAGTTTGGAAGGTAGGAGACGAGGTACTGGTGGAATTAAAGCTGTGAGGACAGGTCGTGAGTCGTGCTTGGGTAGCTCAGATGGTAGATCACTTGCCCGCGAAAGGCAAAGGTCCCGAGCTCGAGTCTCGGTCCGGCACGCAGTTTTAATCTGCCAGAAAGTTTCGTATTGTGACATTGTTCGCCTTCCCAATGTGCGTCTTTTCTGGGAAGTATTCGGCCTTACCTTCATTTTTATGGACGACATTGCGCGACCGCATTGAACTACGCAGGTGGAAGAGCTCTTGGAACGACATAATATTTGGCGAATGGACTCACATGACCGTGCCCCGACTTAAATCCCACCGAGCACGCGTGGGTTGCGTTGCACCAACGACCCTCCAGCATTTGTCAACCGTCCTGGTGGAGAAATGGAATGCCCTACATCAAGAGCTCGTTACCAACTTGTGGTCAGGATGGGGGCACTTTGCAGAACATGCATTCCCGTCCATGGTGATCACATACCCTGTTAAGAACCATGTTCCGCCTTTAAACTGTCCTAACATTCTTGTTCGGCTCATGCAGTATTTATTTCAATTATGATCTGTACTATACAGCAGCATTCTTTGTATGTATGGTCCAAGTTTTATCGAGCTATGTTACTTGACAATGGCACATCATGAGTGTCTTACATGGAAGCGCCGAAGCAACTGGTACTGACATGCGTATTCAAATACAGAGATATGCAAACAGGCAGAATACGGCGCTGCGGTCGGGAATGACAAGTGTCTGGCGCAGTTGTTAGGTCGGTTACTGCTGCTACAACGGCAGGCTATCAAGATTTAAGTGAATTTCAGCGTGGTGCTATAGTCGGTGCATGAGCGATAGGGCACAGCATCTCCGAAAGGGCTGCGGTCGGAAAAAAATTCTGCAAGAGCGGGACCAACGACGACTGAAAAGAGTCTTTCAACGTGACAGAAATCCAACCTTTCCGAAAATTGCTGCAGATTTCAATTCTGGGACATCAACAAGTGTCAGCTTGCCCAACCATTCAACGAAACATCAGCGATATGGGCTTTCGGAGCCGAAGGCCCACTCGTGTACCCTTTATGACTGCACGAAACAAAGCTTTACGCCTCGTTTGGGCCCTTCAACACCGATATTGAAATGTTGATGACAGGAAACATGTTGCCTGGTCGGACGAGTCTCGTTTCAAATTTTATGGAGCGGATGGACTTGTACGAGTATTGAGACAACCTCATGAATCCATGGACGCTACATGTTAGAAAACTGGTGGAGGCTCTGTAATGGTGGGGGACGTGTGCAGTTGAAACGATATGGGATCCCTGATACGTCTAGATACGACTCTGACAGGTGATACGTACGTAAACATCCTGTCTGATCACCTGCATCCATTCATGGCCATTGTACATTCCGACGAACTTGGGCAATTGCAGCAGGACAATGCGACACCCCACACGTCCAGAATTACTAAAGAGTGGCTCCAGGAACTCTTTCTCAGTTCACTTCCGCTGATCACCAAACTCCCCGGACATGAACATTATTGAGCATATCTGGAATGCCTTGCAACTTGCTATTCAGAAGAGATCTCCACCCCCTCATACTGTTACGAATTTATGGGCAGCCCTGCGGGATTCATGGTGTGAATTCCCCCCAGCTCTGCTTAAGATATTTGTCGACTCCAAGCCATGTCGTGTTGCGGTACTTCTGCGTGTTCGCGGGGGCCGTACTCGACGTTAGGCAGGTGTACCAGTTTCTTTGGCTCTTCAGTGTACTTTCGTCCTGACGTTTCTCACACCAGTGTAGTACATTTGTCGGTAACATGTACAAAAAGTTTGCTGGTCATTTTACCCCACACATCCTGGGAGATTTTTGTATGACCGTTTGGTTTAAACGTTACAGTATGCTGCAACACTTTTCAAAAAATTTCAGTAATCATCTAAACGTACAGATTGGGCGATGATGAGTTTTTTCGCGGAATTTTTTTTCCACGGACAGAGTGATTTTCACAGTGAATAACATGCTGTACTCGCATTCGGATGAGTGTGATGTCTGGTGAAGCTGGTTTAGATTTTCCATTGATTCGTTAAAGTCTATAAGAGTTTTTCTATGGGGCTATCATGGATTTCTCGGGTCATCCTTGTCCATTCGACCTTCTGCTCCCTCTCGAATGGCGTCTTGGTTGACTAGAAGTTGTCCCTTAATATCGCAGGCCAATGGACAAAAAAATATTCATTTTGTTATATAACAGCTTTGGTACCTGAGTCCGTAACTGAACTCAGTTTTCTTTAATCATGTACGCATTTGTCACAATATGACTGTATTATGAACTTGAAAATTAGCAAAACAAATGTAAATGCAGTGAAAAACAGTACAAATTTTTCTCCAATTAATTATGTTTGCCGGCCGGAGTGGCCGTGCAGTTCTAGGCGTTGCAGTCTGGAGCCGAGCGACCGCTACGGTCGCAGGTTCGAATCCTACCTCGGGCATGGATGTGTGTGATGTCCTTAGGTTAGTTAGGTTTAGGTAGTTCTAAGTTCTACGTGACTGATGAACTCAGAAGTTGAGTCGCATAGTGCTCAGAGCCATTTGAACCAATTATCTTTGACGTCTGTGGAAAGAGACCAAAATAGTCTCCTACCACATTGGTTTTGCAGCTGCACTAATGCAGTCCTTCCACAACTTTGATGTCATCATGAAAGCAGTTGCCTTGCTCCTCTTTGGCATGACCAAAATTTATGCCGGCCGCGGTGGCCGTGCGGTTCTAGGCGCTCCCGTCCGGAGCCGCGCTGCTGCTACGGTCGCAGGTTCGAATCCTGCCTCGGGCATGGGTGTGTGTGATGTCCTTAGGTTAGTTAGTTTTAGGTAGTTCTAAGTTCTAGGGGACTAATGGCCACAGCAGTTGAGTCCCATAGTGCTCAGAGCCATTTGAACCATTTTTGAACCAAAATTTATAGGCAAAAAAATCCAGGTGGCAGTTCAAAAAATGAACCAAGAGGCTCATCAAACTGCCTACCTCCTTGGATGATATTATCGAAGCCTCCCACTTCCTTCACATTCATTACTATTTCAAAGTTGGACTCAAACATTATTTTTCGGAAGTCTTTCCCAAGAACAACTTCTTTCAATTTAGTTTCTCATTGATAGGAAACGTCTCGAAGAAATACTTGAAACACTCATAGAATTCAGTTCGGGTCCACGACGTTCTTGGGCAAAACTTTATCTCGACAGACTTCAAAGCTTTCTGGCAGATCAGCTTTTTTCGGATCATTTTCAATCCTTCTGTTACTAATATTAAAGTTAACTGAAATAATATATGAAATACACTGGCTGGCAAGAAAAGAGAATCCACAGAAGAAGAGGAGGAAACGAAACGAAACTGCACGACTTGAGAGGGTGATCACAAATTAGGTCAGGTTTATTTCAGCATGAGTCCACTTATCAATGTGACGTTGCACCATCTGTGGCCCGGATGCATGCGCAAATTAAGTTGGAAAGGGTGACATAAATCCGTTATGTTCTCTACTGAGGCAAGCTGCTGCACCTGATCCTTGATATCTTGAGTACTGGCAGTGGGACGGAAATGTCGTCCGAGCTGGTCGCACTCACGATCTATAAGGAGGAAATATGAGTATCTTTCTGGGCACGGGTGTACCTAAACATCACGCACACAGTTTGCAGAAATACGTCCCATGTGTGACGGAGCATTGTCCTGTTGAAAAATGGCATCATGATACTGCCGCATGTGAGGTACAACTAAGGATGCAGGATGTCAGTGAAGTACTATTATGTCGTCACGGCTCCCTCAGTCACTACCAGCCATACCTGAAGTCATACCCGACGGCTTCCCACATCATGATGCCTGGAGTAACACAGTGGTGTCTCCCCGAAACATTGGAAGAATAGAAGCTCTTATCAGGTCACTGTCATACTCTCCGACGATGGCCATTCGGAGTAGTGCAGAACAGCGATTTAGCGCTAAAAACAATGCAATACCATTCATTAGCAGTCCATACTTCACGGTCACAGCACCACGAGAAACGCGGTCATTTGTGTTGCGGTGTTAACGACAGGCCATATAGGAAGGCTCTTATTAGTCTCCAGCTGATGGTGCGGGATGACTTAGAATGTGGCAGGGAATCCATTACTTGTTCTCGCATGGCAGGCACATATGTGAAAGGGTTACGATATGCTCGGTGCACAAAAATACGATCCTCCCTTCTGGTGGTCAGACGTGGTCGACTGGAACTTTGATGAGTATGCACTACCTCACGTTGCCATGGAATCTTACATTGGGTCACTATTACAGCTGAACGCCGCACAGATCTGGATACTGCATGATTCGATCAGCCGACCAAAAGGAGGCCCACATTGAGGCCCCTTTCAAACTCTATCAAGAGCTGATAATGCTGTCTCAAACAAAGTACGTGAAAGCGATCGCTCAACATCTTACGATGTTCAAGCCCTGTATATACCCTACCCTACCAGGCCTGCTAACAGCCCTAAACAAGAGCAACACTAATTCACTCTGGGTTGGGTTGGGGTTGGGTTGTTTGGGAAAGGAGACCAGACAGCGAGGTCATCGGTCTCATCGGATTAGGGAAGGACGGGGAAAGATGTCGTCCGTGCCCTTTGAAAGGAGCGATTTAGGGAAATCACGGAAAACCTAAATCAAGGTGGCCGGACGCGGCATTGAACCGTCGTCCTCCAGAATGAATGCACTCTGGTAGCCATTCTGTAAGACGTGTATATTTCTATTGTCAAACCACAATTTATGAAAGATGTTTATATTTTATTAATGGGATTAAGTAGGAATAATTCATATTTGTCATGTTGGAAATAATTGTGGTAGTAGGGAATGTCTACACCAAAGTATTGTTGGCAAGAGAGACCGCGCATTGATATAATTTTAAAAAGAGCGGGAGAGACCACGTATGGATACATTTTAAGGAAAGAGCGGGAAAGACAGCGCATTGATACATTTTGTAATGGTAACAGGGATTGTCTGCACCAGAAAGCATTGTTGGCAGGAGAGACCGCACTTTAGCGTTTGTAGGAAGTCAGTAGTAAGCGAGATGTGAAGCGAGTCGGTAGCAGGTCTGAAGGGAGAGGGTAAGAGGAGCGGTGTGCCTGCCGGCCACTAGCTATGATTTACAAGAGACTATAAACGGATGTACAGAGACATCAGCTAACTATTATCATAAGAGGATCTAATATTATTGAACTAATTTTTTGAGAAACTCAAGACTACTGAAGGTATGTTTGCGTATTGCTAGTTGTAATAGTATTGTAAAAAGTAAGTCCCATTTGAACGTTTGTAAAATCATTTCATTCAGAATATAGTTAATTTTTGCCAGCAATATTGCGTTACTGACTATAATCCATCTCAAAAACCATCAACGTAAAACTTTCCAAAATTTTATTGGTGTTCAGAAAAATTTAACTATGAGTTACGTAACTTCAGTCAAAGTAATTAAAGATTAACGTCAGCTTTGATATTAAAGAATAACGTCAGCTTTGGTAATAAATACAGCCACTTATTATGAAAGCCCACCAGCAGCTAATAGAGTATAGTAAAATGGAGTAAGTTTACTCATGTCGCAGTTCGATGTAGCAGTCAGATGGCGATCCAGTAACAGTAAAAAACGGCAAGGAACAGTTTTCGGTTATTGCAGATAACGACTGAGGGCCACGACGACGACACATTCTATGTTTCGTCCAAATAATCAGCAATTAACTTTTAATAAGCATCATTTAAATCTGTATGCGAAGACTGAGAAAGAGAATTAATTTCAAAGGACAGATTTCATTTGTTATTATTAAGCAAGAGATAGAAATCCTAAGGTAAGGTTTCATAGGATATTGTAGAAGGGAAGGTTGCGTAACAAAAGAGATATAGAGGAGACGAGAAGGTTTCAATTCCACTTGTCAAAGAGGCAAATAGGCAAATAGGCATCCAACGACGTCTGCTGGGTGCTTTCCTTTTTTGTCAGGCAATGTACATGTAAATGCACGCTTGTAGCCATACTACTTGTCAAAGAGAAGTGAGTGTTCATAGTATGTACACGTACGAAGCTACATAGGCATCCAACGATGTCTTCTACAACTTATTTGTTATCATGTTCTGTTTTAGCACACAAAAATCACTAGTATTAAAAAAGGCCCCCGTCATTGGCGTGTATATTTCTCCTCGTCCAGGTCATCTCGGCCACTTGGCGTTACGCCGGTGAGCTTCGGTGGGATCATGGGAAGAGCCTCGTTTATTACAATGATGTTCAGAAAAACCAGAACACCTTGAACAACTAGAGATAGAACGCTCATATTCACAGAACCTTCATCTGGTTCCAAAGTTAATCTGTGGTGGTTGCCACTGGGCCACAACTCTGCAGCCATCATTTCACTATATTCCACACATTTTCGATTGGCGACAAGTCTGATAATGTGGCGATCCAGGACCAAAGGCTCACATCTTGTGACACCAAGAAGGTACGT
The DNA here is from genome assembly GCF_021461395.2 of Schistocerca americana. NCBI lineage: Eukaryota > Metazoa > Arthropoda > Insecta > Orthoptera > Acrididae > Schistocerca > Schistocerca americana. The sequence goes on along the minus strand of NC_060121.1, from coordinate 283,008,437 downwards.
GTTCATGCAGCAACATGCCGTTGTGCATTGTCTTTCTGAAAAATGGCGTCTGGGGTGTTGTGCAGAACGAGTATGGCTACGAGTCGCAGGACGTAATTCTATGGCGAGTTGAAAATGAGAACAACAGAGAGAGCGAGATACACATCTGTGAGTGTGATAAACCCCTTCCCTCGAAAACTTCTCTCCTTCAAACCTCCTCTGTGTTACCACAGATGACTTATCACTGACCTCATTTGTACTAAGGTTGTAGTAGACTGGAGGTTCCTATTTGCTTCCACTACCGTGACTGTAATGCATAAGTTCTAATAAATGTTCACTTGTTCACTAACCTGCAATCTTCTATAGTTGTTGTCCTTTCTTTCTGTCTTTTGCTGGTGCCTTTTTTCCCATGATTACACAAGGTCGGCAAGGTTAATCGGGTTAGGCAAGGTTAATTTAAGGGGTGGCCAATGCCCTTCCTGCCACCATCTCGTACTCCCTGTGACGGAATTAATGTACCACAACTGTTTGCGTCTAGTGTAATCCATGGAATAGTGTGAATGTGCTCAGATGTCGGTGTGCCGTGTAACTGAAGCGTGACATGGAGACCAGCCCGATATTCACCTAGTGGGATGTGGAAAACCGCCTAAACACCACATCCAGGCTGGCCGGCACACCGGCCTTCGTCGTTAATCCGCCAGGCGGATTCGATCCGGGGATGGCGCGCCTACCTGGGTCAGGAAAGCAGCGTATTAGCGCTCTCGGCAAACCTGGCGAAACAGTTATTGTCCTATGACCAGAAAACAGCACGTCGGTCGAGAATCCGCTTTCTTGAGGTTGTAAGAAACTGTCAGCAAGGAATTAAGATTATGTGAATAGTTAAATTATCTATTATTTTTGTTTATACGGGATGCCACTCGCTTTTTACTAGCATAACACGAGAAATTGCACAATTTCATTCCACTGTAGAGTCATAAATAATTTCCATTGTTCAACAAAATAATTAACAGCATATTTCCGTAAATGCTATCACACTATTCACAACTACATGTCCAAACAACCAGAGTTTGCTAATAAGGTCTTAACTGACACCGACTACGGCCGAGAACATGTCTGTCCTTCGACACTGCCAAAACAGCTATCAATTTTACAAACTAGACACTGCAAATTAAGTCTTAACTGATACCGCGGCAGACAACATATCCGTCCTCCAATACTGCCGAACCAGCTCTCATCTTATAGACTAACCAATTCACCCGTCATCCAAATAAAGTAAGGCCCAATCCGACGGTCAGCGAAGTGCTTCATCTGTTTATTTGTTTAGCACTTGTTTATTATTCTGCTGTTTATTAATACTTGTGAAATAATGGAATGATTCCACGCTACTGAGAGATGCTTTAATGTGAAATGCAAGTAAAAACGCTCGTTAGTTTGTCTAATATTAATAACAGAAGATTATCATTTTGGCGCGCAACTTTCGAGTGCAGCAGCTAATTACAGAGAAGGACCGTAATTTACTCGGTCTTTCTCACGATACTCGTATCCAACAAACCACCTGTCATCGGTACCTCACAGGACATTACGTCATCTTGCCACTGCTACCTTCTAAGCTGCTCTAAGAAGAGCTTCTTGTACCTGAATGTGATGGCTGTAACCTCATAAATATTACATATCCCTCTCCTTCAGTGATTTTCAAAAATTGGGTGGTTCTCGCAGACAGTATTCAGTTTTGGAAATAAACTAAATTTTACTCAAATTTTCATAAATTTTTCGGTTATCGTCTCTCAAGCGCCATATCATTCCACGATACTGGTAATTTTTTTTGTTTTTTAAAAGTATAATCTACTTTATATTTTTGCATTCTAATATTATTAATCAGCTTATATAATCATAGACTTAATTATTTTGAGATTAGAAAAACTGATTGTTACCTTAAATAAATTCGTGTTCCACCTTACATCCGATATCATTAATCTTTAGTCACACTTTGCACACTAATTACATCAATCATTAAATAGTTAAGGTTTTCAAAGTAGCATCATTCTGCACCTTTATGCTGTCAACAATCGTTTTGTTAATTTGCAATCTACCATTTCTACTAGGAAATTCTATAGTATTCCACTATCTCCTAGGAAAGTTTCATTTACACTACTTTATATTGCTGTTACGCTATTACCGGCGCATTTCCGTCCATTAAATTCAACAAAATATTTCTCGAGAAGAAGTTACATTGTTATTCACTTTTGGCACATTGCCATTCCCAAAACTGACCAACTGCTGTAGCACTACTATTATCGGCGCATTGCCGTCCTCTCAATAAGGTGAAACATTCTATACACTTTCCAATTTTTCTCACTGTTATGTTGGCACCACGCCATTCTGCACTTAATTATATTTGAAAGCGTCATAAACATGTCCACTTCTCATGGTTACTACTGGTACAAACACAGCACCTATACATTTCACAAATACGTGGAGACGGAAGAACATTACACTCACGCATTTTACCAGAACACACGCAAGCAGCCCACAACAGCAACCCACACTGATGATTCTGTTGTTCGTGATGTACTCTTGCGTTGGGAAACTACAGATTTCCCAAAGTGGTGTTAAGGTCAACAACGGCCAGCCCATTCTCCCATCTCCAACCTCAGCATACAACTCCAGTACAATTCCATGAAACAATAAAAGTTGCCTTAAATTAGATTTCTAATAATTTTAAACCAAATTTAAATATATATCTTTTCATGCACTATTACAATATAAGTACGTAATAAGTAATTTTGATTTTGGGTGTTTATAAACAATGCCACTGTTTACATCGTACTACAACAGTCGTTCATCAACGTTTTTGTTTTGGTCACATCTGTAGCTACATAGCCGGCCGGAGTGGTCGAGCGGTTCTAGGTGCTACAGTCTGAAACCGAGCGACCGCTACGGTCGCAGGTTCGAATCCTGCCTCGGGCATGATGTCCTTAGGTTAGTTAGGTTTAATTAGTTCTAAGTTCTAGGTGGCTGATGACCTCAGAAGTTAAATCGCATAGTGTTCAGAGCCATTTGAACCCTTGTAGCTACATACAGCTGGGGCATTGCCTTTCAAATGGTTCAAATGGCTCTGAGCACTATGGGACTTAACTACTGTGGTTATCAGTCCCCTAGAACTTAGAACTACTTAAACCTAACTAACCTAAGGACATCACACACATCCATTACCGAGGCAGGATTCGAACCTGCGACCGTAGCAGTCGCGCGGTTTCGGACTGCGCGCCTAGAACCGCTAGACCACCGCGGCCGGCCATTGCCCTTCGCACTCTTTAAAAAGAGTTCCGTGTTTGGTCGCACCATCTGTTGCTACCGAAGTGCTTCGCTAATGACTCACGCAGAAAGCCGGCGTCGTCTGCTTTGCTCTTTATATTGAAACGTCCCCTTTGAAAAATTATACAAGACTGTGCTTAAACTGACACACAATATTTTTGGCGCAACGCAATCTGACTTTCAGTAATCCCTACAAAAGAATGGCCCTGACTAACATTAACCTCTACGTTTCACAAATCACTTACCTCACAAAAATCTTCGTTACTCGAACTACTGCAAAACAGCGAGCGCCACTACTGCCAGCTAAATAAAAGATTCAAACTACGGAAAGCACTAACTACTGATTGGCATAGTTAGCAAATGAAAGATTTTAATAGAGTACAAACAATGTATTTACCTTACTAGTGTTCAAAAGTCATAATATATATAGCAGTTCATGACATTCAGTCTTACAAATTTCAAAACTCCGCCATTCCTCTCCCCAAATCCACCACTGCTGGCGGCTCACCTCCAACTGCGCAACGCTACGCGCTGTTAACAGCCAACTGCCCAACACTACAATGACGAATATTACAACAATGCCACCCAGCCACAGACTGCACACAGCACAGCCAGTGATTTTCATACAGTGCGCTACGTGGCGTTACCAATATAAAAACCTAAACAGCCTACTTACAATATCTTACGTACAGAGGCTCACAACTGCGATTCACAGATACATCGAGAGAACCTTCTGGAATATTGCTTCGAACATAATGCATTATCAACTCGTTGCCACATTCCACAGTATGAGGTATCATTCCTTCTACATTTGAGTGTCATTGTTGCTACAAAAAGCACTAGCGGAACTCTACTCATGTGATGATTGTGTATTTTTTACTGACTTTCATATATGAGCATTATGTGACTTTGTAATATGTTGGTGCTAATTATCTTATTCTTAGCTAGACCTTTATTCTACCTCACTATCATATTTAAAACCAGTGTGTGTCATTACTCTCCATATTTCAAAATACGTGGCCTTCTGGCTCTGAGCACTATGGGACTCAACTGCTGAGGTCATTAGTCCCCTAGAACTTAGAACTAGTTAAACCTATTGACATCACAAACATCCATGCCCGAGGCAGGATTCGAACCTGCGACCGTAGCGGTCTTGCGGTACCAGACTGCAGCGCCTTTAACCGCACGGCCACTTCGGCCGGCACGTGGCCTTCTGTTTAAACCTTATTTACTACATTTATCTCTCTTATGAGATTTCCATGTCAGTATTGTGTACTGTATGGGCAATATGTCTACTCTCTTGTACATCATAAAAATGTTGGCGGAAACCACTTCGCCCATAAATACTACTTACCGGCTGACTTACACATCGCATTTTGCCTTTCCTGCTTCACTCTTCATAAGTGATAGGCCGACTTTCGTGTCGTTCTAATACCAATGCTTCACATTTCTCTCTCTATGTACACAGTTGGCCAGCTTTTCTGTCGCCTAATCTGTAACTCCCAATTTACCTCCTTTTGCTCTTCGTAAATAATTGACAGACTTTCCTGTCACCAAATAACCATAACTCTTCATTTACCATAAACCTCTGTGGCAGGAAGGTTCCTAGCCTGTCAGTATATCATAATTCCTTACAGCGAAAACCACTTCGCCGTTTCAATTCGTACTAATGAGTAACGTTATGTCTATGTTGACACATTTTATACATCAAGACAATATTTAGTTATTTCCATTCTTTTTGCCACCAGAATTTCTGCTATCGTACTTTATCATATTCCCTGGTTTAGCATAGTTCTCTTCTTATCAGCTATCAGCTAATTTATTTTGCGTTATTTCATCTGTATTATATACAACGGCGCTCGTCTTGCTTTCCTGTTCCCAGAATTTTTTCAGACGTAAAGGTTTATGTATCGTTGTTGTAAATATTTAGAAATTCTTCTACTACATGCTTCATAATACGTTTTTAGTTGTGTGCATTATTATGGTCTTGGTTTCTTGTTGCAACTATATATTATGTTCTCTTGCTGGTGTATATGTAATCCTATACTATCGTTGGCCCTTTCACATCATTCCAGTAAAAGTCTGTTTTTCACCCGTGCTATGCAGATGCTTATTCTGTTGGGTTACTTTGTTTGTGTCATACCTTGTTTCTTTGCTGTCCCTATCAGTATAAGAAAATTTATTCGTCCTACCCTTGATAGTGAAGATGTTAAAGAAGACAGATAATAGTTCTGAATGAAAGAAGGGGAAGAACTAAGAGCAGGAACGGAAAATGTAGCATGCTGTCAGTTAACTCTGGCACCTAGTAATCGTCCGTTACCTAACAGCACAAAAAACGTTATTGTCGGCTGAGGTTAGTATTCACAATATTTTTTCATGTCACTGATTGACATTTCATGTAATAATTGTTGTGGCGGTATTTCCGTGGTAGTATGAGGCACATAATTCACAACCTCCTCAAATTCATCCTCGTAATCTACCCCCATATGATGCTTTTTAGAACAAAACTGATAGCTTTGTCTCGCATAGACGAAAGCGGTATACATTTGACCATTTTTTGCTAGTGGCCTCTGACAGAAGTTGGCTGTCAAGGCTATGTTTTTTGATCTCACGACGCCACCGAACTACGGCACAGGACCTTCTAGTACCTTATTATTCGTGGTATAATGACTTTTTCACCATCAAGCTATCTGTCGATAAATACTTCACCTGCCACTCTGTTTTGTGTGCTGCAAGGCCAGTCTTGGTTCAAGAATACTTGAACAAATTAGTTATGTGTTTTACATGTATTTCTGACCCCTGTTCCCCACGATTTTGCTTCTCCTTCTAAGCTGCTGGCCACAAATTCGATTTTTTGTTGTTCAGTCATGTTTGCAGTAATGATGCTCTCAAACTGCTGAATGAAGGCTACTAAGTGTATAATTCCCTTACAAGAGATATGATGGAATTTATATGAATTAGCGTAGTTTGCTACTTCACTTACTTGTACAACACCTGCCTTTTTTTCTTTCTTGATCACACCTAATTTCTGCTTTTGTTTAACTTCATTTTCTATTTTGTCTCACATCTCAGGAAGTACTTTTTGCTCTATTTCTCTCTATTTGCCCTGAATCACACTTGTATTGCCTTTACAAGAGGACTCTACATGTAAAATGTTAAAAATAAGTCTTTTATGATCAACTTTTTGATTTATTGACTTACAAATTTCTAATTTTTCACCCCAATTCTTTTGTTTCAGGATCTATTTTCTTACAACATCCCTCAGTTTTAGCTTCAGTATTTTAAGACTTTTGTTCCAAAGCATTGGACTTACCGTTAATTTGAGCTTTTCCTACATTGACTTCTTTTAACCACTTATTTAATTTATTACTTAATTCCTCCTTATTTTCTTTTTCTTGTTGCAAAATTAATTTTAGCATAGACCTTATATCTTGATCATCCTGAGTTGTAAAGCGTCAGCTGATGCTGTACCATGACTTACTTCTTTTACCTCACACATTTTGCTAAAATGTTTACTATGGTAACACAGAGAAGTTATGAAGGAGAGAATATTAGAAAACTATATGCAAGCGCAACACTTGCACTACTTTTCTTCTTTGGCGTACTGCCGCTGCACCACATGCTGAAACTCCGCTGTGGTGGTGTGCTAAAGCTGCCACTTGCAGCGCGTCGTGTAGTGTTAACTGCGCCGGCCGCTGCCTGTTGCCGCCGAGGCTCTCGTCTGTGGCTGCCTCACGCTGCTCTGTACGCTGCGGCGTCTCGTAACATTAAGAATCTTCAAGTGATGATTGATAATGTAATCTCATGGACTGCGCACACAATGTTTTTTTTTTCTCGTTACACTTCCGTACTTCCCATTCCTGCTTTCTACCGATATTATTTTCATTGTAACGGAAAGGCGTAGTTCAAAATCAGTTCGAACACAGTTCAAAGCCTACTTTTCACAGTTCTCATGCAGTTCCCTGCCAACAGTACAACTGTAGCACAGTCCTTACATACTTCGCTGGTTGGTAACAGTTCACAATTCTCGTTAATAAAGTCTAACCACGTAATTCCACATCATTTGGATTTCAAACATTTATCCCCACCGTGGATGCCATGTACGGCAACTTGAAAAAGAGAAGAATAGAGAGAGCGAGATATATAAAGGGTGTAAATTTTAAGTTGACAAACCAAAATAACTCGAAAAATAAGCTTCACACGAAAAAATGTGTAGACTCCAAAGTCGATTATTTTCGAGGGAGACATCTGCTGGTGCTGAAATTAGCCCGCCACCCCAGCCCCCAGGGAGTGGGGTGGGAAGCAACTCTAAAATTTCAAATGGGAATCCCTATTTTTTATTGCAGAATTAGATTCTACATAAAGAACTACGTACATTTTGTCTTAAACATTTGTTTTGATTCTTGGCAGTTGGCGCTGTAATTCAGAAACTTCCATGCTCTCATTTTTGAGTGGAAAATGGTTACGGATAAATAAAAAATACTTATTTACTTCGTAAATTTTGATTCGCTAAAACTAAAACTCTCCCTCTCTCCCCATACGGTGGGGTTTGAGAGAGGGAGAGTTTATGAAGTAAATATTTTTTATTTATCCGTAACTATTTTCCACGCAAAAATCAGAACAAGGATTTTCTTGAATTACAGCGCCAAATACCAAGAATCAAAACAAATTTTTTTAAGACAAAATGTTCGTAGTTATTAATGTAGAATCTGATTTTGCAATAAAAAATGGGGATTCCCATTTGAAATTTTAAAGTTGCCTTCCGCCCCACCCCCAAGGGGCCGGGGTGGCGGGCTAATTTTAGCACCAGCTTATTTTTCGAGGTATTCTGGTTTGTCAACTTAAAATTTACACTTTGTATATATGTGCGTATGATAAACCCCTTACCGTGAAAACTTCTCCCCTTCATATCTCCAGTGTGTTGCCACAGATGACGTGTCACTGATCTCATTTTACTTAGGTTGGAGTACACGCGAGGTGCCTATACGCTTCCACCGCCCCGACTGGAATGCATACGTTCTAATAAATGCTTACCGACGCGCAGCCCTCTTTATTTGTTGCCTCTGCGCAGAAAACAAATCGTAGGTCGTGAATCCGTTCTCTTAGAGAGGAACTGATATTCTGTGAATCACTAAATTTTCAGTTATTTTTGCTTATACGGGATGGCACTCGCTTTTTATTAGCAGAACACCAGAAACTGCCCAATTACATTTCACTTTAGAGTCACAAATAATTTCCTTCTTCGACAAAATAACGAACTGCGTATTTCCGTAAATACCATCACACTGTTCTCAACTACACGTGCAACTAACCAGAGTCTGCTAATAAAGTCTTAACTTACATCGACTGCGGCCGACAACGTGTCTGTCCGCCTGACACCGACCGCGGAAGGCAACATGTCTGTCCTCCGACATTGCCGAGCCAGCTCTCTTATCTACAAACTACACATCGCTAATCAAGTCTGAACTGGCACCGACCGCGGCAGACAATATGTCTGTCCACCGACACTGCTGAACCAGCTATCACATTTATAAACCAGACATTGCAAATTAAGTCTCTACTGATGCCGCGGCAGCAACGTGTCTGTCCTCCGAGCCTGCCGAACCAGCTCTCATCTTACAGCCGAACCACTTCGCCCGTCATCCATATAAAGCCCGATCCGACGACCACAGAAGTGCTTTGTCTGTTTATTTGTTTATCAGTTGTTTATTATTCTGCTGCTTATTAATACTTTTGAAATAATGAAAGATAGGATGCTATTGAGAGATGCTGTAGTTTGAAATGCAAGTAAACACGCTGTTTAATTTGTGTAATATTAATAACAGATGAAACTTCCCCTTTGAACAATTTATGCAAGACTGTGCTTAAACTGACACACAATATTTTGTTAGCGCAACGCAATCTGACTTTCAAAATTCCCTACAAAAGAATGGCCCTGACTAACATTAAACTATACCTTTCACAAATCACTTACCTCACAAAAATCTTCGCTGCTCAAGCTACTGCAATACAGCGAGCGCCACTACTGCCAGCTAAATAAAAGATTCAAACTATGGAAGGCACTAACTACTGATACGGATAGTTAGCAAATGAAAGATATTAGTAGAGAACAAATAATGTATTTACCTTGATATCATCATATATAAATATAGCAGTTCATGCCAAATTACAAAACTCCGCCATCTCTCTCCCCACATCCACCACTGCTGGCGGCTCACCTCCAACTGCGCAACGCTACGCGCTGTTCACAGCCAGCTGCCTAACACTACAATGGCGAGTATTACAACAATGCAAAGCAGACACAGACTGCCCACAGCACAGCCAGTGATTGTCATACAGAGGTGGCGTTACCAATAAAAAACCTAAACAGCCTACTTACATAGAGAAAACATAAACAGCCTACTTACATAGCCCCCATGCTCCCCACAAAAATTTTTACAAATGGTGTTGGGCACTGGCCAATACAGATTTGACAAAAATTTTTCACAATTACAGTAACAAAGATATAAAATGCACACACTTATTAATATTATGTTGGTCAAAAGATCAAAATTTCTCACAGTCCATAAAGACAGTCCACATTGTTCATCACAGTAAAAATGCAGAGTTTTTCTCAAAGTCCAAGCAGTAAAAGAAAATGCACATAGAAGTAGTGGATTTCCATGCAGTCTTGAAGAAGTAGTGTTGTCCTTCCAACGGAAAGACAGTGCTGACTCTCGACATGCAGACAAGTATTGGTCCACAACAGAGCAAACCCACAGCAGAGTCAGTCGAAGTTTTGATGAATATTGGTAGGTAGGTCATCACAGAGCAGACCCACTGTAGTCCTGGTAGAGATTACGGTATTGGTGGGCCATCAAAGATGTAGACCCACTGTAGTCCTTGTAGAGACGGCCAGCAGCCATCTGTTGCAAATGTGCAGGTGCACAATCACCATCGAAGAGTCTTGCAGAGAATATAGCAAGTCCATAAACCACCACTTGTGCACTCACAACGTTTTTGGAATTGTCCTTAGAACCAGCAATGCTGTTATCCAGTCCCTTGCTGAATTATTAACACACGTGCAAACACTATCAGTCCCTACTTCTCACATATTGTCCATGTACTATGACCAACAGAAACGTGTGCAGTGAAATGTTACTTAATTTGAAGAACTGGTAACAATTACAATTTTATAACATGAGAATACAATAACAAAGGTACACAATACATCATTAAAAACATAACAATATAGATAACATTTGTAGTAATAGGGGCTTTACAAAAGAATAGAAATAGACATATACGTCAGTGTTACAAAAATAGTGACATAAGTACATACATAAAATAATGAGAATAGTTTTCGAAACATTAATTTCACACATGAACATTGAAACAGAACAGAATTGTAAACAACTTTACAAAGAAAATAACATATTATTAATGCAACTTATATTTGAAGATAACAGTATTCCTCCTCATAGTGAATATAGCTTAGTATTAGAAGAGAAAAAAAATTCTATGAAACAGTACACAGAGACAGGAAGAAAACAAATACTCAAGGGTACACAAACACATAGTGGGATAACACCAATAGGAAAGGACAGGGTTCGTTTTCAGTGTAACATTTGGTACTGCAGTCCAACCCAAAACTTCATATATCTTTCCTCTTATTTCATCCTCTGTTTCCACCAAAAAAATTCTATCTAAGCATGCTTTCTGTATTTATATGTTCACACATTTCTTACCTCAACATTTATTTCCAAGAAAATCCTACCTAAACCTGTTTTCTCAATGCATTTCTTCCAATTCATCGCAACTCATTCTCTTAGAGGCTACCCCCTCTTAAGCTAACTTAAATCTACTGAGCTCAGATGCTAAACTAAGGGACGAGGCAATGCAGCATCACATAACAAATCAACACAAACAGCAATGCAAAAAAATGCAAATTGGCAAAGCTAGCAGCATAAATGAGCAAAAGTCAAATTCAATAACACTATGCCTGGCAAACAGCAGCAACTTATACTGAAACATGACATAGCGCAAGCAGAAAAAATATTACAGTAAACAACAATGCAGATAAGGGAAATGTATATTCACATCTTAATGTCTATGTAATTAAAGTGGTGCACCACAAGAAGTTATTCTACCAAAAAGTTACCTATTACTTGAAAAGAAAATTATGAATGCAGTTACTAGTTCCTTCTTATTGTTCTCTCCATTCCAAGTGCTCCTTTTTTAAAGAATGTGGATCATAAAATAATTATTTAATAGATCTGTTGACAGAAAGTGTTCACATTAGCAAATGCATTTCATTTTATAAAAGCAATGCTGCAACACAGCTGGAAACCAGATGTCAAATGAAATAAGCAACTATGAAAAGCAAAGCATAAAAATATCATTCAGTAGTCATGTGACATTTCATAAGTTAGTAGAAATTCTCTCAACTCTCATAGAAAGACGCTTGTCATAATCAGGTGTGCAGATGTACGAATATTTCCCATCAATTCATAAGCATTTCAGTAATTAGCACAAAGTGCGAGTAATCATATGTTTTCAAGTAACGAGGGTGTCGCATTAGCGATGAAAGGCACACCCTAATGGCTTGTTCTCCAGGTGTTTGACACGTCCCACGTCCCCTTTTTTTTTCTACCTGTGCCGCTGAAAAGGGCTCGCAATAATGGCTTTTTCTCCAGGCGTCTGACAGCTGGGTGCCCGCGACGCATTACGTGCAGGTGGTCACTTAACTTTCGTACGGAAATATTTACGACAGGAGATTCTGCTACCGTTGCAGTCTCATTTAAAAATATTTCACAGGTCAAGAATTAGCGTTGCAAATCTGTAGAAACAAAATCCTATAAATATAAGTGTCCAAAAAAAATATTCGTCAGCATTGTGATACAGTCACACATTTCATAACTCTTAAAGTACGTTTCTTGGTTTCCAACATCCTTTTCATAAATCAGAGTCCCTAAACACTACTCATTATTCCTTACCTCATTATACATATACATATTCGTCGACACTTCTTCAATATTTCATCGTGAGAAATACGTAGCATAATAAACATTCCTCAACAACATAATACACATCGTCGTCGTAATAATAACATCATAACACCTCAGTCAAATCTCAAAATCGTCGTAACTTCCTCCAATAATTTCTGAGCCTAAAAAAATTCTCTGCTCATTTCAATAGTGTCATCTACCTCAAACGTACTTTAAAATCATGCTCCCTTACGAAATACGTCATTCAAAGCTCTCATAGTATCACAATGATTCCGAAAAATATGAGCGTTTCTCAAAGTACAGACAAAATACAGTTTCATAAGTGTGAAGTTACCCAACTGTGTATTGCGTAAACATGTGTCACTGATGTAGTAAAAAGAATGTTTGTTTCTCTGTCAAATAATCAGATAGCTGTGTAATTCTGTGTTAGAGAAATATGGTACCGTTGTGTAAAGTTGTATAAGCAAATACCATATTAGCTAGGGTTCCTTGTGGTTGCCACACACATGGTACACAAAGTAAGCGTGTACCCCCCTGAGGATTAATGTAATTATACCCTCAGGTGTTACAGATTACAGCAATGGAATGAAATGTATCACGCAAAACTTTCTTTGTAATTCAAAAAATATTTAAAAATAAGTGTTTTAAGTATAAGATTAATCACTCAAATGCGTGTACTGTAGCGCGAAACTGTGCGTCTTGTAACATAATCTCTGTGGAAGTGTCGTAGTTATCGTCCTCCGAAAGCTAAGTTCTGCAGAAGTCAATGTACTTACCTCATGATAAACAAAAGTGAAATGCTTTGCGTATAGATATCATAGTTATTATGGTTATTGGCGTGATGAAGAAAGTACTGTACAGTAACGTATTGTTGTGCCACAAAAAAGGCTGTCTCATTGTTGCTATACCACAAAAGTTACTACTAAAACCTGTTTTACTTTCCAGAAGAATTCAGAAAAACTGTGCAGATATAAAACAGATACACCGCAAAAGCAACATTGTAAATTGTCACTCATTAGTAGCGTCGTGATAAAACCGTGTAGTTGTCACTTAAACTAACCACTGTGCCGTCTGGTATCTCACAGAAAGTACATTAAACCCAGAATGTATTTTCAAGTAAACCAAAATGTTGCATTAAAATCTCATTAGCAGTACTGGTATAGGTTCTTAGTATGTAAGCCTGATAGTCGTTACGTAATCGTGCAACTAACAAGCAAGAATGTACAAATACAATAACACTGTGACGTCTGTTCACTATAACAATGCAATCGTAATTCCTGTTTAAAAATGTTCCCTAGGTTCTAGACTGGATATTTAACTTCAAACATTGTTGCATGTTAACAGTTTCTTAAGTCTGACAAAGCATACTAGTAATGTGAAGTGAAAAGTTTTATGGCAAAGACAAAGTTAAAAAGCAGATTATCTTTCAATAAACGGTTTTACATGTGAAATGTGGTGTAAACCTTTACTCTTCCTAGTACGCAGAGTTTCAACTTCAACGCAATTATCATGTGGTATACGTCGGATTCTGTAAGGTCCATTGTAAACTAGAAAGAATTTGTGACTCAAGTGTTTCTTCTTATGTGACAATGAATGAGCTTTAATGAGAACTTTCTGACCAATGTACAATTTCTTTGTATTTGCTTTACCGTGTAGTTTTCTCCTTTTGTCTGCTGCAGATTTTATATTTTTAAGAGCCAAATCAATTATGTCTTTGTGTCGAAGTTTACGTGTATTTGGGAAAGGTACAAGCTCTCTGATTCTGTTCGGTGGTTCTTCATTCTTTAGTACAAGAGTAGGTGGTAAAGCAGTGGAATCATGAGGCATTTCATTCAGCACATTTTGAAATAAGTGTAAATGTCTGTCCCAATGCTGATGCTTTCTGTGACAATAAAGTCTGCAAAGCTTATTGATTTCTTTCATAATCCGTTCAGACGGGTTACAATGTGGTGAGTACAATGAAATAAAAACAGGTTTGATTTCATGGTTGCGAAGCATGCGTGACCAAACAGCAGATCTGAATTGCGGTCCGTTATCTGAAATGACTTTACTAACGTGTCCAACTTCACGTAAGAAATTTTTAACAAAGGCGTTGGATACAGACCGTCCAGTGGCTTTACGTAACGGTGTGAAAGAAACAAATTTTGAAGTAAGTTCAACAGCGACTAGAACGTACGAAAATCCATTAGATGTTCTGACAAGCGGTCCCAAGAGATCAACAGCAGCAAATTCTTTTAATTTAGAAGGAATGATAGGAAACAACGGAGCACGATGTGAGACAGTAGATGGTTTCGCCTTTTGACAAAGTTTACAAATAGACAAGACTCTTCGAATTCGCTTTTCCATATTGTTAAAATAACAAGTCGTTCGAAGAATATGATAACATTTTCGTGGACCAAAATGTGCGTAGCTGAAATGAATGTACCAAATGAGCTTATTAACAAATTCGTCAGGAATGCAAAGTACCCATAGCTTGTCATCAACAGTGCAGCGTTTGAATAGTATGTTGTTTCTAACCAGATAATAATGCCGAATCTGTGTGTGTGTCCTTTCATGCCATTTGCTCTTGATGTCTTTCCAAATCGGATCTTTATCTTGTTCATGAGCAATGTCCTTTAAAGATGTGGTGATGAAGTTTTCAAAGGCGACTTTCTGAATGTAAAGAATACTGAAATTTTTCTCGAGGTTGCCTTCTGTGGTACTTTTCTCAAGCCCAGCCGGTGCGCGTGACAGTGCGTCCGCAACAATGTTCTCCTTGCCGGGAATGTAGACTATTGTGAAGCGGAATTCTTGCAGAAACAATGCCCAACGTTTTAACCTGTCATGATTTAATTTTGAAGACATAAGAAATTGTAATGCACGATGATCACTGTATACTTTTACGTGCTTACCAGAAAGAAAGAAACGGAATTTGTTAAATGCCCAAACGATAGCTAAAGCTTCTAATTCAGTAACGGAATAATTTTTTTCAGATTTGGTTAGCACTCGGCTAGCAAAAGCAATGGTTTTCTGAATGGTAGTGTCATTTTCTATGGCTTCTTGAAATAAATGGGCACCAAGACCGACTTTAGAAGAATCCGTGCTAAGGCAGAAATCTTGTGACAGATCTGGATGAGCTAAGATTGGCGCGTGAAGTAACGCTTCTTTCAAAGAATTGAATTCCAATTGTGCTTGTTCGTCCCAGTTCCAAATAGTATTTTTTCCAGTGAGAGAACAAAGTTTTGGTGTAACAAGAATTTGCATATTCAGAAAACGACGGTAAAAATTTACGAGACCTAGAAAACTGCGGACTTGTCTTTTTGTGGATGGAACTGGAATGGCTCTGATTGCTTCTAACTTTTCAGGATCCGGCTGAATCCCTTCAGAAGAAATAATATGTCCCAAAAACTTCACCTTTGTCCTACCAAATTCAGACTTTTCCAAGTTAACTGTAATTCCAGATTCTGCAAAAATACGTAACAAACTGTTGAGGATGCGATTATGTTGTTCCCATGAAGCTTCTGCTATCAGAATATCGTCCACATACAAGGTGATGTGACGTTTTAAGAACTCAGGTAATATGGAATTTAACCCACGAATGAATGCTGCCGAAGAAATGTTCAAACCAAAAGGAAGTTTCCGAAACTGATAACAAACGCCGAAACAAAGGAAAGCTGTGTATTTTCTACATTCTGGATGAAGTTCGATCTGATAAAAGCTGGATCTGAGATCAATGGAAGACAACACTTTTACACCATTAAAATTTTGAAGAAGTTCTTCTAACGTTTGCGGCCTGTCTGTTTCAGGAATAATGATCGTATTGATTTGTCTCGAATCTAAGACAAGCCTGATCGATCCATTTTTCTTCTCAACAACATGTAATGGATTGTTGTATGAGCTTACTGCAGGCTCAATAATGCCCTCATCGAGCATAGATTGTATTTCTGTTCTAACACGGTCCCTATAATGTGCTGGAATTACATATGGTCTAACACAAAATTTAGTATGCTCACGAACACGAAATTGGTATTGAAATCCCTTGATTGTTCCTGTTTTATGAGTAAAAACTGTGGAATGTGCTTGTAAAATCTCAAAAAGGTCCTGCCTATCAGTGTCATTACAATTCTCAATTGTTTGAATTTTATTCTGAATTAACTTATTAGTGTCAAATGCGCCGTCGATATCATCCCTGTCAGTACTTGCAGAGTGATTGTTAGTGTCTAGTTCCGTAGAAAATTCCGAACTGTTGTCTAACAGAACGTAAAGCCGATTAATTTCCTCATCATGGTTTGAGAGCCAATCTTCAAATTTCAAAGCTATTGACTTACCTTCTTTTTCTAAAGTTATTTCAGCATCGTGAAAGTTTAAGATTGCTTTGTATTCATTCAAAAAGTCTACTCCCAGTATAATTTCCGTCGACAATAATGGAACAATAAGGAAGTTCGTAGAGAAGCTGTGGCTTTGACAAAAGAATTCTAGGTTGGTTTGTTGGCGTACATCTACACTTTTTCCAAAGATTGCACCTTGTAATTTAATCTTACGTAACGGAAGTGTGGGGCAATCGTTCGATTTGTTGCATTTGCTAAAGGCTGTTTCACTGATTACTGAAATGGGACTGCCAGAGTCAAGTACTGCCGTAAATTTTACGTCATTTACTGTAATGCAAATCACAGGATATGCAACGTTGTTATGTTTTACGTTGTGTTCTTGGAGTAAGATGTCCCTAATATCTTCCATTTTTACGTAATTACTAGCTACGGCAGCTGCGTCGTTAGTGTCATAAGAACGTTTTGTGGCTGCCAGCGGTGTGAGTCATTGCCTATTGTCTCTTTGTTGGCGCGCGTCGTTATTGGGGTTTGGAGACCTAACTTCTACAAATTCACCGTGACGAGAGGGCCCTGCTCTGTTTGAATCCCGCCAGTTCTGATGCAATTCAGGTCTGTCATTACGATCATATCGTCTGTCGTCATGTCGGTAGATTCCATAGTTTCTTTCTTGTCGGTCACATGGTGGAGAATTTCTCCCTGAATCGTAACTGCGCGCTGGTCCGTTGCGTCTAAAGTTATTCTGTCTCCCTTGATAGTATTTATTTTGGTTCCCATATTGTCTGTTTCTCTTATTGTCTCTGTGATAGTCATTACCACGGAGAGGTGATCTTTCCCTGTAGTTATTACTACTCTGCCAACGGTTGTCATACGGGTGGTGTCTGTTTTGGTCACGATTTGTGTTGTGAGAATAGCCTTGTCGTGTCAAGTTATTACTTCTTTCATCGCGGAATTGCGACGGATGTGACCTGTAATTGTTGTGTTCCTGGTTTCGCGTTCCGCGATTGTCAGTGTCAATTTCTAATTCTTGTAACAGTCCCTGAAATGCTTCAATGTCGTCTTTGCAACGTCCTGCCAAAATAATGTGTCGTAAATGTTCAGGCAGTTTGATTAAGCAAATGCGGATGAGTTCTGAGGGGCTGTATGGGTTTGAAAGATACTGATTCTTATGCAACATGTCTTCAAAATATTTCATAAGACTGGAAAATTCAGATTGTTCGAAACGTTTCATCATTATGATGCTATGTTTTACACGGTCTTGTGTGGCTTGAGACCAATATGCTGAGAGGAAGGCATGGTAAAACTCTCCTTCACTGTGGCAATCGTGAATTACCGATCGCATTCTTACAGCTGGTTCATTCTCTAAGTAGCCACACATAAATTCTAATCTGTGTTCTAACGACCAGTTGGGAGGAAAACAATGAGAGAATTGATGGAGCCATGCTTGTGGATGAATGTCGTTGCCAGAATTCTTAAATGTTTTGAATTTACGGGTAGTAATGAACAGCTTATAGTCAAAATCATCATGTCGGCGAGTCGCATATCGGTCATTGTTAGGTCGTGTCGGCCGTTCCATCTCAAAATTCGGTGCACATTCCCAATTTCTTTCATTACTTCCGAAATGCCCTGTGTTATTATTTTGTGGCTGTTCCGTATTTCTGTGTCCCTCTTCCCGTATTGGGGCGCGAGTATCCTCTGAAATATGTAATTCTTGTATTACCTGTGTCAGCTGATCTTGTACTTCCCGGATTTCTCTTTGGTGTTGTGTATTAATTTGGTTCTGATTTTGTTTGAATTTTCTTATTTGTTCATACTCTTCTGTGTCAGTGAAGGCTACGGGTCTTGTGTCATTCAGATCATCATCTACCTTTGTAGATAAGTTAGTGACCTGATCCGAAAGTTCGGCTACTTTCTCCGATAGTGTACTTATTTCTTCAGTGTGTTTTTCTGAACCAAGTTTCAGAGTATCTACTGTGTCCTTAAAGTTTTCCTGAGTTTTTGCAAATTGCGTAACCGAATCGGTAGATGCAACTGAGTCAAATTTAGCTTGCAAGGTCTCATGATTTTCATGAACAATAATTTGCAGTTCTTTTATGGCTGCTTCGTGATTCTGTAATGCATTTTCATGCCGCGAAAAAATAGGTTGAAAATGCTCACAAATTTGTGTTTTTACGTCATTACAGACTTTTTGACATTTCGATTCAATGTTATGTAACTCAGTAGTTAAATCTTCACGTGTTTGTTCAAGTGTTTGTTCCAATGAGTCTAACTTTTTAAGATTTTGTTCCACTGTGTCTAACTTTTTGAGATTTTGTTCCACTGTGTCTAACTGTTGCTGTGTTTGTCTCTGATTTTGTTCCAATGTGTCTAACTTTTGCAGCTTTTGCTGTGTTTGTCTCTGATTTTGTTCCATTTGTTGCATTAGTTGTAATAACAATGCATTAGTGTCTGGAATCTGTTCCTCTACTCTTTTCGGCAGTGCATTTGCACCGGCAACATTCACATTTTGACAAGCTGAAAATGTGTCTTGACTTATTTGAGAAAACGGTGAGGACGCAAAACCTGAATCTACAGTATTTGCAATATTGTGTTCTGTCATTCCCGATTCCTGAGGCGAGCTGTTGCCGACCAATTGATCGATAACGCTTCCCTGTTCACTACCTGTTTCACTGTCTACACCATTGTTTGCCGCCCGCTCCATTTCCCTATGCGCAATTACCAAATTACTACTTTGAACATCAGTTAATTCATTACTCGGTGGCGCTAACACACTGCTTTCATTTTCACTGTCATTTCTCAGTTTACTTTGGAGCCTAGTATTACGTTTTTCACACGCCATTATTGTCACAGTATTTCACACGACAACACAGAAAAACACAATTTGAAGATCAAAAATAAGAGAACACATTAACATAGCACTGAAAATAATATCTAGTTAACTGCAAGCGCAGCTGCGAAATACTTGGTGCAAATCTACATGCATGCCACAACTGTTTTACTGTACAACAATGAAAGACTGCAACTACAAAGGAGATTTTCTCTACAATTACGCGCTAGCAATAAACAAAATCTACACTAATTACACAAACTACAACAAAAAATCAGAAGATTCCAGTGAGGTATCCTCAGCTAAGGGTCGACATATGAAACTTCCCCTTTGAACAATTTATGCAGGACTGTGCTTAAACTGACACACAATATTTTGTTAGCGCAACGCAATCTGACTTTCAAAATTCCCTACAAAAGAATGGCCCTGACTAACATTAAACTATACCTTTCACAAATCACTTACCTCACAAAAATCTTCGCTGCTCAAGCTACTGCAATACAGCGAGCGCCACTACTGCCAGCTAAATAAAAGATTCAAACTATGGAAGGCACTAACTACTGATACGGATAGTTAGCAAATGAAAGATATTAGTAGAGAACAAATAATGTATTTACCTTGATATCATCATATATAAATATAGCAGTTCATGCCAAATTACAAAACTCCGCCATCTCTCTCCCCACATCCACCACTGCTGGCGGCTCACCTCCAACTGCGCAACGCTACGCGCTGTTCACAGCCAGCTGCCTAACACTACAATGGCGAGTATTACAACAATGCAAAGCAGACACAGACTGCCCACAGCACAGCCAGTGATTGTCATACAGAGGTGGCGTTACCAATAAAAAACCTAAACAGCCTACTTACATAGAGAAAACATAAACAGCCTACTTACACAGAAGTTTATCATTTTGGCGCGCAGCTTCCGAATGCAGCAGCCAATCGCGGAGAAGAACCACAATTTAGGCGGTCCTCCTCACGATACCCGTACCGAACAAACCACCTGTCATCGGTACCTCACACCACATTACGTCATCGTGCCGCTACAGCCTTCTCAACTGCACTAAGAAGAGCTCCTTGTACCTGAATATGATGGCTGTAAAGCCAAAAATATTACAAGTCACGTAGGTCAGACTGGTCACATTGTCCTGGACATTCATCATCTGTGATTTGTGGCTGTACCCAATAGCAACCCGCACCATAATGCCTTGAGTTTGTGCGAATTCAGTCACTGTGATGCCGTTCTCCCTGTCTGCTGCGAACCAAAATGCGGCAACCATTATCAAACAAACGGAACATGGATTCGTCCGAAAACACTGTCTGATGTTATTCCTGTACCTAGTGACGTCGTTCCATACACCATTGCGGTCTAGCATGTTTCTGCACATTCGTCAAAAGTAGGCGGAGAAGTGGACGACGCGCACGTAACCCAGGCCGTAATAAACGGCGACGGACTGTCGCCCCTGATAGTGTACGATGTGCGTCAGAGCAGACAGGAACGCAGATCTGTTCTGCAATGCCATTTGGATGAGGTGTCCATCTCCTTGGGGTTGGTCTAAGTGGTGCGACCTGACCCATCTCGTCGTGTTCTACGGCCTTCCTGAACAATTCTAGATACACCTGCTGCACTATCGAAACAGTTCATCCCACACGAGTTGCTACCCCTCCTGAACAAGCTGGCTTCAGATAAGGACGCAGCTGCACCGATCAATTACTTGCCCTAACTACCCATATTGAAGCAGGTTTTCAAGGCCATCTGAAATCGACAGCTGTCTTTATCGACCTGACAGCCAGTTATGACACTGTCTGGCGCTAGGGACTGATCTACAAACTACTGCAAGTTGTACCAAGTCGAGAAATTGTGGATCTAATATCCAGCATACTAGGTGAAAGGCAATTTGAAGTGTTTCTAGGCAGCTCTAAAAGCCACAAACGGAAATTAAATAATGGACTACCACAGGGATCTGTTTCAGCCCCATCACTATTCAATCTATACATTAATGATTTACCAACCACAACATAAACTAAATTCATCTATGCTGATAACTTCGCACTGGTTGCACGGAGCAGTAGTTTCGAAGATGGTGAACGAATTCTTATGGAGGATATGGAGAAGATGTCAACTTTCTTTAAGACATGGAGATTGATCCCAAGCAAATAAAAAAGTGGTTTCGACCTAGCGAATCGTGCTTCCAACTACAAACCAAGAGTTCTGCTCGATGGACAAACGTTGAGGTACAATCCTTTCCCAAAATATCTCGGAATCACTCTAGATAGAATCCTGAGCTACAAAGAGCACATCACCAAGCTTTCTCATAAAGTTGCTGCAAGGAAGAACATACTACATAAACTCAGTGGTACCACCTGGGGAACCTCTGCTGACTGTCTGCGTTTAACTGACATCAGTCTTGTGTACTCTGCTGCCGAGTACTGTGCACCTGTCTGGTTGGAAAGTGTACATGTGAAGAAGGTAGACACAAAACTGATCGACACAATGCCGTGCATTACTGGTTCCATCAAATGAACCCCATACCACTGGTTACCTGTACTGAGTCACATCCCTCCCCCTCACCTAAAGCGGAAACAAGCTCTACTGAGGCAGGCCAAGAAAATCTCTGCATCACCCTCTCTGCCACTGCACCAGGAACTCCGTCATCCGCCTCAGCAACGATTGCGATCAAGAAGACCAGCAAGTGTTACTGCAGGACAACTCATCGCAGATGGTTTTGATCTAAAAGAAAGCTGGAAGCATGAATGGTCAACAAAAAAATTGGGAACAAGAGCCCATCACCTTGATCCCACAAAAAATCCAAAAGGTTTTTACCTACTGAAGAACCTCTGGTGCCACCTCACCAGGTTAAGGACTGGACATGGATGTTGTAACTGTTCAGGTGCAAATGGGGCTGGATTAGTGCTCCAATGTGTGAATGTAATCAAGAAGAGCAGACAATTGAACATCTAGTCCAACGCTGTCCATTCATACCCTGGAATTCCCGACGACTTGTTCACTCTCACACCCAGCTTAATTAATTGGTTGAAAAACACGCACTTTAAGGTTTGATCCTGTCTTATATCATATGTATATCGCATAAAATAACTTGTCTTATATCAACTGTATACTGTATAAAATCACCATACTATTAAATAAATAATCCAACACGAACAGCAATTTCTCAGATGGATGCATCACTTTCTCGTATGCCAATATTGCGCCCTCTTTCAGACTGACTAATTTGACGGTACGGTTCGCGCATATGTCTGCGAGGCACCCAGCACATCTGCTCAAGTCACACTGATACATCGGTTTGTAGCGACAGTGAGAGCCGCAGGCACATTTTACTGGTAGGTGGTGTTGCGCCGCTGTATCAATGTTGATCTTGAGCCCGATGGCCAACGTGTTTCAAATGCAAATCATTTCTTCAGAACATGCTAATGTACATGCCCCGTTAATACGAACGTCCTATGTCCAGTCGTTCAACGTATCCTGTTTTTCTGAACTTGAGTGTAAATGGAAACATTACCATCTTGGCCTTGTGTTTTAATGTTAACTGGGCACATCAGCAGCGTATCAGATCCATTCATCAGTACCCGCGTGAAAACTGTGGCCGTAATTCTGCTAGTACGAGGTTATGACCTTCTGAAATTACAGTTTTTAAACTTTGCGTGCTCTAATTATTTGCCACTCGCTCTGCCCCACTGCAGCCCCCCCCCCCCTCCCCCTATATCCGGCCGGCCCAACGTACTGTACAGTGTTGTGACACCGAGCGCCCTCCTGTTCGCGGACTGTTGAAGAAGAGGCAAGATTGGAGAGGAGGGAAGCACCTCTTGTTCAAGAACACGTTATTTCGTTTTGAGACGAAAAATGAGTAATTAATATTTAAACCTCATGCACATATATGGTCAGTATTGTGCTTCAGAATCACAGTACATAAACTTAAGCAAGAAAAGGAATATCATGAAACTAGCTGAAAAACCCAGCGTTGCCTAAGAATTTATTTATAGCTGTGCACGAATCTCCGTGCACGTGGGATTTATTTTTGACTTATAAAGCTTTATTGTTTACAACGTTTTAAGCAGTACGATCGGGGACATGAACGAAGAGCTTGTTTGTTTCACTAACTCAGGAGACAGTCTTACAGAGCTAACCATAGAAAAAGCACCTGACAGTGAAGTCCACGCCCGCAACACACAGCATTTGGCCTATTGCTTTGTTTGCGGTCACGGTGTACTGTAAGCTCACTGGGAACTGTACACGTTTGAAGCAAAATGGTAAACTGTTAAGAAGAAGGCTGCTTTGGGGTATGAAAACTCACTCGCCTGTGCCACTACCCATCAGAATTTCGCTTCTATGACGTTGCATTGGAGGGAAGTAATTTTAAGCGTCTGTGACTCAAGAGTTCTGAGGAGCAAGAAAAGACATGACGCTCTCGAATAGAGTGACGTCACGCCTCCCTTTTGGAAGGAGTTTCCGAAGAACGAGTTAAAGCCTGATGTTCTAGAGCTGCAGGAAGCTTGACCTCACTGTCTTCAACAGAGTGTTGAGAGTGCATAGCCTATTAGGCATTCTGACGTATTCAGAAGGATTCAACCATTTTCTAGTCATTTTTGTTCGTAAACAAAACGAAATCAGAATGTACTGACTACGCACCCAAATCACAAAGAAAGTTCATAAATTCAGGTTTCCTGGAAAAGAATATAATTTAAACCTATCGACGAAGCAAAGCAATGTCGCTTTGTCTTTAACACACTACATGAAATCACAAAATTAGTGTATTCTAGCAAAACAAATTCGATTTTAGTTTGTATTCTTAAAGATAATATTGCGACGCTTAATTCAGTCACTGACATAAACTTGCACCAGTAGTAGGGCAACGTATGTGTGGCTCAACTGTGCACTCTCGCAAAATTTATTCAAAATGGCGAATTCAAGATGGCGGCCATACAAGCGGCAGCATCGCAGTGACGTCAAGGCGGGAATATAGGTCAGCTGGGCTACCTACACTAAACTAACACCCCTCCACTCCCCCTCCTCCTCCCCGCCCCCTCCCCTCCCCCATCTGTTAACTGGCAGGAAAAGGACTCAGTCTCTGCTTGGCTATTGGATAGGATCGATGTAAGTCTTTATTTTCTATACACTGCTCCTCTCACCTTCTCTCCCCCATCGTGAAATTGGCTGTAAAAGAACTCAATCTGTGTTGGGCTGCCAGACAGGACGGACATAAGTACAGTATACATTGTTTATTTAAACAAAATAAACGATGTATACTGCCGCACTCGAACATGGACTCTAAAAAGATCGCTGCACACTTGTAAAACCTCCCTGATACACTTCACATGCTTTTGTGGGAAACAGTTCCTGAAGCAGATATCAGTTGCAATATCTGATTTTACATGCCAAAACGACTATATTTGGAAGTCGAAATAAATATCTCTGTACCTCTGAACAGAACGCTCACCACTTTTCGAGTTTTAGCTACTTGTGTGAAGGCAGTGCCAGAGAGAGAGAGAAACATTTCTGAGTCCTACAGCTGCTGTGGTGTTCATCACTTCTCTGAAACTGTGAGTGGGCTTAGTTTTATATTTGCTGCTCCTGGAGTCAGGGACGTTTTTTTCCTCACTTCTCGAAGCCCACACTGGTGTCTAAGTACTTATGGGAAAATCAGAACAATTACACAAACAGAATTCGAAGCAGTGTCCTACAGACAAAAAAATAATAGGAATTTTCAGTGAATTTTCGGTGTCCTACAGCTGGTCTGGAGATGCTCAAAAGCCACAATGACGGATGAGGGACAGCAGCCCGCCAAAGGTGGATGATCTACTTGAACATGTCTCTAAATACTAGAACAAACAAGATATCACGTTACTCTCTGAACTTTCTGTAGATATCTTGCCCCTGTCTTGTTCGAACCAGTCTGTAGAGGCTCCTATAATCTGCACAAAGGATGTCTTATCAATGGAGCATTCTGATTGCCTCTTACTAAATTTACCTACCACATTGCTGCTGCTGCTGCTGCTGCCGGTGAGGCAGCACTGTCCGCCACTTTCTGCACACAGACAAATTACGAGACTTTCAGCAGCAAAACTGTTTTGTGCAGGTCGAAAAATATAGCAGTCATATTGCACTGACAGTTGAACCATTGCAAAAGTGCCAGAACGAGATTTTCACTCTGCAGCGGAGTGTGCGCTGATATGAAACTTCCTGGCAGATTAAAACTGTGTGCCCGAGTTCGAGTCTCGGTCGGGCACACAGTTTTAATCTGCCAGGAAGTTTCATTGCAAAAGTGGTTTACAGATCATGAAATATGGAAACTATTGCCAAAGACACTTCTTCAGTTACACTGCTATGCTATTGTTGAGGGAAGCTTGAAATATTCAGCTTGAAACTGATCTCCAACTGGGCCATATCACCACATACCACATCGATGCAGGAAACACAAATCGTATCCTGCACCATACAAAATCTGCATCCTGCAGATAGCTGTCGACCACCAGAAACTTCGACATATACCAAGAAGACTGACAGATCCCAAAGAAAAAACATAAGCATATGCACTATACATATAGTCACAGCACTAGATATTCCTCACAAGGTCTGTCAGTCATTTACCACAGCCAACAGCCATGAGTGAACTGCCCCCACACACATGCTGGCCTGGCACGGGATCAAAGAACACTCAATGCAAAGTGGTCACTCTGAACTATTGTCCAAAGTCTGGGCTGGTTTCCTTCACCCTTCCCCACCCGCCTCCCAGCACAAAGACTTTGCTGTTTCTGGCACCGACCTGCTTGCTTCCTGCCACACTTTCTATATCCATATCCATACTGTGGAGTTACAAGAACATATGCATTTTCATGTGGTTTGCCAGAATATCATACCATTTACGTGATTGTTCTCTATATCAAGCACATAACAGTTAACTACCGATCGCTTTCACAGTATAATTCCGTAGATAAAGAGTGGAAATTATTTCTCTACAAACCCAAAACTTTAGAGAGGTTCAGCAAGGTGGAACATGTTGCAAACCACTAAGTAACCGGAAACTTATCTCGTCTGTGAAGATCTTTACGTAGAAACTTGAAAAGATAGCAGAAATTGGTAGTTCCACTCATGAATACTGATGTCAATGATGTAACATATTCCAAATCATGCTGCTACTTTACAAACTCAACTAAGCTGTTCCTCATGTCTAGAGAACCAGCAAACACGTCTTCCGCCTGTCTTTCACCATCTAGATGCACACACACACCACAATCGGTGTCCTCACCACCAAATAAAGATGGGAAATATGCAGAATTCGACAATTTACATGGGAGGGAATAATGGTCCAGCACAAACACACATCCATACTGAATCTTTTCATATTTTCACGGAGAACACGCGTGATCACAAAGGCTGCCCAACACATACTGAGTTCTAGTTCGCTATTCAGTCGCCTAGAGTGCGACACGGTTAGGTCAACTACATTCCTGTGCTGCAGGTGCCTCCCCATTTCGGATGGTTCCCGCCGTAAGCTGGAAATGTCAATTATTCCAGCCACAGGCTACTGCCGCAACGCGCATGCTTCCACATCCCAGGCAGAATCGTCCTAGTAAACCAGCCACATATATCCTATCACTGTACTTACAATTAAATGTCACGATTGCAGTCGCATTCTGGTGACATTCGACAATGAATGAAGTATCAGAAATACCCGGTCCTGATGGCTGTGGCTCTGGAAATATAAATATATATACCTTTCTTATGATTGGACATAATTTCTCACGTAAAAGAAACTTTCATTCCCCATTCGGCTATTGCAGTTTTCCACATCAAATCCACACCTTCCCCATGACAGGACATAATCATTCTCTTTGTACATGTCGGAACACTGACCACAGAACACGTGCATTTTAAGCCTGCTGATCACAGCGAAACTATCGCACACCCCCTACTACTAAGTATTACTTCTCCAATAACTGAATGCTGGCGATACAAAACAATATTGAGCCAAAATTCGCCATGGATATTTTTTCTTGCAAGTGGTACCATTGTGTCTTAGGAACAGAGACAAATCGTCTTACAAACCACCAGATGTTAGAAGCATGACTGCAACGGCTATGTTACTGACACAAGCAGTCTTGGTTCTACCGGCAGACACAAGTATCATTAACGATATCCATGTTATGATATTGCTTCTGAATGACATCGTCTACCATACAAACACTGCAACATTGAATACAGACGGTGATCGCTAGTAGGAACAGACAGAACAAGCAGTTAGGGGAACTGGGAGAAGGGCGAGGATTTTGCTGCTGCATTGTGATATGTCTCCAAACAACATACAGCTACTGCAATTTGGAACAGACTTGTGTCTCTCTCAGGGTGCATTCACATTTGTCACCCAAACATTCTCTCGTTCATCATTATTTTGTAGCATCCAACAGAGAATGAAAAGCTACAAACTGTAAAAACACTGCTAATATCATCCAGTAGAGAACTCAATAAGATGTTACCATGTCCCTGTTTTCCATCTGTGTGATGGCATCAAGCATATGCACCGACCCCATTAAACATACAGCTATTGATCCACTCAGTGATCTAAGTCGAAGGAGGACCATATCCCACAGACTATCAGTCATGAGAGAGGGTCCCTGTGCCCTGTGTTGTTGTTTGACATGCTGTGTTTTGTTTTCTGCTGTAACTCATCCAAGCAGTGTATGACACAGCTTTGTTCACCGTCATACATTTTGTTTTCTCCATCAAAAGTCCAAGGTTTGTGTCAGGTTCTAAACTGACATTAACACTTCTCGATCCATCTATCAGTGAAAGCTGGAGATTGCACAGTATAAATCATGTTGCTGCTGCTCCCACAAAACACACACACAGAGGATGATTTTAACTAAGTGACAGTCAGAGCATATGGAAACTGAAAGAGTGGCATGTGGAGCGTTTCCAAACAGCTATCCGAAGGTGTTTGACAGCCTCTATATTTAAAAGTACCTTTCACAGTGACAGGATAGCAGATGGCTCTGTGTTCCACTTCGATTGATTCCTCATATTGCAGTCATGTACGGAATCACTGTCATGGTGCTAGCTATCCCTGGAATGGTTCTCCATCTCAAAACAAGCTATGTCAGTTATTCATTACGTGATAATCAACAGCGTACCAGTGGACGGATGGGATGGAAACGACACCGTTGATGTGCTGTAAAAGGCATCACAGTTGATAGTGCGATCAATTTTAGCAATTTTACCAGTTTGTCCGTAATTTCAACGGCGATCAATGGCGTGGCAGCTTGCTTCCCAATTTCTGTATAATCGCTAAAACCGCCCCTCCACTATTTTGCAAGTGACATATACTAGACTGCGAATGTAGGTAGAGGACTGTACGGTATGTTCATTCATTGTTAATTCTATTCACCAAAGTATACCAGACAGCGTCCTACATATTTCTAGCACTTCGATCATAGTGCGCAATTTATGATCATTCCGTGTGCGAATGGGAATCACAGAGCATACTCGCATTCTTAGGATAAAGTTAGAGATTGAAAGATATCCTCGCATCTTTTTCGACAAACCCTCCCTACAACACAACTACTGATTTAATCTACAGCTGACAAGAAGTACATTCCACTTCTCATGAAGGAGCAGATCGAGCTGAGTCCGTAACTGCTGTTCCGAAGCAATATTACTCACAGCACCCATCCACGTGCGCAAGATGTCTCCAGATGAGTGCATGTCGAGGAGGTTAGCACCCCTTGAAAGGGCACAGTACCTCCCGACATTGAAAAGAGGTACAACATTCTTCGCTATTCTTGTCAGAACAACATATTTTTTGTAATAATAACTCAATTTCACTTAATACACTGAAGCCGAATACCTGTGTAGGAAAGAATGACAATTCATTTATTTAATTGATTACATATGCACTCCCACAAAATAAATCCCTACATCCAATTTGGTGAGATCTGTGAAATGAATGAATGTATGGTCGTCTGCTAACCGCAGATAGTGAATGTGCTATATATCATCATCTTTGAGACGTTCCTTTGGTCACCTTTGGTGGAACCAAAGAGATTAAATTTACCTGAGCTTTGAGCGCCTGAAATGTGGCTGACGAATACGTTGGCATGGTGTTCCCCCACCTCGCCCGAGGTGCGAGATGACCTGAAGAACGGCCATGTTTCAGCACTCTGGCGCTGGATCTCGTGTTGGTAAGACCTGTCTTAGGTGTGCTCCGTAAAGACAAAGAGTGGAGAAAGTGGTATGCATGTGAAATACTTAAGAGTAGTTTGGGATAATTATTTCTCTATTTCAGGAACTTTTGGGGGGAAAATTAAATGACAGGCAGGTAATATTAAGGGGATGGTAGTAATCTTCAGAAGTGACCAACTGTCAGTGAAACCACGTGTAGGAATAAGTTGAAATAGTTGCGAGTGCTAGTACTAAGTTTAAATAATTGCGAGTGCTAGTACTATGTTGAAATACTTCCGAGTGCTAAGGTTAAGCTGCATTACTGGCGTGTGTACTATAAGTTGGTACTATAAGGTAAGTCAGCCGTCTATCCAGAACTGCCACTTGGCTTGCATTACGCAGGAAGACGTAGTAGGAAATAAGAATTACGAAGTGGGTCAGTGTTTTGTGAAACTAGGATGAATACTAATTGAAGTGGGAAAGCTGAAAGTGATGTGATTCTAAAGTTGTGACTATTCTTTGTGACGTATTCTATGTTGTCAGTGTGATGTATTTCATGTAATTTAAGTATGTGTGGTTTGCATGGGAGAGTAGCAAGATAGGTTCAGAGGCAGTGGGTTATGCATGTTCCTTTTTGTACCGCTCGGTCTGGAGGAAATTTTCGTGATGATGGGTGTGAGAGTCGAAGTGTGAGATATAGCAAAAGATCCACCATCCTATCCGGAAAGTGCACTGTAGCGTTAAATAGTTACGAGACCATGAGATAGAGAATCACCGATGTAAAGCCATGCCCACTAAGTGGAGTTTCTCACGTGTAATTGTTGTATAAAATGTAATGGTGTGTTTAATCTTTGAATCATAATATAATTTATCGGAATAAAAAGGATAGTGAAAAGAAAAAGATTGGTGGCCTTGTTCTTCGAATAATGTGTAGTCATGATACCTATAATTTATAATGTGTGCGCCATTCATATTCAGTGTGATGGCCACGTGTTGGTCAATGCCGTTGGGTAAGAAGGAAAATGTGGTATTGCCAGAGCGTAGTGAACAATCAGAGTTGTGTAAATTACTAATAGTCAGATGTGCGTTATCCGTTTCCGTTGCGTAATATTCAAACAGGAGAATAATTTGTAGCTTAACTGTGGGTACTAGAGCTCATGATCAGGCATTGATGTTTTTGCGAGAAATAAGAATGAATCCACTCGCTTGGCAGACCACTCATCTTGCAGGCCTGACTGCTTGATGCCACAGTATGAGCAAGGTATGTGGGTGCCCCTCAACCTTATCAGTTTATGGTAGGTATGAAAGTGTTGTGATAATGGACGATTAAGAAGAAGAAACGGGTCTTTTTATGCATGATGGAGATCCCGACGGATGATGTTTTAAGCATTTTATGTAAACCAACTGTGCTATCAATCCTAAAGTAGTGTTCTAGTGTCTGAGGTCAGTACCAAGAAGGTAGGCCCCATTTGTAAGGGAGAATATAAACACATGCTCTCCTAAGGCTGCATGGTTCTGCACTTAAAACACGCTACAATGTTAGAGCGGTACGTTTTCCGACCTATTAGTCATGTGGAGTGCAACGCTATTCATATTCTAATGCAAGAAATATATTTCCAGCGAATGACAGGAGACCTCATGTACTGCAGCACGGCAGTCGATCATTGTGGATGGTGGTTACTACAAATCGCATGAAACAAGTGGAAGGAATTACTAGCGAGTTGATAAGTGCTATCAGCATTTCAGCTAACACAATGACCGAATGTGGCTAGTTAAAAACAGTGGGGTAGAATTGTCAACCAGCCCGTAAACCATATATTCTTGGAGTCATTGCTAAGCATAATTTCGGGCGTTGTAAAGAGAGTCGCTATTGGACTTTGGATGACTGGAAACAGCGATTTGAAGTGATGAATCACTCTGTACCCTGTGGCAATGTGGTGGACGATTTTGGGTTTGGTGCACGCCTGGAAAACGTCACATGCCGTCATGTACAGTGCCAACAGTGAAGTTCAAAGGAGATGGTGTTGTGGCATGGGGTATTTTTCGTGGTTATGGTTTTATCCCATTTTATATTTTTTATGTTTTTTTTCCAAATGGGGCCAAGTTTGACTGCAGAAACATGAAGTAAATTTCGCTGATCGGACTACAGACAAATCTGAGATTATTTTGGGTGACCTGTCTTTGGCATCAAAAAATTGTTTTAATGAAATCCAAAGCTTAAGAGCTCTCTCAGCTGCGGGCATTAACGACAACCATCTTGTTTTGGGTGAGACAGAGGAGTCTGATGATTGAGATCAACGTATAAGCAGAACTATTTCAGCTTCTGTGTTCGTATTGCGTATATTGAAAAATAATTAAGTATTTTCATAACGATTATTCCAATGTCGACAGTTAAGACTCCAGCAGCGCTTGATATACACTGGTCTCGAAAATTCAAGCACTAAACGGAAATTTTCCAAGGCTGCGTTTACTTTCCCACAAAACAATATAAACAGGTCATAGTAAAGTAGAAACTATATAAAGAATACAGAACGTGAACAACTACAACATGGATAACGGTAGACAAAAATGTTGTTCCAATTTGACAGATTTGCACACACACATTCTGACAACTGGTTATATGCTCAGTGTATAGTGTGACCATCTACGGCAGTAATATAGGCTGACAAAGACGGAGCATGTTGTCAATGATGTTATCAATGTCATGTTGCAACAATAACGCCCATTCTTCTTGTGGAGCTGCTCTCAAGCCTTGGAGAGTGTTTGGTGGATGCTGACGTCATGCAGCTCGTCTCCCTAGTGCATCGCTTACATGCTGTATGGGGTTCAAATTTGGGGACCGGTCACGCCATACCTGCAACATCTTCCGTTTCCAAGAACACCTCAGCCACCTGTGCTCCATGAGGTCGAGCATTATCATCCATTAGAAGGGAGTCTGGGCCCATAGCAACTCACAACCACCACACACGAGGTCCTAACATCTCGTCGCGATACCTGACAGCTGTTAAACCTTTCCGATTCATCCATACAATGCAATGAAGAGGTGTTCGAGTGGCCAACATAATCCCTACTCACACTGTTAGTGATCCTCCTCGATATCGGTTTCTTTCCACAATGTTTGGATCCCGAAATCGTGTTCTGCGTTTCCTCCAGATGCCAGTCCGTTGAGAATCACTCTCCAGACGAAATCGGGACTCATCTTTGTAAAGGATATTGGTCCCTGTTCGACCGTCCAAGTGACATGTTGATGACATCACTCTAGAGGTTCCCTTCTCTGAAGACCCATCAGAAGTATGCATACAGCAGGTGTCTGACAATAAAGGCCGCTCTGCCGAAATCTCTTGTACACCGTTTTCCTCGAAACAACACGTCCAGTGGATGTTGAGAAGTCAGATGCCAGTTGCCGTGCAGTACTAAGGCGGTACCTTTGTGCCCTTACAGACAAGTAACTGTCCTCTGTTTCTGATTTCACACGTGGTCGGCCCTGCTCTGGTCTTTGGGGTACAGATTTGGTCTCTATAAACGGTTGCCACATCCGAGAAACAACAGAACGATTCACGTAACGCTATACGGCCACATCAGTTTGCTACCGTCCTTCTTCCATTCTCCTTATGGCTCTTCACCGTAGAGAGTCTGCTAGGCGTCTTCTCTATGCCATATTGCACAGTCTGTGACTGTGTACACAGCGACTGTGGATGTGGAACTACAAAGGAAACAGTGCCTCATTTGATAGGTGCCCTGACGTCACCACTGGCGTGGTTGTCCGTTGACCGCACTGCCATCTTCCAAGCAGAACACGAGCGTACGGACGTCTGTTGACAGTTTGTATGATTATATCGCGAATCAGATACCGATCGGGGAAATCGCGGTTTGTTGCTTTAATTTTGGACACCAGTGTAGTATTGTGGAAAATATGGGAAGAGCATTTAATTCTACGTTTTCTCCTTGTTCTTCTTTAATTTGCTGAAACACTTTCCACTGTCCGCGTGGATGAAGCCCTCCGAAACTGCTACTGGTACTGTCACAACAAAAAGTCATTAATTTATCTAATGGAATTTGCAGTTATCTTAAAGTGTCTAGACATTATCTCTGATATTCCGTTATTCAGGGAATTAAACTTCAACTGCTTCTGTTGCATTCCGTCAGTTTCAATAAAGTATTGAACAGATAAAGCAAACATCTTTTCAGTCTCGTAGTTTGTTGCGTCGCTGCCTATGTCGTAAAATGAAACTTCTTGCTATTGTTTTATACATTCGGGCACGGTGTGTGATGCGAGAATATTTTTAATAATTGCTATAACTTTGATCCTTATGGTGCTTCCATCGTTGATACAGGATACACAACGAGCAACGCCATCTGTGAGACGACTTTGTCAATATAAACCTGTTGACATAAGCAAACCTGAGGCTGAATTTAAATGTTGCGCTAAGAGATGGCGTTACTTCAATAGATGAACCAAGCTCTTAACAGTAGTTCGGAAACTCGGAACAAAATTGAATCTTGCCGGAAAGCCGGGACAAGTCCGTCCATAAGTGCGACGGTCCCAATATATGGTCGGATGACAACCCTAGACATGCTAATCTACATCATGTTGCTAGAGTTTACTTTACCGCATCTTGCTCCATGGGACGAATTATTTCTTATGGTTCAAATGGCTCTGAGCACTATGGGACATCTGAGGTCATCAGTCCCCTAGAACTTAGAACTATTTAAACCTAACTAACCTAAGGACATCACACACATCCATGCCCGAGGCAGGATTCTAACCTGCGACCGTAGCGGTCGCGCGGTTTCAGTCTGAAGCGACTAGAACCGCTAGGCCACAGCGACCGGCAATTATTTCTTACCGGAAGTTGATGTTGGATATATTATAAGAGAGGTACATAAGGCACATCTATTTTGCGCATTCCCATTTTTTTTTTTTTACCGAGAAGTAGATCATCATCATAGCGACGCATATCAGATTCTCATGTTGTTTATAATTTACCGTTTCGAAGATGCAAGAGAGGTCCTTTTATCCTTCACTCATCCTGGAAAAGAATACATTTATGACAGATAGAACCGTCGTGAGGACGGCTCTTTTCAGCTCCTTACCAATTTCTATGTCTATCATCCGTAAAATACTTTAGTTGATATGTGTCTGAATTAGCACTCACTTGGAATTTGCGTTCAGTCATCTTCATTCAGTCTTTCTGTACCTATCGTACTGAGATAATATAAGGCTTCAGAGATTTGATCCCGAAGACTCTACTTTCGAGAAAAACGCTAAAAATTTTTGTAAAACAAACTGTTGCTACCAGAACAATTTTTTATTTTCATCACAGAATACTGTATATCCTACGACAGATTTAACTCAGTACATTCCACTGGGAAAAAGTTGCAAGCTTGTAAGAGGTCCATGATTAAGGAATTTGTTGCTAGCGCACTCGAGCAGATGTAATTTCGATGGATTGCTCACGCGCTGCCTGCGATATGTAAGCTATAAGGGAATCTGAGACCAAAGAGCAGTGTTGTCAGCAGTAGGAACTGTGTAGCAGTAGGAGTAAGTAGTTGCTAGCGAGCTGTCGCGTGTATGGAGTTGGCTGGGTCGGTCGTGGGGAGCGATGGCGGTGCTTGAGCGTTGTAGTATACGGTAAAAGCAGTCTCGCGCCTATGTAGTATTGTTATATCAAGTCCCATGTAAATGTTTTTAAAAAATCTGTTAATAATAATCTTTCTCATAAAAAGCAACTTCTGACAATCATTCATCTCAATTTAAAGAATTCACTAATTTCTCCAATCCATGGTCATCCCGATTATTGTTTCCTTTTATACATGACAAAACTATCGGCCAGCATTGCACTGGGCTGTGCCAGAAACGTTTAGTTTCATGTATGAGCAGATATACATGCGTTATCCGGCGACCTTATTGAGGTAAGAATTTTCTATTTATTCATAATGATCTTTCAGGGCCATGACGCAGCACTGCTGACGTCCAAAAATTTACCAGTTTACATTTACAGTCAATTATTGAAAGGTTATAATTGAGTCACAATTTTATTGAGAAGTTAGTCACATTGTATTATTGGGAGGTTACGAAATTTTACTGTTGGGAGGTTACACTAAATCTGAATGATATATAATATTATTTTACTGCTGGGAGGTTACACTATCTTTTGTTCAGAGGTATTTTTGTGAATTTCTGAGAAGTAGTCAGTTATACATCTGCTCTTATTTACATAATATAAACTGTAGTTTGTATCTGGCGCAACGCATGTACTAATTTCTCTCTCCTCCATTCACAGATCATCGGCAATTTATTGCTCTTTGTTGTAATTGTATTTGTTCCATTTTTGCTTTATCTTTGTTTGATTTTGTGCTTAACTTTGATTTGTGAAATTGCCGCGAAAAACTGCTAACAGTACATCGCGATGTGCTATGAGCGAAAAAGCCGACCTGAATAATTTGACCGATAATACTAGCGACATTCAGTGTCTTAATGATAATCCCCCAATTACAGACAATCACTGCGTGCCGACCACAAGTAATGATTTTATTTCAAATGATGAACAAATAAATTCAATTATGTCCACACGAAATTTAATGACAATTGATGACGCGGCACGTTCCGTTTCGATGAACGCTGCCCAGTTTGACACATCTGATTTGCAAAATCTACACAATGAACAGATAAATGTTTCCAACGAAAATGAACAAAATACTCAAAATATGTCAGATTTATTTGATTCCGATGTAGTGACTAACAGTGCACATACATTTGGCAAACCTTTTTGTGAATCAGACAATGACCAAATGGTTACACAAAACGTGACACATGCAGATACACCGTCACACAGCACAGAAAAAAAGAGTCCGTAATTTTGGCTTGGATCAAGTTATGGCAGTATTGCTACAACAGAAAGAAAGACAAGACAACAACTTCAAACAACTTAGTGAACAGATTGCAGCCGTTGCCGTGCAATGTTATGATACTAAAGAACAATTACGTGAGGAAATTAAGGCTTGTGCTAGGAACAGTAGTGAAGAAATTAGATCTGTTGCACAAGAATTAAGTAATACACATACAGTCACAACGAAATTACTTATAGATGAAATTAGTGCAGCTGCTAAACAATGTTCAGAAAACGCAACACAATTACGCGACGAGTTTTAAATTAATGTCAGCAGAACTTTCACGCACACTGGATGCGAAAGTAGATAAGAAATTTGATGAACAAAACAGCCAAATTGACGAACGTTTTAATCACCACCTACAAAACAGTGAAACGCGTTACCGTAAATTTATACAGGAACAAAACAAAGTACAGAAACAAATTATGGAAACAATTACTGTACAGAGACAGGAAGATAAGCGTAAGTTATTTACGAAAGCAAATACATACGTAGACAACAACATTGCTACAGTATCAGACGAAATCAATACTATCAAACAGTTGAACACTGAAATGCATGGTGAAATATCCGATCTAAAAACAAAAACAGATACTAATATTCAGACTTTGGAAAATTAATATACAGTAGACATTCAGACAATGACCAACAGACTTGAACAGGTAGAATTAATACAGGATACTGATGCCATTAAAGCAGATGTTAAGAAATTAAACAAAACCACATGTAAAATGCAGAAACAAATTAATGCTTATGACACTAAACACGTCGATCTGGTAAAAGCACTGACCGAACAATTTGATGAATTGGCCAGTCGTATTGACGTTATCGAAAATAACAATGACACCAAATCAGACGATACGTCTCCAGTTTCGTTTAATCAGACACGTGAATCACAAAACACACTATATTACGTAGAAAATTGTCATCTTTACAGCAAGAAGTGACAGAGATGAAAAATGTCTCAGCCTCTAACACGATACAGTATACGCCACTTTCCGAACATTTCTCACACTCACACAGCCAGTATAATTTTGGTAATTTACAGAGAGTACGTGACTTAGAATCTGGACAAACACAGACAAATAGATTCTCATACAATCCTGAACCTGTTCAGACATTCAGAGACGATAATTTTGATTACAAGCACTTTCTATCCGTGAGAAAATTTAAGGTATTTAAGAATGACAGAACACAGATTCACCCCTTGGATTGGATACAACAATTTAGCTTTGCTTTTCCACCAACTTGGCCCGTAACACACAAATTTGAATTTATTTGCAGTTTTTTGGAAGGCGAACCGGCAACTCGCATGAGACCGATCACGAGACAATGCTACTCAGTAGAAGAATTTCAGAATGCTTTTCTGTCAGCGTATTGGTCGAAGACGACACAACACGGAATCAAGGAACAATTAATTAGTTTACCGAATTATGAGAACTCAAATTTTCCCACTGTCACGCAATTTTTTGAACACATGGTCCAACAAAACCAGTACTTAAGTGAGCCATACAGTGAATCTGCACTGATCCAATTGTGTATTTCTAAATTACCACGATCTTTAAGAGTATCACTTTTAACAGGTCAGCAGAAAGAAAATATTTCGGCATTTAGAGATCTGTTACAGCTTTTGGAAGTTCAGCAATCAGACTATTCTTTCATAAACAAAAATTTTTCACATAATAACCAAGGCCAACAAACATATAGTGATTACGATCAACCACGCCATTTCAATAGCAACGGTGATAGACGCTCCAGGAATGACAACCACCAGAATTTTAATAACAGACAAAATTTTAATTATCACTACCGTCAAAATTATCAGCAACAGCAAACGCATTTTGGTAACAATAGAGGCTTCTCCCCACAACAGCAACAAAACCAGCCGGTTAGCATACCTAACCAACAACGTTGTTTGGAAGGTCAACCAAGCTTTAATGTTTCGTCGCCTACACGTATAGCGTCGGCCACACCAAATAGTAACGCACAGCAACAAGGAAATCACTACGTACAGAAGACACATCATTTCAACTCATATCGCAACGCGCCGTATAACAATGACTATCATGACAGACGTAAAAGTAATGAGCACAATTTTCAGCGTAACAGTCGGTCTCACCAGCAGCAGGATCAACCTCAACAACAGATTATCATGAATGAACCAGACAGTAGGTATCATCCCGAACCTAATACGTCAGGACGAAGTAACAGAGCAGTACAAATAGTCGAAATGCCACAGCATCTTCCTGCAAATAACAGCACGTCAGATAGAATTTTACTAGATATAGTACAGGTTGCAACCTCCGGCAACGCAAGTAATACTCCAGATAGACACAATCTTGTTCACGAAAATGTTATTACTTTTAACGACATCCGAGACACACTTTTGCATGAAAAACCAGTTATTCAAAAAGCCATTTCCCACCCTGTAATTGAAGTAAAGATTGGAGCATCCACATTTTCAGCAGTAATCGATCCTGGATCACCTATGTCAGTTATAAATGAAGAAACTTTCAGCGAATGTAACAAAGAGAATACCTATCCTACGTTACCATTAGGCAACACTTAAGTAAAAGGAGCAGTATCTGGTAAAGGAGTAGACGTAAAATTACAGACACACTTATCGTTTTGTATTGCAGGTCATACGTTCCACTCAAATTTTTGGATTGTTCCCTTATTGATAACAGACGTTATTCTAGGTACGAATTTTTTGGTACAACACGACGCAATTATTGACCTTCAAAATTCCTATTCAGTGTTAAAGGAAGAAAATGTACAACTGGTATTAGAATTTCAGCACTCTTTATCTGCAGAAGAACAAACAATTAATCGGACAGAGGTCATTTCTGCATCACGTAACAAAGACTGTCATTCCACATTGTTCACAGATACATATGTTCACAACTACAATACACCAGATGAAGCCGACTATGACGTTATGCAAATGATTTGTGATAAAGTAAAACAAAGCAGTGCAAATACAGACGTCGAACGTACTCTACTACGCAATATTCTTTTACAGCAAGCTCCAGTTTTTGACAACACCCCTGGTACTATGTCCGGTTTCATGTATGAATTTCAAGTTAAACAGCACGACACGTTTAAAGCCAAACATTATCCCATTCCGTATATTCACAGAGAACAAGTTAAGAAAGAATTGCAAGCTATGCTTGACCAAGGAATTATTGAACCGGCAGTTAGTCCGTACATAAACCCGCTCCATAATGTTAAGAAAAAGGATGGTTCACTTCGGCTCGTACTTAATTCGCGCCACATCAATGACACTATTATTAATGAAACAGATCGCCCCCAGACACTAGAAGAACTTTTACAGAAATTTCATGTTACTGCTATTTATTCCACATTAGATTTAAAATCGGGATTTTGGCAAATTCAGCTCCATCTGAACTGCAGGAAGTACACAGCATTTCTCTGTTTTGGTGATTGTTATCAATTTTGCAAATTACCATTCGGTTTAACTATTTCTTCAGTAGCTTTTATTCGCGGTTTGAATACTATACATCCGACAGAACTGAAAGACAGAATCACAATATATGTAGACGACATACTTATTGCAGAAGCTAACTGGTCTGAACACAATTTTATTCTTGAACAACTATTGCAAACTTTTCGTGCACAAGGACTCAGAGTTAATCTTAGCAAATCACACTTCGGCAAGACTTCTATAAAATTTCTTGGACATGTAATTTCAGCAGAAGGCATTACGCCTGATCCGGAAAAACTTCAAGCTTTACGTGACATAACTGTTCCAACGACGAAGAAACAACTACGCAGCTTTCTGTGTTTAATTAACTTTTTCCGTAAATTTATTCATTACTCTGCTTTAGACACCCCTAGATTATGCCAACTGACGGGTAAAAATTGTATTTGGTCCGGGGATAGCCAAGCACGATCTGAATTTGTCAATCTGAAACAAGCTTTGTTGAACGCACCACTTTTATCACACCCAGATACTACCAGAAATTTTTCCATTGTCCCCAACAGTTCTAACACCGCTTCAGGCGTACACATTTTTCAGGAAATTGAAGAAGACGGTACTACAGTAATTAAAAACATCGCTTTTGCAAGTCGCATTCTGTCACCAACTGAAAGCAATTATTCTGTTACAGAGTTTGAAACATTATGTGTTGTATGGGCATTTAGCGGATTTAGGTATTTTCTTTATGGAAGACATACTACCTCTTACACAAACCATAGAGCTATACAGTTTTTACTTTCCGCTAAATCTACACATGACAGATTAAGCAGATGGAAACTTTATTTACAGGAATTTAATTTTACAATTGCTCACATTCCTGGTACACAAAATGTTGTAGCAGACGCACTGTCCCGTTCTCTCAGCAACAATCAGCAAGACATCGCAACCGACTTCTGCCAAGCAAATTTTAGCGTCATGTACATTCAACAAGTTGCATTCGAAAAATTCATTTCGTCATCATTACGAGACATAGCACAAGAGAAAAGCAAAGACAACGTAAGGAAAGAAATTAAACACCTTTTGCAAGATAGGAATAACGTTACCATTAGAAACCATTATACTGTACGCAAGAATATTCTGTTTCGCCGCTCTCACCCTGACAGCAACAACGGGTTATTATGTATTCCTGACGAGCTTGTTAACAAATTAATTTAGTATACTCATTTAAGTTACGCACATTACAGAGCCAGAAAATGTTTTCTTATACTGAGACAGAACTGTTATTTTGCCAACATGGAAAAATGTATTCGACGAGTTTTAGCGTGATGTAAAATCTGCCAGAAAGCTAAATCAGACACGACTTTACATATTCCTCCGTTACATCCCACTGTACCGATTAAATTGAGACATATAGCCGCTGTAGATATTTTTGGACCGATTCCCAGATCTAATAGAGGTTTTTGTTACATCTTTGTCGCTGTTGAACTTACTTCGAAATTTGTTACCTTCACTCCGTTACGCAAAGCTACTGCTAAATCTATTTCGAATGCATTTGTAAAACATTTTTTATTTCATGTAGGTCATGTATTGAAAGTAATCCCCGACAATGGACCAAAATTTCGATCTGCGGTATGGACACGTATGTTACGAGCTAGAAACATTTCTCCAATCTGTATATCCAGGTACCACGCTTCTTCGAACCCTTCTAAACGACTAATGAAAGGAATTGGTAAACTATGCAGAATATACTGCCATAAAAGACATATTGATTGGGATACACACATACTCTCATTCCAGGATGTAATTAACTCTGTACCAAATGAATCTACTATGCTATCTCCGACTGTTACACTGAAAAATGTTGAACCACCTAACAAAATTAAAGAATTAGTATCTTTTCGTACATCTCGTCGACTACGTCACCATGAAATAATAGACATTGCGCTGAACAACACCAAACGTGCCGCAGAGCGCCGGAGGAGACGGCAAAAACAGGTTTGTACACGCCGTGACTTTCACATTGGACAGAAGATATTAGTACGCACGCATTATTTATCCAACAGAGGAAAGAGTGGATGCAGTAAATTTGAACTTCTATTCGCAGGTCCATATAGAACACGAAGCATTCCTCACCCTAATGTAGTGCACGTCGAAACTTTGAGAACCAGAAAAAGCAATGGCAATCACCATGTCTCCAATATTAAACCCTTTATTGAATGAACATACTTATGATTTGTCACACTGTAATGCCATTTGCTGATATTTATATGGTCACTTATGCAATTATATTTATGTGACTACTTACTGACAATGATCGTATTTTTTCTTGGCAAGTGCCCGGCAAGGTATGGTTAGCAGGTTGCTTTTCTTGTCGTTAGACATCAGACGGTGCACATTTTCCATTTTTTGTGTATGTATGATTGTTTTCCTATCGAAAGTAGAATTTTTCTCTGTATGTACTATGAAATCTTTAAGATGTAACAAACACCAGTTGACATTGACATTTTGTCTTATGATATCTCAACATCGTGATTATTTTACCTTTTTTCCTACTACATTATGATACTGTGTGTACATATTTTGCACTTGAAAACTGGCTATGTTTTTGACATAATACGTTTTCTGTCATGCTATGCTGTATGCTTAGTCGTATCACTAGAAAAAAGTTATTATTTAATGGGTATATGATTTAAATGCAACATATTAATCCTTATTCATCATTTTCAGAAAGCAATAGCGTGTAAAAGAAATAAGTTAAACAAACCACAGTGGTTTACCATGAAATGGAAATTTTACCATCGGAATGAACGAAAGAAAATGCAGTACTGTGTCATGAAGAGTAAATGGATCAGAATTAACAAGCATTAACAAGAATATACTATACACACTCTATAATAGCAGTCTTAACTAATTATTTTTCTTTCAGAATACGAGGCGATTATTGCAGGCTGTCAGACAGAACTACACATGGTAATTTTAGTGATGAAATATGCTAGAAGTAAGAAACTCTATACTATAGGAAGTAATGAATGATAATGAATAGTTGTATGAAGTAAATGGTAATATGAATATGAATAATGAAGTGTCTATTTTTTGCAGATGATAATAAATGATGATGAATAGTTATATGAAGAATATGGTAATATGAATAATGAAGCTTTTCTTTGCAGATGATGATAATGATGAAGTTATGGTAATATGAATAATGAAGTTTTTCTTTGCAGATGAGAATAATGATGAAGTTTATATATTTACTATTAGTTAAGAGATGCTATGTAGTTACTTAAGTATTTGTTGCAGTTTCTTTTGACAGTATCTCTTATGTCACATAGTACAGGGCTATTACAAATTATTGAAGCGATTTCATAAATTCACTGTAGTTCCATTCATTGACATATGGTCACGACACACTACAGGTACGTAGAAAAACTAATAAAGTTTTGTTCGGCTGAAGCCGCACTTCAGGTTTCTGCCACCAGAGCGCTCGAGAGCGCAGTGAGACAAAATGCCGACAGGAGCCGAGAAGGCGTATGTCGTGCTTGAAATGCACTCACATCAGTCAGTCATAACAGAGCAACGACACTTCAGGACTAAGTTCAACAAAGACCCACCAACTGCTA
This sequence comes from Schistocerca americana, assembly GCF_021461395.2. Lineage (NCBI taxonomy): Eukaryota > Metazoa > Arthropoda > Insecta > Orthoptera > Acrididae > Schistocerca > Schistocerca americana. The sequence goes on along the minus strand of NC_060121.1, from coordinate 282,964,898 downwards.
ACTCCATTCGGCGATGGTATGCGCAGTTTAAAGCTTCTGGATGCCTCTGTAAGGGGCCTGCAGCGAGCGAAGAAACGGTTGAACGCGTGCGGGCAAGTTTCACGCGTAGCCCGCGGAAGTCGACGAATGAAGCAAGCAGGGAGCTGAACGTACCACAGCCGACGGTTTGGAAAATCTTACGGAAAAGGCTAAAGCAGAAGCCTTACCGTTTACAATTGCTACAAGCCCTGACACCCGATGACAAAGTCAAACGCTTTGAATTTTCGGCGCGGTTGCAACATGGAAGAGGATACGTTCAGTGCGAAACTTGTTTTCAGTGATGAAGCAACATTTTTTCTTAATGGTGAAGTGAACAGACACAATGTGCGAATCTGGGCGGTAGAGAATCCTCACGCATTCGTGCAGCAAATTCGCAATTCACCAATAGTTTACGTGTTTTGTGCAATCTCACGGTTTAAAGTTTACGGCCCCTTTTTCTTCCGCGAAAAAAACGTCACAGGACACGTGTATCTGGACATGCTGGAAAATTGGCTCATGCCGCCACTGGAGACCGACAGCGGCGACTTCATCTTTCAACAGGATGGTGCTCCACCGCACTTCCATCATGATGTTCGGCATTTCTTAAACAGGAGATTGGAAAACCGATGTATCGGTCGTGGTGGAGATCATGATCAGCAATTCATGTCATGGCTTCCACGCTCTCCCGACTTAACCCCATGCGATTTCTTTCTGTGGGGTTATGTGAAAGATTCAGTGTTTAAACCTCCTCTACCAAGAAACGTGCCAGAACTGCGAGCTCGCATCAACGATGCCTTCGAGCTCATTGATGGGGACATGCTGCGCCGAGTGTGGGAGGAACTTGATTATCGGCTTGATGTCTGCCGAATCACTAAAGGGGCACATATCGAACATTTGTGAATGCCTAGAAAAACTTTTTGAGTTTTTGTATGTGTGTGCAAAGCATTGTGAAAATATCTCAAACAATAAAGTTATTGTAGAGATGTGAAATCGCTTCAATCATTTGTAGTAACCCTGTATAATGATTGAATGTTTTGGGAAAGACAGCTATAGTACATACATATTAAGTACACGTTTGATTGCCTGTTAATTCGAAGTTTACTACTTTTCAGCATAATATACATTTTTCTTTCAGGTCAATAATCCATTTTGTATTTTTTCCAGGAGAAGCTTTTCATGATATTAATATGCTATCATCAGCTAGTTATTAAACCTGTTCTAATACTTGCATTTTTTTACTCAGTTGTGTCTATCATTTATGGATGTGTCCCATATATACTCTACTTGTGTCATAACCTTGCTACAGCTGACTCATGACAAATGACGTTTTAATCCTTATTTCCAGCAATAAGTCAAAAGCAAATATTTTCATGCCCCAGCAATTGACTGTCGATCCCAATGCAATGCATTGTTAGCACAAAAAAAATTATTATCAGTCCCAACTATTACCAGTATACAACCAAATAATGCTACCAGTTTAAGATATATTTCTAGTCCTAAATATAATGCAAATTTCTCTGATGTATTGAATCCATTATATCTATGTCTTATTGGACTACAGACCTTGAGTAATTGTTACCATGTGTTACATTTTAAATACATCCTTTGTCACTTATATGATATCTTATATAAACACTAACAGCTTGATGCTACATGCAATAACTCTTGTTTTGAATGATGACTTCTGAATAATGTATAAAAAAATGCTTTGTAACTGGCCAATGAATAATGTATAAAAAATGCTTTGTAACTGGCCAATGAGTGGCAATAATTACTGTAATGAGATATGATGCCAATAATTACTGTAATGAGATGAGTTATGAATGATGTTTTGTTATACTTTATAAATGCTATGCCAATGATTACTGTGATGAGATGACTTATGCATAAATGAATGCCAATGATTACTGTTATAAGATGCCTTATGCACAAATGCAATGTCAATGATCACTATAATGACTTATGCATAATTGCTATGCCAGTAATTACTCTAATGTGATGACTTATGCATAAATGCTATGCCAATAATTAACTCTTGTTTTGAATGATGACTTCTGAATAATGCATAAAAATTCTATGTAACTGGTCAATGAGTGCGAATAATTACTGTAATGAGATGACTTATGATGTCAACAATTACTGTAATAAGATGACTTATGAATAATGTTCTGTAATACTCCATACATACTACTTGTTGATATGTGTCTGAATTAGCATTCACTTCGAATATGCGTTCAGTCATCTTCATTCAGTCTTTCTGTACCTATCGTACTAAGATAACATAAAGCTTCAGAGATTTGATCCCGAAGACTCTACTTTCGAGAAAAACGCTAAAAATTTTGTAAAACAAAATGTTGGTACCAGAACTAATTTTTTATTTTCATCACAGAATACTGTATATTCTACGACAGATTTAACTCAGTACATTCCACTGGGAAAAAGTTGCAAGGTTGTAAGAGGTCCATGATTAAGGAATTTGTTGCTAGCGCACTCGAGCAGATGTAATTTCGATGGATTGCTCACGCGCTGCCTGCGATATGTAAGCTATAAGGGAATCAGAGACCAAAGAGCAGTGTTGTCAGCAGTAGGAACTGTGTAGCAGTAGGAGTAAGTAGTTGCTAGCGAGCTGTCGCGTGTATGGAGTTGGCTGGGCCGGTCGTGGGGAGCGATGGCGGTGCCTGAGCGTTGCAGTATACGGTAAAAGCAGTCTCGCGCCTATGTAGTATTGTTACATCAAGTCCCACGCAAATGTTTTTAAAAAAATCTGTTAATGATGATCTTTCTCATAAAAAGTAACTTTTGACAATCATTCAACTCAATTTTAAAAAATTCACTAATTTCTCCAATCCATGGTCATCCCGATTATTGTAAAGAAAATTCAGTTGTTTCTTTTTATACATGACAAATATGACAAATCTATCGGCCAGCATTGCTCTGGGCTGTGCCAGAAAAGTTTAGTTTCATATAGGAGCAGATATATTTGCGTTACCCGGCGACCTTATTGAGGTAAGAATTTTCTATTTATTCATAATGATCTTTCAGGGCCATGACGCAGCACTGCTGACGTCCAAAAATTTACCAGTTTACATTTAGAGTCAGTTATTGAAAGGTTATAAGTGAGCCACAATTTTATTGAGAGATTAGTCTCATTGTATTATTGGTAGGCTATGGAATTCATTAATCTGTTAGTAGGCTACGCAGATATAAGTAATTATATTTTTTCTGTAGGGAGGTTACGGAATATTTTTGTTGAGAGGTTACAAGCTTCCGAAATCTGTAAAATAAGGGCCTTTTAGCAATGGACTGACTACTACATTCATTCGCTGTTCTATTTCTCTTAAAATGTAAAATTTCCTCCATATTCGCCATGTGCACTGGAGAAAGGAAATTTCCGAAATGAATGAAAATATTGTTGGTTTCCTCTGTCAGCACCAACAGCTGTTGTCAAAAGAAATTTGACTTAAATTTAGAAATTGACGATTCAGCTGATCTTTAATTTTAGAAATGACCAGTTCAATTGATCTTCACTGTGTTGACTTAAATAGCACACAAATTAGGTAGAGTGAGAAAAAGAGGAATAGAAGGAGATTTAAGTGAGTATGAAAGGGAGAGAGAGAAAGAGAGAGAGAGAGAGAGAGAGACGGTCGTGGGGAAGGGGGAGGGGGGATGGAGTGAGGGAGATTACAACTTCACTATGTGACTCTATAGTATCCGCAGTATTGTAAGAATAGAGTCCCTCCGTCAACGAACAGCCGTCGTTTGCCACATGAAACTTCTACAAGGATCACGTTTCAAATAATCCTTCCCAGTCATAATTTCACAGATTTTTCAGCTATTTTAAAGTAACTTTTTCAGAACTCAGTCGACCTTTTTAGATTTTATTATGCAAATCCAGATTTCGGCTAGTAGCTAGCCATTCTCAATGCACAATTTTTTATTCTCAATGCGTGTAAGTGCCTGTCGTTTGGATTTCAGTCACTGTATTCAAAGAACTGTGACTTACGCTCGAACGACAGGGACTTAGGTGCATTGAGAATAAAAAATAGTGCATAGAGAATGGCTAGCTATTAGCCGAAATCTGAATTTGCATAATAAAACCTAAAAAAGACGATTGATTTCTGCACTCTATAATTTATAAGTCACAAGCAGTTGCTGAGTGCATCCACTTTCCGAATGGAAGGTAATTTTTTTTATCTTAATCGATATTTAAGGTAAGCCTATGACTGTGACATTGATGATGTAAATAAGGAAAAACTGTACCAGTTACATGTTTTTTCATGTCTAGCAAAACACGTTTCAACGATTTGTTCTCATTTTCAAGAGCATTTGTTTACATCAATATTTTTTGAGATGTTTACCTGCGTGATTTTCTGCCTCTATTGTATTGTCCTTTTTTTAGGGTATTCAAAAAGATGGGACAGATTTCAAACATTCATTGCACTAAGCACGTCCGACGTTGCCTGAATGTCACCACTCAAATAGGTTGTATTGGAAGAAGGGCAGCAGAAGATGAACTTCATCGCCAATGGCCTCCCAGGTCTCAGGGGCTCACACCTTGTGACTATTAACTCTGGGGTTACTTTAAAGACCGAGTCCTTATCCTCGCTATGCCTGACACTCTTGAAAGCCTGCGACATCGCATTGCTGAAGCTGTGAATTCGACAACGGGAGACCAGCTGCTTCGCGTGTGGCAGGAAATGAGTCACCGTTTAGATTTTTGTTGTAAACATATGGTGCTCACATTGAAAACAGAAAAATTGGAACAATTCCCTTTCCAAGACCGTTGGAATTGTGTTTCTAGCTTTTTTAGCTTCCATATAATAAGAGTTTGAAATCAGTTTCTTCTTCTTGAATAGCCCCGTACTGCAACCGGAAAATCGGATAAATTAATGAATTTTGGAACGTTTTTTGTATGGTTATGTTAAAGATGGTATTTCTTTTCTTTTTTTTCTTTTTTTACTTACTTACAGGTGTTTTGTCTTCTCCATTGCACAGAACGTCACACACACGCATATCATTACTTGCACTGTTTGTTTTTGTAATTAAAAAATGGTGCAGAGATATTACGACAGTATGGTTTCATAAAGAGTTTGTATACGGTCAGAAGTGTTACATTTTCTGTGGATTCATTATAAGCGGAGGTGGCAAAAGTCATGCGATAGCGATATGCACATATACAGATGGCAGTAATATCGCGTATACAAGGTATAAAAGGCAGTGCATTACCGAAGCTGTCATTTATACTCACATGATTCATGGGGAAATGTGTCCGACGCGATTATAGCCGCTAGCCGCACGATGAGAATTAACAAACTTTGAACGCAGAATGGTACTTGGAGCTGGACACATGGGGTATTCTGCTTAAGAAGTTGTTAGGCAATTCAATATTCCGAGACCCACAGTGGCAACAGTGTGCCGAGAACACCTAATTTCAGGCATTAGCTCCCACCACGGATAATGCAGTGGTCGACGGCCGACAGCAGCGGTGTTTGCGTTGAGTTGTCAGTGCTAAGAGACAAGCAACACCCCATGAAATAACCGCAGAAATCAGCGTGGGATGTATCATGAACGTATCCGTTAGGACAGCGCGGCGAAATTCGGGAATGCTGGGGTATGGAAACAGACGTCCGACGCGTGTGGCTTTGCTAACAGCACGATATCGCAATCAACGCCCCTCCTGGTATCGCGACCATATCGGGTGGACCTGAGACGACTGGAAAACCGTGGCCTAGTCAGATGAGTAAGTTGGTAAGAGCTGATGATAGGGTTTGGTTGTGGCGCAGTCCTCGCGAAGCCATGGATCCAAGTCATCAACAAGCCACTGTGCAAGCTGGTGGTAGCTCAATAATGGTAAGGCCTGTGTTAACGTGGACTGGACTGGGTCGAAATGAACCGATCATCGACTGGAAATTGTTATTTTCGGCTACTTGTAGGCTATTTGCAGCCAGTCATGGACTTCATGTTTCCAAACAACCAAGGAATTTTTATGGATGGACGGGCCACAGTTTTTCGCGATTTGTTTGAAGAACGTTCTGGACAATTATTGCGCCAGATCTGACCACCCAGATCACCCGACATGACTTCCAACGATCATTATGGGATTCAATCGAGAGGTCAGTTCGTACAGAACATCCTGCACCGACAACACTTCCGCAATTATGGACAGCTATAGAGGCATCATGGCTCAGTGTTTCTGCAGGTGACTTCCTGCTTGTTGAGTCCATGCCACGTCAAGTTACTGCACTACGTTGGCCAAAAGGAGGTCCGACACGATATTAGTAGGTATCCCATGACTTTTGTCACCTCGGTTTATTCACGAAGTTGACTGTTAGGAAATTTGTTTTGCCATTATAGACTACTGAATTATCCATTATGTTCCTACTTTTGTTGTAGGCACTTAGTAGAATCTATGGGCTAATGTACATATTTATGGAAATTAGTACATATACTAACAATTGACAAAATTAAACTATACAGTCCTCTTATGCCCACGAAAAAGCCCGCTTCATATACTCATTAAATTCTCAAAAAAATTGTAAATGTCCACTATTTCATGAGATTTATAGGGTGCACTTTCACTTTAATACTACCCACAGTTCCTCTCTCGCTGTCGCAGCACAAGTCAGTCACACTCGACTAAACGACGCATCTGTGTGAATACTCACATCAACTTCTCAAATGATGCACGGGCCGAACAGGAAACTAGCGGCAAGTGGAACAAAATGTTCCCTCAGTTAACGTAGGCGGCGGCAGGGTAGCTGCGCCTCGCGTTTCGGTTTTGACGCCTCGGAGAAAATTACAGACAACAGACCGTGAAATTTATTCCGAGCACCTAACTCGCTCTCTCCGGTTAAATCATTTCCGATACCTTTTATTTTATTTTTAATACGTCTCAATTAATGGCCGATAACTCACGGTGCGTTTGATCTGCATTCGAGCAGGGGCGTCTTACCCGACACGCTGTAACCAGAGAACACCTCCCTCCTTCCCACCTCTCTCTCTCTCTCTCTCTCTCTCACACACACACACACACACACACATTTACACAAACACCTGTGCGTCCGCGAGCACGAAGGTAGGTACTGACCGAGAACTCGGCAAGTATTAATATTAAAACGTTAAGTCGCATAGCAGGACCAACGAAAAGTACCGGTCCTCCGATCCTACTAATAACTAGAGGGAGACAGAGAGCGGGAAAGTTTGGTCACTTGGAGGTGTATTTAAATAATTTATCAGAGGCTAATACAGGGCGGAGTGCGACCATTATTCTGTCGGAGTTCGAGGCGCGCACGCGGCAGAGAGCGGCGTGGGCGAGCCCGTATTTCAGGCGGTAAGGTTTTTACGCGTCGCGTGATATACAGCTGGCCGTTCGGACTCGCTCGCCTTTGGCCGGCCGCCGCCCTGTTTTGCCAGCAGCGTTACCGCCGATGTCGCCGCCGAGCTCCCACAATAAACACCGGCCTCTTGAAGACGCCGCCGCGGAGCAGTTTCAGCGGACCAGACACGGAACCGTGCTGGACTCCCACGCAGCAACAAACCTGCCGCCAGTGTCTCGCCTCTAGTTACGCGGAACGCCGCCTTGGATCCCAGATCGATAGAGTACACGTTGTTGATTACAATTTATTGGACAGTTTCATACGGCTATACTGGTAGGTGACAGCGAAGCAAAAATAAATGGCTGACCAAATGAAATGTAGTTTCGGCTCTTGTACGATTGGTTAGTGTACTGTTTTTTCATCCTATGAAGAAAGTCACATGAGTTATGCGTGTCCCGTTAGCTGAAGACAGTATGTATACCAACTGGACTCGAGCGACACCAAAAAGTATGTCTGAGATTGTTCGATTGCAAATGAAAACGAACTGCGATGTGACAGTCGTCGTTTGCGAGAACAGCCCTCATTATACCGTAGTTGTGCAGCACTTTCACTGCATTTAGTGACTCCGTACACGAGATGTATTTCGGCCAACTCCTCATCAATAAACCTACTGATACAGCTGAGAATCATTGTTCATGTATAACGATGTTGCCTTCGTTGACCTGAGTACGGTTTACGTCACAATAAACATTAGGAGACTTCTCCCAAAGGCGATAAATACTGTAAAAGATTAGAGATTTATAAATATCAGAGCTGCTCACCAACAGAAGGTTCTATTTACGCAGATTGAAGGTGGGTGGCGTGGGGGGAAGAAAGGAAAGGGAAGGAAGTTATGGTAACAGCTGCATCGGGACTTTGTGCGGAATAAGCGGCGATGAGTGAAAACTTGTGCCGGACGGGGACTCGAAACTGGGATCTTCTGCCTACTAGACAGCTGCACAAACCACTGTGTCAACCGGACATAGTCTTTATCGCAAATTCATGGACTATATTGGCGCGATCCCCTGATGACCCACACTCCCACCAAACTCCACGTATCCATAGTCCACGTCCATGTCCTCGTTGGTCACTAATTTTAGATTCCCACTGGAGGTCGAATGTAAATGTGCATACGCACTGAAGGTTGTGGTTTCATTGCCCATTGAGGCGAATCAGTTATATGACCAGTCCGAAGAAAAGACACCTCACATTCATGTAACTGATTCGCCTCGCTGGACAATGGACTATGGATAGGTGGCGCTAGGTGGGAGTGTGGGACAGCCAGGGATAGTCCGTGCATTTACGATAAAAATCATGTCCGTATGGCACAGGGGTTTACACAACTATCTAGTAAGCGGGAGATCCCGGGTTCGAGTCCCATTTTGCAGTTTGGCACTAATTTTCACTCGTCGCCTCCGATGCTGCATAAAGTCCCGATACAGCCGATATCATGAGATCCTTCCGATTCCTTTCCTTTCTCCCCCGTCAGGTTACATAAGATTTATCCCAGCTGCGGATTCCGTAGGTGTCTGTTCTTTTGGCAATGCCCAGAATGCCAAAAGTCGGTGATGCAAGAGGTATTCTTGCTCCCATATCATTAACTTGTACACCAACGAACAACCACCTAACGAGGGGCCGGCCGGTGTGGCCGTGCGGTTCTAGGCGCTTCAGTTTGGAACCGCGTGACCGCTACGGTCGCAGGTTCGAATCCTGCCTCGGGCATGGATGTGTGTGATGTCCTTAGGTTAGTTAGGTTTAAGCAGTTCTAAGTTCTAGGGGACTGATGACCTCAGAAGTTAAGTCCCATAGTGCTCAGAGCCATTTGAACCTAACGAGGGATGCTCCTCATTTACTTACGCAGACGATCTGGCCCACTCGATGCAGCAAATGACATTTGAAGGCTTCGAAAGACAACTATCGTCTGCTATTGATGACTTGGGAGAGTAATACGACGACAGTAAGCCGAAGCAAAATCCTAGCAAAACAGAAATCAGTGCCTGCTACATCCTCAACAAGTATACCAACTGCGACTTAAAAGGCTCATGGCTGGGAACTCGTCTCGATCACAGTCCTGCCCCTAAGTATCTTGGTGTTGTTCCTGATAGGAGACTGACGAACACGGAGCAATGTGACGGTGTCTGAATGAATGTCACAGCAAGAAAATTTAAAAGATTCAAAGGCACAAGTTGGGGAATGCTTCGGGCATCGACTTTAACCTTGTGGGTTACACGGCAGGAGCAAATGCTTACCCTGTGTCGTAGCAGTCATGTCACTCGAAACAGGTTGACATTGCTCTTCATTACAGTTGCCGCCAGGTGACAGGATACTTGATACCATATCCAATCGAGAAGATTCAAGTTTTAGCCGGAATAGGACCACCTGACATCAGACGGACAGTCGCAGTCAAATTCGAAAGGAACAACGTCAGTGCTGATGAACACTAATTTCACGGGGATGAACTTGATACCCAACGTCTCCACAACAGGAAAAGCTTTACTTTTAGTACTGCCTTTTTAGTGAAGTCAAAGGCAGAAGAGAGACAGAGAGACTTCAACGGCAGCAGGTTAGAGCTAAACGATCGGATACCACCAAAACAGGAAGAATCCCTAAGAAACAGTCTGCCTTTGTCGACTTGGAAATCACTTGATATTCTTCGTGTGGTAATTGGCCGAAGTAAGAATGCCATGTTAAAATGGACACTGTTATAATCAAGTCGTGTCCTACGCGCATGGTGTTAAGCAGACGTTGAGCCATTTCCTTCACTGCCCCTTCTATGCCGTCTCCTCAGGCATCCTCAGGCTAGACGATTTGGCATCAGCAAACCCAACAGCAGTGCACCTTGCTGAAGTGCTGCACTTTACCTAAATGCCATCCAAATTGTTTTCATTGAAACGCTGAGAAGAAGAAGAAGAAGAAGAAGAATTTATAACTAACGTTGTCGTAAAGACAAACCCAACCAGAACCGTGCAATGCTGAATGCAAGCTTGAACGTGAAGAATAAAACTCCCATTATTGTTGTCAACAGCAAGGGTGATGAGTGAAAGCAACAAATTTAATTCCATACGAGACGCACAGCGCATATCAACAACATCTGCACTGTTTTTAGGATTTTTTCATTGCAGTATAGATACAAAAATAAGAAATCAAAAGTAATGTAATTACTGTAAAACGAGCCACCGTCGACCACAAGTCCCTTGTATCAAAATACAATTGTCCAGGAAATATACCTGAACAATCCCTCAAATTTTGTCGGTGGAGGTAGGGTTCACCCCATACATTAGTTCGCACGCAGTTTTCCACCGAGCAGCAGACGAGGTCTTTGAGGTGGCGCTAGAAGTACGACTGAGAGGACCGTGCTGTATACGTCGAGCAGGTAGTCAACTCAACTGTCATAGATACGCAAGAAAAAAGGAATTATTCAGTTACGTACTGGAACTTAGTACGAGTGGCGTTCAAACAGTAATTCGTCTTTTCTTCTGAAAACAGGTTTGTTTTATTCATGATTCCAGCACGCCACATTACTTCCCACTCTTTTGGCTAGAAAACGCGATTTTTCAGCATAATCTCCTATTAGTGCGAAGGCCTTACTCCACCTTACTGAGAGAGCCTCTATGCTCTCACGATACGACCCTACTGGTCTACGTCGCAACCAACGTCTTGCTGCATCCAAACGCCCCAATCATCTACGTAATGTTTCCCGACAAACACAGGGACGTTGTAAGGTGCGAGGCTGTAGGCTGGATGAGGAATAACAGTCCAGTGAGAGTGTCCGCACATACCATCACTGCAAGAGAACAGCTGTGAGTGGCCGATCGTCACACGGAAGACGGGAAGAGCTTGTACGACCTCGTTGCGATGATGACAGGCGCCTCGCCCTGCAACTCACCGTGCTTTTGTTCACTGCCAGGTCTCCGTGAACAATCTTCAGGCGCCTATGAATATCTGTGATGATGTGTTTTCCGATAAAATCGACTCAATGACAGTTCTCGGTGTGGAAAGCTTCTCCGTCAGGAAAGCTATTTTGAAAGCTACGTATAGCGCCGCCATATAAAGGGATGTCCCCTCTGATATATTCCCAACTGGGATCCACTCCATCAACTGAAGACATAAAGTCTGAAAATGAGTTTGCGATCATCTTATGGCGCTTTGTTTGTAAATAGCAGGCTAGATCACACAAATTTTACCATCCATAATTGCCGGTTTTGGCTACTGCCATCGCAGATCATTAAGTATTGTAACGTAGTTGTCAGCGTCAAAATCTATATATGTAGGTGCACAGTAAGTGCCTACATATATAGATTTTGACTTCGATGCCTACATCAGAATATTTTATGATCTGAAGATGGCAGTAGCCGAAATCGGTAGTTGTGAAAGGTAAAATTTGCGTGATCATGAGGGACCTTCACTAATAATGTAGTGCCCTTACCCCCACTACCTGCTCGTCTACTATTTTTTAAAATCAGCTGGGCCGGCCGTTGTGGCCGAGCGGTTCTAGGCGCTTCAGTCCGGAACTGGGCTGCTGCTACGGTCGCAGGTTCAAATCCTGCCTCGGGCATGGATGCGTGTGATGTCCTTAGGTTAGTTAGGTTTAAGTAGTTGTAAATCTAGGGGACTGATGACCTCAGATGTTAAGTCCCGTAGTGCTTGGAACCATCTGAACCTTCTGAAATCAGCTGGGCTCTGTAACGGATCGGTTCCCAAATAGTAAATTTGTGGTAAGATCTTATGGGACCAAACTGCTTAGGTCATCGGTCCCTAATCTTACACACTACTTAATATAACTTAAACTATCTTACGCTATGGACAACACATACGGGGGGGGGGGGGAGGGAGAGGGGGAGGGGGGGGGCGATGCCGCGCGGACCGTGACAAGACGCCACAGACCGTGCGGCTACCCCAAGCAACAGAACGGGTGTAAATCCAAATGCAAGTGCTGCTGAAATGCAACACTTGTTGCGAAAGCGAGGCATGCCCATCAAGTGAACTGATTGTTGTGATGAATGCTGAATAGGAAGTCTGTGTTGAAAGGGAACGACACTGCAAGAATGCATAATTGCGTTTACGAGTTCAGTAGACGAGGATGTAGTTCGTAGCGAGGACTTTAGTGTGGTGTGGTGTGGTGTGGTGTGATCCGTCATCATACTGTTCATTTGTAAAGTATTTCTTTTCCTTCTGTTATTTAGGTACCTAACTGCTGAGGTGAATCTTGATATCCTCGAAACATGAGCTTCCCAATTATTCGAGGAAAAATTAAAACACGCAACAGCTACTATTGTTCAGTAAGAGTGCCATGTTTTACAGTAAGGAATACGTTCACGTATTCAGTCAACTTTGATGGTATCCTCTTGGATAAAGTATTCCAGAGATAAACTAGTTCTCTATTAAAATCTTTAGGCAGGGTTAACTCAGAAGGATGTTGTCATCAGGAGAAAAAAAGGCATTCTATGTGTGGGAGCGTGAAATATTAGCTGCCTTAATAAGGTAGCTAGGTTAGAGATTTTAAATGGGAAATTCATAGGCAGAGATTAGATATAGTAGGCAATAGAAAAGCATGGGGCAAGGGAAACAGTACTTTTGGTCAGGTGTGCAGTGATTGCTTAAATCTCTTAAGATGAATGCTGAGATGGTTCCTTTAGAAAGGTCACGGCTGATTTCCTTCCCCATCCCTGTCCATATCGTGCTCATGTTCCGCCGCCAATGACCCTCAATCTCTCTCTCTCTTCCTTCATTCGAAGGAGGTGAAAGCCCAACAGTATCGTAGGTATGCCTTGGGCGAATCTAAATCTGAGACGTGGGCGATAAACGGTTCAGACAAAAAGTGAAAGTTTTTGAAATGTGGTGATACAGATCTAAGGCGAAGATTAAATATGTAGATTGATGTGTAGGTACTGAGTGCAATTGGGGAAAAATAAATGTATTGCACGACTTGAGTAACCGAAGGGATTATTTGACAGGACACAGGCATGAAGAAATCGTAATTTAAGAAGTAAAGGGATGTGTGTGGGATAAAAATTGTAGAGGCAGATCAAGGAATCAATACAGAAAGTTGGTTCAAATGGATGCAGGCAGCGGTAGCTACTCTGAGATGAGAAAGTTTGTACAGGATACACCAGCGTGCAGAGCTGTATCAGACTCTTCTACTTAAAGAAGAGAAGAAAAAAAAGGGAGGGGGGGGGGGAAGAGGAGTAGACGGTAGCGAGTTGAAATTAAGAAGCTGTTCCGGAAACCTCAACTGGAAGAACAATAAATGAGAAAGACAGATATTCGGATTTAATTAGCATACACACCACCAAAGCTAGCAGAATTTCAGACCTGTTTACTAATAAGAATAATGAGAGTAAATCAATAATGACTTAAACAATGCTTAACAAGAAGCTCATTCGCAATGATGACGATGACGATGACGATGGTAACAATAATAATACGATAATTGACGTCAAATCGCACGAGGGTGCATAGTTACTCGCTTACAATCTGGTGCTCTATATAGGCATTCACAGAAATACTGCAGGTAGCAGTGGCAGTGAATATAGTAGAGTAAAAATAAGTAAGCTAATTTGGAAGTTTGAAATGTAGGACATCAACAGTAATTTGTTAATATTATTATAGTAAAATGTAATCTTCACGATGTTCACGTGTCAGAAACTGCTATGTAGTATTTTGTTCCATGTAACTGACGTAAGTTTTTGTAACACACTTGTGAGTGTTCCCCCCTATAAGGCAAGTTAAATTAGCCACCTTAAGGATATTAAGAATTAATTATATAACTGTTATGGTTTCATCCAGTCGAAAAAGTCTTCGCCTCCCTCTTCGAAACACCGTAGATATAATTTCGACATTTCCAAATGTTGTACAATGTTTGGAAATCGTTTTAAGACGCTTTCGACGTTTCCGTTGGTTTTTGAAGTTGGTTTGCCTAAGAGAGGTTCATCTTCATTGTATTATCGGCCTTCCAAAATGATTCGTACCAGCGAAAATTGTTCAAGTGGAGGGAACTGATACCAGTTAGGACTACCAGGTTACAAGAAACGTATCCAAAGAAGGGCATGAAAAATAGATAGTAACAGTTTTTTCTCGCTCACGGGGGAGCGTCACGGAAATCCTGAAACAGCTGAAGAGGCTATTGCTTGAAAATAAGCTGTACCAATTTGAGGAACCTTCCCTCCATGAACCATGGACCTTGCCAATGGTTGGGTCGCTTGCGTGTCTCAGCGACACAGATAGAGACCACAACAGAGGAGTATCTGTTGAGATACCAGACAAACTTGTGGTTTCCGAAGAGGGGCAGCAGTTTCCTCAGTAGTTACAGGGGGAAAAGTCTCTATGACTGACTGGTCTGGCCTTGTAACATCAGTTACAACGGCCTTGCTGTGCTGGTATTTAAAAATAGCTGGAAGCAACGGGGAACTTTAGCTGTAATTTTTCCTGGGGGCAATCAGCTCTCCTCTATAATTAAATGATGATGGCATCCTCCCGGGAAATTTATTCCGAAGGTAAAATAGTCCCCCATACGGATCTCCGGGAAGAGACAACTCAGGAGGATGTCCTCATCAGAATAAACCAAATTGGCGTGCCATGAGTAGGAGCGTGTAATGTTAGAGCTCTTAATCGTGCAGATGGATTACCAAATCTCAAAAAGGAAACGGACAGGTTAAAGTTTGGTATAGTGAGAATTAGTGGAGTTCACTGGCAGCAGGAACAAGACTTCTCGTCAGGTTAGTATACAATTAAAAATACAGAATCAGTTAAGATTCAAAATGTTCAAATGACTCTAAGCACTATGGGACTTAACATCTGAGGTCATCAGTCCCCTAGACTTAGAACTACTTAAACCTAAGGACATCACACACATCCATGCCCGAAGCAGGATTCGAACCTGCTACCGTAGCAGCAGCTCGGTTCCGGATTGAAGCGCCTACAACCGCTCGGCCACAGCGGCTGGCATCAGTTAGGGAAAATGGAGAAGTAGGTTTAATAACGAGTAAGGAAATAGGAATGCAAGTAAGTTGCTATGAACAGCATAGTGCACTCATTATTGTAGCCAAGATAGATATGAATTACACACAAACCACAGTAGTAGTTTAGTTGCTATCCAGCTCCGCAGTTGATGAAGAGACTGAAGAAATGTGTGATGAGAGAAAAGAAATTATTCAGATAGTTAGGGAAGACGGAAATTTAACTGTGACGAGAGGACTGGAATTTCACATACAGGAGAAAGAAGGGAAAGAAAAATAGTAGGCGAATATGGACTGGTAGATTTATGCACAAAACGTAATTTAATCGCTCCGTTTAAGAACTATGAAAGAAGGCTGTATGCTTGGAGAAGACCCAGACACACCGGAAGGTTTAAGATTGATTATACAAAGGTAAGACAGAGATTTCTAAACCACATTTTAAATTGTAAAACTTTTCGGGGGCAGATATGGACTCTGACCATAATTTATTGGCTATGAACTGTAGATTAAAACTCAAGAAAATGCAAAAATGTGGGAAATGAAGTCAGATGGGACCAGGTTAAGTTGAAATAAACACGGTGGTGAGAGTTTCAGAGGGCAACGGTTGACTAGAACATGGAAAAGGAATACATTAGAAGACGAATGGCTAGCTTTGAGAGATGATTTAGTGAAGGAGCAGAGAATCAAATACGTAAACGCACAAAGCCTAGTAGAAATCCTTGGATATCATAGGATTTATTTAATTTAACTGATGAAAAGAGAAAATATAAAAACGCAATAAATGAAGCAGGCGAAATGGAACACAGACGTCTAAAAAGCGAGACCGACAGGAAAAGCAAACGGCTATGCACGAATGGCTCGAGGACGAATATAAGGATTTAGAAACATATATCACTATGAGAAAGATAGATACCATTTACAGGAATATAAAAAAGGCCTTTGGAGAAAAGTGAAGTAGCCGTATGATTATCAAGACCTCAATCAAAAACGAGTACTAAGCAAAGAAGGAAAAGCTGAAAGACGGAAGGAGTATACAGAGTGTCTATACATGGAAGATGAGCTTGAAGGCAAAAAGGGAAGAGGACGCAGATGAAGATGTAATGGGCGATGTGATACTGCAAAAAAGAATTTGACAGAGAACTGAAAGACCGAAGTCGAAGCACGTCCCCTGGAGTAGACGGCATTTCGTCGGAACTTGGCAGAGCTAACCATGACAAAACCATTGCACCTGGTGAGCAAGATGTGCGAGTCAAACTGAACACCCTCAGACTTCAAGAAGAATGCAATAATTCAAATTCCAAAGAAAGCAGGTGCTGACAGTTTCTTAAGTCATGGTTGCAAAATACTAACACGAATTCTTTACAGAAGAATGGAAAAGCTGGTAGAAGCCGATCCGCGGGAAAGATCAGTTTGGACTCCGGAGATAAGTAGGAACGCGCGAGGCAATACTGATCTACGACTTCTCTTAGAATATGGGTTAAGAAAAGGTAAACCTACGTTTATAGCATTTGTAGACTTACAGAAAGATTTTGACAATGTTGACTGGAATATTCTCTTTGAAGTTCTGAAGATAGTAGGGATAAAATGCAGGGAGCCAAATGCTATTTACAACTTGTACAGAAACCAGACGGCAGTTATACGAGTCACGGAGCAAGGAAGGGGAGCAGTAGTTGAGAAGAAAGTGAGACAGGATTTATAGCCTATTCTCGACGTTATTCGATCTGTACATTGAGCAAGCAGTAAAGGAAGCTATAGAAAAATTCGGAATAGGAATTACAGTTCAGGGAGAAGAAATAAAACCTTTGCGGATTTCCTATGTCACTGAAAATCTGACAGACAGCAAAGGATTTGGAGGAGCAGTTGAACAGAATGGATACTGTCTAAAGGAGGGTATAAGATGAATATAACCAAAAGCAAAACAAGGATAACGTAGATTAATAGAATTAAATCAGGTGATGCTGAGCGAATTGCATTAGGAAACGAGAAACTTATGGTAGTAGATGAGTTTTGCTATTTGGGCAGCAAAGTAACTGATGGAGAGGATGTAAAATGTAGACTGGCAATGGTAAGAAAAGCGCTTCTGAAGAAGAGAGGTTTGTTTACGTCCAATATGGATTATTAGAAGCAGGACACACTGTCCGCTACTGGTGTGAAAATATAGATTTAAGATCTGATAGTTGACACTGACTGTCAAGTCGTGGCACATATACTGTCAAGTTGTGGCACATAAACTGTCCGCTTCTGGTTTTAGAATGCTATTTCATTTCTGAAGTTCTGAATGCCACCCATTTCTGTCAATTATCACTGCCTTGCCTGCTTAGTATTATCAGCAGAAGATAAGAAACATTTTGTACTGCAAGATAACATTAATAACCTAATGTTTCGGTGGGTTTGAAAGCATGGCAATCCTCGTTTCGTGCCTGCTTGCTGTTCATTTTGCTATTTCATCAGTATGTTACAAAGTGTAAAGTAGTTTCTACTGTACAGGCACACGCAAGGATCGTCATCAGAAGATGACAGACAGTTTGTACTGAAAAAAACATGAGTCACTAGATTATTTTGGGTGACTTTGGAAGCATAGTACACCTCATTCCATACAAATGCATATTACTACGGTTCAGTATGCTATCTTGTGAAAGTGTCACATCATTTACACTGTGTGACAGCAGAGTATGACAGTGTCTTGTATTGCAAGATTAGGCTAAAAGGGATGAAAGGAAGTTCAGTATCTAACACTAAGATAACTGGAGAGAGAACACAAACGCAGATTATTGAAGGAAATCAGCTGTGCCCTTTCAAAGTAACCATCTCAGGATTCGCCTTCAGTGATTTAGGAAAATCATGGAAAAGTTAATCAGGATAGCTGAAGAGAAATTTGAACCACCATCCTCCAGGAACATGAGTTCATTGTGCTGCACTACCTCAGTAAGATGAAGTTAAAGCATGCAGTCAGTAATCTTAGGGTTAGTTTGATACGAATTTTTTACGAACGTACATATGGACTGAAGCTGTAAGATCTACAGTAGTGTCCATGTGTGTCTTGAAATGTTATAGACCCAATTTGTATGTGTTTAGATCAATTTAATAGAGAGAAATACTGCATGAAACCAACATCAAACTACACTCATCTAGTAACTTATAAGGTATTTCACCAACGCCAATAAGTGAGCAATTTGTGTTTTAGAAAGAAATAAAAGCAATTTAAATGTCAAAATATTTAATTAGAATGTTCATTGCACATGTTAGGTGTGGTATAGAATAGAACTTTGGTTGCAGCTTAACCTATAAATTTTATCAGTAGAGCCAGCGTAGAAACTATGAGCATTTTTATTTTATTGTGGCGCAAAGTCTTCATTCAAAATTAGAGATCTGTACTGATACTTAAGTATTATGATAAGCAACCTGCATATATATATATATATATATATATATATATATATATATATATATATATATATATATGTGTGTGTGTGTGTGTGTGTGTGTGTGTGTGTGTGTGTGTGTGTTTGCGCGCGCGCGCGTGTGTGTGTGTGTGTGTTTGCGCGTGTGTGTGTGTGTGTGTGTGTGTGTGTGTTGGTATATGCATTTATGTATGTGTTTCAGAGCTCAAAATCATTATTCTGATAAATGTCTAGGTTCGGTAGCAAAGATTGTATTTTCGGGATATTATTGACCTCTCATCTCTGCCTTGTTCCATCATTAACTTACACCATGTTTTATCTCTGTCTTGTTTATTACCACTTTGGTTGTGTTGTGTTGCATGTAGTCATTTCATATTAACAGTTTCCCCTTGTGCAGCATGATAATATGCAGTTTAAGTGATACATCGCAATATAAATCTTGTCAAAACACCTTCTGCTTTCATTCCTAAAATGGCGTTTGGTCAATTAGTTTATTTTTTGGCTATACTGTGTGCAGGCGTGTGCAGGCGTGTGCATGCGCGAGCAGTATTTTACTGAGTACAGGCTTAGCTACCCCAGGATTCTTGAGCTGGGGACTGGTCATCGCCGCCAGTCCTCTCTCACCATAAGCTCTGGGCATGCTTCAGCGACCACTGTGTGGTGTGGCGGTGGAACGTTGGATATCTCAAGGAATGGAGATCTTGGCTTGACTACCCAGATCGCGAGGATGGAATAAACCTCTATAAAAAATCCTCAGTGTCAAGGTGTGCTGCGCGCTGACGAGATGCATGGCTGTTGAGGTGGAACAGTCGCTAGCAGGCAACCTCTGAGGAACCTGCCGCACCTCACTTGTACAAGGCTCACTCAGGCACATCTGAGTAGACCCTTATTTCGCTAGTTGCTCGTGGGACCGAAATGGATCCTCCGAAATTTTCTTTTCCTCTTTCCAGCTGAAAGGATGGACCACTGGTGGGTACCAACACGCAATCAAATAAGAGGGCTCGTGTAGCTAGTCTTCCCAACTCAGGAGTAAAATCTAAGAGTTTTGGGTCTAATAACAGAACACATGCTGGCAGTCTCAATGTCTTTTTAATGATCAAAAGGAAAGAGGACACCTTCCAGAAAGATTTGCCTTTCTATATTCAAAAAGGTTTAGAAGGCATATCTGTTAAGCGATTGTGTAATGGGACACTATTGGTGGAAATCGCTAGCAAGTTAAGAGCCTACAGACCACGCAATGGTTAGGCGAATATGCCATCGAAATAGAGCTGCACACCACCTTGAATTACAGCAAAGGTGTTGTGACATGCAGGGATCTAGTGGACATTTCCAAGGAGGAACTGATAGATGAGTAGGGCCCAGAAGGAATAGTTGACGTGTAAAATACCACGAAGAGAGTGGATGGAAATCTTGTAAAGTCCGACTCCTTCATCCTGGCGTTTAATAGCACGAACCTTCCTCAGCATGTTAAGGCAAGTTTCCTTCGAATCGGGACTGCAGCATGTGTCTGGAAGAAGATACAAGAGCTTCAAACTATGAAGCGCATTCCATATGATAAGGCCAATAAAATATATAAAGCCATGCTGCCCCCCCCTCCCCCCCCCCCCCAACTTTTGCTACCTCCTTCACTTCGGCTGTTAAACAGCCAGTGCGCAAATCTGACGCTGTTACACAAACGGAGGTTGCAAGTGTCAGCACAAGTACCTGCGTTTGTCCATGCACTTGTGCTGCAGCAGTCATTTCTAAACCTGTCCCTCCCCCAAAACTTCAGAAAAAGCTGTGGTTGCTGAAATTGTGGAACTCCCTGCCCTTCCAAAGGTTCCGTCTGGTATGCTCTCCAACACTGCCACAACCGCAGCTGCAGTTGTCGCTACAAAGTCTACATAGGGAAAACATCGAAGGCAAAACGTCCACCGCATAAGGAATCGGGCAGTAAACAGCCCGCCGGCCGGAGTGGCCGAGCGGCTAAAGGCGCAGTCTGGAACCGCACGACCGCTACGGTCGCAGGCTCGAATCCTGCCTCGGGCATGGATGTGTGTGATGTCCTTAGGTTAGTTAGGTTTAAGTAGTTCTAAGTTCAAGGGGACTTATGACCACAGCAGTCGAGTCCCATAGTGCTCAGAGCCATTTGAACCAAGTAAACAGCCCTATGATGCCGATGTTAACTCCTCTGGTGTCTGTCTCCATTCTTCGTTAGAGGCGATGAAAATGTCGGATTGGTGCAATCGCCCCAAAAATGAGCCTCTGTGGGCTCCCCTCCACGGCAGAAAGTTTGGACGACAGTGCTACCGCTGTAATAGATGGCTCCCATCCTCCATTGGAATGTTAATGGGTTCAGGACACATGTGGTGGAAATGAGGCTCCTGGCACTAGGACGCCACCTGTGCATGTGTTTGCAGGAAACACTTTTTAAGCCACATGATGCCTCTGCCCTATGAGACTCTACTTTCTAACATAAGGATGACCCGACTGGGAAAGGGCAATGGGAGGGGTTGCCGTGTCTATTAATAATGCGCACAACTCCTCTGCTCTCCCCCTGGTTACTGACCTGCAAGCAGTTGCATTTGAACTTCATGCACATCGGAGGGTTTCAGTTTGCTCTCTGTATTTACATCCGCTAGATGCAGTAGACTCTGAGGCTTTCACAATTCTTATGGCACAACTCTCCCGACCACTTCTCTTCTTGTGGGGCTCGACCTCTACTTGCCCTCAGGGTCGAGTTTTGGAGTACCTCCTGACATGTCAAGAGCTGTGTACAGTAAACAATGGTACTCCCACTCATTTATGTCCTGCTACTGGGTCATTCTTGGCCATCGATCTATCTCTCTGCTCTCCAGCTCTTGCCAACTCTGTTCACTGGGAGGTCATTGACGACCATAATCCCAGCGACGACTTCCCAGTTCGCATTCACTTGCTGGGTGCAGGACTGCTTTAACGGAACCCACCAAAACGAATGGTAAGCAGTGCTAACGGGACGCTGTTTAGCCAACTGGCTGTGTTTGAACATTGCAACAGCGTCCAGGAATGGCT
This sequence comes from Schistocerca americana, assembly GCF_021461395.2. Lineage (NCBI taxonomy): Eukaryota > Metazoa > Arthropoda > Insecta > Orthoptera > Acrididae > Schistocerca > Schistocerca americana. The sequence continues at coordinate 282,943,139 of NC_060121.1, read as the reverse complement.
GGACTACATCACACATGTGATTCATCATGCCGCTGACGTATCCATCCCAAAGCCCTCAGTTTGCCTTAGGAGGCAACCTGTACCTTAGTGGACAGACGAGTGTCGTTCAGCAATGCGGGACAGGCGTGCGGCTCTTCTGCCTCTACGGCAGACAACCTCATAGCCTTTCGAGTCGTGACAGCCAAGGCTCGACATATAATTAAGGAGAGCAAGAACGGGTCTGGCGAGCGTTCCTGAATTCTATAAACCGTTCCACTCGTTCTACGAAAGTATGAAAAGCAATCTGGAGGATATCTGATAAATACAGTACTGAAACAGGGGTGTCTCCAAAAGACAACTGGAGATATCGCTGAGACGCTGGCGGAGAATTTTACAAAAACTACTGCAACTGCCAACCAGGATCCGACGTTAGTCGCTACCGTGAGACTGTAGAGATGGGAAAATTGGACCCCAGATCCACTAATTCTGAGACTTACGAATGTCCTTTCTCCATGTGGGAGTTGGAGATTCGTGATACTGGATCCAGTCACGACCAAATCCAGTACTGCATTATTCGACATTTGTCAGCAACGTCAAAGGAAATCTTCCTCGAATATTTTAATCTTATATGGCAGAACGGTAACATTCCACTCGTTGAGAGAGGCAGTTTTGGCACCTCTCCTCAAACCAGGAAAGGACCGCACATATCCCAGTAGTTATCGGAGTATTGCTTTAACGAACTGTGCAGGTAAGATCCTGGAGCGAATGGTTAACCGTCGTGTGGTCTGGTTGTTATAGAATAGGCAACTCCTTAGCCGCTCTCAGTGTGGATTCCGGAGATTTCGCTCCAATGTCGACAACGTGAATCTGTTAGAGGCGGTTCTTCAGCAATCTTTCCTGCAGAAACATCACTGTAACAGTATATTCCTTGATATCGGTAAGGTGTACGATACTGCTTGGAGACACTATATTCTCACACAACTGCGTCAGTGGGGCTTTCGTAGCCACCTCCCCATCTTCATACCGTCTTCCCTGTCACAGCGGTTTTTTAGGACCCGAATTAGCGACTCACTGTTAGATCGTTTAGAACAGGAGAATGGTGTCCAACAGGACAATGGTTTAAGTGTTACTCTCTTTGCCATAGCCATAAACATTATCACATCTACAGTAAGGAGACAGTGCTCCTTATTTGTGGACGATTTTTCTGTTTTTTGTTCCTCCTCCAGTGTTGCAACAGCGAGCCGTCGATGCAACATACATGCAGAAGTTAGAAGAATGGGCTGGAAAGAAGGGATTTCAGTTTTCTGCAGGTAAGTGCGTGTGTGTTCATCTTAATCGTCTTATTTTTAATTTACCTGGCTTGCATACGACGGATATCATCATACATTTTAACATAAAGAGGATTCTCGACCTCATTTTTGACTCGAAATTGTCTTGGTTGCCACACCTGAGACCTGAAAGCCAGAGCTCTCAAGGTCTTGGGGAGTGGACATGGCGCTTCTGCTACAGTTTTGTAGGGTTTTCGTGCGCTCGCCTCTGGACTGTGGGTGCACGGTGTATGGATCAGTGTGAACCTTATCTGAAGATCATTGACTCTGTTCACCATGAGGATATTCGGCTGGCTATGGGTGCTTATAGACCAGGTCCATATCCAGCCTCTATGTTGAGGCTGGGGTACCGCCACTTAGCATTCGGCGGCAACTCCTCATGGTGCATCAGGTATGTAAGTTCTCCGAAGCTCCAACTTCACCCACACAGCATACTATTGTTCGTCTGCCTCTTGAATGCCTTTCTTCAGTCGTCCACTTGCCACAATTCCGTTTGGCGTCCGCGTGCAGAGTGAGCTGGAGTCACTCAGTGTGGGAGCAAGTACGATCCCAAATCCAGGGTATAAACCGTCCGCCGCCCTGGTTACTGGAGAGACCTAGAGTAATTTTAGATTTGTTGCACTGCAGGAGAGATTGCACTCCTGCTTCCGTTTTAAATGAAAACATTTTATCTGAGCAGCACAACTATGTAGCTGTTTATAAGCGTGGGTCGAAACAGGAGGGCTCCGTTGGTTACTTTATTATATTCCCAGAAAGTGTCTTCAAACCCCGACTGCCTCAAGACTTTACTGTCTTTGATTCAGAACTGTGTGCGATCCTGTGGGCACCGGGGCAGATGAGACATTCTTCCAGTGCTAAATTTCTTGCCTGTTCCAATTCTCTGATTGCCCTTCGCTCTCTACAACATTTGTATTCAGCAGATAAAGTCATCCACAATATCCAGGATGATCTCCTCCAGCTACAACGAATGGGGAAGGAGGTGTCATTCTGCTGTGTGCCAGGGCACATGGGTATTGCAGGATGGATCTACCAGCTAAGGAGGCATGTCACGATCCTGCATGCTATCACCTCATTGTTGAGGTACAAAGTCGTGCGCCAATGGGAAGACGAGTGAAGTGACTGACAATAAGCTTTGTGTCATAAAGCCCACAACTCAGCCGTGGTGTTCTTCCTTCCAGCCACATAGAATGGACGAGATCCTGATTACTCATCTTCGTATCGCCCACTGCGGTATGAAACGCGGCTTCTTACTCCAGAGAGAGGACCTCCAATGGGTGGTGCTTGTGACGTACAGATAACTGTGCTCCACGTGTTATTGGACTGTATTTTATTTTCTGGCCTGCCTTCTATTTTAAGTTACTTTCAAACGAATGTGGTTCGAGTTTTAAAATTCTGTAATTGTCCAACAGTTTTAACAAGATTGTAGGCTGCTGTTTTTAACGTGTTAACAGCGTGACTGACTCACCCAAGTTTTTGTAAGTGGTCAGACACTCACATTTCCCTGCGTTTTCCTTTTAATTTTTCTGTTTTCTTTTCTTTGTGTTTCAATTTCATGTGTAGGTCCTTTCCCTTTCCCTAATGTATTTTAGCGCATGTGAGATAGTAACTGTATCTTCATTTAGAGTCCATAAGTGTGCGACAGTTTTAGAGTTTATGTCCACGTTCGTTTGTTTTGATAAGTGTAAGGGCACTGATGATATCGCCGTGGAGCGCCTATAAAATCCAAATACACACACGCACCAAGCACATCGCAACCTGTTTGTACCTGTTACCACCATACGAGAACAAGTAATTGAACCCCTGCAGTATTCTGTGTCGTCCCATAATACTGGCCAGAGACTATCAGCAGCAGGACTAGGGGATTGCGTCACATGTGTAGGCTGCCGTTAACACCATAACACGAACGGATGCGTTTGGAGCCATGAACGGGTAGCATGGACTCGTGATGAATGGCGTAGCACTACGTTCAGCTATGTATCGTGGTTCAGCACCTCCCAGATGACCATAGTCGGCGAGTATGGTGACGACCTGGGGAGAGATCCCAGTCTTCCACTGTTTTGGAGAAGCGCAGCTATGTTACTCCTCGCGTCATAGTATGGGAAGCCATCGAGTGCGACTTCATGTCATCGCTGGTACTGACAGAGGGACCTGTGGCAGCGCAACAATATGTCATGGGAATCATGCATCCTCATGTGCTATCTGTCACGGGACAGAATCCGTGTGACATTTTTCCGCAGGACAGCGCTCGTCCTCAAATAGATATGTCTCTATGAACAGTCTGCGTGATGTTGGGGTACACTCATGGCTAGCAAAATCCCCAGATCTGTCCCTGACAAAACTTTTGTGATACCCGTCCGTCCGTCAGCTTCGTCCAACTGCCAGTATCCAGGATATCAAGGTCAGATGTGGGCTAGCTTGCCTCAGGACTGGATACAACGAGTACATAACACCCTTCCCAACCTAATCAGTACAGAGCGGTTGCAACGCCATACTGGTAATTATATTCATACTACCAGGTTGTTTGTACATTTGATTCTGTTTTTAACTCTCTTAAGCCGTGATTGTTCATACAATTTTTTGCCACCCCTTTTCGATGCTCAACTTTTATTCATGCAGTATACAGTATAAAAGAACTGGTGCAGGCATGCGTATTCAAATACAGAGGCAGAATACGGCGCTGCGTTCGGAAACACCTATATAAGTCAACAAGCGTCTGGCACGGTTGTGAGATCGGTTACTGCTGCTACAATGGCAGGTTATTACGATTTAAGTTTGAACGTGGTGTTACAGTTGGCGCACGAGCGCTGGGACACAGCATCTCTTAGGTAGCGATGAAGTGCGGATTTTCCCATACGACCATTTCACGAGTGTACCGTGAAAATCAGGAATTCGGTAAAACATCAAACCTCCGACATCGCTGCGGCCGGAAAAATATCCTACAAGAACGGGAGCAACGACGAATGAAGAGAATCGTTCAAAGTGACAGCAGTGCAACACTTAAGCAAATTACTGTAGATATCAATGCAGAGCCATCAACAAGTGTCAGCGTGCGAACTATTCAACGTAACATCATAGATACGAACTTTCGGAGCCGAAGGCCCACTCGTGTACACTTCATGACTGCACGACACAAAGCTTTATGCCTGTCCTGCGCCCCGCAACACCGACTTTGGACTGTTGGTGACTGGGAATACGTTGCTTGGTCAGACGAGTGTCGTTTAAAACTGCATCAAGCGGATGGAGATAACCTCCTGAATCCACGGACCCTGCATGTCAGCAGGGGACTGTTGAAGTTGGTGGATGCTCTGTAATGGTGTGGGGTGTGTGCACTAGGAGTGATATGGGACCCCTAATGGGTCGAGATACGACACTGACTGGTGACATCTACGGAAGCACCCTGTCCGATCACCTGCATCCATGTCCATTGTGCATTCCGACGAACTTGGGCAATTACAACAGGACGATGCGACATCCCACACGTCCAGAATTACTTCAGAGTGGCTCCAGGAACACTATTTTTAGTTTAAAAACTTCCACTGGCCACCAGACTCCCCAGACATGAACATTATTGAGCACATCTAGGATGCCTTGCAACGTGCTGCTCAGAAGTGATCTCCACCCGGTCCTACACTTATGGATTTATGGACTGCCCTGCAGGACTCACGGTGTCATTTCCCCCACCACTTCTTCAGATATTAGTCAAGTCCATGCCACGTGGTGTTGCGGCACTTCTGCGTGCTCGCGGTGGCCCTACGCGATATTAGGCAAGTGTACCTGTTTATTTGACCCTTCAAAAAAATGGCTCTGAGCACTATGGGACTTAACATCTGAGGTCATCAGTCCCCTAGAACTTAGAACTACTTAAACCTAACTAACCTAAGGACATCACGCACATCCATGCCCGAGGCAGGATTCGAACCTGCGACCGTAGCGGTCGTGCGGTTCCAGACTGAAGCGCCTAGAACCGCTCGGCCACTCCAGCCGGCATTTGACTCTTCAGTTTATGTATGTAAGCAGATGAGTCGTCGAACAGTGCTCGTCTCTTGTGGCCAGGAACCAATGCTGTTATAGTAATCGGAACAGTTTACTGTAACGCAACTGTCTCTTGAAGTACTTGGACTACCGATTCATAAAAGCCAGGAAGGGATATAATGTCGATGGCACACAGGCTGTGTGCAAACTAGCGGCCTAACTATAGCGTTTTGTCGGCGCGGCACTAGGAGGAGAAGGATGGCATGCTTTCTCCCCGGCCAATTTTAAACTCCAGGAAAGATCCCTGCTGCACACTTGATAAGAGGCTGAATGACACTGGGACCGTACTGGAGGGACTGGAACGAGGAAAATCCCTGCCCTCTATCCAACAGTAAGGTATTTACCCAAATAAACTGTTGAATTCCTTAAACAATAAATTTTCACACCCATAATATTTTCTGGTGTAATAACAATGCCCCCCGCTCCACTCACCTGTCTTAAATAATCGCTAAAGGCTTCTAGGCCCTCTGACTTCTTTACAAAGGAGTCAACTCACAATGAATTGTCACTCATGTCGTGTCGTCTACTATAAGGGACGTGACTGCAAACATGAAGGAGGAAGGATTTGGCACTGCCCTTATCAAAGGAACGCCCTTTTTTTAACCACTTACATTCTAAGTTATGTTTACCATCTGGGTTATCGGCCGTTTTAGCGAACGACCGCCGGGATGTCGACCGCGTTTTTTTTTTTTATCCGTCGTAGCAATATGGTGAAGAACATTTAATCTCTAGTTCAGGACCTCCGTCTGTCTCTGGCGCATTTTATGGACCTTTCTCCAAGTCTTTCTTTTCGTCGATTGGGCTTAATGTGTAGTCGTTTTTAACTCTTCTGCCGTCTTCGTGTTCTATGCTTCTGATATAGACGCGTATGACCCTAGTTGTTTTAGTGCCCTAAAACAAAACAAAACTATAAACCTTTGATAGTCGGATTGGGGTTTGATCGCAACTCGTCCCATATGTGAGTCTGCCTTAACAATTGCATCCCTCACTCACTATTCCATTCCTCAGTAGAAATTTGTTAATAACTACGAGGTTCCGCACCATTGTCGTAAGTTCAAGACATATGCTTATTCTGTACCTACATCCATTGTTTAAGAGCTAAATTTTCAGGCTGCCATACCCTTTGTTAGATATCCAAGAACGACACAATTTTAACGATTTGTCACTATTACATTCTCTAAATGTGTGCAAATCGCTACACATCTCTTCTGCCGAAGATAGGATAGTAACCCCAGGTCTTTTTCCACGAGAATACCCTGCTATGTTTTCCAAGAAACTCATGAGGCGCGAGAACAGCACTCGAGTTTTGTTAAGCTGTTCCATCATGATGATGTTTCGCCACCAGTACCAGTAAGATGTCCAGATCTGTCTTACAAGCAAGATACCGTCTTGTAAGTCTCCCTCAGAGTAAAATAAGCACCATTTTATGGCTCTGAGGCACTCCTTAATAATATTTCCAAGCAGACATATCAAGAGCCGCTTATTTTCTTTGTTTGAGGGTAAGCAATTGTATTCGCATTGTAAAAGCTATTTTGAGAAAAATATTGGTCACCTATCGAAAAAGCAGAAAGTTGTGTGAATGACTAGCCCAAGACATCGGGTAATTATTCGAAAAATGTAATTTTTGGTGACGACTCTAGTAAACTGATGCATGGCTGAAACATATCTTTACCAGATCTTATCTAGGGGAATAACAAAATGTTCCTACATCTGGTGCACAGCAAACATTTCAATTATTAACTTTCCAATAAAAAAAAATAAAAATAAAAAAAAATCCTCAGTAAGTCGTGAGGTTGGTGTGAAACTTATTTTGAACAATTTAAAGTCAGTACTTAAATGTTTATTGTGAAAATTGTTGAATAAGCGCCGGCCGCGGTGGTCTAGCGGTTCTAGGCGCGCAGTCCGGAACCGTGCGACTGCTACGGTCGCAGGTTCGAATCCTGCCTCGGGCATGGATGTGTGTGATGTCCTTAGGTTAGTTAGGTTTAAGTAGTTCTAAGTTCTAGGGGACTGATGACCACAGATGTTAAGTCCCATAGTGCTCAGAGCCATTTGAACAATTTTTTTGTTGAATAAGCCACTGCGAATTTGCCGCAGTTTTTCCTGGATTAGGAGATCTAAAGTGTACATAGCTTAAAATAGTACAGACCGACATCATATTGGAGCGAGTCCCCCATTCTGTCAGCTTGTTACTACCTGATTACACAGTTTGTTAAGAAACACGTACACGCCAGAAGCAATGCCTGAATGTGGTCAAATTATATCGACATATATTCATTTACACATAAATATAAAATCCACAAACCACCGAAATGTATGTGGTACATAATACCCATATTAACAACTGTATGCCCTATTCCATCGATGCGTGGTGGGTGGAAAGAAGGACTTTTTAAATACCTTGTAATATGCGACAGTCTCTCTTATCTTAGTCTCCTATAACTATGTGAGATTCCAACAGAATTTCCGAACAGCTTCCTCGAATACTGAGTCACTTACATTAACGTTCATGGCTTCCATTAAAGTTTCCTGAGCATCTCTGTTACACTTACGTGCGGGCTACACTTTATGTTCCTCGCTTAATGGATGCCTTTCACTTTTAAGAATTCTTCTACAAAATCTAAGAGTTCCATTCTCTCGTCTGCTACAGATTTTGCATGTAAGTTCCAGTTCGTATCGTTTAATAGCATTACCTCATAATATTTAACCAATTTCTACACTAATCTTGTACTTGTAAAGGGCGGATCTCCCAAGGATGGTACGGCTGCAGGGCAAGTGAAGGCAGATCCCACTGTCCACTTCAGACGTTCTTGCGGAGCAGCTGTTGGTACTCTTAGGGTAACATTGTCGATGAATCGGTTTATGGGCAACGAAAGTGGATGGGCTGCCCACCAATATGCACAGAAAATACCTTCTGTAGTAAACATTTCACAATTAACACAAATATGACTGACTGTCAACAATTACGATACAGACTGAAGAGCTGATGGCTCAGCTGGTATTTGATTCTCACGTGAAATCGTCGTGTTAACTACAACTTCTGAGATTCAGTCAGATCTGGACTGAGTCAGCAGTGAACATAGCACTGCTGAGGTGTGTCACTATTGACGTATCTTGCCAAGCTCTTCGGACCGTGGCTCGCCGTACGTGAAATGGTAATGTGAATCACAGCTTCTGAGATTCAGTTAGATCTGGACTGAGCCAGCAGTGAGCATAGATAGCACTGCTGAGGTGTGTCACTATTGACGTATCTTGCCAAACGCTTCGGACAGTGGCTCGCCGTACGTGAAATGGTAATGTGAATCACAGCTTCTGAGATTCAGTTAGATCTGGACAGAGCCTGCAGTGAGTATAGCTCTGCTGAGAAGTGTCACTATAGACGTATCTTGATAAACGTTTCGGGCCCTGGCACGCTGTACTTACAACGGTCATGTTAGGCCAGCGGTGAGCATAGCTTTGCCGAGGTGTGTCACTGTTGACGTATCTGCCAAACGTTTCGAGCCCTGGCTCGCCATATGTGAAACGGTAATGTTAACCACAGCTTCTGAGATTCAGTTATGTCTGGACTGAGCCAGCAGTGTGTATAGCTCTGCTGGGATGTTTCGCTAGTGACGTATCTTGCCAAACGCTTCGGGCACTGGCTCACCGGACGAGAAATGGTCATGTTAACCACAGAATCTGAGATTCAGTAGATCTGTACTGAGCCAGCGGTGAGCAAAGCTGTGCTGAGGTACGTCACTCTTGCCGCATCTTGCCAAACTTTTCGGTCCTACCTCGGTTATGTACCGTGAATAGAACTATCGCAGGTAGTACTAAAACAAGGAAGTTCCTGGAAACTTGATGGTTTGAATACCGGACCAAGAGAACTAAGTGCATGTGTAAGTAGGCTGTTTAGGTTTTTTTATTGGTAACGCCACCTCTGTATGAAAATCACTGGCTGTGCTGTGTGCAGTCTGTGGCTGCTTTACATTGTTGTAATACTCGCCATTGTAGTGTTAGGCAGCTGGCTGTGAACAGCGCGTAGCGTTGCGCAGTTGGAGGTGAGCCGCCAGCAGTGATGGATGTGGGGAGAGAGATGGCGGAGTTTTGTAATTTGTCATGAACTGCTATATATATTATGACTATTAAGGTAAATACATTGTTTGTTCTCTATTAAAATCCTTCATTTGCTAACTATGCCTATCAGTAGTTAGTGCCTTCCGTAGTTTGAATCTTTTATTTAGCTGGCAGTAGTGGCGCTCGCTGTATTGCAGTAGCTCGAGTAACCAAGATTTTTGTGAGGTAAGTGATTTGTGTAACGTATAGGATAATGTTAGTCAGGGCGATTCTTTTGTAGGGATTTTTGAAAGTCAGATTGCGTTGCGCTAAAAAAATATTGTATGTCAGTTTAAGCACAGTCCTGTATAATTGTTCCAAGGGGACGTTTCACATGGTTTCAGGTCAGGTGGCATCTGCGGCTTCTTCCGCGCACCCATCTTGCTATATGAAGCTCGACAACAGAAATAAATATTTTTACATATTTTTATGTACGAACAATAATTGTATAATTCTAGGATCCCAAAATAGATTAGTGGACCTCGAATTAAACAAAAGCAAGTGGAATGAAATTCGGTTATCAGAACTGCGCCGAAAAAATAAAGACTTAATAAATTTAAAATCACGGAACACCTTATAACAACGAGGAACAGAGCAGAGACCAAATTCAGGTATAGGCTTTATTTAAACAAGAAAATTAGAAATAGTACTATAGATATTAGCACGAACTTAGTTAAAATAAACAAAAGGAGAATGCTCTTGTTATTTGGTCTTCAGTCCTGAGACTGGTTTGATGCCGCTGTCCATGCTACACTATCCTGTGCAAGCTTCTTCATCTCCCAGTACTTACTGCAACCTACATCCTTCTGAATCTGCTTAGTGTATTCATCTCTTGGTCTCCCTCTACGATTTTTGCCCTCCACACTGCCCTCCAATGCTAAATTTGTGATCCCTTGATGCCTCAGAACATGTCCTACCAACCGATCCCTTCTTCTGGTCAAGTTGTGCCACAAACTCCTCTTCTCCCTAATTCTATTCAATACCTCCTCATTTGTTACGTGATCTACCCATCTAATCTTCAGTATTCTTCTGTAGCACCACATTTCGAAAGCTTCTATTCTCTTCTTGTCCAAACTATTTATCCTCCATGTTTCACTTCCATACATGGCTACAGTCCATACAAATACATTCAGAAACGACTTCCTGACACTTGCGTCTATACTCGATGTTAACAAATTCCTCTTCTTCAGAAACGCTTTCCTTGCCATTGCCAGTCTACATTTTATATCCTCTCTACTTCGACCAACATCAGTTATTTTGCTCCCAAAATAACAAATCTCCTTTACTACTTTGAGTGTCTCATTTCCTAATCGAATTCCATCAGCATCACCCGACTGAATTCGACTACATTCCATTATCCTCGTTTTGCTTTTGTTGATGTTCATCTTATATCCTCCTTTCAAGAATTGTCCATTCCGTTCAACTGCTCTTCCAAGTCATCGGCGAACCTCAAAGTTCTTCTCCATGGATTTTAATACCTACTCCGAATTTTTCTTTTGTTTGCTTTGCTGCTTTCTCAATATACAGGTTGAATAACATCGGGGAGAGGCTACAACCCTGTCTCACTCCCTTCCCAACCAATGCTTCCCTTTCGTGCCCCTCGACTCTTATAACTGCCATCTGGTTTCTGTACAAATTGTAAATAGCCTTTCGCTCCCTGTATTTGATCCCTGCCACCTTTAGAATTTGAAAGAGAGGATTCCAGTCAACATTGTCAAAAGCTCTCTCTTAGTCTACAAATGCTAGAAACGTAGGTTTGCCTTTCCTTAATCTTTCTTCTAAGATAAGGCGTAAGGTAAGTATTGCCTCACGTGTTCCACCATTTCTACGGAATCCAAACTGATCTTCCCCGAGGTCGGCTTCTACCAGTTTTTGCATTAGTCTGTAAAGAATTCGCGTTTGTATTTTGCAGCTGTGACTTATTAAACTGATAGTTCGGTAATTTTCACATCTGTTAACACCTGCCTTCTTTGGGATTGGAATTATTATATTCTTCTTGAAGTCTGAGGGTATTTAGCCTGTCTCATACATCTTGCTCATCAGATGGTGGAGTTTAGTCATGACTGGCTCTCCCAAGGCCTCCAGTAGTTCTAATGGAATGTTGTCCACTCCCGAGGCCTTGTTTCGACTCAGGTCTTTCAGTGCTCTGTCAAACTCTTCACGCAGTATTGTATCTCCCATTTCATCTTCATCTACATCCTCTTCCATTTCCATAATATTTTCCTCAAGTACATTGCCCTTATATAGACCCTCTATATGCTACTTCCACCTTTCTGCTTTCCCTTCATTGCTTAGAACTGGGTTTCCATCTGAGCTCTTGATATTCGTACAAGTGGTTCTCTTTTCTCCAAAGGTCTCTTTAATTTTCCTGTAGGCAGTATCTATCTTACCCCTAGTGAGTTAAGCCTCTGCATCCTTACATTTGTCCTCTAGCCATGCCTGCTTAGCCATTTTGCACTTCCTGTCGATCTCATTTTTGAGACGTTTGTATTCCTTTTTGCCTGCTTCATTTACTGCATTTTTATATTTTCTCCTTTCATCAATTATATTCAATACCCAATACCCAATACCCAAGGATTTCTACTGACCCTCGTCTTTTTACCTACTTGATCCTCTGTTGCCTTCAATACTTCATCCCTCAGAGCTACCCATTCTTCTTCTACTGTATTTCTTTCCACCATTCCTGTCAATTGTTCCCTTATGTTCTCCCTCAAACTCTCCACAACCTCTGGTTTAGTCAGCTTATCAAGGTCCCATCTCCTTAATTTCCCACCTTTCCCACCTTTTTGCAGCTTCTTCAGTTTTAATCTACAGTTCATAACCAATAGATTGTGGTAAGAGTCCACATCTGCCCCTGGAAATATCTTACAATTTAAAACCTGGTTCCTGAATCTCTGTCTTACCATTATATAATCTATCTGATACCTATTAGTATCTTCAGGGTTCTTCCATGTGTACAACCTTCTTTCATGATTCTTGAACCATGTGTTAGCTATAATTTATGTTCTGTGCAAAATTCTACCAGACGGCTTCCTCTTTCATTTCTTAGCCCCAATCCATATTCACCTACTATGGTTCCTTCTCTCCCTTTTCCTACTCTCGAATTCCAGTCACCCATGATTATTAAATTTTCGTCTCCCTTCACTACCTGAATAATTTCTTTTATGTCATCATACAATTCATCAATTTCTTCATCATCTGCAGAGATAGTTGGCATATAAACTTGTACTACTGTAGTAGGTGTGGGCTTCGTGTCTATCTTGGCCACAATAATGCGTTCACTATGCTGTTTGTAGTAGCTTACCCGTACTCCTATTTTTTTTATTCATTATTACACCTACTCCTGCATTACCCCTGTTTGATTTTGTATTTATAACCCTAAAAGGAGAATAGACTAAATATAATGAAATACTTCTTGATTTAATCATTGCAATCAAATCCCTATCTTATGTAACAGCTATCAAATTTACAAACAATACGATTGTGAAATGGTTAGTAGCCTACCAAGGACTACTACAAAGGTACTGCCTGTCAACTTTATTGTATCCCTGTACATAAAGAATAGTCTGAATGCGATACTAGGAACGTATCAATTAATATACACACCAAAAAACGACACGCAGTCAAACACAAGGCAAGGAAAATATTTACAGGAACGTTAACGACAAAATGATAGGGCCGGTATCTTCATTTGAATATTTGTGATACACAGGGTGCGGCGCTTAAATCCAGACAAATTGCAATATGAATTTCCGGCCATGTAGTATTTCCGCCGCAGATTCGCGATTGGCGTTCTTGAAAGGCCTAGGCATTAGTAAACAGTCAGAATCTCGAAATGTCTGAGGTTTTACGGACAAGTGCGGAGTACAACCGAAGAGCAGCGATAGTCGAAAGCCTTCGCACTGGGAGCTCGACAACTGCAATATAGTTCGAGTCTTCGGGTACCCGAGCTCGACTGTTTACGATATTGTGCCCAAGTGTAATGCTTCGGAGAAGTCTGGGGAAGATTCAGCTAACCCGGCGAGGAAACCTCATTCGAGGAAACTCCTGTCACGAACTGCAGCATTCATCGAAAAGGCTCAGGAGTTGATTTAGGAGGACCCGGGGCAATTGCTGAGGAAATTGGCGTCACTATTGAATGTGAGCGAGCGAACAATGCGTAGGATGGCAGAGGGGGACCCCATACGAGTCAGTCCAAAACTGGTTCTTGGATAACGTGGACATCTTCTGCTCAAAGGAGTTGTGGCCCCCGGATTTGAGCCCCCTCGTCTACTATGTTTGGAGCGTAGTCGAAAGAGTTACCAGTAAGACGAGGTGCCATAATGTCGCTTCTCTACGAACCGCTACCGAAGCAGGATTCGCGAATATGGACAGCCCTGTTTTAAAGAGTGCGTGTGATCACTTCGGGACGTGATTGGAGGCGGTCGTTGTGGCTGAAGGGGGTTACATCGAGTAATATTACTCTTGAAAGATACCGCTACTTATACGTAAAAGGATTTCCATTTTCGTTTGTATTTTGATTTAATACATTAGATTTTTAAAGAACCAATTTTTTACGGATTTAAGCGTCGCATCCTGTGTCTATCAAAAGGGTGACGTTGAAGACAGTACCCATAAGTGGCATAAACTGGATGGGTGCACTAACAGGAATCAGAGCGCGTAACATTATCTCTAATTTGCTTTGTGCTAAGAAACTGAAACATGTACATTCCTAGAACAAGAAAAGAGTAGGATAGAAACATTAGAAATAAGATTTTTCGATAGACCAAAAATGTGACCTTACAAGATACAATTGAAAGTGATTATGTTAATATAGAACTTAATGACGGTGAAATGTCCGATGAAGTGTATGACTACCAAAGAGAATGACTCATTTACAACAAATGACCTGACCGTCTATTGTAACATACCTACCTAAACGAAGATGTGACGTCGGCCAATCGCAAGCGATTGTTTCGGAACGCGATTTTTTTTCTAATCAATCGTGTTTCTAAGAAAAGACGTCATCCTATGTAGATGGCATCAGGATACAGGCAGTAGTAAGATAACAATATCAGACCCTTAAACTGGGGAAACAACGAAGGAAAATTAGTTAATGGACCATACACGTATATGATACACCTTCGTTTTATATATGATACTGCACTGTTTGCCTTTAGAGAAGATAAACATAGACGACAATTAGAATGAATTAAAAGATTAAATACAGCGGGCGTGAAGTAATGTCTTGTCCACCCATCGAAATGAAATCGGTGTAAATTAACATAGTAGTTACAGAACCGGTATAAAGGTTTTTGTGTTTGTGGTGGTTGATTAGTGAATCCACGGAAAAAGAACTAATAAGAAGCGTAAAAATGGCCTGGAGTGACTACTGAAACGGAAAGTTTAGATTCGGTGTTTATTGCAAGTTTAGTGTTATAGCAATCACTCATGCAGTTTTAATACGGATGGAAAAGACAAAAGGGTGGAACGTCCACGGGACAATGTAACCAAAACAGACGGAGAAAGAGCAGCTCGTGTCCTTTTGGAAAGAACCTTCCCGGCATTTGCCTCTAGCGATTTAGGGAAACAACATTTTTCGTACTACACCTAATCAAAAATTGATCATTACCCAGCCAGCAGTGGAGAGATACTTGTGAGCTATAATTGGAAGACACAGAAAAATAAAAAGACTGGTTCAAATGGCTCTGAGCACTATGGGACTTAACATCTGTGGTCATCAGTCCCCTAGAACTTAGAACTACTTAGACCTAACTAACCTAACGACACCACACACATCCATGCCCAAGGCAGGATTCGAACCTGCGACCGCAGCAGTCGCGCGGTTCCGGACTGAGCGCCGAGAACCGCGAGACCACCGCGGCCGGCTAAAAAAGACTGGATTACAGAACAGACATGATTATAGAAATAAAGAAAGCGGACACACAGCCAAACGAATGGATTGCAGATAGATCAAGGAAGAGTTAAGTATCTATTGTAGAGTGGATAGTTGATGTCAAAAAATACAAAGGAATTAAATTGATGTGTGTAATGGAGGACTGCAAAATATGGAAAATTGTGGAGGAGAGTAACATTAGTACCGCGCTAATCCGACCTCGGATGGTCAGACTTCCCATTTAGTCGTACTATCCAGTGTGCGGTGCTTGTTTACGCTTACGGGCCGATGTTACAGAACTTGTCGATGACACATCGTCTGCGATATGTACAGAAGGCAGGCGATCGTTGCTACGTCAGTTTTAGTGTGAAATATCTTGTTTCTAACCCGATCAATAAGTGTTATTGTACAAGCATTTACTTTATAAATTAGTGACAGCGTTTTTCTTCATTAAAGCGTGTAAAACCAAAATATGGCACCAATTGAAATTAAACATGTAACGCCGTCTTTACAACCGAACGCTGAGTCCAATGACATGAATGGGAGGATCAGCACGGCTGATGCTGACTGCACAACAGAAGTAGAATCAAGTGACGAGCGCCGGCCGGTGTGGCCGTGCGGTTCTAGGCGCTTCGGTCTGGAACCACGTGACCGCTACGGTCGCAGGTTCGAATCCTGCCTCGGGCATGGATGTGTGTGATGCCCCTAGGTTAGTTAGGATTAAGTAGTTCTAAGTTCTAGGGGACTGATGACCACATATGTTAAGTCCCATAGTGCTCAGAGCCATTTGCACCAAGCGACGAGCAACTCATCACTGAGGCTGTAACTCGAACAACCTATGGAAACGACAAAGATGATGACGACAACGAAGGCCATGGACCTATGGGTCGAGTATCACATAGAACGCTAGAAGTACATCTGATGTCGTCCTTCACATCGAACACAGCGCTACCTCTCCCCCAGCGAAACATTGATGAAAAATCGACGTTGTCGACAGTTAAGGAAACGAATATTACAGACTTTTTTCGTCCTGCTTAAGAATGGAACGTTTTCTATAGTGTGGTTTCTCGCAACAGTTAAGTACAAATCAGTTGTGTGTCAATGCAATACTGTAAAAAGATATATGCAGGAGTTGAACTTCCACTCACAGTAACAATATCACAGGATAAAGAGGTATTTTGCAGTACAGGCACAACTGTACATTACAGCTTTGTGTAATTTTTTTTAGTGTGCCAATGTTTGCTTTTCGTTTTGTTACGGTTTTAAAGTGTAACAAAATGTCAGACAGTATTTCCAGTTGAAAACTGAAGTTGTACTGTACTGGACTGTGATGAAGTGGGTCAATGAAGGTATCCTCTGAAAATCCGACATTTCTTTTCCGTTCCGACCATGCTCTCGGTGCCACAGCAGACGGATTACCGAGCTTCTACTGCATGTCGCAAATGGACATAAAATGGTTGATCTTATAATTGGTATCCCAACGGCCATTAAGGAACGCAATGAAACATTCAGAAATACGAGGTCGGAAAAGAGTTTTCTACTTTTTATATTAGATCAAATCTTAGTACACTATGTGCATAGAGCGTGCATAGAGCAAATAAGATTCACATTTTTCAAATTTGCCACAAAGAAATTTTGTATATTTTCGAGTACATCATAACGACTATTTCGTGAGATCGTCCGTTAGAAGATTAAGGGGCCTCTTTTACATTGAAACTCCCGAAATTTAGATGTACTTAATCTGATATAGCACAAGTAGAAACGAAGCGCAACTTTCCTCTTTCACTGAAAGGAGAGTGACTACAATGATGTTGTGGCTTGAGAGAGCGTATTTCTTACCAAGTATTGCAGGAAAGTGAGATTAACAGTTCACGATAGCAGCTGCGGCAGGCCTCTCGCAGACGCTATTGTCTGAAGATGTCAGGAAAAAACAATCTCACCCGGCATGTAGTGTCTGCCGGTCAGTAATCTGTCTGAATGGAAATAGTATATCATAGGATTATTAAGGCTCGCTTTGAGTATAAATCTATGACATATTAGCATGCGTGGTCGAGGACAAAGTTTAACGACGTGGAATAGCGATTTCAGTATCAATGAAGTTCATATTTTACTATACTGATTTGTGTTGCGCAGAGACGCAAGTAAAGAGAAAACTTGAGTTTATGACGTCAACGTTTCTGTATCTCGATCGATACGATGACTACCGAAACTTCTGGGAGGTGCGACAACGCACGGTTAGGCATCTCTGGCCTGCACAACGAAATGGACGGTAGTACGTTTTCGTTCGCGCGCTAGCTTGGTAGTGGTTAATGTGGAGTTTTCAAATGGTTTCCATCACGGATACTCGGTCGGAGGAAGTACTCCAAGCAAACACAAGTAGTGTATTGAATACTGAATAATAATTCGTAAATAGGGAACGTCGCCAAAGATCGAGAAAGTCATGAAAATTGAAGTTTTATGCGAATCTCGTGGCGTAATTTCGTTACTGTTACTCGGTAATACCTTTCGACAAAGGATATGATAGACTAATAGTGATGTTTCAACCCTGTGCTTAGCAAACTTGACCGGACCAATCAAATAATACTAATGATGGAACAATCATATTGATAAACAAGTTTTTCTATTCAAAAGAGCGACAAATCCAATATTTTAGAAATACAATAAATATCATAACACATCCTTCTTTAGTTATGTAATAAGCAATTATGTGAACTGGTGTCACAAATAAAGACTGAGAAAAGAAAAGACCGATTAAACTTTATATGAAGATATTAACTGTTCCCGAAAGAATGGTGTCATCGCCCCTAATAGCGATGTGATTGACATGTGTAATCACACCTCCATACTTATCAAGAGGTCCGAAACGAATAATACGGTCTGCTGCGATTACGGGCAGCATGGGGTGCACGCCTGAGCCTCAGGACGTGCGCCAGCAGCGCATGTCGGGTGTTTCAAGCGTCAACCTCGCGTCTTAATATCTCGGGACGTAATGGGAATATTGCGATGCGATCAATGCCATTAGGTATGTGCTTTGTCATGCTATGGATTGCTGAAGAAAAAATATAGAAGGTCCATTTAAAAAAACATAAGTTTGAGTTAAAAATCACATATGCTTTCGTTTTAGAATGTTTCCAAAAATGTACATTCATGGGCCCCAGCCCTACATTGATACCGGTGAAAGTCGTTTTCCTATAGCTGTTATTGTTCCAGAGATATTTTGGTTGGACAGGATAGCTGGGACACCCTGTATACAGTAGTTAAAAGGCTACACGGCTATTGACCTTCGTCTGTGCGAATGTGCACAAGTTGCTCAAACTCTTACGGGAATCGTCACCTTATTGGGCGCGGGTAATGAGTGGATGGGCAAATATCTATTACGAACATTACGTATGTAGATTGTGGACAGTTGGGAATGTGGGTCTCACGGGAAGCGTGCAACGGATAACTCTCTGCAGTCACGCTATTCATCTGTGTCTTCGATGGATAGAGCGTCTGCCATGTAAGCAGGAGATCCCGAGTTCGGGTATATCAATAACACCTGTGGGCAGCTGAGAGTTTCAACAAATTATCAACGATTATACTTTGTTTCCAATTTGTGGGCAGTTTGGGTTTTACTCGATATCATGTAAACGTGGCTTATATGGATAGTGCACAAAAGCCTTGGTAAAGATCCAGCTCAGTTCCCGTGCCTGCAGAAAAATAATAACGATTTAGGGATGCGTCCGCCTTTTAGCAAGTAAACAAATTATTGTTTTGTTTGGATGACAAAACAGAACAATAATTTTTGTACGTGCAAAAAGACGGACGCATCCTTCATTCATTAATCCTTTGGCAAAGATTTATAGGGGTCTGCCGCTTCAGTTTTGGATTAGATGTTCAAGGAAATTAACTATATGCTATTCGACCATCGGCGGTTAAACATGTACACAATAATTGAGGCCATAGAGATATCAGACGGAAATTTACGGCACACTTTCCATCAAGCTTTCCCTGTGAGAAAATGTATGTGCAACACGTTTGTCGCATTTATTGGATTGTGACCAACAGGAAATGCGGAAACATGGTTATGGGCTATGTTTGGAACCATTTCAAAAGAATGCAACTGATTCTGAGAATCGTTGTGCCTCTGCGGATGAGACGCCGGTTCACCCTGCACTCCTTCAATGAAACGATAATCAAATCATCGCTTGGAATGTAGTGACCCTGCTCCAAAAAAGCGATGTTCTTGTCGAATTTTGGTCGAAACTTCCTAGAATGCAACGGGAGCTCTACTGTTGCCTTACTTTGCAAATAGTAAGGCAATTACGGCTCAAAAGTCGATTCACACGCATTCGCTATATGTGAAAGCCGTGAATATTAATCTTGGTAACGAAATACCTAGCTATAAGGGAACTTAAATCTGAAATACAATATGTGGAAGAGATAAGCAACCATAAAAACGGGTTTTAATCTTCTTTCACTAGGTGTTTCTGTTATTGATAATAAATAATAGCACAAAGAAATATGGGTTTCATACCATATGTTTCTAGTTCCGCTCCTGATAGATTTTTTGAAGCCTGTGTTCATGTATAAGAGACAGTTAAATGAAAACAAGACAGATGGAAAAAAGTAATAGCCGTAACTGTCAATACATTTATCCCACTGTGAGACAAGACCGTCAGTGTCTTCCTGGAAAAAAGTTTGCCGTTGGGGTTGCCTGCAGAACAACGACTGTACCTAGGGATGCACCTGTTGGTCCCAAGTAAATCAACAACCACGAACGTCTTACATCAGATCTCCAAAAATATGGAATTCGCATGGGAAAAGATCGTTACTGTATGGGGGATTTCTAAGGATTTCCCAGCGAAACTTCTGCAGCGTAGTCTAAACAACCTTGGCGACTTGTGAGCGCACCCGTGGTCCCTGTCTCTCCCCATGCGATTTCTGTATTTTTAGAAGCCTTGAGAAAGACTTTCGTGATCTCGATTTGCTTCGGACGAAGAGGTGCACACCTAGGAACGATCATGGTGTCGCCGGCAACGGTTAACACACTTTTAATCATTCATGTTTCAGGTGACAACGAAACAACCAACTACAAAATGAAAACTCAGAAAACTCATACACGAAACAAGATGCACGGCAGCAACAGAAAAATATCGTCTGCAACAAATTAGACAATGGCGGGACGGTGACGACATGGCAAAGTACCGGTTCGGTATGAATTCAGCAGGTGACGTTCTAAGAGGAATATTTTTAACTTATAGGGAAAAAGCACAAACTAGTTATACCAATGTCGCATCTTGGGTTTGTGTGAATTGACCCCAACGTTGTACAAATATTGCGAAAAATTAGGGTCAAGAATACTTAAAAGACGCAATTAATGCAAAATGGGGAAAAAATCTGCCTTCAGGGCAATGGAAGTTCTTTCTGCATCGGTAAAATTGAGGAACTTGAAGAGCAAATTTTTGGAATATTATTTACGAGATTTTGCGTCCTGTAACTTCCAGTCATTCCCACAAACAAAGAAATTAGCGAGTAGAAAATGTGTTCAGTTTGATGAAGACGTTAGAGCAGCAGTAGACGGTCATTTGTTAGACTCTGTCCTCCGGAAATTTGTCAGACAAAACGTATAGACCTAAAAGAAGAGTAGATGAAAATACCGTCTTAAATTGTTTCCAAATACCTCAAATAAAAATTTCCAGACGAAGTTTGTACATATATTTTTGCATTACATATATAAATAAAGAAGACTTTGTGATGTTCAATCAAGTTGAGTATCGAGGAAAGGAAGGGGTTATGTGGAGCTTGGTAAGAACAAATTGATACTGCCACAGTTAGCAGGACATTAATGTAGTCGGAGGAGACTTTACTGAATAAGTACTGCCATGACTGGTTCGAGAACATTTTTCCACACAAGCTTCAGGCTCCCCTCACCCCTCTCTGTCCTGCCCCATCCAGAACTTAGTTTCCTTTCCTTGCGCTCTTGGTAAATCCTTTAAAAATAAATGTAATTCCAGTGATCTTGGAAATGGATTGTTCTTTTCTTTAAAAACATTTTCTGCATAGATATTCCTCTG
Source organism: Schistocerca americana (assembly GCF_021461395.2). NCBI lineage: Eukaryota > Metazoa > Arthropoda > Insecta > Orthoptera > Acrididae > Schistocerca > Schistocerca americana. Next base: position 282,921,774 of record NC_060121.1, on the reverse strand, counting down.
TAACAGACAAATTTCAAAATCTTTTTCCAATACTAAAACATTAAAATGAGAAAGAAGGTATTCTCTGAGACGTTTAAAAGGTTTTAGTTAAATCAGGAAGTACTGTACTTCTACTTCTACATCTACATCTACACCTACATGATTACTCTGCTCTTCACAATTAAATGTCTGGCAGAGGTATCATCGAATCACCTTCGAGCTATTTGTCTACCGTTCCACTCTCGAACAGAGCGCGGGGTAAAAACGAACAATTCAGTCTTTCCATACTAGCTCTGTTTTCTCTTATTTTATTACGATAATGATTCCTCCCTATGAAGGGAGGAGGGGCAACAAACCCCAATTCGCATATCAAATTCGTGGCACTCCCTCCCCTGTTCGCGATAATACAAAACGAGCTACCCTTCTTTGAAATTTTTTGATGTCTTCCGTCGACCCTATCTGATGCGGATCCCAAACCACACAGCAGTACTCCAGAAGCGGACAACCTCTTTAGTAAACTTGTTGTATTTTCCAAGTGTTCTCCCAATAAATCGCAGTCTCTGGTTTACCTTCCACACAACATTTTCCATGTGATCGTTCCAATTAAAATTGTTCGTAGCTGTAATCCCTAAGTATTTAGTTGAATTTGCAGTCTTTAGATTTGTGTGTTTAACCCTGTAACCGAAATCTAAGGGATTCCTTTTAGTACGCGTTAGGATGACTTCACGTTTTTCTCTACTTAATATCAATTCCCATCTTTCGCACCAAACAGATATAATTTCTAAATCGTTTTGGAATTTATTTTGATCGTCTGGTGATTTTATAAGTCGGTAAATGACAGCATCATCTGCAAACAATCAAAGAGGGTGTTCGGGCGGTCTCCTAAATCATTTATGCAGATATGTAACAACGTAAGTTCTATAACACTTCCTTGGGGAACACCACATAGTGCTTCTTATTTACTCGATCACTTTCCGTCAGTTACTACGAATTGCGAACTTGGCGGGAAATCAAGAATCTAGTCGCACTATTGACGTTATACCCCATAGCCACGCAAGCAGTTTGATTAGAAGTCGCTTGAGAGGAACGGTGTCAAAAGCCTTCCAGAAATCTAAAATATGGAATCAGTTTGACATCCCCTGTCGACAGCACTTATTACTTCATACGTATAAAGACCTGGTTGAGTTTCACAAGAACGATATAGTCTGATTCGGTGTTGGCTGTTTGTCAACAATAAATAGTTTTCTTCTAGGTAGTCCATAATGTTAAAATACAGTATGTGTTCCAAAATCCTACTACAAATCGACGTAGCGACATGTGTCTGTAATTCAGCAGATTACTCCTATTTCCTTTCTTGGGTGTTAATGTGACTTTTGACTTTTGCAGCTTCCCTACCTTTAGGTACGGATCTTTCGACGAGCGAGCGGTTGTATGTGAATGCTAAGTATATAATGTTTTAGCATGAATAAAACAGTGCGCTGCCTGAGTGGAAAGAATGAAAATATGTGAGTTCAATTGTTTTTTTTTTCAGTTTAATAATAGGCTTTTTTGTACTGTAGTTTACTAACTTTTTCACTTTATATAGGAAAAAATAAGACAGAAATACAACAATATTATGTTATTTGTACTGCCGTTTAAAACATAACATGCAATTTAACTGCGTAAGTTGTATGTTACACATGGAGCAAACTCGCCAGTAAATTGTAACATGTAATGGGCTGAAGTAGCATTGTATCTAGGAGAATATTTGAGCTGCAGTCAGTGGCGATTCGTAACCAGACATTTCGTAGTTATCTCGCAAACGCCTCGCTTGTGAACTCATATTTAATGGAACGTTTTCGTTTCTGTTATTGTATTCTTTCACCATCGTCAGTTTTCACTACTAATTTAGGCGCCGAGAGTACAAGCTGTGGAAGTGATATTTCCAAGAAAATAATCTAAAAGTATATTTGGTACGTTAAATTTTGGATCTGTTCTGTGTAAAAGAAGTACAAGCGACTGCGTTTAAGTGAAAGGACGGGCAGAAGGAGAATTGCTGCTATGTTTATAGAAGGTTCAGGTATGTGTTTACTGAAATTACGGCAATAATCTAATGTGTATGCTTTTAAGAGTACATATAACAATATTTAATGAATGTTTCAATAGGCTATAGATTAAAATATCGGTTGTACACCTGGAGGCAAAATCAGCATACTGACACGAAAGACCAGGAGCCCTTAGAACATGACCATACATAGATCGAATGTGATTAAAAAATTTTGGTCTCTTCGAAAAGGCAAACAAACACTTCAAACATGAATTTATTGCTGAAGACAGGTTGGAAGCAGTGAAGCAGGTCACCAGTAAGTTTTCTGTAGTGGAAATGAAAACAGAAATCTTTCTTTCAATTAAAGCCATGGATGCCATAGCAAAGGATAAGGATAAGGATAAGAAAAAAAATCCTGCAACAATGCAGTTCAAGTTTTCACTAAACTATGATCTTGTGTTTATAGAGGCGGATTTCATGAGGCGGAATATTGGTCTCCATCAATAACTCTTCCGTAGCCACTAAATCAAGATGAATTTGAAATAAAATTTACAAAATGCAAAAATATTGAGGAGATGAAGAAATACATCCCTCCATTTGATAATGAGTTCTTTAAGAATGTATTCCATTCACAGACAGCAGTTACCATTGGTTTGACAAGAGGGAATGGACAAAGAACGGGATGAGGAGGACTGAAAAGTGCACAACACAATGGTACAGCATCGACAATGTTGCTCAGGAAGAATATTTTCAGAAGAGAACTCGGAACCAATGATTATGATTCAATAGAACTGACTGTGAGAGGATTATAGAGAGTGGCTATGAATAATCCCTTGTATGTGTTGAAACCACATTAATTTATTTTCTTAGTGGTATTTTAATTTTAGTTGTTGTTTACCTATTTGTTTTCAGCTTGCTGTAATTACTTCAGTTTACTTACTCAAATATTCTTGTTTTACAATGACCACGCACTATGTGTATCATGTGTATTGCACCCAAAAGTCTTCAAAATAGAGCACTCTAAATAAAATGTTTTCGCACCAATACCTGTTTTACTCCAAAAAGCTGTAAGACACATGGAGTATAAGTATTTTAATGCATTACGAAAGACAGTCCAGTGTCACTGCAATCTGTAACCATATCTACAAGTATACCCATATAATATTTGTGGACATTAATCACTGGTTCCTAGCCAATTCTTTGCCATTGAACTTTGAAAAAACACACTACATGCAGTTCAGAACTTGTAAGGGGTGTCCCACGAGTATATACCTAGCAAATGATGACAAGCAGATAGAAGAAGTGGACAGTATTAAATTCTTGGGATTACAGCTTGATAATAAATTCAACTGGGAAAAGCACACCACAGAACTGCTGAAGCGTCTTAACAAATCTCTGTTTGCAATGCGAATTGTGTCAGACATAGGGAACATAAAAATGAAAAAGCTGGCATACTATGCTTACTTTCATTCCATAATGTCATATGGGATTATTTTTTGGGGTAATTCATCAAGCCAAGCTGAAGTTTCCCGGGCACAAAAACGTGCAGTAAGTGTTAAATTTGGTGTGAACTCAAGAACATCCTACAGAAACCTGTTTAGGGAACTAACAGGGATACTAACTACTGTTTCCCAATATATTCATTCCTTAATGAAATTTGTCATTAAAATAAATCACTTTTTCAGACCAACAGCTCAGTTCATGGAATCAATACTTGAAATAAGAATAATCTTCACAAGGATTTAAAGTCACTTACTCTTGTACAAAAAGGTGCGCATTATTCAGGAACACACATTTTCAATAACTTGCCAGCAGCCATACAAAGCTTAACAACCAATGAAATTCAGTTTAAGAGAAGCCTAAAGGATTTATTGGTGGGCAACTCATTCTACTCAGTTGATGAATTTCTCAGTAGAACCAACTGATTTGTGTATATACGTATATTCTGCACAATTTCAGTGCAGTGATGTGTTCTTTGTAAATAAGTGTGCGTGTATGTGTGTGTGTAAGTACAATCTAACTTCAGCGCCATTTCAGTGCAGCAATATGTTAATTGTAAATAAGTATTAGAGTAGTTCTGTTTCATGTATATTAACTTATAAATAAAAAAAATTCTTTTATTTTAAATTCAGTGCTTTAGTGTATGTAAAATGATTCTTTCAAATAGTATTCATTAAAAAAAATGACGATCATTCCACTTGGGACCGGTGGAAGGTACAATAGCTTATTTGTTTCAGTTTAAACATTTGTTATCTATTATTGTTTTTCTGACTACATCCTGGAGGACCTCCTCACTACGGATCAATTGGGATGAAAGTAAATGTAATCTAAATCTAATCTAATCTAACACAGAATAACTGACCACTAGGAAAAAAATATCTAACGTTTCGATTGTATTTAATTCTGCCAGTCAGTTACTCTGTTTGCTTCTGCAAGCTCTAGTACCACTTGTACTCTCAGCCTCTCAATTATGATACACCATGTATACAAATTTTGGACTCGACAGCCAATGGTGCGTCATTCGGCTTGGAGGCTCTAGCCGTCACTTCTGTCGCTTGGACCTTAAATCAGCCTTGTGTATAAATGAAGAAAACTATTCTCTCAGTGTACAAGGTCTGAATAACTTACCAGAAACAAAAAGGTAACGGAAGAAAAATTCAAAAATATAATGGAGGGATGAAATGTAATGATCGTATGGCATTGTTCGCCGGGAGGCCCCATGCGGGGCAGTTCGTCCGCCGTATTACAAGTTCTCCTTTATTTGATGCCACTTCGGCGAGTTGCCAGTCAATGATGACGAAATGCTGATGAATGACACACTACACCCAGACATCTCGAGGCAGAGAATATCCTTGACCCCGCCGGGAAAAGAACCCGGGACCCCAGGCACGGGAAGCGAGAACGCTACCGCAAAACCAAGAACTGTGGACAATGGAGGAATGTTGTTGTTGTTGTTGTTGTGGTCTTCATTCCTCAGACTGGTTTGATGCAGCTCTCCATGCTAATCTATCCTGTGCAAGCTTCTTCATCTCCCAGTACTTACTGCAGCCTACATCCTTCTGAATCTGCTTAGTGTATTCATCTCTTGGTCTCCCTCTACGATTTTTACCCTCCACGCTGCCCTCCAATACTAAATTAGTGATCCCTCGATGTCTCAGAACATGTCCTACCAACCGATCCCTTCTTCTAGCCAAGTTGTGCCACAAACTCCTCTTCTCACCAATTCTATTCAATACCTCCTCATTAGTTATGTGATCCACCCATCTAATCTTCAGCATTCTTCTGTAGCATCACATTTAGAAAGCTTCTATTCTCTGCCTGTCTAAACTATTTATCGTCCACGTTTCACTTCCATACAAGGCTACACTCCATACAAATACTTTCAGAAATGACTTCCGGACATTTAAATCTATACTCGATATTAACAAATTTTTCTTCTTCAGAAACGCTTTCCTTGCCATTGCCATTCTACATTTTATATCCTCTCTACTTCGACCATCATCAGTTATTTTGGAGGGATAGGAAGTTACAAATAAGGGTTGTACGCAAGATTGAGGTAAGGCATCGGTGAGCTCCGAGAGCTCGTAACGCAGCGACGCAGCCAGGAATTTCACTAAAATCAGAATTTGTGATTGTTCCTTATTCTGCGCACTCCTCTTCGTGGGATGGAAATGAAATGAATTTCTCCATTTTCGTTTCTGAAAAATTATTAATCCGTGGGAGAAGACCACCGTCGACTATAGAACTCGTTTATGTGGTAGCGAAAACCGGAGAGCGATACCCCCGCGCCGCGGCCAGTCATCGCGAAGCAATTCCGGAGGCTAATACGCTCGCCGGCTGGGACGGATCGGAGCCGATACCGCGCGGCGGCCGACTAATACGGCCCACTCGCGGGACGGACGCTGCCCATCATCTTTTAATGCGGCCCGGGCCCGCACAGTGCCGCACGGGCACAGCGCGCCGAGGCAACGCTAATTCCCGATAGCGGGTAAGTGGCCGGCGTCATTAAGGAGGGCCGGCGCCCACAAAGGAGCCGGCGGGGCGCCGCGGCAGCGGACGCGACTGTACGCGCGCGCTCGCACCTGCATATTACCGAGGTGTGGGCTCGGCGGCAACATCAAAGGCGCCGCGCCGCCCGCCGCCCAGCGCAACAAGCGGCCAAGCGCCAGCGCCGGCCGCGGCCTCCGCCGCCGCCGCACACATTCCCCGCCAGATCGGGCCGTGTCCTTCCTCAGCTATTAGCGTGCCTCGCCTCGCCTCGCCTCGCCTTGCCTTCCTCGCGGACCCGAAGCCCGCCCACGGGGCGCTGCGCTGGAGCCACGATCTCGCCCGCGGAAATTTGGGGACCTCGCCGGAACCCCTTCGCTCTCTTCCCCTCCTATCACTGCTTGGCAACGCCGTCGTCTTTGACATCGTCAGAGAGCCGGCCAATTACCTGTACAACAAGCTCCTGATTAGACGCGCTAATCCGGTCCTGAGACTGCACGGATAACTGAAAAAAAAAACGGATAATCTAAAATACTGGCCAATGGCGAATAGGACTCGTGGATCAAGGGTTACGTACAAACGTAATTATGCACATAGACAGTTCATTCATTCCGGTTCAAATGGCTCTGAGCACTGTGGGACTTAACATCTGAGGTCATCTGTCCCCAAGGACTTAGGACTACTTAAACCTAACTAACCTAAGGACAACACACACATCCATGCCCGAGGCAGGATTCGAACCTGCGACCGTAGCGGCCGCGCGGTTCCAGTCTGACGCGCCTAGAACCGCTTGGCCACATCGGCCGGCCATTCATTCCGGGAACCAAGGATGTCTATGATTTTTGCCTGTTATCGATATCTATACTGGTAAGATATTGGTCCCGGAAATACCAAGACCGTATCAAAGTCTCTACAGTATTTCCTCAGACTAGCCCATCCATACAAAGAGAAGCGAGCAGGGACTTCAGAGAGAGAGAGAATATTTAATAAAACATTTCTTGAAACTTCCTGGCAGATTAAAACTGTGTGCCGGACCGAGACTCGAATTCGGGACCTTTGCCTTTCGCGGGCAAGTGCTCTACCCCGTGCTCAAGCACTGGCCCCTCCCAACAGATTTACTTCTGCTAGTACCTCCTCTCCTGCCAGTACCTCGTAGGAGACGAGGTACTGCCAGAAGTAAAGCTGTAGGGAAGGGGCGTGAGTCGTGCTTGGGTAGCTCAGATGGTAGAACACTTGCCCGCGAAAGGCAAAGGTCCCGAATTCGTGTCTCGGTCCGGCAAACAGTTTTAATCTGCCAGGAAGTTTCATATCAGCGCACACTCCGCTGTAGAGTGAAAATTTCATTCTAGAAACATCTCCCAGGCTGTGGCTAAGCCATGTCTCCGCAACATCCTTTCTTCCAGGATTGCTAGTTCTGCAAGGTCCGCAGGAGACCTTCTGTGAAGTTTGGAAGGTAGGAGACGAGGTACTAGGGGAATTTAAGCTGTGAGGACGGGGCGTGAGTCTTGCTAGGGTAGCTCAGTTGGTAGAGCACTTTACACCGAAAGGCAAAGGTCCTGAGTTCAAGTCTCGACCCGGCACATAGTTTTAATCTGCCAGTAAGTTACATTTCTTATTTACTTATTAAAACATTACTACAACTTACATTTTATCTTTGCATGCAGTAATGTTCGTCTATTCTGCTGTTGACGGACGATGAATGCAACACATATTGAAATGGTAAAAATATTTTTAAGTGATATAATTACAATTTAACAAGTTTCACATTTTTTTACTTTACTTGTAGTGTGAAGCTCTCCTTCTTGCCAAAGTTCATCGTTATAAGTCAATGGGAACCGCCCTACAGGTTGTGATGAGTGAGTTGTCGAGTGTCAAAATATGTGACATAAATGGCAGTATCTTTTGAGTGAACTGACTTGGGAACATAAGATTTTGCATCGCCAAGGGACCATAGACCTTAGCGTGAGACGTCATATTGAATTTGATACACCAACCTGTTACAGAGAAAAAATGGTCTTGTCACACGGACAGACGAACAGATAAATAAAAAGTGACAATAAATATTTTTTTCGTGTTTTATAATTACAAATTAACGATTTTCTGATTTTTTGCTTTGCTTGTACTGTGAAACCTTGTTTCTTGACGAATTTCATGATTCTAGGTCAACAGGAAGTACCCTATAGGTTTTGATGAGCGAGTTTTCGAATATCAAAATATGTGACATAAACAGCCGTATATTTTGACTGAGTTGACGTAGAAGACTGAAATTTTTACGCCGTCAAGGGACCTTAATATGTGACATAAATTTGAACTTGATACATCCACATTTTTCTGACAAAAGAGTTTTAAACAGACAGACAAACAGACAGACGAACAACAATGCAATTCTATAACTTATTGATGTTGCTGAGCAACAGTCATACAATAATTTTTAAACGAACACACCATTTGACTGTATTGTTGTTTATTTAATTACGGTCCCAGGTTTCGGTATTTTATGCCGTTTTCAAGTGATTGAGTTTATGTCAATAACGTATATTGCATGACATCAAGCTTAAAATTGGCCATAAGTTAAGAATAAATATAAGTTTTCCGCTTGTACAGATTGAGATACGGAAACCTAAAAACACGGGGTGTTGAAGAACTTTACAATAAAACGGGAAACTGAATTAAAATTAAGGGAAAGGGACAAAGACTGAAAGGTTTGCCGATGAGACTGTAAGTCTCTCAGATACGGTGAAGGAACTGGAAGAATGACTGTATGGAATGTATGGTGACTTCAAAAATGGTTATAATATAAAAGTCAAAACAAGGGTAGCGGAATGCAGTCGAATTAAATCAGGAAATGAACACCGAAAGCTGAGTTTTGCTATTTGGGCAGTAAAATAACTGATGGTGGCCAAACAAGAGAGAACGCAAAAGCCGGAGTGGAAATAGGAATTATTGAAAATATGCAGTTTAAATTTAATTATTAGGAAGTCTTTTCTGAAGGTATTATTGTCTGGAGTATTCAAGACAAACATAGAAGGATAACAAGCCATGCAGACAAGAAGAAAATAGAATTTTTTTTAAATATGGTGTGACAGAAGAATATTGAAGAATGGATGGGTAGATTGGATGACTAATGGAGAGTTGTTCCATTGAGCTGGCAAAAAAAGAAATTAGTGTCTCAACTTGACTAAAAGTGTTGTTACCTGGTGAAACGCCTGGTTAAATCCACAGGACAGAACAGGTAGTTGGAATTGTGGAAAGGGGCCAAAAACAAGCGGCTGTCAGTTTCACTCGAACATATATAACTTTATTTAGTTGCCCAAACATTACAGCGCAAATTACCGAGCTCAACTATCGACTGAATATGTCACACAATCTTATGGCTTAGGGGCACAACCTCTTTAATTTTTAAAACGGCTGAAGGCCCATGATTTAAAATACAACCACAATAAATTTTCAAAAGGCAAAAGCGCAAGGTTTTATCCTTAAATAATATTTCAATGAGGGTCAAGGCACAAACAATCGAAGACTTGACAAGTAAGGAATTTTAATTTTAAAACGGCTGAGTGCCATGATTTAAAAACACAACTACGATAACTTTTCAAAAGGCAGAAGGCCCAAAGCTTTATCCTTAAATAATTTTTAAAAAGGGAGGTTAAAGGCCCAAATATTTTAAGACTTAACCGTAAGGAATTTTACTTTTAAAACGGCTGAAGGCCCATGATTCAAAACACAACTACAATAAATTTTTACAGGGCAGAAAGCCAAAGGCTTTATCCTTAAATAAAATTTTTCTTTAAACAAGGCTGAAGTCCCAAGCAATCTAAGACTTAACAAGTAAGGAATTTTGATTCTAAGACGGCTGAAAGCCCACGATCGAAAAATACAACTACAATGAATTTTCAAAAGGCAGAAGGCCCAAAGCTTTATCTAAAAAAATATTTTAAATGAGGCTGAAGGCCTAAACAATGCAAGATTTGACAAGTAAGGAGCTTTCAGTTTTAAAATGGCTGAAGGCCCATTATTTAAAACCCAACTAAAAGCATACAAATTCAAACCATCGGCTATGAGCCATTAAAATACACAATCAAACACCAATAAGAAAAGGCAGTACAGGCAGCGGCGCTCAGAAGTTTCCGGGGGTCGGTCTGCCCTTGAAATATTAACGTTCGCTTAGGGGAGACAGGTAGTCGGCCCAACCAAAAGACAGTCAACGGACCCACCGACAAGACGACTTGCTTTCCACCCGACCAGTACACAAGGAACTTCAATGTCAAAACGTAAAAGGTTCAGCCGCCCACTACCAAGTGTGCATAAGCTGTCAAAACTACACACAAGTGTTGGACAGCGACAACTCGGTTAGGAAAGGACACTGCCTGAATTTACGTCAGCGGTCAAGGCAGGCAACCGGAACGCTAACGGCTACAAGGCAAAAAGTTCCGCTGGTGCACTTGGACTTCAAATAACCAAACTCCACTGCATGGTGGCCAAACTTTCGTCAACTCGAACAGTCACTGTTGCTCACGGGAATACCCCCAACAGCCAACCATGAAAACCAACTGCACAATGTGAACAGTCTGACTTCGCTAATTAAATCACCACTCAACTTTGATGTCCTCGGTCGGTGAGCCAAGAACCTCGTAGCAATGTGAACAGCTCCCATAAACTCCGACATTGCGTAGGGACCGCCAGCGGGCCCGGCCCACTGCGCCGCGCAGAAATTTCCTGGCTGATGCACACCAACCGAGCGACTGCAGAGTTTCACGAAAGATTTCACGAAGGACTAGACAATACTAACGGCAGCGACTGTGCAAAAACAACGACGAATCACGAGTCGGCACACCCAGGCAACCCATAAGCGATCGCCGAGCAACAGACACGTACTCCGACAAGATGACCGACCGACGACCAACCAAGGTGGTCGTCACTCACGTGATATGTATCGGCAACTGTCGGGCGAGTCATGGCTGTCCGGACCTCACTGCAGCCGCGCCCCGACTGAACTTCTGCATCGCGCCCTAAGTCAAACACTGCCAGGTCCGAACTACACTGCTAGCGCCTCCCAACTCACTGCCAGATCCGAACTCCCCCCGAACACACGACAACCGGGAAGTTATAGCATCAGCAAAAATAACACGCCAGGGCTTATATCGAAAAAAATGGTTCAAATGGCTCTGAGCACTATGGGACTCAACTCCTGAGGTCATTAGTCCCCTAGAACTTAGAACTAGTTAAACCTAACTAACCTAAGGACATCACAAACATCCATGCCCGAGGCAAGATTCGAACCTGCGACCGTAGTGGTCTTGCGGTTCCAGACTGCAGCGCCTTTAACCGCACGGCCGCTTCGGCCGGCACTTATATCGATAAGCGTCATTGTTGTCGCTCACGGGTAGGCAAGGCGGCAACTCAGTGACACCAGTAATTGAAACTAACATAACGAGGTGGTAGTACAGTGAAAACGGGATGGCAAATGAGATGTGGCACGAACACGAGCCACGCACGGCTCACCTGGAGAATCTACATTTTTCCGGCCTCAACTGTGGATTCTTTGACTGTTCTGGGAGAGGCCTCGTTATACAAGAACACAAGAAATATTAATGTAATTTATTACATAAATGTGTGACAGATTTAGTTATGTTTGACACACTTCTTTGCCACAGTAGTACTGGATGGTTCACCACTGTAATGGACTAGCAAAGCAACACGTGATGTACTAATTAATAAACTGTACTCTTGATATACAATGCTCAATATTATGAAGTACAGCGTGATTATAATTAAAGTTAAACTTACAAAACGCTGTAGAAATAACACCACTGGTCAGAATGTCGTAAAACTGCAACGGAATATTATCCATGAAGGGAGAACACGAGTGGCAGAAGAAGAAAATTGGTGTGAAATTGATCAATAGGTGCCGCTGTATGTGTCTGAATATGTAAATGAAAACACTTGTCATGCGACGACCCATTGAAGCTGGTATAAACATGCCGGGTACACGGCTTTTCCTCCTTTCGGGTCGGCGACGTTCGCCATGATTGTCTCAATGGAGGATCGCACTCTGCTTGCAAGAATGATGACTGTGCACACGTCGCTCTGCAGAAGTTCCGGACACTGAAGGGTCTGAAAAAAGGCGTTGGAGCGATGACTGCCGTGGGTCTGGACAAAATGATACGGGAATTAGAGGAGGCGGGTTCTTTTGGTGTGCAAGCTGGTAGAGGGAGAACATGAATTTGTTCGACGTCAGTGGGAGCAGTGGCTACAGTAATGCAGGAGGAGACGAGTGGTGGTGTGCAAAAGTGTAGTGCACGGAGAATTGCCCGAACGGACATACGGTGCACGATGCGTAAAATCCTACGAAACATCTTTCTTTGCTATCCATTCAAAATTACCCATGTGAACGAGTTGCTCCCTGTTGACCTACCAGGAGGAGAGTCCTCTGCTTTAGAATTTCTTGCTCGCATGGAAGTGGACAATGATTGACAGTGGAAGATTTTGTGGACAGAAGAAACCCTCTTTGGCTCTGAGCACTATGGGACTTAACTTCTAAGGTTCAAAATGGTTCAAATGGCTCTGAGCACTATGCGACTTAACTTCTGAGGTCATCAGTCGCCTAGAACTTAGAACTAATTAAACCTGACTAACCTAAGGACATCACACACATCCATGCCCGAGGCAGGATTCGAACCTGCGACCGTAGCGACCGCGCGGTTCCAGACTGTAGCGCCTTTAACCGCTTGGCCACCACGGCCGAAGCCCTCTTTCATCTGACAGGATATGTCAGTACACAGAATCATCGAAAATGACCAACGGAAAATACACACTCAAATCAAGCAGTACCACTTCATCCTGAAAAGGTCACTGTGTGGTGCTGGTTTACGGCATCATTTAACATAGGCCATATTTTTTCGAAGGGACAGGTATTTCCGATCCTGTTACCTGAACTGTCACTGGTAAGCCTTATGAGTGTCTTTTGGGCAACCACGTCATTCCAGCTCTCCAACAGCGTGCATGTGTGGATGGGCTCATTTTTATGCAAGAAAGCGCACCTCCATACATTGCAAATCCAGTTAAGCAGCTGCCGAAGTGCCATTTCGGAAGTGCTAGAATTATCAGCCACCAGTTCCCTACAGTCTCGTCGTCCCGATCATCTGATCTTAATCTGTGTGACTTCTGGCTGTGGGGCTATCTGAAAGATGTTTGCAAACTTTGCTGCATTGAAGGCACGCATTGAGCAACACTTTCTGAACGTGACCGCGGAAACATTTCGATCAGTTGTGGAACATGCTGTTTCTAGATTCGAATTTGTTGCAGAAAACAGTGGACAACGTATTGAGCATGTTTTGCGCCAGCCACACGGAAATTAATAATCAAATTTGATTTTGATTGACGCTTTGTATGCGGTTTTGGCCTAGGGACAATTGAAAACCGGCGTGATTGATGCTTTTTATGCGGTTTTTGACCTCAGGACAATTAAAAATCCATTTTTACCATTCGATGCAATATGACATTGCCGTAGTGGGGCTGATTCCGGCAGAGGTTCGAGTCCTCCCTCGGGCATGTGTGTGTGTGTGTTTGTCCTTAGGATAATTTAGGTTAAGTAGTGTGTAAGCTTAGGGACTGATGACATTTGCAGTTAAGTCCCATAAGATTTCACACACATTTGAACATCTTTTTTTGCCGTAGTGGGCGGGCTTACGTAACTGACAGTATCACACCTATACACCCATGCAGGCTGAGTAGTACAGTTTGTTTAACATCAAACGGGCACTTTAGGCATTGTAGTCGACCACTATTGAATTATGATGCTTACAGTGCCATCTATTGCTACATTTTGTAACTATTTATTTTTGTTCTGGCATACCTTTTCCCCTCTTCTCCGATAATATATCGTTGCAATTTTACGTCATTCTGACGAGTGGTGTTATTTCTATAGCGGTTTGAAGGTTTAAATGGTTCAAATGGCTCTAAGCACTATGGGGCTTAACATCTGAGGTCCTCACTCTCCTAGACTTAGAACTACTTAAACCTAAGTAACTAAGGACATCACACATATCCAAGACCGAGGCAGGATTCGAACCTGAGACCGTGACGGTCGCGCGGTTCCGGACTGAAGCGCCTAGAAACGCTCGGCCACAGCGGCCGGCCGTGAAAGTTTACCTTTAATTATAATCATCCTGTACATTTTATCGGAAGCTTTAACTGCCGTTGTCCTACTTAATGACTTCAACTTCTGTAGATCAGATTTCGAACTGGGGCAGATCTCTTCCTAGTCCGACGTTGTATTGACCTCAACGTGAGAGCGCTGCTATGCTGAGAGGGGAGGCGTCGTCTTGAGGAATGCTTCCTTTCCCATACGTCGTTACGGATTGCAGGGAGCCCTCACTAATGTCTGTGGTATCGATTCACGTTGCCAAGGCAATCTCTTTACGATACTACTAAACGAAGATCTCGGTTTGAAAGGACACATACTGACGCATCAAGAAATTGTCCTTTATTAACGAAAGAAAGCGTGGAGAGTAAAATTTGTAAATAGATTACCAAGACTTTACTAAGCCCGCCCGGCTAGTCACGCGATCTAACGGGGTGCTTCCCGAGCGGGAGGGTCTTCCGGTCCCCGGCACGAATCCGCCCGGCGGATTAGTGTCGAGGTCCGGTGTGCCTGTCAGCCTGTGGATGATTGTTAAGGCGGTTTTCCATCTGCCTCGGAGAGTGCGGGCTGGTTCCCCTTATTCCGCCTTAGTTGTACTATGTCTCCACGTATGCATACACCATAATTACTCTGCCACGAAAATATTTGGGGCTACACTCGCCTGGTATGAGACGTTCGCGATGGGAGGGGTGGTATGGGAGAAGGTGGTTGGGCACTGGGGACCGAACCGCACAATAATCCTGGGTTCGGCGTGAGGCGGCGGTGAGGTGGTGAGGTGGGTGGACTACTGTGGCCTGTTGTGGGGCTGTGAACCACTGAGGGCTACGGCGGGACGAAGCCTCACCGTCGTTTACAAAATGGTTCAAATGGCTCTGAGCACTATGCGATTTAACATCTGAGATCATCAGTCCCCTAGACTTAGAACTACTTAAACCTAACTAACCTAAGGACATCATACACATCCATGCCCAAGGCGGGATTCGAACCTGCGACCGTAGCATTGTTGTACAGTAAAACAGGTGTGGCACGCATGTAAATTGGCACCAAGTATTTCGCAGCTTGCAATTAACTAGATATTATTTTCAGCGCTATGTTAATGTGTTCTCTTATTTTCTGTGTTATCGTGTGAAATATTGAGACAATAATGGCGTGTGAAAAACGTAACACTAGGCTCCAAAGTAAACAGAGAAATAATAGCGACGACGATCGTAGCTTATCAGCACATTCTCAAAGTAGTATTTGGTAACTGTGCATAGGGAAATGGGGCGGGCGTCAAATAATGGTGTAGACAGTGAAACAGGTAGTGAACAGGGAAGCATTATCGATCGATCGGTCGGCAACAGCTCACCTCAGGAATCGGGAATGACAGAACACAATATTGCAATTACTGAAGACTCAGGTTTTGGGTTCTCACCGTTTTCTCAAATGAGTCAAGACACATTTTCCGCTTGTCAAAATGTGAATGTTGCCGGTGCAAATTCACTGCCGAAAAGCACTCAGGAACATGTTTCAGACACCAGTGCATTGTTATTACAATTAATGCAACAAATGGGACAAAAGCTTCAAAAGTTAGACACAATGGAACAAAATCAGAGACAAACACAGCAAAAGCTTCAAAAGTTAGACACAATGGAACTAAATCTTCAAAATTTAGACACAATGGAACAACACCAGAGACAAACATAGCAACAGTTAGACGCAATGGAACAAAATCTTCACACCACGCTTGAACAAACACGTGAAGATTTAACTATTGAGTTACATAAAATCGAATCGAAATGTCAAAAAGTCTGCAACGACGTAAAAACACAAATTTGAGAGCATTTTCAACCTATTTTTTCGCGGCATGAAAATGCATTACAGAATCACGAAGCAGCCATAAAAGAACTGCAAATTATTGTTCATGAAAATCATGAGACCTTGCAAACTAAAACTGACTCAGTTGGATCTACCGATTCGGTTACGCAACTTGCAAAAACTCAGGAAAACTTAAAGGACACAGTAGAAAGACACATGGAGGAAATTAGTTCATTATCAGAGAAAGTAGTTGAGCTTTCGGATCAGCTAAATAATTTATCTACGAAGGTAGATGATAATCTGAATGAGACAAAACTGGTAGTCTTTAATGACACAGAAGAGTGCGAACAAATTAGGAAATTCAAACAAAATCAGAATCAAATTAATACGCAACACCAAAGAGAAATCCGGGAAGTACAAGATCAGCTGACACAGGTAATACAAGAATTACGTATTTCAGAAGACACTCGCGCTCCAATACGGGAAGAGGGACATAGAAATACGGAACAGCCACAAAATAATAACACAGCGCATTTCGGAAATTATGAAAGAAATTGGCAAGGTGCAACGAATTTTGAAATGGAACCGCCGAAACGACGTAACAATGACCGATATGCGACTCGCCGACATGATGATTTTGACTATAAGCTGTTCATTACTACACGTAAATTTAAAACATTTAAGAATTCTGGCAACAACATTCATCCACAAGCGTGGCTCCATCAATTCTCTCATTGTTTTCCTCCCAACTGGTCATTAGAGCACAGATTAGAATTTATGTGTGGCTATTTAGAGAATGAACCACCTGTAAGAATGCAATCGGTCATTCACGATTGTCACAGTGAAGGAGAATTTTACCATGCCTTCCTCTCAGCATATTGGTCTCAAGCTACACAAGACCGAGTAAAACATAGCATCATGATGATGAAACACTTTGAACAATCTGAATTTTCCAGTCTTGTCAAATATTTTGAAGACACGTTGCATAAGAATCAATATCTTTCAAACCCATACAGCCCTTCAGAACTCATCCGCATTTGCTTAATGAAATTGCCTGAACCTTTAAGAAATATTATTTTGGCAAGACGTTGCAAAGACGACATTGAAGCTTTTCTGGGACTCTTACAAGAATTAGAAATTGACACAGACAGTCACGGGATGCGAAAAGAGGAAAACAATCACTACAGGTCACATCCGTCACAATTCCGTGACGACAGAAACAATAACTGGACACGACAAGTCTATTCTTACAGCGCAAAACGTGACCAAAACAGACACCACCCATATGACAACCACTGGCAGAGTAATAATAGTTACAGAGAAAGATCGCATTTCCGTAGTAATGAATATGACAGAGATTACTTTAGTAACAGACAATATGGGAACCAAAACAATTATTATCAAGGGAGACAGAATAACTTCAGACGCAACAGTTCAGCGCGCAGTTATGATTCAGGAAGAAATTCTCCACCACATGACCGACAAGAAAGAAATTATGAAATCTACCGACATGATGACAGACGATATAATCATAACGACAGACTTGAATTTCATCAGAACTGGCGGGATTCAAACAGAGCAGGGTCCTCTCGACAAAGTGAATTTGTAGAAATTAGGTCTCCTAATCCCAATAACGACGCACGCCAACAAAGAGACAGACAATGACTCGCACCGCAGGCAGCCACGTGCGCCCGCTGGCTCAGGGAAAAATAACATAGACGCTAACCCTGAGAAAAATTCCAGTATTCTTTACCGACGTATACCACATGATAATTGCGTTAAGTTGAAACTCTGCATACTAGGAAGAGCAAACGGTTACACCACATTTCACATGTAAAACCATTTATTGAGAGATAATCTGCTTTTTAACTTAGTCTTTGCTATAAAATTTTTTCGCTTCATGTTACTAGTATGCTTTGTCAGACTTAGAAACTGTTAACATGCAGCAATGTTTTGAAGTTCACTATCCAGTCTAGAACCTAGGGAACATATTTAGACAGTATTTACGAGTGCATTGTTATAGTGAACAGACGACACAGTGTTATTGTGTGTGTACATTCTTCCTTGTTAGTTGCACGATTACGTAATGACTACAAGGCTGACATACTTAGAACATATACTGGTACTGCTAATGAGATTTTAATGTAACATTTTGGTTTACTTGAAAATACATTCTGGATTTAAAGTACTTTCTGTGAGATACCAGATGACACAGTGGTTAGTTTATGTGACAGCTACACGATTTTATCACGATGCTACTAATGAGTGACAATATACAATGTTGCTTTTGCAGTGTTTCTGTTTTATTTCTGCACAGTTTTTCTGTATTATTCTGGAAAGTAAAACATGTTTTAGTAGTATCTTTTGTGGTATAGCTACAATGAGACAGCCTTTTTCGTAGCACAACAATACGTTACATTGTAGTACTTTCTTGATCACGGTAAGGTACGTAATAACTACGGTATCCATACACAAAGCATTTCACTTTCGTTTATGATGAGGTAAGTATATTGACTTCAGCAGAACTTTGCTTACAGAGGACGATAACTACGACACTTCCACAGAATTATCTTACAGCAAGACGCACATTTAACGCTACAGGACACGCATTTGAGAGATTAATTTTGTACTTTAACCATTTATTTATCAAGATTTTTGAATTACAAAGAAAGTTTTCCATGATACATTTCATTCCATTGCTGTAATCTGTAACACCTGAGGGTATAATTACATTAATCCTCAGGGGGTACACGCTTACTTTGTGTACCATGTGTGTAGCAAGTACAAGGATCCCTAGCTAATATGGTATTTGCTTATACAACTTTACACATCGGTACCATATTTCTCCAACACAGAATTACACAGCTATCTGATTATTTAACAGAGAAACAATTTTTTTTATGTCAGTGACACATGTTTACGCAATTACACAGTTGGATAATTTCACACTTATGAAATTGTATTTTGTCTGTACTTTGTGAACTGTTCATATTTTTTGGAACCATTGTGATACTATGAGAGCTTTGAATGATGTATTTGGTATGGAATCATGATTTTAAAGTACGTTTGAGGTAGATGACACTATTGAATTGAGCAGAGAATTTTTGTTAGGTTTTGAAATTATTGGAGGAAGGTACAACGATTTTGAGAGTTGACTGAGGTGTTATGATGTTATTATTACGATGACTATGTGTATTATGCTGTTGCGGTATATTTATGATCAATAAGCTGATGCTATATGCGTTATTTGATTATGCCACGTGTCTGTTATGATGAAATATTGAAGAAGTGTCGACGAATAAGGTAAGGAATAATAAGTAGTGGTTAGGGACTCTAGTTTGTGAAAAAGGTTGTTGGAAACCAAGAATCGTACTTTAAGAGTTATGAAATGTATGTAAATCCGTGAATGTATTACAATGCCAACGAAAATTTTTTGGACACTGTTATATCAATACGATTTTGTTTCTACAGATTTGTAATGCAAATTATTGACCTGTGAAATATTTTTATATGAGACTGTCACTGTAGTGAAAACTGCTGTCGTAAATATTTCGGTAAGAAAGTTAAGTGACCACCTTCACATAATGCGTCGTGGTCACCCAGCTGCACGACAATTGCCTGGAAAAAAGCCGTTAGTGTGTGCTTTTCAGAGGCACAGGTGGAGAAAAAAAAAAGAGGAGGCCATTATCCTCGCTATTGACATTCCTTTGTAGAAAGCATCGTAAATACGACACCCTCAAACTTGAAAACATGATTACACGGTAGAGTTCTTAATTTATGATATTTACTGAAATGAAATGATGAGAAACATTTCATGTCTATTGTCTTGCTAGTTGAAAGATTGTTTACTGCATTATGAAATGCCATATGGCTAGTGAGTGACGTTTCACGCCTTGCTTTGCCTATTTTGTTTAATATCTAGTTCCTAGCTGAACTGCAGTATTGGTTAAAATAAAATTTTATAGATGTTCTAATATAAATATTCTATGCCTACAGATCCAGTAAAAAATAACTTTATGATGGATGTACTCCAAAAAAAAATGAGGGAGCACAAAAAGACATTTCCACTTCACAGGAATTGCATATATAATTTTTGTCAGTGACTTGGTAACTTGTCTGCTAGAGCAAGTTACAGTGATGCATCACTCCAGTGTTAAGATGTGACATAGGTATTAAACATGTCCATTTTTACTGTAATATTTTTTCTGCTTGAGCTCTCTCATGTTTGGATATAAATTATTGCATTTGCTGCTGCTGTTTGCCATGTATAGTGCTACTAAATTTCACTTTGTATTACTCTGTTAAGCTAGTTTTACTAGTGATTTATTTTTCTTGTTGCTGCACATTGGCTCATATTAGTTGTAATGTTGCATTGCTTGGTAATTTAGATTTACTGTAGCTTGCTTTGCAAATTTCCATTTTTTTTGTCATTGCTGTTTGTGTTAATTGTTTTGTGCTGCTGCATTGCCTCGTCCCTTAGTTTAGCGTCTGAGCTCAGTAGATTTAAGTTAGCTTAAGAGGAGGTAGACTATATAAGAAAATAACTATTATGAATTGGAAGAAATGCATTGAGAAGCTATAAGAAAATGGTTTGGCCAAAAAAAAAAAAAAAAGTAGTGTACTGTGGAGAAAAATAATTTTTGAAAGAGGATGTGAACAGAATACAGAAAGCAAGCTTAGATAGGACTTTTGGGAATAATGATGAACGAAGGGAGATCTCCATGCAAAATACTGCAGTAAAACAAACCCTGCCCTTTTCTCTTGTGTCATCCCTCTATGTGTTTGTGTACCCTTGTGTATTTATCTTTTTCCTGTCTTTATGTGTTTAGCTAATAAGATTTATGTTGTAGAATTTTTCAAACACTATGCTATTTTCTTTGTAAAGATGTTTAGACATTATTTATTCTGTTTTGTTTTAATGCTCATGTGTGAAGTTGATGTTTCAAAAGTTATTCTGATCTTTTATGTATGTACTTATGTCATAATTCCTGTAACACTGATGTATATGTAAATTTCTATTCTTTTGTAAATCCTATATTACTACAAATGTTATCTGTGTTGTTATGTTCTTTAATGATGTAGTTTGTACCTTTGTTATTGTATTTTCATGTTATAATATTGTAATTGACACCAGTTCATCAAATTCAGTAACTTGTAAGCATTAATTTCACTGCACACATTTCTGTTGGTCACAGTATATGGACAATATGTGAGAAGTAGGGACTGTTAGTATTTGCATGTGTGTTAATAATTCAGCAAGGGACTGGATAACAGCATTGCTGGTTCTAAGGACAATTCCAAAAACTTTGTGAGTGCACAAGTGGTGGTTATGGCCTTGCTATATTACCCGCAAGACTCTTCAATGGTGATTGTGCACCTGCACAGTCACAACAGATGGCTGCTGGCCATCTCTACAAGGACTACAGTGGGTCTGCATCCTTGATGACCCACCAATACCAATATTTCTACAAGGACTACAGTGGGTCTACACCTTTGCTGGCTCACCAGTACCATTATTTCTACAAGGACTGCAGTGGGTCTGCACCTCTGATGGCCCACCAATACCACAATCTCTACCAGGACTACAGTGGGTCTGCTCTGTGATGACCTACCTATCAATATTCTTCAAAACTTCGAATGACTCTGCTGTGGGTTTGCTCTGTGGTGACCCATTACCTGTCTGCATGTCAAGAGTCAGCATTGTCTTTCTGTTGGAAGGACAACACTACTTCTTCAAGACTGCATGGAAATCCACTACTTCCTTGTCCATTGTCTACTGCTCAGACTTTGAGAAAAGAAACGGCAGTTTTACTGTGATGAATGATCAGGACTCACTTTATGGACTGTGAGAAAATGTTAGCTTTTGACCAACATTGTATTAATAAGTGTGTGCATTTGATATCTTTCTTACTGCAATTACGAAAAATTTTTTCAAATCTGTATTGGCCAGTGCCCAAAACAATTTGTAAAATTTTTTGTGGGGAGCATGGGGGCTATGTAAGTAGGCTGTTTATGTTTTCTTATTGGCAACGTTACGTAGCGCTCTGTATGAAAATCACTGGCTGTGCTGTGTGCAGTCTGTGGCTAGTTTGCATTGTTGTCTGCCATTGTAGTGTTGGGCAGCTGGATGTTAACAGCGCATAGCGTTCGGCAGTTGGAGGTGAGCCGCCAGCAGTGGTGGATGTGGGGAGAGAAATGGCGGAGTTTGGAAATTTGTTAGACTGGATGTCATGAACTGCTATATACATTACGACTTTTGAACACTATTGAGGTAAATACATTGTTTGTTCTCTATCAAAATCTTTCATTTGCTAACTATGCCTATCAGTAGTTAGTGCCTTCAGTAGTTTGAATCTTTTATTTAGCTGGCAGTAGTGGCGCTCGCTGTATTGCAGTAGTTCGAGTAACCAAGATTTTTGTGAGGTAAGCGATTTGTGAAACACATAGGTTAATGTTAGTCAGGGCCATTTTTTTGTAGGGATTTTTGAAAATCAGATTGCGTTGCACTAAAAAAAATATTGTGTGTCAGTTTAAGCACAGTCTTGTATAATTTTTCAAAAGAGGCCGTTTCACACCGACTCTCATCCCCTGTAATGACTTTATTCAAAAAGTTTGGATCACGTGCAATCTCTGTTTTCAAGTCCTGACACACATTAATGCGGATGGTTTTTTGCTCCTGTGTGAGAAGGTGCAGAACAAATTTAGCAGCAACACGTCTCATGTGCAAATCCTCACTCAAAATACGCTGGCACGAGCTCCAACTGATTCCTGTCTCTGCTGAAATTTGGTCAATCGTTTGGTGACGATCCTCGTTGATGTTTTGGCGGACCTTTTCAATGTTCTCCTCATTTCGCGATGTTGAAGGGCGTCGAGAACGAGCTTGGTCTTCAACACACATCTCACCACGTTTAAAGCGCCCAAACCATTCGAAAACCTGTGTGCGGCTGATAGCGTCCTCCTGGAAAGCTTCCTAAAACATTTGGTGTGTCTCCGTTGCAGTTTTTTTAAGCAGGAAACAAAATTTCACACACACTCTTTGTTCTTTTAAAGTTACCATTACGACTTCGGAGAGGTAACTCGCCAATAGTCAGAGAAACACAATACCACACTTACACTTTCAGCTCTACACTGACGCCGTCTGCACAGCTGTTTCATGAAGGTCTCTACTAACACCATCTAGCGTGAGAACGCTGCACTACGTCCACGAGTGGCAGCGCCCTAGGAGTCCGGTTTCTTTTGGGTCCCCCCTCGTATTTTGTATTTTCTTTTGTGACTGAGCAAGAAAAATACTCTAAGAAGCTCTTAATGTCAGTTGACGGTTCTGGATTTTGCTATTAGCTGCTAGAACCATATCATTATAAAATACGGCTGAGAACCATGGGGCGCACGAATGGTTGATTCGGGTCGCAAGCAGCCCACCAGTCGCAGTCTGAAGACCGCTGCTCTAGACGGATTGTATCATTAAGTCTGTTGAGCCTGTGTTCTACGAGGTGCATTCAAGTTCTAAGGCCTCCGATTTTTTTCTCCGGACTGGAAAGAGATAGAAACATGCACATTGTTTTAAAATGAGGCCGCGTTCATTGTCAATACGTCCCAGAGATGGCAGCACCGTACGGAAGATGGAATTTTACCACCAGTGGCGAAAATGAGAACTGTTTTAAATACTTAAAATGGCGACGTTTTCCTTACTTGAACAGCGTGCAATCATTCGTTTTCTGAATTTGCATGGTGTGAAACCAATTGAAATTCATCGACAGTTGAAGGAGACATGTGGTGATGGAGTTATGCATGTGTCAAAAGTGCGTTCGTGGGTGCGACAGTTTAACGAAGGCAGAACATCGTGTGACAACAAACCGAAACAACCTCGGGCTTGCACAAGCCGGTCTGACGACATGATCGAGAAAGTGGAGCGAATTGTTTTGGGGGATCGCCGAATGACTGTTGGACAGATCGCCTCCAGAGTTGGCATTTCTGTGGGTTCTGTGCACACAGTCCTGCATGATGACCTGAAAATGCGAAAAGTGTCATCCAGGTGGGTGCCACGAATGCAGACGGACGACCACATGGTTGCCCGTGTGGCATGTTGCCAAGCAATGTTGACGCACAACGACAGCATGAATGGGACTTTCTTTTAGTCGGTTGTGACAATGGATGAGACGTGGATGCCATTTTTCAATCCAGAACCAAAGCGCCAGTCAGCTCAATGGAAGCACGCAGATTCACCGCCACCAAAAAATTTCGGGTAACCGCCAGTGCTGAAAAAATGATGGTGTCCATGTTCTGGGACAGCGAGGGCGTAATCCTTACCCATTGCGTTCCAAAGGGCAGTACGGTAACAGGTGCATCCTACGAAAATGTTTTGAAGAACAAAATCCTTCCTGCACTGCAACAAAAACGTCCGGGAAGGGCTGCGCGTGTGCTGTTTCACCAAGACAACGCACCCGCACATCGAGCTAACGTTACGCAACAGTTTCTTCGTGATAAGAACTTTGAAGTGATTTCTCATGCTCCCTACTCACCTGACCTGGCTCCTAGTGAATTATGTCTTTTTCCAACAATGAAAGACGCTCTCCGTGGCCGCACATTCACCAGCCGTGCTGCTATTGCCTCGGCGATTTTCCAGTGGTCAAAACAGACTCCGAAAGAAGCCTTCGCCGCTGCCATGGAATCATGACGTCAGCGTTGTGAAAAATGTGTACGTCTGCAGGGCGATTACGTCGAGAAGTAACGCCAGTTTCATCGATTTCGGGTTAGTAGTTAATTAGAAAAAAAATCGGAGGCCTTAGAACTTGAATGCACCTCGTAGTGTTGATCGATGTGCGCTTCTTATCTTGACGCTTCCCTGGTATTCTCAGTGGTAATAATTTACTACAAAAAAAGTGGTGAAGAGTGTGCCTGGAAACAGAGCTGTCGTGGGATCGGATCCCGCCAGCTTATCAGTACTGTGGGATGGATTACACCAAGCGAAAGACTACCACCCGGCTACACAGAGAATTCGAGTACATGGAGATCTCTCAACAGACTACACGCAGATGTCACGAAATGTAAGAGCAATTTGACTAGATGGGGTTTCCTAGAGGAGCCGCCACTCTGTGAGTGTGGAGCAAGGCAGACGACCTTCCACCTGCTCCAGTGTACCCAATGTCCAGGAATATGCACAACAGAAGACCTGCTACATGCAATGCCAAATACAATAGAGGTCACTAACTTCTGGGTGGCAAAAGTCTTGTGA
Source organism: Schistocerca americana (assembly GCF_021461395.2). Classification (NCBI taxonomy): domain Eukaryota; kingdom Metazoa; phylum Arthropoda; class Insecta; order Orthoptera; family Acrididae; genus Schistocerca; species Schistocerca americana. The sequence continues at coordinate 282,896,610 of NC_060121.1, read as the reverse complement.
ATGTATATACACACGACATGTAAATATTGTACATTTTATACATCGTAAATGTTTCTGACACGAATAAATAAAATAAATAAATACAACCGGACCACAGAATCTATCAGTCTGCCTTTAATCTGCAAGCCTACCTGGAGTGGCCAGGAACGACACGTGGTTCGGTTGACCTGGAGGTGTCCAAAAAAATGTGCAAATGTGTGTGAAATCTTATGGGACTTAACTGCTAAGGTCATCAGTCCCTAAGCTTACACACTACTTAACCTAAATTATCCTAAGGACAAACACACACACCCATGCCCGGAGGTCTCCTTTCCCCGGTTGGATAACTGGGATAGATTATGCACACGTGAGGCACCGAAGTGGCATTGAGTCGAAAAGACTTACTCCCGGCCGTTGAACCACAAGAAATTATTAATTAATTATTGGACTGTGCATTCATTGCACTGTCTTGGTTTCACCACCAGTGGACACTGTGGCTTCCATGAAACTTGTTTTCTCGCAATGTGCTATTTACTAGTCCGTAAAAGTGGACAACTTTGTGACTACAGAGTGCTGTAGCTTTTTATTGTTAAATGCAGTAGCTCAGGTCAACATTCAACATCTCGCTCTGCTTCAGTGTGTATTTGCATAGCGCTGCTGGGAGCTACAAGGACACGCATTAAACCTGAGCTGTTCACAAAGCCATTTTGTTCGTAGGTGGAAAAGTGAGTTTCTAGATCTCTTGAAAACTTCCTGATACTGCTGATAACTTTTAAGAGCTGACTAACTGAAAGTAAGTTGATGTAAGTAAGTCATATATGGAGACCATTCTCTGTAAGAGTTAAATGTAACAAACATTTTCTTCAGATATTAGAAAGACGTAAAAGTTATTTCTGTAATTTATAGGGTAACTTTGTAACAGCACAAGTACGAAGCAGAAACAAGTGTTATATTTGAGACTGAGAGTGTAGAACGTAAGTATCATTAATGAGATTATTGGCATTTGTGAGTGGTTTAGAAAAACAGAAAAAGTTTTCATTCGCATTATTACTTTGTCTCTATGTATAAGACTCAGTTGCTCTTGAGCTTCCTACCAAGCACTGGACATCTGCAAGCCTACCTGCACTGTACGACAAGTTTCATTGGCGATTTACTGAATAGTGTTGAAGAAACATATTGTTTATTTCAGTCACAGTTGCAAAACGAAACAGGTCACCGTTAGCGTTACGGCCTTTAGATGGAATCCTCACATTTAGACCGAGCGAGGTGGCGCAGTGGTTAGACACTGAACTCGCATTCGGGAGGACGACGGTTCAATCCCGCGTCCGGCCATCCTGATTTAGGTTTCCCGTGATTTCCCTAAATCGCTCCAGGCAAATACCGGGATGGTTCCTTTCAAAGGGCACGGCCGACTTCCTTCCCCGTCCTTTCCTAATCCGATGAGACCGATGACCTCGCTGTCTGGTCTCCTTCCCCAAACCAACCAACCGACCAACCTCACATTTATGAAAGAAAACATAAAAGCGGAACTCACACAGCAAGAACCAAGCCATCCTGCCATATGTAGTGACGCAGTAACCCAAAGAACAACTACACTGTGTCTCGCGAATCTGTCAAGTATTTGGCGTTAATACGTTGTGGCAGTGTACACGCAATCCCAGGCAATCGAACGGAAGATTTACCGGCCAAAGCAAAGCAATTCTAGAGTCAGAATTAACAGATATCGTGTAATTCACTGGGGCCCGTTTTGTGCGACAAGTGTAAAAAAAGATAATCTAGAGTTGGGCGACATTAGGGAGAGACTTGCAGCCTGTACTCGACGGAGTGTTCGGAGAAACGGAAATGAGCCGAGACTAGGACACTGCGCTGTGCAACGTTCAGCACCAGTGGACCATGGCGGTTTCTGTGTTAATGCATGAGTTGCGAGCCTTTTGACTGCCGCGAAAGGAATATCGTTATATACCGTCCTGGCTAATGGATCCAGGAGACACACTGTCTCACTGTAAAGTGACCACAGCCTACAAATAATACACAATTTTTTCATCCTTAATGTGATACACTGAGACCGTTCTAATTCGCTCTTTCTTTACTACCGACTTCAAAATTCTCAGTAGGTAGAACTCGGATCAATTCGCGTAAACTCGGTATCTCTTTCGATTACAATCAGCCTTTCAGAAGTTTCAGTGTGTAAGTAGTCGTATTTTTTTTTTCACTACCTACAAGTCTTATGCACAGTTTGTGTTACCTTTCCATGAGCATGCCCTTTAATTCTGAAAAGGGTACAAATGGCTCTGAGCACTATGCGACTTAACTTCTGAGGTCATCAGTCACCTAGAACTTAGAACTAATTAAACCTAACTAACCTAAGGACATCACACACATCCATGCACGAGGCAGGATTCGAACCTGCGACCGTAGCGGTCGCCCGGCTCCAGACTGTAGCGCCCAGAACCGCACAGCCACTCCGGCCGGCAAAAGGGTACATATGAATAAAATGTTGATCTTGATGAACTTGTAGAAAAAGCACTTTTGCTGTCTAGTAGGCTATCTTCATATAGATGATAACGTTCTTCACTACCTTACCTTACTTTATATTCTCGTTGTTGTTATAATCTTGTGTCAGATGACGAGCGAGGTTAAGCTTCCTGGACTAGTCTAACTTGCGCAGGTCATTTCATCTCCCCATAACTGATACAACCTACATCCACTTGAAGTTGTTTTCTCTTTCCACAGTTTATTTATTTATTTCACCTGACAAGATTAGGCACTTCTTGCCCTCTCTAGCATCTAACAAAAGATCCTTAGTGATTCAACAGCACTACAATTTGTATAGCAAATAAACTATATAACAATAATAGTAATAATAATATAGTAATGAATATATGTAAGTTAAGAAATGTCAAAAAAAATGGTTCAAGTGGCTCTGAGCACTATGGGACTCAACTGCTGTGGTCATAAGTCCCCTAGAACTTAGAACTACTTAAACCTAACTAACCTAAGAACATCACACACAGCCATGCCCGAGGCAGGATTCGAACCTGCGACCGTAGCGGTCGTGCAGTTCCAGACTGTAGCGCCTTTAACCGCTCGGCCACTCCGGCCGGCTAAAGAAATGTCAGTCTCATAGCCATTTTGTTAAGCATTTTCCTCATTACTTTCTCTCCAAATGTTGGTAATGACATTTACCATATACGTGTGGCAACAACACAGAAGAAATGAATGTGCAGAAGAGGTTTTCTGGTCAAAGGAAGAGCGAGAAATAACAGGATCAGGCTAGTTCCCTGTTGGAAACAGCTAGGATATGCCGAGAGGAAAGTTACAGAGTTGATAACGGAGAAAGCTTGAAACTGGTCTTGAATGCAAAACGGTTTCCGATAAAATGCACGTTACATGGTTATTTGTTCCAAGCGACCCTCAACTGCACAATCAACTATTCACTGTTGCTTCAGTATGCGTCGTAACAAACTAACTATCCTTTTTGTCAAGATGTACCATTAACCTCATATGTTCCCAATTCGATTCAGCATTCTTTACTTTTGCAGTCTTGTCCCCGGCGAAAATTTGAACACATCTGTGAAGCTGGAATGCGTTCAGCGGTGGAAGCCCATTACGATACATTTGATGGAGCAAAGCAAAAAATTCCTCATTTTTTTATTTCTCAAATGTGGCACGAAAACAACGTAAATTTGCAACATAATGCTCCAGAATAGAAAATTCATTGGGAAAGTTTCGCACTCAACTAATAGCATCAATTCTTTGTAACGCAGTGTCGTCAACCTAGGTGCATGTGTTCCATTACGTCTCTACACTCCTCCATAATATGATAATATGAGTATATTCAGTGCCGCGGACAGACAATGGACTTTAGCCTATATCGCACCACCGCAGGTTCAATTTTTCTAGCACGGGGTCTGTCTGGAAGCAACTTCCGACTCCACAACTTCCTCGACGCAGAGAAACTTCCCATACTCATTATGTTGTCGAGAATTACTTGCTTTTTGCTCGAATGTGACTCTAGTTCTTCTTTCTCTTTCTTTCTACTCAAAATAGTTGTTAATTAGTGAGCCGGCCGGTGTAGCCGTGCGGTTCTAGGCGCTTCAGTCTGGAACCGCGTGACCGCTACGGTCGCAGGTTCTAATCCTGCCTCGGGTATGGATGTGTGTGATGTCCTTAGGTTAGTTAGGTTTAAGTAGTTCTAAGTTCTAGGGGACTGATGACCTCAGATGTTAAGTCCGATAGTGCTCAGAGCCATTTGAACCATTTGTTAATTAGTTCTTCTACTTCAATTTGAGCTGGACGTCACATTTCAAGCATTCCTGTTGATCTGAGTGGTGAGAAAGGTGCACAACGATTCTAGCGTGTGTTTTCTCTGAAGAACACTCTTCTAGTACATCAGCGAGGAGCCTGATTGGACAATGCTAGTGTTGGTGGCACTACGTTAGGGAGACGGGGCTTATTCCCTTCCCACTGCAGTTCTATCAACGCCATTGTACGTGTTGGATGATTCCTTCTTCTAATGAATGCAGCACCATCTGAACTCGGTAAACAAAACTCGCCCAAGCAGAGATGTTCATACGGTGACGTGCTCACGTGTGTATAAAGGAATCGTCGCCATGAGTTTCGCTATATTAGAAGTACATTTCTTCATTTGTTGGAACTGCTTAGGTTATTTTTCGACATAAGGGTTTTTGCTGCTGCTATTTAAGTTTTTTCATATTTGTAAACGAATTACCATACGCTGAAATAACTAAATAACACTGTATGTTTTGCAGCTTCTTTCAGTGTCAACGTCTTCTGCACCTTCTTTCAGCGCTAGAATTTTTGCAGCATTTTTCCCCCTCACTTGTATCATTAAATCTTCCAAGAAATTTTTCGTTTACCCTATTTTTGAGACTAACATCTGAACGTTTGGACCATGGCCTGCAAGACATCCATTTGAAAGACACCTGTTCAAAAGTTTGCCGAGTATTTTCGTTTTTGAACAATAGTGAAAGATATAGATATGATCCTTTGCCCCTTCGGTGGGCTACTACACGGAACAACTGATCTGCAAATCTGCGTTATCTGATGGAAAATGAACGTTGTTAATTATCACTAGTGACCTGCAAATATTTGCGGTATATCGCTGTCACGCCTACATGTTTCGTTTAGATTACATTGGCAGAATACTGAAGTCTATTGTTTATCCCTCTGAGTTGCTTTCCCAGGAGAGTGCGTACCATCCTTCTCAATTATATTCTCAAACCGGCACCATGCCTCCAGACACTTTGAACAATTTTTCATGCCGTTGAGGTTAGGCCTATTATTTAACGCCTTCGTCTAACTCACGTTCCTTTCCAGAAATAGAGAAAAGATATTAGTGAATATTCTTATCTTACGTACCCTTTACAAATAGGTGCCAAAAGTCATGAGATACCGGTACCTCTCAATAGCGTGTCGGGCCGCGGCATACACTCAAGAAGTCGTTGGATGCCCCATGCAGAAATATTGAGGTATGCTGCCCGTATAACCATCATAGGATTCATGTCGGTCGATCTGAGGGGCCAAATCACTCGCTCGAACTGTCCAAAATGTTCTTCAAGTCAATCGCAACCAGTTATGGCCCGCGACATGGAGCATTATCATCCGTAAAAGTTCCTTCATTGTTTGGGAACATGAAGGCCATGAACGGCTGTAAATGGTCCCCAGGTATCCAAACATAACTATTTCCAATCAGTGATATGTTCAGTTGGATCAGACGGCCCAGTTTTTCCACACAGTTATGGAGTCACCATCAGCTTCCAGCCTTGTTGACATCTTCGATCCATGGCATCGTGGGGTCTGCGCCACACTCGAACCCAACCACCGGCTCTTATCAACTGAAATCGGTACTCACCTGACCAGGTCACGGTTGTCTAGCCGTCCAGCATCCAAGCGATATGGTCACGAGCCCAGGAGAGGCGTTCCAGGCGGTGTTAGCAAAGGTACTCGCGCTGGTCGTCTACTGCCGTAGCCCATTAACGCCAAATTTCGGCGCACTATCCTATCGAGTACGTTTGTCATACGTCCCACACTGATATCTGCGGGTATTTCACGCAGTGTTTCTTGTCTGTTAGCGCTTACAACTCTACGCAAAAGCCGCTGCTCTCGGTGGTTAGGTGTAGGCCGTTGGCCGCTATGTCGTCGGTGGTGAGAGGTAAAGCCACAAATTTTGTGATCTCGGCTCACCCTTGACACTGTGGCTCTCGGAACACTGAATTACCTAACTTTTCCGAAATGGGATGGCCCATGCGTTTAGCTCCAGCAACCATTCCGCGTTCAGAGCCTGTTAATTCTCGTTCTGCGGCTGTAATCACTTTGGCAACTTTATTTCACAAATCACTTGAACAAAAGTGACAGCTCTGACAATCCACTGCCCTTTTATACCTTGTGTACGTGATATTACCGCATTCTGTAAGTGTGCATATTGCTATCCCATGACTTTTGTCACCTCAGTGCGTACTGGCGGCGTATTCCACATAGTGGACCGTTGAGACAGTACAGAAATTTGTGTCGTGTTTATAGGAATACTGTTCAACGGTGGGGAAAAACAATCAACACACTCATGTGTGTTCATATTAAGGTACCTCATGTAAAAATATCTACACTTATACCCGTTACACCATACATCTATATCTGATGTGGGATGTCACCCTACTGTTTTTTCAGCGTCATTTTCCCACCTCTCTGAGCAATTTACGGACGGTACGCCTGAAAAGACTGTCGGTATCCGTCTGTGTCATCCTACACTTCTCTGATTTCAGCGACGTGCTTACAATAAGAGGTGTATGCTGAATGATACGTTTTCTTCTGACGATATGTCTCCCTGAAAAATGACGTTCTGAATTCTGCTTATTAGGAAATCTTCAGTCGAGTCGCATATTTTATCGGGTGTTCAATACATATCTAATTTATTTACTAGGTGACAGGTTAATAGCTTTACAGAAAGCTTCCTGCATGGTTTCATTCTTGACCAGATCGTAGTTTGAGTTTAAGGACAATGCTCGTTGTCCGTGTTTTTAACGTCTATAGTTATCAAGATCAATCTCCCGGCTTTCATTCTCAAAGAATCCCACCTCCAAACATACGACACTTCTCAAACTTCTCCTTATATGCTACAAACACCATGAAACTCATATCTCACGGCTCTCATTAAGCAACAAATGGCTACTAGAAGTGAAAACCCATTCATCCACAAGATCTAGATAAAATTGCTAATAAGAACACCATTTACAGTGTTAGTCTTCTTTTGAAGCGCTAAATCATTAACTATCTCACTGTATGTAAGTAAGATCTGATCATTCTATCTCTTGTCGAGCCTCGTTGCCTAGTGGGTATCGAGTCCCAGACAATCATGAAAATTTTCGTTCTGCCTTTACGCTATCCTTCAACTCTCCATGATATGAGACACGTGGTTCAGATTGGAGAAATGGGATGGATTAGGGACACGCAAGCCGGATAAGTGTGTCCAATTGAAAGTCTTGGTTCAAATGGTTCAAATGGCTCTGAGCACCATGGGACTTAACATCTGAGGTAATCAGTCCCCTAGAACTTAGAACTACTTAAACCTAACCAACCTAAGGACATCACACACATCCATGCCCGATGCAGGATTCGAACCTGCGACCGTAGCAGTCGCCAGACATGACAGCCAGCACTTGTCCTTGAATGGTCATCCCGCAGGTAACTGAAGGGCCTAGAACCGCTCGGCCACACCGGCCGGCCTGAAAGGCTTGCACCAGGCCATTGGACAACACCAAATATTCCATATCTTATCACTTTTTCAATTATATAATTCCTACATTTCCCAAATATAGTAGATGCCGATGTGAATATCGTTAAGGATTCTCTCTAGAAATTCACCATTGTTGTAGGTTTACTAACAAGCTTAAAGCTGACATAGTCATCTCATAACATATTCATTCCCAAACGCTTTTTAGAAATTCATCGGAGACTAGTTCTGCATCAGATGCAATACCTACCTGGAATTCACACTTGGGCATATCACAAACTACCCGTCACCTTTCCAATAGGCCTCTCGGCTCTTACTTCATTGTCAGATGTTGTATCAGCCTAAATTCCCTCCAAGTCTATCTACTAAAATCACTAACAGTCCCTCGGATAGCTGCACCTTCCCTCCATTAAATCCACTGTCTATACAACATCTTTCAGCAGATTCGTGATTGAGACACACCCATACAACGCTAGCAAGTGCAGAGACACATTAGGAAAGTGCCAAATGTAAATAAATGCAGAAGTTGGGAGAAACATACCCTATCCTCAACACAATGTAACCCATGAACTCCTCAACATCCTGCAAGGGTTCTATAATCCCATCGTCGTGAAACCTACTCCCTATTACATAATACGGTAATGTAGACACTCCTTTTCCTCATAACCAAAGCGATGCTAGTCATCTTGCATTCTTTTACCTGATAACCAAAGCGAAATTTATCATGTTGATTCTATCTCTCCAATATTTTTATGGTATCTGATATCAGTAACGTATTTTGTTGGAATGCGTCAGATTCAGAAGGTACCCAACCTGGTTAGCCAAATAGTAAAAAATTTGGATACTGGTAAATTAAATAGGGTTCGTCTTACTCAGGTTACGGTTGTTGCACCTTACAATGACTGTGAGATCAGCAGAGCTCAAAAAAAGGGAGAGAGCCCAAGCCGATTATCTCCCTTCCCTTCCCACGCTGAGGTCAATCTTTTAGAGACAGAAGACTTACTGAAACGGTGCTTCGATGTCATATTGACAGTGTGATGTGATCTCTACGCCTGTGTAGCTACACAACCGACTCCTCTGCGTCCTATTAGGGAACATGGCCGCTCTCTACCACCCTGGCTTAACAGCGATGTGCTTGATGCCGCTCTCAGTCATTTATTACCAACTCCTGCATGATGGTCATTCAAGAACAAATCCTGGCTGTCATGTAACTATGGACGCTATGAGCAGTTGTCAAAACTGAATCTTGTGCGAGTGTGTGAGTCGCCATTCTATCAGTTTTCATGCCCGAGAAGCACGTTCCTCGGATTTGGTGGAAGGCGGCTATGGAACTTGGTCTGCTTCTTGATGTTTGCAGACTTCATTGAAAAACTGGGATTACATAGCCTCAGTCATCTAAACTTGTTGGACGTATTTTGTAAGCATCGTAGGGTGTATACTCTACGAACAGTTATTTTCCGTAGGGTCTTTACGCTATGTGTTTTAGATTTGGGTCAATTCCGCTTTTGTCTAATGAATTTACCGGTTCCAGCTTGGATAACTGGCATTGCTAGGAGCTTTCTGTTAGTTTATACCAAAGTTATTCATGTTTGCTGGGACTGAGCACAGTTGATGATTTGTGAATACTATTTGTGCTGGTTTTGTGTAATTTATTTTGTACTCAGGATTAATGTAAGTTCAGTTTCATTACTTGGTGTTATTTTTGAACCAATTGTTTACATTTTATTCAGACATTCTTTTATAGAACTAGCCAAAGAGATTTGCATTCTACCTAAATCCCACGGTCTTTTTATAAGGCAGCCGTTAGCCACTTATGGGAATTGAAACAGTATTTTTGTTTTACGTAAAGCTTATATTTACAATTTGTTATAGTTGTCCATCGGTTTTTTTCGATCTTCTCTGTTTACGGGTGTTAACTGATGCTTTCGCTAATGTTTAGTCATTTCATGAGAAGATCCCGGCGCAACGAAAAACGCCTTTGTTTTAATGATTGCCACTCCATTTCGCGTATCGTGTCTGTGGCACTATCTCCCCTGCTTCGCAATAATACAAAACGAGCCGCCATTCTTTGTACTTTTTCGATGTCATCCGTCAGTCCCACCTGATGCGGATCCCACAACGCACAGCAATACTCCAGAATAGGGTGGACAAGCGTGGTGTAAGCAGACTCTTTAGTAGACCTGTTGCACCTTCTAAGTGTTCTGCCAATGAATCGCAGTCTTTGTTTTGCTCTACCCACTACATTATCTACGTGATCGTTCCAATTTAGGTTATTTGTAATTGTAATCCGTAAGTATTTAGTTGACTTTACAGCCTTCAGATTTGTGTGACTTATCGCGTAACGAAAATTTAGCTGATTTCTTTTAGTACTCATGTGAATTACTTCCCACTTTCCTTTATTCAGGGTCAATTACCACTTTTCGCACTGTACAGATATCTTACCTAAATCATTTTCAAGTCTTTTTGGTCATCTGATGAGTTTACAAGACGGTAAATGACAGCATCATCTGCAAACAATCTAAGACGGCTACTGTGATTGTCTCCTATGTCGTTAGTATAGATCAGGAACAATAGAGGGCCTGTAACACTTCCTTGGGTAACGCCGGATATTATTTCTGTTTTACTCGATGACTTTCCGTCTATTACTACGAACTGTGACATTTCTGACAGGAAATGACGAATCCACGCACACTGAGGCGATATTCCATAGGCACGCAGTTTGGCTAGAAGACGCTTCTGATGAACGGTGTCGAAAGCCTTCTCTATCGTATGGTTCAGGAAATGATCTGAATAGAAAATGTAACACAGGGAATGTCAGTCACTTTGCTACGAACGACACTTGTCGAAGGCTTCGGAAAATAGCGAGAATGGAGCTGCAGGGCCATTTGTATAATAAGGCAAGACTAGGAAGCTGGCTGGGGCGACAAATTTTAGGGGTGGAAAAGGATGGAAAAAATTAGTTCCGATTCAAACAGCTAAAAAGTTGAGCAAATGAGGAGAAAAATGAAAAAGAGGAAAAACTGAAAACCGAATTGTTTTCAACTGTTGCTTAATCTTTATTCACTTTCACGTAACACACTGCCTCTACCTACCTCAAAACTAAAGCAGCCACTACTGAGCACGAAACGGAAACAAGCATGACCTTGATTTACTCTGTCGAGTGCTGGAGAGGTGCACGTGTACTGTCTTGCCGAAGATTAGCAAAGAATTTATGAACTGTAACGTGATTGTCCAGTAATCTGAGTGATAGTTTTCATATAAAATAAGTATAAAACAAGAATAAAGTACTATCATTCAGAGGACTCCTGTTACTTATAGGGGGTAGAACATAAAAACAAAGCTACGTTTTGATTTTGTACTGAAATTTCGTTGTGATTCTACGCAAGACAAAAAATCTAAAGCCAATAATTTACTGTATAGAAGAAGGAACATTCCAAGTCCAGTGAGTCTGAGTGAAGAAAAAATTTAATGAAAAAAATTAACTTAACAATTTTTTTACTTAGGGTTCAACGACTACCGTGAGCAACTCAATGGGCTGTAAGCAGTCGCCCGTCCTGGCCTAATTTAGGGCCACTGACTCCAGGTAAGGGAAAGAGCCAGTGCATTTAGATGAACACATCTGTGACTGAGCGGGATTCGAACCCAGACTCATCTCGGCTGAATGATGAGAGGCCAGTCGCTAGGACACTGCACCACGCTGGCGGATAATAAAAGTTATAGAACTCTCAATAGAAATTGCAAATAAGGCATCATTTACTTGTTTAATCCCAAGAAATTGGATGCTGAAAAAGATGAGATTTATTCCGCATTCTAAAAATATTTCAATTAAAACAGAAATGAAATAACACCATAATTATCAAGATGATCTAGTTTGAAGCTTCGGCATGTCTACCATCAGGCTAGCATAACTTCTAAATTCAAGGAAAAATTAATTCGGACCAGAAAATATTTTCTTGCAACTACATAAAATAAGTAACTGATCCCAAATTTTATTCCACTGGTATAGTCATCTGTTTAGTTTAATATATTTAGCACGTTATTTCTATTTCAATTACTTTAGAAAAATTCAAAAATTGAGGACAAAAAACGTAAGAAACTGAGCACATTTGTTGTCCTCCGTCACTTTTAAGGTAATTGAAAACAAGGCATGAAATTGAGGACTGTCCCCAGAAAATTGTTGGTTGGTTGGTTTGGGGAAGAAGACCAGACAGCGTGGTCATCGGTCTCATCGGATTAGGGAAGGATGGGGAAGGAAGTCGGCCGTGCCCTTTCAGAGGAACCATCCCGGCATTTGCCTGGAGTGATTTAGGGAAATCACGGAAAACCTAAATCAGGATGGCCGGACGCGGGATTGAACCGTCGTCCTCCCGAATGCGCCCAGAAAATGAGGATGTCTCTGGTCACCTTAGTTTAATGAGTAAAGGTTTAATAGGAGATTTTTTTACTGTGCCGTTGGATGTTGGTGGTGGTGGTGCTGGTGGTGAGGTGGACGAGATAGATATCAGGGTGACCGAAGGTAGTAAAAACGAGGGGTCGTCATTTTTCAGTTTTCTCCTAGAGCGGCAAAACACCTAGCAATGGTCCTAAATGAAGCGAGAAATGTGAGGCGGCTGTATTTACCAGGAATCTCTTGTCTGTTGCCGGGCCGCTTCGTCGGCACCCACTATGGGAGCGAGATGCTGCCGTGGCATGAAGCCCGAGTGTCCCTGACCTTTCCTCTGTGTCAATAGCGGGGTTCGGTGGGAAATCGGAATCACTGTCAGATACTAAACGAATCACAACCCTCATGTCATAGCTGTACTACTAAATGTACTGGCAGAAGTGACGTTCACATGCATAGTTAACTTGGTAGGAGTATAGCATGCGAAAGGCAGGGTTCTGGATTCGAACCTTGTCCGACACACAGTTTTAATCTCTCAGGGAGTTTCAAAACAGTGCACATTCTGGTGCAGAGTAAAAGAGCGATTCTGGAACTAACATTTTTCCTCTGAATGACCAAAACATGTTTCTAGCTGACACGAAACATTCGAATGACGGTCCCTCGGCAGCTGATAATTCCGTACTGGAATTTCCTTGTCCACTTTTTGTCTAATGTTAATGGCCGTACGGGAAACGAGAAAGGAACTAGATGAAGGCCAATGACACGAAGGCCAGCAATTGCCCTAGTCGTTTATTGCTTTCGCTACGAACCTGAAGGCTGTGTGGTTCCTGTCGTTCTCCGAGCGGCGGACACCTTGTGTTTTCTCTAATTAACGACAGCTAATATCCCGAAAACGACAGACGGGAGGCGATCACCGCCGCAAATGCAGCGGTAGTCACTAGCTCTGGTGGAAAGGGGGGTAGGGGGGTAGGGGGCAGTGGGTGAGAGCCTGCCAGCGACTGTTGTTTGTAATTACAAACACTCTGCGTCCTTCCCATCCATGGTGCGGCTCGCTGCCACGGACAGGATAACACCCTACTCACAGTTATGACATCCCTGTTAACATTAATACACTTCAGCGACTAGAATTCCGTACGTCCACAGTGAGGAGATTCTAAAGGGTGTAGTACACGTCACAAAAGAAAGATACGCAACACATATTAATAAAATATCCTATATGAAATGGTCCTCGTGGATATGGAATAAGTCAAAAATACCTTAAACATATTTTCACATATAAAGTAATAACAAACTTGCCATAAAACATGTATTTTTACAATACGCTGAGACGAATATGATAATTTTCAGACTATTGTATCTAAACAGAAAATCAATTTACGACACTTATTGGCACTGTTCTGTTGAAGATGTGCGTAAGTCATAGCTTACTCAACATTCACGTAATTTGATATTTCAATAATACATGCGTGAATTGGCTCCACTAAGAAAGAAATTCGTTAATTGAGTGTAAGGGCTTAATTGCCAATAATTCTCTTAAAATGATTTATATTACTAGTTCAACGTTTTGAGCTGCTCGCAAAATATTGAATATGTTTGTTCCCGAACAGTGGACACATTGGCTTTATATATTTATTAACGTTATTCTTATTTTTAATATAGATTCCATGAGCTGAGATGTAGGTTTTTTTTAAAAGGATATATACTATTTACACTACTTGAAAATTAACTTCATTAAACAGTAATTATGTCCTCAGAGTATTTTGCAGATCTGAATAAAATCTTCTTGGTATTCAAGTTGTGTCAATTGAAATAAAACACTTGAGCTTTTGAAAGCTAACTCCACCATCGTCAAAAGCAAATACCACTGACTACCAGCCTGGATTTTTCCCTTAAGTGTTTTTTCACCCCCCTCCCCTCCTCCCTGTCCCATATGGGTGGACGTGGGGAGGGGGGGGGTTCTTAGTAGTACAGTTCTCCACTCTTCAGCCAGGCGAATTAAACATTTACAATGAGAAATAAAAACAAAATTTAGGGTTGTTTTCAGTTTCAAATTAAAATCAAAGATGGATAGTGAAAATAAACAGAAATATATATATATATATTTAAAAAAGAAATCACAGGAAGTTGAAATTCTTCTGATAAAAACACCAAAGCACTGCTCTTTCACTTAAAATCTGAAGGACCTGCGCTAGGGTGGAGAGCATTGCCAGAAGAGAGAGTATATTCCATAGAGTTGAGGGGTATGGGTATAAAAATAGGGGATTTGTTAGATAAACTATGGAGATGAGAGACAGGAGCTGAGGTGGGTAGTGAGAAATTCAGTTTTAAAGACACAGCATGTGGAGTAGTGTGTTGCGTGGGTAGGACAGTGGTTGCAGGAGAAAAGGGATGGGGATGGATGGGGAGAAAAAGGAGGGAGAAGCCCTGATATGGAGTGGGATAGGTGGGGAAATTTTAAATTTTGTAGGAAGGTTAAATATCGGGGCAGAGTTCATTGTCTGGGAGAGGGAGACGATTGAAGTTGCCTTAGGATAGGATATGGAATGCGTGTAGGTGTAAGCAGAGAGAGATTGTTTGTGAAGGTGCGGCAGCACACAAGGATTGGTGATAAGAGGGGTTACGATAAGGTTATTGGAATCTAGTGTGCTGACAGTGTAGGGAGTGTCAAGGTGTTCAACGTGGATGAGGATGGATGGGAATTTGATGAGATGGTAGAGGATCAACATGTAGGAAGGTAAACGGATGTGGAAAGCATGATGGAGTGCATGGTGTCCTAGGATTTGGAGAAACGTATAGAACTTTTGTGGGATGGAGACACACGCAACATTTTCATAGCAGAGATGGGTCAGATCAGGGTTTTGTATGTGTGGAGAATAGTGGAGGGTTGTAATCCATAATTTTGGCCTGTTAGTAGTTTTAGTCTATTGTGGGCTTTCTGTTGGATAGTTTCCACATTAGTTGCCAGTCGAGAGTCAGTACAAACATAATTTAGTGTGTTAGTTAGCTGGATAGGATAGCTGTAAATAGCAAGGTAGAAGTCTTGGAGATGGAAGATAAGGGTTGTTCATCCATCATTCGCTGTACATTTGAACTGCCGACGATTAATATTCTCCTACGATTTTGCCTTTTACCTTTGCCTCCTCCTTAAACCGGACAAATAAGTTTCCCCAAAACAGGTGAAATGAGGCCCACTGGCTCAACTTCAGTTTCAATGAACGACAGCGCCTTAATCTTCTTGCTTCGGGGGATTGGTACAACACCCTGAGTCCTCCCTGGTCCCCGTCCACCCTGTACAGGATGCCTAGATCTACTATTGACACGACACTCTCAGTCAAGTGGATGAGTAATGACAGATCCTGTTCTTTCTGCAGCGGAGACAGAATGCACAGGAGAGGATAGCACTAGAGGTACCTCCCGTACAGGTATCACAGGTACACAACTCTCGGAAGCTTTTCCCATAGAGTAAATATCTCTGGAGTGAGCATTGCGTTCTGCGCATGTTGTCAACATTAAACCAGGATTGTCACGTGTTTTCGGGACTTCGCTGTGCGTGTGTGCTTTCTGTAGCGTTCGAAGTTTATAATATCAAGAGTTATTGTTGTGTTTCACCGTTTGTTGATAGTGTAATAGCGAGGGTGAATTACTGTTGTTGCTACGGATGCAAAGAAAAATATGTTAAAGGAGGGATAGTACTTTTCATGGGTACATGCCATGTAGCTCTAACTGTATATGTTTAAAAATTTCGATACGCGTTATAATTAAGGCTTGATTCTGTAGACCTATTTTTCTACGATTTTATTACTTTACAACAGATATTACGGCTCGTACAAAAGCTTACAAACAATCGCTTCCCCTCTTAAATTTGCTAGTGGAACAGGAAAGGGAATAGTTAGTTGTTTTAGTAAATACTATCCTCCATGCATTTATCAGTGACTTGTCGATTATGTATATAGATTACTAAGTCTACCATTTATTTAATAAACTGGGAGCAAGTACTTAAAATGCGTTAAATAAATACCTCAAAGTGCCACCAGTAAGAAAAATTGTCCTTAGGTCGCAAAAACGAGAAAATAAATATGCAGAAATAGAAGAAAAAAGGACGAATTAGCAGGGATATAATCGCTAATGTGTGGCAAATTCGGTGTTTTTCGGACACTTGCAAAAGTACTAGCGTACTGTCAAGTCGTTTTGCAGGACTATCACTGCAAAAATATACATCAGGCTCTGTAATACTATAAAGTACCGTATCGTACCGAAAACTACCAAAAATCGAGTGCACCTGAACTGTGACACCTATCGCAAAGAAGCAGAATGTAATATCACTTGCCCTTAAAAGTTAAAAGTTACGTAGCTGGTTTATTCCCGGTATCAAATAGATACAGTTAAAATCTCTGCGCAACATATATAAATAATCCACGACACGTACGGAAAGAATCCGTCTGTACTAGGGGTGTAGTGACATTCTAAATATACAGGGCGCTATACGTACAAACACACGACGTCCCGAGATCATGTGACCAGGCCGGCAATGTATGTTGACAACACAAAATCTGTTCTGCGCATGTGCTTTTCCAATGCACCAACTTGCAGCAGCTGCCAACTGTTTGACAGTAGACAGGGTGATTTCCAGTTGCTTATGAAAGTCAACCAACTCAACCTATGTCCAAGAACTGAATTCACGTGCGGCTGAATTTTGGCTGGTGCAATGTATTACAAGGCAGTGAACAATTATTTTTAAATAATCCCATTGATTATCTTTTAATCTGTTGAGCTAAAAAGCTGCTAATTCCTTACAATAATTAAAGCAAACACACAAAACGACGTTTCTACTAATGCAACACAAAAGCCTGTGATAAAAACCATTTGTATCCTAAAACTTCTTGATGTTAAACAATATGTTAGAAAATCTGTTACAGTAACTAAATTACAAACCCTGATTTACTTCAAATTGCTCATAGATCATGCGAAGGACAATGGTAACTTCCAAAAATTCTCAAAAACGCACATTTATTTGCTTTGGCATACAAAAAAATTCAGGGATGAAGTATTCTTTGGCGGAGCTGTGAACCACAAACGCTGATTTGCTACGGAATAAATTAAGAATCCAAACCACTCGTACCAGTATATAGTATATAGTTTCGTAAGCGTCGGAAATTCTCGAAATAACCCATTTCTCACGTAATTGAACACTGAAATTAGGGAACGATTGTTTTGAACGAGGATAGGCCTACGGTTCTCAAAAATTTTAAAAGAGCACAATTAAGTTTAAGTCTACAACTGACGATAACGGTACGAGTTTATTGCGGCATTCGCGAATGTTCGAAATTTCGCAGTATATCACAAAACCCAACGGTAAAAATGTTAATATCGTGCGACTTGGGCCTCCCGTCGGGTAGACCGTTCGCCTGGTGCAAGTCTTTCGATTTGACGCCACTTCGGCGACTTGCGCGTCGATGGAGATGAAATGATGATGATTAGGACAACACAACACCCAGTCCCGGAGTGGGGGAAACCTCCGACCCAGCCGGGAATCGAACCCGGGCCCTTAGGATTGACAGTCTGTCGCGCTGGCCACTTTATTATTTTTTTTGCATGTGTTTTTGTAATATTCACTAATATCATGAAAATATGTGGACACATCGGCGAAAGAAAAAAGAAATATAAAGTCTGGTTAAAGAAAAAGAAAGGAAAAAGGAAAAGCAAACAGAAATAAAATCCGCGCAATCTGCGACGCGCTCTCCCATCCGCGGAGGTCAGAAGTAGAATAGATCGTAGGCGGTTGAAACTCAGACATCGCCCTCTGAGCCAGGCACCCCCCGCTCGAAGATAGTTAGCAAAGAATGTTCGGTAACGTAGCGTGTTTTCGAGAGCTGCATGGGCTGTTCGTAAATACGTCCAGAAGTCGAGGGGGGATTTAGGTCCCTCATGAAAGAGATAAGCGACCTCCCACCCTTTGACCCACGTAATAGCATTACATTTGGCGGCGGGAAAATGTCTGTCCTCCGGGTATAGAAACATTCGAGGTTCGATTGTGTCTGGTGGCACCCGGAGGTAGCAGGCAATGATTTGCTGCACGAAGCGCCATACATCTTGCGCTGAGGCGCATGTCAAACGGTGTTCATCAGTGTCCAGTTGCTGGCAAAGGAGACAAAGAGGGGATTCTGACAAGCCAATGTTGTGCAGTCGCTGCTTCGTGGCAAATTTCCTGTTGACTATGTGATACCACAGTGCTCGAACGTTCGTAGGGAGGAAGGGCTGGTGGACGGTAGTCCACACTATGGGCCACTGGATGGAGGGATGTTTGGTCCCCATCACATTCCGGGGAACACAGCGCAGCAACAGGCTGTAAAAATCCTTAGTCCTGGGTGGGCGTGTATCTGGGAGACTGGTATGTATATGACTGTAGTCGACGAAAAAGGTCGAAATATGGGACAAATGAGTCACGATATGGCCGACACACACCGGTGGCGAGGTGGAAGCAGGTAGGAGGACCTCAAGCAAGCTGCGTGTTAGAGAGGTACCCTGGCCCATCCACTGTTTTCTCATGGTACTCATGTACAAGGCTGCAGCTCGCATCCGGACATTGACGAGCCCGACGCCACCATACCGTGAGGGCAGGGTAAGTGTCTCATAACGGACTTTAAACAGTGAACCAGCCATGAGATAATAGCCAAAAGCCGCCTGAAGGTTGCGCCCAATTGCAGTTGGCAGAGGGAGAACTTGCGCGATGTGAACCAATTTTGATGCCACATAAAGATTAAGAAACTCAACCCGTTGAAGTGTGTCCTGGCGGCGCAAGAGGTTCTGGCGGACGTCGTTGCGGATGACGTGTAACAGGCGACGGAAATTCGTTGCCGCTGTGCGTGTGACCGTGGGGGTAAAGGTAATGCCCAGGTACCGGAAAGTCCGCACAAGCGGCAGGGGTGCCACTTCACCCTCCTGGAGGCCTCGTCCAATGTGCATTGCAGAAGATTTGGCGACATTCATGGCACTGCCAGCGGCAGCCCCATAACGGGTAATCAATTCGAGTACTTCTCAGAGCCGGAACGAATGCGGAGGAGGAGGTCATCAGCATATGCCCGACAGCGAAAAGTGTGTTGGCGTAGGGTGAGGCCAGAGAGCTCGGTCGTCAAGCCCCCAATAAGGGGCTCAAGGGCAATGGCATACAGGAGGGTAGAGAGGGAGCACCCCTGCCGTATCGAACGGCAGATAGGTACCGGCCCTGCTAAACGTCCATTGACTTGGACACGTGAACTGGCATTGTCGTAAAGACGCCGGATGACGTCGATAAACGGAGGGGGGATGCCCATTCGGGCTGCCACCGAAAATAGGAAACGATGACGCACTCTATCGAAGGCGACGCCAAATAGCGACGACCGCTGCACGGAGTCTGCAGGCCGCCGCCATTACAATTAAGCCGCGGCATTCCCCTGTGGCAGTCTGTATGTTAACGTGTCCTCCAGGCGTCGTTTGCTCTGGCGAGAGGATATGAGGGAGTATTGTTCGGAGCCGCATTGCCAGTAAGCGCGCGAAAATCTTGTAATCGGCATTGAGTAGGGTGAGCGGTCTGTAACTCGTGACCATCGAACCACGGGCTGGTTTGTGGACTGGTATGATGATGCCCTCAGCAAAGGCGGGTGGGATTGCTTGGTCAGATGTCATCAGTTCTTGATACATAGTCGTCCGCCGTGGTACCATGAGGTCCCGAAAGGTACGGTAAAATTCAATCGGTAAGCCATCAATGCCGGGCGATCTGTTGACAGCACCCTTGGCGATTGCGTTGTTGACTTCGTCTAGCGTGACCGCCACTGTCAAAGCATCCGCCTCCGTGTGATGGAGGGTGCGCGTGACGTAACGTAAAATGAAGTCGTCTGCTGCAGTTTCAGCGTCTTCTTCACTATAAGTACGACGGTAGTGCTCGACGAAAGCGTGGACGATGTCATTCTGAGTGGTCAACTGCGTGCCATGAGGCGTGGTCAGAGTGCTGATGAGCTGTCGACGACGCCGTCGTTTGTCGGACACTATATCATGCATGGATGGAATTTCTAAATCCGCGTGATCGTGGCGTCGCGTCCGTATCACGACCCCTTGCGGTTTCCGGCGTGCCAGCGCAATTATCTTCGCCTTAGTTCTTTGCCGTTCGAACTGGTTGTCCGGGGTTGGCGTTTGAGCGTCCAGATTTCGGAGAATCGTATAATAGAAGTCAACAGTGGTGCGATGCCAGTCGCCCATGTCCTTCCCGTATCTCATCAGTGTCCTCCGGATCGCCGGCTTGGCGCAGTCCAACCACCATGTCAATGTGGAATGGTAGCGGGGAAGGCGTCGTTCGCAGGCCGTCCACGTTTCAGTGACTTTGAAACGTCCCCTTTGAAAAATTGTACAAGACTGTGCTTAAACTGATATACAATATTTTTATCGCAACGCAATCTGACTTTCAAAAAAATCCCTACGAAAGAATGGCCCTGACTAACATTAACCTATACCTTTCAGAAATCACTTACCTCACAAAAATCTTCATTACTCGAACTACTGCAGTACAGCGAGCGCCACTACTGCCAGCTAAATAAAAGATTCAAACTACGGAAGTCACTAACTACTGATAGGGATAGTTAGCAAATGAAACATATTAATAGAGAACAAACAATGTATTTACCTTAGTATCATCAAAAGTCATAATATATATAGCAGTTCATGACAAATTACAAAACTCCGCCATCTCTCTCCCCACATCCACCACTGCTGGCGGCTCACCTCCAACTGCGCAACGCTACGCGCTGTTCACATCCAGCTGCCGCTGCCCAACACTACAATGGCAGACAACAATGCAAACTAGACACAGACTGCACACAGCACAGCCAGTGATTTTAACACAGAGGTGGCATTACCAATAAAAAAACCTAAACAGCCTACTTACATAGCCGCCATGCTCCCCACAAAAAATTTTACAAGTTGGCTTGGGCAGTGGCCAATACAGATTTGAAAAAATTTTTCATAATTACAATAACAAAGAAATCAAATGCACACACTTATTGATACAATGTTGGTCAAAAGCTAAAATTTTGTCACAGTCCATAAAGACAGTCCTGATCATTCATCATAATAGTAATTACAGTTTTTTTTTCGCAAAGTCTCATTAGTAAAAGAAATTGCACACAGAAGTAGTGGATTTCCATGCAGTCTTGAAGAAGTAGTGTTGTCCTTCCAACGGAAAGACAGCGCTGACTCTCGACATGCAGACAGGTAATGGGTCACAACAGAGCAAACCCACAACAGAGTCATTCGAAGTTTTGAAGAATATTGGTAGGTAGGTCATCACAGAGCAGACCCACTGTAGTCCTGGTATAGATTGTGGTATTGGTGGGCCACCAGAGGTGCAGACCCACTGCAGTCCTTGTAGAAATAATGGTAATGGTGGGCCATCAAAGATGCAGACCCACTGCAGTCCTTGTAGAGATAATGGTAATGGTGGGCCATCAAAGATGCAGACCCACTGCAGTCCTTGTAGAGACGCCAGCAGCCATCTGTTGCGACTGTGCAGGTGCACAATCACCATCGAAGAGTCTTGCGGACAATATAGCAAGTCCATAAACCACCACTTGTGCACTCACAAAGTTTTTGAAATTGTCCTTAGAACCAGCAATGCTGTTATCCAGTCCCTTGCTGAATTATTAACACGCGTGCAAACACTAACAGTCCCAACTTCTCACATACTGTGCATATATTATGGCCAACAGAAATGTGTGCAGTGAAATGATACTTAATTTGAAGAACTGGTAACAATTACAATTTGATAACATAAAAATACGATAACAAAGGTACAAAATACATCATTAAAGAACATAACAATACAGAGGACAATTGTAGTACAGGCTTAACAAAAGAATCGAAATAACATATACGTCAGTGTTCTAGGAATTATGACATGAGTACATACATAAAAGATCAGAATAACTTTTGAAACATCAACTTCACACATGAGCATTAAACAGAACAGAATTAATAATGTCTAACATCTTTACAAAGTAAATAACATATTATTAATGCCAATTATATTCGAGGATAACAGTATTCCTCATCATAGTGAATGTAGCTTAATATTAAAAGCAGAAAAAATTCTATGAAACTACTCAGAGACAGGAAGAAAACAAATACACAAGGGTACACAAACACATAGTGGGATAACACCAATAGGAAAGTACAGGGTTCGTTTTCAGTGTAACATTTGGTACTGCAGGCCAACCCAAAACTTCATATATCTTTCCTCTTATTTCATCCTTTGTTTCCACCAAAAAAATTCTATCTAAGCATGCTTTCTGTATTTATATGTTGACACATTTCTTACCTCAACATTTATTTCCAAGAAAATCCTACCTAAACCTGTTTTCTGTACTTTTTTTCGTATAACTTCTCAATGCATTTCTTCCAATTCATCGCAACTCATTCTCTTAGAGGCTACCCCCTCTTAAGCTAACTGAAATCTACTGAGCTCAGATGCTAAACTAAGGGACGAGGCAATGCAGCAGCACAAAATAAGTAACACAAACAGCAATGACCAAAAAAATGGAAAATTGCAAAGGAAGCTACAGTAAATCTAAATTACCAAGCAATTCAACATTACAACTAATATGAGGCAATGTGCAGCAAACAAGAAAAATAAATCTGGCTTAGCAGAGTAACACAAATTGAAATTCTGTAGCACTATGCCTGGCAAACAGCAGCAGAAAATGAAATAACTTATACCTAAACATGACATAGCTCAAGCAGAAAAAATAGTACACTAAAGACAACAATGCAGATAAAGGTAATGTATAATCGCATCTTAATGTCTATGTAATTAAAGTGGTGCACCACAACTATTTCTACAAAAGAAATTACCAAGTACTTGAAAAGAAAATGATATATGCAGTTACTGTTATTAGTCCCTTCTTATTGTTCTTTCCATTCCAAGAGCTCCTTTTTCGAAGAATGTGGGTCATAAAATAATTATTTAATAGATCTTAATAGTCATAATATATATAGCAGTTCATGACAAATTACAAAACTCCGCCATCTCTCTCCCCACATCCACCACTGCTGGCGGCTCACCTCCAACTGCGCAACGCTACGCGCTGTTCACATCCAGCTGCCGCTGCCCAACACTACAATGGCAGACAACAATGCAAACTAGACACAGACTGCACACAGCACAGCCAGTGATTTTCACACAGAGGTTCAAATGGTTCAAATGGCTCTGAGCACTATGGGACTCAACTGCTGTGGTTATCAGTCCCCTAGAACTTAGAACTACTTAAACCTAACTAACCTAAGGACATCACACACACCCATGCCCGAGGCAGGATTCGAACCTGCGACCGTAGCAGTCGCACGGCTCCGGACTGCGCGCCTAGAACCGCGAGACTACCGCGTCACACAGAGGTGGCATTACCAATAAAAAAACCTAAGCAGCCTACTTACAACTTGTTGGCGCCATACTGATTGCGGCGGAAGGAGGACCGTACAGATGTAGGCGCAATGGTCGGAAAAGGCCAGCGGCCATCGTTCGGCGCCCCGTATCGCAGATCTAAGAGTTTGTGAGACATATATCCTGTCTAGTCGGCTTGCGGATAGACTGGTAAGTAAGGTATGGCCAGAAAGGTCGCCGTGTTGAACTTCCCAGGTACCATGAAGCAGGAGGTCTCGTACCACTATACGTAGTTCCTGGCATGTAGTATAGTGAGGAATCTGATCTTTAGGATGCAAAACGCAGTTAAAATCATCTCCTAGTAGGCAATAGTCATAACGCCCTAAAAACAGAGGAGGGTTTTCCTCGGAATAAAACTAAGCTCTTGCATGCCGTCGGTCGGTGCCTGAGGGAGCGTAGACATTAATGCTGCGTGTCCCCATGGCAGTGAGTGCCATGCCCCGAGCTGATGGAAGGAAGGCGACATCGGTCACAGAAATCCCGTGGCGGACATAGATGGCCACTCCGCGGCCCATAGGATCACTCGCGGAGGAATGGGCGGTATAGCCATTTATATCCGGGAGACTAGCCAAGTGAACTTCCTGTAGAAGGGCGAAATCAATATCCGAAGCCCAGGACATCTACTGCATAAGGCGGATTTTCACCCTGGAACGGATGTTGTTGGTGTTGATGGTTGCTATCCGGTAGGCCTGGTGTCGGATTGCTGGAAGCTGGTGCACTCCGCTGTCCGCACAAGGGTGTGGGCGTCGCAGCGGAACGTTATCCCGCTGGTCCGCAGGGGAGTCTGGGGAGAGTATGATTAGTGGTGCGGCCGTGACTGCGCAGGGTCCCTTAACGGGTCCTGCTCCTCGACCACCTCCTCGTGCCACGCCGTGGAAGCGGACACTGGTGTATCTTCCATTTTGTCTGCAGAAGATGTTGTAATGGTGCGTGGTGTAGTGTCGCCTGTGATACGTTCATGATTTAGTTCAGCGTCAGAACGGGGCGCAGGCACACCGATAGATGTCTCCGCGCTCATAACGTCTTCGTCAGCAGTAGCGGGTTCTGAGGCCTCGTGCTGGTCGACGGTTGCGTCCTCCTCGACTTGTAATGTCTCCTCTTGGCCGGAAACTGTGCGACGTCTTCGCTTGCGATGTTTCGGAGAACGTTGTTTCCTTGTACGACCCTCCGACGACGGTAGGGAGTCGCGTCGTTCTGGCAGAAAGGCCGCTGTAGGAACGATGAGCGAGTCGATCTCCATCGTGTTTCCGAGGTCAGGGCCAGCGTCCGGTTGCGTCGGCATCGTCGGAGCGACGTCGATGACCGGACGAGGCGGCGAGCCGTCCGAGGCGCTCTCCGTCAGTGTCTGGTCGGGCTCACTGGTGGCGTCGTTTGTGATGACCGGGCGACGTTGCAAAGCGGTAGGGGAAACTAGAGCAGCGGCGTAGGTCACCAGTAGCACTGTAGGTTGCGACGTGGGTGGTTCTTCGGCAGCTGGAAGTTGCGTAATACGCCGTTGTAGGCATTCGGATCTAAGGTGGCCTTCTTTGCCGCACCCGGAACAGGTCCGAGGCTGGCTGTCGTATATAATTATTGCACGGCATCCGCCGATCTGTAAGTAGGACGGGACGTGGCTTCGGAGAGCAATGGTGACCTGTCGGACCCCGTTTAGGACAGGATACGTCCTAAACTGTGTCCACTTCGCCGGCCGAAGTGGCCGTGCGGTTAAAGGCGCTGCAGTCTGGAACCGCAAGACCGCTACGGTCGCAGGTTCGAATCCTGCCTCGGGCATGGATGTTTGTGATGTCCTTAGGTTAGTTAGGTTTAACTAGTTCTACGTTCTAGGGGACTAATGACCTCAGCAGTTGAGTTCCATAGTGCTCAGAGTCATTTTTGTGTCCACTTCTCCGCAGTGTGACCATGGACTGTGCAGTATGGGCGTAGAGCCGCGACGACTTCCTCAGCAGGAAGTTCGAATGGCAATTCGAAAATGCGTATCGTTCGCATACCTAAGCCTGTGTGGTCGGCGGTTACCTCCCCCACATTGCCATCAGCATGACAGAAGCGGAGCACCTGTATGGTCTCACGTAGTATGCATTCGCACGGCGCGTCGTTAATGATTTTCACATAGACCGTGCTGCTCACGATTGACAAATGTATGCCGAGAATATCGGTCGCCGGGATCTTCACTTCCTCTCGCAGAAAACGCTCCACCTCGAGTGCTCTGGGTCGGGCATAATCGTTGCAGAAAGTAAACCGGAGTGTAGATTTACGGTAACGGTTCGCCATGGATCGTACAAGGTAAGCCGGCACTTAAGCAACGGCCGTCAGAATGTAAACAAGGCGAGCTCGCGCTCCGCACGCAGTCAACACGTACGCGTCCGCTCTGTTGTCCGGCCGAAGGCAGACTGCCATTCAACTACCGCGGGCAGACACCCAACGGTTATTGATACAATCAATGAAAGATTACGCAGAAGCGACGTGAACAGCAAAATATGCTTATCGAATTCTTTAAACTGGCACACGATATCGTACACTAGCTCTCACACAATGTGAAATTCCTAAGTCAGTATTATATGTAATTAAACATGTGTATTGCACGGATTTTTCACTTAGCTGATCTTTATAAGCTTCTACACTGGCATGCCGAAGATTATCCACACATCAGATTGGAAACACTGCAAATCAGCAATGGAGTCATAGGATCAATTGCCTGTTTTTGTATTTAGGGCATTTGAAAACGACGGCAGGTAGAGCAATGAAAGATGACTATGGTAAGGACGAAGAAAAGAGCAACAGAAGAGAGTATTGTGTAACAAAGGCGCTCCAAGCCATTTTTAGTTTCCCAAACGGAGATTTCGTTGTGTTTGAGACGGAGGATTTACAATCGGAGTGTTTTAGCATATTTGACTTATGGCATTGAGATATTGACTTCTAAAGTAAAACCTTCAAAATTGTCAGTGTTGCTCTGTGAGCAATGGATGTATGCTTGTGGGGAACTGCTAGAAGTGACAGGAAAACAATTAAACAAGACGGGGAATAGACAGGAGGGGAAAGCAAAATTCGCACTGTAATAAAAATTAATTGACAGTGACTGCGAACAGTCGATTCAGAAACAAAGGCTGTTCTTTGCTGGATTCCAAAAGACAAGAGAAAAGAAAACGATCCAGCACAAGGCGTGTTACTAACAAAGACGCTAGATCCCATCGGCAGGATGCCTATCAAACGGGTTCTAGATGCTACAAAAATTTGATTTTCAGTTTTTCAAATGCTTACTGACCGTATTTAAAAATTTAAAACGCTGCCATTAAGAGGTAGAATCTTACGTTAAAGGATTGACGCAGTAAGTTAAGTACTAACGTTAGAAACAGTGTATATGTCTTGAGGCAAGGAAATGCACGGCGTGCATATTACCCAGACTGTATTCAACCAGCTTAACGACAAATATTAAACACGTTAACTTGTTTGTATACTATCAGACTTTTGAAACGGTTTTATACACGTAAGTTCGATTCCTTATAGAATCGGAGGGGGGGGGGGGGGGGGGTAACCGATGTGAGTACATGACATTGGAAATCATCCAGGAAGAAAAGACATATTTATAGCTGAAGATCCTAATGCATGGCAACGTCAAAGCGAGATAGTTTTCCAGCAGTGGATGCCAAGCAGCTACTAGTAGTGATGATGTTAGGGAAGGATATTTCTGCTTCAAAGTTGATGTTTAATGATAGGTGACGTGTCAATACAGTTCACCTCTGTATCTGAGTGGTCAGAGTGTGGGCAACTTATGGAGGACCAGGGGTCAATTCCCGGTACTGACATTGTTTTTCCTCGGAACAGGGTGCAGCCATCTTCATCGGGCTAGTTGTGGAGCGACTAGAACGAGAAGGAGCGGTCTCAAGGTCTGAGAAACTGACAACCGTTGGGAGGCCGTTATGTTGACACCAAGTACCTCCATATGACATCCAAATGACGCCATACGCCAGAGGATAAAAACAGCAGCCATTCGACATCACGTGGTCATCTGGAGTAAAAAAAAAAAATGGTTCAAATGGCTCTGAGCACTGTGGGACTTAACATCTGAGGTCATCAGTCCCCTAGAACTTAGAACTACTTAAACCTAACTAACCTAAGGACATCACACACATCCATGCCCGAGGCAGGATTCGAACATGCGACCGTATTAGTCGCGCGGTTCCGGACTGAAGCGGCTAGAACCGCTCGGCCACCGCGGCCGGCCATCTGGAGTCGATGGCGGAGTTACTTGTACTTCCTGAACACGTACCATTAAATGTGGTCGATGGCAAATTGAACTCAGACTTTTACGCAAAGGTTTCAGGTAAAAGCACCTTTTCGCACTGTGCTACACTTCATAAATGGATATTTTCTGTACCAGGATAACAACGACCCTGTCGAAAAAACAGAGGGCATTGTATCACTGCTCTAAGAATACCTAATGGGTTTTCTGGACTGATATCCGCGAACAATTGTGTATCATACTTAAGCCGAAGCTTGTAAGAGGTATGCGCTGCCTGCGATATAGAATCGCTGACCAGAGAGCAGTGTTGACTGCAGTACGAACTATGTAACTGTAGCAGTTAGTTGTGGCTAGTCGCTTGTCTGAGGTGGTCTGCGCTTGTCTGCAGTCTGCTCTGGTCGGGAATCTGGAGATGGAGTATTATTGTATAAGGTAAAGAAGCAGCGTCGCGCATATCTAGTAATGTATCTGAACTGTCATCCAAATGTTTTGAAAATGTCCTAATAATAATTTTGGTAATATAAAGTAATTTTTTTTTAAAAAAAAGCATTCGTTTCAAAAAAAAAATCAGTTGCTTCCTCTCACAAATCACAAATGTATAAGCCAGCATTGCACGGAGCTGTGCCAAAAAAAATTTTTAGGTAAGAGCAGATATATTCGCCGTTTTTTTTATTGAGGTAAGACTTTTTGCTTTTTATTCAGGGCCACGACGCAGCACTGCTGTCGTCCAAATTTTACCAGGTTACTGAATTTACTGAATTTTTCTGTTTCGAGCTTACATTAAACGAGAAAAGAATTTTGTGGGTACATTAAATGAGAATGCATTTGTGCACGGAGATTATAAATGGGAACCAATTTTGTTCTGAGGTCACACAAAAATTAGAATCGCTATCCATAATAATTATTTTAATTTCAATTTTGTGGGGAGGTTACAAGCTAAGTGGCCAACGTATCTGACTGCTGTGCGGAGAACCCGGTTCCGTGGTGGGAGGACTGAAATTGGGTGCGCTCAGTCTCGTGATGACAACTGGGAGCTACTTGAATGATGGGTAGCACCTCCAAGGTCTGCAAAGCCGACAAAGGCCGGGAGAATGGTGTTCTGACCACGCGCTCTTCCATACCGCATTTAAATAACGCCAGTGGAAGAGGGTAACACTGTGGCCGGTCGGCGATGAATGTCTGGAAAGGGCGACCAGGAGGAACGTTAGCTTCTGGACAGATCAAATAAAGTGTTCATATGGAGCCTACCCACCAACTTTTCTAAGGGCTAGACTCAAACGAGAAGGTCAGTAGGATTCCAGACCAATTCAGACAGAAACGTAATAACAACTGTTCATCATGCTTAAGGTAGATTCGAATCAAATTAACTTTCCAGAATATCATAGCTTCGTATAAAAATTGCAGCGCAGAGTAAATGCTGTAACGGCAGTAAAATGAAATTATCGGCGGTATTATTTACATGAATAGAGTCACCGGAATGAACAACACCGTGTGGAAACGTATAGTATGTCAAGTTCAATTTTAGTGAAACGTTTGTTTCAAGCGGTGAGTTCTCAGCACTAGATCGCAGGAGAATAAACAAACCCACAGAAAGTTGCTCTTTAGAGTGACAACATATCGCATGTGATAAACATCATTTAACGAAAATTCTAGTTATGGAACTGCTTTAGTTGCCTTATGCTGAGATCGACGAACGTTGATAACTAAATAATGGAAAATGCCAGAAATTTCGCATAGGTACCACGACACAAAGACCTAATTAAAGAGCTGTCACGTCTACACTGACGGAAAACAAACACATAATCAAGAAGGAGTTGTACGACGTAAACGAGATTTGGTAAGCGTCTTTCTATTGTCTATGTCTATTCAAAGTGCGTGCCACTCGCGTAAGAGTGGTGTTAGTAGCGCCACTATGATGTCACAAATCAGGTTTGCTTTAAGTACACGCTGTAACGGTCGTGAGCGTCAGTTACCTTTGAGATTGGACGTGGTGAGTTAATGCTATTTAAGAATGCCTTTAAGATGACAAAGACGCCATTATCAACACTTCGCCGAGTTTGAACGAAATACAGAAAGATATGGGAAGAATATAGCGACTGTAGGTGATTGAGGCAGCGGTGATTACAAGAATATTCCGTCGCAAGAAGACCGAGCTCCGGACCGCCACATGGCACTAACGAGAAGGAAGAGCATCGTGTTTGGACTACGGCTCTGGCGCATCGTACTGCATCCGTAGCAGCAATTTGAGCAGCAGTTCGCACAATGTGACACAACGAACTGTTACGGATCGGTTACTTGAGGACAGCTCCGAACCCGATGCCCTGTATCGTGCATTCTACTGACCCCAAACCACCACCATTTACGACTTCAGTAGTGTCAAGCGAGAACTCATTGGAGGGCGGAGTTCTCTGATGGAAGTTAGCTGTTTCTGCCTCGGTGCCAGCGATGACCGTGTGTTCATTAGAAGGAGACCACTTGTGGGCCTGCAACCAACGTGTTTGCTTCTTAGACACACTGGATCTACACCTGGAGTTATGGCCTGGGGTTCTATTTCGTATGACAGCAGGAGCTCTCTCATAGGTATCCCACACAGTCTGATCGCAAACTTGTACATCAGTTGGTTGATTTGGGGGAGGGGACCAACAGCGAGGTCATCGGTCTCGTTGGATTGGGGAAGGATGGGGAAGGTAGTCAGCCGTGCCCTTTCATGGGAACCATTCCAGCATTTGCCTGAAGCAATTTAGGGAAATCACGAAAACCTAAATGAGGGTGGCCAGGCACGGGTTAGAATCGTCGTCCTCCCGAATGCGAGTCCAGTGTGCTAACCACTGCGCCACCTCGCTCGGTGTTAGTTTAGTGGTTCGACCTGTCGTGCTGCCATTCATGAACAGCATTCAAGGGAGTGTTTTCCAACAGGATATCGCTCTCCCACATACCGCTGTTGTAACCCAACATGCTCTACAGTGCATCAACATGTTGCCTTGTCACGCTCGATCACCAGATATGTCTCCAGTCGAGCACATATGGGACGTCATCGAATGACAAATCCAAAGTTATCTACCAACAGCATTAATCGTCTCCGTACTGACCGACAAGTGCAATAGGCATGGAACTCAGTCCCACGAACTGACGTCCGGCACTTTCTCAACACAATGCACGCACGTTTGCATGCTTGCATTCAGTATTCTGGTGGTTACACCAGTTGTTACTGGGCCAGCATTTCATATCTGCTTGGCTTACATTAACGTGTTCAAATGTTCAAATGTGTGTGAAATCTTATGGGACTTAATTGCTAGGGTCATCAGTCCCTAAGCTTACACACTACTTAACCTAAATTATCCTAAGGACAAACAGACACACACCAATGCCCGAGGGAGGACTCGAACCTCCGCCGGGACCAGCCGCTCAACCCATGACTGCAGCGCCTTAGACAGCTCGGCTAATCCCTCGCGGCCATTAACGTGTGATCTGGAAATGTTAATCACTTCAATATGTAACCTAGACAAATGTATTACAGAAATTTCATTACTCTATATTAATTATTTATTGATGTTGTGATTTTTTCCCTTTGCTGGATTATCGTGATGAATGTAATTTTCATCTCTTAAGAAATATTTGACAGGAATCGACAGGTATATAAGTTGTCGCCAAGAGAAAGATTTAAAATACTAGCGAAATTTTTCAAGATTTTAAAGATGGGTGAAATAGCAACTGTTGAAATTCTTCACGGTAAATGATGACAGCCAAAACAGTTGCAGGATAAAGATTTATTAAAATTCTCGACCACGGTTTCGGTATATCTAAATATTCCTTCATCAGAGGTAAAATACACCTGTTTCCAGGATTTTAAATGAGATGTCCCTGTATTTGGAAATAGCCTTTGAAACCTGGGCAGGTACATATTTCAAGATTTTAAACATGGCTGAAACAGCAACTGTTGAAATTCTTCACGGTAAATGATGACAGTCAAAACAGTTGCAGGATAAATCTTTACCGTGAATACTAGCGAAATATATAATAGCTGCCTTGTGAAATCCAGTTGCCATTGGTTCATCAACTGCTGAAGCACTAGCAGTAGGCCATGGAAGTTTCTAATTTGAAGCAGGTTAATTAGTGAAATTCTCACATGCGCCGTGAAGGAAGTCGACTACGTCCGGTTACCAGACCCGTTTTGGAGAAAAAGTCACATTTCTCTCAGCCATAATTAGCACTTTTATACTTGTGGTGACCGACGATTCATTCTTCCGAAATACCCGGTAATGCCCAGGTACTTGTGAATTACTCGTCGAGCTCTGTGATGGACGGCAAGAGAAAATAGCCGCCACAGAAGATGAGACCGCAAGAATTTCGAGGCAGACCACAGTCTAAGCGAAAAGGACTTGCGACTCTACTCGCTGCAGTCGTGCCGGTGAGGACCTTAGCCGGATGGCAGCTGTTCCTCTTTGCACGTGTTCTAGTTATAAGGTCGCAGCATGTGAGTGATTGACAGCATTATTCGTTCACTACAAATCCAGCAAAATGATTCGAGGTGCTGCTCTGTAACACAAAACAAAGGATTTCGATCAGAGGTACTTACTGAATGAGTTGTCAATCGTCATCCAACTGGAACGCAGTTACGTTTAGTGACCCTCCCCCTCTCCGACGGTCGACGTCGGGGCTCCTGTATTTCTTACAGATATTAATAATCTTTCCCCTGTAACAATAACAGATATAATAATTGTTTTTATGTGTAGATGACACGAGCATTTTGATAATTCATATTATTTCGTTCATCCTGGATGTTGTTGGAGTTTTCAGCCGTTAAAAATTGTTGCTGGAAAACGCAATCAAACACAAATACTTTTAAAGACTTTTATTGTAAGGCTGTTACCGGTTACAATTATACACCGAAGCGCCAAAGAAAATTCTATAGGCATGCGTATTCAAGTACAGAAATATCTAAACAGGCAATATACGGCCCTGCGGTCGGCAACAGCTACATAAGACAACAAGTGTCTGGCGCAGTTGTTAGATCAGTTACTGCTGCTACAATGGCAGGTTACCAAGATTTAAGTGACTCTAAACGTGGTGTTATAGTCGGCGCACGAGCGACGGGACACATCTCCAAGGTAGCGATAAAGTGGGGATTTTCCCGTGCAACCATTTCACGAGTGTACCGTGAATATCAGGAATCCGGCAAAACATCAAATTTCCGACATCGCTGAGGCCGGAAAAAGATTCTGCAAGAACGGAACCATCGACGACTCAAGAGAATCGATCAAAGTGACAGAAGTGTAACCCTACCGCAAATTGCTGCAGATTTCAATCCTGAGCGATCATTAAGTGTCAGCGCGCGAACCATTCAACGAAACAGCATCGACAAGAGCTTTCGGAGCCGAAGGTCGACTCGTGTAACCTTTGTGACTGCACGACACAAAGGTTTATGCTTCACCTGGGCCCGTCAGCACCGACATTGGATTGTTGATGACTGGAAACATGTTGCCTGGTCGGACGAGTCTCGTTTCAAATTGTAGCCAGTGGATGGACCTGTACGGATACGGAGACAACCTCATCAATCCATGGACCCTGCATGTCAGTAGGGGACAACTCAAGCTGGTGTGTATGTGGTTTGAGGATCTTATGGGCGCCCAGCGGTAAGGTTATCAGCGCCCTAACAATGATTAAAATAAACGAATGTGGATAAGAACGAAAACTGTCGTACAAGCATGCACACGAAATGACCACAGAATTGCTCTATCGCACAGGCACTCTAACATGCACTAAAACCAATGAGGAGGCAAGATAGCTATTCAATAAATTAAAACAGAGGGAAAACAAAACACAGAAGAGCTAAAAGAACAGCACAGGGAAATGTGACTGGCTGACCACTTACAAAAAACTTGGGTGACCCAGCCACCCTGTTGACACACTAAATCATCTCCCCAAAATCTTGTTAAAAACGTGGGGCAATTCACAAAACTTTAAAACGAGAACCACACTAGTTTGATTATTGCCTAAAATAGACTGCAGATCCGCCGGCAAATTCGCTGCAGTCCGGTGGTCAGTAAATAATATGCAGTTCAATAAAATGCGGTGCACCGTGGTCTGCACCCCATAAGCACACATCGGAGGGTCCTCTCGCCGGAGTAAAAATTCATGCGTCATAGGGCTGTGGCCGATGCGAAGACGAGTAAGGACCTCGTCCCGTCGACGTGGCTGGAAGGGAGTACGACACGGCCGAGTCGTGGGCTTGATGTCGGCCACTTCTAGCCATTGGAGGCTCTGTAATGGTGTGAGGTGTGCAGTTGGAGTGATGTGGATTCCTGGTACGTCTAGATACGACTCTGACAGGTGACACGTACGTAAGCATCCTGTCTGATTACCCGCATCCATTCATGTCCATTGTGCATTCCCATGGACTTGGGCAACTCCAGCACACCCCGCACGTCCAGAACTGCTACAGAGTGGCTCCGGGAACACTCTTCTAACACTTCCGCTCGCCATCAAACTCCCCAGACGTGAACATTCTTAAGCATATTTCGGATGCCTTGCAACGTCCTGTTCAGGAGAGATCTCCACCCCCTCGTACTCTTGTGGATTTATCGACAGCCGTACAGGATTTACGGTGTCAGTTCCCTCCATCACTACTTCAGACATCAGTCGAGTCCATGCCACATCATGTTGCGGAACTTCTGCGTGCTCGCGTGTGCCGTACACGATGTTAGGCAGGTGTGCCAGTTCCTTTGACTCTTCAGTGTACTCATATATTACCAAACGGAAGCACATTAGCATGTTTCTGCTGTGTGCACTGCACAGAAAGTGGGGCTAAATACCCGAACATTCTTATGCAGTGTAGACCTGAAGGCATGATGCTGACGAATGCTTTACTCATTGACCACCTGGACGTGGGCGTGATAACCCGAAATCGGTAATGACAGTAAAATAAAGTTTTTAAATGTATTTCGGGTTCGTAGTATTTACACCAACAAGTAACGTATGGTTTTACACGGTCGAGTCACATTAATGTCGACACCGCCTATGTTCGACGTTGACGTGCAATAACCACTCACGGACGGTAGATGGCAGCCCTAGTAGTGTAGGGTACAGAAAGAGTGGAGACGCGAAAAAAAGTGTAGACGTTGTAGTGAGGAAACGGGGAGATTTATCTGACTTCCAAAAGGCATGATCATTGGCTTCCGAGACAAGGATGGAAGCATTTCAGGAACGGCTAAGTTTGTTGACTGTTCATTTGCCGCCGTGGTTAACGTATACCGGACATGGCAAAACGGCGCTATCCAAAATCGGCGTGAGGCAACTGTGGTACATCACGGGCCACAGATGACAATTGTGAACGACGGGTGCAGAGACGTGTACGGGCGAATAGACGTCTACTGTTGAGGAGCTGACCGCCCAGATGATCCAAGTGGCTACCAACCGCGTCTCCTCACCGACAATTCAGCGAACGTTGCTGCATAAGGGCCTGCTTAGCAGGCACCTGATCCATGCACCAGTGGTGTTCATTGGTTGGAACTTCCACGACAATACCGCAACCTGAGAGGCGACAGGTGGCCTTTCCAGATTACAGATGTCCGCTAGTGTGTACGACGTAAAACGACTGAATGAAACCACCGTGCAACAACGGTCGGAAGGGCCCAGGCTGGAGGAGAGAGCGTTATGACCTGGGGAACGTTTTCGTGGCAGTGCCTGGGTGATCTCGTCACAATGGAAGGCACAATGGATCAACATAAGTACGCTTCTATCCCTGGGGACGATGTTCACTCCTACATGAAGTTTACTTTTCCTCGGCACAGTGCATCTACCAGCAGGACAATGCAACGAGTCACATAGCTCGTAGTGTACGTGTGCGGTTCAAAGAGCACCATGAAGAGTTTACCTTACTCCCCTAGAGACCGAAGTCAGCGAATTGAAACCCAATCGAGAATCTGCGGGACCATCTTGATTGGGCTGTTCGCACCGCCAATCCTCAACCGAGGAACCTAGCGCAGCTGGCCATTGCACGGGAGTCGCCATGGCTCATCTCACTACCGGTACCTTTCAGAATCCAACCGACTCTCTTCCTGCACGTCTTGTAGCGATCCGCGCTGCAAACGGCGGTTATTCAGGTTTCTGACATGTGGTCGCTTTGACAGGACCGTGTATAAAGGGCAGTTAATGACTTCACAAAAAAACTGATAATTGATCGTAGCCTATTCAATGTTTTTGAACTGATATGAAAACCACCCTATGCAGTTCAAAAGCTTTAAGAGGTTTCCACCCAAAAAATACATAAAAATGAAAGACAAACATAAGGATGTAGAGGCTTATCTTACTAGGGGTAGGATAGATACTGCCTACAGGAAAATTAAAGAGACCTTTGGAGAAAAGAGAACCACTTGTATGAATATCAAGAGCTCAGATGGAAACCCAGTTCTAAGCAAAGAAGGGAAAGCAGAAAGGTGGAAGGAGTATATAGAAGGTTTATACAAGGGCGATGTAGTTGAGGACAATATCATGGAAATGGAAGAAGATGTAGATGAAGATGAAATGGGAGATATGATACTGCGTGAAGAGTTTGACAGAGCACTGAAAGACCTGAGTCGAAACAAGGCCCCGGGAGTAGACAACATTCCATTAGAATTACTGACAGCCTTGGGAGAGACAGTCCTGACAAAACTCTACCA
Organism: Schistocerca americana; assembly: GCF_021461395.2. NCBI lineage: Eukaryota > Metazoa > Arthropoda > Insecta > Orthoptera > Acrididae > Schistocerca > Schistocerca americana. The sequence goes on along the minus strand of NC_060121.1, from coordinate 282,860,142 downwards.
TCTGGCGAGCAAGATGTATGAGACAGGCGAAATACCCTGACACTTCAAACAGAATATAATAATTCCAATCCCAAAGAAAGCAGGTGTTGACAGATGTGAAAATTACCGAACGATCAGTTTAATAAGCCACAGCTGCAAAATACTAACACGAATTCATTACAGACGAATGGAAAAACTGGTAGAATCCGACCTCGGAGAAGATCAGTTTGAATTCCGTAGAAATGTTGGAACACGTGAGGCAATACTGACCCTACGACTTATCTTAGAAGAAAGATTAAGTAAAAGCAAAGATACGTTTCTAGCATTTGTAGACTTAGAGAATGCTTTTGACAATGTTGACTGGAATAGTCTGTTTCAAATTTTGAAGGTGGCAGGGGTAAAACACAGGGAGCGAAAGGCTATTTACAATTTGTACAGAAATCAGATGGCAGTTATATGAATCGAGGGGCATGAAAGGGAAGCAGTGGTTGGGAAGGGAGTGAGACAGGGTTGTAGCTTCTCCCAGATGTTACTCAATCTGTACATTGAGCAAGCAGTAAAGGAAACAAAAGAAAAATTCGGAGTAGGTATTAAAATCCATGGAGAAAAAATAAAAACTTTGAGGTTTGCCGATGACATTGTAATTCTGTCAGAGACAAAAGACTTGGAAGAGCAGTTGAACGGAATGGATGGTGTCTTGAAAGGAGGATATAAGATGAACATTAACAAAAGCAAAACGAGGATAATGGAATGTAGAATTAAGTCGGGTGATGCTGAGGGAATTAGATTAGGAAATGAGACACTTAAAGTAGTAAAGAAGTTTTGCTATTTTGGGAGCAAAATAACTGATGATGGTCGAAGTAGAGAGGATATAAAATGTAGATTGGCAATCGCGAGGAAGGCGTTTCTGAAGAAGAGAAATTTATTAACATCGAGTATATAAATGTCAGGAAGTCGTTTCTGAAAGTATTTGTATGGAGTGTAGCCATGTATTGAAGTGAAACGTGGACAATAAATAGTTTATACATGAAGAGAATAGAAGTTTTCGAAATGTGGTGCTACAGAAGAATGCTAAAGATTACATGGGTAGATCAGATAACTAATGGGGAGTATTGAATAGAATTGGGGAGAAATTTGTGGCACAACTTGACTAGAAGAAGGGATCGGTTGGTAGGACATGTTCTGAGGCATCAAGGGATCACCAATTTAGTATTGGAGGGCAGCGTGGAAGGCAAAAGTCGTAGAGGGAGACCAAGAGATGAATACACTAAACAGATTCAGAAGGATTAGGTTGCAGTAGGTACTGGGAGGTGAAGAAGCTTGCACAGGATAGAGTAGTATGGAGAGCTACATCAAACCAGTCTCTGGACTGAAGACCACAACAACAAAGAGCAGGTAGAAGTGCATGATAGCTTCAAACTCTTTGGATTAGAAATGGTTAAGTAATTTTCCTGACAGGGGTGATATGTTGCCTACGAAGAGATGCGGCAACCATCTGACATATCTGATTAATTATTTCACTCACAGTTGTGATGTATCAGACACGGTTACCTTTATCGACCAGATTCAGATATGATATGACAATTATGTAGCAAGAGCCAATTTTGATTGTTTCTGTATACTGGTTATTTCCACCGAACAAGGTGGCACTGCTGCTGAGACACTGGATTCACTTACGTAAGGACTGGGATTCAAATCCGCATCCCACCGTCCAGATTTATGCTATCTTTGGTTTCCCTAGACCTAGAGTGTTGAGGGCGTACCCCAGGGTGGAAAGGACACAGCTGGTTGCCGTCTCATACCCTAATCCAGTCCGGGATTGTATTTCATCTGTAATGATCGCGTTGTCGATGAGGCTCTTTTTTTATCGTAGTCCTCAATCACATACGAAGAAGACTTAATCGTGTTGAAATATATTCCCTTGCTGCTGTCGACAAGGGATGTCAGATCGATTCCATATTCCTGGATTTCCAGAAGGCTTTTGATACCGTTCCTCACAAGCGACTATTAATCAAATTGCGAGCATATGGAGTATCGTCTCAGTTGTGTGACTGGATTCGTGATTTCCTCTCAGAGAGGTCACAGTTCGTAGTGATAGAAGGTAAATCATCGAGTAGAACAGAAGTGATATCTGGCATTCCGCAAGGTAGTGCCATAGGCCCTCTGCTGTTCCTGATTTACATAAATTATCTAGGTGATAATCTGAGCAGCCCCCATAGATTTTTTGCAGATGGCGCTGTAATTTACCGTCTAGTAAAATCATCAGACGATCAATTCCAATTAGAAAATGATCTAGACAAAATTTCTGTATGGTGCGAAAAGTGGCAATTGGCACTAAACGAAGAGAAGTGCGAGGTCATCCACATGGTTACTAAAAGAAATCCGATAAATTTTGGGTATACGATAAATCGCACAAATCTAAGGGCTGTCAATTTGACTAAATACCTAGGAATTACAATTACGAGCTACTTAAATTGGAAACACCACACAGATAATATTGTGGGGAAGGCTGCGCTTTGTTGGCAGAACACTTAGAAGATACGACAAACCCACTGAAGACACTGCATACATTACACTTGTCCGTCCTCTGCTAGAATATTGCTGCGCAGTGTGGGATCCTTACCAGGTAGGATTGACGGAGGACATTGAAAAAGTGCAAAGAAGGGTAGCTCGTTTCGTGTTATCGCGCAATAGGGGTGAGAGTGTCACTGATGTGATACGAGAGTTAGGGTGGTAGTCACTGAAACAAAGGCGGTCTTCGTTGCGGCGAGATTTATTTACGAAGTTTCAATCAGCAACTTTGTCTTCCGAATGCGAAAATATTTTGTTGACACCCACCTACGTAGGCAGAAATGATCATCATAATAATATAAGAGAAATGAGAGATCGAACGGAAAGATTTAGGTGTTCCTTTCTCCAACGCGTCATTCGAGAGTGGAATGGCAGGGAAGTAGTATGAAAATGGTTCAATGAACCCTCTCCTAGGCACTTAAGTGTGAATTGCAGAGTAACCATGTAGATGTAGATGTATATTTCAACTTCCATCCTCACATTAAGTGTTCAAAATCCAAATGAATTATAGCAGCGCACGGATGGCGTCTTCTGTGTGAGGATAACTTTTCCCAATTTACAATGTTGCTTTAGTCCTACTGTGCACGGTTTGAATATTCGGTACGAGGTTGCGTGGTATAAAGAGAAAATGAAATAACGACGCACGACGAAGGGCTTAGACTAATTGGTCTCAAGTTGGTATTCGTATAGGTAACGTAAACCCGTAAGCTTTGACGACCGATGGATGAATGTGTGACGTGGCAGCACAGTTGCACGGTGCAGTTGGCAAGGCTAGTAAACAGAGGACATGTTGATATCAGGCTATAAAGTCGAATTTCATCCCGTGTATCAGTTGGACAGTAACTGTTCCTCGCAGATAGGCTCGTGAGCAATATCCACACATGTCCGCATTCGAGAGAGGATTTGTAGTCGGGCTAAAAGAGGCCGGTTGGAGTAATCGGCGAATCATACATCATTGGAATAGGATCGAAGTCACTACTGGACGATATTGAAAGGGCTGGATAAACCATGGCCGAACACAGCTCGGAGGGAGAATCGTTTTACCTAGAGAGAGGGCAGATCGTGAGGACTGAACAACGGTCAGAGAAGCACTCGCAGTGCAGGATTCATGACTACCAACGATCCGACGTGCAACTTGTGCTTCAATGACCATAAGGACCATTAAGAGGTGGCTCACAGAAAAGGGGCTGACCTCACGGTGTCCCTTGCGCGGACTACCACTGACCTCCGTACAAATCCGTTTGCAGTGGTGTCTGTCGCAATCGGTCTGGTACATCTTTGAGTGGAGTAGAACTGTCTTCAGTGAAGAGTCCAGATGACCCGTGAAGACATGTCTAGAGATTCACCGCAGGGCAGTGGGATAACAACCTAATTGTTGCCCGCCATACGGGACGACAACCAGGACTGATGGTCAGGGGTGCCATTTTCTTTCAAAGCAGGACCTCTCCGGTAGCTATTCGCGGACCCTTCCAGAACATCGGTACATCGACCGTTTTCTACGCCCCATTTTGCTTCCCTTATGGCAAGCCATCCTGGGCTTACATTTGAGCAAGATAATGCCCGTCTGCGCACGATGAGAGTTTCTACTGCTTGTCTTCGTGCTTGCAAAACCCTACCTTTGTGGCCAGGTCTCTCCCCAGTTGAGAACGTTCGAAGCCTTATGGGCAGGGTCCTTCAACAACCACAGGATTTTGATCATCTAAGGCGTCAGTTGGATAGAATTTCGCACGATATCCCTTAAGAGGACATCGAAATACTCCATCAATCAATTCCAAGCCAAGTAACTGTTCCGTAAGGGCCAGAGGTCAACCAATGCACTATTATCTTGCTTAATCAGTGAATCTCTTTCTCAGGAATAAATCATTCAATTTTTCTGAAGCTGAATCACTTGTTTGTCTGTACATGTCCGTCACTTGTATCGAAGCCGTCCCATTGCGATAATTCCTTCCTGTTGCGTCATTTTTTGACTTAGAGTGTATATAAAATTTATTGTACTTGTGGTAGACATTTGAATGCTAGAAATATCATCAGAGCATAACCGAGAACCTGTGTTGCTTATTTGTGTTTCTGCCTTTTTGCCATAGTTACTCCATTCGTTGACTTCCGTGGCTCGCAAAGTGGAAATCGCAAATACATATGTCGCATCGGGATGGTTTGGGTCTTAAATGCACCTTTACTGTATATCTGTCCCCACTAGTAGCTAAAATAATGAGAGTAACGACATGATACACCGACGCATGAGTACTCTCTGTCTCTGTCTCTGTCTCTCTCTCTCTCTCTCTCTCTCTCTCTCTCTCTCTCTCTCTCCCACCACTGTGCGGGGTACCCACGCGGTCCGAGGCGTATTGTCACGGTTCGCGCGGCTCCCCCCCACGGAGATTTGAGTCCTCCCTCAGGTATGGGTGTGTGTGTCGTCCTTAGCGTAAGTTAGTTTGAGTTAGATACGTAGTGTGTAAGCTTAGGGACCGATGACCTGAGCAGTTTGGTCCCATAAGACCTTACCGCAAATTTCCAAATTCTCTCTCTCTCTCTCTCTCTCTCTCTCTCTCTCACACACACACACACACACACACACACACACACACACACATGCACAACGAGAAAGAATGAGAGACATAGCTAACAACACAGCAAATTGCAAGGAAAAAACCGAATAAGTACGTCTTTCCATGGTCTGAAATGGTTCAAATGGCTCTAAACACTGACTTAACATCTGAGGTCATCAGTCCCTAGACTTAGAACTACTTAAACCTAACCTAAGGACACCACACTCATCCGTGCCCGAAGCAGGATTCTATCTGCGACCGTAGCAGCAGCGCGGTTCCGGACTAAAGCGCATAGAACCGCTCCGCCACAACGGCCGTCTACCATGGTTTGAGCTAGCTGTAAATTGTGTAAACTATTACCATCTTCCGATCTTCTCGTTATGCTTCAGTGGGTGTTAACTGGCCGTAAATTTAATCAAAGGCTATACGAAATAAGATGGGGTGAGAAATCAGTTACAGGTGAATGAGAAAAGCTTATAGCCGTTACATGCGCCTAGTACCAGGCTTACGTCCCTGTTCTGATTTTCATGCAGGATGAACGTTAATAAAACAGACAAACTTCAGGGATGGATTCCTGACCGAAAATGGAGGCAAGAAGGTCCTATGGACATGTAAGCGAAAGGTATCATTGCCACGATAGATGGCGCTGATATATGAATGTTCCTCTGACAACCTGGCGTGTGTTGTTTGTGTGTTGCATGGTGTGTGATTGACGCGCCGTACCGTAAGCAGTAGAATGGTCCGGCATTCATGTCGGGAACAAGCCGAGATGGTGTTTGTGTACGGTCAAACAGATGGAAGCGGTCGAGAGGTAGCACGGCTATAACACAACATGTATCCTCACATATACCAACCACATCACACAACATTTGAAGCCCTTTTTGGACGTTTTTGTGATCATAGGTCCTTTCAGACAGACGAACGTGCAGGGAGGCGGTGGACTGTGCATACATCAGATTTGGAAGAGGAGTCCCTCAGGATGTTGAGACGAACCCTAACAAAAGCTACAGGAAAGGGGTCCGCCAACAAGGTGTAAGCCAAAGTACGATTATGCGTATCCTGCATAAGAGCTTCTTCTATCCCTGTCACCTTCAACGCATGCGCTACGGTCGCAGGTTCGAATCCTGCCTCGGGCATGGATGTGTGTGATGTCCTTAGGTTAGTTAGGTTTAAGTAGTTCTAAGTTCTAGGGAACTGATGACCTCAGCAGTTAAGTCCCTTAGTGCTCAGAGCCATTTGAACCATTTCTGCAACGCATGCAAGGATTATCAGCAGCAGATTTCCGTATACGGGAAGGATTTTGACGGTGGGTTTTGCACCAGACCATCACAACTATAGTGTTTCTGTCATCAGTCCTCTATACTAACGAGGCAATCATTACGAAGACTGCTATCACAATCTGCGTATTTGTCATTTTTGAGCTACTGACAATCCTCGTGCAATGGCTGAGGTGCCCCATAAGCATCGGTTCAGCATCAGCATGTGGACAGAGATCCTTGTCGACAACATACTTGGACCAGTCATTACTCCACAACGTCTCGGCGGAGAAACGTACCTGGAATCACTGCGGAATACTCTTCCTGGCTGCTTGAGAATGTGCCGTTAGCAACATGACAGGTTACGTGTTGTCTCCACGACGGAGCACCATCCCACTTTCGCGTTCTAGTTCGCCGATGCTTTAACATCTTCCCTGGACGTTCGATAGGACGCGGACGCCCTGTAGATAGGCCTCCTAGATCACCTGTCTTAAACCCTCTAGAGTTTTACCTCTGAGGGCGACTGAAAACAGTTGTGTACGCTGAACCAGCTCCTGATGTGCAGACTTTTCAACAGCGTGTTCACGATGCCGTGACGCTATTCGAAAAGAGGTTGGAACGTGCGAAAGAGTGCGGCAATCCACGATGCGATGTGTGAACGCGTGCAGTGCATCCGATTGAGACCACTTTGAACACCTATTGTGACGTGGATGCCATGCAGCTCCGTACTGTGTTCCGAACGATTTGTTGTCGCTGCATGCACACTGTCCATTACGGGACACGCGTTCATAGGACCTTCTTCCCTCCATTTCCAGTCAGAAATGCGTCCCTGCAGTTTGTCCGTTATATTAATGTTCATCCTATATAGTTTGATCGTTATTCGTTTCACTTTAATATACAGTAGAAAGTGAGTGGTTTGTACTCAATAACTCTGATGAACAATACTCGTAATTATAGTCAGCGTTTAGTAAACAAAAATTTCAACCCTGACAAACTTTGGTGTATATCCAAACTCTTCACTATATTAATTTAACTCTGCTTCTGACAATTCTAGAAATTTCTCCATGAAACTTACTAAAGTTTTAATGACTCATCGTATAGTACAATTTTTGTTTATTGTCATTCATTGGTGATTGTCAACGTTTAACTCTTGCACCACTTGAAACTCGAAAATAATATCTTAAATAACTCTTTATCGCCATATTTTCCTCTGAATTCGCTATTAAGTATTGTTCCTTTCATCATTTTCCTACCTGTTACCTATTGTCGACATTTATTTAACTATTAATGCTCACTAATATTCAGCGTAACTGTGTCTCTCAAATTCCAACCTGCCTCCATGGAGTCATACTCCACCACAGACAGGCACGAATCGTAGAAATCACATTGTGACCACTAAAACATCCAACGAACGTCCGTCTCACAGGGAACTTGTCCACAAGTATAGGGTGTTTATAAATGAATATCGGGGTTTTAACGCTTTATAATATTTATTATATTAAACTTTCAGTTGTAACTGATATGTCAACTGAAAGAGCAACTCAAATAGTTTTGCCAAGAACCTTATAAATGTTCAATGTGACCACCATTTGTCACACGGCACATATTAAGTATTAAACCGAGTTCTTCCCAAACGTTGATAAGTGTGATTGTAGCAACAGATGCTTCAATCCGGTTTCTTAATTCAGGGAGGTCTGCTGGTAGATGGTATCATCAATTTGAATATACCGGCTGCCTTTGTAAAGGGAAGAGCACAGGACAACCAAGAGTTAGTGAAGAGACTGTTGAGCGAGTGAGAGAGTCGTTCACTCGTAGCCCAAAGAAATCAGTCCGTAAGGCTGGTCGTGAATTACAAGTTCCGGTGTCGACTGTTTGGAAAGTTTTAAGAAAACGCGTACAACTACGACTTTACCGTTTACAGTTATTACAGGCTCTAAACCCGGCAGACCATGGATTACGTGCCAACTTCGCAAACGAAATGTTGTTTCATGACGATGAAGATTCTTTGGATCATGTTGTCTTCAGTGAAGAATCGTTCTTTCACCTTAGTGAACATGTTAACTCTCACAATGTGCGCGTCCGAGGCTCAGAAAATCCTCACGATGTGGTACAAATGCAACGAGATTCCCCTAAAGTGACTGTTTTTTCTGCCGTATCCCGACGGAAAGTTTATGGGCCTTTCTTTTTTGATGAACCTACTGTAACTGGCACTTCTTACCTTGATACACTAGAGCAATGGCTCTTCCCTCAGTTGGAATAAGATGAGCCAGAGAACTTCATTTTCCAGCAATATGGTGCCCCACCTCACTGGCATAGGGAAGTACGCAATTGGTTGAACTTCACTCTACCCAAGCGCTGGATAGGCCGCAAGAGTCCAATGACAGGGCTTACCCTGCAAGGCCTCCATGTTCACCCGACCTAACGCCATGCGATTTTTTCCTTTGGGGCTTCATCAAGGATTGTGTGTACGTGCCTCCTCTATCAGCAGACCTCTCTGAATTAAGAAACCGGATTGAAGCAGCTGTTGATACAATCACTGAAGACACACTTATCAACGTTTGGGAAGAACTCGGCTATAGGCTTGATGTGTGCCGTGTGACAAATGGTGCTCACATTGAACATTTATAAGGCTCTTGGTAAAACTGTTTGAGTTGCTCTTTCATTTGACATATCATTTATAACTGTAAGTGTAATGTAAAAAATATTATAAAGCGTTAAAATCCCGATATTCGTTTACAAACACCCTGTATATTTCCTATGCTTGTCAATAGACGGAAACACCTGTTGACCCCTAGTCTCCAACACGTAATAGATTGGCAGATATCGCTAGTAACTTACGCGAAGAATCTCGCGTAGAAAAGGTTGTATTAGTCTGACAGTTAATATTTCATTCACAAGCTGCAAAAACACGCCATGTAACAGGTATTCACGGCTGCTCCGCGGTGGAACACACCCGAGTGTCAGTCACAGTTGGTAGTTTTGTCGGTAAGGAGCGCGTCCAATCAGTCAGCACGAGACGCCGATCCGACCGTGCTTTTCACATGATTTTCTTCTGGACTCGAGGGCTGGAACGCAGCACGTCGTCGGCACTTTTTCAGTCACCTGTTCGTACGGAACTTTCGGCTGGAAAGGAACAGCAATTTCTACAGTTTAAAATGCGCTTATCTCAGCTATCACAGCGCATCGGTTCCCGGTATAAGTTTCTTTTACCGGATTCGCGGAAACAGCGGAAAGGTTACCTTTTTCGTGATGGTCATGGCTACCCTGCCTTCGGTGCGGTTATAATTGTGGCTACACGTGGCGCCTGGTGGCACTCGGGGTCGCTCTGTATCTGAAAATTAAGCTGTAGCTGCAGGGGAGTGAGGTCAGCCGGAAGTCGAGATTGAAGAGGCCACCAAATGACATACTGCCAGGCATCCATTTTGTCAGTCCGTTCGGGTTCCAGCACATTATAACTTCAGAAGAACGGTGAAATCGGAAACGCTGTTCCGTGGGGATAATTATCTCGGAGCGCTGTTACGGATAGAAGAACATATCATTATCGCTGGAGGCAACTACTTCCCACTTCTCAACGAGGAAGAGTTGCGATATAGGCAACGAACATTCATGACACTGAAACACTTAGGCGCTGTACGCATCGTCCAGGTTCAGAGTTTCATATGTACGTGCAAGCGGGCCCAGTGTGAGTCACTTGCTTGCTAAGCTACCTCGAGTGGCCAAGCGGCAGATATCTTTACGCCGCTTAGCGTGACGTATCTCTCTCACTTCGGAAATTTTACAGGTGCGAGCCAATGGGACCTCCAGCATCCAAAATGGTGTTGTACCAACATGCCCTGATAGAGGAAGCAACACGCTACCCTTCTGGATCCTGCATTGGCAAGGTATAGATTTTCAGGAGCTGGTGGTTGTGTTTCGGGTACATTTTCAAGCAATATGTCAGAATTACTCCTTATGTCACGTGTTTGTCGATTTGCAACAGGAGTTCAGTATTCCTTTGTGATCCATTTTAAACCATGGGCTAATGTAGGAGCCAGTATCCATTCATAATTATACTGTTTGTAAATATAAATGGGATACAATATGTTTCTCTCTGTTTTAAAAAGGGAAGTAAACGTTTTGCTACTTTCTTTATGGACGTCATCATCTAATATGTATATGAACTGGTACATCACTTGTAATGATAATTTAAATTGTCCATGTGGGATTACTATTATTGTTCCATTACTCGAAACGTTATAGTATTCATTTCTCACTTTTTTTTTTTTTTTTTTGAAGCATGTTTGAAGACCTCCTTCAAAGAAGGTTATATGTCATAGTTTTGGAAAAGTTAAGTTTACACTGGAATAAAACTGTACATCACATGAAGAAAGCTACCTTTGCAACAGATGTCTTTTTTTTTTTGTTTGCAAGTTGAGCTAATTGTAGTTGGAAAGGTGATAGTCCTGAAAAAATGCCATGACAATGGCGGATGTGCCTGATGTACGTTCCACTCAGAGGATATTTCACGATTAAATAAAGACATAGAAATGAAAATAGATCCATTAAATTGGAATCAGTGTGTAAAGAAAAGAAGGAGGAACAGTGGAATATCTTACATTTCCACAGGTGATAAAGACATATCTGAAAAAAAAACACATCAAAAGTGGTAAGCATAAGAACATTATATTGCTTTATAACACAAAAACTGTACACTAGAATAATTTGCTTGGTCTGTCCGTTGGTTTTGGCAAAAATCAACTGGAAACTGATACCTTTTTACAACTGCCTTGTTTTGACAGGATATTTTAGAACAGTAGAGCATGAGTTCACTGCTACAGGTCGTAATTTTCTGCTTTGACGCAGTACTTTTGCGTTAACTGGGAAAGAAGAAGAGTAATGGAGGTCATTATTAACTGAAGTCTGAAGCTTGTTTAAGTACACCTTTGATTACAAAGGAAGTAAACCAGAATTGTTTTGTTGCCATCAATGTTCTTCAAGTAATTATGAAGTCTGACTCAAATTTGAAAATTACTAGTTACATGGTTGAATATCTGTGCAGATGATCCAGATGCAGTGTCTTAATCATAATGTAGCCAACCTTGGCTGTATCGTTCTCTGCTAAAAACAAAAGAAAATATCAATCTCAACACCAATGTACCACTGCAATTCCGATGCTATCTCCTGAGTAGGTCGCAAGTGTCAGTCTTGCTCAGAACGGTGTTCCGTGTAGCAGTGAGAGCGTTATGTCGGAATTAGGTGAATACGATCGCGAGAGAGTGTCTGGTGCTCGTGTGATGGGTGCATTCTTTATTGTATAAAGAGATTCTTTCTCTGTCGGCTAGAATAATGAGGGTCTTGGTGGTTATATGTAAATATCTCGATATACAATGCAGAGAATTTTACGTGAACTTAGCTTCTGATTGAACAGTTACATTTATTTTTCCTCTGTTTGATTTTTTTCTTTATCATTGTTTCTTTTACGGTATAGAACTAGTTTTTTTTTTAGTTTGGCGCGTAGTTAAATAAATACGTTGTATTATTCCAGTATGTCAGATAATGTATGAATCCATAAAATCAGAAACCCGCTCATGTTTACACTTTTTTGCAAAATGAGATAACGACGGATTATGTAACTCTGTAGGTAGCGAAATTGACGGTGATAGAAATACCTCATGTCCTCTGAATGGTTCACATATTATGAGGCGGTAAATTTTATTGTTCTGTTCAGAAACGTCTCATGTCATATTTCTACACTTACTGAGTGGAAATATCACTCTCTTTTGTTTCTAGGTGGTTTCCTTGGTAATTTACTACGTTTTCTATTGTTGTTGTACCCGACTGCTTAACAGCTGATAGTCAATAATACACATAAACGGTATATGACTGTAGTGCAACTAGTAGTATACTCAGTTTTCATTACTTTATTGCATTGTTTAACTATTACTTTTCCACTATTAAAGCATTTCTAATATAAGTGATGTAGAACCACCAGGAAAGAGAAGAAAAGGCTTTCTGAACAAACGTAAATGTGATATTATAAAAGAAGCGAGACAGACAAACAGAGAGTACACAACTTACAAGGGGAAGATCGTTTCACCGAAAGCTCATGGTTTATAATGCAACACATATTGTGAAGTATGTTGTTGTTGGTATATCAATAAATCGCACTAAAACGTCATTTGTTGCAATTCATTTGATGTAGAAACCGTCATGTCTACACTTTTGGGCAGAAACCCCTCAGGTCTAATAGTTCTACATATTAACATTTCGGTTTCTATAACAGGCTTGTGCAATTTTCTGGCTCTTGAATAACATAACGCGTAGTAGAAAATGTGGAATTTTTCTCAACAACTTTCAACTATTGCTCCTTCTGATATTCCCGTTTGTGATTCTCCTAAAAAAGTTGTAGTACTGGAAATAAGGGGTTTCTGACTTTATCAGTTGATAGTCTGTTAATACGTTCCATTGTATTTGCCACTGTAACAGAAAATTAATATGTTTTTGGTATACGAGTACAACGATATTTCATAATGCACGCTTACAGGATATGCAACGTTCTTCCACGGAATGATACGTAAAAATTAAGACAAATTTCTAAATATTGTAATATATGCTAAATACATAGTGTATCGTTTCATCATACATAATAAAACGTACAAATAAATAGTACCGAAGGGAAACAAAAATTATTTCTGCTTCTTGAATAATTGTGAAATTGTGATATACGAGTTTATACGAGGGAGGTCTTCATATATTTCATGGAATCTGGTCTCATTGTTCTACGTGATTCGCTTCGATACAAGAGCAGCTATTCATAGTGCGACATCTGCAATAGCTGTCTGTCTTCGTATTTTTCAACACTAAAATAAGAATGCCATGGTGAACTTCCAGAAATGCAGCTTAGCGCAGTAATTGATTTCGGATCCAGCACAGCTGATGTTTATTCGTTTTTAGTGCTGTTTATTAGCTATGGTAAGCAAATTTTCCCTGCAAGAACCGAGGCTACAATGCAAATTGCGATGCATGCTTAATTTTTGTTTAGGTAGTATGCATACATAACATTCAATCTGCGCTAGTTACGAATGCTTCAAAAAACACCTGCTGTGCTTGCGGTGATTCTGGCGTGTGAGTAACGAATATTCCGGGTTGGAATGCGTTTTCCAGGGCTCCATATTTTAAATTTTGACAAAAAATTAGATGAAACTTGTTCAGAAGGTCATTTGAACTTTCAGTTAAAGTTTTACAAGATGTGCTAGGCTTCCAACATCATCAACAACAGGAAGCAATATTTTAGTGGGACATGTTTTCACCATATTACAGGATTTTTATCCTCCGGAACGCTTCCTAAAACAAGAGTCCTGCGTACAGTGGTTGGTATTTGACACCGAGCGGGCTGGTCTGCTCCAGCCAGCAATAAGCCAATGCGAGCTTCATTGCCATCCAACATGTCGCCATCTTCGCTGCGTAAATCGTTGTTCCTGCCACCAGATTAGCACGAAACTTTCCCAGGCTCGAAAATGTCGGCGATTTCTGTAAATGAAATACAAATTTTATCCTTCTCGCAAACATATAAAGACCTACGCCATTTCAGAATTTCAGAGATTTTAGCTGATTTTTATGGAAAATAGAGACATTAAGCTTCAACTTACGAATTAAATACTGACCAAACAAAGTAGGAGCGAGCGTTGTGTTGCGAAGCTTACACGTAGTAAATGCAGTGTGATTTACAACCTTGGAAAGATCCAAGCGAGGTTTTTTGACAATCAACAAAAATCTGTATTTCAGTCAGTTCAACAGTTTCCTTAATGTGAAGTGTTAAATTCGAAGCTGTTTCCCGGACGGGAAAAAACCTCATCCGTTTCAAGAAAAAAAGAAAACTACTCTATTCCTAATTAAAATTAATGATAAATTTTTGATATGCCTACAGAGTCTGTAAAGATTTATGCTATACGTGATTTTCAGATTTTCTAGATGACTTCTGTGGGAGGTAAAAATTAGAAAGTGATTCTCTGATCCCACGGAGAGAGGACGGTGTAGCAGCTTGCCTACATGTAGACAATACAATGAAAGGTTTATACATTGAGTGAAATGGTAGTAAATCACAGTTTGCTTGAAATGTTACCATTTGCTGCACCTTTGAATGTAAATACAATGAAAATTAGCTTATTATTCGGAATATTGCCACTTGGAACATCTTTGCATGCTGAACACATGAAAGGTATACAGTCTCTGGTTTCCAGAGGTTGCATTATTGAGTATAGCGCAGGTAAGCAAGTAGGTAATCGAGTCGAGTCGCAGCCTTGTGCACTTGCAGTTGCTGAGTCGTGGAGGGAAGGTGTTTTACCATGGAAGAATGAGCAGCTTGTATACCGGATGTGACGCACAGAGGTATCTATTTGAGATATTCCATGATGTATAAGCTGAGGATGAAGGATGATTTTTGGGATGATTGTATAAAAAGACAGCAGCTCCGAAAAAGGTTTCGAGTTTGTTAATTGCAAGCGCCAGCTCAGTAATTATTGCTATGCAAAGATATCATCAAGTCTAATAATATCAAAACGTTGGTTATCGAGGATAACTATCAATCATGAGTTCAGTATTCTAATCAGCCTTGCCCCATTTAGGTTAGTTAAATAGTATTAAATTAGGAAGCCAACAACACAAAGTTTTTAATAGAAAAATTTCTTAGAGCCATAAATTATGGTGTATTACAATGTGGAGAGAGTCAATGCTGATTGCTTATACTTCAAATTACTCCCTTTTGCCATTTATAAATATTTCACACAATAGATCCCCTCGGATTTTTTTCAGTACAGGCAAAACAGAATAATGTGATTCACTGCAAGATAAGAATATTCTGAAGGGTCTAAATGAATATTTTGATATTAAGAACCGTTTTCAATCAGTGAAACCTCGTGTAAATTCAACAGAGGATTTTTTTTGTAATAGCGAACATTTAAATTACCTAACAGTTAGTCATTTTGCGTATTCTTGTGGATAAGTTCTTTGTATGCAATCTAATTTACATACTATCACATGCATTTTAGAGTAATTAAACTCGCTTTCCTAAAAGGTAATTTGCAAAAATACGTTCATGTTCAAAAGTAGAGTAGATACGCCGATTACAAATCAGAATTTGTATTCAGACAGATTTCAGATTGTTAGCGAGAAATTGTATTACGAACAGACTCAGCGTACATCTTCCAACACACGCAACACTTTCAACAATGCTTGCAACAATTCTACAGCTGTGGATATTAAACATCAGATACCAACCAGACTGTAGCTGCACCGCTTTGGCAATCGCATGCTCAAGCAACTGTTAAATGTAAATTTCAGAGAGTATTATCCAGCACTGTTTACAGTTTTCTATTGTTTTACGGCAAGATGCGAGCAAAGGATGGAGACATTAAATTTTAACGTCTCGTCGAAAAGATCATTTGCGACGAATGTCAATTTCTGACTGGGCTAGTGCAGATGAAAAAAAGCAGTCGCTCGTGTCCTTCTTTTAGGCGCCGTCCAAGCATTCACCCTGAGTGGGCCAGAAAACCACCAATAATTTAAAAAGGGTGGCCGGACTTGGTTTACATACGCTGAGATGTCAGAAAGTCATGGGATACCTCCTTTTTCCCGGCGCAGTGCAGTAGCTCGAAGTGGTATGCTCTCAACAAATCGTTGGAAGTCCCCTGCCTGTATAGCAGTCCACAGTTAAGAAAGTGTTTCCTATGCAAGATTTTGTGCACGAACTGACCTCTCGATTATGTCCCACGAATGTTCGATTGATTCATGTCGGGCGACCTGGGTAGTCAAATCATTTGCTCTAATTGTCCTTAATGTTCTTCAAACCAATTGCGGACAGTTTTGGACCGGTGACATGGCGTACTGCCACCAACAAAAATTTAATCG
Organism: Schistocerca americana; assembly: GCF_021461395.2. NCBI lineage: Eukaryota > Metazoa > Arthropoda > Insecta > Orthoptera > Acrididae > Schistocerca > Schistocerca americana. The sequence continues at coordinate 282,843,905 of NC_060121.1, read as the reverse complement.
TTGTTTGGGAGCATGAAGCCCATAAGTGGCTGAAGATGGTCTCCAAGTAGTCGAATTTAACCATTTCTAGTCAATGATCGGTTCAGTTGGACCAGACAACTCAGTCCATCCCATGAATACACAGCCCTCACAAGTTTGGAGCCACCACCATTTTGCCCAGTGCCATGTTGATATACTGGGTCCATGGCTTCGTGGAGTCTGCGCCACATTCGAACCCTACCATCAGCTAGAGACCCATCTGCCTAGGTTACGGTTTTTCAGTCGTCTAGGGTCCAACCAATATGGTCACGAGCTCAGGCACTCTGGAGGCAATGTCGTGCTTTTAGAAAACATACTGGAGTCAGTCGTCTGCTGCTACATCCCATGACGCCAAATTTCGCCGCACTGTCGGAACGGATACTGAGCCACGCTGCGGCTAGCGTTGGTGCTGTTTGTACGTTTCTGTCCTCTGTTGGAGGCCAGACCGTATCGTTTAGTTGACATGGTTGCGGTTGTTTGTCTTCTTCTTGTGTTGACTGGTGCCACTTGGTTTCGCAAGTGTTGCCTGTCCGCAGCAGTGGCGGTTATCGATATATAGTATCTGTGGCGTCTTTGGGGCGACGTCATGCTGCTTCCGGGTCGTGTCAGTGGGCATTTCGGTTCGGCACTCAGGGGGAGCCAGGTCTGCGCAGTGCGAGAACACGCCGGGACCACTGGCGCTTGGACTGCCGGAACAAAGGCCTGTGGTCATGAGGGTGCACGACCTCGTCGTAAACCGGATCCTGCAACCTTCGATTGCATTTGGATTCAAGTAGAGAAACCTCCACTATTGTAAAATCTTGCGATTCTCCAGTGACTCGGGTTTGTGTTGCTGTTCGCAGTGTTGCCAAGGCGAAGGGCAGCAAGTGGAGTGCTTGGAGAAGGCGGAACTGGTAAGCTTTCCTAGACGTCTAATTACTATTTATTGCGTTCAGTTTGTTACTATTTGTTAAGTTCAACCAGCGGTATTTTTCCTGCCTCATGGCCGCTAACCCCCCAGTTACCTACCGTGGGGGTTTGAGTATGTAACGGCTGTGTACATTTCCTCTCCTTGCCGCTGCTGTCCTGTGAGCCGTGTAGTTTTGATAGCTGTCTTGCTTGTAGGTTGGTTGGTGTATCTTCTACTCGGGTGGTAGTGATTCCTTTCTCATTCAGGGCGCTCTAAGCACAGTATTTTGCGGAGAGAGTCCAGACCGCTGGTTCCGGCTTTGTCGTATTTTTGCGTCTTTTCATTTGGTTTATTGGACATCAGGTAGCCTCAGCAAGATTATCATTAGTCATTCGTTAGACTGCCACTAGTCTAAGTTACCATCTTGTGAAGTGAATGCAACTCCTGGCTGGCTATCTCATCGCTCGCGAAAGTGTTTTTGCAGGACCTACTCAGAGGTCGGTTCCTGGTGCACCGTCTGTGACTGGCCCTTGTCGTTTATTATTGTATTTACTGTTTTATTGTACGTTTCTAAAATTTTTATATAATTGTCATTCTTGGCGTTACAACAGGTTTAAATTGTTGTACTACCATGTTTAGCATCATTTTCAAAAAATGGTTCAAATGGCTCTGAGCACAATGGGACTTAACATCTATGGTCATCAGTCCCCTAGAACTTAGAACTACTTAAACCTAACTAACCTAAGGACATCACACAACACCCAGTCATCGCGAGGCAGAGAATTTAGCATCATTTTGTCTCACCTGTTTGGTGATCAGTTGCTTGTCTTTTTAAATTAACCTTTGCTGTTCTATTTGCTGTTTTACTGTATGTTTTTTAAATTTTTTATATAATTACCATTCTCGGCGTTACAGCAGGTTTAAATGGTTGTGCTACCATGTTTACCATCATTTTGTCTCATCCGTTTGGTGATCAGATGCTTGTCTTTTTTAATTAACCTTTGCTGTTTTAAAGTGTGTTTGCTAATTTTTTTTATAATTGCCGTTCTTGGCGTTAAAGGCCTTCAGCTACGACTGTGGTTACTTGCCTTAAAATTCTGATTGGGATAACACTGGCTTGTTTTTAAAACATTATTTGCTGTGTCTGTATTTTATGCTCATTTGCTAAATTGTAAAGCACTGAAAGCACTATTCGTTACACAGTTGTTAATTCCTTCAATAACAATGTGTGACATCTTTATTTATTGCTGAGTCTGGAATTACCGTTTTGAAATAAAGGTGTGTAATTGCAAAAGGGAACCAATAGTAGCTGATTACGGCCCCGTCCGCAATCGTAACCGAATCCTGCCTTCCTTGACTACCACGTTGCAGATACGTTCTTCGTACGTCGCACATTGATCTCTGCGATTATTTCACAAGGTGTTGCTTTTCTGTTAGCACTGATAACTCTGCGCAAACGTGGCTGTTCTCGGTCGTTAGGACAAAGCCGTCAGCTACTTTATTGTCCGTGATGAGAAGTAATGCCTAAAGTTTGGTATTCTCGGTACACTCTTGACAATGTGGATCTCTGAATACTGAAGGCCCTAAGGATTTCCGAAATGGAATTTACTATGCGTCTAGGTCCAACTACCATTCCGCGTTCAGTGTCTCGTAATTCCCGCCGTGCGGCCATTATCACGTCGGAAACCTTTTCACATGAATAACTTGAGTGCAAATACCAACACCTCGTGTACGCGATACTACCGCCATCTGTGTGTATGCATGTCGCTATCCCATGATTTTTAGCATCTCACGTGTATCTGCTCCTGCTGAATGCGAGAGCAGTGCCTGAAGTGCTGCGACGTCTAGCTCGGTTTAAACGGACAGTGTTTTCCAACGACTGGAAACTGAACTATCACGAACAGAGAATGTGAGACGCCGAACAACGTACATTTTCCATACTTGTAATAGAGATGTGGTTTTGCGAATAATACTGACCTCATACGATTTAATGAGCGACGACCGGGATGATGTAACAGTACCATGAAAACGAAAGGACTGTAACAACAACCTAGCATTTTTGTACAGTACGATAACATTTCTGTTCAGGCTATCATCAAGTGCCACGCCAGTGATGGGCTTATTGTCAGTTGTCAGTTTGTAACAGCTATTTTTGACCTATTTTCTGTCACTATCGATATTTCTATGCCAATTTGTAGTATTGCTTATGTATGATGTTGTGTCTGTCATGGAAATTCTTTGACTATATATACATGTTTCAGTTATGTTAGTTTTTGAACGATGTTCTTTAGATTATGCTTGTGAATTTAAATAACTACTGAAATGATTGTTATGTAATGTACTATAAATGATTTGGTTCATAATTAGGGAACGTAAGGTTGCATGTAGAAGGTGCAGGGGAGCCCCGCAGCTACGGAAGTAGCCGGGTGGAATGGAAAAGATGTGGTTGACGCGCAGGTGGCAAACCGACCTTTCGTGACGAGTAAGGAGTCTGGGCTGTAGTTAACATCTCGCTAGCAGCAGAGGATCATAGTGGCTCATATTCCTGGAGTTTTGGGGCAGAGGAGCTTGAGGGCAGTATTTATGGGCCTCAGATGTTGAATTTGGCGATACCGTTACCATGGCATGGTTTTTGGCACTTTAAAAATATTATTTCGACGCCAAGAAGATCAGTAATGGGTGAGGCCATGAGTACTGCCATGACTGCATCGCCGCCAGGTTAATAGCCACTGCAAATGTCACCACCAGGGCCACCAGCCATCCACTAAATTGTTTTGTGTTTGGCAGTCTATAAATGGACCACGTACTTTTGAAATTCGCTTAATTTTAATAATAATCGTGGTATTACTAAAAACTCTATCTTACACCCGTGATTATCGCAAAACCACAATCCTGGACAGGAATCCTATCTTGGTGAATTTAATTCCAAGTGTCCTAAGTTATTACGGCGAAGTGGCTGAACTTGAATTTAACGTTGTGTTGTTATTTGCACAGCCAGTTATAGCTATGAGTAGGTCAAAAGACAGCTTATGAAAGCACTTTTGTTATTTAAAGAGTTATAGTTTGTTGTGCTTTACTTAAATAATAATTAACGATAAGAATACTTACCTTTTCTCATACATGCTGGTGTAGTTTTGTTAATGAGCATGGTTCTTCAAAGCATGAAAGTTTAAGGGTCTTCATGTACCAGCCTAGTTATTTAATGAATCAATGGAAAGGCTGCTTCAGAGCCAGTGTAATTAGGTTTGCATTCTGTTTAGTTTAAGAAAGAACTGTTTCCTGTGTTATCTATTCTAATGCAAGTTGGTTAATGCACAGGCATAGAGACCCTGTATTGGGCAATGAAGTTATAGATTATGATTATTAGTAAACCCCTGATTTAAATTCAGAATAATTTCAAGCTTTTCCCTGTTCAATATTGCTACTAGTTTCATGTGTGTCGGTGTTTGGTTTTATAAACTGTTCCACCTACTTCATTTAAGGTACGTGTTATTGAGAGGAATATGATGCTGTTTACTATCTCATTGGCCATTTGCTACTAGTCAGTAGCACATTTATCTGCAAAGTTAGGTAACTGTGTTATAGTGTGAACAGATATAAGGAAAGAGTTTAGAGTGTGTGTCAAGGAAGGTTAGGTTAGCCTTAGCACTGCCTTCTGCTTTATCATTTTGCTTGACACAAGAATGCCTTATTAGGTCGGCGATCTGTTTTAATACGTAGTTTTACAGCTTGCTTTTGTGCTGGAAGAACGTCTGTTCCAGACCCGCCGTTTACTATTGTTTACAATCTGCTGGAGTGTTTCGGAAACGAACCTCAGTTTGATTGCTCGTTTTCATTAGGTTATTTCACGGTAACATCTCAAAAATTCCTCGCAGATGAATAACGTTAGCATCGATTACCGTTTAAGGTGGGTGGTCTTAGCGTTACGTTGGCAGGAAGCAGGCTGTTACTGATCAACATGTGCTTCAAAGCCTGCTGTAGGAGCTCTGTTGTCCGAGTAGAATAAATCAAATCGTCTGATACTTGTAATACACTGAATAAAATTGCGATTTCAGTAAACTGTGTTTTTATTTCGCATCCTCGACTTTTTTCAACGATCAGCTGCCAACAGCATCTGCGTTCGGTATGAACTGTTTTTTTTCGGATATATTTACGTTGGTGACCGACTTCGTTGAAGTTTAACTAGGTCATGAAAGCAACAGTGTACAAAGACACTGGTTTCGCATTATGGCGAAGCCAGATTCGGATCCATGCACAGTCATCCTAATGTAAGTTTTTAATGGTTATGTCAAATCATTTTACGCATGTAGTGAAATGGTTCCTTCGAGTTGATCACCGTCAGTTACGTTCCTTATAGCAGTTAAGCCTAGTCAGTGTAAATAATGAAATGTTTGGCAGAATTATTTGCGTATCTCGTTGTGCAACGTGTATGCGATGGACGGAAAGTGTGACAATGGCGAGCTTCCAGTAGCATATCTCCTTACTCATTGTTAATGTTTAATTTGAAACAGGCGTGAAAATATTAGTTCACAAATTCTTGACTAATGATAAAATTAAATGTAAACTTTGCACGACTTTCATATTGAGCGATCATAGATAACCTTGAAAAAATTGTCACGGCGACAATGTGTACACGAAAATGTTCTTAGTGACACGTGACACAGCCGTACGGATGTATAGGTATATTACACTGTGATATAATATCATAACCGATTATTTAAGCAAAGTCGATTGCGGCACCTAGCAACAGACTCTTCGACTCTAGTCTACATTCATATTACGTAAATTCTGTTTTCCATACGTAGAATCTGTTTTAAAAATAGCACAACATTGATGATTAATTGCTCATTTTATAGATACCATATAATCCTTCTGCAATAGTATTTTAGGACTTCTGTAAGAGATCCGTATTGTGAATGTTGAAACTAGTGAAATTCATCATCACATATTTTGCTACCATGAAATGAGTATATATAACAACTGAAGACAATCATACGATACTAGGTTTCGTGGAGAAACTATTCATTTGGCTAACTGAAAAATGGTCTCACTTATTAACATGTGAAGAATGAAACGTTGCTAAATCATAAAATTACATTGTTAGAAAGCAGTAGTCAGAATTTGGTGCAGCTAAGGTCAAGTCAAAAGTGAAATAAAACGTTCTAGCCTCTGCCACGTGTGGCTAGCTGGGATGGGAGAATCTGATGTTATTCCTTGCTGGGCACACGTGGCAAAGGCTATAACGTTTTATTTTACTTTTAACTTGAGCATAGCTACTCCAAATTCTGACTACTGCTGTTTAGCAATACAATTTTACGATTTAGCAACAGTCCGTTCTGATGAAAACACCCCTAGTTGGTATCGAAACCTAGGGCAATGTACCTACCGTTTATGTGCAACCGGTTGGCTATTTGAGCCCGTGTTGAAACTAGTATACGTTTGCTGAGTAACAGCCATGTTCAAAACTGTGGTGTTGAGATAGGTCGCTGAGACCGACAACACCTGTATTTTTGCGAATGGCTTCCAAAAGTACGTTGGCAACAGGGCAAAAAAGATGGCCAATAGCTGTTGCTGTTGTGAAAGTACAGTTAGCACATCAAGACGCTTAGAACAATATAATCTCCAGCCAAGTGTAAAGTTCCTGTTGAGAGGTTCCGCCTGATTTAGTCCACATAACGTCCGTGATATGCATTTTCTTATTCATGACAAGGCAGCTGGGCTGCACAATGCAGGTGCAACAACGACGATTCTACAGCGTTTTGGATGGGAAGTGTTTGATCACCCATCGTACAGTCCAGACTTGGTTATATCTCATTTTCATCTTCACCCACATGAACCGCTGGCTATGAGGACAGCATTTTGGCGCAGGCAACGAGCTGCAGACCAGTGTAGCGAATTGGCAGAAAGCACATGTAGCCTTCGTCTATACGAGGATATTGGAAAGATGGTACCATAGCAGGATATATGTCTAAGTTGGAGCGGCGAATATGCAGAGAAGCAGCTGGAAGGTGTAGCTGAATGTGAAACGTCCCCTTTGAACAATTTTACACGACTGTGCTTAACCTGACACACAATGTTTTTAGCGCAACGCAATCTGACTTTCAAAATTCCCTACTAAAGAATGGCCCCGACTAACGTTAAACTATACCTTTCGCAAATCACTTACCTCACAAAAATCTCCGCTGCTCAAGCTACTGCAATACAGCGAGCGCCACTACTGCCAGCTAAATAAAAGATTCAAACTATGGAAGGCACTAACTACTGATAGGGATAGTTAGCAAATGAAAGATATTAATAGAGAACAAACAATGTATTTACCTTGATATCATCATGTATAAATATACCAGTTCATGACAAATTACAAATCTCCGCCATCTCTCTCCCCACATCCACCACTGCTGGCGGCTCACCTCCAACTGCGCAACGCTACGCGCTGTTCACAGCCAGCTGCCTAACACTACAATGGCGAGTATTACAACAATGCAAAGCAGCCACAGACTGCACACAGCACAGCCAGTGATTTTCATATTGAGCGCTACGTAACGTTGCCAATAAGAAAACATAAACAGCCTACTTACATAGAGAAAACATAAACAGCCTACTTACATAGAGAAAACATAAACAGCCTACTTACATAGAGAAAACATAAACAGCCTACTTACATAGCCCCCATGCTCCCCACAAAAATTTTTACAAATGGTGTTGGGCACTGGCCAATACAGATTTGACAAAAATTTTTCACAATTACAGTAACAAAGATATAAAATGCACACACTTATTAATATTATGTTGGTCAAAAGATCAAAATTTCTCACAGTCCATAAAGACAGTCCACATTGTTCATCACAGTAAAAATGCAGAGTTTTTCTCAAAGTCTGAGCAGTAAAAGAAAATGCACGCAGAAGTAGTGGATTTCCATGCAGTCTTGAAGAAGTAGTGTTGTCCTTCCAACGGAAAGACAGTGCTGACTCTCGACATGCAGACAAGTATTGGTCCACAACAGAGCAAACCCACAGCAGAGTCAGTCGAAGTTTTGATGAATATTGGTAGGTAGGTCATCACAGAGCAGACCCACTGTAGTCCTGGTAGAGATTACGGTATTGGTGGGCCATCAAAGATGTAGACCCACTGTAGTCCTTGTAGAGACGGCCAGCAGCCATCTGTTGCAAATGTGCAGGTGCACAATCACCATCGAAGAGTCTTGCAGAGAATATAGCAAGTCCATAAACCACCACTTGTGCACTCACAACGTTTTTGGAATTGTCCTTAGAACCAGCAATGCTGTTATCCAGTCCCTTGCTGAATTATTAACACACGTGCAAACACTATCAGTCCCTACTTCTCACATATTGTCCATGTACTATGACCAACAGAAACGTGTGCAGTGAAATGGAACTTACAAGTTAATAATATCATGAACTGGTGACAATTACAATTTTATAACAGAAGAATACAATAACAAAGGTACAAAATACATCATTAAAGAACATAACAATACAGATAACATTTGTAGTAAAACAGGCGTTACAAAAGAATAGAAATAGACATATACGTCAGTGTTACAGGAATTATGACATGAGTACATACATAAAAGATCACAATAACTTTTGAAACATCAACTTCACACATTAGCATTAACACAAAACAGAGTAAATAATGTCTAAACATCTTTACAAAGTAAATAACATATTATTAATGCCAATTATATTCGAGGATAACAGTATTCCTCATCATAGTGAATGTAGCTTAATATTAAAAGAAGAAAAAATTCTATGAAACTACACAGAGACAGGAAGAAAACAAATACTCAAGGGTACACACACACATAGTGGGATAACACCAATAGGAAAGGACAGGGTTCGTTTTCAGTGTAACATTTGGTACTGCAGTCCAACCCAAAACTTCATATATCTTTCCTCTTATTTCATCCTTTGTTTCCACCAAAAAAAATTCTAACTAAGCATGCTTTCTGTGTTTATATGTTCACATATTTCTGACCTCATTTTTATTTTCCATTATCTTACCTCATCATTTATTTCCAAGAAAATCCTACCTAAACCTGTTTTCTCAATGCATTTCTTCCAATTCATCGCAACTCATTCTCTTAGAGGCTACCCCCTCTTAAGCTAACTTAAATCTACTGAGCTCAGATGCTAAACTAAGGGACGAGGCAATGCAGCAGCACGTAAAACAATTATTATAAACAGCAATGAAAAAAAATGGAAAATTGCAAAGCAAGCTACAGTATAAATTAGCAAAAGTCAAATTCAATAACACTATGCCTGGGAAACAGCAGCAACTTATACCTAAACATGACATGGTTTAAGCAGAAAAGATATTACAGTAAAAACAACAATGCAGATAAGGGAAATGTATAATCACATCTTAATGTCTAAGTAATTAAAGTGGTGCACCACAAGAAGTTATTCTACCAAAAAGTTACCAATTACTTGAAAAGAAAATTATGAATGCAGTTACTAGTTCCTTCTTATTGTTCTTTCCTTTCCAAGTACTCCTTTTTTAAAGAATGTGGATCATAAAATAATTATTTAATAGATCTGTTGACAGAAAGTGTTCACATTAGCAAATGCATTTCATTTTATAAAAGCAATGCTGCAACACAGCTGGAAGCCAGATATCAAATGAAATAAGCAATTACGCAAACCAAAGCATAAAAACATCATTCAATAGTCATGTGGCATTTCGTAAGTCAGTAGCTCTCAACTCTCATAGAAAGACACTTGTCATAATCAGGTGTGCAGATGTACGAATATTTCCCATCAATTCATAAGCATTTCAGCAATTAGCACAAAGTGCGAGTAATCATATGTTTTCAAGTAACGAGGGTGTCGCATTAGCGATGAAAGGCACACCCTAATGGCTTGTTCTCCAGGTGTTTTCCTGTGCTCTGAAAGGCACGCGCTAATGGCTTTTTCTCCAGGCGTCTGACACAGCTGGGTGCCCACGACGCATTATGTGTAGGTGGTCCGTTAACTTTCTTACGGAAATATTTACGACAGCAGTTTCCGCTACAGAGACAGTCGCATATAAAAATATTTCACAGGTCAAGAATTTGCGTTACAAATCTGTAGAAACAAAATGCTATTGATATAACAGTGTCCAAAAAAAATTTTCGTCTGCATTGTAATACATTCACGAATATACACACACATTTCATAACTCTTAAAGTACGTTTCTTGGTTTCCAACATCCTTTTCATAAATCAGAGTCCCTAACCACTATTCATTATTCCTTACCTTATTCGTCGACACTTCTTCAATATTGCATCATAACAGATAAGTAGCATAATCAAATAACTCTTATAGCATCAGTCTATTAATCATAAACATACCTCAGCAGCATAATACACATCGTCGTCGTAAAAAATAACATCATAACACCTCAGTCAAATCTCAAAATCGTCGTAGCTTCCTTCAATAATTTCTAAGCCTAAAAAAATTCTCTGCTCATGTCAAAAGTGTCAGCTGCCTCAAACGTACTTTAAAATCATGCTCCCTTACCAAATATATCATTCAAAGCTCTCATAGTATCACAATGGTTCCGAAAAATGTGAGCATTTCTCAAAGTACAGACAAAATACAATTTCGTAAGTGTGAAGTTATCCAACTGTGTAATTACGTAAACATCTGTCACTGATATAGTAAAATAAATGTTTGTCTCTCTCAGTTACATGATCAGATAGCTGTGTAATTATGTGTTAGAGAAATATGGTACCGATGTGTAAAGTTGTGTAAGCAAATACCATATTAGCTAGGGCTCCTTGTGGTTGCCACACACATGGTACACAAAGTAAGCGTGTACCCCCCTGAGGATAAATGTAATTATACCCTCAGGTGTTACAAATTACAGCAATGGAATGAAATGTATCACGGAAAACTTTCTTTGTAATTAAAAAAACTTTGAAAATAAGTGTTTTAAGTATAAGATTAATCACTCAAATGCGTGTCCTGTAGCGCTAAATGTGCGTCTTGTTGCAACATAATCTCTGTGGAAGTGTCGTAGTTATCGTCCTCCGAAAGCTAAGTTCTGCAGAAGTCAATGTACTTACCTCATAATACACAAAAGTGAAATGCTTTGCGTATAGATATCGTAGTTATTATGCTTATTGGCGTGATGAAGAAAGTACTGTACAGTAACGTATTGTTGTGCCACGAAAAAGGCTGTCTCATTGTTGCTATACCACAAAAGTTACTACTAAAACATGTTTTTCTTTCCAGAAGAATTCAGAAAAACTGTGCAGATATAAAACAGATACACCGCAAAAGCAACATTGTAAATTGTCACTCATTAGTAGCGTCGTGATAAAATCGTGTAGCTGTCACATAAACTAACCTCTGTGTCATCTGGTATCTCACAGAAAGTACTTTAAACCCAGAATGTATTTTCAAGTAAACCAAAATGTTGCATTAAAATCTCATTAGCAGTACCAGTATGTGTCCTAAGTATGTAAGCCTGATAGTCGTTACGTAATCGTGCAACTAACAAGCAAGAATGTACAAATACAACACTGTGTCGTCTGTTCGCATTAACAATGCATTCGTAATTTCTGTTTAAATAAGTTCTCTTGGTTCTTGACTGGATATTTCACTTCAAACATTGTTACATGTTAACAGATTCTAAGTCTGACAAAGCATATTAGTAATGTGAAGCGAAAAATTTTATGACAAAGACTAAGTTAAAAAGCAGATTATCTTTCAATAAATGGTTTTACATGAGAAATGTGGTGTAAACCTTTACTCTTCCTAGTACGCAGAGTTTCAACTTCAACGCAATTATCATGCGGTATTCGTCGGTAAAGAATACTGGAATTTTGCTCAAGGTTAGCGTCTATGTTATTTTTCCCTGAGCCAGCCGGCGCACGCGGGTGCCTGCGGTGCGAGTCATTGTCTGCTACCTCTTTGTTGGCGCGCGCCGTTATTGGGATTTGGAGACCTAACTTCTACAAATTCATCGTGACGAGAGTGCTCTGCTCTGTTTAAATCTCGCCAGTTCTGATGCAATTCAGGTCTGTCGTTACGATCATATCGTCTGCCGTCATGTCGGTAGATTCGATAGTTTCTTCCTTGTCCGTCACGTGGTGGAGAATTTCTCCCTGAATCGTAACTGTGCGCCGAACTGTTGCGTCTGAAGTTATTCTGCCTCCCTTGATAATAATTGTTTTGGTTCCCATATTGTCTGTTTCTCTGATTGTCTCTGTAATAGTCATTACTACGGAAATGCGATCTTTCTCTGTAACTATTATTACTCTGCCAGCGGTTGTCATATGGATGGTGTCTGTTTTGGTCACGATTTGCGTTGTAAGAATAGCCTTTTCGTGTCCAGTTATTGTTTCTGTCATCACGGAATTGTGACGTATGTGACCTGTAATTGTTGTGCTCCTGCTTTCCGCGATTGTCTATGTCAATTTCAAGTTCTTGTAACAATCCCTGAAAAGCCTCAATGTCTTCTTTGCAACGTCCTGCTAAAATAATATGCCGTAAATGTTCAGGTAATTTGATTAAGCAAATGCGGATGAGTTCTGAGGGGCTGTATGGGTTTGACAGGTACTGATTCTTGTGCAACATGTCTTCAAAATATTTCACAAGACTGGAGAATTCAGATTGTTCGAAATGTTTCATCATTATGATACCATGTTTTACGCGGTCTTGTGTGGCTTGAGACCAATATGCTGAGAGGAAGGCATGGTAAAACTCTCCTTCACTGTGGCAATCGTGAATTACCGATCGCATTCTTACAGCTGGTTCATTCTCCAAGTAGCCACACATAAATTCTAATCTGTGTTCCAACGACCAGTTGGGAGGAAAACAATGAGAGAATTGATGGAGCCATGCTTGTGGATGAATGTCGTTGCCAGAATTCTTAAATGTTTTGAATTTACGTGTAGTAATGAACAGCTTATAGTCAAAGTCATCATGTCGGCGAGTCGCATATCGGTCATTGTTACGTCGTTTCGGCTGTTCAATCTCAAAATTCGGTGCACATTGCCAATTTCTTTCATAACTTCCGAAATGCCCTGTGTTATTATTTTGTGGCTGTTCCGTATTTCTGTGTCCCTCTTCCCGTATTGGGGCGCGAGTATCCTCTGAAATACGTAATTCTTGTATTAACTGTGTCAGCTGGTCTTGTACTTCCCGAATTTCTCTTTGGTGTTGCGTATTAATCTGATTCTGATTTTGTTTGAATTTCCTAATTTGTTCGCACTCTTCAGTGTCAGTGAAGGCTACAGGTCTTGTGTCATTCAGATCATCATCTACCTTTGTAGATAAGTTAGTGACCTGATCCGAAAGTTCGGCTACTTTCTCCGATAGTGAACACATTTCCTCAGTGTGTTTTTCTGAACCAAGTTTCAGAGTGTCCATTTGTGTTGAAATCGAATCTACTGTGTCCTTTAAGTTTTCCTGAGATATTGCAAGTTGCGTAACCGAATCGGTAGATGCAACTGAGTCAATTTTAGCCCACAAGGTCTCATGATTTTCATGAACAATGGCTTGCAGTTCTTTTATGGCTGCTTCGTGATTCTGTAATGCATTTTCATGCCGCGAAAAAATAGGTTGAAAATGCTCACAAATTTGTGTTTTTACATCATTACAGACTTTTTGACATTTCGATTCGATTTTATGTAACTCAGTAGTTAAATCTTCACGTGTTTGTTCAAGTGTGGTGTCTAACTTTTGAAGATTTTGTTCCATTGTGTCTAACTTTTTAAGATTTTGTTCCATTGTGTCTAACTTTTCAAGCTTTTGCTGTGTTTGTCTCTGATTTTGTTCCATTTGTTGCATTAATTGCAATAATAATGTATTAGTGTCTGGAATCTGTTTCTCTACGCTTTTCGGCAGTGCATTTGCACCGACAACATTCACATTTTGACAAGCAGAAAATGTGTCTTGACTTATTTGAGAAAACGGTGATGACCCAAAACCTGAATCTACAGTATTTGCGAAATTGTGTCCTGTCATTTCGGATTCCTGAGGCGAGCTGTTGCCGACCGATCGATCGATAATGCTTCCTTCTTCACTAATTGTTTCACTGTCCACGCCATTGTTTGCCGCCCGCTCCATTTCCCTATGCACAATTACCAAATTACTACTTTGAACATCAGTTAATTCATTACTCGGTGGCGCTAACACACTGCTTTCATTTTCACTGTCATTTCTCAGTTTACTTTGGAGCCTAGTATTACGTTTTTCACACGCTATTATTGTCACAGTATTTCACACAACAACACAGAAAAGCACAATTTGAAGAGCAAAAATAAGAGAACACATTAACATAACACTGAAAAAATATCTAGTTAATTGCACGCGCTGCTGAGAAATACTTGGTGTAAATCTACATGCATGCCACAACTGTTTTACTGTACAACAATGAAAGGCTACAACTACAAAGGAGATTCTCTCTACAATTACGCGCTAGCAATAAACAAAAGCTACACTAAATACACAAACTACAAGAAAAAATCAGAAGATTCCAGTGAGGTATCCTCGGCTAAGGGTCGACATATGAAACGTCCCCTTTGAACAATTATACACGACTGTGCTTAACCTGACACACAATGTTTTTAGCGCAACGCAATCTGACTTTCAAAATTCCCTACTAAAGAATGGCCCCGACTAACGTTAAACTATACCTTTCGCAAATCACTTACCTCACAAAAATCTCCGCTGCTCAAGCTACTGCAATACAGCGAGCGCCACTACTGCCAGCTAAATAAAAGATTCAAACTATGGAAGGCACTAACTACTGATAGGGATAGTTAGCAAATGAAAGATATTAATAGAGAACAAACAATGTATTTACCTTGATATCATCATGTATAAATATACCAGTTCATGACAAATTACAAATCTCCGCCATCTCTCTCCCCACATCCACCACTGCTGGCGGCTCACCTCCAACTGCGCAACGCTACGCGCTGTTCACAGCCAGCTGCCTAACACTACAATGGCGAGTATTACAACAATGCAAAGCAGCCACAGACTGCACACAGCACAGCCAGTGATTTTCATATTGAGCGCTACGTAACGTTGCCAATAAGAAAACATAAACAGCCTACTTACATAGAGAAAACATAAACAGCCTACTTACATAGAGAAAACATAAACAGCCTACTTACATAGAGAAAACATAAACAGCCTACTTACAAATGTAGCAAATAAAGCATTTAGATTTTCACTATGATTTCCCATTCGCGACCGATTGGAGGTTAAAAAAATAAATTGTCTTCATAAAATTTACCTAGCACCAGTGTAATCTGAGACCAAACTCCTGGAATGGACTGCATCCAGTTCAATTAATCATTTTATTGATAAAATCCAAAAGCTGGATCTGTGACGTCAGTCGAATGCGGTTCCGTCAATTTGCTTCTGGAGGTCAGCAGTAGTCTGCAGCGACGATTTTAGAGGGTTTAAGTTTTTCGGCCCTTTTGGTCCTCGAACCGCACGAGTCCCAACATAACCAAGACGTGATCAACTGCAGACAAGTTAGGAGATCGTCCTGGCCGGGGAAGTTGCTGCACGTCTTGCGGAGCACGTTGTGTTTCACAAGCAGTGTGTGGGCAAGTATTGTCCTGTTCGAACGGCACATCACATTGCTGTTGCAAGAACGGCAACCCTATGTATATGAGTTGAGATGAGTTATTACATTGGTTGGATCAAGATTCAGAAACACACACGCGTACTCTCGTAGCTTTTTCGTAAGGCTCATCCTAAGCCCCTGGAACGATTTCAGTCAAATATGGCTCACACATTAGTTACAATCTGAAAAGAAATACTACAGGGGTAAAACCACCAGCCTCCTATTTGAATGAGTGTGAAAACGTGGAGAGAGAAAGGAGGACTAGGAGATGGACAGACAGCGAGGGGGGAAGGAGGAGGTAGACATAGACAGGAGGAGGAGAAGATGGACAGAGGGAGGGGAGAAAGAGGTAGACTAACAGACAGCACAAGCGGTTCTGATGTACCGGTTATCGACCCACGCTGAAACACCCACATTAGTATGTGGTCCACGTTCCACGGGCGGCAATGCAGGTGTTGACAACGGCGTCCAGTTGATCAAATGGTTCAAATGGCTCTGAGCACTATGGGACTCAACTGCTGAGGTCATTAGTCCCCTAGAACTTAGAACTAGTTAAACCTAACTAACCTAAGGACATCACAAACAGCCATGCCCGAGGCAGGATTCGAACCTGCGACCGTCGCGGCCTTGCGGTTCCAGACTGCAGCGCCTTTAACCGCACGGCCACTTCGGCCGGCCTCCAGTTGATCGTACAGGCGTTTAGATCCGTTCTCCAGATTAAACTGCGATCCATCAGTTATCAGAATACAGCCCGGTTGTTGCTGGGACCTTTCACGGAGGACAAGATACTAAATCAACTGACGTTCGTGATATCCATGTGTAAGAGGAATGCATTTGACGGGTCGCCGAGGCGTACAACGTAAGGTTTCAAAGCCGCTGGCACACGGTCCCACAGGACCTGAGAGACCCAGACTCTGAAAAACACACTGTATGCAGTTGATAACCTGTAAGGGATTTCCACCAATACGTGCTTAAAATACGACGACGATCATGTAGAGGAATTTAATGGTTCTTTAGATTGCAGTTTAATTATAAATTCAACAAGAAAGGGTATAGTTCAGAAGGCACTTAAAAAAAGTGTAATCACCCAGTGAATGTTGTCTGATATGCGTGTTATAGTATCAGTTGATAACCTGAGTTATCGCTTTCGCCTGCGAGAGAGCAGCATTGTAAATAACATCGTTGGCTTTTTAGCGTTCCGTGATTTTTGACTCACTTGTGTATTCCGTGACTTTACTAATGATTTTTTTCTTGATGGTATACTTGATTGGGGAAGGAAGTATTTTCGAAGGAGATGTACTTCTGTTGTTAAATAGAGACACGACAGCCACCACTGCTGCGAGATATAAGAAAATATTAATTTTTTTCAGTATACGCTCTTGTAAGAAGCTCAATATATGCTGTAATAGTTGAGCACTGAGAAGAACGTTTTTATGAAATAATAATTGTTATCTTAAAACGTAAAATTTTTCTCATTTTTGAAGTGAATATTATACTCATCTTTCCTCTCCTAGTAATTACGACACACAGTGCAAGCAAACAGAAGACATCGGATTTTGGGTGCTAGGTAGTACTGTGCGATCCATGTTTAATAACGCGGTGTTTTGGAATAAACAGATTCTCTTTTGTTAAAAGAGACACTGACTGACAACGTAATTCACTGCACAAACTGCTTCGACCTTGTGTTTGCAGTGAATTACGTTGGCAATCAGTCACAAAATAGTGCAATAGTGTAACGTCAATCAACAGCTCCGCCATTACACTTGTGATGCGAGTGAAGCAGCAAGATGATGAAATCGCTGTGACATCATAGATCGTCAACCACAAAGAAGAAAACCAACAGAAGACATCACTGATTTCGATTTCTAGCCATGCACTGCCCCCCCCCCCTCCCCCCCCCCCGCCAAATGCCACACCAGTCGCTACATTAACAAACAATGTACAAAGAGTTCTATATTAATCTAGTTCAAGAGTGTTTATTTTTAAGTAATATTTCTCAGTATGTATTTATGTATGTATAAATGCCCGAAGATGAACAGAGCATGTTCGAAACGCGTTGTATTATGTTAGGTTAAACATAAAATAAAAAAGTGACTGGTAGCAAAACTAGAAATAAATAGTTAGTATTTGTGGCTGCGAGCTGTATAGCGATTTGTTTTTCTCGGTACATCCAGCATCACACGTGGATACCATCCGCGAAATGTATTGCGAATAGAGTTATTAGAAAAGTAGTAATAAATTGAAACCTCATGCACGATGCGGCAGTTAGTCACGCATCTCAGCATATGACGTCATATCTCCTCAACTATGTGTCGTACAGTGACATATTTTTGTATCTACAGTCAGGGGTGGATGTGGATACTGTCTGCGAAAAATGTTACACATAAAGCTAGTAACAACAAGGTAATAATTTAAACTTCTTGCATGACGCGGTAGCTTTTCGCTCATCTCAGTGTTTATGACGTCGCATCTCCTATGTGTTGGTACAATGAAGTAATTTTTCGGATACATTCAGTGGTATACGTGATTACTGTCTGCAAAACGTGTTACGAATAATAAACTAAAAAGTCATACTTCATGTGGCAGTTTTACAGCATGAATGGCGAAAATATAGTAAGCAATAAACATTTTTTGTTTCATCGTTTTGTGGACGTCGTCAGCGAGAAGAAGTTTCGTACAGGTTTGAAATTATGTGCAAAGTTTGCTGCATGTCTCTAAGTGGTGTCATTCTCACATACTGAATGACAAAAGTACGGGTTTTCCCGCGTCGTAAGCTACACTGTTTTTTCACCCCCGTCCCTTTGCTTGGTTTGTGGTTCTTACCCCGACAGTGATTCTTTCGGAACAGTAACTGCTGTGTGTGCCGTACGTCTTTCTTATAGAGCATGTCAACCAATGGAAAATCCAGGATGGAATGTAACAATATTATGAAACGGGAAGTTGATGCTCACCATATAGCGAAGATGCTGAGTCGCAGATAGGCACAACAAAAAAACTGTCACAATATAAGGTTTCGGCCAACAAGGCCTTTGTCGAAAATAGATGACAGACACACACACAGACACACACACACACACACACACACACAAGCGCGCGCGCATGCAAACGCAACTCACACACACGTGAATGCAGTCTCTCTGGCAGCTGAAGCGCAAGTCTGGTTGAACTCGGTCCAGTAGGAGATGTGGAAAATACATACGTACATAAATACACACGTACATAAAAAAAAATGGTTCAAATGGCCCTGAGCACTATGGGACTCAACTGCTGTGGTCATAAGTCCCCTAGAACTTAGAACTATTTAAACCTAACTAACCTAAGGACATCACACACATCCATGCCCGAGGCAGGATTCGAACCTGCGACCGTCGGTTCCAGACTGTAGCGCCTTTAACCGTTCGGCCAATCCGGCCGGCCACGTACATAAATATGTACACCCATGTTCATAATTTCTATGAATTCTGCTGGCTTGAGACAAGGTAAATACGTTACAAAGTGATCACCTTGCTCGTGGGGCTACTGGCCGCTATGCCCGACTGGACGCCGTTACGCTGAATGTTTCCTGAGAAAGAAATTAAATATCCTAGACCACTGCCGACCATGGCCTCCCAGTCTTCAAGCGGTCCGGGAGTGGGGGCCGCGGGCAGGCCAAGGAGAAGCCTGTATTGGCTTTGATCGTTCCTTCCTGGAAATACTCGATGCAGCAACACATTTCATGTGGTATTGTGGTGTGGCATTTTTCGATCGGCACGACATTCTTCAGTTTTGGTAGAAACATGGTGTCAGTGCTGCTTATCCTATGCCATTTGTTCGTGGTGCGAAGGACATTCAAAGGCCCAGTGCCTGTCTGCACAATAAGAGTCATTCTTTCCATCTGTCGTCACAAGTCTTTAAAAATGAATAGGAATGATAGAAGACAGGAATGAGAATTCCCCAGTGTATATTATGCGGTCGTATAAACGGGTACTGCGAATTTGCTTTGAAACGGTATTGCAATACCATTCAAATAAAATTTAAAGATTTATTTGACAAAGAAAGTGCAAAAAAATTACAATGATCGACAGACGGTATTCATTGTTCTGTACATCAAGAAGCACTTCGTGCTAAGTTTGCAGGCGGGGAGCAAGTGAAGTAATTGGGGGTATGAATAATAAAAGTTCTTGAGTCGGACGCTTTATTCGAAAGTCAACTGCAACCGTTTTCAGTAGAGCTGTACGAAGAATATGGAGACTTTGTATATTAATGGAACGCACGTTGGTTAAGTCAAGGAACATGCCTGGACAGATTTTTCGATTTAAAACTCACTATTGTTGAATTTATGAAGGAGAAAGGAGTACAGGAACGAAAATTAGACAATCTGGAATGGATTGCAGACGCCGCATCTTAAGTGGACGTGACTGCCTACTGCGCACAGTAAGACACTGCAAGGTGAGGAAGAGCTTCTTCCTGATTTAAGGTGGAAGCATTTAAAAAGGAAAAACGAGGGAACGGACACATTCCGACAAACTCAGTCCAGTTCCTTAAGCTCAGCGGTTAAAGAGAATGCGAGGTTTGTAGAATTCGTTGCGGCCTTAGAATAATTACAACGAGCGTTTCCTAAACGTGTTGGTAACACTGCCAACATTGTATCCGTTTTCGAGCCGTTTTCAGTACCTTTTTCCGTTTCTTTTGAAACTACCCCCGCGCATGTGCAAATGTAACTGACTGACCTGCAAGGTAATACCGTTTAAATGTCAGATCATTATACATTAAAACTATCCAGAACGTCTAGGCTGGTTTTCCTCAGGTTGAGCTTCCACGTCTTCATAATGATGTTGTAAAAGTACTACAATATTTCGATTAACGTACTTGAGTGAAACATCTTTTTCGATCACGTAACAAAATAAGTCACGATTACGTGGCAGCCTGAGTGCGAACAGCTGTGAGAATGTCTGTGTTCATCCGTATGCCGACAGTTTGTACCAGATAAAAACTATATTATGTCTTCAGCATGCTAAGGGGAAGGCAGTAGGGGAAATGACCACTTTATCTGCTTTTCTTATCATGCGTGGTAAGAACATCAAATAATGCGAGTGTTAGGTACAATTTGATTTCTGTAAATCCTGAGTGCAGTCACACGACGAATGATAATAAGTTTTCGATGTATGTTAATAAGTGTTGTAAAATGATTTATTTGATTATGTGTGGCTGCAGTAGCCTAAGAATTATCATATCCGCCTCATTGTAGTGAACATTTACATATTTTGTGATAAGTTTGTTATTTCGTTTTAAATGAATCTATGTTTAAGTTTGTTTGACTTACTCCGCATCCATGAGGACCATTTCATTCGGCATCTATGGAAGGTACATTACGATAGTTTTTATTTTTTTCTTTGTAAACATTTATTGGGTATCCCGTTTTCTTACATGTTGTACATCATGGATGATCTCTTTACTATGTACAAACGAATATTGGAGCGAAAAATACATGTAATGTAAGCTAACCTAATTTCGTTTTCGTGCTTGGTCGACCTTGTCCGCGTTAATGTTGACTGTTTTCTGCCTCTTAAACACTCTTCACAGCTGTTAATGGCACTATGAGCGACATTTAGATTCTAGCGAACGTCACGCCAACTGAGGTCATTTTCTAAATTTATTAAAGGTCCGTCTTCGTGTAGCGCCACTCTGCCTCTCTAACCGGGCAAGGTGGCCCAGTGGTAGGCGAAGTAGGAAGACGGCGGCTCAAGTCCTCTTCCAGTCATCAAGATTTAGATTTTCATTAATTTACCTAAATCGATTAAGGTGAATGACTGGATGCTTCAGTTGAAAGATTACGGCAGTTTACTTCCCAGTCTGAGGTTGTGGTTCAAATGGTTCTGAGCACTATGGGACTTAACTTCTGAGGTCATCAGCCCCTAGAACTAAGAACTACTTAAACCTACCTAACCTATGGACATCACACACATCCATGCCCGAGGTAGGATTCAAACCTGCGACGGTAGCGGTCGCGCGGTTCCAGACTGAGGTTGTGCTTCGCCTCTAGTGACCACGTCGTGGACGAAACGCTAAATCCTACTTTTCTTGTTCCTGCTTGTCTAAGATTCGGATTGTCAGGTTGCTAGTTGTTTTCTATTGGTTCGACGATTGGGCCTTGGTTTCCACGTCATGTTCTTTAGAAGTTCTGGATTACTGAGTAACGTCCACACGCCATCGTTTTTGGTGGAAATTCTACAGTTCAGAAACAAGCTCTGCTGCTGCTACACGTTATATGCACAAAAAATCCCAAAAAATTTCTTGGCATGAGCCAAAGAATATGCTGACATCATCAGCAAACTCTCTGTGGTGATTCAGTGATTTTCCACTACCATTTTCTTTCCTTGTCCGAAAGAAAGGACACCACATCCACATAAGTATATACCGGCCATGACCTTCTTCTTCTGTGTGGATGCACACATATTTCCCGAACTCTTACGGGGCTTGGTAAGAATGTCTTCCACGAGTAATGAGTGTGTTGGGGTGGGACACTACGAATGTGGTGTGTGAACATACAATATCATAATGTGGGTCTCGCGGGATGCATGTGCGAGATAGTCCCTGCAGTCGCACTATCCTCTGTGACCTCGGTGGCTCAGATGGACAGAGCGTCTGCCATGTAAGCAGAGACCCCGGATTCGTATCCCAGTCGGGGCACACATTTTCACCTGTCCCCGTTGATATGTACCAATACCCGTCAGCAGCTGAAGGTATTAATGAAATTCTAATTTCGGTCACGATAATGCTCCCGCTCACGCCTCAATGCTTGTCCGTGATCTTTTGGCAAAAAACAAAACCGTTATTGTTAAGGCTTTCGTACCCACTTGTTGACAAACTGCCTGTTGGCTTCTGTCTCGGGTTCTTCGGTCGACGTCTGTTTGATGACTTGTCAGACGTTTCGCCAGCACGAGTGGCTAGCGTTGTCGAAGCTTCACCCTCCATTGCTGATGGACTGGGTCTAGCTCGGGGAAGCAGATTACATGTACATGGTGCGCCAGCGTCCAAGGGCTTTCACGCGTTCATTCCCGGTGCGATTCTCTCCTTGCTATCTGCAACGGTCGTTCTTTGCAGCACGGGAATCCAGGATCTGTTCATCCTGAAGCTTTCTTCTCTCTTGATAAAGCTATTCTCATGTTTGTGTGTTTCTACATCTTCTCAGAATAAGCGTGTGTTATCGTTCTTCTCTACAGTAAGAACCTCTGTGTCGGCAAATTTTACTATTTGGCCACTCTCACACACACTACGTGCCCTGCCACGACCTGTTTCTCCACCTGCCCCAACTTGCAATGCTGCTTATGTTCTGTGACTCTGGTGTAGAGTGATCGTCCAGTCATTCAAACATAAACTTTTCCGCATTTGTATGACGCGCGGTATATTCCCGACACAGTAGGTTTCTTTTCTCCTTTGCAGATTTGAGACACTCAGTGATCCTCCAGAATGAGATTTTCACTCTGCAGAGGAGTGTACGCTGATATGAAACTTCCTGACAGATTAACCCTTTCAGACCCGAAATTTTTCTGGAGGAAGAAAAATTTTTCTTTATGTGGTAATGGTCTTAGGTGACTTTTTAGTGATTTTAGAAGCAATATTTATACAAAAATATGTACCCGTTTCCAAAACGTACTTTGTTCACTTGGCTTCACTTTAAGGACTATAATAACTAATTATGAAATAGTCTCTATTGTAATAAATAGTAAAATGATCATTCAATAATTTCCATGTAAAATAACAACAACAATATTCAATTATACACTGGAATATAGCGAACCACGTTTTCTGGTGATCACGAGTTGCTGCGCACTGCTACATTGACTTGCTGATATTTTTATAGTGATGCCCAACGGTTGCCAGCATTTGCGCGTGATGAAAAGGTTGAACATTTACAAGTGTGTAGCACAGGTTCGCTTAGGGAAGAAACATTTTTGTTGCAGCTAACAGACCGTAAAAGTTAATGTACACAATTGTAGCCAGAGGGTCTGAAAGGGTTAAAACTGTGTGCCGGACCGAAACTCGAACTCGGGACCTTTGCCTTTCGCGGGCAAGTGCTCTACCGGTGCTCTCGGTCCGGCACACAGTTTTAATCTGCCAGGAAGTTTCACTCAGTGATCCTCTTTGTCGTTTTATAAATATTCCTTATGCCCTGTTTGCGCAATATACGGCCGATTCTATCGGCCACTTTGGGAATGTATGGCAGAAAGGCCGTACCCGACATTTGTTTTCACGTCGTCGTCGTTTCGTCGAGTGTTTGACTCTGCAACACTTCTTATGTAACTGAAGAAGTATCCATTGCTCCTCAGAACGCTTTCCACGTGTTGCATCTCGCGTCTGGGGTGCTGCGGCACACATATTCGTCTTGCTCGCTTTATGAGCGTATTAATTAAGCCTCTTTTCTGGCTCTGATGGTGTCGGTCAGTGTGTGTTGGTTTTTGATACAAGCTGTGTCCCAGGTTTTCAGCATCCTTTGTGACCAACACATCTATGTAGGATAGCTGTCTGTCCTTTTCTACCACCATGGTACATTTTAGGTCGGCCTAGAGGTTGTTCAAGTGTCCTAAAAAGTCACCGAGCTGTGCTCACAATCATTGACGTATCTGCAGCACAACTTGGGTTTACAAGATGCCAAATCCAGCGCCTGTTAAAATGGCTCTGAGCACTATGGGACTTAACTTCTTTGATCATCAGTCCCCTAGAACTTAGAACTAATTAAACCTAACTAACCTAAGGACGTCACACACATCCATGCCCGAGGCAGGATTCGAACCTGCGACCGTAGCGGTCGCCCGGTTCCAGACTGCAGCGCCTAGAACCGCATGGCCACTACGGCCGGCTCCAGCGCCTGTGCTTCTAAATGTTCCATAAAGAAATTGTCCACCACTGGACTAAGAGGACTGTCTGTGGCGACGCCTTTCCAGCTGTTCGTAGAAGTTTTAATTTCTTCAGTTTCTCACTGAAATGTCCTGAGTCCTTTATGTATGTGTCAGTCTTCCCCACGTGTAGCTCGAGCAGCATATACCAGTTTATACGTCGGTGAGCCAGGAGTGCTTACAGTCGGTCTTAATGGAACATTATTCTTATGGATCCTTGTGAATACATACAGCCGAGGTGGTAGGGCTTCTGTGTTCCTAAGGTTCCTCTGTATGTCCGCTGAGAGAGAAGACGCCTTGCTTAACCGATTCATATTTCGCGTGATCCTATGCGTCGGATCTCCCCGTAGTTTTCGATACGTCGTAGGATATAATGGGTCCCGGATCTTATGCCCACAAGCTTTGGTGTTCATTACGACAGTCGCATTTTCCTCATCGGTAGGAAGTACCGATATGCTCTTGTCGGCGATAAGAGTCTTGATAGCTTGTATCTCTTCTGTCTTAAAGTAGCAAGCTGGTGGTTTTACTCGGCGCAATATCCTGGCTGTTTCAGTGCATATTTCCTCAGCTCTTTCAGAAGGAAGAGTCCGATTGGCCACTTAGATATAAACAATGCTGTCCTCCATATTATAGTTTTCGGAGTGGAATTCCCTCCTTTTTGTAGGACTGACTGTTGCTCTTTGGTCAGTTGTCGTTCAGTGAGGCTGACCACAGTGCGTGACATGTCGGGAATCGCCTTGTAAGTCGGCTTCCTGTATCTTACAAACTTTTTCTTCCGTCAGTCAGTGCTTCGCTGAGTTCGCTCTGCATGCCACTGTGAGTGATGCTGTCGATATTGTCCCAGACGTCTCGATACATTCTGCTTCTTAGTTGATAGGAAATGTCCAAAAGTTCCTTATCCGTTCTTGCTAAGTATGTTCCTGTTACCTGAATTCCCTTATGGAGAAAAGCTCGTTCCATTTGGCGTAGATACGATGTCCTTGGACGGTGGTGAATAGGCGCTTACATCTCGAGAACTTCGGTGTAGCCTCTTTATCTCAGCACCGCGACAGAAAGGCGAGAGACGATATCAATCGCGTTTTCTTCTTACGCCGTTGGTCAAAGCGTCGGTACAATCTGCCAAATCCTCCCCGTAAAGGCGTAGTAAATTGTTAAGGCTTTCGAAGACACTTTTTGACAAACTGCCTGTCGGTTCCCGTCTGGGGTTCTTCGACCGACGTTCGATGGTTTTCAAAGCTTCACCCTTCACTGACGGTGTTGGGCCGGAGTCGAGCTTGTTCACAGAAGCAATAGAAATACACAAATGTCAGAATAGCTTCAACAAGAAAGAAGAAAGCCTCAAGATGAACGCATCCTAGAGTCCCGTGCTGCAGCGAAGGACCGTTGCAGGTAGCAAGGGGAGAACTTCACCGAAAATGACCACGGAAAAGCCCTTGGACGCTGGTGCACCAGGTACATATAGCCGCATGTTCGACTCCAGTCCACCACCGGCTTCTTCTTCTTGTTCTTCCGTATCCGGATGCACCAATTATATCTTCCCTTCCCAGTAATTAGCAACGTAGGTTGCTTTGTCATTGACTTTCAAAATATCGTCTTAAGTGCATGTTATAGACATATCTGGGCAAATCAGTAGGTGGTCCAAGTCCTGTATTGCTCCGCATTCACACCTATCGCTGTCACTATAGCCCCATTTCAATAGGTTTGATTTGCACCCAGTTACTCCAGTGCGCAGCCGGTTTAATGACCTCCAAGTTGTAAAAGGTAGTTGAAATCCTGCAGATCCCTTCTCAAGTAATTCCGTTGTGGAGTGTGGCACCATTTCTTCCCAAAGAGATAGCCGCCTTGCGACGGGCTTGGTGGCTCTTCAGTACTTTCAATGAAACTCCTGCGGGGTTTCAACCGGACACGTTGTTTTCGGTGCATATGCAAGGGTGTCGAGGATCATTCTTTTGTTTTGATCTTTCGATCTAAGCGGCTACTTGTCTGCGGATAGTGGGTGGTGCTATGCCTATGATGGGATAAATTTTGTCTTTGGGAGTTGGTTTGAGGCATCCTGTGGCAATACGTACAGTTTCGTTTACGGCGACGTCAACTTGCTTAGCGTGAGCAGAGTTCCTCCAAACTGGTGCCGCGTATTCCGCTGCTGAGATACTCCGCGCCTGGCCCGTGGTGCGCAAGACGTGTGGTTGAGCTCCCCACGATGAACCTGTTAGCTTCCGCAGTATGTTGTACCTGGAACAGACTTTTTTTTTAGTGTTGTGACAGTGCTGCTTAAAAGTAAGCGCTTTGTCCAGTGTTACTCCCAGGTATTTTGGGCTGTTTGTATGCTTCAGCTCTTCCCCTTGCCACATGACCCAGAGTTTCCGTTTGGCTTGTTTGCTCCTAAGATGGAAGGCGGATATTTGAGATTTACTAGGGTTTGGTTTGAGATTATTGCCTTCGCAACAGGTAGCAAGTTCTGTTAAGGCTCCTGTGAGATTCTCCTCCACTTCTTCAAAGGTTTTATCCTGTGTGGCCACTGCTGCATCATCGGCATAAATGAACATTCGTGTCTGGTGGCTGATGGGGAGGTCATTCGTATAGATGTTAAATAATATTGGAGCCAAGACACTACCCTGTGCAAGTTGATTTTTCTGTGTCCTCCATCGGCTGTTTTTAGATTGTAAGGTTACGCAGTAGCGTCTGTTCTGTAGCATGCATTGCACGAACATAGAAAGGGTGTAGTCCTTAGTGACATTATACACTTTCTGGGTAAGCAACTTACGGTTGTGTCATATGCGGCACTGAGATCCAGGAATGGGACCCCAGTTACTTCTCCTCTGTGATAGCCGTCTTCGATGCACTGTGTGAGATTAAGAATTTGGCCACAGCATGATTTTCCTGCTCGAAAACCAGCTTGTTCGTTAATGGGGCTTTGTCCACATAATCTGCTGTGCGTTTGAGGATCATTCGCTCCAGCACTTTAAAGAAATGACAAAGCAGTGAGACAGGCCGGAAATTTTTAGCTTCATCTGGGTCTTTCCCTGGTTTTAGTAACGCAACAACCCGAGCTTTCCTCCACAGTGTAGGAATTTGCATTGTTACAATACAGTTATTCATTAGCTCTAGGATCCATGCTTGTACTCTCGGTCCACAATGTTTAATTTGCTCAGATTTCAGATCGTCGAGGGCAGCGGCCTTATTATTTTTCAAATCGTTGATGGTGTCTTGTAGCTTCTGAGTGAAGAACTGGCGAGCTAGGAAGCTAATCTCCTCGTTCAATTTTGATTTTGCCATTCAGACCATTAGTTTTTCCGTTCATGAGCAGCTGGTGAGCTATCTGATCAGGTGTAACTTTACTGTAATTTGTTTGTGGTTCTGTTGGGTCGTTGCTGAGACTTTTGAGCAGTTTCCATGCCTTCCTACTGCTGTGCTTCATGTCACCGGCAATGGAGGGTAAAGCTTTGACAACGCCAACCACTCGTGCTGGCGAAACGTCTGAAAAATCATCAAACACTGGTCGGTCGAAGAACCACAGACAGAAGCCAACAGGCAGTTTGCCAAAACCATTATGTTGCCTCAGCCACCGTATTCGCCGGATATGGCCGCCTATGACTTCCTTCTATTCCTGAGGCTGAAGACGCCCATGAAAGGATATCGTTTCGCCAGCACTGGTGAGATAAATACAGAATCGCTGCTAAGTTCAAATGGTTCAAATGGCTCTGAGCACTATGGGACTTAACATCTGAGGTCATCAGTCCCCTAGAACTGCTTAAACGTAACTAACGTAAGGACATCACGCACATCAATGCTCGAGGTAGGTAGGATTCGAACCTGCTACCGTAGTGATCGCGCGGTTCCAGACAGAAACGCCTAGAACCTCTCGGTCACACCGGCCGGCCGCTACTAAGTTCCAGAAGTGCTTCCAAGATTGGAAAAAGCGGTGGCACAGGTGTATTACATCTGAGGGTGATTACTTTGCAGGGGACGAAGTTAATGTTGATGAAAAAATAAAGATTCTTCAAGAAAATCCAGAACTCTCGTTTCGCTTTGATCACGCCTCGTATGTAAATGCGCCAGTGAAAATTGGTTCGAGAAATTTGATTTTCGTCTTCCGGAAGTTGCGTTGCATGTAAACGTGGTGAGTAATGAGGTGAGCCCTCAAAAAATGAACCGTACGGGAGCCGGCAGAAAGACGGCAGGGCAAATGCTCACGGATGCCAGTTGGGAGTGAGCAATTACTGCGGCCACCGGCTACTGGCCACCGACTGCTGGCGTGGTCTGCGGCCGTTTGGCCATCAGAGGCGCCGCTGATGAATCGGCCAGGCCGCCGGGGAGGGCCTCATTACAGAGCTGGCTGGATGGCATGCATCAAGCAGCGCCGTTAGGCGCCCTCCAGAAAGTCGGGCCTCGTTGCGTTACAGAGGCTAATAGCGCGGGTTCGCGCACACTGCCCGTGCTGCAATGTGAAGAACGGTGCCCTGCGGGGTACTCAGAGGCGGACGCCACGTCCCCACCACAGGGCAGGAGGATGGGATTCTCACGGAAATGACTGGCAGCTCCTGCCCACTGAGGAAAATTAGCAGTAGCCCGTGAAAGTGCTAGCGGTAATTGGAAACCTGTGCTGCGCTCCCGAAAAGAAACATCAGAGCACGGCTGTAACCATTCACATACAGGGTAAAGAAAAACTATCTTAAAATAAGGTAGTGTGCTGTAAAGCACCGAAGGGAAATTTTGCAATTACATAAGCCCTGTCACCCTAACAGGACTAACTCGTTCTTTCCAATACAGAAATTTCTTTATTAACTGCACGTATCAACAACATTCATACACGGACTTTTCTGTCGACTGTCCATCCGAAAAGGCTTCGAAGGCCCAGTGATACCGAGCAACCGCCGAGTCATCCTCGGATGCCGATATGAAGCGGCTTGCCGTCAGTACACCGATATCCCGGCCATTGTGAGTTTTCGTGACGGCAACTTCCACTTCTGAAACAAGTAGCTTTTCAATTGTCGTCACAAGGGCTAATGCACCACACTTGCCGACAGCGCTCGGCAGACCCGAATGGTCACCAATGCAAGTGGTACCCAAGCCCGACAGTGCTGAACTTCGTTGATTTGACAGGAACCGGTGTTACCACTGCGGCAAGGCCTTTGGCCTATCTACGATAATCTAATAAACAGCTGAAAATTCTTGGCTGATTAAAATTGTATGCTGGACTCGAACTCGGGACCTTCTTTCTACAGCGTAGACGTGCTAACAACTTCTCTTTTATTTATTTATTTGTCCACAATAGTCTGCAGCCCGTGGCCGTGCGGTAGCGTTCTCGCTTCCCGCGCCCGGGTTCGATTCCCGGCGGGGTCAGGGATTTTCTCTGCCTCGTGATGACTGGGTGTTTTGTGATGTGCTTAGGTTAGTTAGGTTTAAGTAGTTCTAAGTTCTAGGGGACTGATGACCATAGATGTTAAGTCCCATAGTGCTCAGAGCCATTTGAACCATTTTGTCCACAATATCTCCGTCGCCAAAAAGGAAGAAACGGAAGGGTTAAACGGTCACAGCAGAATACTCATTTATTTAAAGACAAAAAATAAATCCGCTTTTTCCATGACTTTGCTCTATCACCTAGATTTTAAGACAAGAAGTGATAAGTAATAACTGCCTAAGAAAAAAGAAGTAATCTCCTGGGAACACATCTGAAACCCACACATGCAGCGTCGATACTCCACTAACGCTGTCGCCCCATATCCAGGGCACGTCTTCCCGTAATCTCATGTAAGTGCCGTTGTCTGTTCAAGTCGCCCCATATCCACGGCACGTCTTCCCGTAATCTCTTGTAAGTGCCGTTGTCTGTTCAATCATCTACCTGTGGATGTATCAAACTCATGTCCTACCATGAGTAATCCAACTATGGGGCGGATCGCAGACGATACTCCACAAGAAAGTCGAAAATCTTTCAACTTTGAATTCTTCACAATGGCTCATTGACAGCGTTTTACGGAGTTCCAGCATTCCATGAAACGCCTGACATCAACTCCAAACCAATAATGAATCGCATAGCCACCACCTGAGATGAACCAGCACGGCTTACAACACCTTTTCAAGCTCTAATTTCGCCGGCACCTCATCTGCTATATACCAAACTTTACAAAAGTTCTCCTGCGAGTAAAAAGTTTCCAGGTTCTTTTGTTGGTTCCTAGAAAAGGTTGCTCGTACATATAATATACATTTCTGCTAAAAGAAATTACTGTGTTGATTGTAGTATCTCCAATACATCAATACATATATGAAGTGCTATTAGAACACATACATAATATGATGTGCTATTAGAAATTTTAATCTCCTGTAAGGGCGAGGGCTGAGAAGAACCCGGGTATTAAAAAACTGTAGTGTATTAAATTGGGTTTTTATGGGTTTTATTAGTTTTTCGGCATTTTTGATATTTACTGTTAACTAGTTCAGCTTAAATTCTTATGATTATTAGCTAATTAAACAGGCAAAAAATTTTAAATTGATTTTTTTATGTTGGCAATTGGAGATTTGCACAATTATCTTCTAGAAAGTTTTGATATGAAACCGTATAAGAACGTAAGGAAAAGAGCGAAAGGAGAAAGCACAAGAATCCTTTCACTATCTTGATAATGTGTTAAATCCAAGACTGAACGGTAGAAGCTCAACTGCTAAACAAAAAAGAAACTGCAAAAAACTGCCTCGCACAAACACATCTAGTGTTGATGTATGTTAGAATTGGTGATTTTGATTATTACGTGCCATTATGGTTTCTGATCCAAGAAATGGTGGACGATAATGGAGGTAAAAAAAGAAAAATGAAAAGAAGGAAACTTAACAAAAGGATATATCACTTTAGTAAAAAGTCTCACTTCTTGCAGTTCCAGCACTTCATCCATTGAGAAAATTTTGTCCTTCCGGTATATTTTTGTCTTGAAGCCTAAATATTATTTAACTGTGGTTCTTCTATTACAAGAAAATTTAGAACACAATATTAAAATAATAAATTCCTGTGACAGTCAGTAGTTAGCTTCAGTAAATATTATATTACAACAGTCGTAACGACTAGCTATAAAAAATCCATGCTGTTGTAAGGTTCATAAAACGTTACTCTCATCAGTACATTAAAAAGTCTGAGTCAGTAATCGTTTTACAGATGAGCCTTCACACGATTATATATATTTCTATGTATATAAAATTGATGTTTAACTAGTTATGAATTCTATTTATTAACAGATGGAACATACTCTGTAGAGCAGAGAATAACATTGTCTTATAATCTTAGATATCGGATACACTATACAGATACACATTGTAATTATACATTTCAATAGATCTTTTATACGGAAATAACTGTTCTATAAATAGCTTATCTTAAGGCTATGTTTCGCTTTGGAATGGATACGTATATCTCTCCCTTTATAAATACCGTAAACACCTCTCGATATCTATTTTTCCTTTTTTCCCTTAAGAGTTTACTTAACCACAACTGTTGCTAAACTTATGCTTACAATAAACCAATCAATAGGTATGCATAGAGTTTCCACACGTATTACATTAACGCATTCCACGCCTGTGTAAACTATTCGGAACTGGCGACGAAAAGATAATTAAAGTTAGTAAACAGTCACAAAATTGGTTTTTCCGTATTATTCCTTCCTCTTCGTAAACAGAATTTACTCGTCCAGATTTCTTTTGTTTTCGTGAATTCTTTAACACACAAACAAACATCTACACAATGTGATCAAGATCTGGCTGAAAATTACTTACAAGTTCGTGACGTCCTCCATCGGTAATGCTGGAATTCAATATGGTGTTGGCCCACCCTTAGCCTTGATGACAGCTTTCACTCTCGCTGGCATACGTTCAATCAGCTGCTGGAAGGTTTCTTGGGGAATGGCTGCCCGTTCTTCACGGAGCAGTGCACTGAGGAGAAGTATCGACGTCGGTCGATGAGGGCTGGCGCTAAGTCGGCATTCCAAAACATCCCAAAGGTAGCTCTCACCGTCCAGGACAGGTTTTGTGAGCACGAGATGTATTCTCCCATATCCCCTGGACAATACAGTCACCTAAATCGATATTGCAGAGCCAATGTGGTCTACTTTGGAGACAAGGATGAGTAGCTGCTATTCACTTCCATCGTAATTACCTGAACTTGCCACTATTTTGCAGGATGAATGGTACAAGATTTCCGTGAAGGCCATACAGGACCTGTATTTATCTAATCTGACACGACTGAAAGCTACAGGGTGGCGCAAGGGAACGGGAAATTTTGAACGTTACAGTTGGCAGCACTGTAGCGCCGGCAGATGTTCGAAACTTTGCACAATTGATGTGAACGCATTGCCATTTAGTTATCATGGAGAATTGGACTGGTGCGAAACGTGCAGTAGCTGTGAGAGCGTTTTACAAAAATGGTGATAGTGCGACTGCCGCGCAGAGAACATTTCGACAGCATTACCAGCTTGGACGTCATTGACGTGTCCCATCTGCGCATGCGATTACAACGTGGGTGCGTAATTTTGAAGAAACAGGATCTGGCTTGAAAAAGAAACCTCCAGGTGGCATTCCAACGGTACGTACCCCAGAGAACATTGCAGCTGCTAGAGCTGCAATCGAGAGAAGTTTTCGCCGCTCCGATCGACAGCATGCATCTTCGCTAGGGATTAAGCGACGAACCTTACAAAGAATACTGCACAAATTAGACTTCCATCCCTATAAGTTGCAGATTGTGCAACACTTACATGAACGAGACCCAGCGTCACATATGGAGTTTAGTAGCCAGATATTGGCTAAAATCAACGAGGACGCGAATTTCCTTGGTAACTCATGGATATCAGACGAAGCCCATTTCCACCTGAACGGATTCGTGAACAAACAGAATTTTCGTTATTGGGCACAGGACAATCCTTGTGAGTTTCACCAGCGGCCACTACATAGCGCCAAGGTCACAATACGGTGTGCCGTATCATGTCATGGTGTTATCGGCCCTTATTTTTTTGAACGTGAGGATGGTAGTGCAGTGACAGTAACATCCGCTCGATATGTTGAAATGCTTCAAACATTCTTTACACGGAGACTGTACGAGCTTAATCATAATGTCGAAAACACGTGGTTTCAGCAGGACGAAGCCACGTCACACACTGCTCGAAAATCGATGGCAGCAGTTCGTCAGTTGTTTGGAAGACACATTATTTCACGTAACGGTGACATTGCGTGGCCTGCGAAATCCCCTGGTCTTAGTGTGTGCGACTTCTTCCAGTGGGGGTATCTTAAAGGCAAGGTGTATCGTACACATCCTGCAACAGTCCATGAACTGAAGGAGAACATTGAAAACGAAATCACTGCCATTCCCCAAGATTTGCTACACCGCGCATTCCAGAGTTTTCATAACAGGCTGTTAGAGTGTGAACGCCGAATGGGAGCACATCTTTCCGATGTCATCTTTAAAAAGTAAAGAGACACTTTTGGGCATTTTGATTGTAAAGACATAGTGAATAATGGCATACTGAATACATTCACTTCCGTTAATAAATTACTAGTTTCATGAATTTATTCATGGAAATGACGTTATTTCGAAATTTCCCGTTTCCCTGCGCTGCCCTGTACTTTGAATGTCAATGGTTTTTCTACGCCTTAGACATGTTACTGTGCCTTCGAGATTACCGTATTTTTGTCCAGGACCATGAATGGTAGATGGACCAAGCAAGGTCTTTGATGGGTTCCAAGCGATAAAAGGATAAGAAGAGAGCCATTCGAAAGTGGCAGATACATTACAAAACACGCAAGATCAATATGGATGAGTATCGGTGATGACCTTATTGCATGGAGGAGTCTGGAGGTCGCCTTTCGGCGTTCATATGTAAAACACATTTTTTTTATACTGAGTGTTAGATTGTCGACATTCAAGTCCTGTACTAAGCGCTGATCCTCTACAGGTCATCGTCGAGAGTTGTGGCGCAATGATAAGAGAAATAATTAAAAAGCCAAGATCGCTTAAATACTGTTTACTGGATAACCGGTTTCAACACCCTAAAGGTGTCATCATCGGATCTGAATGTAGATTGACATTTATAAATCATTTCGATGTAACGATACATGAGGCAGACCAGCTGACATTTTGAACTGTGACAATGATTTTATATCAGATGGTCTGCCTCATGTATCGTTACATCGAAATGGTTTATAAATTTTAATCTACATTCAAATCCGATTATGGCACCTTTTGTGAGTTGAAACCGGTTATCCAATAAACAGTATTTAAGCGACCTCGGCTTTTGAATTATTTCCACAATAGAGTGATCGCCCCACTACACACTATGTATTCACTGCAATGATAAGAGACTGTACTTGTGTACGGGAAGACGAAATTTCGGGTTACCATACGGCAATCTGGATTTAGGTTTTCTGTGATTTCCCTAAACCACTTAAGGCAAATGCCAGGATAGTTTCTTTCGAAGGCTTCGGCTATTTTCTTATCCGAACGTTGCCTATTCTGTCCTTGTTCTCTGTTTCTAACGAATTCACCGTTGACAGGACAGCAAAATCTAGTCGTCCTTCGTCATACATGCCTCCCTGCATCTCGCTACATGTTTCTGGCGCTTCAAAAGGCCTTTTAACAACAGAAACTTCCGCGAATCGCTTCAGGGACTCTCCGACGTTATCCACAAAGCATGAAAGTATGCAGTAGTACTCTTTACCAATTAGCTTGTTGCAGGACACATTCACAACTAATTAACTGGAGGTACGGATAAACGAATTCGCTGTATGTGTACACCGTGCGGAAAACTTCCCTCCGTCGTAGCAACGGGAGCAGGCCAGGCGCCGCGGCTTCCTTTCAGCGAGATGACGCAGCTGGTTGCTAATGGGCCCCAGTTCACCTCTTGGGTGGCCTGTGGGCTCACATGCGGAGGCGAGGACAGGCGTGTTTGTCTACCTGGTGAAGTCTGCCGTTAGAGTAGGTACACTTTCCCCAAAGCTCTTAGGCAAAATAAGCTCCTGTATTCCATGACGTGCCCAATGAAACCGAGTGAATAATGGCATCGGTCACTGTTTCATTGAATTTATTCTCAAGAGGGCTGGAACAGGAAACTAGGTGGAGTGGAAGGTGGTACCAATGAAATCTTTTGTACGATTTCTCCTACAAGCAGGTTTCGGCAATGGAGCAATTTCAGTCCATGTTGTAGAATTTCGTTCAGTCAGGCTGTGTCGTGTACATATCAAGGGCCCTAGTCTACAGTGGTTGATCAAAAATATCCGAACACCCAATGTACTCAGGAGCTGATCACCAGATATTACGAGAGGTGGACCTGCCAGTACAAAAGGAGGCATACTGTATTGTGTTGTCAGCAGAGACTCAGTAACAGCAGAATGAGTCGGTCTGGAGGCTGAGCAGAGAATCAGGAACTGGAGAGTGGGTCGGTCTCAAGGTCTCAGTGACTTCGAACGTCGACTAGTCACTGGATAACACCTAGCTATCAAGTCGTTCAGCGACATTTCAACCATTCTAAAGCTGCCCGAGTCGCCTGTTGATGATGTGATTGGGAAGTGGAAACGTAAAGGAGCTACCACAACTAAACAGAGACGAGGTACACATTATGTACTGACAGACAGAGACCGCCAAACGTTGCGGATGGTGATTGTAAATAACGGCATGAAACCAACGGATGGAAACAGGCGAGAGCTCCAAAGTGTTACCAGCAGTCCAACTAACAGAATAACTGTGCGTGGGGAGTCAAAAAGAATAAGATGCAATGGTCAAAAAGAATAAGCTGCAATGGTCAAGCAATTTCTCATAAGCCACAAATTCCTGTAGTTCTATAGTCGTTGCTGAGTGACACTTCAGGCGGTGGGAAGATCGATGCCTGGAACGAGTAATATGGAGTGATCAATCACCCTATACCTTGTGGAAAAATGGTTCAAATCGCTCTGAGCACTATGGGACTTAACATCTGTGGTCATCAGTCCCCTGGAACTTAGAACTACTTAAACCTAACTGACCTAAGGACATCACACACATCCATGCCTGAGGCAGGATTCGAACCTGCGACCGTCGCGGTCGCGCGGTTCCACACTGTAGCGCCTAGAACCGCTCGGCCACTTCGGCCGGCTATCTTGTGGAAATCAGGTGGAAAAGTCCAGGTTTTGCGAATGCCTGGAGAACGTCACCTGCCATAATGTGTTGTGCCAATACTGAAGTGCAGAGACGGCGATGTTAGGGTATGGTGGTGTTTTCCGTGGTTGGGGTTTATTCCCCTTATTGCGCTTAAGAAAGCGCTAAATGAGGAAGGATACGATCACATTTTACAACTTTGTTTACTGCGCACAGCAGGCGAACAGTTCGGAGACGATGGCTGTTTGTACTAGCATGTACTTGAGACAATAGTCCAGCCCATGTCACGTCGTGTGGCGGCACTTACGCGTGCCCACGGTGACCCTACACGATATTAGGCACGTGTACCAGTTTCTTTTGCTCTTCAGTGGAAAAAGACGATATGTAGATAACTGCTGCGCTATATTACTGAAAGTAACTGAAGAAAATGAGACGAATAGAAATGACACCTACATTCAAAGACAATAACTGCATTGAAATCCCCGCTTTTCATACTAGTCCTCTGGACATTATAAAAGGCGAGGCAGGGTTCTTAATGTAGTGTATGATCTCTACGGACGACAGTGTATGCTCTGCAACGTGCTCCCGATCTGGCCGCAAGGTTGGTGAGGTTTTCGTGTGGTACGGCGTTGCATCACTCCTCCAGTGAGGTTAACAACTGCTGAATGGTCACTGGTGCACGTGGATGTTCAGAAATACATCTCCCTAGCACGTCTCAGAAGCGCTAGATGGGGCTGAAGTCGGGGAAACGGGAAGGCCAGTCCATTCGCCTGTTATCCTCCGTTTCAACAGCTCCTCATCTGCGCCGTTCCACGAGTTAGCGCATTTTCGCCCATGTAAATGAAGTCACGAGCGAATGTACCCCTGAAAAAACGCAAATGGGGAAGGTGTACATTGTCAGATAACTTTGACCAGTGAGTTTACCGTATTCAAAGATTTCGAGGTCAGAAGGCCCCCGAAGCACTATGACTCCCCACGCCGTAACACATGTTCCACCACAACGATCATTTTCGACAACTTTCCTGAGTGCATTATGTGCTCCTACTTCTCGCCATGTGAGGATATGTCTAGCATTGACGAATATGATCGTTTTGATGACCCAGGTGTTAGGTGTGGGAAAGCACTGACGTCAAATCTTGAACACTGTATGCTCACCGTCAACCTTACTGTAACTCTCTACTGCTTCGCCATTTTCGTCTGTTCAGGAATGCATTCGGCCTTGACTTTTTTTCTGGTGACAATGTGCGAGCGCATCGAGAAACGCAGGTGCAGGAGCTCTTGGAACGAGAGGGTATTTTGCGAATAGACCGACCTTCCCGTTCCTCCAACTTAGAACCCATCGAGCACTTTTGGGATGCGCTCTGGAGACGTATTTCTGCACATCTACATGCACCAACGACCACTCAGCGGTTGTCAGCCGCACTGGTGAAGGAATGGAAAGCCGTGCTACATGAACTCCTCACCAACATTTGGCCAGATCGGAAGCATGTTGTGGTCACACAGGACACTAAGAGCCATGTCTCGCCTTTTGTAATTTCCAGGAGACCATCATGAATAGCGGTGACTTCATTGTATTATTGCCTTTGAATAAAAATATCATTTCTGTTCCCGAATTGCGTAGCTCCCCGACGCTGAATTTCTGACCGACGGTTACTTGAAAAATTTTGCTCAGTTCGACGTCCTCTAACGCGCCAAAATGTATAAGGTTGAACATTACGCAACAAGTCGTTGCCTCGACTAATTCCGGAACAATCGGCAGCAAGATGTATGCCTGAAAGAATATTGTGATTCTGATGTATTTTATTATGTTTTATGAGTGAAATTTCTTAAAGAGAGTAGGAAGAGAGCGGGGGACTAGGAAGCTGCAAATTCTGGTCGTGGGACAAGCACTTCCGGCCGACGAGCATTCTCAGTTTTTTACTCTCAGCCAAGTTTGGTACTCTCGATAGCACTTGTAGAATTGGTTGCGCTAGGGACGAATTTTCGCTGGTAATTACTGTCTGATAGTTCCTTACTAGTACTTTCTGTAAGTGTCTGAGAGTCTTGTGGGAGTCGATGTCGGAAGCATTTATCCATAGCACGGTGAGAGTGTCTGTTAAAGCTAAGAGAACACTAACCGCGATATTTTTCCGTCTGTTTTCCGCGCGTGAAGGAAGAGGTTGCGATGATGGAGCTGCAGGCTGCAGCTGCACTTTTCAAATTTTTATTGGCAAAGAAGAAATGTAAACGACTGTCTTCGTATTGGATAAGCGAGCGGATTAGGCGGCGATATGATTTTGGAGCATATAGGGCCTGTGATGGGAAATAAATCCCAATGTCGAAAGTTTACGGAAACACCAGCTATACAGATGAAACAAATACTCTTTATAATTGGACCCGAAATCGCCAATCTAAATACTATCATGCTTACACCCATTATTGTTAAAGACAAACTATTGTGACGCTAATAGGCTGAAGAGTCAAAGAAACTGGTAAACCTGCCTAATATCGTGTAGCGTCTCCTCGAGCACGCAGATGTGCCGCACCACTACGTGGCATGGACTCGAATAATGCCTGAAGGAGGTGTGCTGGAGGGAACTGACACCATGAATCCTGTAGGGCTGTCCGTAAATCCGTAAGAGTACGAGGAGGTGGAGATCTCTTCTGAACAGCACGTAGCAAGGCATTCCAGATATGCTCAATAACGTTCATGTCTGGGGAATTTGGTGGCCAATGGGAGTGTTCAAACTTATAAGATTGTTCCTGGAGCAACTCTGTAGCAATTCTGGACATGCGGGGTGTCGCATTGTCCTGCTGGAATTGCCGAAGTCCGTCGGAACACACAACGGACATGAATGGCTGCAAGTGATCAGACAGAATGCTTAGGTGCGTGTCACCTGGCAGAGTATGTAAACGTATAAGGGGTTCCATACCACTCCAACTGCACACACCACACAGCTTCACAGAGCCTCCTGATATTCATCGTATGGGAAAACCCACACTTCATCGCTACCTCGCAGATGCTGTGTCCCATCGCTCGTGCGGCGACTATAACACCACGTTGAGAGTCACGTAAATATTGATACCTGCCATTGCAGCAGCAGTAACCGAACTAACAACGGCGCCAGACACATGTTGTCTTATATAGGCATTGCCAACCGCAGCTCCGTATTCTGCCTGTTTATATGTCTCTGTATTTGAATACGCATGAATATACGAGTTTCTTTGGCGCTTCAGTATATTTCTAGCCTCAGCTACGTTCATTCTATTTAATATTTGGTGAAGTGATATTTACGATGAAACAACCTTATTTCATCTTGATACCAATAGGCGTTCAACATTATCCGTATATGTGGCTGAAAATGACTTACAACTTCGTGGCGCCGTCCGTCGGTAATGCTGGAATTCAATATGGCGTTGGCATACCCTCAGCCTTGATGACAGCTTACAAGAGCGCAGGCGTATGTTCAATCAGGTGCTGGAATGTTTCTTGGGAAATGACAACCATTCTTCACAGAGTGCTGCACTGAGGAAACGTATCGATGTCGGTCGGTGAGGCCTGGCACGAAGTCAGCTTTCCAAAACCTCCCAGAGGTTTTCTATAGGAGTCAGGTCATGACTCTATGCAGGCCATTCAATCTCCCCGATATTATTCAATCTGTATATTGAGCAAGCAGTAAAGGAAACAAAAGAAAAATTCGGAGTAGGTATTAAAATTCATGGAGAAGAAGTAAAAACTTTGAGGTTCGCCGATGACATTGTAATTCTGTCAGAGACAACAAAGGACTTGGAAGAGCAGTTGAACAGAATGGATAGTGTCTTGAAAGGAGGATATAAGATGAATATCAACAAAAGCAAAACGAGGATAATGGAATGTGGTCGAATTAAGTCGGGTGATGCTGAGGGAATTAGATTAGGAAATGAGACACTTAAAGTAGTAAAGGAGTTTTGCTATTTAGGGAGTAAAATAACTGATGATGGTCGAAGTAGAGAGGATATAAAATGTAGACTGGTAATGGCAAGGAAATCGTTTCTGAAGAAGAGAAATTTGTTAACGTCGAGTATAGATTTAAGTGTCAGGAAGTCGTTTCTGAAAGTATTTGTATGGAGTGTAGCCATGTATGGAAGTGAAACATGGACGATAACTAGTTTGGACAAGAAGCGAATAGAAGCTTTCGAAATGTGGTCCTACAGAAGAATGCTGAAGATAAGGTGGGTAGATCACGTAACTAATGAGGAGGTATTGAATAGGATTGGGGAGAAGAGAAGTTTGTGGCACAACTTGACTAGAAGAAGGGATCGGTTGGTAGGACATGTTCTGAGGCATCAAGGGATCACAAATTTAGCATTGGAGGGCAGCGTGGAGGGTAAAAATCGTAGAGGGAGACCAAGAGATCAATACACTAAGCAGATTCAGAAGGATGTAGGTTGCAGTAGGTACTGGGAGATGAAGAAGCTTGCACAGGATAGAGTAGCATGGACCGCTGCATCAAACCAGTCTCAGGACTGAAGACCACAACAACAACATTGTCGTGTAACCACACCGACACAGACCGTGCTTTATGAACAGGTGCTCGATCGTGTTGAAAGATGCAATCGCCATCCTCGAATAGCTCTTTAACAGTGGGAAGCAAGAAGGTGCTTAGAACGTCAATTTAGGCCTGTGCTATGATAGTTCCCCGCAAAACAACAAGGGGTGAAAACCTCGTCCATGAAAAACACGACCACACCACAACACCACCCCCTCCGAATTTTACTGTTGGCACTACACACGTTGGCAGACGACGTTCACCGGGCATTCGCCATACTCACACCCTGCCATCGGATCGCCACATTGTGTACCGTGATTCGTCACTCCACACAACGTTTTTCCATTGTTCAGTCGTCTAATGTTTACGCTTCTTACACCAAGCGAGGCGTCCTTTGGCATTTACCAGCATTATGTGTGGCTTAAGAGCAGCCACTCGACCATGAAATCCAAGTTTTCTCACCTCCCGTCTAACTGTCAAAGTACGAGCAGTGGATCCTGATGCAGTTCAGAATTCCGGTGTGATGGTATAGACACATGTATGCCTGTTACACATTACGACACTCTTCAACTGTCGGCTTTGCCTGTCATTCAACAGACGAGGTCGACCTGTACGTTTTAGTGCTGTAGGTGTCCCTTCACGTTCCCACTTCACTGTCACATAGGAAACATTGGAGTGTGGAAATCTCGCGTACAGACATATGACACAAGTGACACCCAGTCACCGGACCACGTTCAAAGTCCGTGGGTTCCACGGAGCGCCTCATTCTGCTCTCTCACGATCTCTAATGACTACTGAGGTCGCTGATATGGAGTACGTGGCGGTAGGTGGCAGCACAATGCACCTAATATGAATAACGTATGTTTTTGGCGCTGTCCGGATACTTTTGATCATACAGTGTATACACATTTCCGAACTTCAATAACTGATGCAGTGTGATAAATCTTTAAAACGAGTTTGTACCTCTTAATAAGTAGATTATGACAGCATGTGAAATTTTTAAGTTTGGGCAGTTATCATATGAAACACTGAAAATTAAACTTCGTTGTCCGTGGAAGGTGTTAGATGCGTAACCTGCCACTGGGACTTGGTGACCAACTGATCGTTTTAGCCATTTAGTAATAGAGATTACATCTTCCACTTCTCTCTGTTACATGACTAACATGATTGTTTTGCTTCTCTCTCCTTCTCTCTCTCTCTCTCTCTCTCTCTCTCTCTCTCTCTCTCTCTCCTAGTAAATCCAATCATACACTTTCAGGGGGTTTTCCCAATGGAAGTCTACGTCCCATTTCTCTTGTAAGAAGGCAATATTTTGCCACCATACATTTAACATTCTGTAAATTCAGTTTACAAGGTGTGATACAGAAGTTTCAAGACTGATTCATTTCTGAGTAGGGGAGCGCGCGCGGACCGGTTCCGTCGGGTGGGGGAAGTATTGGGCAGTCTCAGGGAACGAACTGACGCTGCGGCAGTTGCCTCTGGAACCCTGGAGAGTGGGCATTGCTTGTAGCGTGAGTGCGTGTCATTGACCTCGATCGAAAAGTGGGAGAGGCGAGAATGGAGCAGTAGTTGGAGCAGCGTTGTGCGATTAAGTTTTGCGGGCGACTGAACAAAACCGCCACAGAGTCTCTCAGTATGATTCAAGAGGCCTTTAAGGAAGAAGCCATGTCCCGTGCAATGGTTTTCATGTGGCACAAACGTTTCAAAGATAGCTGCGGTAGTGTTGAAGACTACGACCGCTCTGGAGGCCATCATCATGCCGAACGGATCAAAATGTGGAGAGAGTGCGGGAACTTTTAAACAATGACCGTCGTCTTAGTACTAGATTAATTTCCGATGAACTGGGAACTCTGAATACGGCGTGGAGGATTGTGATGGAGAATTTGATGATACGAAAAGTATGTGCCAAACTGGTGCAAAAAGTTTTGTCGGTGGGTCAGAAGAAACGGCACGTAACTGTTTGCCAGGAAATGCTCCAACAGTTGAATGTTGATCCGAACCTTCTGGAGAAAGTGGTTACTGGTGATGAGACCTGGGTCTACAAGTACGATCCTGAGTCAAAACGTCAAAGATCAGAATGGCACACTGCTTCCTTGCCGAATCCCAAGAAAGCTGGCATGAGCAAGTCATGTGTGAAGCGCGTGCTGATTTTTTTTTATTTTTATGGTAAAGGAGTGATTTCCAAGGAGTTTGTTGCTCTTGGACAGACTGTCACAGGTGACTTTTACGCTGGAGTGCTCCGCCGCTTGAGGGATCGAGTTCGCCGCGTCCGTCCAACTCAAGACAGGCCTAAAAGGGAAGCGATTCGACTCCATCGACGCCATCCAGGAGGCTTCGACGAGAGCCATTGACAGCATGACGCCCAAGGCCTTCCAGAAGGGCTACGAACAGTGGAAGGCGCGCTGGCAGCACTGTGTTGATGCTGAAGGATCATGTTTTGAAGAACTTTAGTCCGCTGTACTTGAATGTCCAATAAATTTCTAGTTCTGAGTTAAGTCTTGAAACTTTTGAATCGCACCCTGTATATTCACGTTAGATCACTGGTTACAATACACAAATCAGTTGTTAATCATTTCATTGGCTGCTACTGCCTAGCACCATGTACTACCAATTTCTACAGTACTGCATGGCGGGAAGTTCATAAGCGCTCAGCACTAATGGAAAAAACGAAGTGAGCTATGCATTCCTGACAAGCCGCTGACTAAAGAGCGGCTGGGCAGCGAGTTGTCATGTTCTGCAGGGGTGTTCATTTACTGTCCTGAAAGAGAGCAACCCGAGGAGGTGGCGCCTTACAGTTTTGGAGGCCGTAGGACCCCTGTGGTGCGGACAGTGTGGGCGGGAAGTTGCACTCTGGGGGAACGAAAAAAATAGTGTACCTGGTAGAAATAACATGGGGGCAGAACAAGGCGAGAAGACATTCTTTTAGTGTGAAGTAATGTGCCGGACCGCAAATGATGGTCACGAGGTGACCTCCAAGGAATCTTCCCATGGGAAACGCCAGGAAACTCTTCCGGCCGAAAACTGGACATGACTATTTGATTTCTGGAGTGCTAAGGATGTTGGCAATGGGAAATGGAAACTTCCAGAA
This sequence comes from Schistocerca americana, assembly GCF_021461395.2. Classification (NCBI taxonomy): domain Eukaryota; kingdom Metazoa; phylum Arthropoda; class Insecta; order Orthoptera; family Acrididae; genus Schistocerca; species Schistocerca americana. Next base: position 282,799,834 of record NC_060121.1, on the reverse strand, counting down.
AATTTTCTGAAAGGAGTATGAGCTTCAGGTGATTCGCTCGCAGTTTCATGACTGATAAAGTGAGAGGTAATGTTTTTGTAATGACTGATGAGATTCATCGCCTGAGTGCAAACGTAGACGCCACGTGTCCAGGGAGCATATGGTCCTCCAGGGATCATTCATAGACACTTCCCTTCAAGAGCCAGCCAACCAGAGACATTGTTGGCGAGAGCCACAGTGGCAGTTAGATTTTGAAAAGCGTTGCTTCTGAAATGAGTAGCACGTGAAGTCGTTTCTATCTCTCTGTGAAGTCTGACACATAATGAAGTGCTGCTTTACAGGAGAATACTTGAGTCGAATTTCAGTTCCTATCTTGTGAGCAGACAGAAATCTTGACTCGTGTTCTGTCTTGTGCTCTTGTGCTTAGTTAATTTCAGACCTGGGAGTTTTTAGGCGGCATACTGCGTCCGCTGTGTAGTCAAAGAACTGAAGGTAAGCCACGTACATCATCTCCATAGCGGCCAACTCCCCAACGAGCAGATCATCGACACAGTACAATTGATACGCGCACGCTGATTTGGAGGGTAGGGAAACACTCACAGTAACTGTGGTGAGTTCCATTTGCTTGTCCACTGAGCTTCTCCTGAAAGTGCCAGTCTGGGTGTAGGTCTTCTGTTTCTCACTGCTAATCAGTACCAGCCACCAGTACAAATGTCTAATGAAGCGAAGGGAGGCCGTAATGTAAAGAAAGTCAAACATATGTTCTGTCAATCTCGAAATTACATTTAGCGTAGAATCCGACATTATGTACTTCATATTTACACTTTGTTTTGCACTCTACATCGTTTTTGCACTTTGCTCTTTTTTGGGGGCAGGCGTGGCCGGGGGTTGGGGTGGGAGTGGGGGTGGGGGTGGGGGTGTGGGTGGGGAATAAGTAATTTACGCATACAGGTTGTGATTCAATCTAGTACCATTTCTATAGCAATGATTGGTTTGATGTAGTAAACTGAAGTACAACCAAAACATGATATATCGTTCTATGGGAATCCCTAGGAGTAGACTGTCAATGCAGTTCGTTTTAATCATTTGTATGCATGAGAATACCATTGCGGAGGCGACAATAGCCTAACCACACGTACACACGCTATTTTTCACAAGCATCACAGCAAATTTTTCCTTTGTGGCGGTGTGGAGTGGCATCGTTGATTTTCTCTGCCCCAGACAATCGTTTTGAATGCAGTGTCCCTCTGTGGCCTTGAGAGGACGTGCGGCGCGGACACATGATTGCCGAGAGCGCTGCCGCGGCCGATCTGTTGGCAAGGATGGTCGCTGCACGGAGACAAACGGGCGAGTTATCGGCAGTGCCTTGAGCGAGTGCAGCGGGAATCTCGTGTACTTCGATACTGCCAGCTGGGCGTTATTACGGTCTGCATGGGACGTGGGCACTGTGCGGGCACAAAAGCCTGGTGGAGCGGATCGTTTCTCTTCAGACCCGGACGGATGTGCGTCCCAGCTAAGACAAGGAAAGGGGCTTCTGCGTATCGAAGGGGGCACTAGGGGATTTCTTTTGCAGCTGACGGTTGCATGCTGGTGGTTTTATGGCTGATAAAATGTACTGTGTGGTATAGAAGTGGCGCACTGGGTGTATTTGCTATTGCAGACATCACGAAAATAGGCGCCTCCAGATCGTGTTACCGTTTCACAACATTGCCAGCTAGCGATAATTTAAAATGATAGTAAAAATTTCAAAAAAATATTAGATTTCTATTTTTAGTCTGAATATTATGGAGTGCTTCCCAAAAGAAACTTCTTTGTAAAAAATGGCTCTGAGCACTATGGGACTTAACTTCTGAGGTCATCAGTCCCCTAGAACTTAGAACTACTTAAACCTAACTAACCTAAGGACATCACACACATCCATGCCCGAGGCAGGATTCGAACGTGCGACCGTAACAGTCCCACGGTTCTGGACTGCAGCGCATAGAACCGCACGGCCACTCTGGCCGGCAATTTTCTTTGTAGATGCAACGAAAAAAAATAAATAAATAAATAAAAAATAAAAGCTGATATCACAAAAATCGTGAATAAAAATATTTTTTTTTTTCTTACCTCAGCCTGTGAAACAAATCAGAACCACTGACGTATTTGGACTGGAAATAATATACGAACATTCTCAAAGTATACAGCTGCATGTTATCCATATTTTATAGTGAATACATGAAAGTTTTCCGTGATAAAAAAAATAAAATTACCGTAAGAGGTTCGAAAATGTTCCGACTGTGTAACGAAAAAAGGGGTCGTTGATGAATCTGCGTTCTATTGAACCTTGTAGAAACTTCTAGCGAGAAAATTTTTAAGAAAACTATGAAACTAATTTTGGTAACATTTGAGACAATATTACTGTACAATGTCACGTATGAACGCATTTTATTTATGACAGATACCGCACGCAACAGAGTGCGAGGACTTGTCTGCCGCTGGCAGGAATTTATTTCTTATGGCTCGCCTTAATACAACCTAAAATATTCCTTACCTTCAGAAAATCACTTATTTGCATCTCTTACTGGCCTTCGTCATTACGTCCAGCTCTCACATCAACGATATACGCTACACAAAAGTAACTGTAGATACTTTAAAGCCAATATTTCCGTTGAAGTAGAGCAAAATATACTTTATCTGTGGTTTTGTGAAACTCAAGTTTTATCGAAGTATACGACAAGACTATTGTCCTCAGCAAGGAGTAAGTGCATTTTACACTTGATGCTGCAATGTCTCTGCGTTACAATTAAAAAATTTTGTCCATCATTACACTCCCTGAATCAAAAACCAAGTGAGCGGACAAGAAAAAGGACGGATATCTCTGAGACAAAATAATTAATTTTTTCAGAGAGTTTTTCCTGTATTTTTCTTGCCTTTGGATACTCTCCCTTCTCGTTGTATCGAAGTACAGTACTATATATTTACTTTTCGTAAAAATCTTCAAATTCCGTAATTTCCGTTTTCATTTATATCTCTCCTTTGGAGAATAAAAAAAGGTGCTCACATACGTGGATTCTTCCGATGTTACTGCACTGTTAGTACGAAATAGGGTCGATTCGGAAATACGACTAGGTTTTGTTGTTATTTTATGAAATCGAGCAAAATTTATGTTATTCCTGGGTTCTTCACTGTTGGTCAGATCAGCGAAAAATCTCCAGTACGTTCGACAAGACAATATTAGATTGTTTTCGAATGTCTTTTCGCCCTTTACACACATCGATCGGATCAGTACCACACGTAGGCCCTTGCTACTGCGTTTCGCTTGCTACCAAATTAAGTCAATGCTCCGCTCCAAGAAAGACTGATACCACACGTACACACTCGCTATCGTACGGAAACACAGATAATTCAGCTGGCGCTGAACTACTGCAGTGCTACCAGTGTACATGTAGGAACAAAGCTGTGAGGCGTGCTAATCACAAATCACTGGCGAACTGCTCGGAACTGGTGTGACCTTAAGGTGTCAAGTTTCGTGATGGCCACTCTAGGGACAACATTCTGTACGAAAGTCTGTGATTGTCATGTGATACGTTGTATTTGTTGATTGACGCCTCAGTAGAGTATGGGAGTGTGCGCTGTGAGCAAGAGCAGTACAATTAAATGTCTTAATCCTAAAGTGTTAATTTAATATACGATCTGAGCTTGAATCAATTGCTGACACAATTCTTCTAAGAAATCATCTCGTTACTTGTTCTATGTCAATGATCAGTTGCTTGCGTTATTGTATAGATGTAGTTTGGTAGAGAGCTGTATTAGCTTGCTATCTGGTGGCAATAGCAGCTGTAGTAGTTGGTTCATAAAATGGCGCTAAGCACTATGGGACTTAACATCTGAGGTCATCAGTCCCCTAGACTTAGAACTACTTAAACCTAACCAACCAACCAACATCACATTCATCCATGCCCAAGGCAGGATTCGAACCTACGACCGTAGCAGCAGCGCGGTTCCAGACCGAAGCGCCTAGAACCGCTTGGCCACAGAGGCCGGCAGCTGTAGTAGCAGCAGACATATACGTAGCTATTTGCTGTGATACTAGTTAACTCTAAAAGATGTTTTGCCAACTTATGTTTTGCTGCTGAAGTTGTCCCAGATATGATGACTGATTATGACTGAGAGCCAAGCCCTGTACACTGATCAACAGAACATTATGACCACTTACCTAACAGTGCGTATGTCCACCCTTGGTAAGGATAACAGCGGCGACGGGTCGTGGCATAGAAGCAGTGAGGCCTTGCTAGGGCGCTGGGAGGAGTTGGTACAACAACTGAACACACAAGTCACGTACTTCCCGCAAATTGCGGATAGGGGGGTGATGTGCTCAGACGCCACGTTCAGTCACAGCGCAGGTGTGTTCGATCATGTTCAGATCTGGTGAGTTGGAGGGCCAGCGCATAAACTGCAACTTGCCACTGTCTTCCTCGGACCACTCTATCACGCTCCTGGCCTTATGACATGGCGCATTATCTTGTTGAAAAACTGCCACTGTCGTCAGGCAACATGATCGTCATGAAGGTGCGTACGTGATCTGTAACCAGTGAAAGATAATTCATGGCCATCGTGGGGCATTGAACCAGGTCCACTGAACCCATGGATGCTGCCCAGAGCATAATGGAGCCGCCGCCAGCTAATCTCCGTCCCGCCTTACAGGTGTTAAGGAGCTGTTCCTCTCGAAGTTGACGGATTCGCGCCCTTTCATTGGCATGGTGAAGACGGTATCGGGATTCATCAGACCATGTAACATTCTGCCTCTGTACCCTCGTCCAGTACTGATGGTCACGTGCCCATTTCAATTATAGTTGCCGATGACATGGTGTTAGCATTGGCACACTCATGGTCGTCAGCTACGGAGGCCCTCCCTTAGGACTGTTTGGTGCACTGTGTGTTCAGACACAATTGTATTCTGCTCATCATTAAAGCCTGATGTTACTTCCGTCACAGTCGGCCGCCTGTCCTGTTTCACCAGTCCACCCACTCTACGACCTCCGACTTCTGCTATGAGGGGTGGCCGCCCAACCCCACGACGTCTGGACGTGGCTACACCTTGGTTTCGCCACGTGTTGAAGACACTCACCACAGCAGTCCTCGAACACTCGGCAAGTCGTGCAGTTAAAACCACGTGCCGAGCCCCCAAGCCATCACAATCTGCCCTCGGTCAAATTCAGATAACTCACGCGCCTTCCCCATTCCACACGCAGACAGCATGCTCACTGATTCTACATGCACCATGCATGTGTCTGGCTAGCAGTCATTCTTCGCCAGGTGACGCTGTAATCGTCTGTGCGGGTTTACATCGATAGTAGTTCGGTGGTCATAACGTGCTGGCTGATCAGTCTAAATTGTTAATGTTGTTACGCAGTTATGTACATTAGGACAAAGATTTGATTTTATTCTTTTTTAATGGAAGACATTGGTGTATTGACTGTGTGGAGGTAGTGTTAATGTATTTACAGGCTATAGAAATATTTTGAAAATTCTGTTTAATTTACCAAGAGCACTTCAGGTTGTGTTTACTTTTTCTCCGTATCCGAATCATTGACTTCATCTGCTCTGAACGTCAAAATTCAAATGGCTCTGAGCACTATGGGACTTAACGTCTTAGGTCATCAGTCCCCTAGAACTTAGAACTACTTAAACCTAACTAACCTAAGGACATCACATACATCCATGCCCGAGGCAGGATTCGAACCTGCGACCGTAGCAGTCCCACAGTTCTGGACTACAGCGCCTAGAACCACGCGGCCACCGCGGCCGGCATCAAAATTCGTCAGCTGATTCCATGAGTTCGTTATTAATTTCTGCTATTTTCTACTCAGTGTCTGTTATACCGGTACGTTGCTGTAATCTTATTATAATTGCTTCTGTGGCATCTCATCAAACTTACTTTGCTACATTCTTCCACTTTTTGTTGAAGCAACAGAAGTACAGTTCAGTTTCACGCTTCGTAAGGACAGTTGAAGGCTCTCAGAACTCCGTCTTGGACTACTGACAATTATTGTGAGATGTGGAATTTTTTGTGATATGCAGCCGACTTATCTGACTTCTTTTTCAACCCTGAATATCCCACAGTTTTAAGAAAGCGTAATGAAAGCTATTGCATTGATCTATTCCTGGTTTAGTTTGGGAGCGAATGTCTTCCTTCTCTGGAGCTGCCAGTACAGAATTTGATGAAACTGGGTGAATAGCTTCCTCAAAAATCCACGAATCCTTGAAAAAGTGATAATCTGAACTAAATGCTCCACTCTATGCTTTCACTCGTGGCTTCCAAATATTCTATGTGGTGATACTCTAGGGAAGCTTGATTTTATTGTCATTTTTCTTGATTAAAATCCAACATTTGGCTCCTACGCAGTTGATAATGTTTTGTATATTATGGAAATCAGGATGATTGATGTATAGCTTTCTTGAGTTTTGTATCCTTTCTTTTAAAATAAAATAATTACAGCACTATTCCATTTTGTGAACATAGACTTCATCTGCAGACATTCTGCATACAATTTTGTACTCCTTTTTGTATTACTTTCCCTTCAACTTTAATCGCTTTGCGGTAACTCCCCTTCATACCTCGAATTGCTTTATATACCTCTATTGGCATTACGTCCAGAATGCGATTATTTTCGTTATTCGGTATTTTTTCCTGAATAATTTTTTGAGCTATACAGATATTTTAAAGGAATCTTCGAATGCATGCACCACTTTCTCTCGTTTGTTAGTTACTATACCAACTGCTTTCTTAACTGCTGAAATGGCTGTCTAGCAGGCATACATTTCTGATCAGTCCTCTTTAAATCTTTATGATTATGTTTCTCTTATCGTAATGTCATTGAATCACCTCATATTTTGAACATATTTTGAACATATAATTTCAAAGTAGTAGAGACCGCCAGGAATAACCGAGACACATGAGATCTGCACAACGCGTGACAAGACGCTCGACATCGTATCCAGAAAGACGCATGTCACTCACATCCTACACTAAGAGCAAAGCCTTTTTGACGTGTTCATCTTCTTCTGTCTCAGTCTCGACTTTCTTCCGATAAGTTTTCCTTCAAAAACTTTCTTCACAAATCCAGTATGCTGAAATAGCTATCTAATTAATATAATTTTATTTTCAGTAAGGTATTAACTAATGATCTTTAAGTTGTTTTTGTACTTGGTCATTGCATTTTCTTTCAATCTATCATGACCCATTTTGTTTACTTTTCTCCGCACTCCATCACTATCACTCCTAATTTTTTCTCCTTTCCTCTTTACCAACAGCCTATCCTTTACAGTCATTGTTTAAAACAATCCTGATAGACTTTTTGACAAATATATTCTTTTCTTCAGTTTTAAGATGATTGTTTGTTAGTGAATTACTTTAATATCTGAAGTATTAATTTAGACATTGCGATGGTTCTTATAATGTCCAGCAGACTTCTATGATCATAAATTACTGTACTATTCAAGTGTAGAATTCCTCAAATTACGTGAGAGTTGTAATTCCTATCTTAATTTTTTTGTTTAAATTCAGTGCATCAATCTTAATTTTAAGCATTTAATTCATTTCCTTGTCTGAATCTGCAATCATTACTACATTAGCTGTAAGTAAAATGCAGTGTATTAATTTCAGAAATATATTTTATTCTTTTAGTATCATTTTTCTGTGTCTAGAAAAGGAGATTAAAGAATTAAAGACAGGGGAGCAGCCTCTTTTAATTCTGGACCCTTTATTAACGCTATGGACATAAAATTCTGAACTGTGGTTTTTGCATGGTTTGATAAGCATCCTTTTAGTTCTCTATTCTATTTCAGTTTACTTCTCCAAACACTATCAGCGACCAATTCGATCCGAAACCTTTTCTGTGTCATTGAATGTTGCCAATTTTTTACCTAATAATCTCAGTTCTTGTTTCCAAAATAATTCCTTGTGAAATTATGATTTTTCTTGTTCCTTTTCCTGTCCTAAATCCAAACTGAACTTCCTCAAGTGCTGGTTAATGAATATTTTAATTTTTAAAAGCATTTAACATAATTTTTGAAGATACTAACTCTATAACTTGATTATTTGCTGGCTTTTTTCAAATGTATTACAATTGTTTCGAATATTGTAAATTCCAAACTCCTAACTCACACATGTAATTTCATGTACATTGTTTTCGCCTCATCTCTGAAGTTATTTAATAACCCAGCATGACTATTGTTTGTTTCTGCAGTCTTCTTCCTGCTAAAGTTATTTAAAACATTATTTAATTTTTCTCCACATGTCCTGCGCCAGTGTAATCTGAAATGTATCTGATATCTAATACAGAATCATATCTAACATGAAGGCAAACTAGACAGCCTTCTTTAGCACGGAAATTCAGGAAAGGGTAAATTTTAGGGAATCATTTAGAAAATTGCAAGAAGTTACTTGACCTGGTAAGTGAAATTGTAATATTCTAAATTTGAGAATGAATTTCCTGAGACTTTCACATAAACCTTACGTCATAATTTTGAGGCTGTTAATTTGCTTTGTCCTGCTGTTCCTCGTTGTGTATAATTAAATGCCACGAATTGTACGTATACAAACTGCTGATGTAATAATTATGCTATTTATCTAATCTGCTTTATGTTACAACGTGTATGATCTTTTGGTGGAAATAATTAGGCTGACTGATTAACAGTAGAGGGTACACATCCTTCTTGCTGTCATTAAATTCGGTATTGCTTATGTCACCCATTGTCTCCTTACTTTTCTGTTCTTTGGGCGCATGGCCTGCTACTGCGCTGACGTTAAGGCTGGCAGGAAAGACCTGTTCTGCACTCTTAGAGGAAGTATTAGATGCTTTTGGCTGAGTTAAGGTTCAGTTTTTTATTATTGTGGGTAAACTGTTCTTCTGTGAATTTCTCAATTAATTTACATCTAAAAGTCTGTATTAGGAGAAAAAGCGCTGTTTACAAAAAAAAATGTAACATGGCAGGCAGATCCCAAGAAAGCAGATTTAAACTGAGCGCTCTAGCAGAAATGGACCTGAAAGAGTAGGCGGGTGATGGAGACAAAGGGGCACATGAAAGGGCGCAGGTAACGAAGGGTTGGGGGGGGGGGGGGGGAAGGGGGAGAGAAAGTGGCATGACTAGGTGAAACCGAAAAGCTACAGGCGCATAACTAGGAGACTTTGACACAGAGAAACTGCAGATAGGTGTTAATTTTTCACTCCAGGGGTGTGAGGTTCTCAAAAAACAAGTGCTTCAGTTTGTTTTTAAGTGCAACAGGTCATAGAATGATGCACGGAATGTGGGGCAGCTTTTTCTGGAGGTGGACCACAGCAATAGAGAAGGAAATTCTAATATTTTTGTTTTATGACTGTTCACAGTTAGGATGTTAGGTGAGACCCTGCGTTAAAATTAGTGTGTGATCAGTGATGCGAGGCTCTGTGCTGCATGTTCTTTGAACAGAGGAAGTGGACATACAGGATGTAATGTGTATAAAAGCAGATATTCTGATTGGTCGCTGAGGACATCATTTTCAGACTAATAATTATGTCTACTACAAGTCATACGCTTTTGTATCAGTTTGTACCTCCAAGTGCATATAGCAAGAGCAAGCCATTCTCCAGTGCAGCAGGTCAGGTACTGACGTGTGGTCGCACGAACGCATAACAGCTATCATAGACAGACAGGTGTAGTCTGCTCAGATGACTGTTCAAAGCAGAGAAAACACAACTAACACATTGATGTGTGTACATATTGTTGTACCACATGTAAAAATATCTACACCTACACCTGTCACAACTAGTAACATATAGTCGTTACATTACTTGCCCGATGACATTCACTGCAGCACTGACGTAGTCAAAGGAATGTTCCAGATGTAAAGTTCTCAATCATTCATGGTTAGCTCTAACTGTCTAGAGTTGTCACTATTGGTGAAATGTTGAATTACATATTTACAAAGGAGGTTCGAAGAACGAGTCATTGCAGAACAGAACGTTTCACGTACATCGTGTGGAAATACGTTCCAAAACTTCTGGAGAGCAAACAGACATGCGGATGTGTGCACCATTTCACGGAGTATTAGCGAAGCTACGAACTTCAAACTATTTTAGGAAATTTGTCACAATGTGGGAGGAGCTATAATTAATCATCGACTGAAATGGGCATGTGACCATAGGTACAGGACTTTACCATAGTGGCAGAGCGTTACATGATCTGATGAATGCTGATAACTTCTTCACAATGCCAATAGGAGGGTGTGAATCAGTCGTGTTCCAGGGAAACAGCTCCTTGCGATACGGAGGCAAGCTAGCGGTGGCTCTATTGTGCTCTGGAGAACATTCACGTGGGAATCCATGGGTCCAGGGAAGTTCGTGCACAATGAGGGCCAAGGAGTATTATTCACTGGTTGCAGACCAGTTAGACAGGTTCATGACGATCATATTTTCGGACGACATTGGCAGTAGGAGGGGCAAGGCCAGCGTCAGCACACATTGTGGGTTTTCTACATCAGGGGCAAGTATACATTCAAAGGCAAACCTACTGTTCTCCGCCGGGCGTTGTGTCCGAGCGGTTCTAGGCGCTGCAGTCCGGAACCGCGCTGCTACTACGGTTGCAGGTTCGAATCCTACCTTGGGCATGGATGTGTGTAATGTCCTTGGGTTAGTTAGGTTTAATTAGTGCTAAGTCGACGGGACTGATGACCTCAGATGTTAAGTCCTATAGTGCTTGGAGCCATTTTTATTGTTCTCTTTTGATTGACAAGTCCTTAACCTAATGCTCTGCTAAGAGGATTATGACTGCCTGGGGATAATCCGTCCTTTTGAGTGACAGGTCCTTAACGTATTATTCAGTTAAGTGGTTTTCAGTGAAGTGGTTTCCCTCCCCGTCCCTCCCCCTTCCCCGCCCCTATTGGAACTCCTGTCGCTGCTGCAAGCACACTTTTAATATCAGTTTGATTGACTAATCAGTTAATTCAATCAATTAATTAATTACTTCCCCAGCCCTCCCCCTCCCCTACAGAAAATCGGTGGGAAAAGACTCTACTGATTGGCGGGAAATCGATGGCAGTGTATGGAATTTTGTTTAAACAGTTTCAGATAGACAAGGCAATGTGTGGAATATTGTTTATTTAAACAATTTATGGGATACAAGGCGGTGTATGAAATACAATTTATTTATTTATTTGAAGAATTTGGCGGAAGATTAATTGAAGTATGTGGAATAGTGTTTAAACAATCTAGACAATATGTGAAATATTGTTTATTTAAACAGTTTGTGGGTTACAAACCAGTGTTTTGAATATAGTTTGTTCATTTATTTAAAGAATTTGTCAAGGAATTGACTGTAGTGTATGGAATACTGTTTATTTAAACAATTTACAAGGTGGTGTATGGATATAGTTTATTTAAATAATTTGTCAGGAAATCGACTGCAATGTGTAGAATATCTAAACAACTGCTCCGCTTTTCCATTCCTCTCATGTGAGGAAATACGTAATTGCAATGTTACAGATCGGTAAACATAGCTGAAAAACTTTCTCATGTCTCACCACGCGCGCAGGCTGGGGTGCGCCGGAGGGACTTGGAGGCAAAAGCGGGCTCGCAGCACCACTGTCGGCTGTTGGCTGCCCCCACAGCTCCTTGATTTACCACGCTAGTCCCCAGGAACAAAAGCACACTTCCTGCTGGCATCCCCTGCCATCTCAAGTGGTCTGTATGCAGAAAACGGCGCATGCGAGAGACGCTTTCCTTCCAACACAAATACCTGACAGGGAATTGATCCAGAGATACTGCTGAAGTTAAAAATTAATTTCCAATCACATGATCGTGATAAGAGGATATAAGGTAGACACGGTAGCTATTTCACACACACAAATTGATGATGTCACAACGCTAGTAGCACAGTCACCCGAAATAAACTTTAAAAAAGATCAGGACTAAATGTTATACACAAAGAGAGAGAGAGACAGAGAGAGAGAGCTGTAATCTGCTTGGCGGTTGACATAGGAACTAGCATAGGACGCTTAAACCATTATACTCCTTCATTCAGCCATGGACTCTAAACTGTCCCCAGGCTTCCTGCGCACTTTCTTGTGGTACACGTCACGAACTGCTTCAGGGGTTATTAAATCACTGGTGGAACTCGCGCAAGTGGGTAGTCTCTATGGAACTGGCACCAGCTAGCATCTTTTCGCCTGTCGTGTTTTTGCCCTGGTTGCGTCTTGTTCGGACGACACAGCACCGACAACTAACAAAAACACTGAAATCTCAAGATTTTGAGATAGCAAAAATACCCACAGAAATAGTGTCTACAAACGTACAATTTAAACAATAAAGGTATGATGTAGCGTAAAGTACATACCTTTCATTCCACATTCAATAGTATTTTTATATAAATGTGACCACATAAGCGAGAGAAATGAATGCCACAAACCAGAGAGCACAGAGGAGCACGTTTATTTTTGCTCTATGTCTGGGTTGCGACTGACTTCGCAGAAGGAGGAGTGAGCGTAGATTAAGATTCTGGTTCGCGAAGGACAACCTTGAAGATTAACACATCTGAAAGGATTTTAAAGTAACATGGTGATTTTAGACCGGTTTTAGGGTGTAAATACTCCTACGGGGACGGTCATTGATTCTCCGCGAGCATTCAAACAGGATGTGGCGCGCCTTCCTGACTCACAAATTAGCTCACAGACGGTTATGCTGCACGAGCAGGACACATGTGCGCCTGTAACAGCCACGTGATATGTCTGGCTATTAATCAACCCACCTCGTCTCGTCACGGTGACTAGTGGAGTTGCTACGATCAGATCAGAACATTGAACTATCCGTGATCGCTGCTGATTCCTTCACCCAAAGTTTGCTAATTACATTACTGCACTGCTAATAGCAACATTAACATTTAAATCACTTCTCTCTCTCACTGTCTCTCTCTCTCTCTCTCTCTTTCTCTCTCGGCAATAACATAATACGTTCCAAGACAATGGGCGCAGACAGGCAGGGCTTTCTAGTGGAAGGACTCCTTGTTGACGGAAGTAGTCGGTAGGAGTTTTGAGCATCGATATAAGTACTTCATTCCGGACTTTCTCCGGATGAAGAAGTTGCGGCAGTTCCGTTCAGGAGCTAGCGCAACGGCAGATGAGAGGAAAAAGCATATCGTACTTACCACAATTACGTTCAAATACTCAATGAGAACCGTGAAACTCGCAACTGTGAAACTATCTGCCTGGGCTCTCACCACAGAGACAGGAACCAATAACAACACCGCTATTACAGGAACAATGGTCAGCAAAGGCAAAAAGATAACCAAGAAAGTTATGCGACTGTTCGTGTAATACAAGGCGAACACACACAAAAGAGCTATGGTTAAAACTAAATCACATCATAAATCGTTTTCTAGATAAATAAATGATAGTGAAATGATATTCCTGAAATACGATGCTTCAAAGTTTCGTTTGGCACAGGCGCTAGCAGAGATTACAACACTTTTTCGTCAAGTGAGAACGTAGAATATTCGTGGGGGAAACTTAATATGACTTGTGTATACGTGTGAAGGTTTCTGCGTCAGACATCCAAGGATCATACCGGCAAAATGAACAACAGAAAATCCTACCAAGCTCAGGTTTTCGTAAAGACAACCAACGAGTTCAAATACTCAACGCATTGTCTTGCAGATCATGCTAGTGTTAGCCAGAAAGAAAACCTATTCGCACATAAACATGCTGAGGTAGCAATGTTTAAGTACCGCACACAATCACATATGAAGGCTACTGAAATAAGCAATTACAGTACTGAAGAGCAATTGATAAGGGGATCTTATGTACTGGCCCCTCTTCGATTTTCTCCACACGTAGTAGCATTTTAAGGTCAATTAAAGGACTCAGTACGACGCCGTGCTCAAAAAACCCCTGTAAAAATCGCTTTTCAAAATTGTAACGTTTCCGAGCGCTGTAAAGGACGTATTCTATCCCAAGGGAGTGTTGTTGGACCGTTACTTTTCGCAATACATATAAATGTCCTAGCACAAGGGTTCCCAAACTTTTCCTCTGACGAAAAACTTTGAGAATTCTGGTACTTGTGTGCAATACATTGTTTGTTTTGATTCTTAATAAAATTTAAAAAACCGAGAGAAACTTGTTTTATCAATGATGGCTTCCATTTTAAATTATAGCTAATAACACAGAAATCATAACGAAAGTATAAAAATAATTATTCTCCTAAAAATGTAAAAGCAAACCGCCATAGTACTAATAGTTTTTCGAACACTCGTATTCACTTCTCGCAGAACGCCGGTTTATCGCAGAACAGTTTGTAAAACTCTGACCTAGTGGCTAATGTCGCAAGTTCTACTAGACTTTTCGCAGGTGATTTGAATTCATGCAGAGAATTCTCAACTCTAGAAAACTGTATGATTCTCTGGATAAAAAAAACGTAATGTACAGCACATAAAAAGGTGGAAATACCAATTACTGTATGATTACAGGACTGCAGAACAATCACTGGAAACAGTTACTTCTATAAAATATCTAGCAGTATGCGTATGGAGTGACGTAAAGTGGAGCGACCATATAAAACCAACCGAACGAAAGGCAGACACCAGACTGAGATTCAACTGAAGAATCGTCAGAAAATGTAATCTGTTAACACAGGAGAAGACTTACAAAATCCTCTGTCGACCAGTACTACAGTATGCCCGTCAGTATGGGATCCGTATCAGGAAAGATTGATGGTGGTAATAGAGAACATTTGGAGAACAGCAGCACCTTCCGTTACAGGTTCATTTAGTTAGCACGAAAGCTTCACGGAGACGATAAACCAACTCCAGAAGCAGACGCTGCATGGGAAGCGGTCTACATCATTGTGTGATTTGCTGTTAAAAGTTCCTAAAGCGTACGTGCCTAGAACAGTCAACCAATGTATTGCTACCTTCCAGGTATATCTCGCGAAAAGACTATAACGGTAAAATCAGACGGACGCTTACTAGGAATCGTTCTTCCAGCGAATCATTTGCGACTGGAACAGGAAAAGGAGATGCAAGAGTGTTACACAAAGTACCCTCTGGCACACGCCGTAACGTGGATTGCCGAACGTGGATGTAGATGTAGAAAAAGTGAGTATTCGCAGTAGATTAATATTCGGTACAATACGTCAAACATCAAACAAAAAATAAAATACTCCCTTATTTCTAGCATTGTTCATGAAATTCTTCAGACTTTGCCGGCAATCTGTTGACATATTGAGCTGTCCAGTAGTCTGCCGAATATCAGCGTCGTTCTTGGGGACGATATTTAGAGAACCAGACTCGTTATCTACATCGTATGGTACATGATGAAGCACATAGCACATGATTAAGATAATGAATCAAGTGTCGAAATATCGTGCAACAACGACGTTGATATCCGGCAGAATCCTCGACGCCAGTACTATTAATGCATAAATACTTTTTTCAGGTAACACAAAGGTGGTCTCATTTTCATATTATATTTTTTTCGTAGATCTTATAATTAAAAACAAAAAATTATTTCATTTAAATTGGTTCAAATGGCTCTGAGCACTATGGGACTTCACATCTGAGGTCATCAGTCCCCTAGAACTTAAAACTACTTAAACCTAACTAACCTAAGGACATCACACATATCCATGCCCGAGGCAGGATTCGAACCTGCGATCGTAGCGGACACGCGGTTCCAAACTGAAGCGCTTAGAACCGTACGGCCACACCGGCCGGCATTTCATTTAAAAATTATGATTCGATATTTGTAAATTAAGATTTTCCTTTATTATAAATATAGAATTTAAGTAAAAGTAAAAGAAAGGTGGCTATTAACGCAGTTTCAACCCTTGGCTTCAGGATTACTACGCTCGAAGCTAACTACGAATATTTGTAGTGAATAGCGGTTTCCGACTAGTTTGAGAATTGCGTCGAAGAAATTTAAGAAATCGATGTCTCGGAACTGAGCTTAAAATCCTTTAAGTATAATAAAAAATCACTCGTGCGAAACGCATCTCCATTTATTCATACGAAATATCTTACAAATAGTAGATACAGATGACCAAAGAGATTGAGTCTCCCTAGGTTTCTGGAAGGCGTCCGTGACTGTAGCACATTCGCGACAGACCAAACATATGGAGTCATACGAAGTCCCTTCACAGACATGTGACTGGATTGAAGAATTTCAATTAGTAGAGCACAGTACGTTACAATGGACTGCTAATTTGCAGCAAAAACGAATGTAACATGGCGTGTGTCCCAAATAAGAGCAACTCGATCGCTATTGCTCTTACTACATGCACACGTTATGTCAAACAATGGCAGCACCACCATCAGATTATTCAGTGGCGATGTTGTCATCTACAGAAGCGTATCGTTTTTGGAAGGCTGTAAGAAAATGCCTAAGGGATAGGACAAAATTTCCACTGGACGTAGTGAATGGCAGGTCTCTCTAAACAAGGATAAATACAAGATTCTCGCAATGACCTCGTAACAAAGAGAGGTAACATGTTTGTGTCCCACCTCATAATTAGTGACGAATATCTTGAACCAATCACAATGTTTTTTTATTTAGGGGTAATAATAAGTTATGAAATGAGTCGAACACATTAAATCAGTAGAACGGAAGGCGAGTGGAAGATTCTGTCTTGTCTGAAACCACACACAGGATGATATTACCACCATCTGTAGAGTTATGAAGCAGGGTTGGGAGCCCTTACTCATGAGATTTCATAGCAGACATCGAAAGAATCCGAAGACTTCGTGACACGTTAGTATAACCAGTACGAAAATATAAGAGGCAGTCAAATTAATAAGAAACAGATGGTAAGAAAACAAACAGCTACTTATTATTTCCAAAGTACTCACCGTAATTGTTAACATAAATCCGGGAGAGACGCCGCCAGCGGTATAGACGCCGCCAGCGGTATAGACTGCGCACCCCTCGTTGTTCTGGCAAAAAAAAAAAAAAAAGCGACCAAGTGAGCTCGTATCAGAACTGCAGTTGCTCAGTGGACACCAGGCCGTAATGAAAGTGTTCACGTTTCGATCAAGTTTTCCATAAGCTTTGAGGGGATAACTGAGGCAAGTCTATAAAGATCCCTTCAAAAACTTCTCAGCGTCACGATTAGTTCTTAGTCCAAGCTAAATAATTAAATATGTCCAAATATTTGAGTATTTCTATTTACAGTAACTACTGTCGGGCGTGTTTTGAATCTCGTACTGTCATCTTGGCTATCAAGGTCACAAATTTGTGAGGTGCGGCGCCTCTCCCCCACAGAGTGGGATACATGCCGCAATAAAATCCGGTAAGTATGACGCACACTTTTTAGTTACGCACACTTCCACACAAATCAAATAACTGTTTTAAACAAGTGAAAACATTTCTGTTTTTTTTTTCATATTTTCATTCAGATGACTTAGCATGCGTTTTTACGATGTTCACGCAGTCCTGAAGATCAGTGCACAATATTATTCAGTATTCCAGAATTATTTGTTAACCAATTACTTAAAATTTATTCACCGGGTATTGACAAAATAATACACAATATTTGACCATGAAAACGTCTTTACGTAGGAGAGTTTTTAAGTCAAAAACTACATATAGGTTTTCCTGTTTTTAAGACGAAACCCATATATATATATATATATATATATATATATATATATATATATATATATCGAGTAATATTTCCACGAGCTCTGGTGGGATAACTGAGATAAGTCTATAAATATTCCTTCAAAAGCATTTCAGAGTCACGATTAGTTCTTAGGGTATGCTATATAACCAAATATGTCCAAATGTTTAAGTAGTTGTTTTAACAGTAGGTACTGTTGCGCGTGTTTTCATTCTCGTACGCTCATTGGCTATCACGGTTATGAATTTGTAAGGTGAGGCGCCTCTCCACTACGGATTGGGATACATGCCGCAATATACGTTTTGACTTAAAAACAGGAGAGTTTTGCGATTTTTTATGATGTGGTCTGTCACCCACAGTATAAGGGATAGACGCCGCTACGTACAGACGTTTTCGTGGTCAAATATTACTTTTAAATGTTACATTGAAAAAGCAAAGAAATATAGCTGGTGTGTTGTACAAAAAAAATTTTAGTAGATGTGCATCGTGGGATTCCACACATGTGATTTGGAAAATATGGGTCATCTCTCCCGGATTTATCCTTTCCCACTGCGAGACAAGACGGTTAACGCCTTCATGGGAAAAAGTTTATCGTTGCATGAGAAGCACGATTGCACCTAGGTGTCCAGCCGTTCGTCCGAATGAAATCGACGGTCTCAGATGTCTTTCTTCAGGACTCCAAAAATATGGAAATCACATGGGAAGGTGCCTGTACTGTATGGAGTATGTCTAAGGGCTTCCAAGCGAAAATTCTGCAGAGTACTGGAAACAACATTGGCAACCTATAGCCCCACCCACATTCTCCACACAGTCCCGATCTCTCCCCATATTTTTGGAAGAAAACATTCATGGCCGTCGATTTTATTCGTTCAAGGAGCTGCTCACCTGTACGCGATCATGGTACCGTGGGGAGCTACAACCGTTTTTCCATGCAGGTATTGATCGTGTCGTCTCACAGTGGGATAAATGTATTAAGAGTTATTGCGAAAACTTTTGAAATAATAATCAATTTTTATACTTACTTTTTCCCATGTGCCTAGTTTTCATTTGAGTAACCCTTATAGTTGTTCGGTAAACTTAAATGGAGGTCTTCGAAATAAGGGTGACATCACTCCGACGAAACACCTTTGGTAAAATTTAGACTGTGCATCTGTTCTGCTGCCTTTATTCTATATCTCACGCAGACGATTTTCTCCCTCACGCTGTGAGTAAGTGGAACACGGCACGAAGTCGCTGATATTGACGAGAAACACCGCCTGTTTAAAACGCACAGCTGTTTGTGGCGTAAACACACTGGCGAAAAAAAAAATCTCAGACCCAGAAATTATTAATGTTGAGTAATGAAATTTCGGGAAGACATTTGCCTAGGTAACATATTTAATTGATTAACACTGCAAGATCACAGGTTAATGTAAGCGCGAGATTAGCCATTGCAAATGTGCAATTCCGGTACATTAATTACCGGTGCAACTGGGAGAAAGTTGAATGCAAGGATGCAAAGTGTTGGATGTCAGTTTGTGTGCTGAAGTTCCGTGCCTAGAGCACTTGGTCGGTCAGTACAGGGACTGTTAATGCTGTCTGTGGATGACGCTCGAGCTGTGGTCCGAAGTTATACCATATGTGCTCCACTGGAGACAGATCGGTAACCGTAGAGCGTGTTAGGTTGCAAGAGAGGCATGTAGGCGAGAGTTAACCTGTTGGAAAACACTCCCTGTTGTCGATTGATGGCAGAACAACAGGTCGAATCACCAAACTGAGGAACAAATTTGCGGTTAGGACCTGCGGGATAGCCTCGAGGGTGTTCCTACTGTCATACGTAATGGCACCCCGGATTACAACCACAGGTGCGGATTCAGTGTGTCTAGTACACAGACAGGTTGGTTGCAGGCCCTTAACTGGCCTCCTTCAAACCAAAACACGGCCGTCCCTGGCACCAAGGGAGAACCAGTTAGCCGGCCGGAGTGGCCGAGCAGTTCTAGGCGCTACGGTCTGGAACCGCGTGACCGCTACGGTCGCAGGTTCGAATCCTGCCTCGGGCATGGATGTTTGTGATGTCCTTAGGTTAGTTAGGTTTCAGTAGTTCTAGGGGACTGATGACCTCAGAAGTTAAGTCCCATAGTGCTCAGAGCCATTTGAGAGCCAGTTTTCCTCAGAAAACACAACAGATCTCCACCCCGCCCTCCAATCAGCTCTCGCTTGACACCACTTAGCCGGCCGTTGTGGCCGAACTGTTCTAGGCGCTTCAGTCCGGAACCGCGCTATTCCTACGGTCGCAGGTTCGAATCCTGCCTCGGGCATGGATGTGTGTGATGTCGTTAGGTTTAAGTAGTTCTAAGTCTAGGGGACTGATGACCTCAGATGTTATGTCCCATAGTGCTAAGAGCCATTTGAACCATTTCTGGGACCACTGAAGTCCCAGATAGCAGTGATTTTGGGTCAGTGGAATGCGCGCTACTGGGCGTCTGGCTCCGAGCTGTCCTTCAACTAACCGATTTGTAGCGGTTCGTCATGTCACTGTGGTTCTAATCGCTACTCAGACTGCTGCTGCAGATGCAGTACGATGCGCCAGAGCCATTCGCCGGACTCGATGGTCTTCCCTCTCAGTATTCCCACGCGGCCGTCCGGAGGCCGGTCTTGTTGCGACTGCGCATTCTCGTGAACACCGCTGCCAGCAATCATGTTCAGTGGTTACATTCCTGTCAAGTTTTTCTATTATATCGCAGAAGAAACATCCAGCTTCTCGTAGCCCTATTACACTACCGCGTTCAAACTCAGTGACGTGCTGATAATGACGACTTTGTTGCCTTAAAGGCATTCTTGACTAAAATCAACTAATCACGTCAAATTTCAAATATAAGTAATGCTCACGACCGTTAACAACGTGTGTTTAACGCAGACCTGATCTGCGTCCTCATACTGGCGCCGTGAGTGCCAGTCTTACGCGAGTGGCGCTAAATTTGAATAGTCGTCGTCTTTCAGATGTAGAAACACGCCTACGAACTTTCTTTTATGTCGCACAACTCCTTGGTGTTGCGATCTTTTTTCAGTATGTGTTGTAAGTTTAGTATGCCCACATCTCTTTTGATACTGAGCTATGACAGGAAGTTCTGTGTGGCAATAAATCAATGTAATTGTATAGTTCATAGCCAGCTCTTCATTCGTTTCATGGAACTGGATTGTATTGCGATATTTCTTCATATGCTTCGCTTATGACTACTTACATCAGGAAAAAACCTACTTAAGACTGTGGTGACGAAACCAACCTTCGAATAGATGACTGCATTACTAACTTTCCTTTTAATGGCAGTGCAGTGCCGTGTCATGAAGGAGGAAGGGAGGAGCAACTGAAACATCTCTCGACCACAAATCAGCGTTTCACCGCAGTGTCATGACGGTCATTAGGCGCTCTAACCTCTGATTTTCTTGCTACGTACAGCAGGAGAGTCTGTCGGTGGTGGTGGGGAAAATGTTGCCCCCCCTCCAGCCCGTCCCGCCCCCCTCCCTCCCTCTGTCCAACACATCGACACACCTCTAGCACGCGGCGGCAGCCCACAGAGAGAAGGGCCGTCGTAATTAACATGCAAATGTTAATTAAAGGGCACAATTACGGCGCGCCGTGGGCGGCGCAGCTGCCGGCAGGTTGCGCCGTCGCCCACCTCCCGGAATCTCCAGCACGTTCCGAACTTTGCAGACGTTCTCTCCTTCCAAACCCCTTCCATGATCCATAAATCATCTCTGTCTCTACCGATGAAACCTGCACTAATGTCCCAATTACCCAATGGAGTTTCGCGGCTACATAACGACCACGGTAGTAGTCTCGTAAGTTACTGCGAGAAGAGAAGATCTTTGTTTGTAGTGATGCTCCAAGCCACATACAGCCGAGTAGTCACTATGCGTGTGTGGGCTGTTCCAGTTCCAGCTCCAGCTGTTTCTAGGAACGAGCAACCGACATTTAATTACCTGCTTAAGGTGCCGAGTGTGCTACACTGTGCTCCACCTTCTGTTTTACCAGATGCTAAACCGTTCACACAGGAGCCTCATTATGTGGCTGGACGAACGGTGATGCAAGGCTTAGCCAGTGAGCGGTTGACCTGACAACATCAAGACGGCTACTTTCAAATTCTGAAGGAGGCAGGGGTAAAATACAGGGAGCGAAAGGCTATTTACAATTTGTACAGAAACCAGATGGCAGTTATAAGAGTGGAGGGGCATGAAAGGAAAGCAGTGGTGGGGAAGGGAGTGAGACAGGGTTCTAGCCTATCCCCGATGTTATTCAACCTGTATATTGAGCAAGCAGTAAAGGAAACAAAAGAAAAATTCGGAGTAGGTATTAAAATCCATGGAGAAGAAATAAAAACTTTGAGGTTCGCCGATGACATTGTAATTCTGTCAGAGACAGCAAAGGACCTGGAAGGGCAGTTGAACGGAATGGATAGTATCTTAAAAGGAGGATATCAGATGAACATCAAAAAAATCAAAACGAGGATAATGGAATGTAGTCGAATTAAGCCGGGTGATGCTGAGGGAATTAGATTTCGAAATGAGACACTTAAAGTTTTGCTATTATGGGAGCAAAATAACTGATGATGGTCGAAGTAGAGAGGATATAAAATGTAGACTGGCAATGGCAAGGAAAGCGTTTCTGAAGAAGAGTAGCCTGTTAACATCAAGTATAAATTTAAGTGTCAGGAAGTCGTTTCTGAAAGTACTTGTATGGAGTGTAGCCATATATGGAAGTGAAACACAGACGATAAATAGTTTGGACAAGAAGAGAATAGAACCTTTCGAAATGTGGTGCTACAGAAGAATGCTGAAGATTAGATGGGTAGATCACATAACTAATGAGGAAGTATTGAATAGGATTGGGGAGAAGAGAAGTTTGTGGCACAATTTGACCAGAAGAAGGGATCGGTTGGTAGGACATGTTCTGAGGCATCAAGGGATCACAAGTTTAGCATTGGAGGACATCTTGGAGGGAAAAATCGTAGAGGAAGACCAAGAGATGAATACACAAAGCAGATTCACAAAGATGTAGGTTGCAGTAAGTACTGGGAAATGAAGAACCTTGCACAGGATAGAGCAGCATGGAGAGCTGCATCAAACCAGTCTCAGGACTGAAGACCACAACAACAAAAACAACTTATAATAAATTGCTGATGTCAATTTCAGTTAAATTCTACGTAGGCACAATCAGAATGCCAGTTACTCATGTCATTCTTAGCCAACACCATTGCGCAACAAGAGTGACTCACTTTCAGAACAGAGTCTACAGGGTAATTCAGTTGCTCCTACCTATGGGTTTCATACACCCGCAATACCTCCAAAAACAACGCATGAGAGTTTCATTTTCTTTCACTCGCTACACACTATTGGTCCAACAGAGAAAATGAACGGGACCTTTTCGTAGGATATTTAATGTAGTTAAATTTTGTATTAGGATACGTTTTCGCTGGACGCAGTTTTCAAGTTACTGAAGAAAAGCGCATTCGAAAGTCACTTTTGTACGTTTCTCTCGAATTATCGAAAATTGTAGCTTCCAGCGTAAAAATAGAGCAATAGAATACGAAAATCTTGCACATGGTATCTGAAGGCGTTTGGGGTATCCTCCAGATCCAGTTCTCATCCTGTACAGATGAAATACTCATCACAGTGTGGGAGTGATATGGCGCGGCAACAGGAAACGTATTCCAACGCTGCAGTTCGTCAGACAGTACGATGCTTGTGGGCGAAACATATAAGTTTCACATGGATTCACTGTGAAATTCTGGTGGCATTTAGTTCAAAACAGTGTTACGTACAGCCATACTAAAACAATGCCAACAATTTGACAAAGGTCACACCGACGTAGGTGACGATTATCGGGGTGTGCAAATCTTGTAACACACACTGTTTGCATGTTTTGGGCGATCTTGAAGAATATCTGTGGGGGAACAGATTTCCCAACGACTATTACACAGAGGTTCTCGGATGGCTCCGTGACCAAAGAGCGGATTGCGATGGTCGAGGAAGAATTGAAGGATTGGTAGAACGTTACGACCGCTGTTTACAGACACTTGAAAAATAGTGCCATGTGTCAGAGACACTCTGAATTGTAGTGCAGTATTTTAAAAAAACTATTTGCTTGTCGTAATAACATGAAACTTACTTTTTGAAGTCCCCTTGTGTTTCTAGAGAAGCCATTGATGAGAATTTATGAGAAAGATAGGGCCTGTCAGCACATCTAAATTTTCTAATTTTAAGTGACTATGTAACTAACTAAACTTATTTGTGTGCTACTTGAACCAAAAATCATAAAAAAATACTAAACTAGATTGGGTCACCTATCTGCTAGTCAAACTTAAGACATGAAACTTCCTGGCAGATTAAAACTGTGTGCCCGACCGAGACTCGAACTCGGGACCATTGCCTTTCGCGGGCAAGTGCTCTACCATCTGAGCTACCGAAGCACGACTCACGCCCGGTACTCACAGCTTTACTTCTGCCAGTATCTCGTCTCCTACCTTCCAAACTTTACAGAAGCTCTTCTGCGAACCTTGCAGAACTAGCACTCCTGAAAGAAAGGATATAGCGGAGACATGGCTTAGCCACAGCCTGGGGGATGTTTCCAGAATGAGATATTCACTCTGCAGCGGAGTGTGCGCTGATATGAAACTTCCTGGCAGATTAAAACTGTGTGCCCGACCGAGACTCGAGTCTCGGTCGGGCACACAGTTTTAATCTGCCAGGAAGTTTCATATCAGCGCACACTCCGCTGCAGAGTGAATATCTCATTCTGGAAACTTAAGACATGTACATGATAAGCTATTGTTTAACTCCTAATAACCGCTTTTCCACAGCCACCTAACCGATGGATTACTGTTATGGGGCAAATCCGCGGAAGGAACTATTGGCAGTGAAGCGATTCAGGTAACTCTCGAGTGAGAAATCACGATTCCTAAAGACCATATTAAAAAAAGAAGGTATACTGTTTGTTGCACGCCAAGGAAACCTTGCAAAAGTACAAAAAGCGACAGTCTATATACCAACAGGATGCACATCAGAGGCAGACAATCGACATCTCACAAGACTTAAAAAGGAACAAAGCAGCTACGTCTACAGTACATTTATTTAGTATGCTACCACTAGAGTGTCAAGGTGTGTCATTGTATGCCATCAGCAAAGCTACAAAAAGATGGCTTAAGTAACCTTTTCTTACTAAAACTCTGTAGCTCGTATTGTTTATTTCTACGGTATGTTATTTTTTTGTTGATTTTCCAGTACTGTACTTTGATTTTTTATGTATGTATGCTCTAACAGTACAGTGTACCATGCATTTATCTTTCATGGTTATTATGTATGTTGCATACATTCCATTTACATAAATATATTGTTACCATAGCTACCTTATCATTTAGGTATGCATTGTATATAAAGGTATATATAATGATGGCATCGCTCACTTTGTGCAAACTACGACGAAATCAATAGCGCATACAATGCTCGAAAGTGGATATATATATATATATATATATATATATATATATATATATATATATATATATATATATAATGAGTGATTTAGAGATTATACAGGTATAACGACCGTCTGGTTTTGACAAATTCAAGATATATATTTTATTATTTTTATAACTGTCACTTACGTAATTGAAATGTATTTTATCTTTCTACAAAATCGATTCGGTGATTTGAATATTTGACATGTCTCTTCATGAGATTTAGAATTCTCGTGGCATACTCAGCCAAACAATTTTCGCAACACTTCACTACATTCTTCACCCCATCATCAATCCAAAACGATCCCCGCGCAAAAATTCTTTGAGATTCAGGAAAGTAAAAAACCCCTTACTGCTGGGTGAATAATCACAAAGCTTCTATCTAAACTGATGCAGCAAGCCTCTGACTGTTGCAGCAATGTGAGAGCATGACTTGTCGCGAAGAAGCACAATACCTCGAGAAACCATTCGACAGCTATGATTTTTGAATTGCTTGTCGTAGTTTCCGTACTGCGTCTCAAAATCGATCTAATCGTACATTGCATGTAGTGCATTTTATCGTGAAAATTAGAACACCACAGCGATCCCAAAAAACTATCGCCATTGTTTTTGGTACTAACAGTGTTTCTTTGAATATTCGTGGCTATTTCTGGTGATGAAGGATAATGTCTTACGGTTGGTCTCCCTTATGAAGTGAGATACCCATATCTCATCACCAGCAACAATTCGATGACATAAGTTTTCACCAGCTTCTGTGCGGAATCCCCAAATTTTGCAACAGCCAAGACATTCGGACATAATTTTACAAATTTAAGAATGTTTGGAAAATAAATGAGTTATTTCTCTATAGCAGAGCTTTCCAACTTTTCCTAATGGCAACACCGTTCTAATACATACAGTCTCACGATACACCTATACACTAATATTAATAAAAGAGAATCTATTGTAACAAATTATGCTTTAAATAAATATTATTTTTTATGTTTCGTTTCTCACTAAAATATCATTATACTTCAATCACCTTTACACATATACAAAAATTTTCAATTTTTTTATGAATTCAGTGACTCGCCTGGGCCTGAGGAGCATTAGAAATCAGTATTATATTAGCTCTAGCCTAAGACAAATTCACATGCATTTCCTCACATAACTTTCTGAAACTACCGCGTTTAACTGTTTTGATATTAGTCATAATGAAAAACGCCCTTTCACACGAATATTCTGTACGAAACGGCAGCAAAACGTAGGTGAGAGTAATCTCGCTGAATAGAATTCCTGGAGTCACATAATCTGATTCTTGATACTTAAGTTCTAAAGTGCGGTTGCTCTTCAGGTCTGCTAGGTCTTCCTCTTCATCAAGTTGAAATATACAAATACTGGAGAGCGCACAAGGATTTTTTATCCAGTCATACTGATTCGTACCTAGTGTTGGGAAATATACATCCAACCTCCCATTCAATTGCACTAAATGACCTTGGTTCAGTGGTTGTAATGGTTACTAACTGCATTTTTGGATGCCAATAGATTGATTTCAATTTTTTCCTTTATTTTTCTCAACCACACTTCGGCCTTATTTCTTAAGGCTGCAATTTTGTCTGTAACAGAACTGAAATTTGCAGCCATACCTTCTAGACTAACATTCGTCTTGTTAAGTATTTCAGACAAATCAGAAAGAAAAGCTAGCTTTTTGCTTCAGAGTTCGCTTTTAATGCATCCACGAACTTGGTTTCACTTCTTGCTCAAATGATTGCAGTGTTACATCCCCTAGCTCGTACACACGACGAAGTATTCTCTCTCTTGATAGTCAGCGGACTTTTGTATGAATAAGGAGGTTACAGCTCTGTTTTTTCTAGCTCGTCACATATTTAAGAGAAAAGTCTACAGTTCCGAGGCCTGCTCTTAATGCAATTTATCATTTTAACACCCATGTCGAAAACTGATATCAAGTTCTTTGTAATTCTTTTCGACAGGAGCGTTTCCTTATATAGCAAGCAGTGCGTAATAATCAAGGCTTCGTTTCGTTTTTTCACCAGTGTGATGAATCCTTTTATGGACCACAATACTGATGGAACATAATCTGTGCATACGCCGACACCTTTCTTCCACATCGTATTCATTGTTTCCATGTTTCCCATTTATTACTTCAAAAATGTCTTTCCCTCTGGTAATTAAGACAATATTCTTGCAACAGAGATACTGTTCGTCTATGTTTCCTTGGTCAATGAAACGATTAAAAGAAACGAGCTGTGCTAGGCCACTTACTTCCGAAGATTCATCCTGCTGGATTGCAAGCGTTAAATTCGTTTCACCAGCTCGAGTTTTAACAGAATGTTCAATGTTTTCAGACATATCTTGAATACGTCCTCCAACTGTGTCATTATCCAAGAGAGTTTTCTTCTCATCACGTTCATAATCGGCGCCAAGCATTGTATTCACTATATCACGGCAAGTTGGAATGATGACTTTCTCTGCATTTACATGGGGAAACCTTTTTTTTTTTTTTTTTTGCAATAATCTCAGTCTAAGATGACTAGATGCTTGAGCATTATCAGAGTTCTTAAATTTCTTAGTAAGCAAAGAACTCTGCTGATCTTCTATCTTAGAATTTCTTTGAAATATTCAAAACTTGTTCGTTGTAGGTATTTGTGTTTTTTTAAAAATATAGCGTAGCAATTTATTCGGTATCATGTTTTACCCGTTTTCGTGTTGTATGAGGGCAGACATGTTCCCACACAGCCGCGCGGGATTAGCAGTCATGGACTGTACGGCTGGTCCTGGCGGAGGTTCGAGTCCGCCCTCGGGCATGGATGTGTGTGTTTCTCCTTAGGATAATTTAGGTTAAGTAGTGCGTAAGCTTAGGGACTGATGACCTTAGCAGTTAAGTCCCATAAGATTTCACACACATTTGAACATTTTTTTGTTCCCACACATACGCATGTCGAGTGTTACAAATAGAGCCTCGCACATACCAATCAGCTTACAAGCGCAAGTTTCAAAACACGTCACGTAAGCAAAACCTTGCTAACAGGTAGCTTGCTAGTCCTTGCACATTAATTTAGCAGCATACCGTGTACTTTTCCGCTCTCATACATACAAAAAACTGTTACAAGTCGTGGGAAACATGCGTCAATCAAAGAGTATGCTAAGATCTGTTATTTTGCAGAGACAAAGATATCACCAGACGGAGCTGCAGTCACGTGATCACGGTATTGTGTACGTTTCATTAACTCTTATTAAAGTTCTTTCATAATGGACTATGAGAATACTTGTCACAATTATAGGCATAATCAAACTTCCTTTATTTCTGCAATGATACAAAGTGACCTTATTATGTCTTTTTAAATAGCTGGCATCAGTTTTACATGCTGTTGCTGAATACAGCTTGCTGTCATTACACACATCATAAGATGGCACAACATTATTGTCCCCTCGCCACATTTGATCACAGTCCCATCTTACCTCGGTCTATGAACTAAAATTATTCACAATACTGTTAAATTTGTTTACAATACTGTCTGATACTAAAGTGATTTGCGTTAGTTATTACCGTACAAAAATATAGGATGCGTCATGCCGGTAATATTTTTCTCTGAAGTGGTGTGAGGTGTTCGTTTTCCTAAAACAGTGCATTAAAATTAACCATTTTCGCCATTAGTAAAATTACAAAATCACTTCCGTGCAGAGATACGATATTTCTCTGCTACCAACATACAGATTTCATGGGGAAAAAGATAAGTCGCTCTTGTTACCTAAATCACATAGCACGTAAAACTCGATTAAAATTGTCAAAAAGTCTTCTGTTTTACAAGTCTGTCTGCTAATTTAACATTTGTACTGGCTGCTTTACGATATGCTCATATGTCTCAAATTCTTGTAAGATATCCATGGCTTTCCCCTTTACTTTCCGTGAAAAAAAAATTATAATGTTTTGTTTATGTCTCTTCCCGAGTGACTACTTCCTCTCAATTGCGTGCTAAACGTGGACGGATTTCCTCCACTCTGTCTGACGTGTTGCTTAATCAAAGTGTTTAAATTTCTCCGCGTTCGTCCAGTGTAACATTTATTGCAATGTCCGCAATTTATTTTGTAAATTCCACATTTGTTGAAAGGCTGATTTTCCTGTGATTTTTGATGTATAATGTCGCTCACCGTGTTGCTGCCACGGAAACTAATAAGAACATTATTCTTTGTGCTACTTTACATCTGAGATCCCGATGTAATGCATGACCGTGTAGTTTTTTATTTTGTCCTTGACCTTCTGCTCAGTTTACATCAAGCATATTTGATCGTTCACCCCCCCCCCCCCCCACACACACACACGGTCCGCAGCTCGTTGTCGTGCGGTAGCGTTCTCGCTTCCCGCGCCCGGGTTCCCTGGTTCGATTCCCGGCGGGGTCAGGGATTTACTCTGCCTCGTGATGACTGGGTGTTGTGTGATGTCCTTAGGTTAGCTAGGTTTAAGTAGTTCTAAGTTCTAGGGGACTGATGACCATAGATGTTGAGTCCCATAGTGCTCAGAGCCACACATTACGACCACGGCCCACTGCGAGTCTGAATGTCACCTGGTGGCGTTATGGTCTAGTGCGCTATAAAGAATGTATAGAGACGGAGCATAGACTAATGGAGAATATAATTCATGCATTCTTTCGTTACTTTTGGTAGAACAATTGCATATTTAAGGCTGAATAATAAGGACACTGTCATCAAGGCTAAGGGTGGGCCAACACCATATTGAATTCCGGCATTACTGATGGAGGACGCCACGAACTTGTATGTCATTTTCAACCAGGTGTCCGGATACTTCTGACCACACAGTGTTCTTACCCTCGTTTCTATACGATTCTTCGGTGTTCCCTTTTCATTTATGCTGATTTTGGTTTATTTCAGCCTTGTTTTCGGTTTTCGCTTATGATGCCATGTTCAGGTAACAGCTGGCTTTTCAAACACGACAGTTGCCCCGCCACCCTGTAGCACACATCTTGTTACTGTTGTGTTCATGGGATGGGCCATACTTCCCACGGTTGTTACACGTGCCACCTCTGTTCTCTCTGCAGTCATCGAGAAGCCTCCGTCGTTGTTTGCCGCTCCGCCCCTGGATGTGAGTGCGCTCCCTCTGCCCGGTTTTCCGGCTGGTGATCCCTGGCAGGCTCAGTGCGTATGCCACGGCTCGGACGGGAGCTCGGAACCAGCCTCAGTTTCGACTCCCGCCTCTTTGCTACCTGTATCCAGCCCTTTCCTCTTCTCCCCCCCCCCCCCCCCCGCAATCTCCGATGCCTTTTGCTCATCTACACCACATGAGGACGACAATGAGGAGATTGGGGGAGTAAGGGATGTGGTATCACCTATCGATACCACAAAACGCCGTATCGAGGTTGATAATAGGATGCCAAGTATCCGTTTGACTCCAGTACTGGTCGCACGGGATCTGGCAGATCCAATGATGCGCGTGCGCTGAGCCATACCTCCAGTAGCTCTGTACTTCCAGCCACAATATAGGACTAATTTGTCTATCGTGTACTTGACACAAGTAACCATCGGAGGTTTGTTCTGACTGTTAATTTATGACCTGACTGATTCCACATCCCTGGAGGCTCTTCTTTAACACGGAATTTATGGAACGTGGTGTGTGAATCATTGAATGATTCTCCGTTCGTGCTCAGGGGGACTGAAATGTTGATTGTGAAAGACGACAAATGACATTGCCTAACAACTAGCAAGATTTGCGTTCAACACAAGAGTGGCACGTTGCCTGTTTTCCATATTTAAATACCTCTGAAACCTAGAGTGTCATTTTTGACATGAGAATTCTTTTTTGAATATCACCTGCAACAATGGTTGCAAACTGTAAGTTTCCAATGAGCGCTATTATTCGGAATAACTGTCTTAGCATTGTACTGGATGGATTTTCTAAACAAGTTTCAGAAGCAAAAGGCTTCTTTGGGATTTTAAGTACTCCTGTGACTCCTTTAAGTCTGATACTCCCGTGATTGATGATACACAATGTCATCAAAAGTATCCGGAAACCCCCAAAAACATACGTTTTTCATATTAGGTGCATTGTGCTGCCACCTATTGCAAGGTACTCCATATCAGCGACCTCAGTAGTCATTAGACATTGTGAGAGAGCAGAATGAGACGCTCCGCGGAACTCAGGTAATACGGTGCCACTTGTGTCATATGTCTGTACGCGAGATTTCCACACTCCAACATCCCTAGGTCCACGGTTTAAGATGTGGTAGTCAAGTTCAAACGTGAAGTGACACGTATAGCACAAAAGCGGACAGGCCGACCTCATCTGTTAACTGACAGAGGGTGGTAATGTGTAATAGGCAGACATCTATCCAGACCATCACACAGCAATTCCAAACTGCATCAGGATCTACTGAAAGTACCATGACAGTTAGGCGGGAGGTGAGAAAACTTGGATTTCATGGTCGTGCGGGTGCTTATAAGCCACACATCACGCCGCTAAATGCCGAACAACGCCTCGCTTGGTGTAAGGAGCGTAAACATTGGACGATTGAACAGTGGAAATACGTTGTGGGGAGTGACGAATCACGGTTCATAATGTGGTGATCAGATGGCAGGCTGTGGGTATAGCGAATGCCCGGTGAATGTCATCTGCCAGCGTGTGTAGTGCCAACAGTAAAATTCGGAGGTGGTGGTGATTTTATGTGGTCGTGTTTTCCATGGAGGGGGCTTGCGCCCCTTGTTGCTTTGCGTGGCACTGTCGCAACACAGACCTAAATTGAAGTTTTAAACACCTTCTTGCTGCCCCGTGTAGAAGAGCAATTCGGGGATGGTGATTGCAGCTTTCAACACGACCGAGCACCTGTTCATAATGCACCGTCTGTGGCGGAGTGGTTACACGACAATACATCCTTGTAATGGACTGGCCTGCACAGAATCCTGACCTGAACCCTATAGAACATGTTTTGGATGTTTGGAACGCCTACTTCGTGCTAGGCGTCACCAACGGGTATCGATACCTCTCCTCAGTGCAGCACTCCGAAAAGAATGGGCTGCCATTCCCCAAGAAACCTTCCAGCATCTGACTGAAAGTATGCCTGCGAGAGTGGAAGCTATCATCAAGGCTAAGGGTGGGCCAACACCATACTGAATTCCAGCATTACCGATGGAAGGCACCACGAACTTTTAATTCATTTACAGCCAGGTGTCCGGATACTTTCAATCACATAGTGTTCTTACCCTCGTTTCTATAAGATCCTTCAGTGTTCCCTTTTCATTTATGCTAATTCCAAATTTTTGGCGTACGATAATCAGAATTTTATCAACTTGCCTGAAAATTACCGACACAGTGTGTGACCAATGACTTGCCGTTCATCTCGTAAAACAGTACAGTCGTTGTGACTTCAGAGTGATGTTCAAAATACTCGTGTGCGTTCGTGAGTGATCCATAGACAGTGAGATACCCATTTGTTTCCATTAACTCAGATATTTCGATATCACTTAATCGCAGTGGCGCTTTTAATTAATAAAGAGATTTTCTCTGAAACAGTCATTGATTTCATGTAAGCTGCTTCGGTTATAATATAAATTACAAAACATTTAGTTTGGTATCTATTGCGATCGGATCAGCACGCCAGCACGTGACGGTTGCATCGTTTGTTCTCACACTGAATCTGCCATATACCACTTGTAAGTAGGCTGTTTAGTTTTTTATATTGGTAACGCCACGTAACGCTCTTATGAAAATCACTGGCTGTACTGTGTGCAGTCTGTGGCTGGTTTGCATTGTTGTTTGCTATTGTAGTGTTGGACAGATAGATGTGAACAGCGCGTAGCGTTGCGCAGTTGGAGGTGAGCCGCCAGCAGTAGTGGATGTGGGGAGAGAGATGGCGGAGTTTTGAGAGCGGATGATCTGGACGTGTGTCCATCAGAGACGGTAAATTTGTAAGACTGGATGTCATGAACTGATATATATATATATATATATATATATATATATATATATATATATATATATATATTATGAGTTTTGAACACTGTTAAGGTAAATACATTGTTTGTTCTCTATCAAAATCTTTCAATTCCTAACTATGTCTATCAGTAGTTATTACCATCAGTAGTTAGAATCTTTTATTTAGTTGGCAGTATTGGCGCTCGCTGTATTGCAGTAGTTCGAGTAACGAAGATTTTTGTGAGGTAGGTGATTCATGAAAGGTATAGATTATTGATAATCAGGGCCATTCTTTTGGAGGGATTATTAAAAGTCAGATTGCGTTGCGCTAAAAATATTTCGTGTCAGTTTAGTGTTGATCAGAATAAGTAAAGAGAGAAATGTCTGAGTACGTTCAGTTCTGCTCAGTTGTTTGAAAATCAAATAACGTGAGAGGCTTATCAGCACAGTATTCACTAATTTTTCTAAGGGGACGTTTCACACTGCATGTAGCACTGCACCTGCAATCTGATAATTAATGGGGAGCGGCTACCTATAGCACATCCCTACATGCGTCTTTAACTAAAACTTTCCTGAGATGCTGATGGCAACTTATTCCACTGTAAAAGAAATACAGTAACAGAGAAAGAAAGTAAAACGTCTCAACCTGGGTATTGACTATGTATCCGCAATTGCCCTTTGGCCACAACTTAACGCTGTAAGTGCCGCTAGTAAATATATACATACCACTGGTCTTAAAAACTGTTTATTGCTTTATTTATTACAAACAATCGACTTTATTGGTATTAATATATACACAATAGTTTCTCTGATAGGTATGAATACCATTTCTATGTTTCGATGTTGGAAGGCTTCAGACATCAGCGAACAATTTAGTTAATTGTGCGTCTAGTTATCGATGGCCTTTGTGGCACTAGTCTTCAGTTGGTTTTTGTGCTCAGCTGGCATTTTTCGGCTGTGCAATTACGCTTCTGAAATCTTCTGATATTGGCGAAAAGTGTAATTCACAGCAACATTTCCTACATTATAAGCTATAAAATTATTACGGAAATCTTGTGAAAGCATCTTTACAGCTAGTTTTCTTCCGCACCGTGTATCGAATCAAATATATTATCGCGAATTCAGTTCCTGGTAACACCCAATTTTGTTGATTATATACTGCGAAAAACTGTTTGCAATCAAGAACGAACATTGTAGATAATACTGTCTTACAAATTATCTCGTCCATGTTAGGTACTAAGACGATATAAATTATTTCCGTTGTGATTGCGGATATAAGACGGTTACTGAAAATATACAACATGACGAAAACAGTTTATGCACATACGTGAACAGGCATGTTATTTATTCATTTGGTTACGATAGTTAGAGGGATCATGATGACATTCGTGCATATTTCTGTTTGATTTATAAGACTGTCGTGACTGGGGTGGCGTAATTCCACGACAATGAATATCTGACAGGTCCTGTATTGAATTGATGGGAAGACGTTACAGAAGAGCACGAAGAAGATTCGGAATTCGGAGGAGACTCTGATGCAGATGGTGTAGCTATCATTTCTGGCGTTTCAAACACTGCTACAGCAACTGATGGCAGTCTCGGTAACACAGTGCCACGTTGACCTGTGGGGTGCAACCTCAAGTACACATTCAGCAGATAGGGTAGACTTTTTGCCTGTACCTGAAGAATCATTTTATGAAAGTTGCGAAACCGATTCTGATACTGAAGTGGCTGCAAATATAGATTTATATGCATAGTTTATAGTTGGTTGTGAAGCCCTTTGGGGTATGTCTTCCTTTACCAACAGAAAATGTTATCGATAATTTCATGCAGATTTTTTTCAAGCTTACCACTGAAACTACCATGTGTGATTCTGTGCTTCTGATTCTGTGGTATAAATTTTTGCCATCCCATAACTCATGGTGGACTTGTAACTACTGAGTAAACTGGGCAGTCTTACTGACTATTATTCCCAAAATGCATATGCTGACATGTTAATTTGTATAGGTCATTCTAACAGCCAAATGGTTTAAGAAGTGAGTAAAGTGGATCATTTACACCATTTTATCGAGATTTTTTGGGAAGTTCACATTCCCGCCAATGACTTTCCCCAGAATCCTCTGATGCCTGTGCTCGGAAGAGGCAATCAGAGAGCTGAAGACCCGGTAGCTGTCGGAAACAGCGACGGGGAAACCGGCAGAAAAACGAGAGACTGCCACCAGGGTGTAATTAGGACCGCAAGCGATTCGCGAGGCGCAGAACCGGTAGCCAGCCAGAACGAAAGAAAACTGCCGGTAACACCGCCCTATCCGAGTACACTACACTACGTACCGCGCAGAAAGTGGGCTCCGAGATTAATGTGCTGCAACGCAGATAGGATCCCTAGGGGCTCCTTTAATAACGGGCGAGGGTTTAATGACATGTCTGTGTGGCGTTGGCTCCGCTGCGCTCTAACTGCAATCTGCGCGATTTCCCTCACCCCTTTCAAAGTTTTCCCCTGTAATGTGGATGATGATCAGTGTCACTACAGTCAGAGGTACTTTGTATGCCAAATCACACATGTATACTCCCTAGTGATAACGGCCTTCCCACGTGTAAGCACGTATTCGCGTGATTGAAGTGCACGGGCTCTGCTGCTCTTTAGGTCGGATGAGTTTCCCAGTGAAAGAATAATGTGGTGGTTAGCAGCAAGGAGGGAGTTTAAAAGTAGTAGGTAAGAGACTAGTTTCATGAGCAATAGGATGGACTAGTTCTGCGTACAGCTTGCTTTCAAAAGTCGCGATGTAATTGTCATCTTTCTCAAATGGTGTAATAAGTCGTGCTTCCTAATTCTTATCTCCGCTCCTACCTGTATTATAAAGGAAGGGACTCCTGTCACTCACACAGCAAATCATGCAAGTGCATTATGCTCAATGTTGTCACTACACAGCTCATAAAACATTTAAATTTATTTCTGTTTCAGCACGATGAGACGGCACTCTTCCCTATAGCCTCTGAAGAATACATTGCAATAATTTACCCTTATAAACAATTTTGAAACTATTTTAAATTTCCAATCTCGTATATTCCTTTCTAGTACCATCATTCTTTTATGAGTCAATACATTATAATACGTCTTTTTTCACTGAAGAGCCCAACAAACTATGTCCTGTAGGGCCCCCGCGAGCACGCAGAAGTGCCGCAACACGACGTGGCTTAGACTCGACTAATGTCTGAAGTATTGCTGGAAGGAATTAACACCACAAATCTTGCAGGGTGTCCATAAATCCGCAAGAGTATGTGGGGTGAAGATCTCTTCTGAAGGCACGTTGCAAGGCATCCCAAATATACTCAACAATGTTCACTTCTAGGGAGTTTGGTGGCCAGCGGAAGTGTTTAAACTCAGAAAAGTGTTCCTGGAACCATTGTGTAGCAATGCTGGACGTGTGGGGTGTCGCATTGTCCTGCTGGAATTGTCCAAGTCCGTCGGAATGCACAATGGACATGAACAGACGTAGGTGATCAGACAGGACGCTTACCAACGTGTCACCTGAGTCGTATCTAGACGAATCACGGGTCCCATATCACTCCAACTTCACACGCTCCACACCATTACAGAGCCTCCACCAGCTTGAACAGTCCCGTGCTGACATGCAGTGTCCATGGATTTATGAGGTTACCTCCATACCCGTAAACGTCCATCCGCTCGACTCAATTTGAAACGAGACTCGTCCGACCAGGTAACATGTTTCCAGTCATCAACAGTCCAATGTCAGTGTTGACGGTCCCAGGTGAGGCGTAAAGCTCTGTGTCGTGCAGTCATCAAGATTACACTAGTGGGCCCTCCGGCTCCGAAAGCCCATATCGATGATGTTTCGTTGAATGGTTCTCACGCTGACACTTGTTGATGGCCCAACACTGAAACCTGCAGCAATTTACGGAAGCGTTGCACTTCTGTCACGTTGAAGGGTTCTCTTCGGTCGTCGTTGGTCACATTCTTGCAGGATTTGATGTTTTACCGAATTCCTGATGTTCACGGAACAATCGCGAAATGGTCGTACGGGAAAATCCTCACGTCATCGCTACCTCGGAAATGCTGTGTCCATCGCTCGTGCGCCAACTAAAACACCAAGTTCAAAGTCACTTAAATCTTGATTCCCTGCCATTGTAGTAGCAGTAACTGATGTAAAACTGCGCCATACACTTGTTGTCTTATATATGCGTTGGCGACCGCATCGCCGTATTTTGCCGGTTATATATCTTTGTATTTGAATACGCATGCCTACACCAGTTTCCTGGGCGCTTCAGTGTATATGCACTAATTTGTTCACGCAATGTACTAAGATATTCACAACGTTTTTTCAAACATCCAATTTACAGTATTTTCGATACATTTGATGTTTTTACAGTTCGTTCATACATCCGTGGACAAAAATATGGAAACACCACAAGCACAAAACTTCACCATGGTGGCAGATATCACCAAATATGTAATCGTAAAAAATAATAATTTAAAACGTTAACAACTTCTCTTTTATTTAAAAAGCATTCAGATTTTTCACATAAGAAATTCGGAGGTATTAGTTTTGAGGACAGCCTCGTACATACCTTTTTGTAGCATGTAACGGTGTGTGGATTGATTCACAGATGGATAGGAAACATGAGAGCTGGAATGTAGAGAGAAGGAATCTTCGCTGATTATAACAGGAAGAGTTTTAGTCGCTTCACGAATGAATGAACTTTGTAATAAGACGCAGTGTACTGGGTGTTTTTTTCCACAGTCATATGGCTGAAACAGACAAGGAGAAGAATAAATATGTGTATTTATACTGTCGGAAACAGAAACTTGGTATGGACTTTAAATGCGAAAACAAAAACTGACGCAGCGAGAAACGGCGGAATGCGTGTGGGGCGTTGCTAGAAACGAGAGAAAAAGAAACAAAAAGAGCAGGGAATACACAGCAGTACCTTGATTGCACATGAGGAGAAACGGAAGCGAGCAATAAATGGATGCTAAATGAACAAAGGAATCTGTGTGCTGGGTTTCATGAGAGAGGAAGGGACCGAGAAAATGACCTTATTTAAGGTGCATAGATGACGTCAGAAAACATGGACGAGCAACGCGATGCCTGTGGCTAGAGACTGTAATGTGTGGGAAAGAAAGAGGAAGTGTATGTGCAGCAGGGATTGGTGAATGCCTGATGACGGTGAAGATAATGGTGATGGTGGTGATATGATGATGACATCGATGATGATGACATTAACTATCGCGAAGACTGTGCGATTTTTCTAATCCAATTGTTCATAGTTGTATCTTCAGTGTTTATTATATATTGGCGTCAGAAGCATCATAAAAGTTATAGACAAACACAACGTACACACAACGTCAAAGACATTATATAGGAATCAAATAATAATATAAATACTATTATGATACATGTGTTTATGCATCTTTGTTATTTTAGGTGAGAATTTGGTGTCGTCAATCGCATTAGGCCTTGCCAGCAACAGGTCTTGAAATGAGCTACTGAAATCGCTCATCACATTAAAGCGCCTGGACCTGACTCCTCTTCTAGCAGTAATGTACCGTAGGACACTTGAGGAGAGAAGCGTTCCTAGAGCCTGGAGAAAAAGTCCTGGTCGTTCCCGATGTCAGGATGGGTCGACGAACATACGCACAAAACTATAGCCCTATATCCCCGAGGCCAGTAGGCTGAAGAAATTTGGAACACGCATTATGCTCTAGTATTATGACATTTCTGGAGGCAGATAATGTCCTCTGCAGGAATGAACAAGGATTTCAGAAACAACGATCGTGTGAAACCAAACTCGCACTGCTCGTCCACGAGACCCAGAAAGTAGCAGATAACAGTGCCCTAGATAGACGCCGTGCTCCTTCGGGTTTGCGTTCGGTACAGTTCCGCACTGCCTCCTAATGAAAAAAATATGAGCGTACGGAAAGTCTAGTTGTGACGCTGGATTGAAGAGTTGCTAGCAAACAGAAGACAGCATATCATTCTCAACAGGGAAATATCTTGAGACCTAAAAGTAACTTCGGGCATGTACCAATGAAGTGTTATAGGACCTTTACGTTTCACAATATTTAGGATGATAGGGGTATATGTGCAGACATTGAGATCATTAGTGCCTTAATATGTACCCAAGTCAATGTCTTAGTTGTCTATTCCCTGTGCCTAAATGTCTTCCCACAAACAAATTTAGTACCTGATGTTTCCCGCACAGTCGTAACGGCACCACGAAGTGGACTATGTCTGACGGTATAGACAAACCGTTTTACGTCCACACTTCAACACCTGACTTCCGGCCAAGGGAAAATAAGCATAATGACTTGCTTTTGCCACATGTACTTGGAGGTACAATCCCACCTAAAAACATACTACTCCTAATGGCTATTATTATTAGCCGGCAGGTATAGTAAACACTGACGTAATGTTGTCCAGTACACTGTCCTCAGTCACCAAAGAAAACATCTGCACTTGCACCCCTACAATTATTTATGTAAATGACCTAGTGGAACGCATAGGAAAACCATGAGCCTTTTCACGGATAATGCTGTTCTATGCAGAGTAGTAGAAAACTGCAACGAAGTGCAGGAAGACCTGCATCAGACCAACACTTGGTGCAGGGATTGACACTTAACCATGAACATAAACAACTGTAACTTATTGCCCATAAGTAGGCAGAAAGACCCAGTATTGTATAATTATACGATTGTAGAATAATCACTGGAAGCAGTCACATCCATGCGTACGGAGCAATTTAAACTGGAGGGAACTCATAAAATAAATGAAGGGGAATGTAGATGCCAGACTGAGATTCGTTAGAAGAATCTTCAGGAAATGCAGTCCACTAGCAAAGGAGGCTGCTAATAAAAATATCGTTCGACCAACACTTGAATATTGCTCTTCAGCCTGCGAACTGTACCCATATAGGACTGATATAGAAGACTCGGAAAATCCAAAGACGAGCAGGGTGTTTCGCTACAGCTTCATTTAGTAAGCGCTATAACGTCGTGGAGATTCTCAGGCAACTCCAGGAGCAGACTCTGCATGAGAAGGGTTCTGCCTCACGGTTTGGTGTACTGTTAAAGTTCCAACATCGTATGTTCCTTGACGTATGTTCCTCATACGAATATCACACTAAAAGACCAATAAGGTAAAATAAGAGAGATTTGAGTTCACATGGAAGCTTACCAACAGTCACCATTCGCGGTTGCAAAAGGAAAAGGGAAAGGGGGCTTGTGGAGAATAGATGTAGATACGGAGGATGTGGCCGGATGTAATGCACATGCATCGTTGTTTGTGCTTCTCCACAGTCACACATAACGAATTCAGCTCTAGATATAGCCATTCATGTT
Organism: Schistocerca americana; assembly: GCF_021461395.2. Taxonomy (NCBI): domain Eukaryota; kingdom Metazoa; phylum Arthropoda; class Insecta; order Orthoptera; family Acrididae; genus Schistocerca; species Schistocerca americana. The sequence continues at coordinate 282,759,460 of NC_060121.1, read as the reverse complement.
TGAAGTCTGTTCAGCGATACCCATGTCATCATTGTCTGTGTATGCCTGGATGGAAATTCTTGGGAAGGCTCCAGCCAGACTGTTGCTTGCTACATACAGTTCTGGCCTGATCTGGACTCACCCAATCGCATCTTGGGTTGAGTGCATAAAGCTTTACCTCGACTTCGGGCGTTGATGGCGGGTTGGTGACCGTATGCTGGATGTGCTTCGGAAGTGGAAACTTCAAGACTTTCCTTCCGGGTAGCTACTCCTCTCTTCATGTCTGGCGGTGCTGAGCAGGAGCAGGCCGGAGTGGCCGAGCGTTTCTAGGCGCTACAGTTTGGAACCGCACGACCGCTACGGTCGCAGGTTCGAATCCTGCCTCGGGCATGGATGTGTGTGATGTCCTTAGGTTAGTTAGGTTTAAGTAGTTCTAAGTTCTAGGGGACTTATGACCACAGCAGTTGGGTCCCATAGTGCTCAGAGCCATTTGAACCATTTGCTGAGCAGGAGAGGATATATAAGTTTCCTGAAAGTGTGAGTCTTAGTCAGCCGACGATGATCGAGCAGGTCTCTTTGAGGGATTCCATGCGACGGAGGGTGGATGCATGTATTCTCGCTAACGGAGGACATTTTGAACATTTCCTGTAACAAAGTGTTTGAAGTCACGCTGGTACGTTCTGTTGCTGTGTGTTTCCATTCCATGATTAATGTGATTTGAAGAAAAGTAATAAAATGAGCTCGAACATGGAAAGTAAGCGTTTCCGGACACATGTCCACATAACATATTTTCTTTATTTGTGTGTGAGGAATGTTTCCTGAAAGTTTGGCCGTACCTTTTTGTAACACCCCGTTTAGATAACATGACAATCTGTTGCGCCATCGCCGGCCACTGTCGCCGTGCGGTTCTAGGCGCTTCAGTCCGGAACTGCGCTGCTGCTATGGTCGCAGGTTCGAATCCTGCCTCGGGCATGGATGTGTGTGATGTCCTTAGGTTAGTTAAGTTTAAGTAGTTCTAAGTCTAGGGGACTGATAACCTCAGATGTGAAGTCCCATAGTGCTCAGAGCCATTTGAACCACATTTTCAGAGGTCAGCAGCAAAACACACCTCGTCTAGCACCACCGCAAAAACCACAAAAGAAATCAGCATCAATAAGAATCCAGCTACCCATAATTATGATAATTTAGAATTTGACTTACTTTTAAATGGACTACAGAAAAAAGGTATATTGCAGACTGTGCACCGGATGCTACTTAAACAGCACTACGCAGTTGGTGATTCTCTTTGTTTACCTATAACGGAGCAGGCAGACAGAATCATCCTAAGGGCAGAAAATATTCCTGTATCAGTAGAGCCGCTGCTAGACCTGCTGCTCCTGATCTGCCTGCGTGGCGCAGAACCATTCGACAAAATAATAGAGATCACGCAAGAAAACATGGAGGAGCATATTTCGATTTCACATGGACAGGCAATAAATACTTTGTACACGCAAACCATCCAGAACGCACAGACATAAAACGAATATATAATTATCATGCAACATAATACAAAAAACAGTATTACAGTCAGCGCGGAGATCCCCAAAATAGCATAAGACCTTCAGGCGAACATCATGTGTTTACAAGAACCATACAGTAGAAATGAGCAGCTAAGATATGTATCAGCACATGCTACCATAATAACAGGCAGCAATGATGGTAAGGCTGCTATGCTAATTTTAAACCGAACTCATAACGTAATTTAGATAAATCAGTTACGTACACAACGTTTAGTTATCATGGAGATAACCAATAGGAAAATTATGTTGGTGATAGCATCGATGTGCGCCCAATACAGCTATCAGATAGAACCTTACGCAGACCACATCAGAGACCTATCGATGTATAGCAAGGCAAATGTTAATGATAAGTGCTGGCATTAATTCCAAGATTCACCCTCTGGAAGACATACAGAACAAATGGCAGAGGACGCATAATCACCGACCTAATACAAGAGACACATTTAGAACGTAATGAACTCAGAGAGACCTATACCAGCTTACACAGGGTTCGATGGGACGAGCAGTAATGTCGACTGTACACTAGCATACGTAACAAAGTGGACCATTCACGACAATATAAGCAGCAGTGAGTACAGTATTATATATACTAACGCACTCTCAGAACATAACTACCAAAACATACACCAGACACTTATTGTTCTACAAAGCAGACTGGAACAAACTAACGGAAATTATACGATATCACGATCTAGAAAACATCATTATCGGGATCGATCACAGAGCACACAAACTGACCCTGGTAATACAAAATACACAAAACACGTCATTACTGACGGGAAAGAACACAAAACGCTCACCAATACCATGGGTCAAAGAACTCACGAGACTCAAACAAGATGTGAGACGCAAATGAAAATTATATCAAAAGGGTGATTCTAGATAGAGACAGACGCATGAGGCATAAAGGCACAGGATATGTACAGACAGGTCCTATAAAACATGCATAAACAACAAAATGGTTCAAATGGCTCTGAGCACTATGGGACTTAACTTCTGAGGTCATCAGTCCCCTAGAACTTAGAACTACTTAAACCTAACTAACCTAAGGACGTCACACACATCCATGCCCGAAGCAGGATTCGAACCTGCGACCGTAGCGGTTGCGCGGTTCCAGACTGGAGCGCCTAGAAACGCTTGGCCACTCCGGCCGGCCATAAACAACACTGGGAACTATTTGTAACAACACAAATAGAGCAAAACATATCGGGGTACCATACAAAATACTGACGGAGACGATAAAAACCACAATAGTTCTGGGAATGCTAAGGCAGGATGACGTTACGGTCACGAGGGGATGGAGGAATACAGCGGGCTTTGTGTTGTATAAACTGTTCCCTGACAACGCCATCGGTACACACACACAATATCACACACACTAAGAGAAGACCTACAGACACCATACAACACTCAAACTGTCACCTGTCCTTTCACGCAAGAAGAGGCTGCGCTAGCAATCTCAGAACTCAAAAACAAAAAAGCTCCTGTATCTGATGGCATCCACTCGAAAACGCTGTAAAAGCTTGCTCCGCAGATCACCCCGTTCCTAACAACGTTTCTGAATGATGTCTTACGGCAAGGCAGGGTACTTTCAGTATGGAAAACCTCCAAATCAATCTTTGTGAAGAAACCAGCAGACAGGGATCCTCCAGATCCAAAGACCTACAGACCAGTAAGCAATAAACATCCTAGCAAAGATTCAGGAGAAGCAGCTGTGTAAGCATTTGCAAATCCACAGAGTTCTCAGGGGCATGAGCCAACACCAGTTCGGCTTCAGAACCGGCAAATCCATAGATGATGTGCCAAGCACTTCCTACACATAGTTAATAACACAACGCCAAAATACACCATGGCAATAATGATTGACATTGCTGGCTTATTCGATAACCTCTGGTGGCCTGCAATGTTTCAAAGGTTAAGACATCTGAAGATACCGCAGTCAGTCTGTAACAGTTTCTTAGGGTACTATAAGGACAGAGTAGTCAAATGATATATGAACAGCTTGAAAGTACCAGATGGTCAATACGCGGGCCAATCTTCTGGGACTTGACAATCGAACTCGTCCTACAAATACTAGATGTGGATGACAGATCAGACGCAGTTGTAACCTACGCGGGTGACCTATTAGTTGTAGTCACTGCAAACAACAGAACCAAGCTAGAAGACAAATCCTGTGGAATACTACAATTACAGAATTGTGTAACAACAGTAAACTCAGGATACCCGAAAACAAAGCAATAAACACGCACACAAACATCAATCGAGCATTTGTAACACCCAGTCTCGGGGTTCACATCATGAGAAATTGAATTTACACGAACACATAAGACTAATAATAAAAAAATCAGAAAAAATAATACACAGACAACTTTTAAGATGCTATCTCGTCTGTATCAGTACACCAGTTAGTACATGTACACTCTTGGAAATTGAAATAAGAACACCGTGAATTCATTGTCCCAGGAAGGGGAAACTTTATTGACACATTCCTGGGGTCAGATACATCACATGATCACACTGACAGAACCACAGGCACATAGACACAGGCAACAGAGCATGCACAATTTCGGCACTAGTACAGTGTATATCCACCTTTCGCAGCAATGCAGGCTGCTATTCTCCCATGGAGACGATCGTAGAGATGCTGGATGTAGTCCTGTGGAACGGCTTGCCATGCCATTTCCACCTGGCGCCTCAGTTGGACCAGCGTTCGTGCTGGACGTGCAGACCGCGTGAGACGACGCTTCATCCAGTCCCAAACATGCTCAATGGGGGACAGATCCGGAGATCTTGCTGGCCAGGGTAGTTGACTTACACCATTAGAGCACGTTGGGTGGCACGGGATACATGCGGACGTGCATTGTCCTGTTGGAACAGCAAGTTCCCTTGCCGGTCTAGGAATGGTAGAACGATGGGTTCGATGACGGTTTGGATGTACCGTGCACTATTCAGTGTCCCCTCGACGATCACCAGTGGTGTACGGCCAGTGTAGGAGATCGCTCCCCACACCATGATGCCGGGTGTTGGCCCTGTGTGCCTCGGTCGTATGCAGTCCTGATTGTGGCGCTCACCTGCACAGCGCCAAACACGCATACGACCATCATTGGCACCATGGCAGCAGCGACTCTCATCGCTGAAGACGACACGTCTCCATTCGTCCCTCCATTCACGCCTGTCGCGACACCACTGGAGGCGGGCTGCACGATGTTGGGGCGTGAGCGGAAGTCGGCCTACCGGTGTGCGGGACCGTAGTCCAGCTTCATGGAGACGGTTGCGAATGGTCCTCGCCGATACCCCAGGAGCAACAGTGTCCCTAATTTGCTGGGAAGTGGCGGTGCGGTCCCCTATGGCACTGCGTAGGATCCTACGGTCTTGGCGTGCATCCGTGCGTCGCTGCGGTCCGGTCCCAGGTCGACGGGCACGTGCACCTTCCGCCGACCACTGGCGACAACATCGATATACTGTGCAGACCTCACGCCCCACGTGTTGAGCAATTCGGCGGTACGTCCACCCGGCCTCCCGCATGCCCACTATACGCCCTCGCTCAAAGTCCGTCAACTGCACATACGGTTCACGTCCACGCTGTCGCGGCATGCTACCAGTGTTAAAGACTGCGATGGAGCTCCGTATGCCACGGCAAACTGGCTGACACTGACGGCGGCGGTGCACAAATGCTGCGCAGCTAGCGCCATTCGACGGCCAACACCGCGGTTCCTGGTGTGTCCGCTGTGCCGTGCGTGTGATCATTGCTTGTACAGCCCTCTCGCAGTGTCCGGAGCAAGTATAGTGGGTCTGACACACCGGTGTCAATGTGTTCTTTTTTCTATTTCCAGGAGTGTATTATTACATGCATCTTATCTAGTCTCTCCATCTTTGAACAGTACCTTGCAGCTCTGTATTTAATCGTGAAGTCTCTCAGAACAGTGCAGACTTCCTCTATCAGTCATGCTCTTCCGAATAAATACTCAGCTTCGCAGCTAGCACGTGGGCACACAGAGTGAACTTGGCCACCAACAAAGCATCAGTCAGACGAGGACATGGAAGTGCCACACGTAATCAGAAGCCCCCGGCACCACCTCAGTGGATATCCTGTGTGTGGTGCTCGGAATATATCTGAGAGACTTCACGATTAAATACAGAGCTGCAAGGTACTGTTCAAAGATGGAGAGACTAGATAAGATGCATGTAATAATACATGTACTAACTGGTGTACTGATACAGACGAGATAGCATCTTAAAAGTTGGTGTTTGGATACATGGGAAAGCGAGTGGGATGTAAATGATAAGAGACGGCCGGCCGCGGTGGTCTAGCGGTTCTAGGCGCTCAGTCCGGAACCGCGCGATTGCTACGGTCGCAGGTTCGAATCCTGCCTCGGGCATGGATGTGTGTGATGTCCTTAGGTTAGTTAGGTTTAAGTAGTTATAAGTTCTAGGGGACTGATGACGTCAGATGTTAAGTCCCATAGTGCTCAGAGCCATTTGAACCATTTTGATAAGAGACGTAGAGTGTACGACTTCCTCCTTGACATTCGGCAGCGGTTGAGAACGAAACGTATCGATTCGAGCCACAGTATAGTAAATTTCATAACTGGGCACGGACCTTATCCCACGCTCTTACAACACCTGAGACGGACCACCTCAGTGGGGTAGCAGGTTCCCCAGAACACACTGTCTATTACCGCGGGAAACGGTAGACATGCACTACACTTAGACTACACAGAAACAGCAATAAAAGACGAAGAACAACAGGCACAATTAAAAGCATTAACACACAGTATTTCAAAAGCAACACATGAAGAGCACCTGCAGACACGACCTAATAGACACTCCTATATGCAACGTGCCAAGAATCTCCAGAGGGTGGACAGTGATACCCATAGCAACAGCGACAACAGTGACGCCGAAGAGGATGAGGAAGAGAAGGAAGCTGACATGCAACAATAAATAAAACACCTAAATTCATGAATCATACGGAACATGCAAAAATACACTGACAGATTGTACGTATCAGTCAAACAATGGTTAATGATAGAAAATACTAGGAGAAATAAACTGTAAGGTCTGCCAGTCTAGCAGAGAAAGCACCCAATGTTGTACATGAATGAACACCTAATGTTAAACCATAGGATGAGCAATACCATTTCTCTATTACTAACTGTAAACTATTTTGTTGTAACTGGCCGTCAACAGCTTGAACAAACCATTCCGAGGTATTTGCCGCTGGTCACAATCGGTGATGGCATTAACAAATCTCTCCCACATCTTGTTATCCTTTTACATTCATCCAAAGACAAGGAAATTTTATTTATACACTGAAGCGCCAAAGAAACTGGTATAGGCGTTCTTATTCAAATACAGAGATATGCAAACAAGCAGAATTCCGCGCTGCGGTCGACAACGCCTATATAAGACGAAAAGTGTCTGTCGGAGCTATTAGATCGGTTACTGGTGCTACAATGGCAGGTTATCAAGATTTTAGTGGCGCACGAGCGATGGGACACAGCACCTCCGAAGTAGCGATGAAATGGGGATTTTCCCGTACGACCACTTCACGAGTGAACCTTGAATGTCATAAAACCGGTAAAACATCAAATCTCCGACGTCGCTGCGGCCGGAAAGAGAACCTACAAGTACGGGACCAATGAAATGACAAAAGTGCAACTCTTCCGCAAGTTGCTGCAGATTTCAATGCTGGGCCATCAACAAGTATCAGCGTGTGAATCACTCAACTAACCATCGATATGGGCTTTCGGAGCGGAAGGTCGATTCGTGTAATCTTGATGACTGCACGACACAAAGCTTTTCGCCTCGCCTAGGCCTGTCAACATCAACATTGGACTGTTGACGACTGGAAACATGTAGCCTGGTCGGACGAGTCTTGTTTCAAATTCTACGAGCGGATGGAGGTGTACGGGTATGGAGACAACCTCATAAATACTTGAACCCTGCATGTCAGCAGGGGGCTGTTCAAGGTGGTGGAGGCCGTGTAATGATGTGGGTGTGAGTAGTTGGAGTCATATGGGATCCCTGATACGTCTAGATACGACTCTGACAGGTGACGCGTACGTACGCATCATGTTTAATCACCTGCATCCATTCATGTTCATTGTGCATTCCGACGGACTTGGGCAATTCCAGCAGGACAAAGCGATAACCCACACGTCCAGAATTGCTACAGAGTGGCTCCAGGAACACTCTTCTGAGTTTAAACACTTCCGATGGCCACCAAACTCCCCAGACATGATCATTATTGAGCATATCTGGGATGTCTTGCAACGTGCCGTTGAGAAGAGGTCTCCACACCCTCATACTCTTACGGATTCATGGACAGCCCTCAGGATTCATGTGGATTCATGGTGTCATTGCCCTCCAGAACTATTTCATTCATTAACCGAGCCCATGCCACGTCGTGTTGCGACACTTCAGTGTGCTCACGGGAGCCCTGCACGATATTATGCAGGTGTAACTTTTTTTTTTTTTTTTTTTTTTTTGCTCTTCAGTGTATTTCAGTCTCAAATTACTTGTTGTCTCAAATATTGCAGATAAAAACGAATCACAAAATCTTAAAAAATGTGACAAACTATAATATGTACGAGATGTTTTAAAGGATCAAGTAATAGGTCCCTAAATTTTCAATAAATAAATAAACAAATATGTAAAATAGGCGGTCGCCATTGGGTATCAGGTATTTGATGCTGTTGTAAATATGTAGTTTTCATTCCACTGCCAATGACCGCAATAAAACTAGTTCTCCGAAGAAAAATCAGTTAAATTTACTTAAAAGAACGACAAGAACCGTAAATTATGGCTTCAGCAGCGCTTCTTCAGATCCCGAGCTGTCGCTTTACAGCTTTGATACTCTTGTCTCATGCACCAATTAGTATCACGTATCCCTTCCCACGTCCAGCTATCATAAGGACTCTGTTGTCGACCGGAAGTTAAAGTGGAAACACAAAATAATAACGACAAACGAATAAATACTCTGTTCTTTGGTAATTTAATAGTCACTGCCGCGTCAGATTCGCTTCACAAATTACTTCCTCCTGCTCGGTAGTGGCTGTTGAGCATTTCCGAGGAATCGAGCAGACAGATTGCTTCCGGAATTACTCGGACGCGGGTAGAGAGCTTTCACAGGGTTCCCTACTCCCTAATGGCCTCCTCCAGTCTGTCGAGCGTTAATTCACAGCCAGCTGCGTAGCGCCTCTTTTACCGGATTCGTTTCGATTTCCTAATGGAGTTGTCCCCTCTAGTTCCGGGAAACGATCATCTCTGGTCTCAAATGCGTCCAGTTCGGCAACCGCCCACCTGCTCGAATGGTCCAGCGCGCTGTGCACTGTAGCGCGGCGAAATGTGTGTGATCGGTAAGGCTTTGAGCCGTTGTGTTCCGGCACTCCTCGGAAATCCTATAGTCGTAGCTTGGCGATTATTCTGCGAAAAGCAGACCTCACATGAAGCCAGAGAGAACGTGTCGGTTCTAAATGAAGACAGATGCTAATGCAGTGTGACTGTTACATGATACAGCACCAAAACATAATTAGGAAGCTCAATTTTGGTGTCGCCGAACCAGAGCACTGGCGTTCAACTCTAAACTTCACCCGTCATGTAACTGAGTGCATCTATATGTTAATATGGCTGTAAATACAGATCAGTAAGGTTAAATCCCTTGGCAGCATTACAACGTGGATGTTCAAATAAGTGTTAGACGGTACCAACTATGCCGAAAGGATACTGCGGAACACTTCAAACGCAACGTATCAAATTGCGCACTGAGTCAATAAGCCGTATAAATGACGAATTAGATTATTAGTCATCTAAATACAACTAAGTAATAGCGTACCCGGTATCTATGTTGCGGGAGTGGGTGGGCATCGGGGGGGGGGGGGAGGAGGAAGTCACCTGCAAAGAAGTGCAATTGCTTATAAAAAAAAGTTAAAAACTGTATTTATTAATCATCTGTCACTTGATAATAGTAACGTGTTACCTACAATGTTCTTCGTTCAGCGAGAGTACTTTGGGTGAGATTCGTAGTATTATTTTTCTGTTCTGATGTAAATTCTTCCTATATTCACTTTTTTAGTACATTTTTGATTTGACTAGTAACACGAAAGAAAACAACATCGCTGACTTGAGGTACAATGTTACCACAAGTTTTCAGAATCCAGAGCTATGTCGCATTTTCACTTGCAAACCAGAATAGCGGTGAAAAGCGAAAGAGTTTTGAGATTTCGTAACAAATCACTCACAGTAAATCGATTTCTTTTCATATCTGTTCATGTTTCTGCAGACTGGAACTAAGTTAACCTCCTGCACTATCAAGGAATTAAGGGGCACACCGCTGGCAAAGAAATGGGTGTACTACTGACATATTAACGTACTCAGTTGAGTTGTATTTCAACCGGCATATGATAGACGCGAATTTAGTAACTACGTTACTTGCTTTTCAATCTCGATACACTTCCCCAAGAGCCGTATACTTTAAGATACTTTATTTTATTCTGAAAGCAATCAGGTCCGGCAATTCATTTTGCCATCTTCAGGACCCTGCGTAATAAAGGAGTATACATGTATGTGATGGACACAAATTTAGAAACTATGCTACACGTGTCAGTGATCACAGCACTTACGTCAGTAGTAGGTATTCTCTCTACCATGACTCCTTTGTACTTACACGCAGTTTATGAGCGCGGCATCATACATTGAAGCGCCAAAGAAACTGGTATATGCATGCGTATTCAAATACAGAAATACGTAAACAGGCAGAACACGGCACTGCGGTCGGCAACGCTTATAGAAGACAACAAGTATCTGGCGCAATTGTTAGATCAGTTACTGCTGCTGCAGTGGCCGGTTATCAAGATTTAAGTGAGTTAGAAGGTGGTGTTACCGTCGGCGCGCGAGCGATGGGACACCGCATTTCCGAGGTAGCGATGAAGTGGGACTTCCTCGTAAGACCATTTCACGAGTGTACCGGGAATATCAGGAATCCGGTAAAAAAAAAAAACAAATCTCCGACATCGCTACGGCTGGAAAATGATCCTGCAAGACCGGAACCAACGACGACTGAAGAGAATCGTTCAACGTGACGGAAGTGCAACGCTTCCGCACACTGCTGCAGATTTCAATGCTGGCCCATCAACAAGTGTCAGCGTGCGAACCATTCAACGAAACATCATCGATATGGACTTCCGGTGCCGAAGGCACACTCACGTAGCCTTGATGACTGCACGACACAAAGCTTTATGCCTCGCCTGGGCCCGTCAACACAAACATCGGACTGTTGATGACTGGAATCATGTTGCCTGATCGGGCGAGTCTCGTTTCAAATTGTATCGAGCGGATGGACGTGTACGCTTATGGACACAACCTCATGAATCCATGGACCCTGCAAGTCATTAGGGGACTGCCCAAGCTGATGAAGACTATAATGTTGTGTGGCATGTGCAGTTGGAGTGATATGGGGCCCACGACACGTCTAGATACGACTCTGACAGGTGACACGTACGTAAGCATCCTGTACGACCACCTTCACCCATTCATGTCCGTTGTGCATTTCGACGGACTGGGGCAATTACAGCAGGAAAATGCGACACTCCACACGTCCAGAATTGCTACCGAGTGACTCCACGAACACTCACTCTGAGTTTAAACCCTTCCGCTGGTCACCAAACTCCCCAGACATGAATATTATTGAGCATATCTCGTCTTGCAACGTGCTGTTCAGAAGAGATCACCACCCCCTCGTAATCCTACGGATTTATGGACAGCCGTGCAAGATTCATGGTGTCAATTGCCTTCAGCACTACTTCAGTCATTAATCGAGTCCATGCCACGTCGTGTTGCGGCACTTCTGCGTGCTCTTGGGGGCTTACCCATTATTAGGCAGGTGTACCAGTTTCTTTGCCTCTTTGTTGTTTGTAACGTAGGTGTCTGTGATTTTGTAACAGGCTATAATGTGGGACCCAACCCATGTAATTTATATGTGTGGGCTGACAAGGTGTCGATTTCCCGTCTTTATGCGGGACAATGGGTCAACGCCGGTATTGAAATAGCAAAGTGGAAGCTTCTAAAGCTATAACCGGAAAATGACGTCTTCAGAATTGAATTACAGTATTACGTCTGTCTGTTTGGCGGGGTAAGATGCGGATTCAGTTTGCGAAGATTATTTTCTTTCTGGCTCATACTCATAGGTTCTAGGAGAGTTAGGGGAGAAGGGGGGGGGGGGGGGGGGAGAGAGCAGACGCCTTCCCATGCCCCTCGGTGAGTGGCCCACCCACTTGTTTACATCTACATCTACATCCATACTCCGCAAGCCACCTGACGGTGTGTGGCGGAGGGTACTTTGAGTACCTCTATCGGTCCTCCCTTTTATTCCAGTATCGTATTGTTCGTGGAAAGAAAGATTGCCGGTATGCCACTGTGTGGGCTCTAATCTCTCTGATTTTATCCTCATGGTCTCTTCGCGAGATATACGTAGGAGGAAGCAATATATTGCTTGACTTCTCGGTGAAGGTATGTTCTCGAAACTTCAACAAAAGCCCGTACCGAGCTACTGAGCGTCTCTCCTGCAGAGTCTTCGACTGGAGTTTATCCATCATCTCCGTAACGCTTTCGCGATTTCTAAATGATCCTGTAACGAAGAGTGGTGCTCTCCGTTGGATCTTTTCTATCTCTTCTATCAACCCTATCTGGTACGGATCCCACACTGGTGAGCAGTATTCAAGCAGTTGGCGAACAAGTGTACTGTAACCTACTTCATTTGTTTTCGGATTGCATTTCCTTAGGATTTTTCCAATGAATCTCAGTCTGGCAACTGCTTTACCGACGATTAACTTTATATTGGCATTCCATTTTAAATCACTCCTAATGCCTACTCCCAGATAGTTTATGGATTTAACTACTTCCAGTTGCTGAACTGCTATATTGTAGCTAAATGATAAAGAATCTTTCTTTGTATGGATTCGCAGCACATTACACTTGTCTACATTGAGATTCAATTGCCATTCCCTGCACCATGTGTCAATTCGTTGCAGATCCTCCTGCATTTCAGTACAATTTTCCATCGTTACAACCTCTCGATATAGTAAGCATCATCCGCAAAAAGCCTCAGTGAACTTCCGATGTTATCCACAAGGTCATTTATGTATATTGTGAATAGCAACGGTCCTACGACACTCCCCTGCGGCACACCTGGGGTTTTTGGGTCGGGTTGTTTTGGGGGAAGAGACCAAACAGCGAGGTCATCGGTCTCATCGGATTGGGGAAGGATGGGAAAGGGAGTCGGCGATGCCCTTTCAAAGGAACCATCCCTGCATTTTCCTGGACCGATTTAGGGAAATCACGGAGAACCTAAATCAAGATGGCACACCTGAAATCACTTACTTCGGATGACTTCTCTCCATTGAGAATGACATGCTGCGTTCTGTTATCTAGGAACTCTTCAATCCAATCACACAATTGATCTGATAGTCCATATGCTCTTACTTTGTTGATTAAACGACTGTGAGGAACTGTATCAAACGCCTTGCGGAAGTCAAGAAACACGGCATCTACCTGGGGACTCGTGTCTATGGCCCTCTGAGTCTCCTGGACGAATAGAGCGAGCTGAGTTTCACACGATCATCATTTTCTAAACCCATGCTGATTCCTACAGAGTAGATTTCTAGTCTCCAGAAAAGTCATTATACTCGAACATAGTACGTGTTCCAAAATTCTACAACTGATCGACGTTAGAAATATAGGTCTATAGCCTGCACATCTGCTCGAAAAAAATGGTTCAAATGGCTCTGAGCACTATGGGACTTAACTTCTGAGGTCATCAGCCCCTCGAACTTAGAACTACTTAAACCTAACTAACCTAAGGACATCACACACATGGTGCGGTTCCAGATTGTAGAGCCTAGAACCGCTCGGCCACCCCGGCCGGCATCTGTTCGACGTCCCTTCTTGAAAACAGGAATGACCTGTGCCCTTTTCCAATCTTTTTTGGAACGCTACGCTCTTCTAGAGACCGACGGTACACCGCTGCAAGAAGGGGGGTAAATTCCTTCGCGTACTTTGTGTAAAATCGAACTGGTATCCCATCAGGTCCAGCGGCCTTTCCTCTTTTGAGCGATGTATAACTAGCAAACTATTTCTGTCTGAATGTGAATGTCGCCTATACTAGCTAATGATGAGCAGCAGAGTGCGTATATGTCACCGTGAAAGACCGAAGTTGGAAAATGTCGACTTCCTTTTGTGATGTCAACACACACCAAATACGTAGGTGAAAGTCCGAATATTTGGTTCTATTCTTACACATTCGGATAATCATCGGTGTATGTCGACAAGGACAGGCACAGATATGCTATGGTGGAAATTGAAACGAGAAGCCGATGTTGAAGGAAGGGTGATAGTCTGTCGCCAATCTTTTTTCGATTTCGACTGAGGTCACGTGTCATCCATTTTTTATACCCTCATACACTGTTGTTTGTCAGTCTTACGTAAGGTTTCCTAGTGCGTGCAACATTTTCTCAAATTTCAATTTTTCTTGCATTACCCTAGTTTATACTGAATGGATACTGCAGTGAACGTGATTTTTTACAGTTGCGTGCATTAATTGCGCATAGAGGAGACGAGAATTTTTTATTTTTTTCAAGAATAGTGCTCTAAAATACTTTCTCAAGTGATTCCTGTAAAATCAAGTGCAGCAAACGTTTGGATTACAAACAATTAAAATGTTTTGAAGTTTTGAAAATTAATTATGAAGAGAAATTACTGATACAATGAAAACCAGGAGAAACGAATATGCAGTAATATTTACCAATGATAATTGATACTATATGAAACTCACATCAGAACAGGCCATGGAGAAGGAACAAATATGTTTAGAGAATTGCATCCTAGATACAAAAAATATTACGTACGAAGTTTTAATGAGGTATTTAAATTTCTGTAAACAATGTCAAATGAAACATAGTGCACGTATAAAGAGTATTCTTGTGAAACCAATGGTAAATTCGGAGTTAAGCTTAAGATTTCAAGTCGATCTGATAGAGCAGTAGTCACACAGGGAAGTTTGTTCCGCTACGTGCTTTGAAAACTAAGAGAGATGAAGAAGTAAGTTACCAACTTCTTCAAATGTTTTTAAGATTTGATGCCCCAACTGTAGGACAATCTGATAATGGTAGCGAATTCTGCTTTCAGGTCGTATTAAGCGCTATGTGGAAAGCATCGTAATAGTCAAACACAAGGCTCAGTTGAAAGGGCCAATCAGGATACACAGAGTATGTTTACCGCATGGATGAACGATAACGGTACAAATACATGGTCAGATAATGTGTCTTTTGTTCAAGCTCCCAAGCACACTACGTACTACGAAGGAATACGTCAACGTCCTTATGAAGACATGTTTAACGTTGAAGCAAAAAGAGACATAGCATCGTCATGTTTGCCTGGGAAACAAAACGCACATATTGATACCGGAGAACGAGTCGATGAAATAGGTAATACTCTTGAAGAAAATTTCAGCGCTGGCACTACCGAAAACCGCAATCCAAAGGAAAATGTTGAAGAGGAGCAGCAGGCCACTACGTATTCACATCAAGCCCTAACTAGACAGCATGAGATTGTTTCTACAGAACGAGCTGTCGCAAAAGGCAGTCTTCTACTGCGAAACGAAAATGCTACGAACACCAAAAAGAAACTTTCCTCCTGCTCGAATTTATGATGGTCCCTGATATCGACTACGGCCATACAGCTGCTCGAAATACGCTGGTGGTTACTGTTGTATCCACAATCAACTCGTAATTCGTAAATAAAAGATACTTTTCATAGATAGGATTTCTGCTCAAGAAATGTCGCCGGGAGAATCAGCTGCGAATAACTCGTGAAGAGAGCAAGGCAATACAAATGGTTCAGATGGCTCTGACCACTATGTGACTTAACTTCTGGGGTCATCAGTCCCCTAGAACTTAGAACTACTTAAACCTAACCAACCTCAGGACAGCACACACATCCATGCCCGAGGGAGGATTCGAACCTGCGACGGTAGCGGTCGCGCAGTTCCAGACTGTAGCACCTACAACCGCTCGGTCACCCCAGCCGGTAAGGTAATACACTCTGGCTTTGCAAAAAGATGTGTTCTGCAATGTAATTACTCTCGCGTTACCGTCAGAGTTAGGGAAATAATTCTTTATTTCATAATAATTTTTAATTAGCATTATTTGAAATATTTAAGTAATAATTTTAATTAAAAGAAAGTAAAATGTCTAAGAACATAAAGCCATACGAGAACAACGCTGCAATACCGTACTTTTTTACCATATTAACCATCATTGTCAGCTCATTACTATTCCAATTACTACTCCGGTTACTGTTCCCATTCCTGTCCCGATTACTATTCTGTGAAAGCTATTATTACTATTGTTGCAATTGCTAATACTGCGCGTTGTGTAGCTTGCAGTACTGAAAATATACAAATTTATTTTTAAAATTGTGCCGGTCAGTTTAAAAAATTATTTGAATTAATTTAAAGAGAGAGAGACATAGATTACAGCTGAAGATTTGTGACATTTGACGTTAAATTGAATTATCAAGTGAAAAGTAAAAGGTGAAATTAACTGAATTTTAGTATGAATATTTGTAAAAGTTAGCACTATTGATATCGACATTCAAGTGTTAGTATAAAATTTCAGTACTGCAGACTGTCAGAATCTCTGGTCGGTCGTAGCCTTTGAGCTAGCTGGAACAATTTGATAATTTGGTAATGAATATTTATTGGCCCATCTAAAGATAAGGAATAGGACAGACGAAAAACTTAACAAACCTATAATTAAAAATCAGAATGAATAGCGGAGGGCAGATAATTCTGTCGACGCAGCCCGTTTTGTAGCGTGATTAATAAACAGATCACCTGTGTCGCACGCAGTGACTGTAAACTACTATATTTAAATTAAATTTTAACGAGTTGTGTCCTTTTGAAACGAGATGTTGATTCTTCATCTGTGTTCTTGTAAGTGACCAGAGTACAACAACTGAACTGAACTTCGTTGCCATGTTATACAAATAAAACAAGATAAGAGTTAGCATATTCCGGCAACACTACGTACGATTTACGTCGAGATCTGCACATACGACGACGCAACACCCCAAGAGAATCACATATTAAAATATCTACAGTCAAGACAAGACTACGACAATCCAGCACCAGCTTCAAATGTCCCCCAACGTGGAGCCCGACGAAGAAAATAACCAGGTAAATATCGTTTATGATATTCTGAGGGTGAAAGTGACATTATTATTGTGAAAATTGTAATATCAATTTGTAATTCATTTGTTCTGTTTAATTAATGAGAATTATGTTTTCTATGTCATGTTATGTATTTACGCACAACTGTAAATGAACGAGCCAATTGCCGGCCACGGTGGCCGTGCGGTTCTAGGCGCTCCAGTCCGGAGCTGCGCTGCTGCTACGGTCACAGGTTCGAATCCTGTCTCGGGCATGGGTGTGTGTGATGTCCTTAGGTCAGTTAGGTTTAAGTAGTTCTAAGCTCTATGGAGCTGATGACCACAGCAGTTGAGTCCCATAGCGCTCAGAGCCATTTGAACTATTTTTGAACGAGCCCGTTATTATCCTCTCATTAGGCTCAAAACCGTTGAGAGGTGAACTCTTGGTCTGATGTGTCCCGCTGCTATTAAGGTAAGGACGTTTGTATTCGTGGATTCTTGCATTGTGAACTTTGATATTTCGCCCTGAACATTTCTGTGTGTTTCTAAGTGAAGGCTTTAAGAAAGGTAGTTTTCTTGAGAAATTAATTCGTGTGAAATGGTGAAGAAAATTCGCGATGGAAAGATACAGTCTGCGAATTTACTGGAATATGGGTCTCGCGATAATTTAAATGAACTGGATATTTCAGATATCAAGACATAACCAGTGTCTAGGAATGGCTCAGGCGTTGGATTTACCTAAACATACATAGGAGGAATCGGAAGCTGTTGGGACTGTTAGGACCCCTTTCTCGAGTTTCTAATAAAAATGGAGCAGAGGGAACGGCAGAGAGAAATGAAATTTGCGGCTCTCGAAGCCGAACGTAAACGCAAACAAGAGGAAAAATTTGCTGCTCTTGCCGAGGAAAATAGCGAATTGTTGACCTGTTTAAAGCTCTAGAGGCTGAACGAGATACAAAACTAGCCGCTTTAGAATCCGAGCCAGAAAAGAAACAAGAAGAAAGAGGTAGCAGGATCATATTCAAATCAAACGAAGTAAATAGGAAGTATGAAGGCCTTCCAGAATTAGCAAATCAGCCGAAAGACGATGTAAAAGGTGTTAAGACAGCACAGTCCATCGTGGAAACCACGGTGGGCAATTTCAGCACCAGGTTTAAGAATCTGGAGGTAGGTAATAAAAAACATATTGGTGATAATTTAGTACTTCAGTTTAAGAAATGGGAAGAAGAGATGGCTGAGTGAGTTGAGGATAAATCTGTTGAGATAAATCAGCAAGTTACCATGGAAATTTCTTCCGCAGTACAACGAATTAATAAAGAATCGAAGTCGAATGATGCCGTTTCTTCTGAAAAATCCAAGGAAGAATTCCAGGGAGAAAAAAAGACAGTCATGCCTGAAACGCTCAAGTGGCAAAAAGATATTAATTACCGATTAGATAAAATCGAAAGTGATATGTCTGTTGAAGGTAAACCTGAAACAGATACTAATCCAAGAGTTCTGAAGCAAACTGGGAAGGGTAACACAATGTTTGCCAACAGATACGAAACAGTACTGAAGTTGCTCCACCATGTAGTCCATACTCTAAACAAGGTGAAATGCGGAGCGAATTTTCCGACTTGCTAATGTTTAAATTTGAACATAGTATAATGACGAGTAGACTGTTTCAGTCCTATTCTGTAGAAAAGGACGAGAGACATCCTATTATATTTATTAACAGTTTTCGAAATGTGTTTCCGTCGTCTTGTTCGGAACACCCAAAACGCAGTTTATAGTATCCTATGTAGCCAAAGAAGTCGCGTTACGGGCAAATAAGGAGTCCACTATGAGTAATAACAGTGAGGAGTTTGAATGGATGTTCATCACCAAATCTTGGTCACACAAAAAACAGGAGACACTTTGTAAACAAGTTTATAATCCAGAATCTTATAATCGAGTGATACATAAATAAAACGAGGTATTAAGAATATTAAAAGCTGAACTTCCGATTCACCTAAGGCAGAAACTTGTATACGTTCCAGACCACGACCTAGATTTGTTTCCGTTTTTGTCGATTACCTGGATACTATCCAGGAAGACAGTAAAAAGTTTACTGGCAATCAGGATTTGACCCTTTCCTCATGGGAAATGAATAATTACAACTATAATCCAAATAGTAATGATAATGGTAGAAACCGTAATAACACCGGTAACCGAAATAATAATAATAATTATTATTATTATAATTATAATAAAAACGGAAACAGTGATGGGAATTTTCCTTTTGGTCACGGGCAAGGCACCAATTACGGTAGTGGATATAGAAACGGCGACATCAGTAATAATAGCGTGAATCATAAAAGTTCACTGAATGGCAGCCGTAAAAGAAAATTTTACGCAATTTTAATCAAAATAATCAGCAAAATAGAGGACCACCACCGAATCTGTGGCGCAGCCAATCCCAGAATATGAATGCTAATCCGTGGCAATCGTCAATGTGCCGATTCGGATGGCATGCAATAATGAAATGAACACAAATAGCAGTAATCAGATGCCCATGAATGCTGCTGTTAGACGCTGGCCGCAGCATGGTCATGGCATTCGGACTGACAAACGAACCACTTAATGAAGCATCTTTTTCAGCTGACTAATTCCGGCAAATCTTCGCCTTCCGTGGCTGACCAGTGGACGAGAGGAAGGCACGAATAAGCAAGACATAATAATTATACTCCGTTATAATGACAGAAAGGATATTCGTGAAGAATTGAGCGAGGTAATGAAGCCGTGAAAACCAGGAAAACAGGAACTGGTGCAGACCATGGTACAGGCTGCTATCTATGGAGTTCCTGTAGATGTAATACAAGATACAAAAACCACGACCAGTGTGATGAGTCAAGCATTTCTTAAATCAAGCAGTCAGAACAGGAGAATCCCAGCGTTGCCGGTTCAGAACCGTAATGTTACAGGAGCCCTGGAGGCGCAGACTGTTGAATTTCAGGATAGAGTGGAAGTCGTAGCGGGCAAGGAAGAAGTAAAGTGAACTTTCCTTTGTCTGTATATGTGGACGGGATTTCTTGTGTGAGAAGCTAGCAGCAGTTAACCTCTCCACAGAAAAAATATCGTTAAATGGTGAATGCAATAGAGTTGAACTAAATATGGTTAAGGTACCAGAATGGCATGGTAAATATTGCCACAGCTTAGCAATACAATGAGAAGAACCAGTTATCTTACACAACACGACTGATAATGATTCAGAGAATTTAGCTCAGGAAATTGGTAGTGGTAATCAAGTTTTAATAGAACAGAAAGTTGCCGAGTCTAGTTATCTGACACAGTCTCAACAGTGAGGCTTGACAGATGTGTTATACAGGTACATGAAAGTTTCTGAAGAGAAGCCTGGTGTCATAAAAGGTTATGTCTACCATATGGAGGTTTATCCTCACAATACTCGGTCCCTTGGGTAAAGAAAGAAGCGGTGGTCAAGGAAATACGAAAGATGCTAGACTGGCAGCTTACTGAGCCCTCTCACTCAACTTATAGCGGTTTGCAACTAATGGTAGCAAAGCCCAGTGGTAGTGTCAGGGTTGTTCTGAACGCTAAGGACATTAATAAGATCATCGTTCCAGTCCAAACTCGTCCCACAAATTTAGAAGAATTTTTGCAGCGGTTCCATGATGTGAAATTTTTCACCTCAATAGTTTTACGACTTTTTTCTGGCAAGTAATGGTGTCACAAGATTTGAGGAAATACACCACTTTTATATTTTCAGGATGTAGTTACCAATTCCGAGTCCTACTTTTTGGTTTAAATGTGAGTGGAACAGAGTTTATTCCCACCCTCCGCCTAGATATAATTCTAGAACCAGAGCTGCTGAGTAGTATCACAGTATATGCAGGTGATCTTCTAATCGATATGCCGACCTGGGAAGAGCATCTCGAAATCCTCGAGGAAGTGCTGAGCAAATTCAAAGAGTATGGAGTTACAGCTAACTTGGTGAAATCTAAATTCTGTCGGGAATAGACTAAGTTTTTAGAACATTTTTCTCCAGGTAAGATTAAACCTGCTTCAAAGAAACTTAATGCTGTTAAGGATTTTCCTTACTCTACAGCCAAGAAAAAGCTGAAGTTGTTTCTAGGTTTGGATTAGTTTTTTCGAAACTTTGTGCCCAACCACTTATTAAACAATGGCCAATAGCTGAATCTTTTGCCTAAAAATATATCCTGGAACTGGTAAAGACAGTGTGCTCAAGTGTTTGATGAAACTAAAATTCTCTTGTCAGTTCAGAACAGCATTACATTAGTGTTTACTTCATTTGCAGATTGATAATTATAGTTATTAGGAGTAGTGTGTTTTTAGGTTGGGTAGTACCAGTGTGGACATCATCATACTTGTAAAATCTCTCTCCTTGTGACTGCTGTGCATCAGTGCCTCGACTGCCTACACATTTTCGTCTGTGATTGGTGTCTATGGCCTTCCTTCCCAATCAGCATCACCATGTCTATGCAGTCCTGGAAAAATTGTTGGTACCATTTCACTGCCAGTACTTCACTGTGAATCTGTATGCAGTTTACACTTTTTGCCCATAAGTATCATACTGTCCTGTACACTTAAACTTTGGAGTATGTTTCCTGGTACCACACCATTTCAGTCGCACCGTGTGATGCACGTGTTATCCGTGCCGCAGCAGAATTATATCTACAGTAGATGTGGAATGTAAATTCGTTTCTGACAATACGCCAGTTTGTTGCACAACCGTCTTGTGGGGGAACTACATGTGTTACTTACTTCCTTAAGTCCCTACATATGTTCTTTTTTTCCAATTGCCCAAATTTCAAATCCGTACAGGACTAGGTTCCAGACAAATACCATCATGAAAGACCTCGTAAGAGTTAAATTTAAATTCCGTGTTAAGAGAATTCTCTTCTTTCGCAAAGCATTTCCAGGTATTGACAATCTCCATATAACATCGTCTCTACAGAATTACTGCAAAACAATAGAAATAGCAACACTTAAAGTCTTTTAGTACTCAGATATCTAGACAATGTCTTATTGATTAATCGCAAGATCATATAAACAGTTTACACGTGTAGACAAATGGTATACACCACAACATTTAATTAAGTATGAAAATATGAAGAGAAACAATGCAATACCTCGAACTCAAAATCACAAAATACAACAACATACACATCTTTAAAATTTTTAGAAAGGAAACAGCTAGAGACATGATAATATGCAATTAATCAAACCACTTACGCTTCCAAATACTGGCAGCAATCAGATATACAGTATATTATATGGACTTTGCAAGACCTGCATGTAAGCAAAAACTTCTATGAAGAAGAACTGAACATGTTAGTCAACACAGTACTAAACAAAGGATACAACAACTAGATGGTACACAAGCTACACCACATCACTGAAAAGAAAACAGCAACAGAAGACAGCAAAAATAAGAAAAATCCAGATGTACTAACGCATAACAGTAATACACGATACACAGGTGCATGAGAAAAGTCACCCCACAACAAAAACTAAAAACAGCACACAAATGAATACTACAGTTGCGGAACCCGAAATGCCATGCTGCATGTAATGGACATCTTCACAAAACACAGAATCAGAATATTCTTCAATACATACTATTCCACAATACATGAAACACTAAAAACTGTTTGAAGAGAAAGTTGAATACAATAATTCAGGAATATACGAATTAAAATAAAACTGCTGCAACTCCAAATAGGTGATTCAACTGTCCATAGCTGCAACGTCTTCTAATAGCAAGTGTAATTTTTTGTATCTCTCGTTTGCTACACGCAAACTATTTTTTTTATTCAATAAATGGACGGGACCTTTTTGTAGGAAATTTAGTGTAATTCAATTTTGTAGTGGAATACGTTATCGCTAGAGACCATAGTCTTCGAATTATTCAGGAAAAACGTACAACAGTGACCTTCAAATGCTTCTTTTTTTTTAATAACTCGAAAACCGTGTCTCCAGGGAATACGTATCCCCGGATAAAATTTAACTACTTTAAATAGCCTATAAAATGTGCTGTTTATTTTTTCTGTACGACTAATAGTTTTCAAGTAGCGAGCGAGAGAATACAAAAATTGCGCGTGTGGTTTTTGAAGACATTGTGGGTTGCATAACACTCTAGTCAGAGGCAGCGGAATCACCCAGTGTAATGGAATTACTGCAAGAAATTTGAACGTCAGGCACAAATCGTATAATGGAATTAATGAGCGTATACACCCAAACCACATAAGCTGAACGTCTAACACAAGAAAATTACCCCCACTGTGGTATAAAAATGGAAATGGCAGTCTTACACAATTAGAAGAAAAGAAAGGACATGCTTACACTCCAGGAAGTGCATTTCATACAGAGGGCTTAAAGAAAAAAAAAACAATAACATTAGTTTAATATTTCGACTAATTCCCAGGTAGACACAAAAATTGAAAACAGAAAAGAAGCTAAATGCTACATAACCTGTTAAGAAGATAATAAATTGAAAATAGGTTTAAAAGTCACACACACACACACACACACACACACACGAGTGCACCCACAAGACCCACCCTCAAACTCACACTCATCTGCCACTCTCTACACACCCCACGTTCCTTCAGTCAGCACTAAGCAAGTTCAAAAGCTGTGTCCATCAAGAAAGGTTATGTACAGTAAATGAATAATTGCAACAGTGAGTCAGTTAAAATCAGACAAGTGCCTACAGAAACATGAAAATCTCAGGAAACATAAAAATAAGTGACAAATCATAAACCTATAATTTTAAATATACTGAAGTGCCAAAGAAACTGGTTAAAATCAGACAAGTGCCTACAGAAACATGAAAATCTCAGGAAACATAAAAATAAGTGACAAATCATAAACCTAAAATTGTAAATACACTGAAGCACCAAAGAAACTGGTATAGGCTTGCTTATTCAAACACAGAGCTGTGTAAACAGGCAGAATACGGCGCTGCGGCCGGCAACGCCTACATGAGACAACAGGTGTCGGGCACAGTTGTTAGATCGATTACTGCTGCTACTATGGCAGGTTATCAAGATTTAAGTGAGTTTGAAAGTGGTGTTATAGTCTGCACACGAGCGCTGGAACACAGCATCTCCGAGATAGCGATAAAGTGGGGATTTTCCCATACAACCATTTCACGAGTGTACCGCGAATATCAGGAATCCGGCAAAACATCAAATCTCCAACATCGCTGCGGCCGGTAAAAGATCTACATCTACATCTACATCCATACTCCGCAAGCCATCTGACGATGTGTGGCGGAGGGTACCTTGAGTACCTCTATCGGTTCTCCCTTCTATTCCAGTCTCGTATTGTTCGCGGAAAGAAAGATTGTCGGCATGCCTCTGTGTGGACTCTAATCTCTCTGATTTTATCCTCAGGGTCTCTTCGCGAGATATACGTAGGAGGGAGCAATATACTGCTTGACTCCTCTGTGAAGGTATGTTCCCGAAACTTCAACAAACGTCCGTACAGAGGTACAGAGCGTCTCTCATGCAGAGAGATCCTGCAAGAACGGGACCAACGACAACCGAATAGCATCGTTCAATGTTACAGAAGTGAAAGCCTTTCGCAAATTGCTGTAGATTTCAATGCTGGGCCATCAACAAGCGTCAGCGTGCGAACCATTGAAGGAAACATCATCGATATGAGCTTTTGGAGCTGAAGGCCCACTCATGCCTTGATGACTGCACGACACAAAGCTTTATGCCTCACCTGGGCGTGTCGGCACGGACACTTGACTGTTGATGACTGGAAACATGTTGCCTGGTCGGACGAGTCTCATTTCAAATTGTATCGAGGGGATGGACGTGAAGTGATATGGATACAACTTCATGAATCCATGGCCCTTGCATGTCAGCAGGGGACTATTTAATCTGGTGGAGGCTATGCAATAGTGTGGGGCGTGTGCAGCTGGAGGGATATGGGACCACTGATACTTCTAGATACGACTGTAACAGGTGACACGTACGTAAGCATCCTGTCTGATCACCTGCATCCATTCTCGTTCATTGTGCATTCCGACGTACCTGGGATATTCCAGCAGGACAATGCGACATCCCACACGTCCAGAATTGCTACAGAGTGTCTCCAGGTACACTCTTCTGATTTCCGCTGGCCACCAGACCGCCCAGACATGAACATTATCGAGCGTATTTGCGATGCCTTGCAACATGCTATTTAGAAGGTATCTGCACCCCGCACCCCGTACTGTTACCACGTCGTTTTGCGGCACTTCGCGTGCTCACGTGGGCACTAAGCCTAATTAGGCAGGTGTACCAGTTCTTTGGCTCTTTAGTGCGGTAGGATAGTCTATAGTGATCGATATGGTGTGGCGACTAGAGCACTTGACTGTGGCAGTGAAGCTTCTGTGTTCAGAGCGGATATTGGTGGGGATATTTTTCCTCGTTCCAGTGCCTCCAGGATGAGCGCACGTGCACTCAGCCTGCTATCAAATGAGTGTGGGGAATCTTGCCCCGTAGTAAGAGACGGCCTGGGCAACGGGTCGGCAATCCTCCCTCTCCTAGTGCTACACGTGGTGTCATGTAGCCCTATTCTTGCCAGAATAAATAAATATAAAATAATTAGTTATGTTCGGGAAGGTTGCTTCCCGTGTAGCCTCAGTTTCACCAATCGGTCTTCAAGGAAGCTTGTTTCGAAAAGCCTGGTTATCGTTTGAAAGGAGGAGATTTAGGTTCTGAGCGGGCAATTAGCGGCGGGATTAGCAGAGAAGAGGAGGAAACGCCGAACGGGCCCCCAGCCTAACAAATCACTCGGCTCACCGCCGGTGGTCCCGATGCGCCAGGGCCGGCCCAGATGCGGTCAGGTGGAGACATCTGCCTTTGCCCAGGCGCCACTCCGCTTCTATGGCGCTCTGACGACGACCTCAGACTGTGCTTGCACCGTAAAGGCTTCAGGTGATTGAGTGACACTTGTGTCATACGTCTCTACGCGAGATTTCCAAACTCCTAAACATCCCTAGTTCCACTGTTTCCGATGTGATAGTGAAGTGGAAACGTGAAGGGACACGTATAGCACGAAAGCTTACTGGCCGACCTCGTCTGTTGATTCACAGAGACCGCCGACAGCTAAAGAGGGTCATAAAGTGTAACAGGCAGACATCATTCCAGATCACCACACAGGAATCCCAAACTGCAACAGAATCCACTGCAAGCACTGTGACAGTTAGGTGGGAGGTGAAAAAACTTGGATTTTATGGTCGACTTGCTGCTCATAAGCCACACATCACGCCGGTAAAACCGAGCGAGGTGACGCAGTGGTTAGCATACTGGACTCGCATTCGGGAGGACGACGGTTCAATCCCGCGTCCGGCCATCCTGATTTAGGTTTTCCGTGATTTCCCTAAATCGCTTCAGGCAAATGCCGGGATGGTTCCTTTGACAGGGCACGGCCGACTTCCTTCCCCGTCCTTCCCTTATCCGATGAGACCGATGACTTCACTGTTCGGTCTCTTCCCCCCAAAACAACCCAACCAACCAACGCCTGTAAATGCCAAACGACGCGTCGCATGGTGTAAGGAGCGTACACATTGAACGAATGAACTGTGCAAAACGTTAAGTGCAGTGATGAATCACAGTACACAATCTGGCGATACGATGGCAGTGTGTGGATATGGCGAATTCCCGGTGAACGTCATCTGCCAGTGTATGTAGGCCAACACTAAAATTCGTAGGCGGTGGTGATATTATGTGGTCGTGTTTTTCATGGAGGGGGGTTACACCCCTTGTTCTTTTGCGTGGCACTATCACAGCACAGGCCTACATTGATATTTTAAGCACCTTCTTGCTTCCGACTGACGAAAAGCAATTCGGGGATGTCGACTGCATCTTTCAACACGATCGAGCACCTGTTCATCATACATGGCCTGTGGCGGAGTGGTTACACGACAGTAACATCCCTGTAATTGACTGGCCTGCAAAGAGTCCTGACCTGAATCCTACAGAACACCTTTGGGATGTTTTGGAACGCCGACTTCGTGCCAGGCCTCACCGACCGCCATCGATACCGCTCCTCAGTCCAGCACTCCGTGCAGAATGGGCTGCCATTCCCCAAGAAACATTCCGGCACATGATTGAACGTATGCCTGCGAGAGTGGAAGCTGTCATCAAGGTTAAGGGTGGGCCAGCATTACTAATGGGGAGGGGGGGGGGGGGCGGGGCGCCACGAACATCTAAGTCATTTTCAGCCAGGCATCCGGATACTTTTGACCACATAGTGTATAAATACATAGATATGTAAGTTGAGGACCACAAAAGATCTCTTCAGTACAGATGCACACAAGGCTCGAACTGTTCCAGAACCAGCAAAACGCCACAAGTAATGAGGATAATGGGCAAGAGGCACTTCATTAGTATTATGTGGATAAGCTGAGAACTTTGGTCTGAAGGGAGGCATGCTAGGATGGTCAGTGCCTGTGCTCTGACCACAGTGTTCGGCTGGCGCAGTGGTCAGTGTATCAGCTTAGTTAGCAGAAGACTTGGCTTCGAATCCCAGTCCGCTACAAATTTTCCACTTTCTACATTGATTTAAATCATTACCCACTCGCAGCCAATGTCTAAAATTCCTTTGTGTCTTATTTTATCTGAAACCTGCGGAGCGCCAAGCGTTTAACATTTTGATAATAAGATTTGTATGTGGTTTTGGGGAGTAATTTAAGGCTTTTAGCAACCCAAATGTTGATCACCAGACTGCTTCACTAGACGTGGTCCTATTGAAGATGATATTATGCCGTGGGTTTCCATCGACCTTTGTACTCACTTACTCATTTGTTTTTTCATGTTTGCCCCTATAGAGAAGTTAGAAATGGTGAATTTTTCTGTGTGTCGCAGGTGGAAGATGGAGTGCGCTATGTGGGCGACTAAACGTGTGGTAGCTGAGCTCTTGCATGCACTTGCATTGCACGTGGCGTGACTTGATTAGGCTGAGTATTTGTTTACTGGTCAGCCGAACGTCTTCGACCGTTCGACGTAAAATCGTGTCCTCCAGAGTTTTAGTTCATTGTCGCCGGCATCTCTCCGAATCAGGTGTAACAGGTCTGTGAGCTTCTACTTATAAAAAGTATACTCTGAGACATTTTGCCCTATGATGTTCTCACGGTGTTGCGGAAATTTTGACTATTCTTGTGTGGGTTGCATCTGAGACCTTCCTGTAGTTTCTTTGCAGACACTCTTTCTGTGATTGACGAGCCCTCCTTTTATGTAGTTCTTGAGGATGTAGCACTGTCACCGTAACCGACTGCAGATGGAATCGTCGTGTGGTTCATGGGAGCAGTAGCGTCCTCCAGTATGTATTTATCGAACAAGACCGCTGTTACAGTGGTTGGGTTGTTTCCTTTGGCTTTGGTTGTCCTTACCATCAGCAGAACAACACTCTTTGACATGTAGTCGGTTAGGCCAAGGCGTCCTTTTTTGGTACTTTTAAATATATCTCAATGTCGTAGTAGCCAGTAGAATATTTGTACTGCAGCTCGTCCCGGTTCTTTAGGCATGTTTAAAATTTCGGTCATGTACCAAGATTTCGACAGCAAAAATCTTCATTAACTGTCAATATCAGATTTCTTGACACGTTTTCTTTAGTTAATACTTTGGTAGAACATGCTATTTTTCGCACATTTTTCACAGCAGCCAAGGAGAAAGAAGAGATTACCGACAAGCAAAAACCCTAGGACTGAAAGGCTATCGAACTACAGAGCGTTGGATCTGTAATCTGTCACTTTACTACTAAGCGATCTAGCTAACTTTGGGTCTGTACAGGATGTAAACTATAGTACATAGAGATGCCACGTCTGCTAACAATAATGGCTAAACCAGGATGTCTGTAGAGTAGGACTGAGCTTAGTTGACAAATATTGGTATGTCACTCCATATTGTTTCAACTCTATATTACAGTTCATCGACCACAGTATCTGGCTAGGGATGTGTGTCAGCCTCCTGCAACTCATGACTATACTTTTCTGTGAGTGAGGCATCTGATTAACTTGCTGCCCAGGGCAACTCCTGAATACTCTCTGCATCGAAATAGGACACTACAGCACGGGGAACATGCGGCTTTGCGTTACCTTGTTGAAAGTTAACGCCCCAGCCATCTCCAACATAGGGCTCAACCACCAGCGTTAACAAGTAAGATGTGTAACGGCTGCCCTCCAAAATTCTGTCTATGTTAACCAGAGGTGATGATGTTATGTTTCCAGTGGCAGACCATGTACTGGATCAGCATAACTATGACAAATACAATCTGATATCCATCTCCTCAGAAGCTCCACACATGGATACGTCCATCGTGATGCTGTAGATAGAACAGATACTCTTCTGAAAATATGACTTGGTGCTACCCATGGATGCAACGGTATCGTTGGGCGCGCCGACACGAGAGCACTGGATCCATGAGTGGCACTAAGTCCTATTTTCAGAAGAGGATCTCTCTCTCCTAGCGTGTCAAAGGAAGACACAGTAATAGAAGCTATAGAGTCCATGGTGCTACTAATTACGTCACATTGTCTGTGTGGATATTTGTCTTGCTGAACATCATTGCCTGACTAATGGTACGCGTCGTGCTTGTACTATCGTGCACGGCCGAATGAGCAACATGTTTGTCCTCTCGGGCGCTAGTCACATCTAGCCGTTGAGATCTTGCATGACTCTGAGTGGGACCCTCCTGAACGCATCGAGTCCTTACTCACATGACAGTCGCTAGATCCCAACGTACGAGAGCTGGAGTATGCCACTATCCTGCTGCCATTCAGTTCCTATATGTGCTGGTAATTGATTCTTCTTCTAACGCAAAGTGTAACATGATCTTATCACAAATAAACAACATAAAAATGCGATTTCTAAATGAGAAATCCATTGCGTAATCTTTCTCTATATACAAATTGTAAATAGCCACTACTTCTATATATTTTGTAGGATTGTGCTGAAATACCAATCATTTGTATATCCAACCATTTAGTATACATCATGTCAGTGATCGTTCGTTGCATATCGCCTCTTTGGTGTTGCAGTTTTCGTGCCCAGCAGCGTATTTAACCGACTGCTGATATCAGTTCCTACTGGTGTGTTAATGAACGTGTTACTCGCATGAGGCGGACATCTAGGGTCTGCTCCAGTTATGGTTCTCATCCATCAGCATCACCTTCGCTGAGATTTGGCTGAAAATAACTGAGTACTACAATCGCAATGATCACACACAGCCCATCTCAGGACAGATATAAGAACCAAAATAAAAGAAATGAGAAGTGTTTGGAGAGGAAACTTCGAGACAGTGAATATTGCGACATTGCAGGCTAGGCAAGTAAACCTGAAATTGCGAAATAGGTGACGCCGTTCGCGTATCAGAAGTAATACCAGAGTAAATTTAAGGTGAATTAATTTTAATAAGGCTTTGTGCAACCTGGGTTCCATATTTGTCTGCTGACTAAAAGAAAACTCAAAACGATTCTTTCAGTAACGTCTGGACAGTATGAAGAAGAATTCAACTGACATTGCGTGCGGATTTGGTACTGTGTGGGGGACGGGTTCCACCTCTTCACATCACTAACAAGACATCTCCGAAAATGATGCGGGAGAAGTTGATGGATCTTCTCCATAATAGGGCAACGTCGATTCATTCCGCAGGAAGTCACAGACACTTTGCTTTCTTAACAAAGACGAACTTTTAAAACTAGTCACCTATTAAATTGAGGCCGATGGCTGAGTAACCTAATCGTCACATAAATGCTGTAAATTGGTAGTTTCCCAATATTTGAGGCCAAATGTAAATTTCAATAACGGTCGCTTATCTTGCAGAAGACATGATGTATGAAAAAGCAAATATTATTGGTGATAAACGATGTGATATGCAGAGCAGAGAAAAAAAGTTTATAACAAATTAGCACGAAGCTATTTACTATGTAATTTTAAAACAAACATAATTTCATTGTTAACAATCTAAATTTCATTTACTTTTAGAAAAAAACACCTGATGACAGCGAATTATTACTGAAACTATTTTACGGGTAACAAAACGAAAACGTTCACATCGAAGCGGACACACAAATTCTATACTGCTGTGGTTACTAACTCCAGACTTTCTATGACAACGTTACCGAGGGTCTTTACTGTTTGATCTTCAACCGCCTTGGTAGTTTGCCTTTGGATTGGAGAGGTTTTTCTTCAAGCTGTGCTGTTTCTGTAGAGCTCATATAATTGTACCTCTGTTCATAGTGTTTTCTGTGTTGTCGTCGTGTCGTAATTTTTACTTACGAGTATCATATTTTATCTCCTCCAAGTTTTTTAAACACCACAAAACAAGTCGGCTGCGTTGCGGCTGTCTTGCTTCCTAAGGTACATCGATGACAATTTCCTGATATGCCCTCAAGATGAAAATACACTGCGACAGTTCGTCGATCACATGAACGTTGTCCATTCCAACATTAAAGTTACCACCGAGATGGAGAAGCATGCAAGCTACCATTCTTGAATGTTTCAGTTGAGTGGAGGGGAGGAGGTCGGTTTGGTCATTCAGTGAGCAGCAAACCGACACACATTGATCGATGCTTGAACGCCGATAGTTTTCACCACCCTGTACACACACACACAACACACACACACACACACACACACACACACACACACACAAACGAAGAAAGAGACCTGTACTGAACACATTGGTAGACAGAGAAAAAGTTGCTCGAATAGTCCACGGGTGTACTGTCGGTCCATAGTGTCCAACGGGCAAAGGAAACGAACGGGCAACTATGGCGGACGAGGCAATAACACCGACGCCACCACAGACGCCGATGCCAGCGTCTCAGCGACCGCTGACGCGTGGGCGCGGACCGTGGAGAGAACGCCTCGCGAGTGGAGGGGATTTAAGACGGCCAACCGCCCTGAGGAGCTCAAATAGTCTGTGCACCTGACGATGGCGACATGTCTGATCGCCGAAATTTTGTGCCCGTTGGACATTATGGACTGTTCGAGCAAGAAATACGCCGGGAGAAACTGAAGAATCACAGAGCAAAAGTTATTTCTCGCGATGACCACGTACAGTCTGAACTGCACCACCTCAGACACATGTTCAGAAAGAATAGTTATAGCAAGAGAGACATTGAAAACGCTTTCAGGTGCCACCGAAGAAGGATGCCTTGTGAAACGGCAGAAGAGTGCTAGCCGGCTGCTTTTCTACCACACTGTAGGGTAACGAACAGTAAGTTAGGACGTTTGCTGCAGAGACATGGACTGAGACCAGCATTCCAGCCCGCCCGCAAGATACGAGGTATGCTGCGCCCTGTTGAAGACAACATAGCCCGGAGTGTATGGTGTCCCCTGTGAATGCGGCAGTATCTATACAGGTCACACAGTTCGCACAGTTTCAGAGCGTTGTACCGAGCGCAAGCGACATATTAACCAGAGGGATCTTGACAAGTCGGCCACAGCTGAGCATTGCTTGGAAAACGGACACAAAATATAGTTTGAAAACACGAGAGTCTTGGCTTGTGCGTCAAACTACTGATATTCCGTTATAAATAGGCGATCGAGACCAGAATGAGGAGCAACGATTTTAACAGAGACCAGGTGTACACGCCTAGCAGGGCCTGGGAAGGGGGAGGGGGGCTTTGGATGCCGAAAGGAAGCAATGACGAATGTTTGTCACCTGTAGGGAGGCTGGAGCGACAGATTCAAACTTGACGCAGGCCCCTCGTACCACCTGACGTCACTCGGTCCGCGGAAGGTCGGAGCTGCTGGGAGCTTCCAAAACGGTCTTACGCACACGCGTCGTTTCGGCGCTCTCTGCTGATTGGTGTCAGACGCCGCAATCGTGGATACACGAGGGTTGGAACTTAAATAATGCTAACTATTTATTCACAACCGATACAAAAGAGTTACGTGTTTGCACCTGTTACTGTCCTTCAAAGTAGTCACCAGCGTTGTGTAGAGCCCGTTGCCAGCGATGTGGAAGGTGTAGCATACCGTTAGCAGAGCCTGTTCTTTTGATATGAAGATAGCATCTTTTCTTTCGGACATGTCTGAAAGACCAAATGCCATTGGTGACCGTGCGGCTCTCTAGAATGAAATTACAATTAAATCAGTACCATTAGCTGCTGACGGGCGTTGTTATACATCAACGGGGACAGTTGAAAATGTGTGCTCCGACCGGGACTCGAACCCGTGATCTCCTGCTTACATGGCAGACGATCTATCCATCTGAGCCACAGAGGGCACAGAAGACTGCTGGGATTTATCACCGGCACGCCCCCCGTGAGACCCACAGTTTCAACTTACAGTCCACACATTACATTCGTAGTACCCCTGCCATTATACCCATTACTCGCGGCAGACAATCCACAGAGTCCCGTAAGAGTCTAACATTCTGCGTGGTGTCTGTCTGTTGTTCTATGTCGTGTCTCCCTACCACTTTCGCGCAACGACGCTCTGAGCGTGTTTTTTAGGGAATTGACTAGTTTGAACCTGGGACCTGTTGCTGGTAAGGAGACGCCAGACCACACATGACATGTAGAGTTCAGAAGAGTTCAGTGAGACTAGTGATGATATAACCAAATACTTAATGATTTCAGCGTCAGCTCCACTGCACTCCCTGTAAAAGAATCTTAATACTAACTAAATTTAGTGGAAGGGGTGCAAGGCTTTCCTATTTTTAGTTAGCTGGTAAAATAACATCGAAAAAGCAGTTAAGTTTACCATTAGAAATTTCATTCTACTCACAAAACATTGTTTATAAATTGCACTATTGATAAAAGGAAATGTTTTAATACAGGATGATAAAACCAACTGCGTTCAACAAAAATGTGAACGAATATTCCCTGAATGGGTTTCCAAGTTCTACAATGGATCGAAGGATGACCTACGCCATATCACATCTATAATGGCTGATGTGGCTTCTCAATAACTATATAACAGAAAAATCATCGCATTACAGATTTTTACTTCAAGTGGCAAATGTGAACACTGTGAGCTTTAATTGACGATCAACACTAGTATTACGCAAAAAGGGGGTGTACCAGATGAGACTTCTGCAATTCTGAGTGAAGCTTTATGCGCTGTTATGCGGCATCGCGTGCGTTCATTACCTTGTCGGTGTTCGTCAGGGGGCGGAGGACAGCACAGCTCTGCTCACCTCGCCGTCTCCGAAGCAACTCTGTCCTAACTTCTCCTTACTACAATTTACCGAAGTTGGTTTTAAAAAACTATCTGGCTGTGTTTCCATCTGACCAATCAGGGTCTCAATGTTAACCTTAAGCTCCGCCTACAAAAATTCTGTCTATGCAATGAGAAAAGTTATACTTTTCATGGTGGGGCAATGTTTTTAAAGTTTGCAACGTAACAGAGACGCGAAAAAGTCTCACGCTAAAACTTGCAGCTGGTGTGGTCCTTTTAGTGTTATCGTAAGATCTATGCTGTTCTTCTGGAGGGCTCTATCTTTTAACATGGGGGTGGTCCTAGCGGTTAGCTGGAGACGTGGGTGTCCGTCCCTTATCGTAGGGCCTTCTAACTTAACACGGTTCTGCTCTCAGCTTCTGTTCTCGTTTCTCCCCTTGGAACTGTGTCTGTCTCACGGTGGGAAGGTATGACATGCATTTAGGCATTCTTGTGTTAGTCTGGTCTGTGGTATTCCATTTGCTCACTCGTTACTCGTATTACTTTGGGTAATTTAATGTCACGATTTATTCGGAGCTATGTGACATACTACTGGATTTGCTTATCATGTCAGGGTTTTCATGGAAGGTGTTGGATTTGCCTGACACCTTACAACAGTTCAGCCAAATCGTGTGCATCCGCACTGAAGAAGGTCATCAGCTGGTTAGCCTTAAACGATATGAAGATGGCATCTGTTCTTTCGGACATGGTGAGTGTGATGTCCTTAGGTTACTTAGGTTTAAGTAGTTCTAAATCTAGAGGACTGATGACCTCAGATGCTAAGTCCCTTAGTGTTTAGAGCCATTTGAACCATTTAATTAGGAAGGAGTGGAGACTGTATCTCATGAAGACGTCAAGTGAATTTGTATCTGTTTTTTTTGAATAAGCATATTTTTAGTTTATTTTTGGAGGATTTGGGGGTCACAATATTCAGTCTCGCTACAACAGCCCTGTGTTCACAAATTCCTGTATCCGTTTTGATGCTCGTTATTAGGTAAGGATAATTTGTTCCTATGAGGTCAAGTGTATTGTCACAACCGTTAACTATTTGCGTGGGCTCATGAACTAACTGCTCGAAAAATTTTTCTGAGATTGCGTTTTGCACGATTTCGGATGATGTTTCTTACGTCCCTCGAGATTAAACATTTATTTTCGCCAATATATCAAGGGTAAATTAAAGTAACCACCAACTCTACCCATTTGCTACCAGCAATACACTAACATATGGTATATTACCCATCAACCAGGAGCATCAAATACAATTTCGTGTGACCCTTCTACGAGAGAGCTTTCTGAAAAAATGGGATATCACTTGCATTGTGATTAATTTATTGTAAAACAATATCATGTGATCTTTCGCTTTTTTAAAAAAAATGGCCGTATGGCACTATCAAAATAAAACGTCAATATATTACAACAATAATCTAGGACGTCTGAATACGACCGCCACCCTACAGCGAGAAACAGGAAAAGAAGCCTGCCAGAGTAAGGAAAGCATGAATACTCTCGCCGCCACACACAGAGAAACACTATTCTCAGCGCAGGCGTGAAAATCCCTCAAACGGTTCCTTTTAAAACGAAACAGCCGACTTGATTCTTCAGCAGTTCACAATCCCCGCTGGTACCCCGTCTCCGATGAAGTCGTCGTCTATGAGACATTATATCGTCATATTCATCATATTCCTTTTCTTCATCTTACCATTCAATAGATCTGATGAACCAGCAAATCCCTGTCACCGGATAACTTAACAGTTCTTTACCACCCACTTGCCCAATTCTGCAAGGAGTAGAAACACACAGTTCGTGTACGGAATAGCTGCCAAATAATGCCTATTTCGTTACAGCCGCTTCGCATTATTAGTATGTAAAGAGTTCTGAGAATATTAGTCACCAATTTCGTAAATACTGTAAGTAACTTAACATCCCTGATTCTGTGGTTATTGACCGCAAGTCAAGACGATACGATGGAGCTTTTCCGAGAACTAACCTGTTCGTATTTTTGGGCCTGATATTTTCGTAACGATTTATGTGGTACGATAAACACATTACTTCGTTACCAAATAGTTAAAATTTCTGTAATGGAAACTGTGGTGTCACCGCCAGACACCACACTTGCTAGGTGGTAGCCTTTAAATCGGCCGCGGTCCATTAGTATACGTCGGACCCGCGTGTCACCACTATCAGTGGTTGCAGACCGAGCACCGCCACACGGCAGGTCTAGAGAGACTTCCTAGCACTCGCCCCAGTTGTACAGCCGACTTTGTTAGCGATGGTGCACTGCCTACTTACGTTCTCATTTGCCGAGACGATAGTTTAGCATAGCCTTCAGCTACGTCATTTGCTACGACCTAGCAAGGCGCCATTATCAGTTACTATTGATATTGTGAATCATGTACCGTCAAGACCGATGCTTATCATTAATGGATTAAAGTTAAGTATTTCACCAGCTACGTCCGTTTTTCTAAATTCTAATTTCCTTGTCATGTTCCAGACCTCACGCCAGCCTGCGTGAGCTAAAACGCGTGCATTTCGGCCTCCTTTAGTAAAACGGTGTTGGTTCTCTTGCCAACCACAACAGAAACAGTTTTCGCGAAAAGCTGACAAGGAAGAAGAAGATGAAGAGAAAGACAGTTATGCATTAACGACTGCAGGATCCATATAGACGGACACCAGCGGTATTGGGCAGTCGTAGTAAAGGAAGCTGGCACTGGCATTATTGGCGAAAAGATCCTGGCATTCGCCTGATGTGTTTTAGGAAGCCACAGTAAACTTACATCATGGTGGCGGGGCGGCTACTATCTAATTAGGTCCAAGTGCGTTAATGGTTTATGGTGATAACGACGATAATCGAATCCTGAGCGATCGACAACTTTTTATGAAGCACTCATTGCGTTATGGTCTTCCTCATGATATCTTTATTGTCTCCCTTCTGATATTGCATTTCAGCACACTGAATACAAATTCAGTCCTCCTCCCAGTACCCTGTGTAATCAATCCATAAGTCTTGCCTGCAGTATCAGTGAGTCACAAATAATGGAACAGGTCGACTCATATAAATACCTGGTAGTAAGCGATTTGTAGGCATAGGAAATGAATGATCACATAGGTTCTGCGTAGGTAAAGCAGGTAGCAGACTTCACTTCATTGGTAGAAAACTTAGAAAACGAAGTTTACTTAGAACAGAGCATGGTTACAAAACAATCGTGCGACCCAACTCAGAATACCGCTCACGTGTGTGGGACCCATACCAAAGAGAACTAAAAGTGAACATGGAACGGTTACTAAGAGGGGTAGCACGACGTGTGACAGACAGAGGTTTCCGCGGCTAAGAGAAACGATATCCGCATTCGCACCGCATCCACACCACGCCGCATCCATATCCATGTCCACAGATATTAAAATTTTAAAAAGCGCTTAAATCTGTTCGGTGTGACGGAGTCCTGACTTTATGCTTGCACTTGGCCTGATTTTTCGTCTACCAAAGTTAGACCTCGTAAATTACATGCCACTGATTAAAAACTTAGAGACCTATTGTGACCACATTTTAATCCTGTATTGCCTGTCATATTCTTGATACGTTCCATATTAAAGTTTCTGTCGTAATTAGTGAAATAAATTGTGCGAATTTTTCTGTGGAAGATTTCTTCAACATTAAGAAAGCAGATGATGTCGTTGTAGGCTTCGCCACGTGCTGCATGCAGTCAAATGATTGTGATGCAGATCGTTTATCAAATGTATTCCGTGTTCTACTACAATGAGCGCTGAATTTTGTGCTTGTAAGTATACTTAAGAGAAAGGTCGATAAAAATATATTTAAGACAAAGATCGATAAATTCATTAATTTTGTACTGGACATTAATTCTGCCGTTTGTGAAATAAAAACATGCAGCGTAACATGGAGCGAAGGACTCAAACTATGAAGTGTCCTCGGACAGCTTTGAGAGAGCTTTCCGTAACTGTTTAAGTAACAGCTGCAAATACAAACCAGATAGGAATGACTCACAGTTAACACTGTCGCAGGTAGGGCGGAAATGGGATGTAGGTGCAAACTGCGCGGGAAGACAAGAAGAAAAACATGTTGCCTTGCAGAATTTTCCTCTCCAGGACACTATATTTACTGTCAACCACATTTTCTTCCTATATCTACAGATATAACGATGAGCATTCGTAACGAAAATGACGGGAAAATAAAAGTGAGGATCCCTTAGGTGAGGATTAATTTAACTTTAAAAAAGGAAACGCACAAGAGTGCAGTTTACGCAGCACTTAATAATGGAAGGAAGACTAAGGAAGCGTCAAGACCCCTTCATACGACTTGTCAACTCATAAAAATCGTTCGACAGTGTAAAATGGTGTAAGACGTTCGAAATCCTTACAATAGTATACATAACCTGTGTGTCACCGCCCGACACCACACTTGCTAGGTGGTAGCCTTTAAATCGGCCGCGGTCCGTTAGTATACGTCGGACCCGCGTGTCGCCACTGTCAGTGATTGAAGACCGAGCGCCGCCACACGGCAGGTCTAGAGAGACGTCCTAGCACTCGCCCCAGTTGTACAGTCGACTTTGCTAGCGATGGTTCACTGACAAATTACGCCTTCAGCTACGTCATTTGCTACGACCTAGCAAGGCGCCATTACCATTTGCTATTTATATTGCGATGCATGTACCGTCAGACCGATGTTCACCAATTATGGATTAAAGTATTTCAGAAGCTACGTACCTTCTTTTGCTAGTATAATTACTTTACATGTTCCAGACCTCACGCCAGCCTGCGTGAGCTTAAACGCGTGCCTTTCGGCTTCCTCTCCTAGTGGCTTGGCTGTCCTTCCAAGTCACAACATAACCTATAGAGAAAGGTGGCCAAAACACAATACGTATAAAAACCAAGAAGGATCAATAAGAATACAGAGCCAAGAACGAACTGCTCGCATTAAAATGGGTAGAGATGGGGCTGCATTTCTTTTCCCTCACTGTTCAGTCTGTACATCGAGGAAGCAACGACGGAAATAAAAGATTCAAGAGTGGGATTAAGCTCCACGGTGAAATAATATCAGTGATAAGATACGGCGAGGACATTTGCTATCCTCAGTGTGATTAAGGAATAATTACAGGACACACTTCATGGAGCGACCGGTCTATTGAACACATAATATGGCTGAGAGTAAATAGAAGAAAGGCGAAAGTAATGAGGATTAGCAGAAACGAGATTAGTGAGAAAGTTACCATCAGTATCTATGATCACAAAGTAGGCGAAGTTAAGGAATTATACTACCTCGGAAGCAAAAAAACACAGGACGATGCAAGGACATAAAAAGCCGAGTAGCAAAGAAAATATGGCCTTCCTAGCCAAAAGAAGTCTTCTAGCATTAAACACAGACTGCACTTTGAGAAAACTTTTTTTTTGAAATGTGTGTCTGGAGAACAACACTTATGAAAGTCAATCGTGGACGGTGGGAGAATTGTAAAAGCAGAGAATCGAAGTGTTTGATATATGGTGGTACAAAGGGATGTTGAAAATTAGGTGGACTGATAAGATGGGGAATAACAATGTACCGTGCAAAATATGGATAACGCTGACAAGAAGAAGGAACAGGATGGTAGGAGATGTGTTAAGGCGCCACGGACTAACTCTCGTGGTACTAGAGGGAACTGAACACACACACACACTCACACACACACACACACACACACACACACACACGCAAACAAACAACAACGTCGACGACGATGACAACGTGGACTTTTTACGCTGTGTTGTTATTACTGTGGATGTGCAGATATCCACATTAACATAGCCCTCCCCTCTAGCGACAGCTTTGACTGAGCTATGGGCGAGCGCCGTGAAAATGCTAAAAAGAACATGACCTGGATAGACGCTAGAAGATAGGTGCCAACTACAACGCGAAATACTACTCACAATGTTCTCAAAAGCATTATTAAGTGAGGAATCTACGAGGCCTATTCTGAAAGTAAGGTCAGGTTGGTAAATGCAAACGACTCCGAAAATCCGTTCAAGCTTTTAGCACTGATGCCTGGGGCGAAGTCTTTGGTATGCTTATAGATCGCGTCGTGTCTCTCGTTTCAGTTTTGAGCACACAGAGAGCACATAAAGATGTCTGTGGACATTAGCGTCTTCCGCCAAGTATAGTCTGCGAGGTTTCGCCTGATTTCGTGCAACCCCACTTAACGTGCTTGTCAAGCATTTCCTTCTTCATGACAATTCTCGACTTCACACTGCAACGTTATCGATGGAAAGCGTTTGATCACTCATCATACGACCCGGACCTGTCTATCTCTGATGATCCTCTCTGTTCACTTGAACCGTTGGTTATGAAGAAAATACATTGGTACAGACAGGCAGCTTGAGACTCTCGTAGAGAAGGGGCGGAGAGCACAGCCAGCTACTTTCTGTGATGAAGGTGTTGGAAAGATGGTACAATGCTACGAAAAACGTCGGAGAAGCGACTATGCAGAGAAGTAGCTGGGAGGTGTAACAAAATGTTTCAAATAAAACATTTTTGATTTTGACGGTGGTTTCCATTTTGCGACCGATGGGACATTGCTTTCCGACTAATCCTCATGCGATTATGCACTGAAGAACCAAAAAAACTGGTACCTGTCTAATATCGTGTAGGGCGTCTGCGAGCACGCAGAAGTTCCGCAACACGACGTGGCATGGACTCTGCTAATGCATGAAGTAGTGATGGAGGGAACTGACACCATGAATCCTGCAGGGCTGTCCATAAATCCGTAAGATTACGAGGGTGTGGAGATCTCTCCTAAACAGCACGTTGCAAGGCATCCTTACACGCACAGTAATGTTCATATCTGGGGAGTATGGTGGCCAGTCGAAGTGTTTAAACTTAGAAGTGTGTTCCAGGAGCCACTCCGTAGCAGTTCTGGACGTGTCGGGTGTCGCATTGTCCTCCTGAAAACGCCGAAGTCCGTCGGAATGCACAAAAGACATGAATGGATGGAGTTGGTCTGACAGGATGCTTAGGTACGCGTCACCCATCAGAGTCGTATCTAGACGGATCAGGGGTCCTATATCACCCCAGCTGCGTACGCCCCAATCTTTACAGAGCCTTCACCAGCTTTAACAGTCCCCTGTTGACATGCAGGGTCCATGGATTCATGAGGTTGTCTCCATACCCGTACACGACCATCCGCTCAATAGAGTCTGAGACGAGACTGTCGGTGATGACGGACTCAGGCGAGACGTAAAGCTTTGTGTAGTGCAGTCATCAAGGGTACACGAGTGGGCCCTTGGCTCCGAAAGCCCATATCGATAATGTTTCGTTGAATGGTGCGCCCACTGACTCTTGAGGATAGCACAGCATTGAAACCTGGAGTAATCTGCGGAAGGGTTGCACTTCTGTCACGTTGACCGATTTTCTGCAGTCGTCGTTAGCCCCGTTCTTGCAGGATTCTTTTCCGGCCGCAGTGATGTAGGAAACGGTTCAAATGGCTCTGAGCACTACGGGTCTCAACATCTGAGGTCATCAGTCCCCTAGAACGTAGAACTACTTAAACCTAATGAACCTAAGGACATCACACACATCCATGCCCGAGGCAGGATACGAATCCGCGACCGTAGCAGTCGCGCGGTTCCAGACTGAAGCGCAAAGAACCACTCGGCCACCCCGGCCGGCTGCGATGTAGGATATTTGATGTTTTACCGTATTCCTGATATTCACGGTACACTCGTGAAATGGTCGTACGGGAAATTTCCCACTTCATCGCTGTCCAGGAGATGCTGCGTCCCATCGCTCGCTCGCCTACTATAGCATCACGTTCAAACTTACTCAAATCTTGATAACCTGCAATTGTAGCAGCAGTAACCGATCTAACAACTGCGCCAGACACTTGTTATCTTTTACAGGTATTGCCGACCGCAGCGCCATATTCTGCCCGTTTACGTATTTTTTGTATTTGAATACGCATACATATACCAGTTTCTTTGGCACCCCTACGAGGATAAGATTACCAGCAGATTAATAGCAGCTCGTACACAGATATTTAAACAGTCAATTTTTCGCGCCCTATTCGCTGATGAAATTAGAAGATGTCCTAATATGTGGTAGAATGGGAAGTATGTCACGCATTTCACTGTGGTTTACAGAGTATGGATGCAGTCGCGGATGTAGTGTTTCTGGATAGTCGCCCCCACAGTAGCCGTCGCTGGAGCTGTGTTTAGCGACATGTTGATAGTAACAGGAGACTTCTGTCCACGGGCCAGAGTTCAACGGCAGGTAGTTCCCGGTAGCAGCGAGGATCACTGGTTGTCGAAAATAGCGCGTCGGCATGTGTTCTCGGAAGACTTCAAAGAGACCGCCACGGCCGCCTCCGGCCTGCCCGAGTGCTGGGCACGCTTATCTGATGCCCGACACGCGGGCCGATCGTGAGCTGGGGCCGGTCCAGGTCTAGTATCATCGGTTGCGTCTGTACGTTCTGTACGGAACTGTCTTGAAAATAGGCGGACAGCCACAGTCATGGGATAGCAGACGGGATAGGAACTACTGCACGCCAGCTCTGAAATGTGTGAGAGAATAACAACACACGAAATTTAATCTACATCTGCAACTAAATCTTGAAAGTGGTACGTCTTTCGCATCTCTGTCATCACATTATGATTTCTTAACTTGTTAATGGCACAGTTTTGTTGCACTCAGTATCATATATTG
Source organism: Schistocerca americana (assembly GCF_021461395.2). Classification (NCBI taxonomy): domain Eukaryota; kingdom Metazoa; phylum Arthropoda; class Insecta; order Orthoptera; family Acrididae; genus Schistocerca; species Schistocerca americana. The sequence continues at coordinate 282,716,864 of NC_060121.1, read as the reverse complement.
AACACATTCCTATGTCTTGGAGAAGAACACAGTGGGAAAGCCTTAACAATTTTGTACACAATGGGATTTTTTGTTTTATTTTTCACTTGAAAACAGCAGCCTCTTCCTTTTCCATTACCATGCCCTGGTTTCTTTGCGAGATATGGAAGCATCTTTCAAAATCTGAAGGTGGTAGGGGTAAAATACATTGAGCGAAAGGCCATTTACAATTTGTACAGAAACCACATGGCAGTTATAAAAGTCGAGGGACATGAAAGGGAAGCAGTGGTTGGGAAGGGAGGGAGACGGGTTTGTAGCCTCTCTACGATGTTATTCAATCTGTATATTGAGCAAGCAGTAAAGGAAACAAAAGAAAAATTCGGAGTAGGTATTAAAATCCATGGAGAAGAAATAAAAACTTTGAGGTTCGCCGATGACATTGTAATTCTGTCAGAGACAGCAAAGGACTTGGAAGAGCAGTTGAACGGAATGGACAGTGTCTTGAAAGGAGGATATAAGATGAACATCAACAAAAGCAAAACGAGGATAATGGAATGTAATCGAATTAAGTCGGGTGATGCTGAGGGAATCAGATTAGGAAATGAGACACTTAAATTAGTAAAGGAGTTTTGTTATTTGGAGAGCAAAATAACTGATGATGGTCAAAGTAGAGAGGATGTAAAATGTAGACTGGCAATGGCAGGGAAAGCGTTACTGAAGAAGAGAAATTTCTTAACATCGAGTATAGATTTAAGTGTCAGGAAGTCGCTTCTGAAAGGTTCAAATGGCTCTGAGCACTATGGGACAACTTCTGAGGTCATCAGTACCCTAGAACTTAGAACTACTTGAACCTAACTAACATAAGGACATCACACACATCCATGCCAGAGGCAGAATTCGAACCTGCGACCGTAGCTGTCGTGCGGTTCCAGACTGAAGCGCCTCGAACCGCTCTGCCACTCCGGCCGGCTGTTTCTGAAAGGATTTGTATGGAGTGTAGCCATGTATGGAAGTGAAACATGGACGATTAATAGTTTGGACAAGAAGAGAGTAGAAGTTTTCGAAATGTGGTGCTACAGAAGAATGCTGGAGATTAGATGGGTAGATCACATAACAACTGAGGCGGTATTGAATAGGATTGGGGAGAAGAAGAGTTTGTGGCACAACTTGACTAGGTCGGTTGGTAGGACATGTTCTGAGGCATCAAGGGATCACCAATTTAGTACTGGAGGGCAGCGTGTAGGGTAAAAATCGTAGAGGGAGACCAAGAGATGAATACACTAAGCAGATTCAGAAGGATGTAGGCTGCAGTACGTATTGGGAGATGAAGAAGCTTCCACAGGATGGAGTAGCATGGAGAGCTGCATCAAAGCAGTCTCAGGACTGAAGACCATAACAACAACCACATGGAAGCATGAGTGCGTATTTTCGAATGTTCGGAGTAGATCAAAGAAGTTTGTTTCCCTCAGGAGCAGCCACACCAACCTTCCGATTTACTCTCCTTTCCTCGCAGTCTGAGTTCCAGAGATGTACAGTAAAATGAAATGTAGTGAAACCTGTGCTTCCCTGGTCTTACTGACTGTCCAGTAGGACAGCATTCCACGATTTGTGAGCTATTCCGGTTTTACTGTTTTACTCGATTGGCTAGTAGAGCGGCGCCATACCGTCGCCTTGTAAATATTAAATAAATTAACAAATAAATAATAGTGAAGACCCGTCCTCAAGGTACGAGACGTGTGAGTATGGTTGCCATCTGCAGCATGGTCTTATGATAAGGCGGGTCGTGTTATGTGTGCTGGCTGTAACTAGATTTCAAAGTATCAGCACTTGGATGTCCAATAATATTCATGTGTGGATTCCAGTAGAATTGTGTGTAACTCAAGATCTTGTATTCATGAATTGTTCTTCCACGGTATCTGTAGATGTGATCGCATGGCGCTGTCAATTGGCAGATTGCCTGTTGCACGTCTTGCCCTAATTATCGACTGCTGTTAGTTTATCAGAGCGTTAACTGAGCGAAATTCTTAACGGTAACGAAATATACACTCCTGGAAATTGAAATAAGAACACCGTGAATTCATTGTACCAGGAAGGGGAAACTTTATTGACACATTCCTGGGGTCAGATACATCACATGATCACACTAACAGAACCACAGGCACATAGACACAGGCAACAGAGCATGCACAATGTCGGCACTAGTACAGTGTATATCCACCTTTCGCAGCAATGCAGGCTGCTATTCTCCCATGGAGACGATCGTAGAGATGCTGGATGTAGTCCTGTGGAACGGCTTGCCATGCCATTTCCACCTGGCGCCTCAGTTGGACCAGCGTTCGTGCTGGACGTGCAGACTGCGTGAGACGACGCTTCATCCAGTCCCAAACATGCTCAATGGGGGACAGATCCGGAGATCTTGCTGGCCAGGGTAGTTGACTTACACCTTCTAGAGCACGTTGGGTGGCACGGGATACATGCGGACGTGCATTGTCCTATCGGAACAGCAAGTTCCCTTGCCGGTCTAGGAATGGTAGAACGATGGGTTCGATGACGGTTTGGATGTACCGTGCACTATTCAGTGTCCCCTCGACGATCACCAGTGGTGTACGGCCAGTGTAGGAGATCGCTCCCCACACCATGATGCCGGGTGTTGGCCCTGTGTGCCTCGGTCGTATGCAGTCCTGATTGTGGCGCTCACCTGCACGGCGCCAAACACGCATACGACCATCATTGGCACCAAGGCAGAAGCGACTCTCATCGCTGAAGACGACACGTCTCCATTCGTCCCTCCATTCACGCCTGTCGCGACACCACTGGAGGCGGGCTGCACGATGTTGGGGCGTGAGCGGAAGACGGCCTAACGGTGTGCGGGACCGTAGCCCAGCTTCATGGAGACGGTTGCGAATGGTCCTCATCGATACCCCAGGAGCAACAGTGTCCCTAATTTGCTGGGAAGTGGCGATGCGGTCCCCTACGGCACTGCGTAGGATCCTACGGTCTTGGCGTGCATCCGTGCGTCGCTGCGGTCCAGTCCCAGGTCGACGGGCACGTGAACCTTCCGCCGACCACTGGCGACAACATCGATGTACTGTGGAGACCTCACGCCCAACGTGTTGAGCAATTCGGCGGTACGTCCACCCGGCCTCCCGCATGCCCACTATACGCCCTCGCTCGAAGTCCGTCAACTGCACATACGGTTCACGTCCACGCTGTCGCGGCATGCTACCAGTGTTAAAGACTGCGATGGAGCTCCGTATGCCACGGCAAACTGGCTGACACTGACGGTGGCGGTGCACAAATGCTGCGCAGCTAGCGCCATTCGACGGCCAACACCGCGGTTCCTGGTGTGTCCGCTGTGCCGTGCGTGTGATCATTGCTTGTACAGCCCTCTCACAGTGTCCGGAGCAAGTATGGTGGGTCTGACACACCGGTGTCAATGTGTTCTTTTTTCCATTTCCGGGAGTGTATTAGTGGCGTAGATTTGGTGACTTCCATGAATAATGGCCCCACGTGTGTCTATTTATAATATTCAGTTCAGTTTGGTATTTCTTCTTCTCATCGACTTCAGCGAGCTTTAAGGTCATAATTCAATCGCAGGCTCTCCATTTTCTTTCTCTAAGTAAAGTATTTGGCAGAGTCACGTCCGTTCTTTGTGTGGTATTGGACACCACATGGTGAAAACCTGTGTTTTACGATCAAAAATCCTTCCTAACAGAGAGAACTCGGTTCTAAGTCCGCAATGAATAACCATATCAGTAATTTCAAGCCCCTGTATTCAATTTTACTCCGACTTGGTGGTGTTTCCTGTGTCCATTCAGAGCCTCCAACGAACCACATGACACTCGTGTTCCTGAATAGAACGAACCGTCACATTCGGTGTGATACTTTCCTTGAACAGGTGTTATCGGAATAATGAAGTCGTTAACGGACATGCTAAAGTTGGAACTTTCGTACCCCCATTGTAAATAATACCTTATCCCCAGTCCTATCGAGAAGCATTCCTGCTGAACCATTTAATTAATTTAATCAATATTTCTTTTGTATCCCGCCTGGATAGGCGTTGCGTGTGTCTGCTCCTGTGACCTGCTTCTGTAATATACGCCGAGAGAGAAGGAAGCGAGTAGGAGCAGGAGAGGTGAAGCACTTCGGTACTGCGTGTAACTTTAACACTTTTAATAAAGTCAAAATATCAAATGCATACATAACTTTGGCTAGAATGAGCACGTAGGTGTGAAGCCGTAGTCCATGTCTAATCCTGTGAAGTTGGGATGACTGTTCTGTATAATCTCAAAGCTAAGAAATACTCGTTGCTGTCCAAACTTTAACTGTAGGTAACTAATACAAAGTTTCAATAGCAAGCTAGCCTACTGGGTAGTAGAAGCGATATTTCCAGGCCGTCTGCTCTTGATGAAATGGGCAGAAATCAAGACGGCACTCCCTGAGTTCCACAGCGTTGGCGTAGTTATTCTTCTCTCGTAGTGCCAACTTAAGAGAGCGTGCACCTGCGTTGTGGCATCGTAACTATCGACGCCACAATTTTTTCCCCTGTGTAAGAGACCACAGCAATCTAAGATTTGTCCCTGGTGTTAACATGGTTCTCTAATACTGAACTGAAATTTTATGTAATAAATTACTGAATTCTGTGGGAACTAATTTTCAGTTTCAGTCGCTCCCTGAAAACGTCCCCGCGGCCCGCAATTGCAGAACCGTCCGAGAGAAGCACTAATTTCAGGTATTTGTAGTGAATTCCAACAGAATTGATTGTCACCGTATGGTCACACGGGATCACATGCGTTTCCGTGGCGTACTTTTTTCATGGAGATAAAATGTGCGAGAGTTTAATCTCTTATTCTGTTACGATTCCTTATGTCCCTTGTATATATGGTGAGCTGCGTTTCTACTTCATTCAGAACAGAAAGAAGTCAGATACCTTATTACAATTATCAGGGTTGTCCCGGCAATCGCCTCCAAGTCCGTTTAATATAGTGAGGGAGAAGCCTTCCTAATAACAGATCGCACAGACGAATTTAATCAGCCGGTTTTTGCCGCGTCCTATTCGCGAATGAAATGATAAGATGTCCTAATATATGGTTCAAGGTGAAGTACTCTATGCAGCGCACTTCACAGTGGTTTACAGAGTGTGAATCACAGCTGTTCCTTATTCATGTGAATAACCTCCCACTTAACGTTCAGCAAGCGGAACTAGTACATTTTGCAGATGACACGAGTATTATAATAAATCGAATTCCAGAAAAAGCAGCTGAAGATATTGTTAAGGACGTCTTTCAAAGAATTATTAAGTGGTTCTCAGAAAATGGACTAGCCCTTAATTTTGAAAAGACTTACTATATCCAGTTCTGTACACCGAATACAGGCAAAACCGCCAATTGATGTAGCATATGAACAGGGCTCAGTTAACAGGGTAGATTTCTCCAAATTTTTGGTTGTTCACGTTGATGACAACTCTAACTGGAAGAAGCATATTACTGAGCTTCTCAAACAACTAAGCTCAGGTTCTTTCGCTCTTCGTATAATCACTAGTCTTGGTAACAAACAGATCAGCGTCCTAACGTACTTTGCGTATTTCCACTCAATAATGTTTTATGGAATAGTTTTCTGGGGTAACTCACCACTTAGACATAAAGTATTGATTGCACAAAAGAGAGCCGTGAGAATAATTAGTGGTGTTCACCCAAGGACGTCATGTAGACACCTTTGCAAGGAGTTAGGTATTTTAACTCCACCATCAGAGTACATATATTCGCTAAAGAAATTCGTTACAAATAATCCATCTCAATTCCCAAAGAACAGTGATGTTCATACGTACAACACTAGAGGGAAAAATTACGTTTCCTACCCGTTATTGAAGCTGTCAGTTGCTCAAAAAGGAGTACATCATTCAGCAACAAAAATCTTTGATCATTTGCTCAACAACATAAAGTGTCTGGCAGGTAGCAGATCAAGTTTTAAATCTAGCTTAAAATCATTTCTTTTGGACAACTTCTATTCCATGGACGAGTTTCTGTTTCAGAAATGTAAAAAGATATTGTGCCTCTAATTGGTGTTATGGGCGCTCAACAGTGTAGTCTTTAGCGCTGTGCCTCTAATTCTGGTTGCTTGCGTAGAACTAAAAATTTCAGTAATATTAATATTACCACTATTCATGTGTGTATGTATATGTTGTAGTCTGACCTGTACCGCATCATATCGATAAAATAATCGGGAAAATGATCTACGCAACGTGACATAAGTAAACTAAACTAAACTATTGATAGCAGGGGCTTAAAGTTTTGAAAAGGAGAGTTCCTCTTTTAATCTATACTCCCTTAGATACGTTATGGAGCATGATGGAGATTACTTTGTGTACCACCGTCACGTGTCCCTTTTCCTGTTGCAGACGCTAATGGGGAAGAACGGTAGACGGTACATATCCGGTGTGAGCTCGAATATCTTTAATTTTACCTTCGGGGTTCTTTGGCGAGATAAGTGTAAAAGTAACCAGTATATTGCTTAGCTCTCTACGAACTTACGCCCTCGGAATGTTAATAGCAAACCACGCCTCTCTTGCAGTGTCTGCATCTACAGCTGAATGAGCATCTATATGACGCTTTCTTCCTTGCTGCACGAACCTGTCACGAAACTAGCTGCTGTGATTTGGATCTTCTCTGTTTCCTACAAGCATCCTATCTGGAACTTGACTGACAAGCATTACCCTAGCATCCGTCGAGAGAGTGTTTTGTAAGCTACTTCCTTTGTGGGTGGACTACACGCGTACTACCTGAACAGTATTCCAGTGAATCTTAGTCTGGCATCTGTCTTCCCTGCGATTCTTTTTTCCACTTTAAATCGTTCCGCACATATATTCCCAGATATTTAGTGGATGTAATTGTTCCCAGTGGTTGTTCTGCAATAGTGTAATCATACAAAATTGGTTTTTCTGCTTATTTTAACACAGTATGTCATATTTGTTCATCTTGGTCAGCTACCAATTTCTGCACCAAGCGTCGATCCTCTGCAGATCTCCCTACATTTCGCACAATTTTCTAGTGTTGTGACGTTTCTGTGTATAACAGCAACATTTGCGAATAGCCTCATGCAGCTTCAGACATTGTGCACTTGGTCGTTTATATACAGAATGTTTGTTTTAACTTGAGACAACTAAACATCTCGAAACCAACGAATAGTACGAAAAAAATCTTCTATATTATTAATGGGACATCAGTGTATGCTACAGTTAAGGACCTCCCGTCCGGCCCCAGTAGCTGAACGGTCAGCGTGACGGAATGTCAATCCTAAGGTCCCGGGTTCGATTCCCGGCTGGGTCGGAGATTTTCTCCGCTCAGGGACTTGGTGTTGTGTTGTCCTAATCATCATCATCATTTCATCCCCATCGACGCGCAGGTCGCCGAAGTGGCGTCAACTCGAAAGACCTGCACCAGGCGACCGGTCTACCCGACGGGAGGCCCTAGCCACACGACATTTCATTTCAAGCACCTCCTAATGACCTCTCCTGCGTGAGTGGCGTTAACTTTGTGCTTTCAAAAGGGGACCTCCATTTTTATAGGATATTCGGATTCTACAACAAAAAATAAATATGGTTTACCAAACCATTGTTTTCCATTCGTAATAGATTGCGCTGTAATCGACATATATCAAGTGTGGCTGTTTTTGCAATTAAGAAACGACGCATGTGATTCTATGTTTCATTTACGATGTAAACGTAAACCTTTGTGTTCTAAGGTTGATATTTATGTTCAAAACTTACTTTAGAGTTGCAAATTTGATTTTACAGTACAATATGCTCAGTCATTTCAATGTCTAGTTGGAAACTAACGTTTAGCGTGATCCAGGAACAACGACGTGAATGTAAACAGCACCATATAACAAAAAAAAAAAAAAAAAAAAAACATTTTTCAGGTGGAAATGAAGTCCCTTGCTTCTTGACAGAGCTTAGGGGAACGATGCGGGTGACCCGCACCGACGTACTAAGCGAGGTCCGAAAGGAGGTAGTTTGCCATTGCCTTCCTCCGACCGTAATGGGGGTGAATGATGATGATGAAAACGACACAACAACACCCAGTCATCTTGGGGCAGGTGAAAATCCCTGACCCCGTCGGGAATCGAACCCCGGACCCCGTGCTACCGCGAGACCATGAGTAGCGGATTTTTTTCAGGTACAGAGATAAAACGTGCTACCTAACTAATTTTGACTTGCTGAATCTGAAAATGTCATTAGATTTTTGACATCTTTCTCCAATTTTTAAATGCCTAAATTTAAAAACAGAGACTAGGGTGGTCTACACTACATTTAGACAATATATAACATACTCGTTATCAGGAGAAAGAAACCTGGCGTTCTACGGATCGGAGCGTGGAATGTCAGATCCCTTAATCGGGCAGGTAGGTTAGAAAATTTAAAAAGGGAAATGGATAGGTTAAAGTTATATATAGTGGGAATTAGTGAAGTTCGGTGACAGGAGGAACACGACTTTTGGTCAGGCGAATACATGGTTATAAATACAAAATCAAATAGGGGTAATGCGGGAGTAGGTTTAATAATGAATAAAAAAAATAGGAGTGCGGGTAAGCCACTACAAACAGCATAGTGAACGCATTATTGTGGCCAAGATAGACAAGAAGCCCACGCCTACTACAGTAGTACAAGTTTATATGCCAACTAGCTCTGCAGATGACGAAGAAATTGAAGAAATGTATGATGAAATAAAAGAAATTGTTCAGATAGTGAAGGGAGACGAAAATTTAATAGTCATGGGTGATTGGAATTCGGTAGTAGGAAAAGGGAGAGAAGGAAACGTAACAGGTGAATATGGATTGGGGGGAAGAAATGAAAGAGGAAGCCGCCTGGTAGAATTTTGCACAGAGCACAACTTAATCATAGCTAACACTTGCTTCAAGAATCATAAAAGAAGGTTGTATACATGGAAGAAGCCTGGAGATACTGACAGGTTTCAGATAGATTCTATAATGGTAAGACAGAGATTTAGCAACCAGGTTTTAAATTGTAAGACATTTCCAGGGGCAGATGTGGACTCTGACCACAATCTATTCGTTATGAACTGTAGATTAAAACTGAAGAAACTGCAAAAAGGTGGGAATTTAAGGAGATGGGACCTGGATAAACTGAAAGAACCAGAGGTTGTACAGAGTTTCTTTGTTTCCTTGTCGTGAATTCACCACATACATAACAAAATGAATCGGGATGGTTTGTACATTCACGTTTTGATTTCTTCATGTTGTATTTTCAATGCCTACAAAACACTTTTCTGTCGAATGAACTTAGCCAGATTAAGTCCTGAAAAAGAAAAGAAAAAATTCAAAGACTTGATATAATATAGAAGAAAGAGTAAGCAAATGTATGTAGCTGGAGGGTTTAAATACACAATGTAAAATACACTAATGTTACATGTTACACTTAAAAAGTTGTTCACATTAAGAACAAAAAAGGTCACTGCACTAACTTTTATCACACTCCTTTCAAACACAAACCACTTAAAAATTATGCAGTAAATTCAGCTACGTTATGCAACTTGTCCAATACCTCAATCAACATGTGGCGTCCAGAATGGTCCACATCGCACAGGTCCTCCCGCTGCCATCAACAATTGGACGCAGCCTCCAGGCTGCCTTCGGATACTTTCTTACGGCCGGTACGCTCTTTAAGGTCCGCTACGACACACTCACCCTTCCCACGCGAGCGGGAGGCCTCGGCCTAGTCAATGTGCGACTCCGAGCGGCGTCCTTGTACATGTCCACCATGCACAAGCAGTGGCACGGAGGCACCTCTCTTACGCGCAGCTTGCTGGAAATTCTTGTGCCCGCGACCATAACACCACCAGTTCCAGTCGGACACATCAAGCACCATCTGACGCACACTTCTGATTTCATCGTCGACTTCAGTTATGCTCACACGCACTTACCGACCACGCGTTCTCCTCGACCTAAAGATTTTTACACCCCACAGCTTCGTTCCATATCCAGCAACAATATCGAACTCAGACATCCGTCCAAGCGGTAGCCCACGGTTTGGCGTCATATCCACCAGCCTTTTCTTCCCTCCAACGTCCGGGCAACATGGTACCAAGTCGCAAATGAAAAATTCGCCACAAATCATCGCCTTCACGCCATCGGACTACTGGACTCTTCACTTTGTTCCATTTGCCACCTCGTGGATGACGATGTCCATCAACTGACTTGTGCTGCCACCAGTGACGTCTGGAAACTAGCCCGACAGTTCGTTGCCTGTTACTTCCGCGTTCCGCCGGACTCGATTGACCCATGGACTTTTATCCATCCTGAGAATACTTATTTCCCCACCGCCAAAAATCATGCGATTATATGGGTCAAGGGATGGACGATCACCTACATGTATAATGATGGCGACAAATCACGCCTTGATTTCTGGCACTCAAGTCTAACACCGATCGCGCTACCGCGCCTTCTTCGCCAACTACCTACATGCGATCTTTACGTCACCCCCGCTCAGTTGGATGGTGCCACACGCCGACAACACTCCCCCCACCCCCTGCTGACATCTGAGACTCCCCGCGCTATTTTCTATATTGTAACCCACAGTGGAGTAGGCCATTGGACACGCACCTCCTTTCTTTTATGCACTATACCAGAACACACTGGTTTTTCCCTCACTCCACTGTATATTGCTTCACACCTCTTAGCTTACATCAGTATTATTATTCTTTTTTTCCTACACCTTGTTCATAAAAACAAAACAAAATTGCTCGCCTTGTGTTATTTTCCCCGGAAGGATGGCATTTCTGTTGTATTTCAGTTTGTACCAATAAAGATGTTTTGTTAATTTACCCTGTTCCTGATAAAAAAAAATAATAATCATGATAATAAAATAAAAATAAATATAAATTAAAAAAAGAAAAAAAAGAAAAACAAACAAAAAGGGGTAGCGTCTTTGATTAATAATCAAGACTTCCTCGGTCCCGGGTTCGAACCCCGATACCGCTTAAGTTTGGAATAAAAATCATCAGCAATTGCATCCGAAGACTTCCGGCGTAAGAAGTCGCTCTTATTCAGCCAATGGCCTTGTCAAATAGGGTGGAGGAGCGGACAAAGGTCCACGGCACCTCCTTGCCCTCAGGCTGGAAAACTGCCCCTAAAGGCGGAAAAATCAACAATGATCAACAGAACGAGGATGCAAAAGGCAATGGAAACCACTGCATTAAAGACACATAACTTGTATCCACAGGACATGTGGCCAGTAATTGAAAAAGTGTCATGATGATCTGTCCATTGGCAAAATATTTCGGACAATTCTCCAGGAGACGACTCCCAAGGGGGAGGTGACTATGAGAAAGAGGCTGAGTAACCAACGAAACGATAACGCTCTATGAGTCGGGGAGTGTAGAATGTATGATTCTGGCAATATACCATCTGATTTTCGGAATAACATCATCCACACAATTCCGAAGACTGCAGGAGCCGAAAAGTACGAAAATTATCGTATAATCAGCTTAATCTCTCACGCATCGAATTTACTGACAGGGATAGGGTACACAAGAATGATAAAAAAATTAGGGATGCGTCAGATGACGATCAGTTTGGTTTCAGGAAAGATAAATCCACCAGAGAAGTAGTTTTGACACTGCAGTTGATAACGGAAGCAAGACTAAAGAAAAATCGGTACAAGTTCATAGGATGTGTGGGCCTGCAAAAGCGATTAACAATATTTCCGAAATTATAAGAAAAATAGAGGTAAGTTATGGTGAAGATGGTAATACATAGTATGTACAGGAGCCAAGAGGCAACAATGTGAGTGGAAGACCAAGAACGAAGTGCTGAGATTAAGAAGGGTGTATGCCAGGGATGTAGCGTTTCGCCCCTACAGTTAAATCTATACATCGAAGAAGCAATGATGGAAATAAAAGAAAGATTGAAGAAGGGAATTAAAATCCAAAATGAAAGAATATCAATGATAAGATTCGCTGATGACATAGCTATTTTCAGTTAGTGAAGAAGAATTACAGGATGCGTTGAATGAAATGAACAGTCTAATGGGTACAGAATATGGATTGAGAGTAAACCGAAGAAAGACGAGAGTAATGAGAAGTGGCAGAAATGAGAACAGCAAGAAACGTAACATCAGAATTTGTGATCACGAAGTAGATGGAATTAAGGAATTCTGCTACGTTGGCAGCAAAATAACTAAAGATGGACGGAGCAATGACGACATAAAAAGCGGACTAGCACTGGCAAAAACGGCTTTCCTGGCAAAGTGTTACGGAATTATCAACAACAACAACAACAAAAAAAAAAAAACCACTCACAGCACTAGCAATAAAGGGTATATAAAACGTGTCGGGGGACGGAGAAAACAGTGCAGCCGTTGTCGCAATGCACATTTATCTAAAGTCCAAAAAGTCATGATTATTGACTTTCGGGCCAGTGGTGGAAGCAATTTCGAAATAGCTAAGTTTGTAAGCTGTTCAAAAAATGGTTCAAATGGTTCTGACAAGGGAACCTCCCCATCGCACCCCCCTCAGATTTAGTTAGAAGTTGGCAAAGTGGGTAGGCCTTGAAAAACACGGATCAATCGAGAAAACAGGAAGAAGCTGTGTGGAATTATGAAAAAAATAAGCAAAATATACAAACTGAGTAGTCCATGCGTAAGATAGGCAACATCATGGAGAGTGTGAGTTCAGGTGCGCCGTAGTCCCGTGGTTAGCGTAAGCAGCTACGGAACGAGATGCCCTTGGTTCAAGTCTTCCTTCGACTGAAGAGTTTAAATTTTTATTTTCAGACAATTATTATCTGTCCGCCAGTCCGTCCGATGCGAGGTAACTGCGCCGTAGTACGGGGACGCTTCACCTAAACAAACATCGAAACATATTCCTGTCATGTGATGCACATGTCGTCACCAGTGTCGTATAGAATATATCAGACGTGTTTTCCTGTGGAGGAATCGGTTGACCTATGACTTTGCGATCAAATGTTTTCGGTTCTCATTGGAGAGGCACGTCCTTTCGTCTACTAATCGCACGGTTTTGCGGTGCGGTCGCAAAACACAGACACTAAACTTATTACAGTGAACAGAGACGTCAATGAACGAAAGGACAGATCATAACTTTGCGAAAATAAAGAAAGAAAGTTTTTCACTTGACGGAAGACCTGAACCAAGGAACTCTCGTTCCGTATCCGCTCAAGCTAACCACGGGAGCACGGCGCTCCGTAAGTCCCACTATTCTTGATGTTGCATATCTTGCGCATTGTCTACTCAGTTTGTATATTTTGCTTATTTTTTTCATAGTTCCACACAACTTCTTCCTGTTTTCTCGATTGATCTGTGTTCAGTTTTTCACGGCCTATCCACTGTGCTAACTTATAACTAAATCTGAGGGGGGTGCGATGGGGAGGTTCCCTTGTGAGCACTATGGGACTTAACATCTGAAGTCATCAGTCCCCTAGAACTTATAACTACTTAAGCCTAACTAACCTAAGGACATCACACACATCGATGCCCGAGGCAGGATTCCAACCTGCGACCGTAGCGGTCGCGTGGTGTAAGCTGTTCCCTTGCTTTTTAAAGTATACCGTGCTTGGCAAAATGGCACTGTCCAAAACCAGCGCCGAGACAATTATGGTGCACCATGGATCACAGATGGCAAAGGTAAACGATTGCTGCGAAGGTGTGTAAGGGCGAATAGACGTGCAACTTTTGAGCAACTGGCATCTTCCAGCATGTCAATGCAATGTGTCACACAGTTCACAGTGGACATGCTTGGTTTGAAGAGCACCAGGATGAGTTTACTGTAGTACCCCAGCCAGCAAACTCACTGGAATTCAACGCAGTCCACAATCTGTGAGACTACCTTGGGCAGGCTGTTTGCCCTATGGATCCTCCACTGAGAAGCCTAGCGCATCTGACCATGGAAGTGTCGAGCATGGCTCCACATCCCTGTCGGTACCTTCCAAAACCTGTCTCTTTTCCTGCACGTGTCGCAGCGGTCTGCACAGAAAAAGGTGGTTATTCAGGCTTTCGATGGATGATTACGTTGATGTGACACGTCAATGCCTCCTACTATGAAAACAGATTTTTAAATTACAAATGAGTAAACTGATAGTGTTCTCCAAAACACTCATTCTCAGGCAGTCGTGAAGAGGCTGAAGAGGAAACCTGGGCTGGGAGAAGGGGAGGGAATTGCTTGTAATTTATTGCAGACTGTCATTCGCAATAAGAACTTGTAAGTAGGCTGTTTAGGTTTTTTTTATTGGTAACGCCACGTAGCGCTCTATATGAAAATCACTGGCTGCGCTGTGTGTAGTCTGTGGCTGGTTTGCATTGTTGTTTGCTATTGTAGTGTTGGGAATCTGGATGTTTACAGCGCGTAGCCCTGCGCAGTTGGAGCTGAGCCGCCAGCAGTGGTGGATGTGGGGAGAGAGATGGCGGAGTTTTGAGAGCGGATGATCTGGACGTGTGTCCATCAGAGTCAGTAAATTTGTAAGACTGGATGTCATGAACTGCTATATATATTATGACTTTTGAACACTATTAAGGTAAATACATTGTTTGTTTCTATCGAAATCTTTCATTTGCTAACTATGCCTATCAGTAGTTAGTGCCCTCAGTAGTTAGAATCGTTTATTTAGCTGGCAGTATTGGTGCTCGCTGTATTGCAGTAGTTCGAGTAACGAAGATTCTTGTGAGGTAAGTGATTTGTGAAACGTATAGGTTAATGTTAGTCAGGGCCATTCTCTTGTAGGGATTATTGAAAGTCAGACTGCGTTGCGCTAAAAATATTGTGTGTCATTTTAGTGATGATCAGAATAAGTAAAGAGAGAAATGTCTAAGTACGTTCAGTTTTGCTCAGCTGTTTGAAAATATAATAACGTAAGAGGTTTATCAGCACAGTCATTCATAAATTTTTCCAAGGGGATGTTTCTAACTGCCCACAGCTGCTTCAATGCACTGATGAAAATTGAAAAGTTTTTCCTATGTACACCTTGACCTCATGCTACCAGACTGATACTCCAGTATTTCCATGCTTGTGGAATATATTGATTGAAGTTTTATAATTAGGCAAACTCATTTTCAGTACAAAACAGCCGCTTCTACAAAGGAAGAATGGTGTGAATATATAACAGTTATTGGATGTGTCTAACATTACTGGAAACTTTCAGGTGAGAATCACAAGACGATATTTCCAGACGACATGCACATGTAGCTTATCACCATGTATTGGGCTTTGAGAAAAGTGGAATCCCTGGCATGATGGGATTGGGTACATCAAACGGACAGATCACACAGACGATTGGCTGTAGTGCAATTAGTACAAAATGGGAGGTGACGTGATGGCAACAGTGTGGCAAACAAAATAGGCACATGTCCTTTCAGAACAGCTCCACAATGAAGAGGTCTTAGGACTGTTCGAGTGGCTCTGACGAACAGATGGGTAACATAGCTGAAATCTGGGCAGAGGTTACAGGCAGGATATCATTACCTACCGCTGGAGAAATATTATTAGATGTTGGATTGACATCTCGACTTGACATTCATTGTTTAATGCTGACACCACATGGCAGGCAGCAGAGACTTGCATGATGCAGAACCAGAGTCAACTGGGCCACTGAGTTGCGTTGTGTGATGTTCAGAGATGAGACTGTCTTCTGTATGTGGTGGTCAGATCCACACTGATGGCTTCGCTGGCGACCTGTTGAGAGCTCAGAGGATGTAGCGATTCCTGAGACCCATACCTCTCCAACTCCTGGAATCATTTTGTTGCGAGCTATCGGATTTGACAACAGTAATTAGTTTGGTAACTGTTCAAGAAATGCTGAATGTTCACCAGTATTGTTGCTCAGCAGAGTTGCACATTTGGTGCAGCCATAAGAATTTCGAAGGTTTCCCAGGCAATCCCAGAGCAACAGCAGAGCAGGTCAATAACGAGGTGGAATCCCTGTGAGAACAACCTAGCGATGGTGCAGCAGCAAACATGGAAGCTGTGGCGACATCCCAAACAAGCTGCGTACTTTAGCTGCAACTTGGCATATTGATATATTGACGATTGATGTATATCATCATAATGGCGATTGCACAAAAGTGTCACAAGAAAGCTTAAGTCGGATGTAAGAGAAATTATTCAGTATATTGACCTGGAGGAAAGAGTGTCTAAATGTATAAGTCGTGAGATCCTGAAGCGACCAACGAGCAAAGCAAGGCGAACGATGTCATTGTCACCTCACTATAGCAGAGCACATGAATCCATCCTGCACAAATAATACTTCTGTTCTGGTGGAGCTTATTCAGTTTGCAGCTGTTCTGTCGAGAAGAAAGGCCTACGTCTATGGACCTTCTGCTTATCTAATCGTCTTACATCTCCCAGTCCTTTGTTGATGGACATGGGCTTTGTGAGCTGCAGTGCTGTCTACTGAGTCAAGACTGATGGGGAGCTGTGGCAATCACCATCTGACAGGGCTTCTAAACGCCTAACTAGGAGAGTCTGAGAACAGAATGTCATCTGTCACTGTGTGGACATGCTGCTGCTGCTGCTGCTTGCCTCCATTCCTATTGAAAACTTCGAGGATGTCAGGCCCTCTCTCCTGAAGGAAGGCCCTGGCACTTATCTCCAGAGCTTCAAGTACTCCAGACTGAACTCGTAGATGCCTTCCCTGCATGCGGTTTATGAGAGAATCGTGGGTAACCTGAGAAGCTGCTGACTGCCTGAAACCGCCCGGACAGTGACGTGTGATAACTTTTCAGGGCAATCGCTTCGTGACAACATTGGTGCTGATGCTGCTGATTCTGCTGCCTCTGCTGTGGTTATCGACCACACCGTCATCAGCATGTACCAGGCAGGTGCTTAGATCATGCACCCCCACCGATGCAGGCTGCCTGAAAGTCAACAGATCAGTTGTTGTTGTCTGTGGATAATAAATGTTTAATACTGTAATACTGCTTCTCTAACGGCTTTGGGCATCAGACTGGCATTTACGCTCTGAGTCAGCATACCCCCATCTCTTGGGTGGTTAACCATTGACTTAGACCTGTCCTCAGTACACAACCCACCATAGCATCCTACCCTGGGACACTATGGTGTGTGGCAAGAATGATAAATCCTGTTGTCACGTACTTCGTAACCAGGTTACCATGTGCCACAGTCCAATGGGATAAAGCAAGACCACATACTGCACTTCAGCGCACAAACCCCGTGGCCGGCCGCTGTGACCGAGCGGTTCTAGGCGCTTCAGTCCGGAACCGCACTGCTGCTACGGTCGTAGGTTCGAATCCTGCCTCAGGCATGGATGTGTGTGATGTCTTAGGTTAGTTAGGTATAAGCAGTTCTAAGCTCTAGGGGACTGATGACCTCAGATGTTAAGTCTCATAGTGCTTAGAGCCTTTTGAACCATTTGAACAAACCCCGTGAATAATGCATGCGTCCTCAACCGCCTGTCTAGTTCCCTGTTTTGTCATCCACGGAGCATGTCAGGGATGCAGTTGGGAGACCAGCCTCTAGAAAGCAGTCTTTATGAACTGACACAAGCATATTTCAAAATGTTCAAATGTGTGCGAATTCTTAAGGGACCAAACTGCTGAGGTCATCGGATCCTAGACTTACACACTACTTAAACAAACTTGTGCTAAGAACAACACAAACACCCATGCCCGAGGGAGGGCTGGAACCTCCAGCGTGAGGGGCCGTGCAATCCGTGACATGGCTCCCTAAACCGCGCGGGCATTCCGCGCGGTTGCACATTTCAGCCAGGCCAAGAAATTACAAAGATAACGTTTAGAGATGTGTTTCAGTGCTGCAATACATACTGTTGTTGTTAATGAGCTTCAGTCCCGGATGGAATGGAACTTCAATCACCACTGTTCAGTATATGATGACAATCTCTACAAGTATTGATAAAAGTCTAACTGCATTCCAGGCAGCTACATTCGGTTCTGACCTGCGCATCGGCAAGGTACTTTAGAGACCTCACTGATGGAGACACGTCTTTGGCATCTGGCAAAGAAACTCGTAAGCAGACATTCGTATACAAATACTCACGCATGCGCACGTGTGTGGACTCATAGGAACACGTGCGCTGTCACACAGGCGTACACCACGAGTTCTTCGCATGTAAACTATCCGGGGTTAACGATCGGAGCAGTAACAGTCGAAACGCTAAGCCATCAGGTTTCCAGTGTCCAGTACCACACAACGAGCGCCGTGAGAGGAAATTCCGGCCGACGCGGGCAGTAAGTCAGACGCCGATTAGCGGCCGGACCTCCTGGGAGAGCCGGTGGCTGCCTCGCCGGCTCGGTGCGCCCGCGGCCGGCTGGCGTGATTGCGCCTGAAATACTGTGCTGGCTGGCTGCACCGCGGCGCTAATGAACCCCATTGTGACGGCGCGGTTCGCGAGCCGCCGCTAACTTATTGGCCGTTCGCGGCCACCTCTTTTTCTTGTTTCAGGCCGCTTTTTCTCCTCCTATTCCTCGCCGCCCGCCGCTTCCTTCCTTTGGCGACGCCGCCGCCGCGGGCGCGAGACGAATAAAGTGCCGGATTTCATTTGCGTCGGCGTAACCCTGCTCGACCCCCCTCCCCCCATTTAATGGTCGGCTCGCCTCTAATTGAATGCCGCCGCTCTGCGGAGCTAATTAGAAGTTCGGCCCTGGCGACGGCGGCCTCTCAGTAAATACTTCAACTGGGTCGCCGTCGACACGAGGGGAACGAATTTGACATCGGGTGCGTTAGCTGCGATGATACCTCCTCTGTACTGCTTCTAAACTGCATAGATTTCACTACCGTAATTTCATACCTGTACAGAGGCTCTCTGGTACTGTACGAGTGAATAAATATATTGCCTGACGAGTAAAAGCCAAGCACCCAGAAAAGTCGTCGAATGTCACTGTACTGGTAACTTCGTACGCATACACACCATCGGCGGGTATGTACGTCATTTGAGTTGCAATTATCTGCATCAAGTAGAACGGCCACCAGAGTGCGTTAGCGTTTTAGGTTCAAAAATGGCTCTGAGCACTATGGGACTTAACTTCTGAGGTCATCAGTCCCCTCGAACTTAGAACTACTTAAACCTAACTAACGTAAGGACATCACATACATCCATGCCCGAGGCAGGATTCGAACCTGCGACCGTAGCGGTCGCGCGGTTCCAGACTGTAGCGCCCAGAACAGCTCGGCGACCCCGGCCGGCAGCGTTTTAGGTGTTTATTATTGTTACCAGCCCTGGTACGATATATAAGGAGGTGTGAACAGAGTTAGATGTTGATTGATCTCTGTGAACGACACGAAGATGCCACGTACTCGTTGAGACAGCGTTATCAGCAGTCTGAAACGGGCTTCATTCTGTGTCTCCTTTTGGCATCGAGCGGAGTGGCGTACTGGTTAGCACACTGGCCTCGCATTCGGTTAGACGATGGTTCATATCCCCATCTGATCATCCAGATTTAGGTTTTCCCTAAATCGCTCCAGGCAAATGTCGCGATGGTTCCTTTTGTAGTGTCTTGTACTCAAGGAATCAGGGGAGAGGATGTTGTTATGGGTACTTCTACAACACAAATGCGCATGTGGATTAATAAGGTTCTTAATTTACATTAACATTCATTTAACTTGAATGGATGTAGGACAAGCTCATCAGTAATAGTCCTCTTGCAGACAATACCGGTAATCTTGCTATTACAAACTTTAGTCTCATTGCTAGTCCCGCTGTAGTCACTAATCTAGTCGCTACGTACAGTCATAATATGTGATCTGCTCTGCGAATATGCTGAGAGACACCAAACTGGAAGAGTGAGTCACTGAGTCGAGTGTCAGTGTGCCAGTGAATCTGGTCCAGTCAGCGGCGGTGGCCTAAATACATGCTGTCGAAAGAGCGTTGGTGGCGTGTTGCTTGCAGGTGTGTCTCTGATCCCTCTCATGATAGCCGCACTTGATACAGCGTCTACTATCGATCTTCGCACTACATCTTTGCTTACGCCAGCACACCTTGGAAATGGACATGGCCGATTTCCTTCCCTGTCCTTCCATAATCCGAGCATCTGCTCCTTCTCCAATGACCTAGCTGTCGATGGGACTTAGATTCTCATCTCCTCCTCCTCCATTTGCTCAGTTGGTCGAATCGTGAAATATCGACTTTTAGGGCATTCTGATGTGACACTGGCCCAGTGCTGGACTGCACGGGAATGTAAGGGCAGGCATACTCGACCTCAACTTCCAGATCGACCACATCCGACCACAAGAAGGGAGGATGGCCATATTGTGCACGGAGAACATCATAGCCCCTGAGCATCTCCTCCCGCCATCTAAGAAGAAGCAATGGACACCCCGCAACATTCTATGTCAGCCTGCATCAATAGTCGGAAAATAGCAACACCTGGCCTAGGGAATTGTGTACATTTCCGTCAACACCACAACAAAAACAGCTGCGTTTGGACTGCTGCTGCGATCGGGAAGTATGGGCTTCTAATAAATGAAGTCGCATTCTGTTCAGAGATGTATCGCCCTTCTGCACAGCCTGGGGTGACCATCATCAGGTAGTATGGCGGTGTGGGAAGAGATGCTGTTCTTCCAACGTTTTGGACAGGCAGCTACTGGGGGGAGCTACTGAGTACGACTTCAGGTCAAGCCTGGTATTGGTTGATAGAACGCTGACTGTACAGCGTTATGTCACGGATTTCCTGTGTCTTCCTATATCCGTGAAGATTCATTTTCTTTCCTCATATCCTTCTGCATGCTTCACTATATTTTCGTCAGGCATTGCATTTTGATAATTTTACGACGATTTTCTGTAAAGTTGCGCCAACAAGATACTTACTGTAACTACGTGGTGCTAACTATTCCGGCGCATTTTCACTCATTTCGAACAATTTCATCGTGGCATAACAGTTCAATTTGATCATGTCATAACAGTAAATAACTTTGATGAGACGTGTTCAGGTATGTCACTTTGACACTTCCATTTGGACTTCGTTCCGTGCTTCAAAATCCTCATGCTGACACTAAAGCATTTCGGATATTTGTGAATGTTGATGTTTTAAACGGATCTAACATTTTATGAACTTTTACTATTTTTCATTCTTCGGCTGATGGGATATTAGGATGTTGGTAGATGTTTAAAACAGATTGTTCCAAGTGAGAACTGGTGCATTTTGTAGAAGAATATTGGAACTATTTGGTCATGAACTGTGTTTACAATTACAGCAACCCGTCGTTATCCTTATTCTTTTTATTAAGTTTCGGAGCAAGCATAAATGTTTTGGTTGAATGCAGCTTTTTCCATTTTTTTTGCTGTGCCCTATGCGACGTTGGAAATGAACTAAGAGACATTTTGAGCCACAAACCCACAGTTGGACTAAACATTTCACACTGCCTGTATGCAACGGTGTAGGCATGGATGGCTGAGATTCCAAAGAATCCATTCGAATTTCCGTTTTCGTAGGTATTTTTTTTTCAAAGGGGCCAAGGAAATGTTTGGATCTATCAAGCCATGTTTCACTTTCTCTTTTTATTAAAAATGATGACGTGACGCTAGCTTTGGTTAGTAGGACCTAAAATATGAAATTGAAAGGTTCTTTGTACTCTAAAAATCTTGTCTCCTAGTGTGCTAGATAATTACTATAGATTTTTATAGATCTTGTCTGTGTAATACTATATGATAACTAACGAACAGGTACAACAGAACAACAGCGAATGGCAAGGGCTCGTCAAGTAACTGGTAAACGTTCTCTGTAACACGTTCTTCACCTCGCAGCGCTAGCGTAGTGAAAGAGCAGAGAACCTGTATTCGGTTGAGAATCTATGAGTTAGATCGTGTGGAAGCTAAACTATCTCCCAGTTTGTTTAAGTCTCTTACCAAGATAACGAGATCGCGTGAAATTGATTCACTGGGACAACATCGCGTGTTGCCACTACGTAGGTTGCTGTAAAACTGTCAGGCAAACAACTCTTTTGTTCCGGAGTCTGGAAAAAATACGTGCTCACCAACAGTTTCGCTCGCGTGACGCGTCACACGTCTTACTTTAGTAGCCATATTTCAGACGTCGAATTACGATGCCGTCCTTGAACCGAGGTTTTCCGTGCGTAAATAACTAATCGAAAGTTTCATTCTGTCAATACAATAGTAATGTGCACCTTTAAAGTAGCAGTGTTCCTATTGCTAGAATGTACTGCATCTCAAATGAAAGTGTGGACTGCAGGGCCGGATTTGTAGACGCTCCCTTTTGACGCTTTTGTTCTCAACACCGCCCCCATCCCCCATCCCCCCTCTACCGCGCGGCTTGTTTGTTTTTGACTTTCATGACACTCTTAGAGACCATCCTTATCACTTGCTCGGTACTCCTCCATTTGTATATGTTGTAAATTTCCTAGTACCCTAATCCTGCACCGCCTGTGCGTGGACAGGTCGACTTGCTAGTTGAAATCCGCCACGTGCAGGGCTAGGGGGACTGGGGTACACCAACTTCACGATTATGACAGCACCGGACTTGACGTAGGTTAGTTAGTAGTTAGTAGGATTAGAAGTAGATACCAAAATAGGAACCTGCTGCGACTAGTAATTTTGGCCTGCCCAGTGTAAGGGGCACGCTCATCGGGATTAGCTCGATGAGCAAGGCATTGCAGTAGGTTTATATCCACAATGACACACCTGTAACGCTGCAGGCAGTTACGATCACTTACAAGTAGCATAGCTCAACATAAATCGTAAGTTTACCTATTAACCTGTACTGTTTATAGTTTACAAGTTAAATGTAATTAGCTGCAAATAACAACTTTGTATCACTTAGGACCCAGTAATCATTAAGGTGGTGGGTTACATTTGTATAATTATAATGTATTTTAAATAAAGATTTTTTTTTAAAAACAAGCCATAATACCATCACAATCGCCGCGCGCAGTGGCACTGCGGTTAAAGGCGCGATGTCACAGATTGCGCGGCCTTTCCCGCCGGAGGTTCGAGTCCTCCCTCGCGGGGGCATGGGTGTGTGTGTGTGTGTTGCTCTTAACATCCTTTAGTTTAACTTAGATTAAATAGTGCGTAAATCTAGGGACCGATGACCTCAGCACTTTGGTTCTATAGGAATTCATATACATTTGAATATTTTTGAGCCATCACTATCCTCCCTGTTCAACACCTCTTCAGCACGAAACCAATAACACTGTCGTTTTCGCTCCCGACTCTACCATCAACGTCACCACGCGTTTCACCGGAGTTAGCTCTTTCATTAAATGGTTTTAAATTCCAGCTTGACTCTTAATGCTATTACTAGCGATCGACTCGTTAAAACGGGAATTGGACTGTTAGAAAAATATTCGCTAATTTTTTAGCTTGAGTAGATCAAACTTTTTCGTTCAGTAGTTCGATGCCTATTTTGTGCACTATCTAGCTTCTTCGCGACACCCATTATGATGAATAGTCTACTTTTAAAAAAAGAACAGTAACCAATGCGTGCAATTATGACAAATGACAACCAAGGCAATGACAGCTTCTACACGAACCGATTCACAACATAACTATAGAGCAGCTGCGAAAAGCGACATCTACTATAGTCCTCCAACTAAACTGAACAGTGAAACAAATGTGACGCTAGTGAAGGGTACTGGCTTGCTGTTCATGTTTGCTAAAAACAGGAAACTATTGAGGTCTCCGAGCGCCCGCTTTCTTCTCGGAGTCCTAGGCACGAGCACCTACC
The DNA here is from genome assembly GCF_021461395.2 of Schistocerca americana. Taxonomy (NCBI): domain Eukaryota; kingdom Metazoa; phylum Arthropoda; class Insecta; order Orthoptera; family Acrididae; genus Schistocerca; species Schistocerca americana. The sequence goes on along the minus strand of NC_060121.1, from coordinate 282,693,208 downwards.
TGGCTTATGTGTAAATCCGCCCCTGGCTGACTGGCAACATATTGTCTGCAGTGACCACTTTGGTCTTCAAATTGGTTCAAATGGCTCTGAGCACTATCGGACTTTAATCATGCATATATACAACCTTAAATGCTTTTATCACTTTTATTGTTTTATTTGATGTTTTAGCGTTTTGTTTTAGGGCGCGCTTACATAGCAATATCTGTGTCTTTCTAAACTTTCTGGTGTCATCCGCATCAACTAGTCATTTGAACAGATATAATATTGCGATTAAGTTTAACTGCAGCTTCTTTGACATAATGATTCACATTACGTGACAATGCGTGGACTATTTGGCCATATGTTCAAAAAGCTGAGGTCAGCAGTCCCCTAGAACTTAGAACTACTTAAACCTAACTAACCTAAGAACGTCACACACATCCATGCCCGTGGCAGGATTCGAACCTGTGACCGTAGCGGTCTCGCGGTTCCAGGCTGACGCGCCTAGAACCGCACGGTCACACCGGCCGGCGTTTGGTCTTCCACAGTCAAATGTACAAATCCTCAGTGCTCAAGTAAATCATGTGTGTCAAGTTTTTATGATGTTTTCCTTTGCATAACAATGAGTTAAATTAATTGCGAAAATACACTGAAGTGACAAAAGTCTTGGGATATTGATATGCACATAAACAGATGGCGGTAGCATCACGTACATAAGGTATAAAAGGAGCTGTCATTTGTACTCAGATGTTCATGTAGAAAGCTTTCCGATGTGATTATGGCCGCAAACTTGCAATGGTTGTTGATACTAGACATACGGGACATTCCATTTCGGAGATCGTTAGGAAATTCAGTATTCCGCGATATACAGTGTTACGAGTGTGCGAAGAATACCAAATTTCAGGCATTGCCTCTAACCATGGACAATGCAGTGGCCGACCACCTTCACTTAACTATCGCCGGCCGCTTTGGCCGAGCGGCTCTAGGCGCATCAGTCCGGAACCGCGCTGCTGCTAGGTCGCAGGTTCGAATCCTGCCTCGGGCATGGATTTGTGTGATGTCCTTAGGTTAGTTAGGTTTAAGTAATTGTAAGTCTAGGGGACTGATGACCTCAGATGTTAAGTCCCATAGTGCTCAGAGCCGTTTGAACCATTTGAGGTGTTTGCATAGGGTTGTCAGTGCTGACAGACAAGCAATAGTACGTGAAATAATCGCAGAAATCAATGTGTTACGTGCGACGAAAGTATCCGTTATTACAGTGGGTCGATATATGGCATTAATGGGCTAGGGCAGTAGACGACCGAAGCGAGTACTTTGGCTAACAGCATGAAATCGCATGCAGCGCGCCTCGCCTGCGCTCGTGACTATATCAATTGGACTCTAGACGACTGGAAAACTGTGGCCTTACTGTCTTCAGTAAGTAAGAGTAGATGGTAGGAGTCGAGTGAGGCACAGACTCCACGAAGGCACGAACTCAGGTTGCCAACAAGGTACTGTGCAAGCTGGTGGATGGGTCCATAATGGTTTGGGTTGTATTTACATTGAATGGACTGGGTCCTCTGGTCCAAGTGAACAGATCATTGACTGGAAATGGTTATGTTCGGCTACGTGCAGACAATTTGCACCCATTCATGGACTTCACGTTCCCAAACAACAATGGAATAGTTATATACATCTACATATATACTCCGCCAGCCACCAAGCGGTGTGTGGCGGAGGTCACAATTCGCGCCAAAGTCATAATTCCCCCCCCCCCCCCCCCCCCACCCGTCTGCTCAACTCGTGGATCGCACAGAGAAAAACGACTGAACGCCTCAGTACGAGCTCTAATTTCCCTTATCTCTGAATGGTGATCATTGCGCGATTTTAAAGTTGATGGTAATAACATATGCTCTACATCCTCGGCGATGATCGGATTTTGGAATTCAGCCCTTTCCGTTTAGCGCGTCGTCTATCTGCAAGTGTGTCCCACTTCAAACTTCCAATGAGATTTGTAACGCTCTCGCGATGGCTAAATGTACCAGCCACGAATCTTGCCGCTCTTCTTTTGACCTTCTCAATCTCTTGAATCAGATACAATTAGTAAGGGTCCCATACAGACGAGCAATACTCTAAGACTGGACGAACTATCGTATTGTAAGCAATTTCCTTTGTTGAAGAACTGCATCGCTTCAGGATTCTACCAACAAACCGCAATCTAGAATTCGCCTTGCCCGTTACTTATGTAATCTGATCATTCCATTTGAGATCATTTCGAATAGTCACACCCCGATACTTGACGGATGTTACCAGTTCCAAAGACTGGGTATTTATTTTGTACTCATACATTAATGGGGATTTTCGCCTTGTTATATGCAGTAGGTTACACTTACAAATATTGAGAGATAACTGCCAGTCATTACACCTCGCATTTATTTTCTGCAAATCCTCATTGATTTGTTTACAACTTTCGTGTGATACTACTTTCCTGTAGACTACAACACCATCGGCAAACATTTTAATGCCGCTGTCAATGCCACCAACCAGATCGTTTATGTAAATCGTGAAAATCAGCGGACCTATTACGTTGCCCTGGGGCACAACTGAAGTAACGCTTCTTTATGTTGAAATCAACCCATTCAGGACGACATACTGCTCTCTGACTGTTAGAAAACTTTCTATCCAACCGCATATGTCATCGGATAGACCGTAAGCACGCACTTTGTGGAGCAAGCGACAGTGCGGAACTGAGTCGAACGCCTTTCGAAAGTCGAGAAATATGGCATCAACCTGGAAGCCGGTATCTAGACTTGTTGTACACTCCTGGAAATGGAAAAAAGAACACATTGACACCGGTGTGTCAGACCCACCATACTTGCTCCGGACACTGCGAGAGGGCTGTACAAGCAATGATCACACGCACGGCACAGCGGACACACCAGGAACCGCGGTGTTGGCCGTCGAATGGCGCTAGCTGCGCAGCATTTGTGCACCGCCGCCGTCAGTGTCAGCCAGTTTGCCGTGGCATACGGAGCTCCATCGCACTCTTTAACACTGGTAGCATGCCGCGACAGCGTGGATGTGAACCGTATGTGCAGTTGACGGACTTTGAGCGAGGGCGTATAGTGGGCATGCGGGAGGCCGGGTGGACGTACCGCCGAATTGCTCAACACGTGGGGCGTGAGGTCTCCACAGTACATCGATGTTGTCGCCAGTGGTCGGCGGAAGGTGCACGTGCCCGTCGACCTGGGACCGGACCGCAGCGACGCACGGATGCACGCCAAGACCGTAGGATCCTACGCAGTGCCGTAGGAGACCGCACCGCCACTTCCCAGCAAATTAGGGACACTGTTGCTCCTGGGGTATCGGCGAGGACCATTCGCAACCGTCTCCATGAAGCTGGGCTACGGTCCCGCACACCGTTAGGCCGTCTTCCGCTCACGCCCCAACATCGTGCAGCCCGCCTCCAGTGGTGTCGCGACAGGCGTGAATGGAGGGACGAATGGAGACGTGTCGTCTTCAGCGATGAGAGTCGCTTCTGCCTTGGTGCCAATGATGGTCGTATGCGTGTTTGGCGCCGTGCAGGTGAGCGCCACAATCAGGACTGCATACGACCGAGGCACACAGGGCCAACACCCGGCATCATGGTGTGGGGAGCGATCTCCTACACTGGCCGTACACCACTGGTGATCGTCGAGGGGACACTGAATAGTCCACGGTACATCCAAACCGTCATCGAACCCATCGTTCTACCATTCCTAGACCGGCAAGGGAACTTGCTGTTCCAACAGGACAATGCACGTCCGCATGTATCCCGTGCCACCCAACGTGCTCTAGAAGGTGTAAGTCAACTACCCTGGCCAGCAAGATCTCCGGATCTGTCCCCCATTGAGCATGTTTGGGACTGGATGAAGCGTCGTCTCACGCGGTCTGCACGTCCAGCACGAACGCTGGTCCAACTGAGGCGCCAGGTGGAAATGGCATGGCAAGCCGTTCCACAGGACTACATCCAGCATCTCTACGATCGTCTCCATGGGAGAATAGCAGCCTGCATTGCTGCGAAAGGTGGATATACACTGTACTAGTGCCGACATTGTGCATGGTCTGTTGCCTGTGTCTATGTGCCTGTGGTTCTGTCAGTGTGATCATGTGATGTATCTGACCCCAGGTATGTGTCAATAAAGTTTCCCCTTCCTGGGACAATGAATTCACGGTGTTCTTATTTCAATTTCCAGGAGTGTATATCATGCACAAAGAGGGCCAGCTGTGTCTCGCATGACCGCTGTTTCCTAAAACCATGCTAGTTTGTGCAGATGAGCTTCTCAGAATCTAGAAAGGTCATTATGTCTGAACACAAAATATATTCCATGATTTTACAACAAATCGACGTCAGCGAAATTGGCCGGTAATTATGTGCATCCGATTTTCTATCCTTTTTATAGACTGCTATGACCTGGACCTTCTTCTAGTCCCGTGGATGGATGACAATGCGCCATTACAGCTGTTTGAAGAACATTCTGGACAATTCGAGTGAATGATTTGGCCATCCAGATTGCCCAACATGACTCCCATCGAACATTTATAGGGCGAAATCGCGAAGTGACTTATTGCACAAAATTATGCACCGGCAATATTTTCGCAATTATGGACGGCTGTAGAGGCATCAAGGGTCAATATTTCTGCAGGGACCTTTAGCGACTTGTTGAGTGCTTGCCACATCGAGTTACAGCAATATGCAGGCAAAAGAAGGGCCGACGGAATATTAGGAGGTACCCCATACGTTTTGTCACCTCAGTGTGTAATAAGTGTGTTTCCTGACAGTCGTCACACGCACTTTGTCTAGTGTGTCGGTAATTTTGTTTTCACTACGTATCTTCACTCAGCCCAAACGAACAGTTCTCCTCGCTTCTTTCACATGACGCGACGTTAATTGTGAACAGAAAGCGTCGTTTTGTTACCATTACATATAAAATTATTTTTAAATCGGAATTTTGGGGGGTGCCCACTGGATAGAGTCGCTCCAAATTAGTGTAATGCAATATTCGTTTTATCAACACCCTGTATAACCCATCCACCAGTAAACCAGAGTTAGCGATCCGATTTTAAAAACCAAATAAGGCACTATGCGACTGAATTTGCATCTGCGTTAATATGCAGTTATTCAGATTAAATAACGCCGAAACAGAGGTGTGGATTTCATGGATCCTGGGAATACAGAAAGCACTTGGCGTATATTCAAATGTTAATGAAACTGAGGTCTCTCTAGCTGATCTTGTGCAGGCCTGCCCACACCATAACATGTCGACCATCAAAACAATCCTGTCCAACAATGCTCCTGGGCTCATTATGCACCCTCGTACCGCTAGAGACAGGAACTCGTAATGCACCCAGGAATATGTTGAGAGGCATAATGTTGCATTCAACGCAATGACCTCCAAATCTTTTGACACGATACACTCGACAGTCAACGTTATTGTGACCCTGTACTCCTTCCCCATATGAGTCTTTTCAGAGGTGCATTCGGCCTTTTTCGTTTTTATGGATGATAATGTTGCGGCCGCATGGAACACAACAGATGGAGAAGCTCTTGGAACGAATGGATATTCTGCGAATGGAATCGTGTGCACGTCCACCCAGCTTAAATCCCATCCAACACGTGTGGGATGCATTGATGAGGGGTATTGCAGCAAGTCCTTTTGCACCAACGGGCACCCATCAGATGTCAACCGCGCTGGTGGTGGAATGGAACGCCCTACCAGAACAACTCCCTACCAGCCTTGTGGTCAGCATGGGAGCATGCTGTACAGCATGCATTGGCGTCGGTAGTGATCCGACACAAGACCCCTGTCACGCCTTTTGTAATGGACACGACTATCATCAATTGCGGTTGGTGACCTCGGTGTAATTCTTGTCTTTGAATAAAAATGTTACTTCTGTTCGTCTCACTGCGTATTTGTTCCTCTTGCCTTCTGTAGGATACTCTAGCAGTTCTTCCTTTTTATGGTCCAAGTTTCATCGAGCTATGTTGCTTGGCAGCGACACATTATGCAAAAGTTACTTTCGTCTGACGTTTTGCACACCAGTGTACTTGACAGCAAGTGCCTTCTTCTGAAATTGATTTATTATCTTCTGCTTCAAGTCTAAGCATATTTCGCATATTAGATGGAATAGCTTTGTCATGGTATGATCTCCCACAAATCTCAGTAATTCTGAGAAATGCCATATATTCAAAGTCCTTGTCTCGACTTAGTCTCTCATTGCTCTGTTCATTTCTTACCGCAGTGATAAGTTAAATTCTGCAATGATTTCCATTCACGAAAAAAAATCGCGATCCACAGCCACTCACCCCATTAGGAGGTTCAAAATGTCAGGTTCTCGAACTGTCTTACTACAGCCTAGATATTGCACCATCTAATCCGTCTTTGCACACCTAATGTTATGGTTTGTTTCTCAACGGATTCACAATAGTGAAGCGTTAAAAGCTTCACCTTTCGCTGGCTGAAATAGAAAACAGCAAAATTATATGCAAAATGTTCAAATAGTACGTTTCAAAGGATCGATAAACTTGTAGCTGTCACTGGCAGATGTAAATGTTTACATGCAGTGGAGAAATGTAGGATGTGGATGGAAACTGTCAGGATGCACCATATTAAAACTCAGCCATGGTCTTCAAGTGTTTTATTATTCCCAGCTACAGTGCTGCGTTCCTTTCTGTCTACGTCACAGGGTCCCGCGATGCCGAGAACGCCACTTCATAGACTGTAAAACAGCTTATCGCGGAAGGGCTGCCTCAGTGACCCATGCAATGTACTGCGGCGTGCCGGCCGTGTACAGCCGCGGGGTTTTGACGACACCAGGATATGCCGGCAGGCGACTCAGCAGCCTTCGTCCTTGTTGCCACAGCACTGCTCGCTGGGAGCTGCAGGGCGGCCCGCCATCGTGGTTAAGATCGTAGGAGACACAAGCGCCTGTGATCTGACAGCCAAATCTGCCTCACCTCAGGATGCTTCTGGCGTGTATTGTGAACCAACAAGACTGCCCGCAGTAGCAAGCCATCGAGTGGCCCGCTGCTGGCTGGCTACCGACCCCACGTTGGCCTCAGAGGGTCGAACCAGCGACACGCTGTGGTCTGGGACGCAGGTGACCCACCTGCTGCTGCGTGTAGCCGGTGGTGAGACACGCCCCGCCATCCAGGAGAGCTGCCACACGTGAATCCCCCTCGTTAGCAAACTGGCAGCTATTTATACGACGCTATGTGCCTCTGTTTTGCTAACGCTCTGCTCCGAGTCACGTACTCATAACACCTAGGTTCCACCAGTGGGTCCCTTTTGCCTGTAAACTGCGTGATGCAGACTGCTTTATTTACCCTTTTCAGTGGTTCAACAGTCCTGTGGCTTCCATTCAACTTCGCAGTTGCTGGTCAGCTTAACTTACTGTCAACAGGCCCACACCTGGCTGTAACTTGTCCCCTCAGAAATATTGCACCAAATCTAACTTAAACGGTGGAGCCGCTACAAACCTTATTGAACAGTATATTCTATGTACTATGTGTTTGTGTGTGTGTGTGTGTGTGCGCGCGCATCCGTGTGGATGTGTGTGTGTGAGTGTGTGTGTGTGTGTGTATGCATCCGCGCGCGCTCGTGTAACTGATATCCATCTAATACACCCTCACACCCAGTCTCTTGGTAAATTTAAAGAATTATGCTGTCAGAAACGTAATGCAGGTGTGTTTCGCTTTTCTCATAGGTCCAGCAAACTTTGGATTTCTTGTATTCAGTTGACCATTTTGTACTTTCAGTACCAACAGCAGTTAAACGATAAGTTTCCTCTCCCACTCCACACTTCGTTCGCGAATAATTCCCTCCAAAAGTATCTTAAAGCACCATTTTGTAATGTGTTTTTCCATTATTTGCTCACATCGGCAAATGATTCTGGTCGCAGGAGTATTGATTCTGAAGACAATTGCGGATCAGTGTCTGGGAAAACGCTCCCGTTATTATGTCTGTGGCCTAATCTTGTCAGAAGAAAAGTACGTTTTCCCCGACTTGCCCCATATGAGAGGTAAGATGTGGAACCAACATTAATACGATTTCAGAACTCAAATAAATAAAGACTTCTGGGCTAAACACTATTCAAACAATGAGAAGGTCTCATAGCACGATTTTATAAATTTTACAGTTACGTTTTTCCAATCTTATTTAGAATCTAATCCTATTTATCACTTTCACATAACACACAAATGTGAACTGCCTCATCGTCATTGCTTTCTATCCTTGCTCAAGAGATGTGGGTCCAACTGCCACGTGCATTACACCATATTCAACCTTGTTGGGAGAAGTAGTAGCAATACAAACATTGTTCATCATCTTCTTCGCTGTCATTCGAACTCATTTTAGGACTATGGTCTTTTGAACATGAAGGCTTGTGTAATAAATCAGTAGAGCTTAGATTTTTTTCCTAAGCAGCAGACTGCTTTTTCTATTGCTTTATTTAATTAGTAGATCTGACATTTGAGAATTATTTTCGTTTTGGCACAGATGTTTTGGGTGATTCTTTTCTTTTAATCTCTTCAACAAATTCATTGTAGCAAGGATATACATTTAAAACAACTGTTTTTCCACGTCGGCTGGAGGGCTTTCGTTTGCTTTGTTTATCGAGTTTTGGAACATCTAAAATTATTTCTGGGCTAACAACTTGAAGGTTGGAAGAATCGCCCATTAGTTCTTCAATTGGTGACTTCCCAGGTGTTTTCCAGTTGACAGAATTGCATCATTCCTTTGGTATGGTTCTCCAAAGTAGGCCTATATCTTCTTGGATCTTCTGGCATCTGTTCCTCAATAGAGCCCTCTGTATCTTTTGCTGAGGGAGCCTGCTGAATGTTAGTAGTTGAAGAAGTGAGTAAATCACTTTCGTCAAACACATTTCTGTCTACAGCCCAAATTACTACTTTTCTATATACGTTGACTGCTGTGTTCAGGTGGCTGTACGGATGGCACTTTTCCGAATAAAATTAATATATGATGGAGCGTAACAACTTTTCCAGGACTGGCACGAAGCCATGTTCTTTCCTCATCTTCGCACAACTTACCCAGAAGCTTCATTAATGCCACGTTCAAGGACTGAAGGCGGAGTAATCAATTCGGGGGCAAACAGAGCAAGAGAACGCCACTTTCAAGTGCTAAATCGATCAATTTTAAGTTCTTGGTCTAGTTGGAGTTAACTTTGAAGCTCCAGTAAACACAATAAACCATTTAAGCCACGTCAAAAATTTCTTTTGTCATCCAACCAGTTTCTTGGACTTCCGCCCATGCACCGGAAGAAAGTCTACTCTCAAACTCTTGTTGCATTCTTTTTCGGAGATAGATCAACATCGATAGGACGTAGCACCCTGCAGCTGGAACAAGTGTCTCTGCTGCCACAGTATGACCTCTTTCTACTACGATAACTACTTCTACTTGTCTACATTCTTTCAAAGCGACAGATTTTGAATGTCCTTTAGGACTGACTGTTAAACCAGTCTCATCACAATTGAAGATTTTGTCTCCCGTAAACTTAAATTTATCTACTTGACTTCCCAATAGGTCGAAAAACTTGTCTACAAGCATTTTATTAAAACCCATTTCTCGTGCACCTTACTGTTAAGGTGGGATTTCGTGCAAGAAAACTGGCTGCTGCGTTAAACAGTGTTTGATGTTGCTGATACCAGCAAACTGAAATGCAAGTTCTCAAAGTTCTTCAGTTGTTAGGCCAAAAAACTGACCTTCCATATGTCAGTCTCTAAGTTCTGCCTCTTGTTCTGTGGTAAACATAAAAAGATCACATGTGTCCTTCTAAAACACCATTTACGGTTCTTTCCATTGTCTCAAATGACCATTCTTACCCCGTGGTTTTCGTTGATACTTGTGAAGCGTCTGAAACAAAACAACTGACTATAGTACATCTGCAGATAACGCCTAATAACCTGTGTAACAGGATAAGTATATAACATATATTTGCAACAACCAGTTATTACAAATGTCTTTGGATAGATACACTAATTTTGAAAATGTTATATTTTTTCATCTGTATTATTCCTACCGAAGGCTGGAAATTACAGAGCAATGTATATTTAAAACAGCGTGTGATTTATATAATAAAAACTAGAGTGAAGTATAAGTACAGGAATTAAGTGCTGCTAAGCGAGCTGTAGCATTAGTGGGGCAAGACGAGGATGCAGCCTGTCTTACCGCTCCACCTCAGGCACCCAAGAGCGCTTTTAAGGTTATGTTAAACCTAGATGAAAACTGTTCGGTGAAAATTGAATTCAAGCATACCGTTTTATTGTTAATACATACTATTCAGAGGTGTGTATACAATTTTAGCAGGTCTTAACGTACAACGCATTTTACAGCCACAAAAATAGAAAATGTTGTGAAGTAGGGTAAATATTATAGATACGCTTCATATATTGCAGGATCCAATGCGTGAATGAGGTCAGGCGTTGTTGAAACTGTTTCTGGTGAAGTTGACGTAGTTTCATGTCGATGGCAGCACTCTGCCTGTAATATAATGTGTATATAATGTATAGCCTCCTCGTCTTGCCCCTCTTCCCCTATTATTACAATGCAATCTGACTTCATGAATAATGAAACACAGCCAAATTTACTGAAGGCAACGTTTAAATTGGGCATCTATACTGATAAATTCTCCGTAGTAACGAAGTTTGGTATCAAAAGAGATGACAATTTATCTGACGAGTTTATATGTGCCAACTTATAGGCCAAATTTCTGTGATGAGCATTCTTGGTTGACGACAGTAATGCAGAATACATTTATACAACGAATAGAATAATATTGAGTATTCGTAGAACATTGCATGCAAGGTTGGATAGTAAATGCTGATAGGACGATCTCGATGCGAATTTACCATCTGTAACCTGCTACAAATGTACTAAGAATATGGCAAGTGTGGTGTCACCGCCAGACACCACACTTGCTAGGTGGTAGCTTAAATCGGCCGCGGTCCATTTAGTACATGTCGGACCCGCGTGTCGCCACTGTGTGATCGCAGACCTAGCGCCACCACAAGGCAGGTCTCGAGATACGATAGAGCACTCGCCCCAGTTGTACGGACGACATTGCTAGCGACAATACGGACGAAGCCTTCCTCTCATTTGCCGAGAGTCAGTTAGAATAGCCTTCTGCTAAGTCCATGGCTACGACCTAGCAAGGCGCCAATTGTAACAGTGCATGTATCTTACGAGTCGCATTTGTATAGTAAAGAGAGATGTATCACAAGGAATAATAAAGTTAAGTATATTCCACAGCTACGTATTTTCTTGATAGCAGTCATAACGTATCTTGTTCCAGACTTGACGCCAGTCGGCGTGTGTGTACGCGTGCCTTTCTTTCGGCTACTTCAGTGTGGCGTAACAGTCTTGTTACGTCACAACAGCAAGCAATCTAAAAATATCGAAAAGTCTGTACAACATGAGAAATAATTCTCAATGAAGTAATGATCGTGCTGAAGGCACAAACAACATCATTTAACATTACTGCATAACGCTCCTCAAAGACAATCGGTTAGGGTAATGCGGCGAAATCTTGCGTTAATGGATATGGCAGTTGAACCCTAAGCGCATGAAAATCGCTGATCTGGTCAGATGAGACCTGATTTCGTAAGAACTGGTGGTAGGGTTCGACGTGGGGCACACCCCTCGAGGTCATGGACCATAGTTGTCAACATGGCACTGTCCATGCTGGTGGTGGCTCCGTAAAGGTGTGGGCAGCGTTTGCGTGGAATGGACTGCGTGCTCTGGTCCAACAGAACCGATTAATAACTGGAAATGGTTATGTTCGTCTACTTGGAGACCATTTGCACCCATTCGTGGACTTCGTGTTCCCATGACAATGCACCACGTTACCGGGCGACTACTGTTCGCGATTGATTTGAGGAACATTCTGGACAATTCGAGTGAATGGTTGGAACCGCCGGACACGAACCCCATTGATCATTTTTGGGAAGTAATCGATACGTCAGTTAGTGTACAAAAATCCTGCACTGGCAACACTTTCGCAATTATGGACGGCTATAGATACAGCATGGTTCAACATTTCTTCACGGGACTTCCAACGACTTGTTGAGTCGATGCCACGTCGAGTTGCTGCTCTGCTCCGGGTAAAAGGAGATCGGACACGATATTAGAAGGTATCTCATTACATGTGTTGCCTCATTGTGATACTGCCTTCATAGGCTGGCATCCTTGCCGCAGTGCATGTTTCGAGCAGCTGTTCGCCTAGATGACGGCGCATGCCTAGATCTAGAGTAATAGAAAACGTGATTCATCCGACCAAGTTACGCATTTCCATTGGTCCATGGTCCAATAGCGATGATCCTGAGCCCGCTGCAACAGTAATTGACGACGTCTTTGCGATAACATGGAAGCACGTAGCGGTTGTTCTCTGCCGAGCTTCATCTTCAATAATAAGAGAAATAAGAAAACTAAGAGAAATCAGGGCTCGCACGGAAAAATTAAGTGCTCGTTTTTCCCGCGTGTCGTTCGAGAGTGGAACGGTAGAGAGACAGCATGAAGGTGGTTCATTGAACCCTCTGCCAGGCACTTTATTGTGAATAACAGAGTATTCACGTAGATGTAGATGTAGATGTAGAATAGTGTGCGCTGAACAATGTACTCCGAAACACATCTTCCTGCACCAGCATTGTATTCTATCGTTAAATCTGCCACTGATAGTCAGCTATCCTGCATTATAGAGCAGACAAGCCTCTGACTTTCACGTTACGAGGTGGGGCTTGGAGGTCCAACAACTTGTCGTGTACTTGTGGTTCCATCAACCTTGGACCACGCGGATGACCAACCACCTTCACCCATTTCTGAGACGCTCGCTCCATGTCACGGGGCTAAAAGAATCGACCCTTTGTTGAAGTCGCTTAAGTCAGTGCATTTCGCCATTTGCAGCCCGTATCGTTGCTGGAATGATTCTACATTCATCTCTGCGCCGCTTATATACTTTCCTTAGCGCATTACGTGCCTGCAACGCCACTAGATGGCACTGAATCTCGCGATGGGCAACAATCAAAACTTGTTGGCTCACCAGTGATATGGATATTTGTGAATGCTGCTTGTATTGTACAAAGTTGACGATAGAAATGGTAAACATGTTGATAACTAGGTGTAGAAATCAATGTAGATTTCTCTAACAGTATCTGCAAATCTCAGTTCATCCTTGAGGTCAGAAGACAGGCGATATGAGCGACCGAATTGCTATAGATCGCTAACATCCGAAGGGCGTCCGAGCAGAATAAGATCTTAGGTATTATCAGACCAGATTGGTGAGTGGAATCAGGATTTACTCACAGGCAGGATCCAGTACTTCGTCCATGAATACTATAAATCGCAAAACTTGGATCGTATTCCTTGGCAGTGCTACAGGGCCGTTATTCTTGACTGTATGTATAGATGGAGGAGGCAGCTCGTGGATGATGCTGTTGTATGTAGGGAAGTTCCAGCATCACGAAACTATAAAGAAATACAGATAGTTGTCGACATGTTCGACGCTAGGCGCTGTTAGTGGTGGTTGACTCCCAACATAAAAGAAAATTAGTAATAAATAGGTGGATAGAACCATTATTGCCAAGTTAGACGACTGTTGATGAATACATGGGAAGTAGTAACAACCTTGAAACATCTAGGAGTATACGTCTGGAACAATAAAAAATGTGAACAACCATCTAAATCTTGTTGTACGAAAAGGAGAGGCCAGACATATTCGTTGCAAGAATTAGAAGAAAATTTAATTCTGTAATTCATCTACGAACGACATTACTGGCAAAAAGTATGCAATTGTTAAGGCTCTCTATAAGAAAAATAATAAGCAAGAGCTAAATAATTATCGTCGTTTCCTTCCTTGCATCTTTTTCCAAAATATTCGAAAAAGTAATGTTCTGAATTTACTAAGCACGGAACATTTTGAATACATTGTGGGAGTAAACAGTGATCGATGTTGTTACAAATATTTTCTATCAAAACCAGTCTTGATCTCAAATTATTTATTGCGGTGACCGGTTTGGACCACAACAGTGGTCATCTTCAGACCAATGATGACCACAGTTGCGGTCGAAACCGGTCACCGCAATAAATAATTTGTGATCAAGACTGTTTTTGATATAAATATACGTAACACTTTGGATTCCAGAAAAGTTACTCAACTGAGAATGCTGTTTACACATTCACCAAATATTACGAGCCTTAAAGTATTACCAGTTGGTATTTTTTGTGATCTACCCAAGGCATTTGATTTTGCAGGTCTGTTACACTGGAATGACCTTCCAATTAACAATTAACATTCAACAAGCAGAATTGGAGAATTGGTACATTTTGCAGACGATCCTAGTGTTATCATTAATCCCATTAGAGAGAAAGCAACACAAGAGATTTTTCGTGGTATTTTACAGATCCTTATTAAGTGGTTCTCTGAAAATAGAACCATCACTAAATACTGAGAAAAGACGCCTTATTCAATCCTGCACAATAAACAGAATCAAAGCAACAGCACATGTAGCATATGAGCAGCAGACATTAAACAGGGGAGAATATTTCAAATTTTTGGGAGTGCAAATTGATGAAAACTTGAACTGCATATCACTGAACTTCGCAAGTTCAGGTACTTTTGATTTTTGGATAATTGCTAGTCTTGGAAACAAATGAATCATCCTCCGGAGATATTTTGCGTATTTCCAGTCAATAATGTCTTACGGAATAATTTCTGGGGCAGTTCTTCAATTAGAAAGAAAATACTGATTGCACAAAACCAGCAAGTAAAGTGACTCGTTCCACACCATTTCCATAAACGAATCTTTCAAATGACCCGTTCAAAATGTTACTAACTAAATGATAGCGGACTCTGAACAGGAAGTATTAATACACACACACACACACACACACACACACACACACACACACACAGAGAGAGAGAGAGAGAGAGAGAGAGAGAGAGAGAAAGAGAGAGAAGAAGGTCGATGAAGTGAAGCAGGTTTTATCTCGGCACAATTTAATAAGGGATGGTCATAAAACTCCAGTGCTGGGTGCTCCAAGAGAACCGTTGTTTATCACTGAGAAATCAGAGCTCATACTCAGATCTGCCGACACTTGTTTCCTGCGGAACAGTCTCTAATGGAACGAAAAAGGAGCAGTCATAGTGGTACAAGAGATACGTTCCACTTTCCTCTGTAAGGTGGCTTTCAGAGTGTAGTTGTAATAATGCGTTAGAGATCAAGTAAAAACCCAAAAAGAAGTCGAATTTTATTTGTTCTGTTGGCTGTGTAGAATAAGTCTGAAGTAAGATTCGTTAAAATAAACTAGGTGAGGATATAGTATCTGAAAGGCAAAAGGACGTTGCATCCTAGGGCAATTCACCAATTAGCGATGATAGCAGTTCTGCTCTTGTTCCTGCCAGAGCGTTACAGGAAAAGTGCTCCTCAAATATGGAATGCCTTTGTAAAACAGGGAATTGAAGTATACAGATTCTTAAATAATGGTTTCGAAAGACGGAAACCTGAAAAGAATGTTGTAACCTTAACATTTCGTTTATACATTGTCTGATCAAAAAAAAAAAAAACGAGATCCAGAAGACAATGTCGGATGTTAATGTAACTTGGTAAACGTACACATCCTTGTCAGAGGTGTAAATTGCTGGCACTGTAATTCTCTGCACCAGGTAGAAAATGGTTCAAATGGCTCTGAGCACTATGGGACTTAACATCTCAAGTCAGCAGTCCCATATAACTTAGAACTACTTAAACTTAAATAACCTAAGGACATCACACACAGCCATCGCCGAGACAGGATTCGAACCTGCAACCATAGGCCGGCCAGTGTGGCAAAGCAGTTCTAGGCGCTTCAGTCCGGAACCGCGCCACCGCTACGGTCGCAGGTTCGAATCCTGCCTCGGGCATGGATGTGTGTGATGTCCTTAGGTTAGTTAGGCTTAAGTAGTTCTAAGTGCTAGGGGACTGATGACCTCGGATGTTAAGTCCCATAGTGCTCAGAGCCATTTTTTTTGCAACCATAGAGGCCCCGCGATTCCAGACTGAAGCGCCTAGGACCGCTCGGCCACACCGGCCGGCGCAGCAGCTAGAACGGCTACCAGATTACTCTAGTGTTGTTCGTGTTTCATGCTGTTACAAGACCTGACCAGGTATCTAAGGGGAGTGAACATATTAGAGTTTGAGTGATTACTCTCAAAGACACGGAGATGGCGCATACTCCTATGATACAGTTTTACCGTCAACTGGCAGAACTTGAAAAGGACCTCATTGTAGGTCTCCATTTGGGTTATTTTATGGAAGAAGGTTGCCAAAATTAATGTTTGGCATTTTCTGTAATTTAGGACCCTAAAGAATATATTTGTAGGATAACAATGTATTTAATACTTTGTTGTTGTGGTCTTCAGTTCAGAGACCGTTTTGATGCAGCTCTCCATACTACTCTATCCTGTGAAAGCTTCTTCATCTCCCAGTACTTACTGCAACCAAGATCCTTCTCAATCTATTTGATGTATTCATCTCTAGGTCTTCCTCTACAATTTTTACCCTCCACGCTGCCCTCCAATACTAAATTGGTGATCCCTTGATGCCTCAGAATATGTCCTACCAAGAGATCTCTTCTTCTAGTCAAGTTGTGCCACAAATTTCTTTTCTCCCCGATTCTATTTAATACCTCCTCGTTAGTTATGTGATATACCCACCTAATCTTCAGCGTTCTTCTATAGCATCACATTTCGAAAGCTTCTATTCTTTTCTTGTTTTAACTATTTATCGTCCACGTTTCACTGCCGTTTCACACGCCATGCAAATACTTTCAGAAACGACTTCCTGACACTTAAATCTATGCTCGATGTTAACAAATTTCCCTTTTTCAGAAACGCTTTCCTTGCCATTGCCAGTCTACATTTTATATCCTCTCTACTTCGACCATCATCAGTTATTTTGCTTTAAGCGCCTCATTTCCTAATCTAATTCACTCACCATCACCCGATTTAGTTCGACTACATTCCATTATCCTCGTTTTGATTTTGTTGATGTTCATCTTATATCCTCCATTCAAGAAACTGTCCATTCCGTTCAGCTGTCTCTGACAGAATTACAATGTCATCGGCGAACCTCAAAGTTTTTATTTCTTCTCCATGGATTTTTATTCCTACTCCGAATTTTTCTTCCGTTTCCTTTACTGCTTACTCAATATACAGATTGAATCACATCGGGGATAGGCTATAACCCTGTCTCACTCCCTTCCCAACCACTGCTTCCCTTTCATGTCCCTCGACTCTTATAACTGCCATCTGGTCTCTGTACAAATTGTAAATAGCCTTTCGCTCCCTGTATTTTACCCCTGCCACCTTAAGAATTTGAAAGAGAGTATTCCAGTCAACATTGTCAAAAGCTTTCTCTAAGTCTACAAAAGCTAGAAACGTAGGTTTGTCTTTCCTTAATCTGCTTTCTAAGATAAGTCGTAGGATCAGTATTGCCTCATATGTTCCAACATTTCTATAGAGTCCAAACTGATCTTCCACGCGGTCGGCTTCTACTAGTTTTTCCTTTCGTCTGTAAAGAATTCGTGTTAGTATTTTGCAGCCGTGGCTTATTAAACTGGTAGTTCGGTGATTTTCACATCTGCCAACACCTGCTTTCTTTGGGTTTGGAATTATTATATTCCTCTTGAAGTCTGAGGGTATTTCGCCTGTCTCATACATCTTGCTCACCAGATGGTAGAGTTTTGTCAGGGCTGGCTCTCCCAAGGCTATCAGTAGTTCTAATGGAATGTTGTCTACTCCCGGGGCCTTGTTTCGACTCAGGTCTTTCAGTGCTCTGTCAAACTCTTCACGCAGTATCATATCTCCCATTTCATCTTCATCTACATCCTCTTCCATTTCCATAATACTGTCCTCAAGTACGTCGTCCTTGTATATACCCTCTATATACTCCTTCCACCTTTCTGCTTTCCCTTCTTTGCTTCGAACTGGGTTTCCATCTGAGCTCTTGATATTCATGCAAGTGGTTCTCTTTTCTCCAAAGGTCTCTTTAATTTTCCTTTAGACAGTATCTACCTTACGCCTAGTGATATACGCCTCTAGATTCTTACATTGTCCTCTAGCCATCCCTGCTTAGCAGTTTTGCACTTCCTGTCGATCTCATTGTATTCCTTTTTGCCTGCTTCGTTTACTACATTTTTGTATTTTCGCCTTTCATCAGTTAAATTCAATATCTCTTCTGTTAACCAAGGATTTCTGCAGTTTCTTCAGTTTTAATCTACACTTCATAACCAAAAGATTGTGGTCAGAGTCCACATATGTCCTTAGAAATGTCTTACAATTTAAAACCTGGTTCCTAAACATCTCTCTTACCATTACATAATCTATCTGAAACCTTCCAGTATTTCCAGGCTTCTTCCATGTATACAACCTTATTGCATGATTCTTGAACTAACACTGTGATTAAGTTATGTTCTGTGCAAGATTCTACCAGGCGGCTTCCTCTTTCATTCCTTACCCCCATTCCATATTCACCTACTACGTTTCCTTCTCTTCCTTTACCTACTATCGAATTCCAGTCACCCATGACTATTAAAATTTCATCTCCCTTCACTATCTGAATAATTTCTTTTATCTGATCATACATTTCATCAATCTCTTCGTCATCTGGGGAGCTAGTTGGCATAGAAACCTTACTACTGTGGCAGGCGTGGGCTTCGTATCTATTCGTTCACTACGCTGTTTGTAGTAGCTTACCCGCATTCCTATTTTGTTATTCATTATTAAACCTACTCCTGCATTGCCCCTATTTAATTTTGTATTTATAACCCTGTAATCACCTGACCAGGAGTCTTGTTCCTCCCGTCACCGAACTTTACTAATTCCCACTATATCTAACTTTAACCTATCCATTTCTCATTTTAAATTTTCTAACCTACCTGCCCGATTAAAGGATCTGACATTCCACGTTCCGACCCGTAGAACGCCAGTTTTCTTTCTCCTGATAACGTCCTCCCGAGTAGTCCCTGCCCGGAGATCCGAATGGGGGACTATTTTGCCTCCGGAAAATTTTACCCAAGAGGAAGCCATCATCATTTAACCATAACGTAAAGCTGCATGCCCTGGGGAAAAATTACGGCTGTAGTTTCCCCTTGCTTTCAGCCGTTCGCTGTACAAGAACAGCAAGGCCGTTTTGGTTAGTGTTACAAGGCCAGATCAGTCAATCATCCAGACTGTTGCCCCTGCAACTACTGAAAAGGCTGCTACTCATCTTCAGAAACCACACATTTGTCTGGCCTCGCAAGAGATACCCCTCTGTTGTGGTTGCACCTACGGTACGGCCATCTGTATCGCTGAGGCACGCAGGCCTCCCCACCAACGGCAAGGTCCATGGTTCATGGGGGGTTAAATACTTTATAGCATGAAATAAAACAAAATTATGGTACTTCATTACATTGTTTATTTCTTAGCCACAATAGTATGTATTATTCACATGGTGCCTTCCAGTCTTATTTATCTAAGCAGTCTGTTTCTATTGGGGACTCCTGTTCATCATCATTTTCACCTTGAGGGAACTGCCTAATCCATCCTTCGCTTGAGAGCAGTAAACGTAATTTTTGCTAACTTTCTTTGGCTTCAATGTCATTGCTGTTATTAATGTATCAGATGTCAGTAGTATCCTGTCTATTATGTCATATTGCTAAAACGTCGTTGGGTAAGAGGACAATTGGACCATACACCAAAATGTACAGTGGGAGACATAGGGTACCACGGATATAAATCAACATACAACCCCCCCTACCCCCCCCCCCCCCCACCACCACCACCACCCCTGGTACAGTCTTACTGTTTCACGAATATGTATATATTATGTTTTCTGGAAATAGCTTCTAGAATGACTCTGAATGGATAGATGAGATGCTGATCTACACCTCTTATTTTTGCATATGTCTCATGGTCAGCAAAAAATCCTCTGCTGATATTTCCATCATTGCTATTTCCACAGCCTTGCTTGGGAATATCTACAATCAATCCCAACCGATTTCTAACCGCGTCTTGTATGATTTTTTCCTCTCTTGAACACATTTCCTTTCCTTTTTAGAACAGATTTGACATTACTTGATGTACAAAAGGAAAAAAGTTAAAAAATCTAATTCGGGTACGGAATATAGAGAGGCCAAAGCAAAGAGCTTCTGTATTTACTACTTTGGTTTTTGACAAGTCATTGAAGTATTTTGAGGTAGCCTTGCAAATGTAGCATCTCATTGTCCATGCTGTCTCTGTTGCTGCGTTGCTGACCATTCATCTGTCGGTCATCAGTAATGTGTGTTTTATGGATAAATCAAACTCCGTTCTTGCAATTTTTGTTTCTCGTAGTGTTCCAATTTGCCTGTTGATATACTCAGTTCCTTCATTAGCAGTATTAACGGTTTCAGGAATAAATCTAATTCTTATTAGTCTGCGATAGCAAGGGGATTGTGGAGTAGGATGTTTCCCAACAACTAGGTCTTTATTTCAACCGCAAATGAGTTTCAGTGGCACTAAATTGGCAGAAATATGTTCGCCTCAGAATCATCATTATTTTCAAATTTTTGTTTAGACTGAATTTGCTGCGAACCATAAAATTCCCATTTATAGATAAGTTCCAGTGATTTATGTCATCATTTGGAAGATCATTAAGAACTTCTTCCAAATCGCTCACACATGTAGTTAAGCAAGGAATGAAGCTGAATCTCCGCACATGTGGCAGTCACCTGATAGGATTCAGTAGCACTGCTTATTAGCCTTCTGAATGGTGCTGTAAAAGGGATAGACCTTATCAGTTGATCGTATTATGTCCTATTGTTTCTGTGTCAGCGAGGCTTGCACAGAGATTGACAAGGCTTGGATGTATGAAAGTTCTTTTTTATGTCTCTACGTTTCCGATCTAACGCTTGTCTGCATTCATCCACTCGTGAAGGAGATGAAGTAATATCTCTAACCACTTTGGAACCCTTAATATTTACAAATTGTAGAAGTTTCATTTGACTGGCGTACGTTAATTGCCGGCCGGAGTGGCCGAGCGGTTCTAAGCGCTTGAGTCTGGAACCTCGTGACCGCTACGGTCGCAGGTCCGAATCCTGCCACGGGCATGGATGTGTGTGATGTCCTTAGGTTAGTTAGGTTTAAGTAGTTCTAAGTACTAGGGGTCTGATGACCGCACATGTTGTCCCATAGTGCTCAGAGCCATTTGAACCATTTCGTACGTTAATTCTGTGGCTTCAAAATTTTTTATGGATAAGTCAATCTCTGTTCTTGCAATTTTTGTTTCTCGTAATGTTCCAATTTGCCTGTTGATATAACCGATTTCTTCATTACTAACATTAATTGTTTTAAGAATAAATCTAATTATTATTAACCTTCGAGAGCAAGGAGATGATGGTGTAGGATTTTTCCCAACAATTATGTCTTTATTCCAGAGGCCAATGTATTGGAGAGGCCGTAAAATGACTGAAATATGTTCGCCTCAGAGTCATGGTTGATTTCAAATTTTTATTTTAGTTTCAAATTTGTGTGAAGATAACACCTTTTCTTTGATTGTGACTTAATGTAAGACAATTATTGTGCGAAGCAAGGCACCTTTTCTTTAATTGTGGCTTTATGTAAGTCAGTTTATGTTTAAAACCTTTCTTTTTTTCATCAGAGAAGGTAGCATCGGCTAACATATAATCTTCCATACAATCCAATCTTTTTAGAGACTCTTTCTCCGAACATCTTTTCTTGTCATGATTTTAAGGACCTAGTAGTCAGAATTCATTTCTAAGATGACATTTTTTTATAACTGACAAATCATTAAAATAAAACAATCGTACATGATGAAACAGCAGTATTCTGCTACAACTTTTCTAAAATCGCCAGTACAGGAATGATTTTTTTATCACACCATGATAACAAATATGCAGGGAAACACTCTTAACTGTAAGAAAAGGGATCGTTACGAATAGAAGTAGTAAATAACATGAATGAAAATAATTACGAGTAACGGTGTATGCCATGATCTTTGAAATCCATATTGAATTGCACTACACTTGAAGTATAAACACACTTTAAGAAATTCACAAACGCACAGCAGTTTCAAGCCAGAAGAGAAGCTCCAGATGCGTTACAAGCAAGACGTAAACGCAGACTAGCTCTACTGCGTATCAGTGCACAATAACCATGTAACACCGAGCGAGGTGGCGCAGTGGTTAGCACACTGAACTCACATTCGGGTTGACGACGGTTCAATCCCGCGTCCGGCCATCCAGATTTAGGTTTTCCGTAAGTTACCTAAATCGCTCCAGGCAAATGCCGGGATGGTTCCCTTGAAAAAGGGCACGGTCGACTTCCGTCCCCATCCTTCCCTAATCCGATGAGACCGATGACTTCGCTGTTTGGTTTCTTCCCCAAAACAAGCCAACCCAACATAACCAAGTACCGTAGTGCCTCAGCAGTGCCCCATCTATCAGACTATAGCAGGAAGTCATGCACTCAGGAAATTACTCTCGTTTGTAAGGTAGACTTTTGGCCAGCTTTTATGGCAGCCCTTTCGTCCAAACTTTTACGGAGACCCAGCGGTGTTTCTCCTGCTGTCATGATGTGGGGAGCCGTTAGGTATGATTTCAGGACATCGCTGGCAGTGACTGGGGAAACTCTGAGGCACAACAGTACGTCACCGACGTCGTGCGTCCTCATGTGTTACCTCTAATGCGACAGTATCGTGGCGCCTTTTTTCAACACGAGAATGCTCGATTTCACACGGCACATGTCTTTAAAAACTGTCTGCATAATGTTGAGGTACTCCCGTGGGCACCAAGATCTCCAGATGGGTCCCCAGTAGAACGTCTGTGCCACTCCTCTCTGACCTCAACTTCGTCCCAGTTCCGATATTTTCCATATCAAATACCAGTTACAGTTCTGGGCCTGATTGCCTCAAGAGAGGATACTAATGGTCTGTGACATACTGTCCGACAGAAGCAGCGTATGCATCCAGAACAGAGGGGGTGAAACTTCATTCTAACAAGTCGGAACACACTGCAAAGTTCTTTGTAAATTTTACTCGATTTTGTACCTTTTCTACATCACTGCCGAAATGTTCTTCAGTCAATACAATGCTTTAATCTACTGTTAACCTATAATATTTTGACTGTACGTTAATATCTGCAACTGAGGAAGGCCCCTCTAAAAATGTTAACAATTCAAGTTTTACTCCATAAATTCCCCGCAACGAGGACAGAGTATAAGTAATGTATCGGTTATAACTGTAGCTCCTACATTATACAGTATTGGCCATTAAATTTGCTACACCAAGAAGAAATGCAGATGATAATGGGTATTCATTGGACAAATATATTATACTAGAATAGACATGTGATTACATTTTCACGCAATTTGGGCGCATAGCTCCTGAGAAATCAGTACCCAGAACAACCACCTCTGGCCGTAATAACAACCTTGATACGCCTGGGCATTGAGTCAAACAAGCTTGTAAGCGTGTACAGGTACAGCTGCCCATGCAGCTTCAACACAATACCACATTTCATCAAGAGTAGTGACTGGCGTATTGTGACGAGCCAGTTGCTCGGCCACCATTGACCAAACGTTTGCAATTGGTGAGAGATCTGGAAATGTGCTGGCCAGGGCAGCAGTCGAACATTTTGTGTATCCAGAAAGGCCTGTAAAGGACCTGCAACATGCGGTCGTGCATTATCCTGCTGAAATGTAGGGTTTCGCAGGGATCGAATGAACGGTAGAGCCACGGGTCGTAAGACATCTGAAGTGTAACGTCCACTGTTCAAAGTGTCTTCAATGCGAACAAGGGGTGACCGAGACGTGTAACCAATGGCACCCCATACCATCACGCCGGGTGATACACACTTCCAATGTGCGTTCACCGCGATGTTGGCAAACACGGATGCGACATTCATGATGGTGTAAACAGAACCTGGGTTCATCCGAAACAATGGCGTTTTGCCATTCGTGCACCCAGGTTCGTCGTTGAGTACACCATCGCAGGCGCTCCTGTCTGTGATGCAGCGTCAACGGTAACCGCAGCCAGGTCTCCGACCTGATAGTCCATGCTGCTGCAAACGTCGTCGAACTGTTCGTGCAGATGGTTGTTGTCTTGGAAACGTCCCAATCTGTTGAGTCAGGGGTCGAGACGTGGCTGCACGATCCGTTACAGGCATGCGGATAAGATGCCTGTCATCTCGACTGCTAGTGATACGAGGCCATTGGAATCCAGCACGGCGTTCCGTATTATCCTCCTGAAGCCACCGATTCCATATTCTGCTAACAGCCATTGGATCTAGACCAACGCGAGCAGCAATGCCGCGATACGATAAACCGCAATCGAAAAAGCCGCGATAAGATAAACCGCAATCACGATAGGTTACAATCCGACCTTTATCAAAGCCTGAAACGTGATGGTACGCTTTCTCCTACTTACACGAGGCATCACAACAACGTTTCACCAGGCAACGTCGGTCAACTGCTGTTTGTGTATGAGAAATCGGTTGGAAACTTTCCTCATGTCAGCACGTTGTAGGTGTCGCCACCGTCGCCAACCTTGTGTGAATGCTCTGAAAAGCTGATCATTTGCGTATCACAGCATCTTCTTCCTGTCGGTTAAATTTCGCGTCTGTACCACGTCATCTTCGTAGAGTAGCAATTTCAATGGCCAGTAGTGTACTTAAGACGTGTGAGATGCCACTGGAAGAGCTTCCAGTCTACTTAAGAGCTACCCACCGCCGTTGATTAGACTTGCGAGGACGTCTGGGGACGAAGCATCGGACGTAACACCATAAGCGCTACAGGAGCAGCCTGAGCAGGCCGACGGCAAAGACCCTCTCCATCACGGCGGGAAGGACGCTCGCCGGCCTAACTACCAGAGAGCCCATAACGAGCGCCGCGACGGTGAAGGCGACCGCGCCAGCCGCCAGCCCAGATGCCGCACGGGGCAGCGCTGCTCCATAAAGTGCAGCCGGGCCTCTGTGCAGCGGACGTCCTCTAACGGGACGATTTTTGTGGGTAAATTTGTAGAAACGATTACGGCGCCGAGGCAATTTATCCCGGCCGTTTTTCGTGGTCGGCGGGCCAGGCGCGACAAAAGCACCCACCGCCACAGCTCTCCGCGGCGCCTCTGAAGCCGGCCGTGTTTTATCGCTCCTCATTTACAACAATGGAGAATCAAAACATCATAATTTAGGCGTATAAAAATAATTATATGAATCGTAATGCGCGCGATAAATCTCTTTTTATGAGGTACGACTGACTGACCTTTGGGCACGGAGTTCGTATTTCAGAGGCGCGAGGGGAAGGGATCGTTCGCCGCTAAAAGGACGCACCTAACTTTCTCCCGAAATGAGACCGGCCGACGTGGACATTCATAGCCCGTATATCACGTCGCAGCGGCTGCGTGTGAGGCTTAAATCACCCGGCCAGCCGTAACTCACTTACGGCTACATATGACACTTTTAAGACTAGCGTTGCTTACTCTCTAGCAATTGCAAATTGTCTTTGAACCTTTTATCAGTTTGTGCATTTGCTTGCTGTGCACTTGGGTACGGAGGTACACTGCACACGTTTATTATGTTGTATGTTGTTTCTTCAGTACCTTAGGCGTGGGTGAGTGGCATGGGGTTCGGCAGTGGTAAGTGCTGGCTGCCTGCCACGCTTGCCAACTCAACAGACTATACTTAATACGAGGCCTATTCGGAAAGTAAGGTCCAATCGGTTGCAAAATGGAAAACAGCGTGAAAATCAAAAATGTTTTATTTGCAACATTTAGCTACACCTTCCAACTACTTCTGCCCACATAGTCGCATCTCCGATTTAGAATTTGTCGTAGCTTTGTACTAAGTTTCCAATACCATTGTCATAGAAGTAAGCCACCGGTGCTTCATGCCAATTATCTACGTTGGTTCACAGCTCTTGTCTGTGCCAGAACGTTGTCTTCATAGCTAGCGATTCATGTGAGCAGAGATGAAACTGAGGGAGAGTCAATTACGGGCTGTATTATGGATGATCAGACACTTCCCATCGGAAACGTTGCAGGAGTATCTTCATATCGTCTCACTTATGTGACTGGATTTGTGATTTCCTGCCAGAGAGGTCACAGTTTGTAGTGACTGACAGAGAGTCATTGAGTAAACCAGAAGTGATTTCTGGCGTTCCCCAAGATACTGTTATAGGCGCTTTGCTGTTCCTTATCTATATAAACGATTTTGGAGACATTCTGAGCAGCCGTCTTCGGTTGTTTGCAGATGACGCTGTCGTTTATCGCCTAATAAAATCATCAGAAGATCAAAACAAACTGAGAAACGATTTGGAAAAGACATCTGAGTGGTGCGAAATGTGGCAATTGACCCTAAATAACGAAAAGTGTGAGGTCATCCACGTGAGTGCTAAAAGGAATTCGTTAAACTTCGGTTACACGATAAATCAGTCTAATCTAAAAGCCGTAAATTCAACTAAATACCTAGTTATTACAATTACGAACAACTTACATTCCAAGGAACACATAGAAAATGTTGTGGGGAAGGCTAACCAAAGACTGCGTTTTATTGGCAGGACACTTAGAAAATGTAACAGACCTACTAAGGAAACTGGCTACACTAGGCTTGTCCGTCCTCTTTTAGAATACTGCTGCGCGGTGTGGGATCCTTACCAGGTAGGACTGACGGAATACATCGAAAAAGTTCAAAGAAAGGCAGCACGTTTTGTATTATCGCGAAATATGGGAGAGAGTGTCACAGAAATGATACAGTATTTGGTCTGGAAATCATTAAAAGAAATCAATAAAGGAAAGGCGTTTTTCGTTGCGACGGAATCAACTCACGAAATTCCAATCACCGACCTTCTCGCCCGAATGCGAAAATATTTTGTTGACACCGACCTACATAGGGAGGAACAATGACCACGATAAAATAAGGGAAATCAGAGCTCTTATAGAAAGATAAACGTGTTCATTCTTTCCACGCGCTATACGAGATTGAAATAATAGAGAATTGTGAAGGTGGTTCGATGAACCCTCTTCCAGGCACTTGAATGTGATTTGCAGAGTATCCATGTAGATGTACATTGCCCCTTCAGAGTGCAGCGGAGAATTTTCATGCAGAAGGAAATGTACGACAGTTACGTTATGTGAGCTGGATGACACCAGGCGAAATCTTAGACTATGCCCTCGCACTTGGCGGCAGACACTACTGTTCTAAGCATCTTTACGTGCTCACTGTGCGCTCAGATCTGAAAAGAGCGACATGACGCGATCGACGGACATACTAGAGACACCTCCCAACACACCTGTGCAAAGCTTCATCGGATTTTCACTGTGGTTTCCATTTCGCACCCCATGGACCTTACTTTCCGAATAGCCCTCGTATTGTGCCTTGTAGGCAAAATAGCACTAGTCAAGTACACTGGTAATGAAAGATCACTCACGCTGCTCTGTGCACTTGCAGATGACGTCGATTATTCAAAATAAAATAATGGTATCAGTCTCCTTCCACTTGGAAACGTTCCTCATAATGGCATCTGTTTTACAAGGGAAAACACCGTCATAACAAGACCACAGTTTAGAAATGTGGTGACGATATATTTTTTTCTATGGTAGGTCGCCTTATCTGTTCGTTGCAAGTAAGACACTAAAGCCAATCACATTCAGCTAAAATGTTAAATTACGCATTGAAATTAGAAACTGATGTGTACTAGATCAGCATTAGCAGGTGCACAAGTACGCAAGGATTATTTACATCAGTTAGCAGTGTGAGATTGTTCAGGACTACTGAATAGCTGAAGGCACCAGAATTTCATGTGGAAGACTGTGCCGGATAAATCAAACGACTAGTCTAAGTCTGAGCAGCTCACAAATACTGCTAAACTGGGGAAGATTGCTCACACCATCCGCTTAGAAAAAATTATAAATGACAGTGCTGGAAAACCTCTACATTATTTGATTTTCAAACAGCTGAGCAAAACTGAATGTACTCAGACATTTCTCTCTTTACTTATTCTGATCAACACTAAACTGACACACAATATTTTTAGCGCAACGCAGTCTGACTTTCAATAATCCCTACAAGAGAATGGCCCTGACTAACAATAACCTATGCCTTTCATGAATCACTTAATTCACAAAAATCTTCGTTACTCAAACTACTGCAATACAGCGAGCGCCAATATTGCCAGCTAAATAAAAGATTCTAACTACTGAAGGCAGTAACTACTGATAGGCATAGTTGGCAAATGAAAGATTTTGGTAGAGAACAAACAATGTATTTACCTTAACAGTGTTCAATAGTCATTATATATATATATATATATATATATATATATATATATATATATATCAGTTCATGACATCCAGTCTTACAAATTTCCTTTTTCTGACGGACACGTCCAGATCGCGCTCTCAAAACTCTGCCATCTCTCTCCCTCCCCACATCACCATTGCTGGCGGCTCACCTCCAACTGCTTAATGCTACGCGCTGTTCCCATCCAACCGCGCAACCCTACAATAGTGAATATTCCAACAATGCCAACCAGCCACAGACTGCACACAGCACAGTCAGTGATTTTCCTACAGAGCGCTACGTGGCGTTGCCAACATAAAAACCTAAACAACCTACTTATAAATGCTTTACAATTGATGGAGTGAAGTCTCTCTACGATAAACAAGAAAACAACTCCAGTGGTCGCTGAATAATTACACAAATAGCCAGCTGCGCAGAGCATAAAGCAGCGCAAAGGCTCAATGCAACGCTTACCCAAATTAACTTCGCAGGAACAACGCCAAGCTACAGCTGGAGACCTATGGATATCCGCGTGTGCTTTAATCGCGTCACCCCGCAGTCGGAGACATCGAAAGCTAATTGCTAGACAGTGAGTGTGTCGAACAATAAGTTCTATACCGAAGAGAGGCTAATGCATACATCCTTACATCTTGGATGTCAGACTTCAAAAACGGGCTTCACTTGCACTCCGACCCGCTGCCGAACGCTGTGCCGTTTACGGGAATACTTGCAAATACCGGGAAAATAATGCAGAATTTTCTCTATGGGAGGCTGTAGCATATCCGTCAACTCACTATGGGTTGCACTGTACAAAGCCCTTGCCGTCATTGGGTGACAATTTTTTTGGGTAAGAAGTCAGCTGTTTTCCCACGCTGTGTACCGAAAACCGACAGGATCTAATACCCATGCTCAAAAGGGACACCCCGCGGCCTTTTCTAGTTTCGCTCAGGACCTCTACGTGGTCCTCATGTATTTTGGAAACACACTTCACATCTCCACAATGGGGACGCCAACATCTGAAGCGAGACCATTCAATCCATGGACACACGGGTGTCCTTTCCCGTAATCCTTGCTTTGTGCGCCTGTCCGCAGACTGAAGCCCGTTACTTCCGCTTCGCACTAACAGTGGATAAATTCTGCTCTCACATTTCAAGCTTAAAAGAGGTTGTGCCTTTTCCCAGGAAAGTTAGACATAATAGTGTAGCAGTCAGTTTATACACTGTCGCTTTGAGACACGTGACTAGACAGCTACAACACAATGTAATCGGCTTCACTTTGGGATATAATCGGGTAAGTGCTGCCAAATCAGGAACACTAATGAACACTGAAGAGTCTAAGAAACTGGTACACCTGCCTAATAAAGTGTAGAGCTCCCGCGAGTACGCAGAAGTGCCGCAGCACGATGTGGCATGGACTCGACTAACGTCTGAAGTAGTGCTGGAGGGAACTGACACCATGAATCCTGCAGGACTGTCCATAAATCCGTAAGAGTACGAGAGGGTGGAGATCTATTCCGAGCAGCACGTTGCGAGGGATCCCAGATATGCTCAATATTGTTCATGTCTGGGGAGTTCGGTTGTCAGCGAAAGTGTTTAAACGCAGAAGAGTGTTCCTGGAACCACCCTGTAGGAATTCTGGCCGTGTGGGATATCCCATTGTCCTGCTGGAATTGCCCAAGTCCGTCGGAATGCACAACAGATATGAATGGATGCAGGTGATCAGACAGGACACTTACGTACGTGTCTCCTGTCAGAGTAGTATCTAGACGTATCAGGGACCCCGTATCACTCCAACTTCACTCGCCCCACATCATTACAGAGCCTCCACCAGCTTGAATAGTCTCCTGCTGACATGTATGGTTCATGGATTCATGAGATTTTTCTCCATACCCGTACACGTTCATCCACTAGATACAATTTGAAACGAGACTTGTCCGACCAGGCAACATGTTTCCAGTCATCAACAGTCCAATGTCGGTGTTGACGGACCCAGGCAAGCCGTAAAGCTTTGTGTCGTGGAGTCACCAAGGATACACGAGTGGGCCCATATCGATAATGTTTCGTTGAATGTTTCGCACGCTAACACTTCTTGATGTCCCAGTATTGATATCTGCAGCAATTTGTGGGCGGGTTGCACTTGTGTCATAATGAATGTTTCTCTTCAGTCGTCAGTGGTCTCATTCTTGCAGGATCTTCTTCCGGCCCTCAGCGATGTCGGAGATGTGATGTTTTACCGGGTTCCTGATATTCACGGTAGACTCGTCAAATGGCTTTACGGGAAAATCCCCACTTAATCGCTACCTCAGAGGTGCTGTGTTCCATCTCTCGTGCGCTGCGCCGAATATAACACCACGTTCAAGCTCACTTAAATATTGATAACCTGCCATTGTAGCAGCAGTAAACGATATAACAACTGCGCCAGACACTTGTTGTCTTATATGGCGTTGCCGACCATAGCGTCGTATTCTGCCTCTTTACGTATTTCTGTATTTAAATACGGATGCCTATACCAGCTTACTTGGCGCTTCAGTGTATCTCGTTGCGAGTTGGTAGCATTGTTCTTCGCCGTTAGAATTTGAAAGTAGCCGGCAGCTTTAGTAGCGCCATGAGACTTGGTAGTATCAGTCGCATTGTTGTTGTGGAAAATAATTCTCAGTTCTTTGTCGTTTTGTAGCTTATTTTGTGATTTTTTTGTGTTCAATAAGGAATTTACATCATCTCATTACAAGATGAAACAGATAAGTACAATGAATGCCATTTTTAGTAGGCTTTCTGAATTTATGTTGTTTTAAACGATTGTTCATCATGTTTCCCATGTAGCAGGAATTTTACAGTAACAGAACAGTTGGGCTAAAACTGGGAAGAAGCAACGGGATAAAACCGGAGCAACCCGATATTACCCCCATGACTTCGTAACATATAACTTACAAATGTGACATAAAAACTTTATACTTTTTAACGGTATGATGATTGCGTGTACACATTTTAATAACTGCAATTTAATAATTGCCTATAGAACTTACAGTTATTTTTTGCCAGTGTTTAGATTATTTTTATCATTAATAACATAATTAATTACCGCTTTGCTGCGCGGGGTAGCCGCGCCGTCTGTGGCACCTTGTCCAGGTCCGTGCGGCTGCCCCCGTCGGAGGTTCGAGTCCTCTCTCGGACATGGGTGTGTGTGTGGTCCATAGCGTAAGTCAGTTTAAGTTCGATTAAGTTGTGTGAAGGCTTAGGGACCGATGGCCTCAGCAGTTTGGTCCCATAAGACCTTACCACGAATTTCCAAAATTATCCCTTATTTAAGTCTATCTTTTCGTTAGCATATCTAAAAGATAATTCGCAATTTCGTGTATATTGTTACTGTTATTATCTTTATTATTATGACTTCAGAAAAAATATTCTGCTTTCAATACGCCAAGAACGTAAAAAAGTAAAAGCAGTCGCCAGTGCTGGGAAGAGCAAAATATGGCAAGTGCAACTGATGTCATTTTAACAGAAACGCGTGGGCTACAAAAAAGCAGCAACTAATTTTGGCGTACCGTAGTAGACACCAGAGGATCGAATTACGGAAGTAAGGAAATCAATTACGTTCCTCCACTTTCATTATGTCCTAGAGTTAGGACGAAACAGGAATTTTTAGATGGGATAGTAGCAGTGTGTCTTGTGTCATCCTAGTGAGTGGATGCATCCATATCACTTGATTTCTGACACCAAGTCTTCCAGGAGTGAATCAGTTCTTCCGCTGCCTGACGACTATTGAAATCACGTGAAGAACGTGAGGTTATCGATCTTGGTAGAAAACATGGCGTCGTGACTGTTTGCTTCCCACCACACGGCACTCATAGGTTGTGACCGGTCGACGTCAGTTTCTGGGACTTTGAAGCGCATTCCACCGACAGGAAATTAAAACACGACTTACCTATCGTCCGAGAAGAGTGGCAACTCAGTATCATATAGCTCCGTTGTTGACACATTTATTTATTTACTGGCAAATTTTAGACCTGTTACCTGACGTTTAATAAGTCACAGCTGCAAAATACTAACTTTAATTCCTTACAGACGAATGGAAAACTTGTAGAAGCCGATCTTGGTGAAGATCAGTTTGGATTCCGTAGAAATATTGGAACACGTGAGGCAATACTGACCTTACGACTTATCTTAGAAGAAAGAGTAAGGAAAGGCAAAACTACTTTTCTAGCATTTGTAGACTTAGAGAGAGCTTTCGACAATGTTGACTGGAATACTCTCTCAAATTCTAAAGGTGGCAGGGGTAAAATACAGGGAGCGAAAGGCTATTTACAATTTGTACAGAAACCAAATGGCAGTTATAAGAGTCGAGGGGCACGAAAGGGAAGCAGTGGTTGGGAAGGGAGTGAGACAGGGTTGTAGCCTTTCCCCGACGTTATTCAATCTGTATATTGAGCAAGCAGTAAAGGAAACAAAAGAAAAATTTGGAGTAGGTGTTAAAATCCATGGAGAAGAAACAAAAACTTTGAGGTTCGCCGATGACATTGTAATGCTGTCAGAGACAGCAAAGGACTTGGAATAGCAGTTGAACGGAATGGACAGTGTCTTGAAAGGTGGATACAAGATGAACATCAACAAAAGCAAAACGAAGATAATGCAATGTAGTCGGATTAAGTCGGGTAATGCTGAGGCAATTAGATTAGAAAATGAGGCACTTAAAGTAGTAAAGGAGTTTTACTATTTGCGGAGCAAAATAACTGATGTTGGTCGAAGTAGAGAAGATATAAAATGTAGACTGGCAATGGAAAGGAAAGCGTTTCTGAAGAAGAGAAATTTGTTAACATCGAGTATAGATTTAAGTGTCAGGAAGTCGTTTCTGAAAGTATTTATATGGAGTGTAGCCATGTATGGAAGTGAAACATGAATGATAAATAGTTTGGACAAGAAGAGAACAGAAGCTTTCGAAATGTGGTGCTACAGAAGAATGCTGAAGATTAGATGGGTAGATCACATAACTAATGAGGAGATATTGAATAGAACTGGGGAGAAGAGGAGTTTGTGGCACAACTTGACAAGAAGAAGGGACCGGTTGGTAGGACATGTTCTGAGGCATCAAGGGATCACAAATTTAGCATTGGAGGGCAGCGTGGAGGGTAAAAATCGCAGAGGGAGACCAAGAGATGAATACACTAAGCAGATTCAGAAGGATGTAGGTTGCAGTAAGTACTGGGAGACGAAGAAGCTTGCACAGGATAGGGTAGCATGGAGCGCTGCATCAAACCAGTCTCAGGACTGAAGACCACAACAACAACAACCTGACGTTTTAAAACGGGTCGTACATCTTACAATTTTCGTTTTTCATCTTTTTACAGTTTTATTTTCTTTTGTTATATTTATAACATTTACAAAGATACTTTACAAAATAAAATATAAATAAATTTTTTTTTTAAGAAGAATATAAAAGGATTATAGGATAGAGGAGTGATTCGTTAATACCATTACCGAATGTGACTGACGGTGAATACCTCGGAATGGTTTCTTCGAGCCGTTGACCTCCAGTCTCACACACACAGAGACACACGCGCACGCACGCACACACACACACACACACACACACACACACACACACACACACACACACACACACACAAATGGTTATTAATAGAGAAGTGGTACTGCTTATCCTATTTATTGCTAATCCTATGTATTAAGTTTAGGTGCCCATCCGTATATATCATTCTGTGATATCTTGGCTAGATGGTCAGCACCTTATGCTTATTTACTGTCACATCTGCCGGCCGGGGTGGCCGAGCGGTGCTAGACGCTACAGTGTGGAACCGTGCCACCGCCACGGTCGCAGGTTCTAATCATGCCTCGGGCATGGATGCGTGTGATGTCCTTAGGTTAGTTGGGTTTAAGTAGTTCTGAGTTCTAGGGGACTGATGACCTCAGAAGTTAAGTCCCATAGTGCTCAGAGCCATTTGAACCACTGTCACATCTCGAATTCCTCATTCTGTTCTCCTCATTGTCACTGTTTGCGCTTTCACTATGGGTATCGCCGTCCACCCTCTGGAGATTGTTGTTACGTTGTACATAGGCATGTCTGTTATGTCATGTCCGCATGCACTCTTCATGTGTTGTTTAATTGTGCCCATTGTTCTTCGTCTCTTATTGTTGTGTATATATCTATGTCTGTATCTGTGTAGTCTACATGTAGTGTATGTCTATTGTTCGCGTGTTGCCCGCAGAAAAAGACAATGTGTTCTGGGGAACCTTCTTCCCAGCATGTGCATGTAGATGTCTGCCTCAGACTCACACGGTTTAAGTGCGTGGGATAAGGTCCGTGTCCGGTTAACAAATATACCATACCGCGGCTGGGATCGATATGTTTCATTCTCAACCGCTCGCTTATGTCAGGGAAGAAGTCATGCAGTCTACGTCCCTTATCACTTACATCCCACTCACCTTGCCACGTAACCAAACGCCAACTTTTAAGGTGACGTATCATCTCCATCGGCACACTAGGTATTGAGTGAACCTTATCTAGTCTCCCCGTCTTTAACCAGTACCTTGCAGCTCTGTATTTGATCTTGATATCTATGGGACATATTCCGAGCACCACACACGGTGAATCCGCTGAGGTGGTGCCTAAGGCTCCAGATAGCCTAAGTAGGACATTTCTCTGCCCTCGTCTGACCGATGCTTTATTCGTGACCACGTTCAGTCTATGTGCCCAAGTGTTAGCTGCGAAGCTGAGTATTGATTCGAAGAGCGCGCAGTGGTACGTCCTTATGACTGGTAGAGGTAATCTGTACTGTTTTGTAATTGGCCTCACCAGTTTGTGTAGTATTTTTTCTGCTTTGTCTGTTGTTAGCCTTATGTGTTCGTGGAAATTTAATTTTTCATCTATGTGTAACCCACGATAGCGCGTAACGTGTGTGCCCAATTTTAACCCTGGGATTCCTTTGGAGTGATCCTTTCAGTAATGTGTATGTTGTTTTGTTTTCAGCTATCCTCAGTTTATTGTTGTGACACCATTGTGTAATTGTTTGTACTATTCCACTGGCTTTCTCTTCTAACTGGGCCCTGTTGTTTGCAGTGGCTACAACTAATAGTTCAGCTGCGTAGGCTACAATTCCGTCTGACCTGTCACTCCCTCCGGAAGTTGTAGGAGGGGTTCGATTGTTGAGTCCCAGAAGATGGGGCCGCAGATCGACCTTTGAGGACAGCCTTTCGTAATTATTTAATTACTTTCCGGCTGCCCATCTGCCATTCGACTACTCGGTCTTTACAGTAGCCTACGAAACTGTTGTACAGTACTGTGGTACCTCCAGATGTTTTAACCTTTGAAACAGTGTGGGCCACCAGAGATTAGAAACCTCCAGCAATGTCAATCATTATTGCCATGGCGTATGTCTGTTTTGTAGAATTAACTATGTGTAGGGCCTGATTGATGGCATCATCTATTGGTTTGCAAGTTCTGAAGCCGAATTGGTGTTGGTTCATACCCCTGAGAGCTCTGTGTGTTTGCAGGCGCTTACAGTATGTGTAAAGCCTGGTTGATGGCATCATCTATTGATCTGCCAGTTCTGAAGCCGAATTGGGGTTGGCTCATACCCCTGAGAGCTCTGTGTGTTTGCAGGCGCTTACACAGTTGCTTCTTCTGAATCTTTGCTAGGGTGTTTATGAGGCATATTGGCCTGTAAGTCTTTGGATCTGAAGGACCCTGTCCGCTGATTGCTTTGGAGGTTTTCCATACTGGAGGTACCCTGCCTAGCCGTAAGGCATCGTTCAGTGACGTTGTTAGGAACGGGGTGATCTGCGGTGCTACTTTTTTCAGTGTTTCCCAGTGGATACCATCTGGTCCAGGTGCTTTCTTGTTTTTTTGCTCTGAGATTGCTGGTGCAACCTCTTCTTGCGCAAAAGGACAGTTGACAGTGACAGTGTTGTATGGTGTGTGTAGGTTTTCTCTTAGTATTGCATGATATGTGTGTCTGTATCGATAACGTCATCAGGGAGCAGTTTATACAGCAGAAACTCCGTTGTATTCCTCCATCCCCTCGTCAGCGTACTGTCATCCTGCCTTAGCGTTCCCAGAACTTGTGGGGTTTTTATCTTCTCTGTTAGTATTTTGTATGGTTCCCCCCCCATATATTTTGCTCTGTTTGTGTTGTTACAAATAATTCCCATTGTTTACGAGTGTTGTATAGGGTCTGTTTGTATAAGTCTTGTGCATGGCTATATGCTTCAAGTCTTATTCGTCTTTCCCTATCTGCTATCGCCCTTTGATATAATTTTCATTTGTGTCTTGCATCTTGTTCGAATCTCGTTAGTTCGTTGGTACATGGTACTGGTGAGCGTTTTGTGTTCTTTGCTGTCGGTATTGATGTGTTTTGTGCATGTTGTATTACCTGTGTTAACTTGCGTGCTCTGTAATCGATACTTCCATTGATGTTTTCTAGATCGTGTTGTTGGATAATTTCCGTTAACTTGTCCCAGTGTGCTTTGTGCAACAATAAGTCTCTGGTGTGTGATTTGGTCGTTGTGTTCTGAGTGTAAGTTAGTGTGTATGTTATGCATTGTGACCACTACTGGTTATTTTGTCGTGTAGAGTCCAGTTTGTTACGTATTCCATTCTGCATTATTTGCTAGCGTAAAGTCGATATTTCTGCTCGTACCATCGAATCCTGCATATGTTGGTATAGATCCTTCCGTATTCATTACATGTAATTGTGTTTCTTGTATTAGGTCGGTGATTATGCGTCCGCTGTCATCTGTGCTGTCTGAGTTCCATAGGGTCGACCTGGAATTAATGTCAGCACTTATCACTAATTTTTTGCCTCTGACATACATTACTAGGTCTCTGATGTAGACTGTGTACGGCTGTATTTGTTCGCTGTATTGGGCGTGCATGGATGTAATAACCCATGTGACGTACCCATTAGTTATCTCTATGGTAACTATGTGTCGATTGCATAACTGACTTACCTTAATTATGTTATAAGTTCTATTTAAAATTATTACTGCACCCTTACAGTTATTGCTGCCTGTTATTACGGTAGCATGTTTTGGTAGGCATATAAGTTGCCCTTTTCTATTATAAGGTTCTTGTAAGCACATGATGTCTGCCTGCAAGTCATGTGCTATTTTAGGGATTTCTGTGCTTACTGTGGTACTGTTTCTGTATTATGTTGCAAGATATTCATTTTTGTCTATGTGTTCTGGGTGTTTTACGTGTACAAAACATTTACAGCCTGTCTGTGAGTAATCGAAATATGTTCGTCCGTGTGCTCTTACATGATCTATATATATATTTTGTCCAAGTTGAATGACTCTGACCTGCGCAGGCAGACCTGGAGCATGAGGTCGAGCAGCGGCTCTGCTAACGTAGGAATATTTTCTGTCCTTAGGATGATTCTGTCTGTCTGCTCAGTTACTGGAAAACAGAGAGAATCTCCCTTTGGGTGGCAAAATCTAAGGAGCATCCGCTGCGCTGTCTGCAGTATCTCTTTTTTTCTCTAGCCTACTTAAAAGTAAGTTAAATTCTAAATTATCATAGTTAGGTGAAGCAGGCTTGCTGTTAGTGCTGGTTTCTGTTGCGGTTTCTGAGCTGGTACTACACGGATTGTGGCTTGGTGTTGGCCACTGATTGGGAGACATTTTAAGATCTCTTTGGGATGTCACACGGTTATATTTCGTTTTTTCACACGCTTCTTCAATGCTTTTTGCCCTCACATGTTTTTCACAGATGCTGATGGTACTTGCTGGTGTGGTGTCGGCGATGGTGGTGATTTGTGCGGGAATGACCGTATGTGTTATGTTGTCTTTGTTGGTGTTCGGAGTGGAGATTGTTTCTAAGCGCACGTTGACATCGTTGCAAATGTCACAAGTGTCTTCCTCACATTTGTCCTCATGTAATTTGTCCACTTTTATAAGTCTGGGTCCCATAGTTCTTAGTTTTGCATTGACTTGTGGCCTGTTTCGATGTGTATTGATTCAGGGTAATCGTATCTGTCTGTTCCTTGTTCCTTTTGCCTGGGGTGTAGAGTGCCTCCCGAGACAAATTTGTCTGGTTTGACGTACTGTTCACATTTACGTGTGTCGTAGGGTTTTCCATGTGATGATGATTCTGGTTTGTGTTCGTCTTGTGTTTGTGTGATGTGATGTACTTCGGTTAGGAGAAATTGTGAAGGAGTATGTCGGTTTTGCTTGTACATTTTCTTGTGCACAATATATGTAAGCTCATCTTCCAACTCATTTATCCTCTGCATTAATGTTATTTGGAAGTTTATCCAGTGGTGTAATTGTCTTTTAATTTGCTTTGCCACCTCGTAGTGCATGGAGCCACCGATTGTTGTGTCATCTATATATTCTATCGTATTGATGCAGCTATCCTGTAACGTCGTTGAGTGTGTTAGGGGCGGGGTGGGTTCATTAAAGTCGTAATCCTCCGACGGAAGATTCATTTGTCTTCTCCAGGAAATTGCTCTTTGGTAGCATCTCTGTAATGTTGACAGTGATTTGTATTAACGTGTTTTGGGTGATTGGCTTTGGGTGTTCGTGTTTCTTGTGTGTATGCTGATTTTAGCTGCCATAGTCTACACTGTCCAGGAGCCGGTCATCCAATTGTTTATAGGTCTGACACCTCCTTTTGTTTTATTGCAGACACGGCCTCTATATTTGCAGGGGATGCAGACGCAAACCGCAGACGTGCATTCACTGTGCTTGTGTCCTTGGTTGCCGCACTTGACAAACGTAACGTCGACCATCTTGCAGGCTTTAATCGTATGTCCTAGGTCACAACACTTAAAACACTGGTTTACTACTGTGTAGTTTTTCAGAGAGCGTGATTCGAAGTCTATGTAGACTCTCGGTCTTCGTGTAATGACTCTGTACAGGTGTGGGCTGATCTCCAGTATCTGGTGACTGAAACACCTTCCCTTAGGCCCTGTTTTAAACCTTCTATTGACTTCTCTGTCGAAGTCTTCTCTCGTGGTGTCACCGCTTACATACTGATCGTAAAGGCTTTCAAGAAACTCCTCGTCGGTAAGTGTATCTGGCACGTGATATACTGCCACGGGTGACTTGCGTTTTCGCTGTCCTTCATAGACAATGGTGTGCAGGTCTTAAGTCTTTTCTATTATTTTTCGACAAACCTCCTGTGTTTCCGTTTCTATTATAACTGCAGTCTGGGTGGTTCTGATTGACTTGATATATATATTCTCTTTCCTAGGATTTATGTTCTTAGTGATTGTCTGTCGAACAGCTTTGGCGTCTTGATTTGCTATCGATTTGATATATAGGGTTGTGGTCTGTTTTGTTTTAGACTGTTCTATTCTTCGAGCCTCTTTGGTTTTGGACTATATTGTTAAGGCGGCAGCGAATGTCAGTGTCTGTGCTTGTGTTCAAGTGGTTCAAATGGCTCTGAGCACTATGCGACTTAACTTCTGAGGTCATCAGTCACCTATAACTTAGAACTAATTAAACCTAACTATCCTAAGGACATCAAACACATCCATGCCCGAGGCAGAATTCAAACCTGCGATCGTAGCGGTCGCTCGGTTCCAGACTGTAGCGCCTAGAACCCCACGGCCACTACGGCCGGCTGTGCTTCTGTTTGCACTGGTTGTGTGACATTATTAGTTAATTCTCTAATTTTTTGTTGCAGGTCTTGGTTCGCTACACTGAGTTCCCTATTTTCTCAGCCTTTACTTGCAAAGTTTGTATTTGTAAGTCTTCGACTGGATTCGATGCTCTCTGCAGTTCAGTGTTGATACATGCATGTGATAGATATGCAGCAATGCAAACTGCCTTATCAACGTTTAAAAAGACGGATATTTTCCCTTTTAATGCAAAAGCATTTGGCGAAGATGAATTTGTGCCACGAGATATGACACAAACAATAACGCCAGATTTTCAGAGCACAATCAAGTCAGTTACTGCTTCTTCTTCGCAATCTGGCCCGTCGACAAATAGTGCTGCTTCTTCTCCACAACAAAATCCGTCGCCCGATGTGCAAACACTGTCTCCATTCACTGTATCACCAGAGAGTGTAAAAGTCAGTTCTTCATTTCGAGAGACCGTTATTATCCAGGCGAAGAGGAAAATGTTGCGTGATCATGGAGTCTCCGCACAAAAGTGAACTCAACGAAGCCAAAGCTTCTTCCTGGCAGGTTAAAAGAAAATTGTTAAAGGACTCCGGATCCAGCCCACTAAAAAAGGTTCAATAACGCGTGAAGTGACAGTTCTTCTGAAGACGAGAATATGACGCTTTGTATTATATGTAAAGAGATATACTACTCAAAAAGAAACTCAAAGTCTGAGTAAAGTTTTAAAGACTAAAAAGTGGACCCATGAGGGTTGTACAGGCTAGAATGAACATGACTTGCACGAGTATCGGTGTGTCCCATGTCTCAGATGGGAGGTACACTGAAGCGCCAAAAGAACTGGTATAGGCATGCATATTCAAACACAAAGATATGTAAACATGCAGAATGCGACACTGCTCTCGGCAACGCCTATATAAGACCAAAAGTGTCTGGCGCAGTTGTTATATTGGTTGCTGCTACGACACTGGCAGGTTATCAATATTTAAGTAAGTCTGAACGTGGTGTTATGGTCGGTGCAGGAGCGACGGGAGACAGCATCTCCGAGGTAGCGATGAAGCTGGGATTTTCCTGCACGAGCATTTGACGAGTGCACCGTGAATTGCAGGAATACGGTAAAACATCTCCGACATCGCTGCGGCCGGAAAAAGATCCTGCAAGAATTGGATCAACGACGACTTAAGAGAATCTTTCAACGTGATAGAAGTGTAACCCTTCCGAAAATTGCTGCAGATTTCAGTACTGTACCATCAACAAGTGTGAACGTGCGAACCATTCATCGAAGCATCATCGATATGGGCTTACGGAACCGAAGGCTCACCCGCGTACCCTTGATGACAGCACGACACAAAGCTTTACGCGTCGCCTGGGTCCGTCAACACCGACATTGGACTGTTGATGAGTGGAAGATGCTGCCTAGTCAGACGAGTCTCGTTTCAAATTGTATCGAGCCGGTGGACGAGTTCGGATATGTAGACAACCTCATGAATCCATGGACCCTGCATGTCAGCAGGGGACTGTCCAAGCTGGTGGATGCTCTGTAGTGGTGTGGGGCGTGTGCAGGTGAAGTGATATGGGACCCCTGATATGTTTAAACACAAATCTGACAAGTGACAAGTACGTAAGCACTCTGCCGGAACACCTGCATCCGTTCATGTCCACTGTGCATTCCGACGGACGTGGGCAATTTCAGCGAGACATTGCGACGTCCCACACGACCAGAAATGCTACAGAGTGGCTCCAGAAAAACTCTTCTGAGTTTAAACACTTCCGCTGGCCACCATACTCCCCAGACTTGAACATTTTTGAGCATATCTGGGGTGCTTTGCAAGAGAGCTCCACCCCCTCGATACTCTAACCGATTTATGGACAGCCCTGCAGGATTCATGGTGTCAATTCCATCCAACACTACTTCAGATATTAATCGAGTGCATGACACGTCATGTTGCGGCACTCCAGCGTGCTTGCGGAGGCCCTACACGATATTAGGCAGGTGTACCAGTTTCTTTGGCTCTTCAGTGTACAACATTTCCCATCTGTGCTCCGCGGAGCACGCGCTTTTAACACAAGGTACGAGGTATTGCTACAGCGCACAGAATAGTTCCCTTTTTTGTGCGGGGTGTTGTTTCTTGGTGCTGGTGAGCTAGGAATATGGAATAAAAAGTTTTTGACAGGGACTAGCGCCATTTATACAGCCATTCGTACATATATCTTTACTGCAGCTATGTTACAGTGTCTGAACGAAAAACAGGAGCTGGCGAAGAGGCGAATTATGGCAATCGATTAATTCCTTTTGCAAAAGATTTTAATTGCGCTGAAATAAATGCTCAGCTAATGGCTCTGTTTGTATATGCACCGTTCGGATTTTACGTGCAAAAACAGTCGCCCTCAACTAACTACGGACTAGAGCGAGACTGATCGTTCAAACTGGTCCATCAGCGCGATAACTTTTAATTGC
This sequence comes from Schistocerca americana, assembly GCF_021461395.2. Classification (NCBI taxonomy): domain Eukaryota; kingdom Metazoa; phylum Arthropoda; class Insecta; order Orthoptera; family Acrididae; genus Schistocerca; species Schistocerca americana. The sequence continues at coordinate 282,650,880 of NC_060121.1, read as the reverse complement.
TTGAGAAAATCTTGCTTCGTTTGGATTTTACGTGCAAAAAATACGTTTTTTGGGAGGTGTTAGAAGCACGCCACTTCTGTTCTTTATACTTGTTCGAATCGGTTCAAACTAAGCACGAATGTAGATAAATGGATTAAGTGAGAAACGTGTGAGTTTTTTTACGCGCGACGCTTTCATGATTCAGACTAGTGTGAATCAGTTCAGATTTTGTAAGAAGGTAGACAAAGACATGTAATTAATGCTCGGCCTGTTGTTTGAAGAAAGCTTTATCCGTTGCCGTTATACTAGCAACTTGGGTCGAAGTACGATGAAGAGCATATACTAAATCATTCGTCACCCGAGTTAACAAAAATCTATTTAGGTCGCCAAGCTATGGCGATGTCCAATATCAGAATTACAGTAATTTAAAACTTGGGAATCAAAATAATAAATTCTCCTATAGCAACAGAGAAAAGCAGAATATGTCCTGGACAGATTCAGGTATGTAAAAGACGAGAACTAGCTTTTCGATTTAGCTGCTAGCTACAAAGACATTTAAATTAATACATCTTGATATATTCGCTCTTTTGTACGAGTTAACCATACTTCCCCAGCGCAGTGAGATCTATTTGACCCACCCCTTTTTACATGCATGGTGAAGGATGTAAGAACAAATAGACACAAATAGAGTGGGGATGTTTGCATCCTAAACTTTAATGACACTTTGTGTCGTACTGCACGACATGACAAATACCGTGTTGGATGGCATGATAGAGTATGTCACGTCATACGACATGATATCATATATCATGTTATTTTACTTCGCACAATGTGTTATACTGGATGACATGGGTACTAATACTAACAAGTAAAACATCGCGAATAAGTCGAGATGTTTTAATTTAAATGTCTTTGAAATTCTCAGATGAATCGAAAAGTTAGTCCCCTTCTTTTACGTCCTTAACTCTGGCCAGGACTTTCGTTGTTATTATTATTATTTTTAGTTACTGTAATTGTATACTATATATTCTGGTACCAGTATACGTCACAGTGTTGAGTTATATTAAATATAATTTAAGCCAACAGAAATAAGTTCTTATAGTCCACATATGTTGTTCATGACTTGTTCCTAACAATGAGAAGTGTCACTGTTATCTATCTCTCCTTAGCTGGACGATTATACCTTCTTTCCGTGTACTCAAATGAAAGTTTACACCTACACATGTACTAGGGTTTCCTGTTTTTGGTCTTCGACATTTTGTCTCAGAAAATAGTTTCCGTCCTTCAGTTCTAACCAAGGTATTTTGGAGGTTCCCTTGGTTTTAAGGCAAATGCTGGGACAGGAAATCCCCTCCCAAATATTCCTTGTAGCGACTCCACTTACCCTGCTACCAATTCCCCTCGTATTTTGCTGCAAAGTCCCTAACTCTCGAACGTGCCAATCCTCTAACAGCCCGGTCGGCCTTCGGGGGTATAGAATGAAATGTAAAGGGTGCCCCATAAAGAACGCAACTTTTGTGTGCACAATGACATACAAATTCACCAACGAAATTAAGTACTTTCCACATTATTGCCGTGTATGCTACCTTTGACGATGTATGAAATACGATATCACTCAAATATTCTTCACAGATCTGCAGGCACACTCTCGTTTCGATGAAATTTTCCGTAACTTTTGGGCCTACTTCAGCCTCTAGTTCTGAAATTCCACCGTGAACCTTGGCCTTTGCTCTGGACGTGATCGCTCTTTGTTGGCGTACACACGAGATTTCAAATACTCCCACAGAAAGAAATGACACAGTGTTGCATCATAAATCTGGAGCGGCAATACATGTCACCGTTGCCCGGCATCACCAGGCCAGGAAACCTCACTCGTAACAAGTGTTTTGTTGCAATCGATGTGTGATAGGCTGCGCCATATTGTTAAAACAAGACCTATTCACCATTCACTCTATCGAGTTCAGATCACAAAGACTCTCTTAACGTATTACCGCATCTCTCGCCGCCTACTGTTTCTGGCGCCATCTTCGAAGAAGATTAGCCCTCAGCCCAAATGCTGCTGAACAGCAAATACTGAAATTTCGTTTGCTCACAAAGCACCTCAACAATAACTCTGCCTCATCGGTGAACATCGCTTTACTGATGAAATCGTTGTCCTCTCTTCGTTTAGAAACCACCCAGTGGGCAAATCTGTGTTTTTCGTGATCGATTGGCTTTAGTTCTCGGTGGCTTTATAGGACCAAAAGTGCACATGTTCTTTCAGAATTAGTTCCATAATGGTTCTTGGAGTAGAATAAGAAAGAAGAGTAAGTAAAAGGAGACAATAAAGGACACAATAATGTGTAGACACAATGAGTCAAACAGAACAGCGAATGTATATTACAGTCTTTATTGGTCACCTGTTTGCTGCTTCAAGGATTTTCGTTGTCAGTTCGACTTTGATCGGTCAACTTCAAGCAGAAATAAGAATATTTTACTCATTACAGAATACTACCTCGTCAAGAACGGGGAAGCATCCAAGCATTCAGATGAAGATATATAAGTAAAACAACGGAAATCGTTATTCAGGATAGCCCGACAGAAAGTTTAAAAGCTGCTTCTCCCGAACACGAGTGCAGTCTCTGTCATCAGATCTATATTTCATAGGTTACATGTGTAACGCGTAGCCCCACATTAAATTAACACTGGCTTCGTTAGCTGTAAGCAAGTACTTGCTGCCTAGATACAAACTTACTTACTGCGGAAAAAAGTAATGCGTTCAAATAATGGTTTCTGCACGGATGACGAACGGCTGATGTGATTAGTCCGTAATGGGCCGTCTGCAGCCTGTACTCTCAACGTTTAGTGTCTTAAATGGTGGTGCGTCCCTTAAATCCACTGTGGGAAACTACGAGAGAGCGGACAGGTTACACGGAAAGCACTTACGACGCGACACCACCGACTATTACTGTTCCGAGTGAGGAACATATTCCGTCATCCGGTCCACTGCCGATCGCAGCTTTGGTCGCTGGATGCTGCAGGTGGTTCCGCTCCAAATTAGTGGGTATTACAGCCTCTCACTAGTGGATGAAGACGTCCACGACACCGCAACCTTGACAGGCCATAAATTTGTGGATGGAGAACATGCCAAGTATACATGTTTATGAAGCCGTCGTGTGTTCCTGTCTCTTACGGGCGATTGCCGAAGTACAAGGACCCGCATGTCGCTGCGTAATTGGTAAGTACGATAATGATAGGCCTGAGGGGAGCGTCCGCATAAATAAAGACGCCGGTCGTAATTGTACACTCGCCACTGGTGTTAGGGGACCGACCGGAGCCAAAGGTCGGCTCGTCCTGCACAAGCCGATGTAGGAATGTAATTGGCGCGCTCAATCAGTGGCCACGAACCTTTACTTGCTTCCCAAAACAATCTGATAACAAATTATAGCTTAAATTATGACCTTCCGTCTCATTTTCTACTCTCCTTTATAGGACTACGCTCCTTTATACGACTCTCTGTACGTTTGAGCGACTGTTGTAGAAAATGATTAGACTCGCAAACATGAAAAACTTTAGAGAGATAGAATAAAATTTCAATGAATAGAATTAGAGACGTCTCCGATCTCAGTCCTAAAGTTGGTTCGATTACTGCAGCGCTTTAGAAAGCGTGGTACCCACCTCACTTGTCATGGAAAATTATGCACGTCTGAGCGGTGATGTTAGATTTGAAGGTAGCCGACGCGAATCCCGGTGATGCGCAAGACAGAGAATGGTAGAGCCGCAAGGTTCCTGGTCACCATAATTTGCACCAGTGTCCTGGATAAAATTCCAAACCTCTCTGCAGAGCCTCACGAAACGAGGCCAAGTGACACCGCTAGTGGTAATGCGCCTCTCTAAAAGAGTCGTTAGCGGCCCCTTCTTGTTGTTCGAGAAGAATAGGCTATGTGTTAACACCGATTTTTTACCGTCTCTCTTCTATCATCGTCGTACAACTCGAAAATAACACTACACTACACACCTATCCTTCAGAGCCATCTACAATCAACAGATGCACAACTCTGATATACCATGCAGAGAGCGCCCATCGGACGAGTAGGCGATTGAACAGCCCTTCAAGGTTCTCCAACCAACAATTTCATGCGACTCTTTCTTTCTTTCCAGGCATGGTGGAATTTACTGTAGTATGCGATTGCCTTTCTCTGGCCTATGAATTCACTTACTCCGTTAATTACGGAAGGATGTTCATTTTAACGTGGACATCGAACCGCAGTAGCATTTTTCATGCATTTAAACCATTATCAGAGGTGAAAGACTGGGTAAATGACAGAAATAGTTCAGAACAAAGGACTGAATCCCAGACTCTTGGAATTTTAGTCTGCCACATACCCATCAAACCATTTAACAGATCTATACATTATAATTAAATTGTTTTAACGTGAAGGCCGCATCTTGACGTAAATAAAATTGTCTGCCCTACACCAGGCAGTCTTCATCATTGTCACTACTTGCGGGGCATTGTTGCAGCCCGATTATACTATACTATAGATCAAGCGGAACTGCTTGCATTACTAAGGAACTATTCGTCATTTCGTATTACTAGTGAGCCTCTTTTCCATATTTGAACTATTTCCTCATGTTATGACAAATTTCTTAAAATTCGGTCATCCTACTGGCAATGGACGAGCAGTGTTCAACAGGTGTGTTCTTGTACTACACTGAAACTCGTGAAATTGTGCACTTAGCAAAAATGTGCAATAGCCTGTGGTCACCTTCAAATTAAGGCGTTTTTATGTCCATACCCAACAGTGTTTCCACCTACTGATCAATAAGTTTCTTCATGTGGTTCTCCATGTAATTACAGCATTTTTGCCTTCCAGTGGAGCGCAATGGCATATACGTAAGTAGTTAATCGCTCTTCCACTGCCACTCCTAAATTTCGTACACCGAAAAACAGAATTAAAGGTCGAGAAACAGTTGCCGTGTAATAGTAAGTAACTTCTTTTACTGGTCATTTCATCCTTCTTCACCCACTTTCTCTCATAGAGAGTCTGACAGCAGCCAGGTAGCTTCTATTCTTCTAAAGATACTAATAACATAGACAAGCAGATTTTTTTAAAGTTTAAAAATATTAAAATAACAGGATTAAAATGCAAAAAATGATTTATTTTAATGACTTACAGGAAAAACACTGATGGGGATGGTATAGTTATTGTCATAATTATAATGATGATGATGATGATGATGATGATGATGATGATGATGATGGCTTTTCTGGCAAGTCAATCGAGGTCTGCTCCCACTGAATGTTGTGTGAATGGAGGGGAACGATGGAGGTATGAGGGAAACAAGACAATACTGATAGAAAGATTGTGATGTCTGCGGATAGGGGATGACGATGAGCTAGTAACATTGATGTATATGTGGATGCTGAAATAGAAAGTAGGGTTGGGTCAAGAGTATAGGTGAGGTATTGGAGTCTTGGTGTAAGGAAAAGATATGGGCTAATGGCTCTGAGCACTAAAGGACTTAACTTCTGTGGGCATCAGTCCCCCAGAATTTAGAACTACTTAAAGCTACCTAGCCTAAGGACATCACACACATCCATGCCCGAGGCAGGATTCGAACCTGCGACCGTAGCGGTCGCGCAGTTCCAGACTGAGGCGCCTAGAACCGCTCGGCCACACCGGCCGGCGAAAGGATATGGGGGTTGGATGGTTTTCGTCAGGAGGCTGGGGGAGGTTCTGGAGTCTTGATGTAACGGAAGGATATGGACGTTAGAGCCAGAGGTCGTAGGATGGAAGTTGACAGGATAGATTTCAAGATCAGGAAAGGTCAGCCTATTGAAGATTCCTTGGGTTAGGATGTCGTGGGTGTAAAAATGGAGTTAGGATTAGCGACAATTGTGAACACAATAGGGTTTTGATCTACGAGTATACGGGATTTAGTGGATTATTAAAGGCGAGACCGTTACTAAGTAACGCGAACAGTTTCATATTTTTTGTCTGTAGTTTTATGTGGAACCTGGGTTGAACACATTTTGTTATATGGTAGAGGAGTCGTTACATTCCATGTGTCAACTGCATGGCAGGATCAAAGCGGAAACAAATCCAGCGCTTACGGTGTGGAGTGCACGATTTATTTTATAATGGTTATCATCGACGAACGCAGTGGAAGCTGCCAACTTGGCGTACGCATTTCCCAGTGGCTCACGGCACCTACCAGTGCTTCCCATTTCGCCTAGTGCGCTGGTTACTACGGCGCGTGTGTTGGCAGCACTGTAAACATCTGGTTCGTCGCAACCAGAGGTAACCAGGATGGCAAGAGTTTGGAAGTCTTCACGATTCACGGTGGTAGGTATTTTGCTAGAAGTATACCCTCTCTTGTTGACGGTGTTTACCTGTCAAAAACACACGTTCGTCTATATTGTGTGGAGCTGCTGCGATCGTCGTGTTCTATCGCTGCTGATCTGTTGTATTAAATTAGCGCTTATTCTGGTTCTCAGGTTCCCCTACGAGTTTCGCTGATGCTTTTGTTAATACAGACTAGCTCACATCGCAGCTATGGCTGTTGACTGCTCGCGTGTCAAGCTTTTTTATGGCACCTAGGAAAGTACCTGACTTTGTTACCGGCATATTGCGATGGATTAATGTCCGTATGACTCAAATAAAATCGTAATTGTGCACCTCTGGATTCCTTCCATCTGGTTACGTCTTTCTTATAGTCACTAAAGTGTTCTACACTATTACTTAACGAATGCACTTCCCCAAATCTCTCCCAAAAAATCTTTTCACTCTCACCACTATGGATTTCACATGTTCCTTCGTAAGTACTTAAACAATGTGACATATTCCACAACCTGCTAGTTGTGATATGTCACATACGGTATAATCGTTTAAGGAAATCATGGCACGTTGCAAGATAAAAGAGGTTTTCTTAAATATTATTTGTTTTTATTTTGAAACTCAGTGGTTAGATATTTTGTTTAAGTTAGTTGTTTATTATACGAATAATGATAATTAAATTCTTAAACTTTTTCAGTTGTGATACATGTACAAATGATAGTTTCTGTCGGACTGAGGGTGATCTCGAAACTCATTTGAATCCTTTTCCTCCAAGTACAACAGTTAACCTCAGTTACGATAATCTGATGCACTGCTGCAAGAAATGTCCGTACTGTGGAGATCAGAGGTTGACACCTCCACCATGGCAATGCTTCTGTTCAGACAGTGCTATGTGTCAGGAAGTTTTCGTCTGACCGAAAACAAAGTACATCGCTTTCACGTTCACCATCCTCAATAAATATTAGCGTCTGCGGCTTCTCCTGCTTCCTGCGTACAAAAGAGACATAAGGGAAAATATTTTCAGGGGGGAAGACAGATGAAATAGAAATCGCTGCAATCTTGAACCAGTGGAAAAAAGTTCTCCAAAGCTCAAATTCAAACATCCTAGCCTAGACTTGAATGTTATCGTTATAAATATCAAATGAAACTGCAGATTACTGTAACCAGTCAAGAATAAGTTTTTCATAAGTGTTTTGATATTCTAAAATAATCTTTACTGCCAAAATGCGATCATTTGAGGATAAGAACTGTGATTAAGTAGTTTTATTGTGTCGGTACTGAAAACCTTACGTTAAATATTATCTGTCAAATGATGCATTTCCACGCGAGTTATTAGAGACAGTCAAATGAAAACAAGACAGAAGGAAATAGAGTAAATAAACAATTCATTATTTCTAAAGTAATTCCTATAATTGTCAATACATTTATCCTACTGTGAGACAAGATAGTCAATGCCTTGATGGAAAAGTGTCTGCGGTTGCCTGCGGAACCATGATTGCACCAAAGCTTGCATCACTTCGCCCGAAGCAAACCGGCTGCACGAATGTCTCTCTTCAGGGCTCCAAATATACGGGAAGCAAGACGGGAGAGATCGGGACTGTATGGAGGATTTATAATGGTTACCCAGGGACACTTCTGCAACGTAATCGAAACAACTTTAGCAATATTTAAGCGGTCGTTACTCTGCAACGGATCGATGCCGACCGTTAACATTCCTGAGCGTTTGGACTTGGTGGCGCTCTTCAGTTTTTGCACATCCTTCGCGCAGTCTCGATGTCTCTACATGCGAGTTCCATATTTTTGGAGACCTGAAGGAAGATATCGTATTGCTTTAGATGAAAAGGCGCATGCCTGGATACAAATAAGATTCCATAGGCAACCACAAATATTTTTGCGTGAAAGCACTGACCGTCTTGTCTTACAATGAGATAAATATATTAACAGTTATAGCGTTTACTTTAAAATAATAAACAGTTTACTTAGTTTTTCTTTCTCTCTGTCTCGTTTTCATTTGGCTGCCCTTTATATACATCGCTAAAGATGTAAAGACATAAAGAGTGTTCAAGTGAAAATGTACGAAACTTCGTAACAACTAAACTTATCGAAATTTGCATATACTATTTGGAATACCACAGTGAGACATGCATGCAATGGAAGCATACATCGTCACCTTCCCCTATGAGCAGGCAAAAGTGATGCCGTCTTTTTCGACGTTCGAGGTCTGCACTCATGAATTCTCGTAGCCTAGCCAAGTCTGTCAAGAGCAAACGGCCTAGGCTTCTCACGGAGGGAGTGATTCAGCTCCACAGTAAAGTTTGTCCACGGGTCTCCAAGGTCACACAAAAAAAAAAGAAAAAAAACTTTTCTTCTGAATACCTCTCATTCCTTGGTATGTGTGTTCTTGACTGCTAAGCAAGCAACAGTCTCTGGCTGTTTAGTGAAGATCTATCTAGACTCGATACCTTTGGAAGAATGGCTGACTACTAACGAAGAGTGAGCGAGGTAGAATCTAGAGGCAGCATAGCCCAGTCAACGTTTACACAAAGACACCCTGTTTCCTGGTTTTCGTCGGGCTGATTCTTCATGCTGGTGTCGGTTGTCTTGTTTATGGGGCGACTGGGGTCACATTAATCGTGGGGCCGTCGCCTATCCTAAGTCGATGCTGCAATATGACAGTTTTGTGCTGCAGCGTACAAGAATTTATAGTGAGATCGTGCATATGAAAGCGCACCTTGGTGTGATATATTGTTCCCAACGCTCCTGGGGTTGTAGATGTACCATCTGTTGTATTCAAGCTTAACATCCGTTGTTGAAAAAAACTACTTGTTCCTCGTTCACAGACCAACATCGGTTTGTCAGTGCTTCATCCGCTAGTTTACTGACAGCACTCATTACCACTCCACTTTTTTAACATCGCTACGTTGATTCTAGATTTTATGGGGTTCCCTTTTGCTCTGATTTTCATGTTTTGTGGAAATTCACTCTACGGGGTTCGTAATAGGACAAATGTAACTCTTTTCCTGCAACTTCTCATTGTTAATTAATAACAACATGCAATAATTCTAAAGTGTCTTCGATTCATATTCCTCCTACTGTCATTTGTGAAACTTGTAAGGATTTCTGGGTTGTTCCCTTATGCTCCGTAAGTAGGCTGTTTATGTGTTTGTATGTTGGCAGCGTTATGTAGCGCTTTGCATTAATAACTCTGACAGCGCTGTGCGTACTCTCTAAGAGACTCTGTGGCTGGTCGGACTAGCTGTTGGAGGTGAACAGCCAGCAGTGATGGAAGTTGGGAGTGAATAGTCAGCAGTGATGGAGGTTAGAGGTTAATAATTGGCAGTGTTGGAGGTTTGCAGTATTAGCGCGGGCGGACCGTCTGAATGTATATCCGCATTGAGATTTATTAGTGATGATTATATAATTTTTGAACTGGTTGTCACTTGATTAAGGTAAAATTTCGTAAATACATTGTTTTCTCTGGAACAAAATCTTTCCTTTGTTAACCACATGCCTATTAGTAGTTAGAGTCTTCTGTAGTTAGAATCATTTATTTAGCTGGCTGTATTGGCGCTTGCTGTATTGCTGTAGTTCGTTTAATGAAGATTTTTGTGAGATGAGTGACTTATGAAATGTATAGGTTATTGTTAGGATTTATACTAATTCAGGCTCATTCTTTTGTATTAATTATTTGAAGTCAGGTCATCAATTTTAAATAGGTGAGATCGGGTTATCCTTGAATATTGTGGGTAATTTATGAATAGAAGAAGTTTGAGTTCTGTTTGTGAGGGCAAATTCTGTAGGTCAGTGTTGAAATGATAAGGACAAGCAACGTGAGAGTACATTCAGTTTCACTCGGCAGTTGAAGAACATTGAGTAAGCATTCAGCAGTTTAAGTAAAATCATAATGTAGAAGTTTCACCTTCTAAGTTACTGCAATTTAAGCAGAAAATTTAAATAAAGGAGTTTCAGCTCTTATACTTAACGCAAAACAGTAGCTGATCTGAGCATAAGCTGTTAAATGCATTGCCGTTCAGCGGAATCAATACAAAACCGAGCGGCTATCAAAAGAAATACGTTGAAGTCTTTGCATGAGTATTACACCAAATAGATTAAGTCAGTATTGGTGAGAACTTTGAGACTTCATGCTAATCCTGATTATGTTAGACGTGACTACCTCATTTCAGGTCCATTTATGAGATGGCGTTAGGCTTACAAAGTGAGATCTTACATCCTCATTTCACGTAATTTGCCTACATGAGAGGTCGCTGTTATGCTTATAGGCTGTGTTAGGAAACTAGAGAGTGTGATCGTAATATTGCATTCATTTAAATGTTTGTCCAAGTCGGCCTTATAACCTCCATTGCGGTGTGAAAGCATTTCCTACTTCTGAATACATCCATGAAACTGTCTTCTTTCTTGGATCCAAATCTTGTACAAAAAGGGATGTTTTCACTGAAATCACATCTTTTATTTATCCAGTTTATTTTAAAAAGAAGTAAGAGACATTCAGTAATTTTACCCCTAAGTTGGACTTTTCGAAGTAATATGTAATAGAAGCATCTAGCAGCAGAACATCTCACTACCACCTCCCTGCCCGAAAGATTGGAATTACAAAGGAAGTAGTAAAAAGGAGAAATAAAACGACAGTGAGTGAAGGCAATGTGCTAATTTTTCAAGAGGAGTCGCCATACGGAAATGCATAGAGTCCGCGCTGTGAGACGTCGAAGTCTGAGAAAGGTGATGGTAACAGTTGTATCGGCTTCTGGTTGGTATCCTAATTAGTTATGCAACCCAGTAGCCAGCACTGTAACGCGGACACACGGACTGTGCCTGCGGAATGCTGACTACGTCGAACAAGACGGCAAACTGACTGGTTTTCAACACGGAACCTACGTTCGGAAATGTATGGTTTGCATTCTGTGGGCCGTTAATGTTAGAGAACGTCTCGGATACAGTAATGGCTCGATGTTACCCGGTTCGCTAAAAATAAGAGCTTTATACCATGCAGTACGTTACAAAAGGAGTTCAAAATTTGGACTTCCAACTTGATTGCAAAGTGTACATCGGCCGTAAATATTGACGCAGTTGGTGAAATAAGTACGATTTCGCGTTATAGTTCCAGCATAGATTCGTGCAATAACACACCATCGTCTTCATAGTACCCCCTCTACCATTCTATCGACATGCGAAAGTGCCGTGCAGGTGGTGCCACAAATTGCCATAAAAATTACCTGGAGCTCTGTCGTTTCACAGCTGTTAGAGCATCTCACTCGGAAGTGTCGGAAGATAAGACGCATGTTCTACGAAGTGATTCTACGTATTATGGGAGCGCTTACGAACCTTACACGACGTGCTCGACGGAAAATTTCTGCAGTCCTGAATTCGTCCTCGTTACCTCAAGATATCATCAAGAGTTAAGACCACATCGTTGTGTACCACCAAGACTGCATGTTGAGCAACATTCAAGCTCCTAGATATGATTTAGCCAAACCTCTTGTTTCTTTATGAGACCATTGGTGGGCAAATCCTCACATCACGTCTGTAACTCAGTTGACTTTATCAGGAGACAAGCTCAGACGGTTTAGTTAACTTTGATTTAGAATCACGCTTTGTAAAAGTCACTCTCGCAGATTCTTTGGCGCTTATCGGTAATAAGTTCAGGTGGACACCACTTCTTTATTTCGGCACGCTCATTCTTCAACCTGTTTTGGACAGACTGCTGGTCTCGTGATTACCAACACTTTGTTTTCCTGTGACCAATTTCTTTTATGGAAGATTTCGAGGAGAGGGCGCTTGAATCAGCTGATCTTCAATCATCTGTGTATTGGAGGTATGGAAATGATACTTTCGCATGTGTGCAAGAGATAAATTAAGGGAGTTTCTACATCATCTCCGCCCCATTCATAACAACATCCGCTTCACTATGGAATTAGAGAAAGATGGTTGTCTGCCTCTCCTGGATGTTTTGGTTAGACGGAAGAAGGATGGCTTTCTGGAGTATTCAGTTTACCATAACCCCACAAATACCGACTTGTATTTACAATCATCGAGTTTTTATGACCCATCGCAAACTATGAGCCTGCTGAAAACTCTTATACCCACAGCTCACACAGATAGTTTGCATAAAGAGCGCGCCCGCCTAAAAAAAAAGACATCATTCAGGGAAAATGGGTGTTTTACCTTACAATTTAACAGGCATCTATTAGTTAAAATCAAGAACCAAGAAGTGGATAAAGAGGAGAACCCGCCGCCAAAATCTTTAGCGTTTCTTCCTTTTGTTGGTAAAATTACATATCAGGTAGCAAGAATCATCCGTAAATTTCAGGTGAAAGTTGTTTTCCGCTCACCATCTAAGAATGTAGACCTTCTGAGATTACTGAAGGATGATTTGTTATTCTGGAAGGCCGAAATTTACAAAATACCATACCAAAGCGGTATGGTTTACACAGGTCACGCCACACGCACCGTTGAAGAACATTGCACTGAACTTCAGCTCCACACTCGCCTTCTGCGACCAAGAAAATCCACTGTAGTCGGAAACTGTATTTCCAATGGGCAATCAGTGGAGTGTTATAAGACCATGATTATAAGCACAGCGACACCTTACTGGGTCTTCATTATTAAAGAATTCGTCGAAATACACCTGGCGAAATATCTGATGAATCGTGATAGTGGCTATCAGTTGGACAGTTTCCACGATTTGACGTAATCGAACACGACTGAGTACGTCAATAGTCGCGCCGAGCGGCAACGCAGAGGACGGCTGAGTTAGTGTGTTATGTCTATCAACTCGATTTTGACGCATGCACGGAATAATCACGGCGCGTTATATATTACGGTACGGACGACGTCTCTGTAAGTCTTCGGTGGGTCACCTTAGGATGACTGGCAGGTGATCAATTGAAATATCGTGGAATGTGCTGAACGAAGACAGGCCGCAAGCCCCAAATTTGTTTGAACAAAATATCAGAATTATTCACGAGCACCTTTACCTTTCCACTCTCAAACTCATATTTTTCCATGCCTCTGTCCATTATAAACCACGAAAACACGCAATGCTGAATGCTTAATTTCACATATTACAAGTGGTGTAAGTTTTCTGTGAAATTTATCTACCTGTAAAATATTCAAATTTTAAAAACTTTCTTCTTGTATAACGAGCGCTTTAGATATTGTATTCATCTGCTGAGCAAAACTGATTAAAGGCTGGATCTCTGTTACGCATGTAAACAGAGTCGTGAAGCAATACTTAAATCTTAATGAAATGCTGCACAATGAAAATGAATCTTATTAAATTCCTTAAGAAACTAATTGTGTCCTCAGTGAAAACTATTTAACTGTCACATGATACTGAAGTGCAGTATGAAAGTTACGTAACATAAAGTGTAATATCTGACTTCAAATATCCCCGAAATAAAATACTGCTTAACCCGGAAGAAAATAACTGTTTAATGTTATCTTCCCTGTTCACAGTAAATTAATCTGCTTACTTAGTAGAATACCTGAACATTCTGACGACGCATTGTTTGCTCACAAGAAAGCAAATTGAGATCTCCTTGAAAGAAAAGTAACTTACCTCTCGCTCAGCATGCTATTTTGTGTCTGGTGTACTAACGTTCTCGAAAGCAAATTGAAATCAGCAAATGTAGCAGCTAAAGATAATTTTTTTATATTTTTCTTTGCTTGTCTGAAGCAATTTGTTACTGCGTGTGGCGTGAGGTGCAATGCACACACGACAGAATATCAGGATATTATAAACTTTACTAAGAGTGACGCAGAAGGATTTTATTTTAAAGAAATGCGTTCTTGAAAAATTAAACTTTGATTATTATCAAAAAAGACTGTACAGTATAAGAAGAATCTAACAATTACGAGATTCTCTCATTACAAAAATTACAACCATTTCAACCAATTGCGCAATTTGTGACGTAATGAAAACAAAGAGATCAAATTAACCCAAATCACGACATTGTTACTTACGTAACAGACAAAGACTTGCTTCAGTTGATAGTTCTGGCAAACAAACATTTCATTCACGCCAGTTCTTGGGTTAGCATGAAATATTCTTCCAAAAAATTCTCCATCAATAGAGTCAATAAAAAAGTTTTATAAACAAGTTTTTATCTCCGTAATAAAGTATCCCAGATAATTTCTCCCAGATTCAGAAATACCAAATCTCCTTCTCTAAAAGCAAACTGCTCGCTACTAAGCCTCTAATAAGAATGCCCCAGCGCCGCATAACTGACTGGCGACCAGACATACCACATATTAAATTAAACGCAGAGTCAAGAATCCTATCCACTACCGGTGCAGCGCGCTCATGAATCTTTGTCCCAGTACAGTCAAGGTAAATTATTTACAGTGTCAGAGAACATATGAAAATCTAATAGTAGTATCGTTGAGGAAGCGATGGAATGTTGGAGAGAACAGACAAGTCTCACACAATAACACCTGCTGAGTTATTTCTCATCGCGTCAGCGGCTGCTCCAAGTCACGCAGTCTTAATCTGTACCTACAACTAGCCGCTGGAAACAGCGTTTTCAGTAACCTACTGCCACGCGAGGCTTATATTAGAAATTCAGGCTAATTGAGGCCAGGGTAGCTATGAAATTTCTCAGCAGCTGCACACGTAAAGGTTAACTTTTGCAACAGAGTGGCAGCACAAACGAATACCACAGCATGCTTGCACTCAAATTACAAATGCGCTTCATCACGAAATAGATTTCGTCACTGCGCCTCCCTTTCGCAACCAACGTTTCAGCTCAGTAGGTCTGGAGTTATACATAGTTCAAATGAGGAACTGTTGATTCCCGTATGCCCCTTTGCCTTATCTCCAGAAAAAGGAATGCATAGTTTCTCCTCCTGGTCTACTGACAGCGTGCATCTACACGACGTTTCTAAAATTAAAGTGACTGTGGAGAGTGATCCCATAGATCTCTTTATCAAGGTCCTGTAATGGCTAAATAAACGTAGAGTGCACGAAAGTGCTAACCACAACATTCATTGCAATACAGGCAACAACGGGTAAGAACTTTTATTGGTATTTAATGCATGGAAGACGATGTTTAGTCACTTTAGTGTAAGTGAAAGGGTACAGTACCGCCCGACATTGAAAATAGGTACAACATACTTCATTATTTTTGTCAGAACAGCACATTTTTTTTGTAAAATAACTCAATTTCAATCAATACAGCGAAGCCGGATACCAGTGTGGGAAAGAATGACAATTTATTTATTTAATTGATCACATGTGCACTCCCACAAAATAAATCCCTACATCCAGTTTGGTGAGATCTGTGAAATGAATGAATATATGGTCGTCTGCTAACCGCAGATAGTGAATGTGAATATATGATCATCTTTGAGACGATCCTTTGGCCACCTTTGGTGGGACCAAAGAGATGAAATTTACCTGAGCTTTGAGCGCCTGAAATGTGGCTGACCAATACGGTAGAATGGTCTTCCCCCACGTCGACAGAGGTGCGAGATGACCTGAAGAACGGCCATATTTCAGCACTCTGCCGCTGGATCTTGTGCTGTTAAGACCTGTCTTAGTTGTGCTCCGTAAAGACAAAAGAGTGGAGACATGGTATGCATGTGGAATATTTAAGAGTAGTTTGAAATAATAATTTCTCTATTTCAGGAACTTTTGTGGGGAGAATTAAATGTCAGGCAGGTAATATTAATGGGATCGTAGTAATCTTCGGAAGTGACCAACGGTCACAATGAAACCACGTGTAGCAATAAGTTGAAATACTTCCGTGTGCTTAAGTTAAGCTGAATTACTAGCGTGTGTACAATAAGTTGAAATATTTAAGAAATAGCGTGTGTACCATAAGTTGAAATATTTAAGAAATGGCGTGTGCCGGACTTGAAATTAGAGACGAGTACTTCCACGTGGTGAGTACTGTGTGAGTCTCAATCTGTGTATGAGACAAAGGATAAAGAGAAGTACTCGTCCATGGTATCAGTTGAGGACTCGCGTGTGTGATGAATATGTTCTTAATATTACTTTGCGTGATATGATTCCGTGTGACGCTAGATTCAAACTCTGAGAGAGAAGCAAGGTGAGTCGGCCGTCTATCCAGCAACGCCACTTGGCTTGCATTGCACAGGAAGACGTGCATATATCTCCAGAGTTCATAGTAGGAAAATAGAATTACAAAGTGGGGCAGTGTCGTGTGAAACTGGGATAAATACTAATTGAAGTGGAAAAGCTGAAAGTGATAGTGTTGTGACTATTCATTGATTGTGTTCCATGTCGTAGTGTGGTGTATGTCATGTAATTTGGGTATGTGTGATTTGCATGGGAGAGTAGCAAGGTAGTTTCGAAACATTAGTGGGTTATGCATGTTCCTTCGGTACCGCTCGGTCTGGAGGAAAGGTTCGTGACGATTGTGAGAGTCGAAGTGTGAGGTATAATAAAAGATCCACCATCCTATCCAGAAAGTGCACTGTAGCGTTAAATAATTACGAGACCATAAGGTAGAGAATCACCAATGTAAAGCCATGCCCACTGGGCGGAATTTCTCATTTGTTATTGTTGTAGGTTATAGAATTTGTGTGTTTAGGTTATAGAATTTATCGGAATAAATAAGGTAGTGAAAAGAAAAAAGATTGGTGGACTTTTCCTTCGAACTGTATGTTGTCATGATGTCCCGAATTTATAATGTGTGTGCCATTCATATTCAGTGCGGTGGCCACGTGTTGATAAAAGCCGTTAAATAAAAGAAAAAAGGAAATGTGGTATTGCCAGTGCATAGTGAACAGTCAGAGTTCTGTAAATTACTGATAGTCAGAAGTGCGTTTCCGTTGCGTATTATTCTTACAGGAGGTTGATTAGTGACTTAATTGTGAGTACGAGAGTTCATGTTACTCGACAAATAAGAATGAATCCACTCGCTTGGCAGACCACTCATCTTGCAGGCCTGACTGCTTGATTCCACAGTATGAGCAAGGCACGTTGGTGCCTCTCATAAGGCATGGACTCAGAAAAATATTCCATCTCGATTTTAATTTCGGCGCACAGTATTTGTATTGGAAAAGTTTACTGGAGCATAGCCATAATTCTCCTGTCTGTGACACGAGTGGCAGGAATTCAGTATGTCTTCATGTAATCATACCACAGACACATGGAGTGCTTTTCACCCAGCAATACAGATAGAAGTTGCTCCTCATGAAGACTTATTCAGGTGAGCGTTTTTGGACGTATAGAGGTTTATCCACAACACTACCGGCAAGTTCCTGAATCTTAGGATGTAAACACAAAATGAACAATGGTGGAACAGACAAAGAAGGAAAGTACAAGAAAGAGAGACTAGTAGTGATTGGACAAAAGATCTTTCTATAAAAAGAAACAGCTACTAACATCCAAAAATATAAACTTCGAATCCAGATAAGATACATGAAAAATTCGTCCAAAAGCATACATCTGTATGGAAGTGAAACAAGTACAGTCGGGAAGACGTGGGGAACAAATGAAACTATAGGAATACTTTCAATTGCAGTATTGTAGGAGACCGTTCAAGATCACATGCCTTTATCAAGTAAGGATTCAACGAGAAAAATATCTAATAAAGAACGTAATCAGTCGATGATATACAGGGTGAACACAAAGTCTTGCCCTGATTATAAAAATTTATAACAGAATAACCGTTTGACATAACAAGTTACATTTGATGCCGTTACATAGGTTAGTGCTACTCTTTTTTTAAGACCACTTACGTTAGTAAACCTCAACGTGTGCTCCCTTGCTAGCACGGAGAATGTCGAGGCGGTATTCCAGTTCCCACCAGGTGTTTCGTAACATGTGTTCTGTCACAGTACCCACAGCAGCTTGTATCCCAGCCTTCAGTTCGACGACGTCAGCAACTGGTGTGACGAAGACTTTGTCCTTGATACAGCCCAAGGAAAAAAAGTCAAGGAGCGTAATGTCTGGAGAACGGGGTGGCCAGGGTGTTGGACCGTTCCTTCCAATCCACTAACCCGAACATTACTCGCCTCTCCAGACATTACGCCCCTTGACCTTTTTTTCTGTGGCTATACTCTCTTTCAAATTCTGAAGGTGGCGGGGATAAAATACAGGGAGCGAATGGCTATTTACAATTTGTACAGAAACCAGATGGCAGTTACAAGAGTCGAGGGACATGAAAGGGAAGCAGTGGTTGGGAAGGGAGTGAAACGCGGTTGCAGCCTACCCCCGATGTTATTCAATCAGTATATTGACCAAGCAGTAAATGAAACAAAAGAAAAATTTGTAGTAGGAATTAAAATCCATGGAGAAGAAATAAAAACTTTGAGTTTCGCCGATGATATTGTAATTCTGTGAGAGACACCAAAGGACCTGGAAGTGTAGTTGAATGGAATGGACAGTGTCTTGAAAGGAGGATATAAGATGAACATCAACAAAAGCAAAACGAAGATAATGGAATGTAGTCGAGTTAACTCGGGTGATGTAGGGGGAATTAGATTAGGAAATGAGACACTTAAAGTAGTAAAGGAGGTTTGCTATTTGGGGAGCAAAATAACTAATGATGGTCGAAATAGAGAGGATATAAAATGTAGACTGGCAATGGCAAGGAAAGCGTTTCTGAAGAAGAGAAATTTGTTAACATCGAGTATAGATTTAAGCGTCAAGAAGTCATTTCAGAAACTATTTGTATGTCGTGTAGCCACGTATGGAAGTGAAACGTGGGCGATAAATAGTTTGGACAAGAAGAGAATAGAAACTTTCTAAATGTGGCGCTGCAGAAGAATGCTGAAGATTAGATGGGTAGATCACATAGCTAATGAGGAGGTACTGAATGGAATTGGGGAGAAGAGAAATTTGTGGTACAGCTTGACTAGAAGAAGGGATCGGTTAATAGCACATGTTCTGAGGCATCAAGTGATCACCAATTTACACTCCTGGAAATGGAAAAAAGAACACATTGACACCGGTGTGTCAGACCCACCATACTTGCTCCGGACACTGCTAGAGGGCTGTACAAGCAATGATCACACGCACGGCACAGCGGACACACCAGGAACCGCGGTGTTGGCCGTCGAATGGCGCTAGCTGCGCAGCATTTGTGCACCGCCGCCGTCAGTGTCAGCCAGTTTGCCGTGGCATACGGAGCTCCATCGCAGTCTTTAACACTGGTAGCATGCCGCGACAGCGTGGACGTGGACCGTATGTGCAGTTGACGGACTTTGAGCGAGGGCGTATAGTGGGCATGCGGGAGGCCGGGTGGACGTACCGCCGAATTGCTCAACACGTGGGGCGTGAGGTCTCCACAGTACATCGATGTTGTCGCCAGTGGTCGGCGGAAGGTGCACGTGCCCGTCGACCTGGGACCGGACCGCAGCGACGCACGGATGCACGCCAAGACCATAGGATCCTACGCAGTGCCGTAGGGGACCGCACCGCCACTTCCCAGCAAATTAGGGACACTGTTGCTCCTCGGGTATCGGCGAGGACCATTCGCAACCGTCTCCATGAAGCTGGGCTACGGTCCCGCACACCGTTAGGCCGTCTTCCGCTCACGCCCCAACATCGTGCAGCCCGCCTCCAGTGGTGTCGCGACAGGCGTGAATGGAGGGACGAATGGAGACGTGTCGTCTTCAGCGATGAGAGTCGCTTCTGCCTTGGTGCCAATGATGGTCGTATGCGTGTTTGGCGCCGTGCAGGTGAGCGCCACAATCAGGACTGCATACGACCGAGGCACACAGGGCCAACACCCGGCATCATGGTGTGGGGAGCGATCTCCTACACTGGCCGTACACCACTGGTGATCGTCGAGGGGACACTGAATAGTGCACGGTACACCCAAACCGTCATCGAACCCATCGTTCTACCATTCCTAGACCGGCAAGGTAACTTGCTGTTCCAACAGGACAATGCACGACCGCATGTATCCCGTGCCACCCAACGTGCTCTAGAAGGTGTACGTCAACTACCCTGGCCAGCAAGATCTCCGGATCTGTCCCCCATTGAGCATGTTTGGGACTGGATGAAGCGTCGTCTCACGCGGTCTGCACGTCCAGCACGAATGCTGGTCCAACTGAGGCGCCAGGTGGAAATGGCATGGCAAGCCGTTCCACAGGACTACATCCAGCATCTCTACGATCGTCTCCATGGGAGAATAGCAGCCTGCATTGCTGCGAAAGGTGGATATACACTGTACTAGTGCCGACATTGTGCATGCTCTGTTGCCTGTGCCTATGTGCCTGTGGTTCTGTCAGTGTGATCATGTGATGTATCTGACCCCAGGAATGTGTCAATAAAGTTTCCCCTTCCTGGGACAATGAATTCACGGTGTTCTTATTTCAATTTCCAGGAGTGTAGTATTGGATGGCAGCGTGGAGCGTAAAAATCGTAGAGGGAGACCAAGAGATGGATACACTAAACAGATTCAGATGGATGTAGGTTGCAGTAGGCACTGGGAGATGAAGAAGCTTGCACAGGATAGAGTAGCATGGAGAGCTGCATCAAACCAGTCTCTGGACTGAATACCACAACAACAACATATGGACAGAGTCATCGTCACACCAGTTGCTGATGTCGACGAACTGAAGGCTAGGATATAAGCGGCTGTGGGTACTGTGACAGAACATATGTTACGAAACACCTGGAGGGAACTGGAATACCGCCTCGACATTCTCCAAGCTACCAAGGGAGCACACGTTGAGGTTTACTAACGTAAGTGGTCTTAAAAAAAACTAGTAACACTAACCTACGTAACGGCATCAAATGTAAATTATTGTGTCAAACAGTTATTCTGTAATAAATTGTTATAATCAGGGCAAGGCTTTGTGCTCACCCTGTATATATTACAAGGTAGTTGTCGCAGGCTATCGTTGAAGGAATGGTGGAACGAAATAAGGTAAGTAAAGAAATAAGGTAAGTAGAGAAAAGTTTACATAAACAATTTCCGTTGACAGTAGAAGTTATGGAAATGACTGTTTCATCAGATACCACTCAACAAAATATTTTCTATAAAAAATAGAAATACGTCTTGCTGGCTCCAGACTGTCATTATTAATATATACTGTTAATAATTATTCATTTATTATGGGACATACTTCTATTTTTTCGATTAATTCAAGCTTTGATATCAATATGGTTGACGCAGATGACTGCAGAGGTCAAGCCAGCCGCTATAAAGTAAATCTTATAAACTCTGACTATTGTATGTATGTATGTATGTATTAAACCAGGGACCTAGAAACGACGAAGAGGCTTCATCGCGCCGTAGCCCTCAGTGTGGTTCACAGCCCCACAGCAGGCCACAGCAGTCCACCCACCCACCGCCGCCCCACACTGAACCCAGTGTGATTACACGGTTCGGCCCCCAGTGGACCCCCCCCCCCCCCCCCCCCGCCGCTCCCCCCGGCGGGAACGTCTCATACCAACCCCAAAATTTTGCGTGGTAGAATAATCATGGTGTACACGTACGTGGAAACGATGTTTGCACAGCCATTGCCGGCACAGTGTAACTGAGGCGGAATAAGGGGAATCAGCCCGCATTCGCCGAGGTAGATGGAAAACCGCCTTAAAAACCATATACAGGCTGGCCGGCACACCGGACCTCGACACGAGCCTGCCCGGCGGATTCGTGCCGTGGACCGGCACGTCTTCGTGCTTGGGAAGCAGCTCGTTCGACGGCAAGGCTAGCCGGGTGGGCTAACTCTGATTAGATAGCATGTAGTACTGGGCTGAAGAACTTGGTCTAACCCAAGGGAATCATCCGAATAGGGACAACTTGCTAGCCACGGGCCCGGCAAGTGCCTCCACTGGAAGACGTAATGTGAGATTTGAAGATCCTCGCCACACGGTACAGGGTGATGCCCTGGAGCACCTGGTCATGTAGGCCGTCGGTACACCAGGCCAGTGCTGTTGTGTATATGACACCACGGTGGCGTGGCTCTGAAACTGAGGAGGCAGCTGTCAGATAGGCATTAGCAAATGGCCCTTAGCTACTACCATCAAAGAGGAAACTGAAACCGGGGGCCCGTGTGTTTCTCTATGTGGTGCCTCATTCAGCTAAAACGTCTCATGCTGGACAGTGGTCGTAAAAGAATGGTGTGAGGGTCGCTGGAAAGGCAGATAAGATCTTATTTCGATCGTGACAGTGTAAAACTCTTTTCTTTGTGGAATGCTGGCTGCGCTTTGTGAAGAACCAGCGTGCCTACTTTCTGTCGCCACTCCACAGACTTTGTTGACTCGAGCACCGCAGAAAGTGGTAGGGAGAAACAGCGACTGGATACTTCTTAAAAAGAGTAGCTTGAGTGTTGACAGGGCGCCATTTCCCGAGAAAAGTGTATTGCGGGTGCATTGGTTAGTGTATAAACTTTTCTCAAGAGTGAGAGATCGTTGCTAAATTGTTTAGACGTTGCCAGCTTGGAAATATATAACGCTGTCTAGTTTTTAAGTAAAAATTTTCGGAGAAAAGAGGGCAACATTTGCTACAAGGTATCTCATTAGGAGATATCTAAACAGACTTCGTGTGTTTTGGCGGGGTTCTATGAAAAATTGGTACTGTAAAAGATTTTTCAGGGGCTTGCGCTCTAGAGTTGAGATACTCAGATGACTAATAAAGAAAAATTTAGCAGTAAGTGGCAATATTTCGTACAAAATCTACATTGTAGTAGGGAGGAAATATGGAAGCAAAAGAGAAATGAGATCGGTTAGGAATATGTAGGAACACTTCTATAACTTAATGGGATCTTTTTTCAGAATTGCACTAAGTAACTGTTGGCGTGCTAATAACTCAGGCATTTGGGGTTTTGCCTCTGATACCCTGTTTCCGATAGCAATTCGAAGTAATCGTCATGTCGTCATCGGGATCGGGTACTTCATTTTCCGATGATTATCGGATGATGCGAACATGAATTTAGGTGCATATCCTTAAAACTGCAAGTATGAGTGACTCAGTACAGTATATGGACATAGAGAAAGGAGCGGGAGAGGGAATAATGGTAGAAAGTAAGATGTCATATGGGGTACAGAACATTCAGTATATGATAAACAGATTGGATGTGGAGGCATTTATTGTAACAGGGGACAGACATATTCTACAAGAGGTTGATACGATTGTGGAAGAGGTTGAATCTGGAGAAACGAGTGTGTAGTTTTCAAAATATATACGGGGAGGAAGTATGGTGGAACACAAGAAGAAAAGAATGTTCACTCAATTGAGTGAAGCAAGGGCATCAAGAGGGGAGAGAGTAACGAGCCACACATGTATAAATTAATGGCCTTTATTGTGTGAAAAATGGAAAATAATGAAACCACTGAATGAGAGAAGGAATTGGAAACACAAGTAGCGAAACAGGAGAGAAAGCAAAAAGGGAAGTAATTGAATTTGAGAAGAAATGGGAAATGGAAACAACAGAACAGAATGAGAAATGGGGAAAGAAAATGGCCAATAGAGAAAAGAAAAGAGAGGAACAGGAGGAAGCAAGGGCAAAGAAACTGGAAGAATAGACAGTGAAAATATTGGCACAACTGCCAGTAATCAATCAAAAGCTAAATGAAATCGAGAAGAACAAGGAAAAAAGGCAGGACAGATGACAGAACGGTGCAACAGTACGACAGCGCGAGAGATCAGTGTCGCAAGCACACATGCTAGTCAGAATCAATGCACAACTGCGGGCAACTCAGAAGGGTTGACCAGCACAGAATTGCAAGGACTCATCCAGTCAGATAAGATGTGGGCTTGAGAAATTTGATTACAAGCGCTACTTGTCAGTATGCAAGTATCATACGTTCAAGGAGAACTGAAATGTGCTCCACACCTAGGCTTGGACTGAGCAATCTGGACTCACCCTAGTGGCCATTAATACACAAATTGGAGAACTTGTGTAGCTTATTCGAGGGTGAACCGTCAGTGAAGACGTGACCAATAGCATTGAAGTGCACATCGCACCAGTATTTTAAAAAAGCATTTTTACCCTATTACTGATTGAAACAAAAAGAAGTACGAGTAAAGAACGAAATAATTACGTCGCATCATTATTCGGGACTTTGAGGTCTAGTGAAATTTTTCGAAGAAGCATTGAAACAAAATCAATTCTTAGATATATCATACAGTGACGGTCAGGTTCTGTTTTCAAGAGCTATTCTGGCAGCACATACTGATAGGGTGGTGCAACAACGACATAGACGGGTCAAGGACCTAGTGCATGAGATCGAATTTGTACAACGTCGCGATCCCAGAATAAATCAGCCGGTGACGCAAGTATTTGACTTTACCGGGCCACAGAGGTCACATCACGACCGGAGAAACAATAGGGCTCACTCCAACAGTGGCGGACATTTTAGACCATATAGCCCGCAACACGGAGGACGGGGTATTATGAATGATCGACGAAGGGACGGCTACAACGGCAAGGAGAACAACGAGAATGTGGACAACAGGTGATAAGAGAGTGAGCGAGCACGACCACGATAGCGGGCCTACTTTATTGAACTACGCAGACCCACCAATGAATGAATCAGACTGCAGGATCGTCATACGGACTGGCGAGATCCACGGGAAAAAGAGAAAAAGAGAGGACAGACCCATGAATCGACTCGGAATAGAATAGGTCAAACACGTTGCATATGAATACTTATGCGAAGGGTCGGCCGAGGAAATAAAGGTTATACAGACACAGAACACGCATCCAGCAGCAACAGGCTTCACTCCGGTGACGGTACTGTAGAATAAGGCATCAGCAGACAAAATTAAGGAGATGGTTCAAATGGCTCTGAGCACTATGGGACATAACTTCTGAGGTCATCAGTCCCCTAGAACTTAGAACTACTTAAACCTAACTAACCTAAGGACATCACACACATCCATGTCCGAGGCAGGATTCGAACCTGCGACCATAGCGGTCGCCCGGTTCCAGACTGTAGCGCCTAGAACCGCTCGGTCATTCCGGCCGGCAATTACGGAGATAATCGGATAATGAAGTAGACCAGAATACTTTAATAGGCTTGCATAATCTATCAAACACAAAAGGCGGTGTACTACAACTTCTTTCCATTATTTTGTTATGGGCCAAGATTTTCCGTTCAATTTATTGCCATGAATTTTAGACCTATTATCTGGAAATACTTAATGGATAGTGCATATGCAATAATAGTGGTAATATATAATGTTTTATATTATGTGTATAGTAAGAGGTGATGTTAACAGGAACCATTGGTAATATAAATGTAGAAACAAAATCGACTATTAAAAATAAGAATGAATTAAAAAATAGCATAAAATAAAGGGAATTAACTCAATTTCCAAGTGAATAGCTTCCAGCTTTTATTATGTATATTACTGGTAGCCTTGGAATAACTCGAGGTTTGCCGACTGACTAACAACAATACCTACTTCTAAACCTATTGTTGCTGCACTGTTGTACATCACCCACGGTGTTACGTGCATGCCTCAACAATCCATGAATCTACGCGGGCCCTCGTGGGTGGCCACGGAATTCTTTCTTTATTTTCCTCTCAATTAAACTTATATGTCTCTATAAACTAGGGTGCCAAAGAAACTGGTACACTTGCCTAATATCGCGTAGCGTCGCCGCGAGCGCCCAGAAGTGTCGCAACACGAACGGGTATGGACTCGATTAATGTCTGAAGTAGTATTGGAGGCAATTGACACCATGAATCCTGCATGGCTCTCCGTAGATCCGTAAGAGTAAGGCGGGATGGAGATCTCGTCTGAACAGCACGTTGCAATGCATCCCAGATATGCTCAATAATGTTCATGTCTGAGGAGAATGGTGGCCAGCGGAAGTGTTTAAACTCAGAAGTCACTCCCTAGCAATTCTGGACGTGCGGGGTGTCACACTGTTTTGCTGGAATTGCCCAAGTCCGTCGGAATGCACAGTGGACATGAATGGATGCAGATGATCAGACAGGGTGCTTGCATACGTGTCACCTGCCAGAGTCGTATCGAGACGTATCAGGGTCCCGTATCACTCCAACTATATACGCCCCACACCATTACAAAGCTTCCACCAACTTCAACAGTCCCTTGGTGACATGCAGGTTCATGGATTCATGAGGTCGTCTCCACACCCTACGCGTCCATCCGCTCGATACTGTTTGAAACGAGACTCGTGCGATTAGGCAGTATGTTTCCAGTCATCAACAGTCCAATGTTAATGTTGAGGGTCCCAGACGAGGCATAAAGCTTTGTATCGTGCAGTCATTAAGAGTAAGTGGATCTTCGGCTCAGAAAGCCCATATCAATGATTTTTCGTTGAATGGTTCGCACGTTGACACATGTTGATAGGTCAGCATTGAGATCTGCAGAAATTTTGGCAAGGGTTGCATTTCTGTCACGTTGAGCGATCCTCTTCAGCCGTTGTTGGTCCTGTTCTTGCAGGGTGTTTTTCCGGCCCCGAGCGATGTCGCAGATGTGATGCTTCACCGGATTCTTGATATTCAGGGTACACTCGTGAAATGATCGCACGGGAAAATCCCCACTTCATCGCTATCTCGGAGATTCTGTATCCCATCGCTCGTGCGCTGACTATAATACCATGTTCAAACTCACTTAAATCTTCATTAACTGCCATTGTCGCAGCAGTAACAGATCGAACAACTGCACCAGTATCACTAGCTATTGCCACCTAGAATAATTCCGAGGTAGGAGCTGAAACGTTTGTTGGAAAAAAGTTTCATGGGACAACGGGGATCATAATATGACGATGGTATTTTGTTGCTAGGTGGGGTCGCGTCCGATATATGAAGGTCAATTTTGTTTTTTGTTTTCTAAAAAAAAAAGGGATTCCATAGTTTGGTACTTATTTTCTGATGGCGAATCCAATGATGTGTAAGAGTAACGTCTTTGAAGGTCAACGAAGGGGAAAAAGGTGGCATGAACGTCCATTTACAGCAGGTGTTCGAAGTGATGACCATATGTATCAATGCAGTGCGCCAATCTTCTTATCATGGATTGAGTGACGTTCCTTATCACATCGGCACTTATATTAAGTAAGAGAGTAGCGCTACCAGATGTGGTATTACTTATCCATGGTGGTCTGGAACTGCACTGTACAGTCAAAAGCTGGTGGGAAATTATCATTAGTGGAAAATATAAATGTGTTGTTAATGATCTGGCACAGTGTCACTTATAGATTAACCTTGAAAAAATTTAGTTTCCCATTGTGTCATCTCCTGTTCAAAATTTTCATTGTGAGAGGGTAATTACAAGAGGTGCTAATCTGGCCAGCTAGACACATCTCAATCTCGAATAAAGATGGAGAAAATTATATTATAAGTAATTACCTTCATTTTATAGCTATTAAATCCTCTGTCATAGTAGTGTGTTAGAGAAGAATTAAAGAGACCAAACTCAGGATATTTTGCTTAGGCCCTTAACAACAGATCTTGTTACCCAAAATCCAATGTGTATTTTTATTAATTGGGAGTGCACCCTGAGGAGAGATCTACTATGAGACTCAGACAAGTCATATCCAACTGCAGACAATTGTCCATGGTAGAAAATACTCTATCAACAGTTGAGGCCTCAAGCTGCCATCTGTCAGACTGACGGTAGTTATAACCCAATTGTGCATGAAGTCAAACTCAGCTTGGATGAGTGACTCGGGTACGTCATTCCATGCTGCGCCAACTGCATGGTCAAGTTCATCAATCATAGTGACTGCATGGGCGAGTTCTTCAATCCTAGTGGGTGGACAGTGGTGGCACATATTGGTGTCGGCAATTCATGACCAGGTGTTTTCAATGGGGGAGAGATGAAGAGAATGGTCACTAAAAGCAGTGCGAGGCAAACCCCAGAATGGCTCTATTGATTTACTTTCTCATGTTCAGAAGGATTTTCAGCCTTGGTCTCTGTGACCTTTCATCCCTTCTAAAGTTTCCAGCCCACTATTGGACAACGTCAACAGCTACGTTGAGGGCGTTCTTCTGAGGACTGATAAAACAATTTAATGTGTGCTCCATATCATACACTCGACACAACTGCAAAAAATATCGCTTCCATCTTGTAATGGCCATTCCAATAGGTTTGTCTTTACTGATTAAAAAAAGATATTCGAAGTTTCCCACCCCAGATGGGTAACTGTTGGCCCATTTTCTTGTGAGGGGTACATTTCAGGAAGTTCTATGCCCACTAAATTTCTTCTAGAATTTAATGCACTTTGCTTTTGAGTTTTTCATCAAACGCCAGTGTGAGTTTCTCTGTGTATGCTATTATTGATTGTCAAATACATGGAACTGAGAAACCTTCTACTCTACACAAGTGTAGCCTTCATAGAGACGAAGAGTTGTCAAATGGCACGATTCATTCAGGATGACATCCATGTTTCCATCAAGGTAGATTCTAGAATTTCAAACTGGCCAGGTGTCTATTGAAACGGACATGGCTTGTTCTCCATCTCCAATTACCACTCTGTAATTGTCCATCATTAATATGGTTCATACACATGTGGCTGGTGAATATCCGGACCACTCTCTTTGGAAACACACTCTGTGCACTTTTAGATCAAAGGTATCAGATCACCAATTAGATGTAGCGTTGCCATCCAGTTTTCAGTGAAATTAATGTGAAGCAGTAATAAAGGCAACATGAAGTAAGTTATTGCAGTAGCAGCTGTGGGATGTTAGGTGCCAGCAACACCACCATGTTAGACAACGAGATGACTAGGTATCGCCAGTAGCACCCATGAGTTCGAGTCCAAGTTTGACCAGTCGCCACCAGCCACCAGCATTCGACTGCTGTTGGAGGGTGGTAGGTGGCATCCTGTGCACAGTAGTCATCATACATTGCCGCAGTGAGTGTGAGTAGCTAAAGTGCAAGAAGAGACCATTCTCTGGTGTAACGCCGTCAGAGCACAACATAAAAAGTGCTGACGCCACAGCCGTGGCCTACTGAGGCTGCCAGCTGCTCTCTGGTCATTTGTGATCATCACGTGGTGCATACATCAGCATTTTCTGGCTCAGCAGACGCAGCTGGCCACGTGCCAGCATTGGACAGGTTCAATGGAGTGAGGTGTGTTTGCCCCACTGAGCTAACGATGCAGTGTGTAATTAAAGCTGAATAAATGCTTTTCTTTCGGTCTGCAGTGTTCCCAATGGACCTCTCAGGCCTTGATCACCGCCGCCTACCTTACCAAGTGCAACCACAACAAGAGTGTTATCAGGAGACCTGACGTCATTGCGGTGGACAGAGGAAGTCTACCATCTCCCACTGTGCGATGTCTGAATCACAGCCTCTGATATAGTCATTGTGTTGTGAACGAGATTATTCTGTTCTTTCGAGGTGAAAATAATGGAATCTGGAGTCAGGGAACACCATAACTGTGGTATTACTTTTGCGAGATTGAAATATCCGATGGGTATATCTAAATTCCAGGAACGAATGGCTGGAGCGTGTGTGATATACAAAATGCAGTTTGCTTGGGCGTTCTACCCCTCTTACTGAGTGGCAGCTGTTCGTTTTGCATTTTCTCTTTTTGGCCACTTGGAAAGGCCATATTGAGAGTCCGGGTGGTGATTAGACACAACAAGTTAGTGTGGTAGCTATGGACTGTTATTGTTGAATTGTTAGTACTAGATTAGTGAAAATGAGTAAGTGTGATGCAACCGCAAAAACAGAGACACGAGGCATCACCAGAGAGCAAGCTGTCACTCATTAATCACGATGCTTATTTGAGGGCAGGGAACATATTTGTAAATAATAAGCTAGCAGAGAAGGATCGAAAGACAGAATTACCGAAGACGCAGAGCCTAGGAGTGGATCCAGTGATTGGGAACCTGCTTCTTCCTTTTCCGTTAGGTCATGTGAGGATTTGTTGGCATTTGTAGGGGATCTCTTGGCATCTGCTGATGTGTGGTGTTGGCCAGATAAACAGATGTTATAGAGAGCAAGGTT
Organism: Schistocerca americana; assembly: GCF_021461395.2. Classification (NCBI taxonomy): domain Eukaryota; kingdom Metazoa; phylum Arthropoda; class Insecta; order Orthoptera; family Acrididae; genus Schistocerca; species Schistocerca americana. The sequence goes on along the minus strand of NC_060121.1, from coordinate 282,620,708 downwards.
GCGTCTGTCAGGAGAGGCAAAGTCATTTGTATGGTGGACAGAGACACTGCACAAGATCCAGATCTTTAACAACTCAGGCAACGATTAGAACAGAGACATAGGAAGACGAACAGTGCTAGGTTTTTTTGTAAACAGTTGAGCATACTTTCGAAGAAATACATTGAAGACATAGAGGTTTTTTCCGATAATATTAGGAAACGTAGGATACTTATGAGTTAACACATAATCAGGAGCTGAACAAGGTGAACAGGAAGCCAGGCAACTGCTGAACGGTTTAGAGCCAGAGATGTCTAGGATGATGTGCACTGCTGCACCAAGGCAGCTTCGTCAGATGTTAGGGTGCCACTAGAATACAATGAAATTGATGTTTTGTCAGGGGTAAGGGACTGGAGAAATATGTTTTCTGCATGTGTAATATGCTTAAATTGTGGGCGTACAGTGCCTGTGCAGAGGCAATGGCGTCAGCCATAGAGTAATACGAATTGTATGAACTATCAGCGATTTTATGGGAATAGTAATAGAGGTAGTATGGATCAGCAGTAGGGGAGTATAGGACTAATGGGAATAGTAATAGAGGTAGTATGGATCAGCAGTAGGGGAGTATAGGACTAATGGTAGGGGTGGTCTGGATGGTAACAGGCATCCATCAAACTTAAGAAAAGTGTTCCCAGTAAAAGTAAATACAGCGAAAATGATGCAGAGCCTGAATGCGCCTTAGTGGATGTAATAGAACGTAGAGAGTATACCGTTTTAAAGGACTAAGGAGTGCATGTGTCAGTGGCGTCGAGAGATTTGGAGGGTGAGAGGCAATAGTATCCACCATGTTACAAATGTGTGCGGTAGAAGTAGTGATATAGGATTTGTGGGGTCGGTAATGATGACTTTTCCGTTAGAGACAACCAAGTTTAAGCAGTGTGTAGAAGTAGTGTTTGTGAGTTAACGAGAATTTGGCTCTCATTTAAGTATATGGCCGAAAGAGTCAGCCTTTAGGAATTGTGAAACGAACCCTGTCGTCCAGGACCGGATGCCACAAGCGACGCAGATTCACCACGAGCTGGGGAAATTCACAGGCGTCTATTGTATATTGAGGCCCAAGTGCTGTAGTGTGAGTGAGGCAGACGAGAACCTAAGTCATAGGGAAACCCAGTAGTAGCCTTTTGTGGCCAAGGAGACGTAGCAGTGTTAAATATGGCGGACCTAAGATCGGCAAGAAAGGGAAAAATGAATGAAAACTATTTAATTCTGTAGTAATGCAGGGAATCAAGCCACAGTAATTTTAATCTACCATCCTCCATCAATGTTCATGGTGATCCAAATAAAACTTGAATATCGATCACAACACAATAGTTTAGGATGTACTGTTAAACTGAAATTAACAAGTTTTGTGACAAAGGCGTGAATGCTAAATTCTGAACGCTTTGGTCGATCTTAACGATCGGCATTTCATATAGAAGCTCATCATTAAAATGACAAATGTTGTAAATATTAACTCTGTAACTTTATTTGTTTAAAAGTTATAGTAAATTAAAATTATTAGAATTTACAGTGAAGCATCAGATCATCATTTCCTCCACACAACACACATTGAACGATGACAGCATGACACCTTATTGAATCATTAGGTAATATAACATTTGTTGTAAAGTTTAGTACATAATAGTTACTTTTGTTCTTATTTATTTATTAGAAAGCACATTGGTGCAAGACTACTGGCCGTTGCATTCAAAGTTAAGAAGGAAACTGTATTGGTTTTAGGTAAAAAAAATTTAACGTTTATTATGTAATGGATATTATTGTTTCTTTATTTAGAGTGTGAAAATGGTCAAACTTTGATTATTTAAATATGTTAGAATGTAAAGTAATGTAGAATAAGCTGTAGCCAATCAGATGGACTGTTTCAGGAAAGGGAACTGCGCTAGTCAGTTGAGCGAAGATGGTCGGCCCGCGGGAAACGCGGTCGGAGACGGGCAGAGGGCAGTTCTGGTCTAGATACCAAAGCGGAAAGTTTGGCTGGAGACGGATTGAGACACGAAAGCGGATAGTCGGTCTTTAGGCAGCTAGGAAGTGAAACGACTTAGAAAATTTCGCGTTGTGATCACGAGACTTAGTCTCTGAACGGTGAGCAGCTGCGCGCCTGGAATGAACTCTAACGTTTCGTGTAAATATCGAGGTGGGGTATTGTGTTTCGCGATGAGATTGTGAATGATCGAACTGTGTCATATGGATATGCGCTCGATTGTAATAGCAATTCTAAATACGACCACTTTCGCTATTAGTTTTCTTTCTGAATAAACATTATTCTAACAAAATCGCAACTGTGTGGCCTACATCATTTATAGGTCGTTAATTTAGTTCTTGATATTATTACTGTTATTATATGTTATATTAACTTTCTATTAGCCACCCGCCAGACAGTTTAACCAAAGGGTTACAAGTGTCTACTTTAGGGCGTGCAATGCGACATGTGCAATTCAACCCCTAGACGAGATTGAGCCAAGACATTTCGATGAAGAGAAACCACATGTGAGCCCGAACATCTTTGGGAGGTTAGCTCGCATGTTTCATGTAAGCGAGGTTTACAGAATGATCCTAGCTTAGACTTTCCGCATCATCATCATGATGCCATAACTGATCTTTGATGATCTACAGTGGAGCTTGGTGGCACGACATTCCAGCTTGGGAAAGGAATCGTCAGTGCCGATATGTCGCAAGGAGTGTAGCATAACTGTGTGTCAGGTGGCACCAGGAAGTCGCTATGGGTAAGTGTGGAGCCTGACCTACTGGTTGGTATGTTGTGTATAGCGGAATCACTGGAAGATAGTGAGGTATTCGATTCGGTGTGTCGTTTAGTGAGACTATCCAGGAGGTGTATGGCGTGAGAGGGACCAGAATGCTTCAAGGACTGAGAAGGTGAAGCATTCAAAATGGGACCAAGATGGTACAGATGGAGGCATTGTTACAATTTCAAGAGCTCTTCTTTCCTCAACAGCTGTTTGCTGATAACATTGTTACTCAAACAGGATTCCAATGGTGAAAGAATCAGTTTATCGGAGGCTATACAGAATACCATGGTCACTGCGGCTGATTCTGAAGAATTTATCAGTCAGTAATTGGCTTAACTGCAATAGGAGAACGTAGTAGCTCATGGGAGGTTGGAATTGTGGTTGTACAAACATGGGCTAGCAGCACTTACTGGAAAACTGCATTGCCCAGTGGTAATGGCTGTAGCAGGTAGTTTGATGTCGCCACACCTTAGCAACAGCACCACCTCGATGTCATGGCCATACCAGACAATGAGGCAGCTGGGCATTAACGGTAGCAGCTATGAATTCGAGTCAGGGTTGAGCCAGTCAGTGCCAGCATTGAGTCGTTTGTAGGACTTGTTTCTATAGTGCCACCGACCTAGTGTCAACACCAACCACTGTTCGACTTCTGCTGGAAGGCAGCTAGTCAAATCCTACACAGTGAGCGTGCACAGGGCAGAGTCAGAAGAAGGGCCATTCCCTGGTGAAACGCCGTCACAGCACAACATGCAGAGCCTCTGACGCTATGGCCATGGCCTATTGAGGCTGCCATCCCTCCTCTGGCTTGTCAACAATATCGTGGGTTGCCTAAGTGAGCACGTCCTCATGAGGCAGAAGCAGCTGGATACGAGTCAGCACTGGCCAGGTCAACGGACATGCACCATTGTATTTGTCAGATCGCATGTGACTAGTATCATCGTCAGGCGGAAACTTATAACTCTGTTACCAATTTTGATACACCATGGGCTGGTATCGAAGTGTGATACCACACACATTGTCCGCCCCCGGTAACTGAGTGCTCAGCGCGACAGAATGTCAATCCTAAGGGCCTGGGTTCGAATCCCGACTGGGTCGGAGATTTTCTCCGCTCAGGGACTGGGTCTTGTGTTGTCCTAATCATCATCATTTCATCCCCTTCGACGCGCAAGTCGCCGAAGTGGCGACGAATGGTCTACCCGACTGCAGGCTACAGTCACACGGAATTTGCATTTTTATCATACACGTTAATCATAGACTCCAGACTTTTCCTCTACTGCATATAGTTTACAATGCTGTAAAATGTGTTCGTATCATTCTCCATTTAACATTTTGTTAAGTGCAAAAAGGTGACCACTCCCTGAGGACCAAGAACATCCCCATACCATAACATCACCTACTCCAAAAATTATTGCTGCCAGTACACGCGATGGCAGGTATAGCAGTCCAGGGATCTGTCAAACCCAAATCTTTCCATCAGACTGCCGCAGGGTACAGCGTGATTCACCACTACAAATCACTTTTTTCCAGTCATCCACTGCCCAGTGGCATTGCTCTTTATAATATCTCGAGTGTCGGTTGGCACTGACTACAGAAATCTGTAGTTTATGAGGAGCTGCTCGAACATTGTGCCCTGTTCAAATGGTTCAAATGGCTCTGAGCACTATGGGACTCAACTGCTGAGGTCATTAGTCCCCTAGAACTTAGAACTAGTTAAACCTAACTAACCTAAGGACATCACAAACATCCATGCCCGAGGCAGGATTCGAACCTGCGACCGTAGCGGTCTTGCGGTTCCAGACTGCAGCGCCTTTAACCGCACGGCCACTTCGGCCGGCTTGTGCCCTGTTCTTAGTAGCTCCTTATGCTAACTGGACTACCGGAATCACTTTGGAACTCAAGAGTGATTGCTTCCGCTGATTTCATGCGACTTTTTACAACCATCCTCCTCAATGCTCGGCAGTCCTTGTCTATCAATGCGTGAGGTCTACGTGGTCTTAGTTTTCGTGGTTGTTCCTAAAATCACATCACCAACAGCTTTAGTTGGATTGAAATGTCTCTGTCGGATTTGGTACATCCAGTGACTAGTCCAATTTCAAAATCACTGAGCTCTCTCGAACTACCCATTCTGCCATTATTGCTTCTTTATTGATAACAGAATACTTCAAACCATATTTTTTACTGAAGTTATGTTGTTAAAAGGAACATTAGTGGCAACATTGGATATTCCAGATGAGGAAGAGTGCCACCCAGGAGGTGTATGGCGTAAGAGAGAACAGAAGCTTCAAGGATTGAGAAGGTGAAGCATTCAAAATGGGACCAAGGTGGTACAGATGGACGACGTCTAGTCCTCAGTCTCACATTACATAGGTGTCTGAAGACTTTTGATCAGATAGTGTACCACTGTTGGAAAGCATGACTTCCAAAATCTCAAGCGCATGTAGTAACAACACACTATGGGCGTGATCAGTCACTTTCTGTGGATTTTTTGGAGTATTTTACTGCTCCTGATGATCCAAGGGGTCCTCAGCAAAGGCCAGGGACATTAAAAATTTTCAGCAGGTGCGTTTACCATCCATGAGACAGAAGCTGTGTTTGTGCGTGTGCGTGTGTGTGTAGTGCAAAGCAAGCGATTACTGTACTAATGCGGAGGGAATGACAGACGGAGGAAGAGGGAGGGAGAGCAGAGGACCGAAGGAGTCGGCCGAGACGGGAAGGTCGGCCGGCTGCGGGCCTCACTAATGGCAAACAGGTCGCAGCGCGGAGCGGCGTGCTGTGCGGATGACACGTGCGCGTGAATAATTCATGAGGTGTCGCACCGAGTGGGTGGGTGGGGCCAGACGCAGCCAATTTCCGGATTGGCCACGGGCGCCGGCGGCATGCCGATTGCGCCTTAATTAGCCCATTCAGCGCCCGCCGACGGGTATATTAGCGTCCGGCCAGCCTCTCAACCTCCACGTTATTGCCACGTCTCCTTGACGAGCTACGGAGAACATTGGCACCGCTCCTAGACGCGGATCTTTTGTACTGTAGCTAGACGGAAAAATATGAATAATTATCGTAGTGGACGTGGATCCTGTTCTGATATTCACAATTGTCTTGATCGCATTCGATGGACTTGCGACAGCTGACTTTGACTCTTCCAGAACCAATATATTCGCACGAAGATGACACGTCAGATAATCATCTAGCGCCCGACTTGGTCACCTGGAAAAAAAGAAGAAATAAAAGCCTTGAACCGCCTTTCGTCCAGATGGATCACAAAAGGTCTTCGCTGGATTGCTAGAAGTAACAAAAAGCCAAAATGATGACCTAATGGCAGGTAAGCAAATGACATTAAAAAACTTGAACGCACAGAAACTTCCAGAGGATGCTTGTATTTAATATTAGATGACAAATGGGTTGAAATTCAAAAGTATTTCTATTTAACTTCAAACACTCGGTTTTGCTTGTCCACGATAGTCAACTATAACTTCGTTTCAGTGACAACAACAGTTTAGCTATACAACAGGTTACATAGGAGGACTGCCCAGAAAGTTCTGCACCGCATTTTTTTAATTTTTTTGTTTTGTTTTTTTTGTCATCCGAAAACAATGATTACGAATGCGTAACGCTACGTATGTATTATTTGAAGTCATCTGAGTGAGTGCGCAAGTTCGTATCACTTCCGACAGATAGTGTAGGTGCAGGACAGTTTCAAAATGGCGTCTGTAGGTGATGTACGTTACAAGCAACGTGCCTTCGTTGAATTTCTTACTGCAGAGAAAGAAACTGTAGGGAATATTCACAAACGCGTGTGCTAAATCTATAGAGTATCTGCTGTCGATATAAGTACAGTTAGTCGCTGGGCCAGAGGGTGAGGTCATCAGGAGGAGGTTCGACGGAGCTCACACAGTGAAGCACTGGCTCCGCCATCAGGACAAGGATTGGTACCGACAGAGCATACACGCCCTTGTTTCGCGCTGTAGGAAGGCCATAGAAGGGAATGGAGATTACGTGGAAAAATAATGTAGATAAAACACAATTCTTTCGCATGTGTAATTCTCATTGTGTTCAGTAAGGAATCGTTGAAGAAAAAAATGCGGTGCATTACTTTCTGGGCAACCCTCCTATACGTGGTTTTCCTAATCGTGGAAACTTTGTGGTGCAATCAAGGGATCTTGAAAACTAACTGGTTTTTATTTGCCCCTTATGATGCAGACAATTTACACAAAACTACCAGCAAATGACACTGTGGGAGGCGGGGTGGAGGGGAAATGTCATATTATATGGAAGACTATATGGTGAAAACATAGGAAGATTGTCTCATATGGTCAGCTCGCGAATTCAAGGATAACGTGACGAAAGAGACTGAAGATTATATTCAAATAGACAGCACAAGCGGCGTGGCAGAACAACTAAATAGCAAGCTGCTCATAATATGGATCACGATATCGCCGTTGGGACACACTTCCTCAAAAATCACCTAGGTGTTACCATCAGTACCAGACGGCGGCCGGGAGACAAATAGCCGAGAAAGATAGCACTACGCCCTCAGATCCCCACACTCCAAAAAAACTCCACATCGATGAGAAGATTCAGTGCTGTTGCCAGTGTGACGAACAAATACGAGATTGCTTAAAATATCCGAAAACAGTGGGACACAGCAGAAACTTCCCACTCTACGCGGTGAAAACGCACCCTAACAAACAGGAGGTTGCTGATGGCATGTACCAGTGTCCCGCCAATTGAACGGCCTCTCCGCGCCCAACATAGTGGCAGAGCGACTCATTCGACTGGATACACTAACATTTTGGAGCAAAAGCAACCGACTTTTACACGCTGCTCAGGCAGTACCATGGCGTCCTGTCCTTTGATGTCTGCACAGGAAACACAAAAATGCCATACTCAGATATTCGATGGGTATGGCGGCGGTAATCTCTGACCTCGGCGAGGATAGTCGCTGACTCTAGCCAACAGAAGCACAGAACGGACCATGGTGCCACTTCTGAAAATCTACTCGACTTCTCATGGATGCTCGCACCTCCTAATCACACTCGCTGATCGCTTCCTGCGACAAACGGGAACTAGAGACCACACTATGAGTGCTCCTACCCAGTGAGAGAAACGCAAATATTTCCTTCGAAGCAAATATGTCCAGTACTCTTGTAAGACGTGTATATTTCTATTGTCTATTGTCAAATCACAATTTATGATAGATGTTTATATTTTATTTATAGGATTAAGTAGAAATAATTAATTTTTGTCATGTTGGAAATAATTGTGGTAGCAGGGAATGTCTGCGCCGAAGTATTGTTGGCAAGAGAGACAGTACATTGATATAATTTTAAAAAGGACGGGAGAGAGAGCGTATGGATACATTTTAAGAAAAGAGCGGGAAAGACCGCGCATTGATACATTTTGTAATGTGTAACAAGGATTGTCTGCACCAGAAAGCATTGTTGGCGGGAGAGACCGCACTTTAGCGTTCGTAGGAAGTCAGTAGTAGTCCGCAGCTCGTGGTCGTGCGGTAGCGTTCTCGCTTCCCACGCCCGGGTTGCCGGGTTCGACTCCCGGCGGGGTCAGGGATTATCTCTGCCTCGTGATGACTGGGTGTTGTGTGATGTCCTTAGGTTAGTTAGGTTTAAGTAGTTCTAAGTTCTAGGGGCTGATGACCATAGATGTTAAGTCCCATAGTGCTCAGAGCCATATGAACCATTTTTTTTTAAGTCAGTAGTAAGCGAGATGTGAAGCGAGTCGGTAGCAGGTCTGAAGCGAGAGGTTGAGAGGAGCGGTGTGCCTGCCAGCCACCAGCTATGATTTACAAGAGGTTATAAACGCATGTACAGTGACATCAGCTAACTATTATCATAAGAGGAACTAATATCATTGAATTAATTTTTTGAGAAACTCAAGACTACTGAAGGTATGTTTGCGCAATGCTAGTTGTAAGATTATTGTAAAAAGTAAGTCCCATTTGAACGTTTGTAAAATCATTTCATTCAGAATATAATTAATTTTTGCCAGCAATATTGCATTAGTGATTATAATCCATCTCAAAAACCATCAACGTAAAACATTCTATGTTTCGTCGAAATAATCAGAAAATAACTTTTAATAAGCAGCATTTAAATTTGTATGCGAAGATTGAGAAATAGAATTAATTTCAAAGGGAAGATTTCATTTGTTATTATTAAGCAAGAGGTAGAAATCCTAAGGGAAGGTTTCATAGGTTATTGTAGAATGGAAGGTTGCGTAACTACAAAAGAGATGTAGAGGGGACGGGAAGGTTTCACTCTCAATAAAATAACAATGGAACAGTGGCAGAAAAATGAAACAATAGAGGCATGTGGCAGTCATGTCACAGACTGATTACGATGATGGTGATGATAATAGAGATGAAAATAACGATACTGAAAAGAGATTTTTATATTTTTTAATATAGTTTTGGCTTCTACATTTAATTCTACATCTAAATATGTGTTCCGCAAGCCACCATGTGATGCACAGCGAAGAGTACCTTTTACCAGTTACACTCGGAAATGGAGCGAGGGAAAAACGATGGTCTATATGCCTCCGTTCGAGCCCTAATTTCTCTTATCTTATTTCGCGGTCATTACGCAAAATGTACGTTGGCGGCGGTAGAATAGTTCTGCAGTTAGCCGCAAATGTCTGTTGTCCAAATTTTCTCATTTGTGTTTCGCGAAAATGACATCGTTTTCCCTCCAAGGATTCCCATTTGAGTTCATAAAGCATCTCCGTAATATTAGGTGGCCTTGCTTAAATTTTGTAAGTAAGATAATACTCTAAAGATACGTAGACATACCAAATACTCAAACTGAACTCAGACCTACAAGGACCATCACCTGGGTGGAAACTGACTACAACTTCGTTGGACAAGGATAATTCAGCCCTTGACAAGCACACACATATACAATTCTTTTCAAAGTGCAGTGGCTGGTGCACATGGCAGAACGTCACAGCAGAGTCATCCAGTGGTACATAACCGTAGTCAACTGAAAATAGCGATGGTCAGTCACATGTAGCAACTAACAGCTGCATTTAAAGAGACACCTGGCGTAGTTTGCTAAGATCTTCCCATATCACAGGAGATGGGTGTGCAGCAAATAAAAAAGCACAATGTTCCTGTCTTCCTCTGTACGACTTCGTCATGCGTTCCCACAAATCCACCATCCGATAGCTTGTTGAAATACGTCTGAGCATGTGACGGATTCCTGTCGTCCGCCCGTCTCATCGCAGGTCGTGCCTCACAGCACATCAACGTTAGGGCAAACATCGCGTTCAGCCCATGGAAGTCTGCAGGTCAGCTGCACAGTTAGACTGCAACTTCAGCTCGGTAGTCGTATTACGGTTGTGACGTCAATGAGGAAGTTACAGTAATACAAAAAGAGGAATTGCAAGCAATTGAACGTCTAATTCAAACAACGATACACTCAACGTTTTCTATCAAAGCTTCTTGTAGAGACGAAAGAAAGTGGTGCAAACGTCCACTCACAGCTTCAGTTACCAACATCAGTAGTGAATAAAACTCTACATTAGCGATTAGAGCACTCGTATATCCCATAGAAACATAAACAGGTACAGTAACTGAGGCCTGATGATACCAAGAAGACGATTACGGCTTGCCAGAAGAAATTCTTGTGAGTGATGAAGAAACATTTCATTTCTTGTGGAATGTTAATACGCTAGACATGGAGAGTTCCTTCATTGACACTGAGAATAAACGATACAAACATGAACACGTTTTCAAATGTTTCTAAATTATCTCGCCACGGAGGAGGAGAAACAGTTGTCAATTTCATAACTGAACGTGGCTCTAAAACCCTGGCACACCAGCGACTGGAAACATCTACGTTGACATCTACTAGATCCTTGGGTTGGTACCGCATCAGGTATTAGAGACAGCCAGTGCACGTGGCCACTCAGCTCAAGAGAAACACTCGATAATCGTTGACACAAATTTAGACTGCGTATTACTACTGGCGTCAATAATGCAACATAGGATCTATTAGATGAGTCGACTTCGCGACAACGAGCCTAATAATCAAAATGATCACATCGTATCGTGTACCCTAGGTTGGCGTCATATTTTCTAAGTTACCTCCTGTAGCTGGTGATAAGATCACAAATTTATGCTGCGTTGCTAAAAATATACTGTTCTGCAGCAGTCCAACAAGTTTCAATCACCCTGTATTGCGCCAGTATATCCATTACCGTTCGAAATGGTCTCAAGGCTTCGTTAAATATTTGTTCCACTGCCTCACCTAAGCACAATTTCCATCGGGGAATATATGTGATAAGTCCTTCAGTATTTTGTAACTAAATATTACTGCAGCATCTTGAAACTAGTCATCATTCGTAGATAACCAACAGTCCACCTGCTCCTTCAGTGATGCCGAAAATGGAAATCAACTAACGCAGTGGCGGGACTATAGGTAGTTTCATCCAGTACCAATATACTCAAAGCACAGCATCAGTTCGAGTGTGTCACGGACAGAGATGACCCAGTGTTTATGACCCTGGATATCACTTTTGGAAAAGTCGAATCCAAAACCTCTAATTGGTCTGCTGCCTGCTTTCTTCTTCTATCTCCTTGCATAGTCCTGCAGGCGCGGTAGACTTTTCTTGCGTTAAGGCTCATTTTCCTCTGTTGGCCCTGTTACTATGTATCTGTTACGACGAAACGCTTGCCGAGCGGTCTAAGGCGCTGCAGTCATGGACTGTGTGGCTGGTCCCGGCGGAGGTTCAAGTCCTCCCTCGGGCATGGGTGTGTGTGTTTGTCCTTAGGATAATTTAGGTTAAGTAGGGACATGACCTTAGCAGTTAAGTCCCATAAGATTTCACACACATTTGAACATTTTCTAAACGCTTCTTCATTCCATCTCCCTCTTCAGAATGTAGTCATGTGGTCTCCGTAAGATGTGGCCCTATCATCTCCCTCTTCAGAATGTAGTCATGTGGTCTCCATAAGATGTGGCCCTACCTTCAAATCTGGATTCAGTTGCCCGTAATGGGTGCTACTTTCATAGCACTCATCGTTTACAGAGCATGTCCTTAAGGACTGATTGCGCATAAACACCGCAACAAGCCATCTCTGACTAATGTAGTTTTGACTCACGTGTTTTTATCGTAGCCCATACCTGAAATGCCATAGGTAATTGCTGGTCCGATGACTCCTTTTTATACTCGTTCTAAGAGATATTTTTCCGTCACAAACCTGCTAGTGAATGTGCAACATTTATTCCTACATATGATTATCCGATACCTGTAACTCTGTCATCTGATATTACTGGTCATAGATATGTCACACTGCTAACCCATGGTAACCTGGTACCGTCGAGTCTGATATCGTCATTGGGTTGGCAGGATACAGTGATGGCGGAGCTGCAAAGCGTAGATTCGGTTGTAGATGTGGTGATAAACATGCTTGTTAATTGGTTCTTTAGTACTCCTTTCTATTACTTCAAGGTCTGCTTTTTATCTCAAATTAATCTGTGCTTTCTATTCCAACACTTATTTATGCTTTCCATGATTTGTATAAACACTTCCTCTGATACTACAATATTTTATTGAAGCTGGCATCGGCCGCTTGTGTCCCTTAACCTTATCCAAGTCAGCTTATGATTCAGATCTAACTATCTTAATGTGTAAAGGACATTTAACAACATTATCTTGCCATAATGTTAGATAACGTGTGGATTCACAATGACAACCTGGAGACACAACTCCTATCAAAAAAAAAGTTATGGAGAAGGTAAAAAAGTACAGGAAAGTCGCAGGCTGTTTTATCAACGGCATAAATGATTGTTCTTTTTTTGGATTTCCTGGGTATGGTCATGTTTTACTATCTGGAAACGGAAAGATAGTTAATGAGTTACATTATCTGTTCTTATTTTACCGTTTACCGAGCGCGATGGTCAAGTGGTTATCACAATAAGTTCACATTAAAGAGGAGCAGCGTTAGAATTTCTATACCGTAATTATGTTTCCCTTGGTTCCTATAAGTCGATAAATACGAATGCCATGATGTTTCCTCTGGAAACGACATAGCTCATTTCCCTCATCACAATTACCCAGTCCTACATTGTACCCTTACTCAAATGAACTCGTCGATACGAGACGTTAGGCCCTAATCGTCGTTCACAGTGATTGAAGCAGAAGTAGCGAAGAACTGCGAAGGAAAGTGGTTATTTTACAGCAGGACAATGCGTCTTCTCATATGTTGGATGTGGCGAAGAGGAAAGTGACCGGGCTTTGATTCTAAACAGCACACCACGGGTCCTGGTTTCCAGATTTCACAGCCACGTAGGGCTTATCGGTATTCTCACTCAAAATCTGGGTTCAAATGAAGTGCTCATCTGTGCTATAAATATTTTATACGGAGTTGTAAACAAAATTCTTATCCAGGTGAGATCTGAAATTAGCTTGTCACCGACAGACTTTTTGAGATGTAATTTTTCTTTCCGAGTCTATTTGTGTACTTCCTAATTTTAAATTATTTATGTTATCTGAAACATGCCAGTTTTGTACCTGTGTGTAAATGTTGTACATGTTTGTGATTTGAAATTGCAGTACTTCATCAAGAGAAATTAACATAAGTGTAAAATCAGAGGAACAGGGAAAGGAAGAGAGTTGAAGGACAGTAGTTTGTGGAAAATGGTGTGTTGGGGTTTGTTACTCTGTGTGACGGTTTGTTTCGCGACATATGTACAAAAAGCTGTAGAATATGATAGTATAGTGCTGCTGTGGAATGTGGTTTGAAGTGAACGCAGTGTGTCGAAGGACAAAAAGGAGTAATGGCGTTTATTGAACTGGCTGGTGGCACAATTCGTGAGATGCACGGAAAGTTGCAGCATAAGACACTGAAGATTAATTAACGGAGTGGAGTGCGGTTTAAAGTGAGTTCAGAGTGTCGGAGCTTGAGCTTTAATGTTGAGAACTAACTGCTACAGGGTGTGTTTAAAGAGACTTTAAGAAAAGACACTAAGAATTAATTATCGGCGTGGTGGGTGTGTGCAGGCGGCCGGAGGTCGAGTTGCGGAGTCTAACAAGTAACTCCTACAGAGCATTTTATTGTTTCCCACATTTATTCGAACAAAGAATGTTACGATTTGGGAGGACTTTTTCATAAATAGTCCTGTAGAAGGAAAAATACGCAAGTAATAACATTGGAAGAGCATATTAATATTCAATAAGCAGTCGCACATTTTTTCAAACATAATCTGAATGTGTGATCTTATATGAAAGAATGAAAGAAACCGGTTTATATTTAGCCTCCATCTCGTCTATTCTACACACCTTTGATTTCCAGTAACTGCTACATTACAGCAAACTATTAGCCACTTGATGAAGCACGAGAAGTCACCATATTTAATGCAGTTAACAGAGATCGCAGTGCCGTACCACCTTAAGGTCACGAAGCTGCATTAATCTTTGATTACAGAAGGTACAAATAGTAGAAGCGAACGAAAAATAAACTTCTTGACATGCGCATTCAAAGTGTAACAACTATTAATGTTTTGAACTAATATACAGTTTAAAGCTTTCCTTTCGCGCTTAAAGAAACTAATTGTTGTACCGGGTGATCAAAAAGTCAGTATAAATTTGAAAACTTAATAAACCACGGATTAATGTATATAGAGAGGTAAAAATTGACACACATGCTTGGAATGACATGGGGTTTTATTAGAACTGAAAAAAAACAAAGTTCACAAAATGTCCGGCAGATGGCGCTGGACAGCAAAACGTCAGTGACTGCGCTGACATTTGTGTATAAAAGGAGCTATAATGAGAGAGAGAATCAGATGCGCCAGCAGTCGCAGCATGTTGGCGTTACCTGAAAAGGCGCTTTTAGTGAAGCTGTATTATCAGAATGGGGAATGTGCTAGTTCAGCGTTACGATCCTATCGCCACAGGAAGGGAATTCGAACGGGTCCTTTGACAAATGCAGCTGTGGCGAGAATGAATTCAAAAGTTCGAAGCCACGGGTTGTTTGGACGATAGACCCCGTAGTGGCCGACCGAGCACAAGGCGTAATGCTGCTGAGACGGTTCAGGAAGAAATGGAGACTGTAGTGGGTTCGTCTATGCAAGGGGAAGTCAGCGCTCGTGCAGTCGCACGTCGCACCGGCATTCCATACACTACTATTTGGTTGGCACTTAGGCGTACCCTCCGATGCTATCCGTACCAAATCCATCGGCATCATGAACTGTTACCTGGCGATTTAGTGAAGAGGAGGGCATTGCGGCGTAGGCTTTTCAAAAGATGGCGGAAGATGACGATTGATTGAGTAACGTGTTGTGGACCGACGAAGCTCATTTCACGCTCCGAGGGTCTGTCAACGCCCACAACTGCAGAATTTGGGCTACCGAAAATCCTAGAACTGTCGTGGAAACTCTATTGCACGACGGGAAAGTCACGGTATGGGTTGACTTTACCACATCTACCGCTATTGGGCCTCTTTTCTTCGAGGAAATGCGTGATTCTGGTTTTGTAACTGCTACCGTGACGAGTGAGAGGTACGCCGATATGTTATAGAATCGCATCAACCCCAGCCTGGCTAATAAACACCTGCTGGAACGTACGAAGTTTGTGCAGGATGGCGCTCCAACCCATATTGTTAGACGCGTGAAAGATCTCTTGCACGCGTCATTTGGTGATGATCGTGAACTCAGCCGCCACTTTCATCACGCTTGGCCTCCCAGGTCCCCAGACCACAGTCCGTGCGATTATTAATTTGGAGTTACCTGAAGTCACAAGTGTATCGTGATCGACCTACATCTCTAGGGATGCTGAATGACAACATCCGACGCCAATGTCTCACCATAACTCCGGACATGCTTTACAGTACTGTTCACAGCATTATTCCTCGACTACAGCTAATGTTGAGGAATGATGGTGAACATATTGAGCATTTCCTGTAAAGAACATCATCTTTGCTTTGTCTTACTTTGTTATGCTAATTATTGCTATTCTGATCAGATGAAGCGCCATCTGTTGGACATGTTTTTGAACTTTTGTATTTTTTTGGTTCTAATAAAGCCCCACGTCATTCCAAGCGTATGTGTCAATTTGTACCTCTCTACCTACATTATTCCGTGATTTATTAAGTTTTCAAATTTATACTGACTTTTTGATCACCCTGTCTTTTAAAAGCATTCTCGCATGCGAAACTTTTTCAACAGTGTTTATATATATGTTGTGGACAAATTTTTTTTTGCCTGTAATATGTCCCATGATTAAACGAGTCGAATATGAAGGATAGGAGTAACATCACTTGCATCCCATAATAAAAAGAGGCGAATTTGAAGGATAGGAATAACATTGTTTTCGTCCGTGTGCGGAGACCCATTAGGTGTATTACGAAGATAAAACATGTATCATAATCTCAAAGCAGGCGCCTTTCTCTGTGAAGGCTTAAAACGCGATAATATATTGAAAGGGTACAGTACCGCCCGACATTCAAATGGTTCAAATGGCTCTGAGCACTATGGGACTAAACATCTGTGGTCATCAGTCCCCTAGAACTTCGAACTATTTAAACCTAACTAACCTAAGGACATCACACACATCCATGCCCGAGGCAGGATTCGAACCTGCGACCGCCCGACATTGAAAATAGGTACAACATACTTCATTATTCTTGTCAGAACAACATATTTTTTTGTAAAAATAACTCAATTTCAATTAATACAGCGAAGCCGGATACCAGTGTGGGAAAGAATGACAATTTATTTAATTGATCACATGTGCACTCCCACAAAATAAATCCCTACATCCAGTTTGGTGAGATCTGTGAAATGAATGAATGTACGGTCGTCTGCTAACCGCAGATAGTGAATGTGAATATATGATCATCTTTGAGACGATCCTTTGGCCACCGTTGGTGGAACCAATGAGATGAAATTTACCGGAGCTTTGAGCGCCTGAAATGTGGCTGACCAATACGGTAGCAAGGTGCTCCCCCACTTCGGCAGAGGTGCGAGAGGACCTGAAGAACGGCCATGTTTCACACTCTGCCGCTGGATCTAGTGTTGGTAAGACCTGTCTTAGGTGTGCTTCGTAAAGACAAAAGAGTGGAGACATGGTATGCATGTGAAATACTTAAGAGTAGTTTGGAATAATAATTTCTCTATTTCAGGAACTTTTGTGGGGAGAATTAAATGTCAGGCAGTTAATATTATGGGGATCGTAGTAATCACAATGAAACCACGTGTAGCAATAAGTTGAAATACTTCCGAGTGCTCAAGTTAAGCTGAATTACTAGCGTGTCTACTATAAGTTGGAAATATTTAAGAAATGGCGTGTGCAGGAGACGGGTACTTCCACATGGTGAGTACTGTGTGAGTCTCAATCTGTGTATGAGACAAAGGATAAAGAGAAGTACTCGTCCATGGTATCAGTTGAGGACTCGTGTGTGTGATGAATATGTTCTTAATATTACTTTGCTTGTTATGTTTCCGTGTGAGGCTTGATTCAAACTACAATACTCTGAGAGAGAAGCAAGGTGAGTCAGCCGTCTATCCAGCAACGCCACTTGGCTTACATTGCACAGGATGACGTGCATATATCCTCCAAAGTTCATAGTAGGAAAGAAAAATTACGAAGTGGGGCAGTGTCATGTGAAACTGGGATAAATACTAATTGAAGTGGGAAAGCTGAAAGTGATAATGTTATGACTATTCCTTGTGTTGTATTCCATGTTGCAGTGTGGTGTATGTCATGTAATTTAAGTATGTGTGGTTTGCATGGGAGAGTAGCAAGGTAGTTTCAGAGGTAGTGGGTTATGCATGTTCCTTTTGTACCGCTCGGTCTGGAGGAAAGTTTCGTGATGATGGTTGTGAGAGTCGAAGTGTGAGAAATAGCAAAAGATCCACCATCCTATCCAGAAAGTGCACTGTGGCATTAAATAATTACGAGACCATAAGATAGAGAATCACCAATGTAAAGCCATGCCCACTGGGCGGAATTTCTCATGTGTTATTGTTGTAGGTTATAGAATTTGTGTGTTTAGGTTATAGAATTTATCAGAATAAATAAGATAGTGAAAAGATAAGATTGATGGACTTTGCCTTCGAATTGCATGTTGTCATGATGTCCCGAATTTATAATGTGTGCGCCATTCATATTCAGTGCGATGGCCACGTGTTGATAAAAGCCGTTAAATAAGAAAGAAAATGTGGTATTGCCAGTGCGTAGTGAACAGTCAGTGTTGTGTAAGTTACTAATAGTCAGATGTGCGTTTCCGTTGCGTAATATTCAAACAGGAGAATAACTTGTAACTTAATTGTGGGTACTAGAGTTCATGTTACTCGATAAATAAGAATGAGCCCACTCGCATGGGAGACCACTCATCTTGCAGGCCTGACTGCTTGATGCCACAGTATGAGCAAGGCATGTGGGTGCCTCTCAATATTTCTTGGATTTATACTTTTCGGGCGAGAAATCGTAGCGAAACAAATGAACTGTGCGCAAGTTTCTAGGTTACTACCAAGCGATTACGAAGCTTTGGGACAACAAGAAACTACTCTCACGTTAAGAGTATTTAGTTTAGAGTCTTCCGCTGCACGAGCGTCGCAAGCATCTTGTTGTGCAGTAAGGATAATTTCAGATTTGTGCGAAAATTACAGTTCCGCTTAATACTTGAATACTGAACTAAAAATGGTTTTCGGCTAGGTGCTTCGTGTAGCGTATGGTTTCTCATTGCACGTGTTTCTACTGGCAGCTCAATTGTGAATTCTTTAACGATCGTTCTCAGCTCTTTGTGCTCTACTTCGGTACGTACCACGCCTTGTCAGACAGCACATCACATTACCCAGCATGTCACATTAGTATTTTGTGTACTTTATTAAGCGGGTGTAATTCTAAGGGTTGACGAAGATATATGTAAAATAGTGTTAGGTAGTGATGAAGTTATGTGTCATGTTCCTACTCAAGGAAAAGAAGATACAAAGAGGTGAATTGCCAAAAAATGGGAAACCTCAGCAAAAGCTTGAACAATGTCGCACTGCATGGGAGGGAAATTAAACATTTCGTTCATGGATAGCAAAGGACCCTAATAATTGGTGTAAGGCGAATTGCAGATATTGTTCCGACTGTAGAGGAGCTACTGTAACTGTGTTATAGAAACACAACCGATCGAAAACGCATATTAATGAAATGAGTGGTATCACTGAAAAATCATGCGCGTCATTTGCAAAGTTTTTTGTCTAAAGGCACGACAACACTCGACAAATAAACTAGGAAAGCAGAGTTTAAAGTTTCTGCATTCCTAGCAGCTCATGAGATCCGTTTTGAAACAACTGACTATTTGACAGCTATGTTAAAAAGTGCGTTTCCTGATTTTAAGATAGCACAAAGTGTTGTTAACAAAAGCACAACTGTTGTAAGAAATGCTATTGCGCCTTCTGATGAAAATGATGTTCTTTTGTTAACTGGTTTTAACGTTTCTTTGTAAGAACGGAACATACGCCGATTAATCCTGTCAGTGTAGGACAAGATAGTAGAAGGGAGCAGAGACTGGAAAACAAAAGTGAATGATATTTTCGGTGGTAGTATGATATTTTTGTAGCGGGTTGTGTGCTGGCGTACGCCTTCGGCTCTAGGAGACATTGTATAGCAGGCGCTGAACTAGGCGCCCCTATGACAAGAGAAGAGTAAGATACGCCCCCGGGCTACGCGCCGATAACGCCCCCTGAGCAGTGTGCATAGCCTATAGCCTATAGGCTATCGGCGCGGCCTATAGGCCGCCGCCGCCGACCGAGCTGTGTCAATCCCTCAGCCAGTACCTCAGTACGTCGCTTCGGGAGTCAGTTTGCACTGCACCTCAAAACGTCGCGTTGTGCTCCAGTCTTCCACAGTGATAGTCGTCTCTTCGCACTTTAGCTACTGTGAGGGAACGTTAGATTGTATGTACACGGTGGTCCATTGATCGTGACCGGGCCAAATATCTCACGAAATAAGGGTCAAACGAAAAAACTACAAAGAACGAAACTTGTCTAGCTTGAAGGGGGAAACCAGATGGCGCTATAATTGGCCCGCCAGTTGGCGCTGACATAGGTCAAACGGATATCAACTGCTTTTTTAAAAATAGAAACCCCCCTTTTTTATTACATGCTCGTGTAGTACGTAAAGAAATATGATTGTTTTAGTTGGATCACTTTTTTCACTTTGTGATAGATGGCGCTGTAATAGACACAAACATATGGCCCACAGTTTTAGACGAACAGTTGGTAACAGGCAGGTCTTTTTTTTAAATTAAAATAAAGAATTTAGGTACGTTTGAACATTTTATTTCGGTTCTTCCAATGTGATACATGTACTTATAATTTCTGAGAACGCATGCTGTTACAGCGTGATTACCTGTAAATACCACATTAATGCAATAAATGCTCAAAATGATGTCCGTCAACCTCAATGCATTTGGCAATACGTGTAACGACAGTCCTCTCAACAGCGAGTAGTTCGCCTTCCGTAATATTCGCACATGCATTAATAATGTGCTGACGCATGTTGTCAGGCGTTGTCGGTGGATCACGATAGCAAATACCCTTCAACTTTCCCCACAGAAGGAAATCCGGGGACGTCAGATCGGGTGAACGTGCGGGCCATGGTATGGTGTTACCATACCATGCTGTTCAATACCGCTTCAACCACAAGCGAGCTATGTGCCGGACATCCATCATGTTGGAAGTACATCGCCATTCTGTCATGCAGTGAAACTTCTTGTAGTAACATCGGTAGAACATTACGTAGGAAATCAGCATACATTGCACCATTTAGATTGCCATCGATAAAATGGGGGCCAATTATCCTTCCACCCATAATGCCGCACCATACATTAACCCGCCAAGGTCGCTGATGTTCCACTTGTCGCAGCCATCGTGGATTTTCCGTTGACCAATAGTACATATTATGCCACTTTACGTTTGCTGTTGGTGAATGACGCTTCGTCGCTAAATAGAACGCGTGCAAAAAATCTGTCATCGTCCCGTAATTTCTCTTGTGACCAGTGGCAGAACCGCACACGACGTTCAAAGTCGTCGCCATGCAATTCCTGGTGCGTAGAAATACGGTTCGGGTGCAGTCTATGTTGATGTAGCATTATCAACACCGACGTTTTTGAGATTCCCGATTCTCGCGCAATTTGTCTCCTACTGATGTGCGGATTAGCCGCGACAGCAGCTAAAACACCTACCTGGGCATCATCATTTGTTACAGGTCGTGGTTGACGTACCACATGTGGCTGAACACTTCCTGTTTCCTTAAATAACGTGACTATCCGGCGAACGGTCAGGACACTTGGATGATGTCGTCCAGGATGCCGACCAGCATACATAGCACACGCCCGTTGGGCATTTTGATCATAATAGCCATGCATCAACACGATATTGACCTTTTCCGCAATGGTAAATGGTCCATTTTAACACGGGTAATGTATCACGAAGCAAATACCGTCCGCACTGGCGGAATGTTACGTGATACTACGTACTTATATGTTTGTGACTATTACAGCGCCATCTATCATAAAGCGAAAAAAGTGGTCCAACTAAAACATTCATATTTCTTTACGTACTACACGACTACGTAATATAAAATGGGGATTCCTATTTTAAAAAAGGCAGTTGATATCCGTTTGACCTATGGCAGCACCATCTAGCGGGCCAATCATAGCGTCATCTGGTTTCTCCATTCAAGCTAGACGAGTTTCGTTCTTTGTAGTGTTTTCGTTTGCTGCTTATGTCGTGAGATATTTGGTCCGGTCACTATCAATGGACTACCCTGTAGTTGTGGTATGGACACGGACAAGATTCAAGAATCAGTACATGTTATTTGATTGCTGTTAACCACAGAACTTCAGATTGGACATCACTGATGTAAAGAAGTCTATTGGTTCCTGTAATAAAGTATATTTTAACCACGTGTGCATTTTGTGTTGTTGTGAGACGAAACAGGCCACCCACCTGTCATACAACCCACTCCTCATCCAGCCAGGAACCACAAAACATTACAAGAGGGCACAGCCACAACAGATTGTATGATCCGTTTGCAGTGACTTCCTAACAACAACGGTGTAGCATAACAATTGTGCTAGTACATTCTTTCTCAAAATTACGAGGTTTTTAAAGTTATCAATTTTGTGTAGGGCTGCTTGAAAGTGCGCTTTGATTTCAAATTTGACTCGAAGTAAAGAATAGTATCAGTACTAAAGAAAACTTGTACAATCGTATTTGAGTTGGGAAACAATATTTTTACAAGAAGTACGGTAACTGACAAGAAAAGTGAATCGTCCAGAAGACACGGACGGATGTCAGTTTTAATTCGTATACTGCCACACCAATGATGGGTATGTAAATGATTACAGTTGCAATTCCCTGTCACGTGTAGAACGACCACCAGAATGCATTAGTGATGTTCGTAACGAATGTTGTTACCAGGCTTGGTATGGTATTTCAGGGGCGTGAACGGCGGGCAGACGTTGAGTGATCACTGTGAAGGATATGAAGATGCCGTGTATTGTGTGAGTCAGTTTTATCAGCACCTTACAGAGTCTGAAATGTGAACTCCGTTTGGCAGGTTGGTAATATGCAGATTTATGGGACATTCAGATATGACAAAGGCTCGATGTTAGATTGCATGGGCACGTGAGGGCACGCATACACAGTCAAGGTTCAGGTCGACAGCGTCTCACAACGACATGGAATGATCGCCGTGTTGTGCACCAAGGATCCCGGACCCCGTAATCCCTTCAAATCGTTGCCTATCATCAGAGAGCAACATTCTGTCATCCTGCACTGTGGGCCGAAGACAAGCAGCAGTCGGACTAGAGAATTACCGTCCCACACGTAGACTGCCGTTGACACTACATCATAGACAGCTGCATTTAGAGTGGTGTCGCGATCACAAAACATGGACTCCTGATGAATGGCGTCGCATTATGTACAGCGATCGATCGCGGCTCTGTGCTATACCGGACGAACATTGTCGGGGGTATGGCGACGACCTGTGTAGAGGTCCCTACCTTCCTTTGTCTTGCACAGACACAGCAGTGTTAGCCCTGGCGCCATGGTGGAGTGTGCCTTTAGGTCATGTCAAGGGAGTTTAGGATACGTCACGGACAACGTGTGTCCTCAGGTGTTATCTGTCATGCGACTCTGTCGTGGTGTCATTTTTTCAACACGACAATTCTCGTCGGCACGAGTCCCTCTCAACTCTGTGCGTGATGTTGAGGTGCTGAGGTGCTGAGGTTCTGCGGTGGCCAGTAATATCCTCCGATATGCCCCTGACGGAAGATGTTCGGGACGAGCTAGGACATCAAATCAGTCCCAGTGCCCGTATCCAGTATTGCAAGGACCAGTTACAATAGCTGTGGGCCAGCTTGCCTCGGGAGATGGCACAACGGCTTTATGATATGCTACCCAACAGAATCAGTGCGTGCATCCGACCCAAGTATGACATCACGTCATACTGATAAGTGGGCTCATATTGCCAAATTCTTCGTAAATTTGACTCTATTGTGTGACTGATATGAACATCACATACTCTCTCAACACGTGAAACTTCATTTCCTCTTCTGGGTACTTGGACTGATCTCTCTTCCTTGCCAGGCAGTGAATGTTATTCGCCATGTTTCTGCTGAGTTTATCGGTATTCCTTTGCAGTTCTTCATTTGCCTGGAGGTTGAGTGAGTGCCCACACCTCCGGTTTTCTAAATTTGAGATACTGGCACTGTAGTGTGCTACCTTTTTTAATCTGTTAACTCTATACACATGTTCCTTTCGTTTCCAAATCGTAACAAACATGATAAAAAGTTAAACAATCTCTGAAACTGTGATCACGCTACTGTAATATCCTCAGAGTCACTTGGCATTACGATTCCTCGTTCAAACGAGGAACTAGAACGCTGGGAGCTATTAGGTAGAAATAAGAATGCACCTGCGGAGCAGCCGCATTCATTTTCACAAAATTACACCCGCCGCGTCTGAGCGCGAGGTACGAATGCGAGATTCCGCGGTCCGCGATAGCACACTCGGCACGGTCGTTTCCTCGTGCAGCCCCGTATAACACGGGCACGGCCACTGGGCGGACCGGGTTATCGCACAGACCCGTCGGTAATTACGAATCTCCATCCGAAGGTGCCCCGATAAATAATACATGGTCTCGGCGGCCGCTTGTTAAACCGGGGGAGCCCGTTCGTAGCTCGTGATTTACTCGAGGCCTGGCGCCCTATTCGCTCGGGCTCTCTGGCAGAGTTGGAGAGAGCCAGACCGTCTGTGATTGGCCGTTGTCGGTGCTGTGCTGGCGAGAGGAGCAGGAATCGACCGCTGGTCTTATCAGAACGTGCGTGCGGCCCGTAACTGCACAATAGAATTATGGGCGCTATGGGCGTGGAGGTCTGGAGGCAGACGGGAATAACCCGAGGGCGCACTGGGCGTACACCAATTTCCAATGCACGAAAGCCTCCAGTGTGACGCTGGCGGAAGGGGCTTCCGCGTTACGGAACTGGGACATGCACTTCAGAATACAGAATATATACCGATTTCCATAAATTTGGAAAAAACAAATAACATCGCTATAACTCAGGGGAACATGCACCTTCAGCCACGACAGTTGAGTTTGCACAGTACAATCTCTCTACTCTAAGAGAAGGAAAATAGGTGAGCTTCTTCTGAGAGCGTAGAAAACATAGAGGTCCCACAAGTTTCAGTCTTACGTCCACTGTTACTTCTCACATAAGTAAACGATATTCCAGCTATCATAAACTTGCACACTTACTTATTTTTGGGAGTGATACTAGTAACCAATCGAAACATACATACAACAACAAAAAATGGTAAATAATATTCTTACAGATATTACTGAGTGTTTTTTTTTCAAGTTGTATGACTCTCATTTTCAAAAAGATAAAATTCTGCTCATCTAGAGGAACTATAGAACTGATAAATGTAAAACATCCTGGGGAAATAATAACTAGGTGGAAACATTTTTGAACTCGTAAAACATTCAGTTCAGCTACATTTGCACTTAGAATCGTGGGGACGGACAAATAAATAAGTTAACATGTTTTGTGTACTTTCATTCAGTAAGCTCAAATGCAATAACGTTCTGGAATGACTCATCTTTAAGATAGAAAATTTTAATTTTTCGAAAACTTGCTGTATGAAAAACATGTGGTGCCCATCAATTAGCAACTTGTAAATGTCTGTTGAAGGAGTAAGGCATTTTGACTACTGCTTCACAGTATATGTATTGCCTTACGAAATTTGTTGTAAATAACTGAATGGGCCCGTTAATGAGCGGCTAAAGACCCCCAAATACAGCACAACCAGCTGGCTGACCTCCCCCCTGCTGTCTACCCATACCCATTCATCTGTGTGTGGGCGATTTTATAGCATTTGGGTCTTTGGTCCAGAAGCATCGGTTTGACAGTGAACCGCTGGCTCCTAGATCCAACTACTACCTACCAGCTCACACACTATCAGTGTAGGCAGGTAGCGTCTGCCAAGCAGTTGTCATTGCCCACACACAGTCAGATGGGTTGGCGAGCGGGCCAGCGCACCAGTCAGGCTATGAATGGGTGGCTTTAGAGTATGACCTGACACTTACCTTCATGCAGCTGGAGTGGTATTGGGGATGTAGACCCTACATGTGGTTATAGTGCCTTGGCGACTGATAGCTGGGATGACTGCATCACAAAATATTTCCTTCCCAAATTGCTCAGCAACAGACACCCAATTTACGTAAAAGAACATAGTGCTTTTGAGTTAACACTGAACCTCTGTCTACTGAATCTGTCAGGCGCCATCCTTAGCCAACGGCTTCCTTCAGAAGCAGGCTGTATGGACGGGATCAGTACACCCCGTTGACAGCTTCCCAAACTTTGGAGCCATTGTTTCTCATTCATGGAGCTCCTCAGTGTGCAGTGTGCACCAGGAGGCTGAATGCTCCACATTACACTCTCCCCAACCAAGAAAAATTCCCTGGCAGTACCAGGAATCGAACCTGAGTCATCTGTGAAGCAGTCAGACACTCTGAGCACTTTCCTATTGTTTTGTGTATATATATATATATATATATATATATATATATATATATATATATATATATATATATATCTCATCATTTCCGCCCTTTTTGTTGCTCATAAAAACCACACATTCCATGTTGTACCACCATACAGCGAGACCTTAAGAGATTGTGGTCCAGATCGCTGTACATACCGGTACCTCTAATACCCAAGAGCACGCCCTCTTGCATCGATGCATGCCTGTATTCGTCGTGGCATACTATCCACAAGTTCATCAAGGCACTGTCGGTTCAGATTGTTCCACTCCTCAACGGCGATTCGGCGTAGATCCCTCAGAGTGGTCGCTGGGTCACGTCGTCCATAAACAGCACTTTTCATTCTATCCCAGGCATGTGCAATAGGGTTCATTACTGGAGAACAAGCTGGCCAGTCAAGCGATGTCGTTATTCTGAAGGAAGTCATTCACAAGATATGCACGATAGGGGCACGAATTGTCGTCCATGAAGACGAATGCCTAGCCAATATGCTGCCTATATGGTTGCACTATCGGTCGGAGGATGGCATTCACGTATCGTACAGCCGTTACGGCACCTTCCATGACAACAAACGGCGTACGTCGGCCCCGCATAATGCCACCCCAAAACAGCAGGGGAACTGCACCTTGCTGCACTCGCTGGACAGTGTGTCTAAGGCGTTCAGACTGACAGGGTTCCCTTCAACCACGTTTCGTAGGTAGCGGTCATCCACTGCAGTAGTAGCCCTTGGGCGGCCTGAGCGAGACATGTGATCGACAGTTCCTGTCTCTCTGTATCTCTTCCATGTCCGAACAACATTGCTTTAATTCACTCCGAGACGCCTGGACACTTCCCTTATTGAGAGCCCTTCTTGGCACAAAGTAACAATGCGGACGCAATCGAACCGCGGTATTCACCGTCTAGGCATGGTTGAACTACAGACAACACGAGCCGTGTACCTCCATCCTTGTGCAATGACTAGAACTGATCGACTGTGGTATATCCTCCGTCTAATAGGCGCTGCTCATGCATGGTCGTTTACATCTCTGGGTGGGTTCAGTGACATTTCTGAACAGTCAAAGGGACTGTGTCTGTGATACAATATCCACAGTCAACGTCTATCTTCAGAAGTTCTGGGAACTGGGGTCATGTAAAACTTTTTTGATGTGTGTGTATAGGAACCAAGAATCAATGCAGCTTTCACTATACAGAGCGACATTGCCAATTCTTTTTCATTATTTTTTTTTTAATTTGGACCTTTCATCTCCTCTTCAGCTCATCCTGTCTATTTCTAAAAATGTCTTCTATACCTAACTTGTCACGTTATGCTCAGGCACGACTTTTTTTTTTCTCCTCTTCTTTTTTTAATATTCATTCTCGAAATTAAAATTCTTCAGCCTTAAAACAGAAAACGGAAAACAATATCCCTTTCTCGGACTCAGCATATTGTTTCTGGTCTAGTAAAGACCATTATTACTGCTATAACATTGTCGGGGTTCACTGAATTTCGGCTTGTATTCTTCGTCAGTAGAAATCAAGGGACATGATTAAATGCTTTTGAAACCATTCAACATATTTTCTGTCGCATGGTCCAGTGTTGCTGCTTTAGATAACACTGAAGGTCCAATATGACCAGAGTGGTTATGGTTATCTAGCAGTGAGCGAAATGAGCCTCGTACCATGTAGGTCATACGACCGGTGTTTGGCCCATGGTATGGTCTATTTAGACTGTTGTTGTGTAACTTCTCTCTAGTTGGAACCTTTCTGTATATTACATCCAACCAAGTGAATCTGACATCCAACGGCAGGAATTTTCCATGAATCTTTTGCAAGATCTTTCTCCAGACTGTGGGTAGCCGCCGTTAAATGGGGCATCTTGGAGCAGTAAAGTGATACGACGTAGTGAAGTTTGGGTAAACGTAGGTGTAAATCAAACGTGCCATTTGCAATCTTTAAAAATGCCGTAGCGATTGCTCTCGTAATGGGATCCAAAATCATTTCATTTTGTTCATCCAATTCTCATTCAACTTATATTTCGAGTTGGCTTAAATATGTAAGCACATCTGTAACACAGCTGATTTCTGCCTTTTGAGAATAGCTCCGTTATTCTCTTCATATTGTTGCTTGAGTAGCTGCGTGATACGAATATCTGATTCGCCATAAAGGAAGACACTCATGCCATCTACGCGTGCCTGCACTCCTTTCTTACATATGTCTTAGTAACGTGAATCACTCTAGATCTTAATGGAGACGTCTCAAAAATGGTTCAATACCCATGGCATATAATGTTGTTAATAGTAGGCATCCTGGACTCAGGGCTCGATGGAAGGTTACGAGAGGTGTATGGCACTAGCTGACTCTAATTCTAGTTTTCAAATGCAAGATGCGTCCCATTATTGTCTGAAAGAAGTGGGGTCGAAACCATTCGTAAGTACGAACAGTGTTCGATAGAAATGCTAGTTTCGATCACGGAAATTTTTAAAAATGCGAGGGGCAACGAAGTGTTCTCGTGCTCCAGGCGGCTTATTGGCTGCAACCTATGTTAGTTCTTCTAGGTCGAACGGTTGAAAAAAAAACCCAGAATTATAGTCCCTCGTCTTCTGCAGGGATTCGAGCTGTCGGATTTTATATTAGCAGAAACACCCATGCTTATGTAGAGTTCTTCATAATGCTGGATTATGTAATCTTTAATTGCCTTTTCTGCCTTATAAACTTGTTCCTGCGGATCCTCCAAAGTGGCAATGAGTTGTTGTTTGGCTTCATTGGTTCAAAAAATGGTTTAGAATGGCTCTGAGCACTATGGGACTTAACATCTGAGGTCATCAGTCCCTTAGAACTTAGAACTACTTAAACCTAACTAACATAAGGACATCACACACATCCATGCCCGAGGCAGGATTCGAACCTGCGACCGTAGCGGTCGAGCGGTTCCAGACTGAAGCGCCTAGAACCGCTCGGCCATGGCTTTATTGCATTCTTTAATTACAAGGTAGATGATTGTGGTATGATTGAACTTTTCTCAATCTGATCGCATGTCCTTTTTGGCTACACTACGAAGACGGAGAGTCTTACGCCTGTATTGTATAATAAGTGATAAGCCAGAATCTTCATATAGTTGACTGAGCACAGGAAAATACACTTGCGTGTATCGTCTCTATTGAGCCTTCGCCGAAGTACAATACTTTAAAAAAAAGAGTGATTTTTTGGCTTGGTACAACTGATCTACCACTCAATTCTGTATTTGTATCTTGAGCGGGAAGAAACGCAATTGTGCGAAAGACATGTTGTTGTTCCCCTACTGTTAGGCAGTTTCTGCTTCTATAAGTAGGTTACCATATATGACTCCGGCAACCGAGGAGTAGTAACTCAGTCACTCTCTCATGACCAAGGCAATGCTACTAGCTGTGCTACTGAGAACTCAAATAACGAACTTAAGAACTGCACAGAACGAATTTAACAATGTCAAAGGGGTGTCCCTAGTAAATGAGTTCTGGTTTTTGGGCATGAAGAAATTGTAAGTAGGCTGTTTAGGTTTTTTTATTGGTAACGCCACCTCTGTGTGAAAATCACTGGCTGTGCTGTGTGCAGTCTGTGTCTAGTTTGCATTGTTGTCTGCCATTGTAGTGTTGGGCAGCGGCAGCTGGATGTGAACAGCGCATAGCGTTGCGCAGTTGGAGGTGAGCCGCCAGCAGTGGTGGATGTGGGGAGAGAGGTGGCGGAGTTTTGTGATTTGTCATGAACTGCTATATGTATTATGACTATTAAGGTAAATACATCGTTTGTTCTCTATTAATATCTTTCATTTGCTAACTATCCCTATCAGTAGTTAGTGCCTTCCGTAGTTTGAATCTTTTATTTAGCTGGCAGTAGTGGCGCTCGCTGTATTGCAGTAGTTCGAGTAATGAAGATTTTTGTGAGGTAAGTGATTTCTGAAAGGTATAGTTTAATGTTAGTCAGGGCCATTCTTTTGTAGGGATTTTGAAAGTCAGATTGCGTTGCGCTAAAAATATTGTTTGTCAGGTTAAGGACAGTCTTGAATAATTCTTCAAAGGGGACGTTTCAAAATCAAAGATACACCCCAGGGAGGAAGGGTTTACTAACTATCGAATTAAAATCTTGACCGAAACGAATCTAAGTTTATTACGATCATCCTCAGCGTGGACGAGTCTGCATCACCGAAAATGCGGATAAAATACCTTCTGCATCATCCAAAAATTTTGCCGTTTAATATCCATTGATAACTTTTACTGCACTTCTGATTCTGAATCTCTAAGCTCTATTACAGACAGTAGACATGGTGCAGGGAATGGCAATTGAATCTCAGTGCAGACAAGTGTAACGAGCTGCGAATACATAGAAAGAGAGATTCTTTATCATTTAGCTATGCTATAGCAGGTAAGCAACTGGGATTCCATAAATTATCTGGGAGTAGACATTAGGAGTGATTTAAAATGGAATGACCATATAAAATTAATCATTGGTAAAGCAGATACCAGACTGAGATTCATTGGAATAATCCTAAGGAAATGCAGTCCGAAAACAAAGGAAGTAGGTTACAGTACACTTGTTCGCCCACTGCTTGAATAATGCTCACCGAAGTGGGATCCGTACCAGATAGGGTTGATAGAAGAGATAGAGAAGATCCAACGGAGAGTAGCACCCTTCGTTACAGGATCATTTAGTAATCGCGAAAGCGTTACGGAGATGATGGACAAACTCCAGTCGAAGACTCTGCAAGAGAGACGCTCAGTAGCTCGGTATGGGCTTTTGTTGAAGTTTCGAGAACATACCTTCACCGAGGAGCCAAGCAGTATATTGCTCCCTCCTACGTATATCTCGCGAAGAGACCATGAGGATAAAATCAGAGATATTAGAGCCCACACAGAGGCATACCGACAATCTTTCTTTCCACGAACAATACGAGACTGGAATAGAAGGGAGAACTGATAGAGGTACTCAAGGTACCCTCCGCCACTCACCGTCAGGTGGCTTGCGGGGTATGGATGTAGATGTAGATATACTTAATAAGTTATCGATGTAATAGCATATTTATTTCTGACTGTATATAATTGATTGTACTTATAAAGAAAATATTGTAAATTGTGGGGTAATAGCCTAGTGAACTTTAAATAAACTTATCGATAGCAAAGACGAAATGACAGTAGCTGTGCCGTTGTTTGTCTTTGCGTATCCAGATTCTCTGTCTCGTTGCGAGCAGAGAGGAAGCAGAGCAGCTTGAGTGATGAAAGAGTGGGTAAGTATTTGTTGGGCGCTTCCGCAGACGCGGCGTGCAGAAACGACTGCGCCAGTGTAGGCGCACCTGATTCCTTAACCCACGAGTATTGAGAGCAGGGTAGGATCGGACAGGCAGACGAAGCTGCAGTTCTAACTACTGCCTGTCCCGTAATTATCCGTGGCTATGGAGACTACTCGGGGTTCTCAAATAGCAGCAGCAGCAACAACGACAGCTCAGTATTGTCGTCGGCTGCATTTTTCGTCGCCCGTACAGCTACAACATCATAAGACTGTTAACTCACAGATATAGTACTGTAGGGGCTTTACCAAGTCGAATTTCTGTCACAAAGAATGACTAGCTTGAATATGACTTGCAATAGTTAAAGCTTGTAGGAGACCTGTGTTGTCATTGTCCCCAGACATTATTACCAGGCAGGGTCTCTTTCCTTTCAATGCAATCACCGAGTGTCGTAAGGATATCAAAATTGATTAACTATTTACTAGCAGTTTTGTGTGTTTGTAATGACCAGTTTCAGTCTATATTTTCTGCCTCAGTAACTGTTCATTCTTGTACTGCGTAACACAGGCTTAAACAATTTGAAATTTTGCGTATTATCTCCATTCACTTAACGTAATGTAAAATTTCATTGGAATAACTAATTATTACAGATACAGCACAAATTAAGAGTGCGCAACTTCTTTTATTCTGTATTTAGCTCAGCGAAAGACTTGTGCTGGCTTGGTATGTATTTTATGCTTTTTAGTTTAAATGTTAAATCATTT
The DNA here is from genome assembly GCF_021461395.2 of Schistocerca americana. Classification (NCBI taxonomy): domain Eukaryota; kingdom Metazoa; phylum Arthropoda; class Insecta; order Orthoptera; family Acrididae; genus Schistocerca; species Schistocerca americana. Next base: position 282,588,870 of record NC_060121.1, on the reverse strand, counting down.
GTTCACTTGCTTAAAGAAAATTCAATTCAGTCTTTCAATAATCAAAAGTGAATTGCTTGTCTTTTTCTAAATTTTGCATTACGTTACACTGAGATTCCTGAAAGTCATTTTCTACAGAACGAAGTTCAATTTAAGCCAGTAACCAGTAACTTCATTCAATTTTACATTCAGAATTTAGTATTTCTGAATAAGTAACTGCAAACTAGTGGTTCCTGATTCATTTATTTTGTCTTGAACTGTTATGCTGTGGAAAAGCGTGTCAGCTTTCCGTAGCCACGCCAATGATTGTTGCTAAAATTTCTTTGTCATTATCTTTCTTAAGATTCTGGTGATTCATTGCCCTAGCGGGCTGGCGACCGTTTAATTATCCTCTTTTAGCTAATCAGTGTTTTCTTTGTATTATCAGTAATTTTTATAGTAAATATTACGCAGTATTCTCTTTCTCCCCTGTGCGGTTCGTGAGCGATTGCGCTATATTCCACCCATTTCAAAACTATCATCAGTATTCAGCTTCAGTTTAGAATAGATTCTTCCTTCAAGAGAGTCTGCTGTACATTTTCTCCATCTAACCGGTGCTATTTTCCTTCGGTAACGGTAGCCTCACTCACTGTAAATTTCATTACGCATATGCGATCACGGTCAGTTATATCGCAATCCAGTAGCACGATTAGGAAGATGGAGGTTTCAAGTCAAAAAATACCATTATGATGGATCTTAACTGCCAAATGACGAAAGCAACACTTAATTAGGACAAATAAATTACATACAGCAAGTAATAATTAATTTATTTTATTTATTTACACGTCAAATTCCGTAGGACCAAATTGAGGAACAAATCTCCAAGGTCATGGATCGTGTCAGTACATGAAATTACAACATAAAAGTAATAACAGTTAAAAATAAATATTCACGAACCTGAAAAAAGTCAGTCCATAAATTTAAGTAATCTCTATCAGCAATACAATAAGAATCAGCTATATTTTTCAAGGAACTCCTCGACAGAGTAGAAGGAGTGAACGATGAGGAAACTCCTCAGTTTCGATTTGAAAGCGCGTGGATTACTGCTAAGATTTCTGAATTCGAGTGGCAGCTTGTTGAAAATGGATGCAGCAGTATACTGCACACCTTTTTGCACAACAGTTAAGGAAGTCCGATCCAAATGCAGGTTTGATTTCTGACGTGTATTAACCTAGTGAAAGCTGCTTATTCTTGGGAATAAACTAATATTGGTAACAAGAAACGGCAATAAGGAATATACATGTTGAGAGGCCAATGTCAAAATACCCAGACTCGTGAACAGAGGTCGACAAGAGGTTCGTGAACTCACACCACTTATTGCCTGAACCGTCCGTTTCTGAGCCAAAAATATCCTTGCAGAATGGGAAGAGTTACCGCATAGTATAATACCATACGACATAAGCGAATGAAAATAAGCAAAGTAGACTAATTTTCGTGTCGAAGTATCACTCACTTTTGATACAGTGCGAATAGTAAAAATGGCAGTATTAAGTCTTTGAAAAAGATCCTGAACGTGGGCTTTCCGCGACAGCTTACTATCTATCTGAACACCTAGAAATTTGAACTGTTCAGTTTCACTAATATATTCCCGTTCTGCGAAATTAAAACGTCAGGTTTTGTTGAATTGTGTGTTAGAAACTGTAAAAACTGAATCTTACTGTTATTTAACGTTAGTTTATTTTCCACAAGCCATGAACTGAGGTCATGTACTGTACTATTTGAAACCGAGCCAATGTTGCACACAACATCCTTTACTACCAAGCTAGTGTCACCAGCAAACAGAAATATTTTAGAGTTACCCGTAATACTAGAGGGCATATCATTTATATAAATAAGGAATAGAAGCGGCCCCAACACTGATCCCTGGGGCACCCCCACTTGACAGTACCCCACTCAGATCCCACATCACAGCCGTTATCAACATTGTGAATAATGACCTTTTCCTGTCTGTTGTTAAAGTAAGAGGTGAACCAATTGTGAGCTACTCCCCGTATTCCGTATGGTCCAACTTCTGGAGCAAATCGACAAAGTTCTCGGAAAAGGAATCGAGGAGTTCAGAAATAATCAACATCCTAACAACTGAACTGCATGAAAATCGCCACTGATGGACACAGCCGGCCGGTGTGGCCAAGCGGTTCTAGGCGCTTCAGTCTGGAACCGCGCTACCGCTACGGTCGCAGGTTCGAATCCTGCCTCGGGCATAGATGTGTGTGATGTCCTTAGGTTAGCTAGGTTGAAGTAGTTCTAAGTTATAGGGGAATGATGACCTCAGATGTTGAGTCCCATAGAGCCATTTTTTGATGGACACACTGTGGTTGTTAGATCATATCGAATGGGGAAAGGAAAACGAATACGGAACTACTCCTGCTCGCCTAGTCACGGATGAGCCCTCACGAATTTAACTTAGCAGCAAGAATTGCCTAACTTCACCCTTGCCTAACCATTTGGGGTCACCAGACAGTCTCACCATAATCACTGTGTAGGAATACGAGCCGTGTATTGTGCATGTGGATGCCACTGCCATTTGTCAGACAACGCACAGGCTGCTTCTCACAGAAGAAGTTTCCTTGGCTGATGCATCCCGTCACTGAAGTCTGAAGTCCCCAACCTTAGCTCTGAACGTGCCTACTGCCTCGCGTCTTCTCCCAGAGTCCACTCTTTCCTTTGTGTCTCCTCTCCCCGCTCTTCTCAGATTCTGCCCCATAAAACACATCCTCCAATAAAAAAGGAACGATAAATTATGGTCAGTGATGTAACTGTTAAGGCGTTGCCTGTTATCCCACGTTCTCCAATCAGCCGACTCCCCGCCGACATCGTTTTTAGAACATTCTGTCGCATTCCTTTATCACGAATGTCTTGTTTAGTCCATTAGTCCGTGGGTTTCCTGCGTACTTCTTGAGCTTCAGTTCCCAATCTCTCACTCCCCAGTATTTTTTAAGAACGTCCACTAAGAACATCTACAACATTTTGGGGGAAGAATTCTTCACGGAACTGTGGCCGGCATCTGATTGATGTAACCCACTTTCACCGGGAAACCGAAAGCAGCATTAAACAGAGATGAACAGCGTCGCTTCTTCCGGAACAGCAGGAGATTGGGATCTTGTTTCACACTCCAGTTGCCGTCCGAGAAGTCACTGGGTTGAATACAAAGTCCTCTGCAAAACATACTGTAGCCGACTTGAAAAAACGTATGTAAAGAGGCAGTTCGCGAGCTGCGGGCGACTCCCACCATGGTCCATTATTCTTACATTTTAGCGGCACCCCTGCTGTGTGTGCTGTCCGACTACGGATCATGGAAAAGAAGAATGTTGGTCGGCTGAGTACCTGCGCCCCGACTGACCGAAGACTTGGCCCCTACTCCTGTTGATAAGGTCCTCAGAAGTCAGCCTCTATCTTTTAAGAAAGTGTCTCTGCAAGCAACTCGGCCCACAGCTCCTGCTGTGGCATACACAAAGGCTTACAAGCGATATTTACCATTCCACATGTAATGGACCCCAGTCGCAACAGAGAATGTTAATAGATAAAAAAAGATGTCTTGACCGTTATAAGCACTGATACCATTAGCGTAATTAGTAAGCAGTATAAATCGAGTGGGAGAAACATGATTGTGATTGTGATTAATTTACGGAAAGCAATAAGATGTTGCATGCTGGGAATGTGATGACACCTCTCAGGACCATCAATAGAAATTGAAGTAACTCCAGATGCACCCCAGGTTGGGATGCTTGTTACTGATATTTATTAACGGCCTGGTAGATAGTACTGTAAGTAGGCTGTTTAGGTTTTTATGTTGGTAACGCCATGTAGCGCTCTATCTGAAAATCACGGACTGTGCTGTGTGCAGCCTGTGGCTGGTTTGCATTGTTAGAATTTGCTATTGTAGTGTTGGGCAGTTGGCTGTTAACAGCGCATAGCGTTGCGCAGTTGGAGGCGAGCCGCCGGCAGTGGTGGATGTGTGGAGAGAGATGGCAGAGTTTTAAGAGCGGACGATCTGGACGTGTGTGCGCCAGAAAGAGTAACTTTGTAATACTGGATATCATGAACTGATATATATAATGACTTTTGAACACTATTAAGGTAAATAAATTGTTTGTTCTTTATCAAAATCTTTCATTTGCTAACTATGCCTATCAGTAGTTAGAATCTTTTATTCAGCTGGCAGTATTGGCGCAAGCTGTATTGCAGTAGTTTGAGTAACGAAGATTTTTGTGAGGTAAGTCATTCATGAAAGGTATAGGTTATTGTTAGTCAGAGCCATTCTTTTGTAGGGATTTTTGAAAGTCAGATTGCGTTGCGCTAAAAATATTGTGTGTCAGTTTAAGCACAGTCATTTATAATTTTGCTAAGCGGACGTTTCAGTACTGATAGCAACGTCAGTGTTTCCTTGTACGATTTATTTATGTATAATGAATCACCGTCTACAAAAAAACTGCAGAAATATTCAATCAGATCTTGATGAGATATCAAAGAGGTTTAATGATTGACAACCTGCTTTAAATATACAGATATGTAAAACATTCTTCGTAAAAAGAAAAAAAAATATGTTATCCTATATCTAAAACGTTAATGTTTCACACTTGGCATCAGTGAAACGCAAATACCATGGTATAACAATTTCTAAGGATACGAACCCGTATGATTAAATACGCTCGGTCGTAGATCGGGCAGGTGGCAGACTTCAGTTCATTGGCAGGATACTGGGAAAATTCACTCAGTTTACGGACAGTGCTTACAAATCATTTGTGCATCCCATCTTAGAATATTGCTCAAGTGTGTGAGAGCCATACCAAATGGCACTAGCTGGGAATAGAGAGTATACAAAGAAGGACAGTTTGGTTGGTCACAGATTTGTTTGACTCATGGGAATTGGTACGGAAATATCGAAGAACCCAAATTTGCAGGCTCGAAAATAGACGCAAAACATTCTGTGAATGCCCGTTTACAAAATTTCAAGAACCAGTATCAAGTGAGAAAACTTACGTATCGCTGCCATAGGGATAGTGAAGGACTAAGCACGCAGGAGTGACTCGTCCTGCACTCCAAACACACTTGGAACGGGAAGAAAATGTATCTGTGGTACCATGCTAAGTATCGTCTTCCACAACTTCATAGTGGTCTGCAGAGTATGTATAGAACTACAAACAATTAAAACTAGAGTACAACTTTCTTGAACTGCCTACGTGCCTGCAGGGTTCGACTCAACAGGTCACGAGTGTTCTGATGTAGCTCTACAAAGTGTATTATCGTATTACACTGAGGCGCTAAAGAAATTGATATAGCCACGCGTATTCAAATAGAGAGATATGTAAACAGGTAGAATACGGTGCTGCGATAGACAACCCTTATATAAGACAAGGTTCTGGCGCAGTTGTTAGATCCGTAACGTCTGCTACAGTCTTAGGTTACCAGAATTTAAGTGAGTTTGAACATGGTGTTACAGTCGACGCAGAGCGATGAGACACTGCAACTCCGAGATAGCGATGAAGTGGGGATTTCCCCGTAGTATCATTTCACAAGTGTGCCGTGAATATTAGGAATTCGGTAGAACATCAAATCTCCGACATCGCTGCAAACTGGGCCAACGACGACTGAAGAGAATCGGTCAGCTTGACAGAAGTGTAACTCTTCCGAAAATTGCTGCAGACTTCAGTGCTGGGTCATCGAGAAGTATCAGCGTGCGAACCATTCAACGAAACATCATCGATATGGGCTTTCTGAGCTGAAGGCCCACTCCTGTACCCTTTATTACTGCACGACATAAAGCTTTACGCCTCGCATGGGCGCGTCAACTCCGACATTGCACTGCTGATGACTGGAAACTTGTTGCCTGGTCGGACGAGTCTCGTTTCAAAGTGCATCGAGCGGCTGGGCGTGTACAGGTGTGGAGACAACACCATGAATCCATGGACCCTGCATGTCACCAGGGAACTGTTCAAGCTGGTATAGGCTCTGTAATGGTGTGAGGCGTCTACGGTTGGAGTGATATGGGACCCCTGATACTCCTAGATACGATTCTGACTTGTGACACGTACCTAAGCGTCCTGTCTGATCACCTGCATCCATTCATGTCCATTGTGCATTTCGACAGACTTGTGCAATTCCAGCAGGACAATGCGACACCCCTCATGTGCTACAGTGTGGCTCCAGGAACACTTTTCTGAGTTTAAACACCTGCGCTGGCCACCAGACTCCCCAGACATGAACATTATTGAGCATGTCTGGGTTGCTTTGTAATGCGTTGTTCAGAAGAGATCTCCAACCCCTCGTACTCTTACGAATTTATGGACAGCACTGCAGGATTCATGGTGTCAGTTCTCTGACTTCAGACATTAGTCGAGTCTATGCCACGTCGTGCTGCGGCACTTCTGCGTGCTCGCGACTGCCCTGCACAATATTAGGCAGGCGTACCAGTTTCTTTGGCTCTTCAGTGTATCCACAGCGGTAGAGAAACCAATGGAAACGTCAACAGCACACATCAGAGAGTTAGGAAACTGCACTTTTTATATGTTTCACGAAACAGAGGTGTCACAGGTGGCACAGACCCAATGGCTTCCCAGTTCTTCAGCTGATCGACCCGAAGGGTCCTGCCAGGCGATGTTTTTCTTTTCTTTGTATCACAGGGTGCTAATAAACCACCGAGAAGCGCTAGACAGTGTCGGGTTTTCCGGTAAAGCCTACTCTGGGGGTTATTAGTGAGCCCAGGTGTAACTCAGAGACGCCGCCGCCTAATAAAGATGCTAATCTGGCAGGCGGACGCCAGTTGCGAGGCATCAGCGGCGGCGCGGAGCCGAGTGTGAGGTCCACTTAGGAGAGCGCGGCCGGCGGGACCACCCGGCTGCTGCCCGGGGCCGCCAACACGCCCGATTGAGTTATTAGGGTTGGAGGGGGCAGGGCTTAGTGGGAGGGGGCGGCAGGGGCTGGAGGAGGAGGAGAAGGAGTTGGAGGAGGCGGGGGCTGTGCCAGGCCGCGCGCGTGTCCGCTCCGGGCGGCGTAGTCCTCTCGCTATAGACCCGACACATAAGGCCCCTCTACACGAGCGCCTTTCCTGTCCCATTCGACTAGGCGTGGCAAGTGACTCTACTACAGAGTCCGTGGTGTTTTTCCCGTACCGAGAGTTGCCTGTCACGAGTGTCCTTTTTCTCTAATCGACACCTACACAATGTTTACCAAAGAAAAATCGTCTAACAGCAGTATGTTTTCAGTGCCTATTTCATTTAGACGACTAGTTTCACCATCTCATTAAAGCCATCTTCAAGCCCCGGTGCACTGCATATATAGAGAATCAGCTATAGCGTTGCATCCGAAACGGGAATCCTCAATACCCGGATTCTGTGAAGCAATTTTTTATTTTTTGTTGTTGATTCCAGTTATACATGGAGTGCATGAGGGCTGAGAATGGCTTTAATGAGATGGTGAAGCTGGACACCTAAATAAAATAACTTCTGAAAACACATGGCTATTTGGCGATTTTTCTTTGGTAAATATTTGATCGGTCACTGTCCAGTATTCACGATGGATCAGCATAGATCCTACACGGTATGTCCCAGTTCCGTTAGGACTCCTTTTGTGAAATTTCAAACTGCAATGCTATCTCATGGCGACTTTTTGCCTTACGATCCTTGAAGCTCCAAAAACAGCTGTGTTGAATGTCAAAGCTGTGGCACTGATACAGAAGGCGTCTTGGCCACGAATGTAACAGTATGTGTCAGACTGGCCGAAAATGGCAATGGAGCAGTGAGGCAATATCATGTTTTTTAGTCCTCCAGCGTTTGTAAGCTAGAATTTGTCAAATTCGACCCAAATACCGAGAGGCAGATCCCTGGCTGCTCCTCCATGACAACATCCCAGCCCACAAAGCGAAGATTGTGCACGAGATTTTGGCTATCAAATGGATTACAGTCCTGGATCGCCCACCGTACGCGCCGGATTTATCCCCAGGCGACTTCTCGTTGTTCCCCAAAATCAAGATGGAAATTAAAGGACAACTTTATCACCCAGTTAGGGACGCCCAAGAAAATTACACTGCAGTACTAAATGCGTGTCCAGAGAAGGACTACAGTGACTGTTTCAAAACACTTTTCACACCATTTCAGCGAGGTCTTCATTAAGGAGGAGACTATTTTGAATAAATACAGTGATTTTCCGTACATAATCCTGGCAAATGCCAGGATGGTTCTTTTGAAATGGCACGGCCTATTTCCTTCTCATCCTTGAAACAATCCAAACTTGTGCCCCACCTCTAATGACGTCGATGTCGAAGGGATGTTAAACCCTACCCTTCCTTCCTTCCTGTTTTCTTCCCTCCTTGTCCCTTTTGCGACAAACTTCGAGGGGTTAAAGAGGGTATCTTGAGAAACAAGTCCAGGATGGGAACCCTTGCTCTGGAATGTCATATAACGACGCTACAGAACGTCGGGGTATAGATCCTGGCGCCTGCCACTGCGCCACTCCTTCAGCAGCAAACGTGACTTAGCACGCTGAAACACCATAGGCGGAACATTTCGGAATGTTGTTTGTTATTCAGTGATCATTACTGATTGCCACGATCACCAGGGGAGAAGATGGAGCTAGCTGCCGCATACACAGGCCATGTCTCCTATGAAAGCATTGCTCCATAGACTTGGTAGATGACAGTTTCAATCTACAGTTGATTTTTCTCCTGAAACCCTCAAATTCCTTCAATGCTTGTTTTTTTCCTCTATACTGCAATGCAGTTTTAGAAGGTTCCAAAGGAAAAAGTAGACTGCAGATTGAAACCTGTGTCCAAAATTATCTTTCACGAAGCCAACAGAGCATCGCATTCATAGGAGACAAGATGTGTCTTCGAAGCAACTAGGTCCAACTTGTCAACTGGTGATCGCGACAATCAGACGCGATCACTGAATAGCAAACAACGTTTCGAGACGTTTCGCCTATGGGCGCCAGCACGCAAGTCACGTGTGCTGCCAGAGGAGTAGCCTGATGGCAGGCGCCAACGCCAATAACTGCGACTTTCTGAAGCGTCGTTGGATGACATTTCCAGACACGATTTCCCAGCCACGATTTGTTCCTCAAGACACCCTCTACAATGTCACAACATTTCTATGAGATCCTGTATAATTGGACACTGTCAGCTGAGGATGTGCAAAATGAATTTACATGTTACTTTGTTTCTCCAGAAGTGGAAGTAGAATGGTTGTACAGATGCCATTAAATTTCAGCTGATTTGTTAATATTAGCCTGGAGTAAATACATTGCATTAGTAATAAACACTGTTTGGAAAGTGATCTCTAGGTAAATTTAGTTTGTCGTATTCTTGTATCCTGTCTTCGGCAATTTCATGGTACAACAGACAATAGATAAGAGGTGTTCGAAACCTGCATATGACATTCTTCAAAAGATTTTAATCTGAGTAAAGTCCTCAGATTTCAGTTCATTCAAGTGTATCTCTTGATAACTGAAATATGTGCACCTCTGTATCCACTTCTTCACCGAAACAGATCTTTTTCAGTTAAGTTTTTGTTTTTTGTCGCGATTTTTCTTCGATAATAAGTTGCAACAACTGTGGTAGCTGCTCTATGTTGTAAGCGCGACACTCCAGACTTCCACTTGCCTATCTTACGAAACTCTTCTGCAAGTACTTACATCAAATACCAGAAATTAACTGGCCCAGGCAACTTATACAAATAAACTTGCGAAAATTTTTGTTCTAATGTAAACACCTCATCAAGTACATAAGAAACTACGAGCCTCTATTGCGGTAATGAAACCAACCTTTACCTAGGTTTCAGCCAAAATAATTGAGCCTCCTTCAGAAGATAAACCTGATTCTGTCTACCAGGGCATGGTCTAGAAATAAAACTAAAACAGCCTGAATAGGCCTAGCCACATTTTAAAAATGCGGTACATAGGCACAAAGTCACCACCAAGACTTAAGCTAAACGAAGTACCTATGTACCAAATTTTTAAAATGTGACTACGCCTATTAAGGCTGTTTTAGTTTTATTTCTAGACCATGCCCCCGTAGACATATTACAGAATCAGGTTTACCTCCTGAAGAAGGCTCAGTTACTTGGGCTGAAACCTAGGTAAAGATTGGTTTCATTACCACAGTCGAGACTGATACTTTCTTATATATTAGATTATCACGATTGCTGTCTGGGCTGCAATGTTGAAAGTACTAAAACCTCATCAAGTCCTTTCACCAGTACTTGCGGAAATTCCTTGCTAGCGGAATAACGTATTTAGGATGAATACATTGGCAGGTCCACCTGGAGGAACGAAACTGACTAGGCACATCATGCATGGAAGAGATGCATAATCGTACATTTCTTTGGACTAACTTCTTGACGCAACTAGTTCTTTCATTCCTTTTCTCTTTTATGACTCTTCTCTGACAGGTCTGTCTGTAATCCCTGGTAAAGAAGAGTGCTCCCCTGTTCATTTTGTTTATTTATTGTTTCTTTTATGCAATCCACTTTCCTCCTCATTTTTCCCTTTGTGTGCGTGATTATGCGCAACTGGAGTATACGTCTGATCTGAAGTTCACTACAGTGCATTCAGAGGTCATCATAGAGTCGTAGGCCCTGTGCCAGCCTAACCTTTTAGATTATTTGAGGTGGAACGAGAGACTCTGGTCAGTCACTTACCCCCTCCACTCGCCCAGGGTAAATGCGACCTCCTAAGAAGGAACTCGGCACTATTGGTTAGACACGATCTGCAAGCATTGCTCTGGCATCACCGACTAAGCATGCCGTTGAATTATTTCGACTTGTGTTTGCGATTGACTCAGAAATTTTTCAGACTCAAAAATGTGTAGCTTTACGAGTTTGGTTGTTCTGAAGTTTTCTTGGGTTAATTCACATGTTTTATCAAATTCCATGAGTCTTGCTTTGTCTCGAGAGAATGACTGTTAAACTTCGGGTCTTGTAGTGTAAAGATGACGGATATTACTTGCAATGGGTTTATTTGTTCTTACTGCCTACGAACTGCTTTCTTTCTATCCATTTCCTCAAATTTTAGGTCGAGCTTCCTCTTTGAAAACTGGTTTTCGACCATCAGCCAAAGACATGTCCTGGGTATGCATGCTATCGGAGAGCTACCCAAACAGCCACTCGAACCTTTTCATACAGTGAAACGTCCCCTTTGAACAATTATACAAGACTGTGCTTAAACTGACACACAATATTTTTAGCGCAACGCAATCTGACTTTCAAAAATCCCTACAAAAAAAATGGCCCTGACTAACATTAACCTATGCGTTCCATAAATCACTTACCTCACAAAAATCTTGGTTACTCGAACTACTGCAATACAGCGAGCACCACTACTGCCAGCTAAATAAAAGATTCAAACTACGGAAGGCACTAACTACTGATAGGGATAGTTAGCAAATGAAAGATATTAATAGAGAACAAACAATGTATTTACCTTAATAGTCAAAATATATATAGCAGTTCATGACAAATTACAAAACTCCGCCATCTCTCTCCCCACATCCACCACTGCTGGCGGCTCACCTCCAACTGCGCAACGCTACGCGCTGTTCACATCCAGCTGCCGCTGCCCAACACTACAATGGCAGACAACGATGCAAACTAGCCACAGACTGCACACAGCATAGCCAGTGATTTTTCATATAGAGCGCTACGTGGCGTTACCAATAAGAAAACATAAACAGCCTACTTACATAGCCCCCATGCTCCCCACAAAAAATTTTACAAATTGGTTTGGGCAGTGGCCAATACAGATTTGAAAAAATTTTTCATAATTACAATAACAAAGAAATAAAATGCACACACTTATTGATACAACGTTGGTCAAAAGCTAAAATTTGCTCACAGTCTATAAAGACAGTCCTGATTCATCACAGTAAAATTACAGCGTTTTTTTTTTTTTTTTTTCAAAGTCTGAACAGTAAAAGAGAATGCACACAGAAGTAGTGGATTTCCATGCAGTCTTGAAGAAGTAGTGTCCTTCCATCGGAAAGACAGTGCTGACTCTTGACATGCTGACAGGTAATGGGCCACAACATAGCAAACCCACAGCAGAGTCATTCGACGTTTTGAAGAATATTGGTAGGTAGGTCATCACAGAGCAGACCCACTGTAGACCTGGTAGAGAGTATGGTATTGGTGGGCCACCAGAAGTGCAGACCCACTGTAGTCCTTGTAGAAATAATGGTAACGATGGGCCATCAAAGATGCAGACCCACTGCAGTCCTTGTAGAGACGGCCAGCAGCCATCTGTTGCAACTGTGCAGGTACACAATCACCATTGAAGAGTCTTGCGGATAATGTAGCAAGTCCATAACCACCACTTGTGCATTGGAATTGTCCTTAGAACCAGCAATGCTGTTATCCAGTCCCTTGCTGAATTATTAACACACGTGCAAACACTAACAGTCCCTACTTCTCACATATTGTCTATATACTATGACCAACAGAAATGTGTGGAGTGAAATGTAACTTTCAACTTAATAATATGATGAATTGGTGACAATTACAATTTTATAACATGAGAATACAATTACAAAGATACAGAAAACATCATTAAAAACATAGAAATACAGAGAACATTTGTAGTAATACAGGCTTTACAAAAGAATAAAAATAAACATATACATCATTGTTACAGAAATAATGAGTACCTACATAAAAGATCAGAATAACTTTAGAAATATCAACTTCACAATAAGCATTAAAACAGAACAGAATAAATAATGTCTAAACATCTTTACAAAGAAAATAACATATTATAAATGCAAATTATATTTGAGGATAACAGTATTCCTCATCATAGTGAATGTAGCTTAGTTCTAGAACAGAAAAAAATTTATATGAAACAGTACACAGAGACAGGAAGAAAAGAAATACACAAGGGTACACAAACACATAGCATAATAATACAAAAGGAAAGGACAGGGTTTGTTTTACTGCAGTATTTTGCAAACAAAACTTTCTTTACTTCTTGGAGATCTCCCTTCATTCATCATTATTTCCAAAAAGTCTTATCTATACCTGCTTTCTGTATTCTATTCATATTTCTTTCAAAATAATTATTTCTCAGTGTACAATACTCATTTTGGCCCAAATCTTTTTCATATAACTTCTCAATGCATTTTTTTCCTGTTGTCCATAGTCAGTTTCTTATGTAGTCTACCCCTCTTAAGCTAACTTAAATCTACTGAGCTCAGATGCTAAACTAAGGGATGAGGCAATGCAGCAGCACAAAACAATTAACACAAACATCAATGACAAAAAATTCAAACTGGCAAAGCAATTGCAATATTACCACTAATATAAGGCACTGTGCAGCAAACAAGAAAAATAAATGCGTAGTAAACTGGCTTAACAGCGTAAAATTCAGTAACATTCTGCCTGGCAAACAGCAGCAGCAAATAAAAAAAACATATATCTAAACATGACATAGCTCAAGCAGAAAAAAAAATTACTCTAAAAATGGCCATGTCTAATACCTATGTCACATCTTAACGCTAGAGTGATGCATCACAATTTATTCTAGAAAAGAAATTACCAAGTCATTAAAAATAGTATTTATGCAATTACTGTGAAGGGAAATGTCTATTTGTGCTCTCTTTTCCAAGAAAGTTTATCAGAAACGTATTCTTTACTGGGTCTGTAGACAGAAAATAGTGATATTAGTACATCTATTTAATTTTATAATAAGCAATGCTGCAATGCAGCTAGAAACTAGATATGAAAGAAAATGAGCAAATATGTACAAAGGAAGGCATGAAACATCATTCATTAGCCATATGGCATTTCATAAGGTAGTAAAAAATTCTCTCAATTCTCGAGAAAGACACTTGTCATAATCAGGTGTGCAGATGTAAGTGTCTTTCCAAGTAATGAGCGTGTCGTATTTGCGGTGCTTTCTACAAAGGAATGTCAATAGCGAGGATAATGGCCTCCCTTTTTTCCCCACCTGTGCCTCTGGAAGGCACACGCTAATGGCTTTTTTCAAGGTGACTGTCGCCCAGCTGGGTGCCCACGACGCATTAGGTGCAGGTGGTCACTTAACTTTCTTACCAAAATATTTACGACACCAGTTTCTGCTACAGTGACTGTCTCATGTAAAAATTTCACAGGTAGAAAATTTACGTTACAAATGTGTAGAAACAAAATCCTGTAAACATAACAAGTGTCCAAAAAATTTTCGTCGGCATTGTGGTACATTCAAGCATTTACACACATTTCATAACTCTTAAACTACAATTCTTGGTTTCCAACATCCTTTTTCACAAGTCATAGTCCCTAACCACTACTCATTATTCCTTACCTTATTACACATATACATATTCGTCGTCGTAAAAATAACATCAAAACACCTCAGTTAAATCTCAAAAACGTCGTAGCTTTATGCAATAATTTCAAAACCTAAAGAAAATTCTCCGCTCATTTCAATAGTGTCATCTACCTCAAACATACTTTAAAAATCATGATCCCATACCAAATACATCATTCAAAGCTCTCATAGTATCACAACGGTTCCGAAAAAAATATGAACAGTTTACAAAGTACAGACAAAGTACAGTGTCATAAGTGTGAAGTTACCCAACTGTGAAATTGCGTAAACATGTGTCACTGATGTAGTAAAAAAAGTTTATCTCTCAGTTAAATGATCAGATAGCTGTGTAATTCTGTGTTAGAGAAATATGGTACCGATGTGTAAAGTTGTATAAGCAAATTCCATATTAGCTAGGGCTCCTTGTGCTTGCCAAACACACGGTACACAAAGTAGGCGTGTACCCCCCTGAGGATAAATGTAATTATATCCTCAAGTGTTACAGATTACAGCAATGGAATGAAATGTATCACGGAAAACTTTCTTTGTAATTCAAAAATCATTAAAAATAAATGGTTTCAGTACAAAATTGATCACTCAAATGCATGTCCTGTAGCGCTAAATGTGCGTCTTGCTGTAAGATAATTCTGTGGAAGTGTCGTAGTTATCGTCCTCTGTAAGCAAAGTTCTGCTGAAGTCAATGTACTTACCTCATCATAAACGAAAGTGAAATGCTTTGCGAATAGATATCGTAGTTATTATGTTTATTGACGTGATGAAGAAGTTACTGTACAGTAACGTATTGTTGTGCCACGAAAAAGGCTGTCTCATTGTTGCTGTACCACAAAAGTTACTACTAAAACATGTTTTACTTTCCAGAAGAATTCAGAAAAACTGTGCAGATATAAAACAGATACACCGCAAAAGCAACATTGTAAATTGTCACTCATTAGTAGCGTCGTGATATAGTCGTGTAGCTGTCACATAAACTAACCACTGTGTCATCTGGTATCTCGCAGAAAGTACTTTAAATCCAGAATGTATTTTCAAGTAAACCAAAATGTTGCATTAAAATCTCATTAGCAGTACCAGTATATGTTTTAAGTATGTGAGCCTTATGTCGTTACGTAATCGTGCCACTAACAAGCAAGAATGTACACACACAATAACGCTGTGTCGTCAGTTCACTATAACAATGCATTCGTAATTTCTGTTTAAATAAGTTCTCTTGGTTCTTGACTGGATATTTAACTTCAAACATTGTTGTATATTAACAGATTCTAAGTCTGACAAAGCATACTAGCAATGTAAAGTGAAAAGTTATATGGCAAAGACAAAGTTAAAAAGCTGATTATCTTTCAATAAAGCAGAATTTCACTTGAACGGAATTATCATGCGGTATACGTCGGTGAGGAGTGCTAAAATTTTTCTCAAGGTTAACGTCAATGGTATTTTTCTCTGAGCCAGCCGGCGCAAGCGGCTGCCTGCGGTGCGAGTCATTGTCTGTCCCTTTGTTGGCGCGCGTCGTTATTGGGATTAGAAGACCTAGTTTCTACAAATTCACCGTGACGAGAGGGCCCTGCCCTGTTTAAATCCCGCCAGTTCTGATGCAATTCAGGTCTGTCGTTACGATCATATCGTCTGTCGTCATGTCTGTAGATTCCATAGTTTCTTTCTTGTTGGTCACATGGTGGAGAATTTCTCCCTGAGTCGTAACTGCGCGCTGGACCGTTGCGTCTAAAGTTATTCTGTCTCCCTTGATAATAATTATTTTGGTTCCCATATTGTCTGTCATTACCGCGGAGAGGTGATCTTTCCCTGTAATTATTACTACTCTGCCAACGGCTGTCGTACGGGTGGTGTCTATTTTGGTCACGATTTGCGTTGTAAGAATAGACCTGTCGTGTCCAGTTATTGTTTCTGTCGTCACGGAATTGTGACGGATGTGACCTGTAGTGATTGTTTTCCTGTTTTCGCATCCCGCGACTGTCTGTGTCAATTTCTAATTCTTGTAAGAGTCCCTGAAAAGCTTCAATGTCGTCTTTGCAACGTCATGCCAAAATAATATGTCGTAAATGTTCAGGTAATTTGATTAAGCAAATGCGGATGAGTTCTGAAGGGCTGTATGGGTTTGTAAGATATTGATTCTTATGCAACATGTCTTCAAAATATTTGACAAGACTGGAAAATTCAGATTGTTCAAAGTATTTCATCATCATGATGCTATGTTTTACTCGGTCTTGTGTAGCTTGAGACCAATATGCTGAGAGGAAGGCATGGTAAAACTCTCCTTCACTGTGGCAATCGTGAATGACCGATCGCATTCTTACAGCTGGTTCATTCTCTAAATAGCCACACATAAATTCTAATCTGTGCTCTAATGACCAGTTGGGAGGAAAACAATGAGAGAATTGATGGAGCCACGCTTGTGGATGAATGTTGTTGCCAGAATTCTTAAATGTTTTGAATTTACGTGTAGTAATGAACAGCTTATAGTCAAAGTCATCATGTCGGCGAGTCGCATATCGGTCATTGTTACGTCGTTTCGGCGGTTCCATTTCAAAATTCGGTGCACCTTGCCAATTTCTTTCATAATTTCCGAAATGCGCTGTGTTATTATTTTGTGGTTGTTCCGTATTTGTATGTCCCTCTTCCAGTATTGGGGCGCGAGTGTCCTCTGAAATACGTAATTCTTGTATTACCTGTGTCAGCTGATCTTGTACTTCCCGGATTTCTCTTTGGTGTTGCGTATTAATTTCATTCTAATTTTGTTTGAATTTCCTAATTTGTTTGCACTCTTCTGTGTCATGCAGATTATCATCTACCTTCGTAGATAAATTAGTGACCTGATCCGAAAGTTCGGCTACTTTCTCCGATAGTGAACACATTTCCTCAGTGCGTTTTTCTGAACCAAGTTTCAGAGTGTCCATTTGTGTTGAAATCGAATCTACTGTGTCCTTTAAGTTTTCTTGAGTTTTTGCAAGTTGCGTAACCGAATCGGTAGATGCAACTGAGTCAATTTTAGCTTGCAAGGTGTCGTGATTTTCATGAACAATAGTTTGCAGTTCTTTTATGACTGCTTCGTGATTCTGTAATGCATATTCATGACACGAAAAAATAGGTTGGAAATGCTCACAAATTTGTGTTTTTACGTCATTACAGACTTTTTGACATTTCGATTCGATGTTATGTAACTCAGTAGTTAAATCTTCGCGTGTGTGTTCAAGCGTGGTGTCTAACTTTTGAAGATTTTGTTACATTGTGTCTAACTTTTTAAGATTTTGTTCCATTGCGTCTAACTGTAGCTGTGTTTGTCTCCGATTTTGTTTCATTTGTTGCATTAATTGCAATAATAATGTATTAGTGTCTGGAATCTGTTCCTCTATGCTTTTCGGCAGTGCAGTTGCACCGGCAACATTCACATTTTGACAAGCAGAAAATGTTTCTTGACTCATTTGAGAAAACGGTGAGAACCCAAAACCTGAGTCTACAGTATTTGCAATATTGTGTTCTGTCATTCCCGATTCCTGAGGCGAGCTGTTGCCGACCGATCGATCGATAATGCTTCCCTGTTCACTACCTGTTTCACTGTCTACACCATTATTTGACGCCCGCTCCGTTTCCCTATGCACAGTTACCAAATTACTACTTTGAATGTCTGTTAATTCATTACACAGCGATGCTGGTAAGCTACACTCGTCGTCACTATTATTTCTCAGTTTACTTTGGAGCCTAGTGTTACGTTTTTCACACGCCATTATTGTCACAATATTTCACACGATAACACAGAAAAGCACAATTTGAAGAGCAAAAATAAGAGAACACATTAACATAACACTGAAAATAATACGTAGTTAATTGCAAGCGCAGTTGCGAAATACTTGGTGCAAATCTAAATGCATGCCACAACTGTGTACAACAATGAAAAACTACAACTACAAAGGAAATTCTCTCTATAATTACGCGCTAGCAATAAACAAAAGCTACACTAATTACGCAAACTACAAGAAAAAATCAGAAGATTCCAGTGAGGTATCTTCGGCTAAGGGTCGACATATGAAACGTCCCCTTTGAACAATTATACAAGACAGTGCTTAAACTGACACACAATATTTTTAGCGCAATGCAATCTGACATTCAAAAATCCCTACAAAAAAAATGGCCCTGACTAACATTAACCTATGCGTTTCACAAATCACTTACCTCACAAAAATCTTGGTTACTCGAACTACTGCAATACAGCGAGCACCACTACTGCCAGCTAAATAAAAGATTCAAACTACGGAAGGCACTAACTACTGATAGGGATAGTTAGCAAATGAAAGATATTAATAGAGAACAAACAATGTATTTACCTTAATAGTCATAATATATATAGCAGTTCATGACAAATTACAAAACTCCGCCATCTCTCTGCCCACATCCGCCACTGCTGGCGGCTCACCTCCAACTGCGCAACGCTACGCGCTGTTCACATCCAGCTGCCGCTGCCCAACACTACAATGGCAGACAACAATGCAAACTAGCCACAGACTGCGCACAGCACAGCCAGTGATTTTTCATATAGAGCGCTACGTGGCGTTACCAATAAGAAAACATAAACAGCCTACTTACAACAGTAGTAACATTATTAAGTATATTTGTGGAAAATTTCTCAGTTAATGATTTTTATACTTTGGTGCCCTTGTATGTCCACTCGTCCACCTAGGCATACACCTCTGATACTCTCCAGTGCTCTCTAGGTTCTGTTGAGCATTTAGGCTGCTGTCTTAGAATGGTTTAACCTCCACACGCATCCTTTATGAATGGATCGTGCATCCCATCAGGTATCTGGTTTGTCGCTTTGATCCTCATACGACGGGCTGTGTTTACTTAAGTTCCATCCTTCTCATACTTTAGTTGTTTAGTAATGGTGATGTGTTCATTAAGGGATCATTCTTATAGCATAATATATAAAACTTCTTTTAAAATCTTGTTTCGCGGCACTGTGTATTCCAGAATGGGTTTCATTCATGACGTTAATTAATAAATCAGTCTCGTGAACAGCAGATTTTGTGGAGAACATTCACAACCCAGCGTTTCGTCACCGCTTTCCCTTCTAATCCTCTGAGACCACTCAGAAGAGAACAATATGAATTTGAGCATTGTGAATATCGAGTAGTGAAAGGAAACTGAATTTTTGGCAAGCTAAAATCATCGAATGCGTTGCAATTTTTCCTATCCCTATATGCCGTCGAGTATTCGGTTGATTGCTATACTCTTTATCCAGTTTGCGTCAGAAATAGATCTGTTAATAATAATTGTATTGGGTCGACTACGCTACACATTATGCAGTGCTTCCGCTGACATATACGGTGGCAAAGATTACGATCTGGAGCGAGACCTGAACACGAGAGAATGTCATATGACCACGAGAGAATGTCATAGGGGGTCGAATGCTAATTCAAAGATACAAAGTTACCATCCATGTGGTCCGTTCTCATGGTTATCTGTACACTGCGAGCTTCTACAGAACAGACAGACAGTAAGATTTGTAAATTATACATTGCATCAGTCAGTCGTCCTTTTTAAATTCTAATATGCAATCCAGATTTCGGCTAGAAGCTAGCCATTCTCAATGCACTATTATTTTCGCTCAATGCATGTAAGTCCCTGTTGATCGGGCTTTACCCACAGTTCACTGAATACATGCACTGAGTGAAAATAATAGTGCATTGAGAATGGCTAGTTTCTAGCCGAAATCTGTATCAGCATATTAAAATTTAAAAAGGACGACTGATTGCTGCAATCTATAATTTACAATTCAATATAACAGTCGCTGAGTGCAACCGCATTCCAAATGGAAGGTAACCTGCTGAGACAGTAGGATTTTATTTAATAATTTGAGTTTATTATTGTCAGTAGTCACATTTCCACATGGGTCATCAATCAGTGTTGCTTATCGGCGATGGTTTATTGTTTGGGTAAGTGCATTGTTTGATTTTTGTTCTTTTTCCTTTCGGGAGTCTCATGTGCTTTACTGCCAGTGTTCAGTACGAGCGTGTGAACCTTATACTGATTCATCGGCATATTATTTTGTAGATAAGCGTAGTGGAAAACCTGCCGACTTTTTTGTGGTGCTTGCAAGATCTGATTAGTTATCCACAGAGCAAAGTTATTAGGAATGAGTGTCACCACAGAGTCAAAGTCAAGAGTACAATTGACAATAAGTAAAATAAGGGATAATAACCTGATTTTGAGGTACAGGACAGCTAGGACCCATGTTCGATATATACAGCGACGTACAAAAAATTGTGGGATACCTATTAATATTGTTCCGCACTTCCTTTTTCCCGGAATAGTGCAACAATTCGAAGTGGCATAGACTCAACAAGTCGTTGAAAGGCCCCTGCACAAGTTTTGAGCCATGCTGCCTCTGTAGCCTTAATTAATTGCAGTAGTGTTGCCGGTGCAGGATTTTATGCATAATATGACCTCTCGGTTATGTCCCATAAATGTTAGATGGGTGGCCAAATCATTCGCGCGAATTGTTCAGAATGTTCTTCAGACCATTTGTGGTCTGGTGACACAAAACAGCCTTTTCCTGCCAACGATACGTTCAGTTGCACCAGAGGATCCAGTGCAGCCCATGTAAACACAGCCCACACATTATGGGACAGAACCCTTGTACTACTCAGTTCTTTAGAAAACCAAAATTACAATCCCACCACAGTTGTTTAAAGGAGGTAGGTAGCCTGGGATCACTGGTGATCGACAAGCTTGTGATTATTGCACAATTTTAATTTGACTCAAAACAAATTTTATCGTAAACTTCAATTCGGACATTTGCCCTTTTACTTGATGCAATATACAAATCTTCACTTTAATTGAATTACTTAAAGACGACTAAGAATCGCATTATTTTGCGTCCGCAACCAAAATCATGGATAGTAGGTACCGTGAATAATCAGTCACAAACAATCATTTCTGTTCAACCATACCTCAAAAGACTAATAACATTATACACTTCCAACCAAAGTTACACAGCCACACAATACCACAACTTCAGAAAACAACAAGAAATCTTAAAGCTTACTAAAACTGAACTGCCCACATAAAGCTCCACGGTGAAACATGCTTGTACTAAAAATACAAGGTGGGCCAACCACGGTCGCAAAACTTCCACACAGAAATAATAACAAGTTGCATGTTCATTAAAGATACACAAATGATTTAAATAGGTGTTAAATAAGAATGGCTACTAGTAACTCAACCAGTAAAATAACTTACGTAAAGCAAATATTTCAACAGGGTGGCCTCACTTAACTAGCGGACATAATGACTCAGAATGATTCCCAAGTTGCACTTAAGTTTAAGAGAACAGCGTTAAGACCCATAGCAGTGTTTGAAAGCAATAATGCTACGGCCGGCAGACAGTACAAGCGCTCACTGCCCACGGCTTGTTCACAGGGTCACGTAGCAGGCGGTATGTATTCATATATAATCCGACCGGCACCACAATGAGCGGACCTGACAATCCATAACCGCGCCGACGCCAGGGAACAGGCAGTCTTAACAAATGGCCTGCATCACAAATAGATTGCAATTTAAAAAAAGTCAAATCACAGTCACACTGGAATAAATAATAAGCACACCCCCAAATTCTTACGGACCAATACTCTAACATTACGCGTCTCGCAGTAAATTAGCGGGAAACTTAAGAGATCACTTCCAATTGCCATAAGGCACTTTCAGCCAAATGCTTCAGTGACAAATGATTAAACCATCAACTCTACGGCTGCCGAGCACGTACACAACTGCAGCCAGTCCCAAATGGGCCAAAACAAGTTAACAGAAACGCAATGTGGAACATAAGTTTCCTTAAAAATAGCCACAATGGAACGAACCAAGTTCAGAACCAACTACGACAGCTACCCATGCCACCATAAGTTTCAACAATCTTCTTAGTTGATCACAGAATAAAGTCATACGTAACTTGGAGCTTGCAAATTACGAGCTGGGAAGCTGTTCAGCGTGAGACGACGAACCCCCACCACAGTTCTGCACGTCAAGGCGCCCAGTGATCGGCACCGTACATCTGGCGCTCGCCGAAAGACAAGGGCGTCCAGCACGGCGAGGCCCTTGCACCACGGTTAGGGACGCGGGCTTGTTTTCAACACAAGTTCGCTCGTTGAACGCCGACCGGATACTCCTTGTCACACGTTCACTCGGCAAACCGCCGGGGGAGCAGTCAAAGATAGCAGTACAGCCGAATATCGAGATCGATATCGATATGTAAGTGGAGCACCCTAGAGCCAGCCGCCACGGCTCAGGACCACCATCGACTTGCACTGTGCCTAGTTGACAATTTGGGTTCATACCTTTGTGAGGGTCTGTGCCACACTAGACCCAACCACCATTTCTTACTGATATCGTGACTCATCTGACCAGCCCACGGCTTTCCAGTCGTCTAGAGCCCAACTGATATGGTCACGAGCCTAGGAGGGGGGCTGCAGGCGGTGTGTTGTTGGCCAATACAATTACATCTGTCATCTGCTGCCACAGCCCACTGACGCCATATTTCGCCCCACTGTCCTAATACATACGGTTGCGGTACGTCCCAAGGTGATTTTTGCGTTTATATCACGCAGTGTTGCTTGTCTGTGAGCTCTGACTACTATGTGAACACTGCTCCTCTCGCTCGCTAAATGAAGGCTGTCGGCCATCTCAGTATCCGTGGTAAGAGGTAATCCCTGAAATTTTATGTTCTCGGCACACCCTTGACACTGTGGATTTAGGTGTATTGAATTCCCTAACGATTTTTCAACTGGTATAGACCATGATTCTAGCTTCAACTACTACTCTGCGTTCAAATTCTGTTAATTCCCGTTGCGCGGCCATAATCACGTCGGAAACCCTTCCATTCGAATCACCTGAGTACAGATGACACCTCCGCCAAGGCGGAACCTGAGCCGTGCGCGCTCAGCCTCCTATCGATTTCGGCCCTCGTTCACAATCTTTGTCCGGATAACTTTGAGTGTTCGCCGGTGGCGCCATCGGTGGCGACAAAAACCGCGAAGCAGCAAGGTTTTGGGCAGTGAGTGTGGTGTCACCGCCAGACACCACACTTGCTAAGTGGTAGCCTTTAAATCGGCCGCGGTCCGCTAGTATACGTCGGACCCGCGTGTCGCCACTATCAGTGATTGCAGACCGAGCGCCGCCACACGGCAGGTCTAGAGAGACTTCCTAGCACTCGCCCCAGTTGTACAGCCGACTTTGTTAGCGATGGTTCACTGACAAATTGCGCTCTCATTTGCCGAGACGATAGTTAGCATAGCCTTCAGCTACGTCATTTGCTACGACCTAGCAAGGCGCCATTATCATTTGCTATTTATCTTGTGATGCATGTACCGTCACCAACTATGGATTAAAGTTTAGTATTCCAACAGCTACGTACTTTATTTGCTAGACTCAAATCCTTTAACTGTTCCAGACCTCACGCCAGCCTGCGTGAGCTTAAACGCGTGCCTTTCGGCTTCACCTCCTAGTGGCTCGGCTGTCTTGCCAAGACACAACAGTGAATGTGTGATGCGCAGAGCGAGTCGGGCTGGGTGGCGAGAGGTTTGGATTCTAAGTGGTACACGAGAGAACTAATCAGCTTCTACGAAGGTGCCGAGCCTGGTTTTGACTGTCGGTTATCGCCTGCCCTGCAGAGTGGATTCCGTGAGTGGGCATAACATTTTGGAAACCACACTTGCGGCTTGGAGGTTATTTAGTCGGTTCGACGCTACGGAAGACGGTCCAGTCTCTTGCAGGCCTAAGGAATGGAAGGAAGGCGGCCATGTTGTCCAAGTTAAGAATTTTGGCTAACTGTAGCTGCTTATTCAATGACTGTTAATTGTTTTTAAAATCCCTTACTCTGTTTGTGTAATGAATGATAGTGGTTCATAATTGACAACAGCTGTTTAAAAATCATTTGCTCAAAATATGATCAGAGAATTATGGTTAACTGTAGCTAAATATTCAGTGATTGATAATTAGTTTTCCTGTGCCTTTACTGACAGTGGATTCATAATTCATCGCCTCTGTCTGAAGGTGATTTAGTTAAAAAAAACTGCTCAATGAATTTTGCTAACTGTAGTTAACTGTTTTTTTTTTTAATTCTGTCTTTTTGCTGTACAGTTAATGGCTGGTGGCTCACAATTAGCGTCAGCTATTTAAAAGTCATTTTTCTAAAGTCTGATCAGTCAATTTCACTGCTGCTTGTTTTTAAAACTCGTTTGACTTTAATAAAGGCAAGTTATACAGGGTGTCCCAGCTGTCTTGTCCACCCAAAATATCTCTGGAACAATAACAGCTATTGGAAAACGACTTCCACCGGTATCAATGTAGGGCTGGAGCCCATGAATGTACATATTTGGAAACATTCTAAAACGAAAGCATATGTATTTTTTAACACAAACTTATGTTTTTTTTAAATGGACCTCCTATATTTTTTCTTCAGCAATCCATAGCATGACAAAGCACATACACAATGGCGTTAATTGCATCGCAATATTCCCATTACATCCCGAGATATTGAGACGCGAAGTTGACGCTTGAAACACCCGACATACGCTGCTAGCGCACGTCCTGAGGCTGAGGCGTGAACCCCATGCTGCCCGTAATCGCGATGTGATTGACATGTGTAATCACACCTCCATACTTATCAAGAGGTCCGAAACGAATAATACGGTCTGCTGCCATCAACTCTCATAAGCACATAACGGTTTCCCTCTCGCACGTTTTACGTATCTACGTACACAATATGAACCAGTAGCGATCGGTGTACACCCGTCAGGTTGTCTTATTTTTCCTGCATACCCAAAATAAGGTTTATCTAATGCGTTATATGACCTATTGTGCCTGTCGCGCAGGGCCTGGCTCTACCTAGTCAAGTGTCCAACATAGTTCCCACTGCTGCCACAGTTACCACTTCGCCTTGTTTATGATTTGCGACCCATGCAAACTCCTGTACTCCACCACCCTCCGAGCATCCCATTTGTTGTCGCTTTGGCGCGCAGTACACCGCTTGCCAGTGCATCAGAGTAAACTAGTGACGGCACGGAGGTAGTACACATTGTGAATAAACGTTGTGTTGTGGAACTTATACTGTACATTATAATTTACACACATGAAGATATGGTAGAAATGCTCCTGATCTATGGAGAATGTACGTTGACGGGAAATACGTTATGAGATTGCTTGTTTGTTGATAGTACTGTTAGCGAACATTATGATTATTAAATTAATATGTCTGTTTTCTACCCTACTCTACATACCTGTACTGTACCCTGTTGTAGGTGGACGAAATGCTGTTCAGGCAGAACGACTGTACAGAAGACGATTCCATGACAAGCCTTCGCCTTCGCGCCGGATGTTTGGTCGTCTCACATCTCGTCTACGTGAAACGGGAAGATTAAATCCAAGACCTCGACATCGTCCTAGAACACGCACAGATGAACGTGTCGAAGTTGCTGTGCTCGCTACCATAGCTGTGAATCCTCAAATCAGCACACGTCAAATTGAACGTGAAGTTGGTGTGTCGAAATCAAGTGCACAGCGTATTCTTAAATGTCATAAATTTCATCCTTACCATGTTCATTTACACCAGGATCTTCATGGAAATGACTTCCGCAATAGGGTAACATTTTGTCGGTGGGCTCAGCAAAAACTTCTGACTAATCCAAATTTTTTTGCAGATGTTCTCTTTACCGACGAGGCATCATTCTCCAACAAAGGAATTGTCAATATGAGGAATATGCATTATTGGTCCGCAGACAATCCAAAATGGCTCCGTCAGGTAGAGCATCAACGTCCGTGGAAAGTTAATGTTTCGTGTGGGATTATTGGAGATACCATTATCGGACCTTTCTTTATAAATGGCATCCAAAATGGCAGACAATACTCCAGATTTATACGACACAATCTTCCTGTTCTCTTGGACACCGTACCTCTGAACCGGAGAATGATCATGTGGTATCAGCATGACGGATGCCCTGCACATAACGCCTTACGAGCACGACGACTTCTGAACCGTAAGTTCCCTGATAGGTGGATTGGACGAGGTGGCCCGGTTAGGTGGCCTGCCCGATCTCCGGACCTTACACCGCTGAATTATTTTCTTTGGGGAGCAGTGAAGGATGCTGTTTACCAACATGAACCAACAACACCAGAGGACATGAAGCAACGCATTATTGATGCTTGTACAGCCATCATAGAGGAAACAGTAGCACGAAGTAGGACATCCTTCATCCGCAGAGTGACCCTATGTATGCAAGCCAATGGGCATCACTTTGAGCATGAGATGTGAACGCTATGCTTAGTATGTAGTGCTGGTATCACAGTGGAAGTTTCTACAAAGGGCCATTCTACCCAGTGAAGTTAAAAAACATTTGTTTGCACCAATTTGTCATTTAACGCATTAGATAAACATAGCATTGATAATTATGTGATAATAAAACTAATTGGTTAAACATCTCTACATTCATCTTCTGTTTCCTACCTGAACTTCCCAAATCAAAACGTTTTTACCTAAACAACGGTATAACTTTTAGTCCACTTGCTCGTTTCACTAAAACCATCAACATGAATTTTACTATTACGAGTGAATGATTAACTGTCACTTGCGCTAGATCTACAGTAAAGTAACGTTTTTACGTTAAACGGCATTACCTTTTTAGTAACGGATTAACGATAAGCGAAGTTAACTTTGTGACTAACGTTGCGGTACACAGATATGTTACAGAACAGCATCACCCCTAGTCTATGGGATAAATACCTGCTGGAATGTACGACGTTAATGCAGGATGGCAGCAGACCGTATTATTCGTTTCGGACCTCTTGATAAGTATGGAGGTGTGATTACACATGTCAATCACATCGCGATTACGGGCAGCATGGGGTTCACGCCTCAGCCTCAGGACGTGCGCTAGCAGCGCATGTCGGGTGTTTCAAGCGTCAACTTCGCGTCTCAATATCTCGGGATGTAATGGGAATACTGCGATGCAATTAACGCCATTGTGTATGTGCTTTGTCATACTATGGATTGTTGAAGAAAAAATATAGGAGGTCCATTTAAAAAAACATAAGTTTGTGTTAAAAAACACATATGCTTTCGTTTTAGAATGTTTCCAAATATGTACATTCATGGGCCTCAGCCC
The DNA here is from genome assembly GCF_021461395.2 of Schistocerca americana. Taxonomy (NCBI): domain Eukaryota; kingdom Metazoa; phylum Arthropoda; class Insecta; order Orthoptera; family Acrididae; genus Schistocerca; species Schistocerca americana. Next base: position 282,561,385 of record NC_060121.1, on the reverse strand, counting down.
TACATTGATACCGGTGAAAGTCGTTTTCCAATAGCTGTTATTGTTCCAGAGATATTTTGGGTGGACAAGATAGCTGGGACACCCTGTATATTAAAGATGATGAATGCTGAAGCAGTCACGTAGGGGACCCCAGTTCTTCCATTAGGGCGTCTCGTTCTAAGTCTTTCCATCTGTATTCCTAGTCATCATTACCCTTTTATACCCGATATACGTGACACTATTGCTATTTATGTTTGTACATATCGCTGCTACCCGATGACTTCTGTTACATCTGTGTATGAGAATAGTCGGCCATAAGGCACAGGGTTCTATCATGCAAAAAACATAAGGCGTGAGGAAATTATTCCAGAGATCCAGGTCCTGAACATAAGATCAGCAGTGGAATGGGTCCAGCACATTGTGTAACAGTCTATTCCCGGCGTGTAACAGATGTTCAGGGAAACCGATCTCACTATAGGGTGACATTAATGTTTTTGAGGAACTATTCAGGAGAGTAAAGAATTTTGTGAACTTGCCAAAAAAGTTAGTAAGGAACATGACAGAAAGTGGACTGAGGAACTTCAAAAACAGAGTAAAGAATCCTGGGGACAGACTGGAGAAAAGAGTCAAGAATAGGGCAGAAAGAGGAGGGAGGAACTTACGGGAGTATTTCGAAGAAATGATAATTGGCCTAAAAATGTTTTGAGGAACTGCATAGCTGACTGAATACAACAATTGCTCATAGTTGGAGTACTTTCGCAAAAAGGCAGAAGAAAATTCCCGAGAGCAAAGGAAAGCATCATGGACCTACGCCAGTTGTGGGAGAAACGGCATTGTTTTCCAAGTTCACCCCCTCTACTATGCTGAGACAAAGGACATTCTTTTTAAATGTACACACCACCATTTGACTATATTGTTCTTTATTTAATTACGAGCCAGGTTTCGGACCTTTATGCCATTTTCAAGTGATTGAGTTCATGTAATTAATATATATATTGCAGGACATCAAGCTTAAAATTGGCCATAAATTAACAAAAATATTCGCTCCCCACGAAATGTCAATATGACATGCTCCAACTATTATATATTTATGTACCTATGTTGTTTTTCTTGTAAATGTAGTCGGTATTTTATAATAATGATTAGGTGTATATGAATGCTAGGTGGAATTTCAAGCTATTGCTGAACACTGTATTTTATCTTGTTTTATGTTATGGTTACTATTTTAATTACATTTGTGATGTAATTGACATTTGTTTATATACATTTAATGGAGTATATGCAATTATTATGTTACTGTTTAACATTGCAGTCTTATAATGATTTCTGTCATATTTTGTAAAATAGGTGTTATTCTATGTTAGGGGGTAGCAACTTCGTTTTTCTGTTTACGTGTGAAAACTAAACCAAAAATGTTCGCCAAAGATAGTCGAATCCCTTGCATTCAGTAAGAAAATTATCATTGAGATATTTATGTACCATATTACCAAAGTACTTTGTAAAGATCTTTGATGAACTCCTCAATATTTTGTAAAATTGTGGCACTTATACCGCTAATCTTCTCTTCAATGCTGCTCTGTTTATGTATGTTATTAGTGTGTTTGACTTTAAGAGTCCTGTGTATTATTCTGGAATTCATGGCCATTGTTTAAGTAATGACATGTGATGTTGTGACCTAAACTGTTTTAACCCAGTAAGTATTCACATATATATTTTGTACTTGCCTGGAAATGATTTTGTAACATATCTGTACACTACATGCAGTTTTAGTTTATTTGCATAGAATCCATGAAGGGGATCCGTGACGGAAACTGGTCGATATTTGGGTTTTAATTAAAAAGCAGCAGACTCTCGAAAATGCATTTCATACATTACTTAATGGCTGATAGAAGTTACCTTCTAAAAAGTTCTAATTTAATTGAGTTTGATTATCATGTGTGGTAATTTGTAAATACAGTCAAGGTTACACACTAATTGCTGGCACAGGGCTAAAGTTCATTTCATGGATCATCATGTATAATGGGAACACAGGTTCTCATTCATTTGTCTCTCTGAATTAACTTAATAATTATTATTCTTTAAGTAAATTCTTCATGCATACTCATTTACTTCACAAAAATGGTATTGCTTCAATGACATCACTCATTCACTAATGGTCCTTTGGATTAATTCTCACAGAATTTATTGCAAATAGTTGAATACTCACTATCATTCACAGTCCTTGAGGATATATATATTAGCAAAAATCATTTTCAGTGTGTGACTGTGTGCATCACAGATGTGTTGTACATTTCTGTACATAATGGTCTGCAGAAATGGTGTAAGAATTTGATTAAAACATCAAATAAGATTTACATCCTCCATATGAGTTCAAGATTACATAATATTATCACTTGATACAAAACTCTCTACTGACCTTCAGTGACTAAGACCTCACACATCTGATGATGTTGCTATTAATTCAGTATCATACTGACAATTATCTTGTATCGAAATTGCAATATAAATTAATTGTTCATTATTAAGGCCTACAGGCCTACAAAATTACAGAATGTATGATACTCAAAGATTTACTGATGAGCTCATGTAAGAAAAACTCACACAGGGTAAATTTTCACTGGCTCGAGGTTTCTTTATCTCTGCTTCATATGATAAACTTTCTTCCACTATTCTGGTACGAGAAAAAAGAAATAAAGTTACAAGTTAAGGTTCACAGTGATGAGACTATGCTCACGGACAAATTAGAATTGACTTTGCATAATTACCAGTCAGATGTATGAGACTCATCTTGGCACAAAATCTCTCCTATTTATTTTCATCACCCATCAGTATACATTCACTCAGCAAAATATTCATTTTATTTTTGACCACAATTTATTTATCTTCAAAATTGTTCAAGATTATCATATGGTCACTGTTCTCACTTGTATTAATTAGGCACAAGTTTATACTATGTAATGAATGTTCAGTTCTTCAATGACAAACATATCATAAAAACTTAAGCACATTTTACCATCCTTTCATGTGCCCAAGAGTCTGATTATGATTTATTGCATGCTCATGAGATGCATCATATTGTCCCATCTCATTTAGCAAACAACATTAATTCAGTATAGAGTGTTTGTCCCTGTCTCCAATTATCCTGTGTCATGTATAAATTGTCTCTCATACACATTACTCTAGTTCATTGATTACAGCTGTTATGTTCAGAGGCTAATAGAGGTGAAGATGAATTCACTGGGTTGTGTGAACAACACATAATAAATGTCTCTATAGCCCATGTGCAAACACAGTTATTTGTTATATCATATCTGCCTAAACACATCTGGTTCGTTTGTTGCCAGTATTGGGCGTTCAGTTAATTGAGAAATCGTGGTATAATGACTGCAGGATTCCATGATGGCTCACTGCAGTTTCAATTACAGTAACCAGCAAGTGCTCAAGTCACATTTGATCTAGGTAGACAATGATTCCATTTTGTTGTTCCCCAGCACGTCAGATTTGGTCAGCTGTGTGTGGTATGGTGTTCCATGCCATGGACTATGGTGCCACTCCAAATCCATCCCATGCATTCCAGGTATAGTAAGAGTCACCATCCCAACAGGGCTCTGGTGCCCCAGATATCTCATTCCCTATGATGATTATCTTGCAGCACCTGTCTCTCTCTTCTATATGTGTAAGTCAGGCAACCTTAAACAATGTTTCAGAAATACATTAGCAGCAGATAATAAAGTACACAGTTACGTTCATTCATCATAAGATTTTTCTTTTTCCTGCAGTTAATCTATGAAAATTAAAAATGTATGTAAAAAAATTTATGTAAAAAATGCATTTTAAGCTTCTCTGTAGTATAATTATTCTGAATATTTACTTCTTTCCATCAGGCATAATTCCGTTTTAATTTATTTACAAACAAATCAACCACAAATAAGCTGGTACAATTATCTTGCTGAACACTGAACACATCTTATTTCACTTGAGTTATCCCCTGATGCTGGTGCAAACACCTCGCTATTACCTGCTACCTTGTAATCAGCCACAGTGCCAATGCACCTCATGTGGCCACTCTACTCATTTTGCTAGTACTACGATTTTGATGTTTCTGTTCATCATCACTTGCCACTTCTCTTTCCACAATTTCATTTACCTTCTGCCATTGCTCTTTCACCTTTAAACAGCGACTTTTCTCTGCAGTGCTAATATGTACATAATATTGTCCATTAACAATAAAATATCTCATAACGTAATTCCTTTATCACACAGATTATTTTGTTAGATTGCGTCATTCTTACCTATATAACTTGTTTTCGTCCAACAATTACTTACACACCCTCGCATAAAAATTGTTTATCTTCCTAATCATCAAACTAACATCTGTGGCTAAGTGCCATCTCGCAACTAGGCATTCTTTTACTTCTTAAACTTCTTGATATGAGAAATACGCTGTCTCCCTTCGACTTGCGGCTTCCCTAAGTCTCCAATTTCACAACATTATCATGTAATTTCCATAAGGTGTGGACTACAAAATACATGAAAGAACTTGTCGCCTAAGTACTTAGTTTTCTTAGGCCCTCTACTTCGTTTCAGTGGTAGCTTATCTCCAACAGTGAAATTCATTTTTCATGTTGACCTCTTTTGATCTTCCTTGTATCTTGTGTCCCTGTGATTTATCCTTTCCAGCACTAGCTTTCACTTGTTAATGACACCTGCATCTAGCAGGTGGGTAGACAAATATCTCTCTCACTTTATCCACTGAGCGAAGTGGCGCAGCGGTTAGCACACTGGACTCGCATTCGGGAGGACGATGGTTCAAATTCGTCTCTGGCCATCGTGATTTAGTTTTTCCGTGATTTCCCTAAATTGCTCTAGGCAAATGCTGGGATGGTTTCTTTGACAGGGCATGGCCGACTTCCTTCTCCATTCTTCCCTAATCCAATAAGACCAATGACCTCGCTGTTTGGTCTCTTCCCCCAAATCAATCCAATCACTTTATCTGCTGGTGGTTGGTTCATTAATATGAATCTTGGCGCCAAACCCTGTAGCCTCATTTGGCAGATCATTCATTATCTTCTGGAAGTCTACTAAATATTCGTCTGACTATCTGTGTTGATAGCGGCAACACAACTGGAATATCTTCACCATTCCTTTCGTAATCCATCCTCCGGGGTGCGACATTGGGTGGTACCATGATATGTATATTGCCTTTATCCTCTTCTGACCCATCAAATTCTTCCAAGTCCTCGCATGAAACTGCGCTCCAGTGTCCATTGTCTTTTACTCTGTCCATGATGCAAAAGAAGTGGTTAATGAAAGCTTTCATTGGAGATCTCCCAGCTGCATGATATGAGAGCTACAAATTTAAAAATGGGTTTGACAGTCATGAGTATTTACTGAGAGGCTCAATGGATCTCAGAATGGGACCAAAAATATTTGCTACAGCGATGACTCGCAGCTCCATTGTTAAAATTGGACTGATGGGTGCTCAGTATGTGAGTGTCCCAGGCTTGGCTTTTTGGCGTGATTCATGACTAGTTAATACCTTTCTCATATAGCTATCCATATTATTCATGTGAATTGATTCCCTTAATATATTATAGCAGTTCCACAGCCAAAAATGTGAATGACTCAAATGTATGTATGAGATGAGTTTATTGGTGAACTCTTCTGGCACTCACAACAAGCAACTGGTGTAGTTGTGATGGGTCACCTGAACAGTATGTTACTCTGAATTACCTGAAACTATGTGGTACTGGCTACAGCGCCGTCTTCCCATTTCCCTTTAACTTCTCTCAGAAAGGGATCATTGTTGCGCTCTTTACCAATTTCAGCAAGTGTGGTTCCCAAACAATCTGTGAATGTTACTCTTTTCATACATAACACATCCACATTGAATTCTTTTAGCTCATTAATATTATTGCATGCCAGCCCTGTGGATGCCCACTTTTGTTAATCTCCCCATCAATATATACCGAAATTTAGTAAATCCACACAGAACAACTAATGTCTCAGCTCAGTCACTGAGTAATTCCTTTCGGCTTTGCTCAGCATATAACTACCATGTGCAATAGTTTGGTTCACTAATCCTCCATCCTGTTTGATCCCAAGATCAGTTTTTGACATATCATGCAGCACTCTCTACTTAAGCCTAGATGGAACAGAAGTAGTACTCTCCATAACACTCCCTTTATATCTTCAAACTTACCTTGTTCTACTTTGGTCCAGCTGAATCACATATTTTTACTCAATAAATGGCACAAGTTGGATGTGGTAGCAGACTCTTTCATGTATCACTTATAAAAATTCAGAAGGCATAGAAACACACATACTTATCATTTTATTCTTGATACTAAAGTTAGCCCGAACCGTAACTTCCAAAATAGATAGCACTGTCTATAGAATTCAACCTATGGGGCTGTGGGTTAATAATAGTAATGATATTCAGTCATAAGTAATAAGAGGAAATTTTAGAATATTCTTTGCCATTTCTTACTAGAGCGTGGAAACTATTTCGTTGGTCAGCCAGAAAACAATAGAGCGCATACTGACAATAGTTCCCAGTCTGCTAATCCATATTCTTGTCCAGCCCACTGAAAGAAATGTTTATATTCTCTATTTGCTCTGCAGGATCACGACTATAATTATAAATGAAGAATTTAAGTTGTAATTGACTGTTATATTTCATACAGTTTCACACACACAACATTGTCATATTCATTATGTTAATACTAATAATAATTTTATCCGTCCTAAACAGCACTATGAGTAGTTCAGGAGCAACATTTATGGTAGGTTCCTATTAAATTCCTGACTTCTGCTAATCAAAATAATTGCTCACCTCAAAAGTGCAAAATAACTTTCACCACTTGCCACACCCATCAGTTAACATCATGGGTGGCACACTAGCAGTTACTTCTGCGAAATCTAAATGATGTGGGTCCTTGTACAGTCCTCGCAATTTCACATCCTATTTGTACCAAAAATATCAGATTTGTTGCTGTCTGACAGTGAGACCATCAGAGGCATTGCGCACTCCGGCGTTCGAGGTATGCAGATCGTACAGTGGCTGGGTGTGAAGTGCAGAACAGCCTTGTCTCTCAGGTTATATTTATATGTGGGTGCAGTGGATGGCCAAGAGAACATCTGCTGTTATCCAATCTGTACCCACAGAAGCAGCATCTAAATGGCCACTTTCTCAGACACATAATATTTTATAACAGTGTTGTGCATTGATTTTGAATTTCCTTAATTTTTGTATGAATGTAATTAAGTTGCATAATCACAGAAAAAGTTTTAGCTCGCCTGCGTTTGTACATGACATCTACACTACAACTTCAAGAGACCTTGTATATGTTATTATTTACATCCAGGCCTTGAAGCTTGTCATAGCTCTATTATTTAATAAGTTTCATTATGTGCTGTAACCAAAATTTTCTAGCATTAATGCAACAGATACTTAATCTACTAGAAATAAGGACTTTTTGTTTCAAAACTAGTTTTCAGTAAATTACTCGAAAACTATTAGAGGTACCTTAATGGGGTTCCATAATTAATGTTTTTATGTTGAACTCAAGCTTCGTACAAATTTTCATATTTCTAAGTATAATAATTAGCGCCTTCAATTTTTCTTAAAAATGTGGATTCTGACCAAAATATTGCTTTTATCATGATGAGACTTGTACCAGTTAATTTTGACATACATCTGTACATATGACCAAGTTTTGGGTTCCTCGCTTTATTATTTAGTGCCACTCATTTTTTTCTTAAAATGATGTATTTACGGAAAAATATTCATCTGATCGATATAAGATGTGACAGTTTAAACAATAATATACTAAAGCACATACTTCCAAATTTTGGAAAAGCAATTTTAACTTTTAATTTCATTCTTAAATTATAGTGCAATTCTTGTGTGGTGTGCACAGACACGTTGTGGTGACATGGCCCTACTAGCAGTGAACTAGGGTAAGTCCCAGCACACTCACTTGCTTCTGAATCCCTCAAATGACACAGCGCTTGTGTTGCCACAAACCTGCCATTAACTTTGACACAAGTCCATAGATGTAAGGAGACACACACACACACACACACACACACACACACACACACACACACATACACACATCAAGGAATCACTACAGTATTCTCGTAAGCATTTCCAGTCTGTCAGTTTCTGTGTCAGTTGTAGTGTTGATCTGACAAGAATCAACCATCAACTGGATAGATCCATCCTTTGTTCTGATGCAAGTAGGGGACTGTCAAGAACTGGCTGCTTCTTCTATTACACCATCTTTCATCATTGCTTTAATTTCTTTTTGTGCTTTCTCTTTGAAGTGTGTAGTATTTGATAAGGATTAACAACAAATTTTCTGTATTAGTGCACTTTCAACTGATACAAAAACGTGCCTCCAAAATCAGGTATGCATGTGACTCTAACAATTTTCTTAAGCTTGCCCTCATATCAGTTGACTCAATGCAACTCAGCTTCATGTCTGTGTCACTGTCAATTGTTTGAGCATCACTTCTGTTCATCTCCACAAGACTTAGAGCAGTCAAATCTTGTCCACTGTCTCTTTCTGCATAATCATCAAAATGCAAGCTCACCTCTCTATTTGTAACCTTCGCCATAACAAATCTTTTGGTCAAATTCATAACTATTTCGAATTTATTTAGGCAATAAAACCACAGTGTAGTCTCACCTGTGAGTCCCTAGCACAGTCACTAAATTCACAGTAAATCCATATGTCTGACATGTAAAACGAACTGAAATATATTCCTTGCTATCACTTTTGCTGCTCACAGCACTCTGTATAGTTATGCTATTCATCTTAAACACTAGAAATCGCCATTCCCCATTCCAAGCATAATTCACACATTTACCCAGTACCAATGACACCTGACTCCCAGTGTCCAGCACATATTGAACGAATCTATTATTTATATTCACATTAACGACAGAGTATTCACAATTACATATTTCAGTTTATCCCACTAATATCCTCTGAACATTCTGCAAGTCTACATATAATGTTTCAGGTGTCCTCATACTTTGAACAGTCCTTCCTGGAGCAGATGTCACTAGTCAGTTCTGCAGTTCACTTCATTGCTCCCCATTCTGCTACTTACTCGTAAGGTTTTGATTATGGATCTCTAGGCTTTTGATTCTCTCTCTCCCCCCCCTCTCTCTCTCTTTCTCTCTACTGATCATATCATCTCCCATTACTTCGCCATTCATTTGGTCTGTATTGTGGCCCCTGTTGTGCATATTGCTTCTGGCGATTCCATCGATGTCTGTTTCTTTGAGGTGGATGGTTTACTCTTCAATTTTGATTGTCCTGTTCACATCTTTTTGGTTGGAAGTTAATCCATATTAAGTACGCTGGTTCCTTCACTCCTGCACCATGATCATCCCGATTCTCCTGAAGTAATTGCTGGAATGGCCCCACGTCTTGCATATTTCTATCTGCTATCATAAGGTCCTCAAACAGATCCTATTCAGCTCTGCTGGCTCATGTGATTAGTCTAGGAATTAGTTGCAGTTAACCACTTCTTTAAAATATTGTATCAAACGCCACTGTCTGGAAGGAAGGAAGGAAACATGTCACCAGCTGCCACCTAGAATCTACATAGGTCTCCTTCATGAGAATTCCTAACTTCCCCTGATCTTGCTTTGTCTTCTACCAGCACTTGTTCAAAAGTGCGTCTTAAATCTTCATATATTTTACATTCCCCCATGGTACTCTCATTTTTGCAGCTGGTTCCACCGAAAAATATGACTATTGTATCCAAATTTTGGGTGTAACCTATTTGAAGGATCCAGAAACAATGAGTACATCTGTACTGAAACTGTTTCTGGATTGCGTGTTCATCAACATCCAGATATCACAATGTGTGATCTTAAGCTTTCCTGGTGAACCAACTGTTTGACTGTTTGTACCGTTGTTAGATGTCCAGCTGGGTGCAGTCGTTTTCATGACACGAAATTTCTACAGCTTACTTTGCTGTGATACTTGCAAAATGAGGGTCTTTGCTACATACCGCCTCCTTTATGCTCCTATCATCCCCACGTCTATCTCCACTGCCATCTGCACGGCACGACAGATGGAGTGGTTCTGGGGAGGGGCGGGGGGGGGGGGGGACGATGTCGCTGTAATCTGGGTACGAACTCTGGTGTCTCTGTATTCCTGTGGGCTGCATCAGGTGAGGAAGTTGCTCTCGGGCACGCAGTGATTTTAGTTGGATGACTGCTGGGTGCCAAGGTATATTGTGAGCGAACTCAGTGTCTCTGTTGATCAGCCTATCAGCCACTCGTATGTCAATTGCCTTCTTCAGAACACAGTCCCAAAAGCACAATGTTTGTCTTAGCACTTCCGTTTCTTCATGCTTCAAAGAGGCTCCTGTAGCCATTTAGTGTTCTGCAATCGCAGATTTTGTTGGTTGCTTTGGTTCGGTGTGTCTTCTGTGTTCCTGGCATCTTTCTTCGATTGTATCTCCCCGATATCCGCCCTAATGCATTTACAAGGAATACGATAAACACCTTGCTTACCTATCCCCAAGTCATCTTTCACCATACCTACTAGGGCAAGCGTTTTCGGAGGTAGACCTAAAGCGCAGTTAATATTTCGTCGAGGCAGGATTCTGACGGATTTGTTCGATAGGTTGCTGGCATATTGCAGATACGCCATTGTCTCCTCCTCCACCTCGTTTGTATCTGCTGGGTTAGTACTTTCAGCCTGAAAGCACATCGGATTTATCTCTCGTCGTATCTGAAAACTTGCTTAAGGTAGTTAAGTTCCGTTGGTTGGCTTACTTCACCAGCTACTGCACGGGCCCTGTGCGCCAGTGTGCGTAGCACATCCTCACGCCGTGAGGGTTGATGGGAGCTGTCAACGTGGGTGGCTTTCCTGTACACACTGTGTCCTTCATTCTGCGCTTGACTAAGACGTCCAAAAAGGGGAGTTCGCTGTTCCCTTCCACCTCCATGGTGAATTTAATACTAGAGTGTAGGGAGTTCATATGTTGGAGGAACTCCTGAAATCTTGCACTTCCATGTCATCATACCACAAACGTGTCTCAGCATATCTGGAAAAGCATGTAGGCTTCAGTGCAGCTGTTTCTAGAACTTTCTCTTCGAAGTCCAGATCGTACACTCATAGCAAAGCTTTAGACCCAGCACTCATCCAACTAAAATCACAGCATCGGCCGCGAGCGACTTCAGCGCCTGACGTAGGCCACAGGAGTACTGAGTGACCAGAGTTCACGTCCAACTACCGGCTGCCTCCACCACCCCTCACCCCCACCCCCACCCCCACCCCCACCCCCACCATTCCACCCGTGGCGGCTTGCGGCTGTCAGTGGAGGAAGTCTGGGTGGCGACAAGAGTATAAAAGAGGAGGAAAGTACTAAATACGCTCACTCTACAGGTATGACATGAAGATGACGACAAGGTATGCTGTCGAAATATTGTGTTACGAAAATCACTCCATAATGCTGAACACTCGACAGATATCTTGATATGCTGTTCCTACAGCTATCGCTGAATTTACGGGTGGAGTCGAATGCGTGAACTTATCAATTTAATGGAGTCTGATTTTCGGGAATAGCAATTTTGTTAAGAATAATCACCTATCAGGATCCATAACATTCTATGTATGCTTCATACGAAATCATTCACTTGACATGGAAAGTTATTAGACACAGTTTCTCACCGAATGTTAAAGACACTTTCTGTACATAGCAGAAATCGAAGACCTGTTTGGTCATCGCACCCAACAATGAATCCATTCAGCGTCCAGCCAGGGTACACAGTAAAACAACGGGAGGCGGGCTGGCTTCAATTCTACAGTGACGTATCCGCCTTCATCATCGTGACTCCCTATTACAGCACTCGTAGTACCGATAGCAGGCCCTTCCTTAGACAAATATTCCTGCACCACACCTTCTGCAGCGCACCCTAGACAACAGCGCTCTGCTAATGCCACTGAAGGTTTCCATCAAAGCGTGAAGGAGAAGACATTCACAAACAGTCCAAGATACTTCACACTTGTCTACTGAGACGCTCCGGCTACCCTTGCCGTTAGAAGACCATGCACTGCAGAGCGGAAAATTATCAGACAAATATTGCAAACTCGAAGAACCGAAGACGGCTAATTCAGAAGATGCCGGGTAGAAGTAGTTTATACAACGATGTAAAGAATTTCAAGGACCACCAGGATAAGATGATCTATGTTCCACGAAATATTCGTAGAATGGGAGAGGGAATTTTAACACTTCAGGTACTGAACTTCTTTCTGAGTGAAACAAATAAATTAAAGTCAAACATAAGCAGATAAATTCCTATCCAAACTGGTGCTTTAATTGTTTTCCAATTTTGAATTATACATAGAACACACCCAAAAATATCGGACGAGAGTTCACAGCATCAGAGGATACAACAGTACAGGACGAGGATCATGTCCTGAAAATCTGATTCATGTTGATACTGATCTATAAATTCCCAAAGTGAAAAGGAAATGAAAATAGCGCAGTTACAAAAGACGCATTTAAATAATGTTACCTCATTACTGTAGTAACACAAAATTAAAGACATAACAGTAGTTGCATCAACTTTAAATCTGCACGTTAGTCTCCATCTTCTTGATAATACCTGTACGTTGCAAAAAGTGCTAAGGAAGTCGCAATTCTTAACGTGTAAAAGGATGACTGTCTTATGATTATGATGAAAAACTTGTCCCTCTCGAAAGAGTTTTAGTCTAACACGTGCAACTGTATGTGATGGTCAATGTATCTCTTCTCTCGACGTGTACAGAAGCGTGAAAGGAGTAGTTTGTTGGTCACTGATAAAGTCTTCAACAGCTTCGCTACTATTGTTCAAATGATTTACACGAATTTATGGTATTATATGAGATTTTTCAAGTCTATAATGTGAACATTTTATTGCAATACCGATACCAAATCGGTCGTGTGACTAGGGCCTCCCGTCGGGTAGACCGTTCACCGATCGGTTAATCTACGGTAATGATGACATTGATGAAGAAGATAATTTGTTTCTGTTCATATTTAATAATTGTAAATACGATATCTGAGTATTTTAAAATTTTTTGTCGGTTTTAGTTGTCCCTGTAACTATACAAATAAACGTCGCTAAACGAAAATATTTAAAGGGTCACATTAACCCTATTTATAGTTACTCTTTTATCATTCCTGCTACCTGTGCTACGTGGTTACTTATATTTTCAATTTTTTATGAAATTCCATCATTTTGAAAGTGAAGATGAATCACAGCCACCTGCAATCAGTGAATCACATAATCTCGCTAAAAAGGAGATATATATATTTCAGTACTTCAAATCGAAATTCGAATGATGCTACAATAGAAACATACTTCTTTTTAACCAAAGGTCGGAAATAGCTGAAATATATACACAAATCTTCTAAAACGAAATTTGCGTGTGTTATCTGAACATTGTGTGTCATTTATATAATCGAAGATTTGCTCTCTTTCGAGTTCATCAGCATTCAAGACAGAGTGACGTAAACTAGAAGTCCATGTCCCTGCCAGCATCACAGAGAGCCATTATGACAGGAACGATGTACATACTATTGCCAGATTATTATTACACACAGTGTAATGAAGAGTGATTCCGTTTAATTTTCAGTTATAATTCGTGTCTGGAAATTTCCTGTTGCCGTTGATTGGTGAAAGGCCGAAGGGGAAAGTATATGCACATTAGTGAACCTGGTAAAACTTAGTAATTACGAAATATGTATGGGAATTGGATATACTTTGTAATCTCCTTCTCCCTCCTCTCTCTGTCCATCTCCTCTTCCTCCCACTCTCTCAATCCATCACCTCCTCCCACCTTTCTCTATAGTTTCCCTTCTCGCCTACCTGCATCCACCTCCTCCTCCCACCTCTCCTCCATACCCCTCCCTATAACCATTTCCTACCCCCTTTCTGTCCATTTCCTCTTCCCCCACTCTCTGATCTTCTGTGAAAACCAACTGTAAGGAAGAAAACAAAACAGCACATAGCTGTGTAAACAACTTTTGTTTAAATTATACATCAGAAGGATGTTCCCTGTTATATGATGTACATATATTTACATATGACATAATTTTTAAAAATACATAGCCAACATCTGTGTAAAATTTTAGTAGAGTATTGTGTAAAGATTTGAAGTACAGATGTCAAGAATTTTTTTTGGGATATTTTCTAACAACATTTCTTCTTTTATATGTTACAACATATTTATTTATAAACAATATATATCTAAAATTGTAGCCTATGTCCGTAGGAACGCTCATAATCGGTCAGAAACCGTCCAGGACCGTTGCTAATAACGTTTCCTCTTTATATACACTACTGTCGTTGTTTAACATCGTCACCAAAAATCTGGATTAGTTCTTGACAGATTTACTTAAAATTTTTAAGTAATGCTCCAATAACTCTAGAAAGATACAGGATGGATAGTTTTTTAGTATATATGTAATATATAAAGTGGAAACGCAATTAGCAAAACATTCGATTCAGTTCAGATTTTTATCCGATACTCTAACAAGCATTCGGAAGGACATATGTACATATCTGAACTGAATCGAATGTTTTGCTAATTGCGATTCCACTTTACATATTACATATATACTAAGAAACTATCCAGCCTGTATCTTTTCTAAAGATTTATTGGAGCATTATTTAAAAATTTTAAGTAAATCGGTCAAGAACAAATACATATTTTTGGTAACGATGTTAAGCAACAACTTTTTTTTAGATAGTGGCATAAACAATGTATCACATGTCCTTCCAAAGTTTATTTTATTACTGTGTGAAATTCGGAAGTAAATTGGTTGAGATTTTTCTGAGGTTTTTACTAATAACCTTTCACCTTTATATACTATATGCATATTTATATACCATATATATTTGAAAAATGTGTAACCTAGGTTCTTCCCTATGTTAACTAGCGTATTTCTCCTAGACGGGAACGACAGTGTGACGGCAAGAAGGATACTAGACAAAATCGGCAAAGAAGCAATGGAAACCATTTCGCAGGAATATAAAAATCCTGTAGCTATACCATGAAATTATCCAACGTTAAATTGGATTTTCTAATGGAAGAGCTGCCATTGCAGCATCTACTTGTAGATTACTGTTACCTTTTGGACTTTGACATAATGCAAGACCTTGTTAGAGTTTTTAATAAAATGGAGATGTTAGACTGCCCAATATCAAAGCTCTATTTCTGTATCGAAGGAGACCACCAGGGAAGCAGCATTGTGATTGTGGACAACAATAAAACAGCTGGAATAGACTCCTTAAAGTGGATGAGCTCCAATTGTGGAGCAAAGATATATAACAAATTTATATGTGAAATCACAAGTCCTGGAGTAAACAAAGTAATCGGTAACCACCTTATATATTTCTTCAAATGTCCAGATGACTATGATAACTTTTACGTCTTCTTCGGCTAAGGAGCATGGCAATACCATGCTGGAGGCTACAATATGTCACTACAGAATGTATCGTGTGTTTACTCTGGGCAAGACTCTTTATGTGCGTTAGGCTCTAACAAACACTTCTTCCAATGTGCTCCTCTGTACTCTGCGCCAATACGTTTCATATCGCGTCAACTAATTAATAACTTAGAGAACAGTTGCTGTGTATTGTTTAAAAACCTTCTGCAGTTGATCTACTGGGGTAATAAGTATATCCAAAAATTGTATAGTTTTAATTATCTACCTGTAAATTATGTGGAGATTCTTAACAATGACTCCAACAAATACGATATAAGTGTTACACAGAAATCTTATATTAAAGCAGGAGAAACATTTTTCACAGTATAAGACGTTGTCCTCCACAATACCATCACATATAGATATTGCCGAATTTGGTCTGGCTCCCACAGACAGTATTATTCCACAAGTGTTAATGAAAAGAACAACGTGTCGAACAGCCTTAAACCATTCCCTACTAGGGAAAGCAATCCCGTAAGTACATTTAATGTGTGATGTGCACGAAAAAGAAAGATGATAATGGAGGACACCGAAGTAAAAAACATAAATAAAAAAAACTGGAGTATATGGCAAAGTCAACCGCCATAAAGGAAGAATATAAACTGCTATAGATAAAAGAGGTAGCTGTTGCAGATGTGCAAGCAAGATTTACATATGGCTCTAAACAAAGTGTATGGGGAAATTTTACTACGACTGGGGAATATAAAATATCTGCATTTACAGTAAACATCACTGGTAACAGTGACATGTTGGAGTGCTGGCCGAAATCAGTGGAATCGAGATTGTTTACCACATAAAAGGATTCACGGAAAAAATTTATATAAAACCGATGGAATATCAAAGTTAAATGGACAATCATTCGTAAAAGTCATAAACTTTAAGTTCGATTGAGAATTTCGGCAAGAACGTATAGTAGAGATGTTGGTGTACACATGGGAAGATGTTGAGTGCTTTGACGATAGTTTCATGGGGGAAATAAGAGGTAAAGTTAAAATCCACGAATGCTGATGTGTAGTAGAACTCAAGAAGGAACCAAGCTAATTGTTAAAACCAAAAAGGAAATAGTTTACAGGAGCAGAAATAGATATGTATTAGTATTCTAGGACATACCTCTTTGTACCTGTCAATTTACAGGCTCAAGAAAGAAATATATTATTCAGATTTGGATTTAAGTTTTGAGTTAAAAATTAAATTATATATTATTAAAACTAACCCTCACAAACATAAAGGAAGGGTTGATTTCTGTATGTAAATGTTTGTGCAGATATTAATAAAAATTTTGTCCATGAATATTTGCTTGTTTTATTCATTAACCTGCCAAAAATCCTAATACATTTCCTATTTACAATTATTTCTGTGCATGTATTTTGGATAAGGAACGTGTGTAGTTGGATTATCTTGAAAAGTAGCTGAAACTAGGTGGATGAAAGCCTAGCGCCCTCCTTTTCTTACCTATATTAACTGGGAGAGGGCAGGGCTGGAGGATTTCCCACGAAAGGGAAAAGTGGCTCAGAAAGAAACAAGTTACCCTTTCTCAGAGGGGTAGAGGTGGAGGAGGGGACGAGGGAGGGGTGGGGTGTTTCTCAGAAGTATTGATTATCTCCAGGGTGTCATAAATCAACTATCAGGGTGTCATAAACCACTTAGCAGGACAATGGGCTAAGGGGAGGGATGGTTTAACTGAACAATTTAATTAATTAGCGTATCAATTTGATATGAAAAATGTACCAGGACACACCTTACCCTACTACTAATGAAAGCACGAACTGAAAGTCGTGACAATAGAATTGTGTAAAATCCTTTTGAGGGCAGTGTACGAGGGGATTCTGTGATTTCTGTTGTATTATTGGAATATTTCAAACATCGCCAAATGGACGGTCGTTTTCCTCTTAGAAATCTTTCTTCTTTTGAACATCGTCAGTAAGCTGTCGTGCGTGGCTGGCTGGTGTGGTTAAAACCAGATGGCTGCCATAAGCGAACTGTCACATGGTATAGGAAAAATACGTTTTCGGATTTGAGTCTCAACTGAAAATAATATCCAACAACATGTTACCAAATCACCCTCACAGAGTCAAACTGGGATTTAGAAGCATCAAGTTAAAAGCAGTTTGTCACATATGTTAACTTTCAGCTTTTACTGTTTTCCGAGTTACTAACCCACGGGCACTCTTGCTATCATATTCTGTGGCCCATAGTCGATGTCTGAGATGAAGACAGACTTTGCTCAGTCAAGATGGGTAATTTGCGGGACGCTCTTTGGCGAACTGTGTCTCGGTCAATAAGACATCAACACAGCTCGGCACATAACGGCTTGGTCTGAGTAAATGGGGACAAATTAATCTTTATCTAGTCTAATCGGAACAAGGAGATGCAGAGTAGTAGTCAGAACAGTGAGACTGGCTGGCGGTTGGTGCTTGGGTCTATACGTGAAAGTTTTGTGCTGGCACGTCCCTCGTGAAGACGACTGATGAGCAAACTTGCAATGAGGCTTGCTTCTTTTATTCTCTTGCTATGAGTTGTGAGTTATAGTGTAGTAATGAACTGCATACCCGTTCTGAGTTCTAGGATTCAACATGCTTTATTGTGCAAAATATGCACACTCGATTTACATGGGCCAGAAATCGGTTCCCCTAAAGCATATCAGAATCATAGGTGAACTAAATAAATCACTTGCTCATTTCTTTAACAATTATTGACGTTTTCATAGGTTTCTTGAATACTTTGTGAATAAATTCTTTGTTATGCAATGGAACAGATTACCACGTGGTCTTTGCAGAAACAAGTGTATTCTTTCATGTACTATGAGTTACGTTTTGAGCTGAAATAATTGGTAATTTGAACACAACCTCCCCGAATCTACTTGAGTTCCTTGCAAGTGTTAAATTGATTGCTAAAATTTAACCATTACATGTAGTGGACCATGTGATGATGCACTACGCAGATTAAACTCCATTAGAAATTCTGTTATGATCATTTGCCTTCAGCAAAGTGTTTATTCACTACTAGATGCTTGGACTGTCGGTTCTTTTATTCAGCAACAAGATTACCATATGCATCTTTGCTTGAATCTTTCAGGCATTGTAGGTGAGTTACATCGAGATCTTAGTGACAGCCAACGATATTTCGGGAACCATTCAGTGTTTATTCTGTCATTCAATAATTGCAGCCGCTGTGTAAAAAAAGTATTTAGATCACTATTGCAAGCCAGATACACCCCTTGCAAGGGATGGGAAAAAATCGTTTTATTTTATGGCCAAAATTGGTAGGGTATTTTTTTGCAGATTCACTGTCATGTTTTGCAATTAGTTAATACTGGAATTTAGTAAAATTCATAATTATTTACTTGCGAAATTAGTTTTTTGCATATTCATTCTATTTTTAGTGAAATTTGGCATTTTTTGCCAAATTCTGTCTTTTTTGCCACATTTGGTATCAGTTTCAGCCGAAGTCGCTGTTGTTTTGGACAAATACAGTGAAACTTTTTTGCCTAATTCGGTGACTTCTTTTGCCAAATTTGGTGGTTTTTATCCAAATTTGGTGGTCTTTTTCCAAATTTAGTGTAATTTTTGCCAAACTTCGTTATGTTGCCAAAATTTGTACTTTTTGCCAAATCTGATTGTTTGTTGCTAAATTTTGTGAAATTTTTTGTTAAATTCGGTCTTACTTTTCTTGCTATATTTGGCATTATTTTTTTCCGTCTTCTTTTTCTTACTAATTTCGGTGTTATTTTTTGCCAGATTTACTGGTATTTTTGTCAGTTTCGGGGTTATTTCCTCCTCTATTTGACGTCAGTGTTCCCCACGTTCGGTTTTATTCGTCAAACTCTATGCTATTTTTGTTGATTTCATTGCTACTTTCTTCATCATATCAAAGTTTATTATACTAAAAGAGGACTGTCAGTTTAAGATTACACACAAATCTCTACCTACAGGAGATTAGATTTCAAACTACAGTCTTAACATTCAATAACTCATGAGTAAAAATATTACTAAGCTGACGTACTTAGATTTATAATATTTTATAGGGCAATATTATAAATTTCACAGGGTGTCACAGAATATCCTTCTCTTTATTTCGCGAAAAACCACTTGTATCTCGTTTTTTTGTTTTTTTACATTATCGTTTCCACGAAATTTTCCTGTACCTACTTATTGCACATGCCTTATCTACACTGATAAGCCAAAAAGTTAGGATCACTGCCCACCGCGACGTTGGATGTCACCTGATGGCGTTGCGGGCACGTAAAGCAGCAACAAAAGAATGGAGGCGAATCAGACAGGGACGGGGTATCGCCCTATCGAAGATATGGGTTGCAGACGCCATTGAGATAAGCGACTTTGACAAATGACAGACTATTATTACGCAGAGCCTGTGAACGAGTATCTCGGAAACGGCGAAGCTGATCGAGTGTTCACCTGTTACTATTGTGAGAATGTACAGAAAGAGGTAGCAGGACAGTGAAAGGTTCGACTCTTCACAGAACTTTGGGTTCGGAGACTTGCCTGCTCCGTAAAGCAGAATAGGTGGTGATCAGTGACATACCTGCCGAAAGAGTACAATGCTGGTGCACGCACACTTGTTTTGGATTACACCGTTATCGTACATTGTTGAACATGAACTCCGCAGCATACTTTGACCCAAAGTGCAGTGGTCACGGGATCATCGGGATTTGACCTTCGACCAATGGAAACGTCTCGGCTCTTCGGGAGAATCACATTTACAATAGGTCGATAGTCGTTTCTACAAACGCCGTCGATGTGAACGCCAGCTCGAAACGCGCAATGCGCCTCGGATGTTGGCTGGTGGTAGCAGTATTATGCTGTGGGAGACATTCTCCTGCGCTTGTACGGGACCTATGGTAGTAATCGAAGACACGCTGACAGCTGTGGATCACCTGAATCCCTTCATGTTTGATGTCTTCCCCTACCGCGATGTCACCTTTCGGCGGTACGATTGTCCGTGTCTCGAAATCAGAAACATGCTACAGTAATGTGGTGAACTCACGATGATGTCTCGGCGACCAAACTCGCTCAATGTAAGTCCGATGGAACCCATCTGAGTCGCTAAGGGCGCCATCATCGCGTACGCAAATCAGCGGCCCGTTATTTACTTGAATTACATGACCTGTCTGTAGACAGTTAATGCCACATACTTTCACAAACCTACCTCTGATACGCAGAATCAGCGATGTATTTCGTTCCAAAGGGGGACAAACAGACTAAGAAAAAAAATGGTTCAAGTGGCTCTGAGCACTATGGTACTTAACTTCTGAGGTCATCAGTCCCCTAGAACTTAGAACTACTTAAACCTAACTAAGCTAAGAACATCACAAACATCCATGCCCGAGGCAGGATTCGAACCTGCGACCGGAGCTGTCACGCAGTTCCAGACTGTAGCGCCTAGAACCGCTCGGCGTCCCCTGCCGGCAAACAGACTAACAAGCAAGTGGACATAATATGTTGGATGGGGCGTTTGCACATTTCGTAAGTAACCTGATGAACTCGTCGACTGAAAAATTAATCATTAAGGTATATTTAAATGATCATTTATGCCCATAGATTAACCGTCACGCGAAGTTAAGTGTTCCTATTGATAACTTATTCTTAAAATAGGTTAGAAAGCTTTCAATAACAGTTTTCATGAGTCAATATTAACGGATTATGAGAGGGCATTTCAATCAGGGTAATTTTCTGTAGACATTCTTACAAGTTTTCAGAATTTAATACGAGCAAACGGGCATCTACCTCTACACCTACATCTACATCCATACTCCGCAAGCCACCTGACGGTGTGTGGCGGAGGGTACCCTGAGTACCTCTATCGGTTCTCCCTTCTATTCCAGTCTCGTATTGTTCGTGGAAAGAAGGATTGCCGGTATGCTTCTGTGTGGGCTCTAATCTCTCTGATTTTATCCTCATGGTCTCTTCGCGAGATATACGTAGGAGGGAGCAATATACTGCTTGACTCTTCGGTGAAGGTATGTTCTCGAAACTTTAACAAAAGCCCGTACCGAGCTACTGAGCGTCTCTCCTGCAGAGTCTTCCACTGGAGTTTATCTATCATCTCCGTAACGCTTTCGCGATTACTAAATGATCCTGTAACGAAGCGCGCTGCTGTCCGTTGGATCTCCTCTATCTCTTCTATCAACCCTATCTGGTACGGATCCCACACTGCTGAGCAGTATTCAAGCAGTGGGCGAACAAGCGTACTGTAACCTACTTCCTTTGTTTTCGGATTGCATTTCCTTAGGATTCTTCCAATGAATCTCAGTCTGGCATCTGCTTTACCGACGATCAACTTTATATGATCATTCCATTTTAAATCACTCCTAATCCGTTCTCCCAGATAATTTATGGTATTAACTGCTTCCAGTTGCTGACCTGCTATTTTGTAGCTAAATGATAAGGTAACTATCTTTCTATATATTCGCAGCACATTACACTTGTCTATATTGAGATTCAATTGCCATTCCCTGCACCATGCGTCAATTCGTTGCAGATACTCCTGCATTTCAGTACAATTTTTCATTGTTACAACCTCTCGATATACTACAGCATCATCCGCAAAAAGCCTCAGTGAACTTCCGATGTTATCCACAAGGTCATTTATATATACTGTGAATAGCAACGGTCCTACGACACTCCCCTGCGGCACACCTGAAATCACTCTTACTTCGGAAGACTTCTCTCCATTGCGAATGACGTCCTGCGTTCTGTTATCTAGGAACTCTTCAATCCAATCACACAATTGGTCTGATAGTCCGCATGCTCTTACTGATTGCTTACTGACTGCTGCACTTACAAAGCACGCCTTCTTCGCTCTCTCGCCAGTGGGCGAGCCACGCGGCGGCAGCATTTTGGACTGGTAGGCAGGCGGGCACGACGGCCGCCTTTCCTCTTCCCGCCCGGACAGTCACGTCGTTTCGCAAAACAAGCTCCGCCCTGACCGCCGAGCATCCTGCCCTCGGAACGCCGCTCTCCACGTCCAATTACACTGCGTTAAGTGCGCCCTAGCCCAAACAAAAACAAAAAGAAA
This sequence comes from Schistocerca americana, assembly GCF_021461395.2. Classification (NCBI taxonomy): domain Eukaryota; kingdom Metazoa; phylum Arthropoda; class Insecta; order Orthoptera; family Acrididae; genus Schistocerca; species Schistocerca americana. The sequence continues at coordinate 282,538,861 of NC_060121.1, read as the reverse complement.
GGCCGCGGTTCCGCCCGAATTGCCCGCCGATCATCGTAACAATGGCCGCCCCCGGTGGTCTCTTTCATGCGGGACGTATCGGATGCTTGACGCTGTCCCCCCGTCGCTTGTCCCATTCCGCTCCTGAAGATGCCGCGGGAAAAACGAGGCAAAAACTGTGAAGTGGAAGCGCGGTGCGGTAGCTTGTGGTCGATCCGTGACTTCCACAGCCAATATGTTCCGACGAGTTGCGTTCCGCCCACAAGCGATGCCGGCATTGGCTGGGAAAGTCCGCAGCGTCTGTCGTGAGGAGACCTCTGCGTCAAGTAAACGGCGGGATCGCGCCACGTCAGTGTTCTCAAAGACGTGCAGAAGAAAGAAAATGGTTCTGGCCATAATTTAACTCAAATACAGCCTCATTCACGTAACGTTCATACGGCTGTGATGTGAACATATCGATATATCAAGCGAAGTTTTGAACTAGAAACTGTGTGCAACGAGCTAGCTATATCTCTGGATGATTGATACACCTGTCTTCTATATGTACTGAGCTGTCGAAATACGAGGCCTGTTCAGAAAGTAAGCTCCGATTGATTGCCAAATTGAAACCACAGTGAACATCAGAAATGTTTTACTTGTAACAATTAGCTACACCTTTCAGCTACTTCTCTACGTAGTCGCCCTTCTGACTTAGACTTTTGTCATAGCGTTGTACCAACTTTTCAATAGCCTCATCATAGAAGGCAGCCGCCAGTGCTTTCCGCCAATTCTCCACGCTGGCCTACACCTCGTTGTCTGTGTCAAAATGTTGTCTTCAAAGACAGCGGTTCATGTGACCAGAGATGAAACTCAGGGGGAGACAATTGCGGACTGTATTGTGGGTAATCTCACATTTCCATTTGAAAACGATGCAGGAGCATCTTCATTGCCCCTGCAGAATGCGGCTGAGAATTGTCTTGAAGAAGAAACAGCACGACAGTTATGTAATGTTAGCTGCATAGCTTCAGGCGAAATTTCTCACCAGGCCCTCGTACTTGGCGGCAGAAACTATTTTCTAGACATCTTTACGCACTCACTGCGAGCTCAGAAATGAGAAGAGCGACGTGATGCTAACTGGGATTATACTAGAGACACTACCCAACACATCTGTGCAAAGCTTTATCGGATTTTCATAGTCGTTTCCATTTCGCGACCGATCGGAGCTTACTTTCTGAACGCCCCTCGTACATATAGGTTTGCGCTCGGGTAAAAAAGAAGGCATCTAGAAGTCAGGAACCAGATAATAATGCCAAATAAAATAGTGGATTTTCGTCTTTGGAAACCAGGCCGCAAGCTATTTAGGGAAAATAGGAAAAACATAAATCATGGTACTAATTCATGTCTGTATTCTTCATTCCTTTGCTTAATTTCCAAATGGTGTGATGAATGCCAGTTAGCCCCAAATGTGGAAAAATGTAAGTCAATGAGGATGAATAGGAACATAACACCTGTAATGTTCGGACACAGTATTACTAGTGTCCTGCTTGACACAGTCGAGTCGTTTAAGTAGTTGGGCGTAGTGCCGCAAAGCGATATGATGTGGAGCGAGTATGTGAGAACTGTGGTAGGTAAGGCGAATGGTTGACTTCGGTTTACTGGCCGGCCGCTGTGGCCGAGCGGTTCTAGGTGCTACATCTGGTTCTTAGGTTAGTTAGATTTAATTAGTTCTAAGTTATAGGGGACTGATGACCTCATATGTTCAGTCCCATAGTGCTCAGAGCCATTTGAACCATTTTTCGGTTTACCGGGTGAATTTTGGCAAAGAGTAGTTCACCTGTAAAGGAGACGAGAGGGTGATGTACTGCTCGAGTGTTTGGGATCCGTACCAGAGCGGACTGAAGGAATACATCGAAGCAATTCAGAGCCGGGCTACTACATTTGTTACCGGTAGGTTCGGACAACACGTAAGTGTTCCGGAAATGCTTCGGGAACTCACAAGGGAATCTCTGCAAGGGAGGCGATGTTCTTTTCGAGAAACACTATTGAGAAAATTGAGGGAATTGGCATTTGTAGCTAACTGCCCTCGACCTATATTGCGCGTAAGGGCTTCGAAGATACAAGAAATTATGGCTCATACGGAGGCATATACACAGTTGTTTTACCCTCTTTCTATTTCCTAGTGTAACAGGTAGGTCAATGACAAGTAGTGGTACAGGTACCCTCTACTACGCACCGTACGGTGGCTTGTGGAGTATCTATGTTGATGCAGATGTAGTTCTAGAGGAAAACGACGAAGTTCTTCAACTCTGTATTGATAGACAATTTATGAATCTCGACAGATTGTCGCAATATCCCGTGGCCGCGTTGCTCTAGTGGCCACGATCTCGCTAACTTCGACATTCCCAGCGACAATACAGGCCTCACTCTCTTCGTCTTTCTGGATGAGTTTTCTTCAGCTTTTTCCTCAGCCTCTCCGTAATAGCCCAGGGCATACGCTTAATTCTGAATTTCTAAGCCGACCTAGAAAGTAAGGTAGCCATATCCTGTGACTTCCTCCCAAGTCACCTTTCATTTTTACTAACGCATACACGATTAAAATTCTTCATATGCAGATGAGTAACTAACTTCGGCCCTGAACTCTTAGCCCCTCTGATGCAGCTGGAACGATTATAAAAGTACCGTAAATTACAGGACCCAGAAGGGTATTGCGCTCCTCTGAAGATCAAGTGAACGGCGCATGTACTGTTGCTGCCGACCACTGCCTCCTGTTAACTTGATAGCAGTGTGAAACACATCTAGAGGTACCCGGCTGAAGGAGTGCCACTTCAGTGTGAGTAGGACAGTAGCAGCGAGAGAACAGAGATGGGTATGGGACTCGCGAGTACGTGCGAAGAGTTGATAAAATTGACATATGGCACAGGACGTCGAGGGTGGTAAAGAGACGTGAATATTATACTTAAAATGATGAAACAAGTATTGAAATTATTTCAGTGTTTGACCAAGTGTCTAACATGACTGATCGAGGGTGTGTATTCGGAACTAGTTTCGCACGTTAGCAGTTGGTGCTGGAAGGGGCAGAGAAAACGATAATAATGTACAACGCGAGAAACAAACGAGAAGTTGTAGGTTTCTTCTTTACTTTAGTTATGTTGCCACAAAAATTATGTGGTGTCGTCCAGAGATTTCGGCGCTACATCAACGTAGACAATGCGAACCGGTACCACAGACGTTAGCGAGGGCTTGCTGCAATCCGCAACGTCGTAGGGGAAGCATTCCTGAAAAAGACCGGACCTCTCCCCTACCATAGCGCCCTCGCACTGAGGTCAATATATTATGCAAGAGCCAGTTCGCGACCTCTGCTACAGCAATCAACATCATCGTCTAGAACCAACGAGTAGTTAACGCTTCAGACGAACTTGCAGTTTGTTAATGTTGAACATTGTATCTCAAGAGAACAGTTTGTTAATCTATGCATCAGGTGTGCTTTACGAGCCCATGACAGTTGTAAATTATCTATTACTCCTGTAGCAAAGACCTGTTTCGAAGTTAAATAAATCTTTTGATCATTTATTTAATAAAGTAAACTAATATTTCTTCTGTTGCAGTTAAAAATGGACGATCTCCCAGAGTACTCAAAGAACCCACAGTTGCGGCTGGACGATTACAGTTTCGTCTGGTCACAACAAATTACTGCAAACAAAATTGACAGTGACGTCACCATGAAAGAGGCGAGCACTCAACGAGAGTGCGTCGCCGTGATGCAGGTAAAACAGAGGACGTTATGGGCATGCTCCAGAAACCGTCACTTCAAGCGTAAAAGACTAGTCCAGACACACTTTAACAAAAAGACACATTCGGTGCTCAAAAATAGTTACTGCGTGTTGGAAATTCATTCAATAACATTTCCTTTTGCAGTCAGACCGGATAACACAAAAAGGAAACCTTTGCGCTAATAATAAGCAAAATTACATTTGGAGAGTCGTAAACATTAATAGGCAGTTTTTATACTACAGAATAAGGATTGAGACGTGTTGCAGATACTTAACTATAGAGGGATAACAGTAACAACTTCACATATCAGAACTGCCGTCATAATATAAATGTAGTCACAACAGTTATTTAATATTTGTACCTGTAGCTAATCATGTAAAGGAGGTTAACGTACCGTTTAACAGATCAAGCATTTACAGATGATGGCTCTGAGCACTATGGGACTCAACTTCTGAGGTCATTAGTCCCCTAGAACTTAGAACTAGTTAAACCTAACTAACCTAAGGACATCACACACATCCATGCCCGAGGCAGGATTCGAACCTGCGGCCGTAGCGGTCTCGCGGTTCCAGCCTGCAGCGCCTAGAACCGCACGGCCACTTCGGCCGGCCAAGCATTTACACTACCAAGTTCGCGCCACAATACAATTAGACAGCAAATATGAGAAAACAAATCGTCCTGTGAAACAACATTCAAAATTTCAGAGCAGTGACTTGCAAAACACAAATTGAAAATAATCTTCTCTTTAAGTACCTAGTTTTAAATTACTCGACTGAGGCCTGGATAACTTCTTTTGTCACTTTAAGGGGAACCATAATTCCGGAGAACGACATACACAGCTAAACGGTTTGTAACACACAATTTCGAAACAAAAGACAATAAATGAAAATCTAATTAATGTAAATAAGAACGCACGCTGTAAGTATACACTGAAGCGCCAAAGAAAGAGGTCGCCAACGCCTATGTAAGACAAGCGTCGTGCGCGGTTGTCAGATCGAGTAATGCTGCTACAATCGTAGGTTATGAAGATTTAAGTGAGATTGAACGTGGTGTTATAGTCGGCGCACGAGCGATGGAACACAGCATCTCCGAGTCAGCGATGAAGCGGGGATTTTCACGTACGACCATTTCACAAGTGCACCGTGAATATTAAGAATCCGGTAAAACATCAAATCTCCAACATCGCTGCGGCCGGAAAAAGATCCTGCAAGAACGGGACCAACGATGACTGAAGAGAATCGTTCAACATGACAGAAGTGCGACCATTCCGCAAATTGCTGCAGATTTCAATTCTGGTTATCAAAAAGTGTCAGCGTGCGAACCATTCAACGAAACTTTCGGGGCCGAAGCTCCACTTGTGTAATCTAGATGACTGCACGCCACAAAACTTTACGCCTCGCCTGGGCCCGTCAACACCGACACTGGACTATTAATGGCTGGAAACATGTTGCCTGGTAGGGCGATACCCATTTCAAGTTGTATCGAGCGGATGGACGTGCACGGGTATAGTGACAAACTTATGAATCCATGGATCCTGTGTGTTAGCTGGGGACTGTTCAAGCTGTTGGAGGCTCCTTAATTGTGTGAATCGTGTGCAGTTGGAGTGACATGGGACCCTTTATACGTCTAGATGCGATTCTGAGAGGTGACACGTACGTATGCATCCTGTCTGATCACCTGCATCCATTCATGTCCACAGTACATTCCGACGGACTTGGGCGATTCCAGCAGGACAATGCGACTCCCCACACGTCCAGAATTGCTACAGAGTGGCTCCAGGAACACTTTTCTGTGTTTAAACACCTTCGTTGGCCATCAAACTCCCCAGACATGAAAATTATTGAGCATATCTGGGATGTCTTGAAACGTGCTGTTAGAAGAGATCTCCACTCCCACGTACTCTTACGGATTTATGAGCAGCCCTGCAAGTTTCCTGGTGTCAGTTCCCTGCAGCGCTACTACAGACGTTAGTCGAGTCCATGCCACGTCGTGTTGCGGCACTTCTGCGTGCTCGCGGGTGCCCTACACGATATCAGGCAGGTGTACCAGTTTCTTTGGCTCTCCTGTGTATAATCACATGAGCAAAACGTTTACATAGATTATACTTAATAGGAACGTAGAATGGCACTCCACCGACAAATTTTCAAAGGCTGTTCCGAGATAATTTCTGAGTACAGAGAGTCATAATCTCTGGTGCTCGGTTACAGAATAGTAATTTAACTATAGTTTATTCGAATTGTTATCCAACGAGATTGGTTTCTGTGGACATCCTTTCTCAGGAGTGAAACTTCCTGTACCATTCCTTAGCCGGCCGCTGTGGCCGGGTGGTTCTAGGCGCTTCAGTCCGGAACCGCGCTGCTGCAGTTTCGCAGGTTCGAATCCTGCCTTGGGCATGGATGTGTGTGATGTCCTTAGGTTAGTTAGGTTTAAGTAGTTCTAAGTCTAGGGGACTGATGACCTCAGATGTTAAGTCCCTTAGTGCTTAGAGCCATTTGAACCATATTTTGTACCGTTCCTTCACCATGATACGGAAGGATAGGTTTTGGCATAAGCGCCCATGTACAGGTGGGGAAGTAGTGCGTTGTGTTTGGTGTCGCTGTGGGAACTGTTCGGCATAGCTTTGTTGTGTCGCTCTTGTATTGCATTCAGCGAACCCATACACGAGGTGTATCGGCCGACTCTTTATCAACAATCTATCCGCACTACGGTGCAATGGTCTTAACTTGCAACTAATTCTAGACAGAAACGAGGAATAATAGTACACGTACATGCTTGAGGGTGAAGATTAAATTGCATATTACTGTTGCCAGCAGCAAGTTATGTGAGTGAACGGAAATACATCGTTTCCAATCTAGACTCAGAGTGCATGTAATCGACATTTGCACTTCGCGTAGATATGTTCAGTGCGATTTCGATACAGCAGTTAAGATGGGTAAGAAATCCAATTGAACGTAGTTACCATGTAACAATCCACCGCAGACCATGGTCCATTATAGCAAAATTATCGGAAACATTCCCGAATAACCTGCAAAATTTTGTCGGTGAAGATCGGGTTTACACCGTTACGTGCGTATGAAGCTGTATTCGTAGCAAAATAGTCAAGTAGCTCGTGCAACAAACTGTCTATGCAGATGTAAACAGGAATGTCTCCATCCCAAATCACTGAAAGGAACTTCGGGATTAAGCAGTTTAAATAGCTACCTGATATAATAAACATCAAGTGATGGTGACGGTGTTGGTGGTGGTTGTGTTGGTGGTAAGTTCCTATGGGACCAAACTGTTGAGATCATCGGTCACTAGGCTAACAGAGTACTTAATCTAACTGAAACTAACTTACGCTAAGGACAACACATACACCCATGCCCGACGGAGGACTCGAACGTCCGACGGGGGGAGCCGCGTGATAAACATCAAGTTACCTTAAGTATGAATAAGAGCAAAATATCGAGCAAGAGAACATGGAAAAGTCTGGAAAGTATACAAGACAGTAGGGATAATTATGGACAAGTGTGGTGCAGTAACAAAGGAAACTGTATAACAGACTGTGTGTACGGTAACTTTTCGTAGCCGGTAGGGACGACTGCCGGAAGAGTAATTATTTGATTTGGATTTCAAGCCGGGGAGTACTGTTGTGTGCGTAAAAAAACCGCCTTAGCCGCTGAAACAATGGCAAGCAAGTTATGGAGTTTTCGGGAGGCGTAGTGAAACGCACTGAATCCAAGGTACTGCTGTTGCCGGTAGCCTTAGAGGGGCGGAAGGACTGTGGCCGACTTTCAACATAATGTGGCGCGCGGGTTGGTTTCATTGTACTAACTATTCAGACGGTTTCCCATGATGTCACTGAAACTTTGCGAAATTATTTGCGAAATTACGTTTCTGGCAGCAATAGTGAATGTTGTTATGATCTTCAGTGTGAATTCAGAATTGACGCAGCTCACCACGCTAGTGTATCCCGCAGTCTTCATCTCTGCGTACCTACTGTAATACACATCCACTGGAGTCAACTCTTGGTCTCCCTCTACAATTATCACCCTCTACATTACCGAATTAAATATTCTCTGACATCTCAGGGTGTTCACTATCAACAGAACTTTCAATCAAGTTGTACCACAAATTTAATTTTTCCTCGATTCAGTTCGTTAGTTATCTGATGTAACCATCTAATCTTCAGCGTTATTCTGTAGCTCCAAAGTTCTGAAACTTCCATTCTCACCTGTACTGCCTAACGTCCAAAGTTCATTTCTGGGCCGTGCTACGCTCCAGGCAAATTCAGAAAAGAGTTCCTAACACTTAAATTTATGATAATTATTACCATATTTCTGTTTTTCAGAAGCGTTTATCTTTCTGTTGTTAATTTACATACCTGTGTACCCTACCTAATTCGGCCATATTCGGGTATTTTGTTGCTCAAATGTAGAGCGCAGTTGCTCAAATAGTAGAATCTTTCAGTTTCTCATTTCCTAACATATGTCCCTCAGGGTCGCCTAAATACGTTCTGCAAGAACATACGATGTTGTCTTGTGAAACGACAGTGTGTGTTGCGTGAAAAAGGAAACATAACTCAGGTGCCATTAATTGCGATTTAATAGGAAGTCTGTTTACGAGATGAGACGCACACGCTACTGGTGGCTGGACAAAAGCCGTAAATGGCAAACCCGCTTTCGGCTGCGCGCTTACTGCAAGGTACACGAAAAGCATGTCACGCACAAAATATTCGCACACCCTTAAAAAGAATCTCAAGCTAACCTACAGGCGATTCTGATATGTAAACATGAATCATTCGAACTACATTAATTTGCGGCTTACGTATTTTCTTTGGGTTAGAGTCTACGTATGTAATGTGTCGTTTACTATAATGTCTCTAAGAATGTTATTGTTAATGAGAAAACGTTTGAATGATTATTAATGATCGCTTTTGGTTATTATTTAGCTTTCTAGGCCTGCCGTGCTTAACATTCATGAATAGAAATTGCGGCTTATGTATTTTTGTTTGGGTAGAGTCTACGTACGTAATGTGTCGTTTACTAACTTGCCGCAGAATTATTTTACTGTGTCTTGTAATGAATTATTGCACTTAATAGTACTTTCTGCCTTACCTACTATAAGAACATGATTTTAAAATCAGGGGATAACACACATCTGTGGCTAGTCCTAATACACTACGTCGTAGACAGACACTACAACACAAAATTCCATGGCAAATACCTTACCCAAATTAAATAGGAAACAGTTTGGATTAATTTCAGTTCTCATATGGTTTAATTAATTTGTGCTAAGCTCTTATAGGACCTAACTGCTGAGGTCATCGGTCCCTAAACTTACGCACTACTTAATCTAACTTAAACTAACTTACGCTAAGCACAACACACATAACCCAGGCCCGAGGGAGGACTCAACCCGCCCGGACAGTGACAAGACGCCCTTAGACGGCGCGGCTACCCCGCGCGGCCTCATTTGGTTGCTCTGACACTATTTAACTGAGAAAATGGCTGTAATAGATCTTCATTACACGCAGCTAAGCAAGGAACACAAAAAATTGTTTGAAATCCACCTACTTGGAAACAAAAACCGTAAGATATTGGCTGCGCCAGGTCCGCCTAGTCCTGCGAAAGTATTAGTATATGTTGCGCTGATATGAGCACTGCTGGAAAGAAAAAGACTTATACTTAATTTTGCCTCTTAATGGCTGCAATCTGGTCGATCATGCGCTCTAGATTGTTTTACAATCGACCTGTTATGAAAGCAGAAATAATTCAGATATTTGACGCAAGGCACACAAAACTACGGAATAAAGGCATGAAATAACCAGTTGCAAACAATTATCTATTTCAACAGTTAATTCGTTACGTATACGGTTACAGGCCTGATACAGTTGGATAAGCTATTACCACTTCAACGAGAACAAGAGAATAAGCGTATATTGTCTCCTCGATGTATAGAAAAATTATAAATAATAATTCTCATTATTATAATTACCATAATATGTCTATTCGATGCATATCATCTGTGATCCAGTATATCAATAAGCTTTACAAAATTTATTATTTTTGGTAACAGGTTTGTCCATACGTCTACATGAGGTGTTCTGCAAATTTCATACAGTCTTATATATAGTTCGTCGAAATGCATTTTACGACAACATATGGGCACACCATAAAGCTTAACATAAATCAACAGCGGAGTGATAAATTCAACGGTTTGCAAGTCCAGCGCGCGTGGTTTTCATGGTGTCATACAGTGGTTTTTAAAGAAAATGAGTTCGTGTAATTTGGTTGGTAATACTGCTATAAGAAGGCTGTGAAAGTGAGAGGGAACAGTATCACAACTGTAGGATATTGTGAAATACTATTTGTATCTCGGAACTATGAAGTTCAGTTTTTTGATGTGGCTTTCTCTAATAACCTGTCCACATTTTCCCATGACGTACTATTAGAAAGAGGAGTCGTGCATACGTTCATGGCGTTCACCTGATATGACGACATGTGACGTTTCTTGTGACTTTGTATGAAAATTTTTGTTAACAAGACTTTTCTACGGATCGAAGTGGGTTAGTCATAGCCGCCATAGGACAACTCAGATACGTTATATGTTCCATAGATAATTTGAACGATTCTTTTACCGAAATGTCGTGGAACGGGTCAGTTTAGAGGATATGTCAACATCATTAGTTTCAACATTAATAAACACACTAATTTTTAGTCCTACTCATGTAACTACACTTAAACACAAGGTTCAATTTTAAGTAGAAATTCATCTATGAAATAAAAAGAGTTCCCAAGAAGAAATAATTTTAGGTTTTATTTACAAATTGCTTTACTACCTGCCAGACATTTTATGTTTTTGTGCAAATGATGAAAATTTTTGTTGCTGCGTATTGAAATCCTTTTTGAACCACTGCAGCTTCAATAATGTGTAATTCTTTTTGTGTTGTAGTTGTGGAAATCGCTATTCTCCTCAAATTCTAACGGGGTATTTATGATGAATTTCAATACCGAATCTGTGTACTGTGATGAGGCAGTCAAAATGCCTAACACCTTAAAGAGGTACTTACATGACAACCTCGGGTGAGCGCCACATACTATTTTCTTAATGCTCGCTTTTATACAGTCAATGCTTTCTTGCCAAGGGATGAGTTACCCAAGAAAATTATTGCATAAGACATTATTGAATGGAAATATGTAAATATGTCAGTAGGTAGATTCGTTCGTTTTCGTGTCTAGCAATTATACGAAGAGCCAAAGTAGCTGAACTTCATTGTTTGGGAATCTCAGTAATATGCTTCTTCCATGTCAGTTTCTCATCAATATGTGCACCCAACAATCTGGAGCATTGTATCACGTTTGCTGATTCCTGTTCATTTGTTACATCAGTTATAGCTTTGATTTTATTTGTTGTACACAACTTAAAATAGCTTGTTTTCTCAAAATTTAGAGAGAGTCAATTTTCAGAGAATCACTTAATAATTCTTTGAAAAACGTCATTAACACTGTGTTCTGTCGCACTTTAGCGAATTAGTCAGAGCTTACCGCAACGTTGATCGTATGTGGGAACGCCATCATGAACAACTCCCAGAATCATAATCTATTCGTATGCATCTCTAATATAAACTCGTTACTTAAATTCCTCAGCGAAATTCATTCATCAGAGTTCTGGAAATTTAACTGTTTCATTTTAAGTGGCTTGCCAAACAATATTTTTGACTGTGGCTTCAAGATACTGCACTGAGGAGTTTTCAGACTGGGATTCATTGCTTCGACATTCCGTGTATTTCCCGCTAAATAACATGGTGATGGAGTGTATTTTGTCCTTCTTGTCGCTTCCAGAGTATGATATGTAGATGGTAACGCCGTAAAAGAGGGCGGAAGTTATGTCTGACCATGCTCTTTGTGTAATCTCCTACGTATGTCTCTCAAACTAATGATCAAAGTGATGTCGTTCTCCTTGCTGAGAACTACCGCCACCTGGTCTCTCAGACACATCTGTCTTCCCTTTATTACTGAGAGAATGCCGATTATACGATATAGAGAAGAATTATGTGTCGTCATCAAACGTCCCGCGCAGCACTAGACAAATTACCTCGCAGAGTTTCTGACATCCACGATTGCTATTGACTCTCATTTCAAGCGCATTAGCGACACGCTCCTTGCAGTAAAACCGAAGTACGATATCTGCTAAAAGTCGTAAAACGCTTCTTTCTAATTGACCTCCGAAGCATTTTACTCGCCGTGCGGCGTACAATTACCGACGAACTATTGTTATTACCATCCGAAAGTTATTGGCCAGTCGCTTGCAATTACTGCTCGACGAGTGCAAACAGAGACGTTCCTTACGAAGCCTTAACCTAATGACTGTCCACAATTACCATGAATATCATTACCTTTAACAACGGAGAGCAATGCTGTTTGGAAGCGCTAGAAGATGCAGATGTACGCTCGAATGACATCATCGCGGATAGGTGGCGCAATGGTTAGGGTACTGGTCGACATGATTTAGAGATCTCGTGGTACGTAGTACGCCATAACTGTAAAGAGCAGAAAATTGGCCGCACAGTAACTCACAACCGAGTACGAGAGATATAGTTTGAGGACTGATCTCAGAGATCAATTGTATGCTGTTTAGAGCTATGGTGTTGTGACACTATAATACAAATGGGCAAACTAAATTTTTTTGCTCATTATATTTATTACAAATATGATGTACCTGTTTTATTCTGTAAATCTTAAGGTACTGTGTGTTAATTAGAAATGTAATATGTGCTGTAACATCTAAAAATTATTTTGTATGGTGATGCATTTATTCTGGATTAATGCCGTTAGCGAAAGTTAAGAAAAGCAATATCGTTGACACAGAGTAAGGACTTGTATAGGAGCGTTGTCTCTGGAGGCATTTTTGACGTCAGAGCCGAGCACGTAGAACACTGACTTCGTTGTGAAACGAACACTGTCGAGACAACGTATCGCGATATTTTTACTAGCGAGGCACGACGAATAGAGGAGGGTGTAAGAGGCTGCAGTACTATTATAATCCTGCCCCATAATTTGTCATTCAGAATCAAGGTGTATCCATAGTATTACACTGAAGCTCCAAAGAAATTGGTATAAGCATGCGTATTGAGATACAGAGATAGGTAAACAGGCGGAATACGGCGCTGCAGTCGGCAACGCCTCTATAAGGCAAGTGTCTGGCGCAGTTACAGATTTAACTGAGTTTGAAGACCGCGCGAGCGATGGGGCACAGCATCTCCGAGGTAGTGATGAAGTGGGGATTTCTCCCTACTACCATTTCACGAGTGTACCGTGAATATTAGGAATCCGATAAAACACCAGATCTCCGACATCGCTACGGCCGGAAAAAGCACCTGCCAGAACGGGACCAACAGCAACTGAAGAGAACCGTTCAACGTGACAGAAGTGCAACCCTTCCGCAGATTGCTGCAGATTTCAATGCTGGGCCATCAAAAAGTGTCAGCGTGCGAGCCATCCAACGAAATATCGATATGGGCTTTCGGAGCCGAAGACCCACTCGTGTACTCTTTGTGACTGCACGACACAAAGCTTTACGCCACACCTGGGCCCGTCAACACTGACATTGGACAGTTGAAGACTGGAAACATGTTGCCTGGTCGGATGAGTCACGTTTTAAATTGTATCGAGCGGATGGACGTGTACCGGTATTGAGACAACCTCATAAATCAATGGACCGTGCATGCCAGCAGCGGACACGCACGTAAGGGTCTTGTCTGATCACCTGCATCCATTCATGTCCATTGTGCATTCCGACGGACTTGGACAATGCCAGCAGGTCAATGCAACATCCCACACGTCCAGAATTGCTACAGAGTAGCTCCATGAACACTCTTCTGAGTTTAAACACTTCCGCTGGCTGCCACACTTTCCTGACATGAATATTATTGAGCATATCTGGGATGTCTTGCAACGTGCTGTTTAGAAGAGACCTCCACCCCCTGGTACTCTTACGGATTTATGGAGAGTTCTGCAGGATTTATGCTGTCAGTTCCCTCCAGCACTACTTCAGACATTAGTCGAGTCCATGCCACGTCGTGTTGCGGCAGTTCTGCGTACTCGCGGGGGTCCTACACGAAATTAGGCAGTTGTACCAGTTTCTTTGGCTCTTCAGTGTGCATGGAGCAATGGGAACATTGTAGACGACAACGAAGACGAGGGATTAACATCTGTAACTTACTGTAAGGCTGTTTTATTTTCGTTCACGTTATAAACTTCGTGAGCCATTACCGAGTGACATTCTCTGTGAAATTAGCAGCATTAGTAAGTGTTCTACGTAAAAACAGTATGTACCAGATCTTCCATTATAGTCAGTCATTGTCGGTCATTGTCATCTACTTAAAGTCCTATTCTTTTCCAGCTATTGAGTACCTTCGTGTCGTTGTCTAAATAATTAATAGAAAAGTATTAATAATCTGTGCCAGTTTTCTTTGTTTGCAAAGACGATAATTGAAAGTAATTAATAATGAAGCTTCATTAAGTTAACCGTGTTGTTTACTAATATTTAGGTGCAAAATCATTCTTGCTGACTGAAGACAAAGTAAAGTAATGTAACTAAAATCAAAGCAATTATAGCAACCTAAAATTAAAGAAGAGAACCAATTGAGTTCACTTCTTCCACATGTGTATCTGTTGTAATAATGCTTTTGAGCACTGGCATGGTTAGTATTCCGAAAATGTCAGCTTGTTGAAAGCCAACAGTTACATATCCGATCGAGAAAAATTTTCATAGTAATTACAGTTTATGCAAAGTACTTAGCTTGCCATGTTCGGGAATGTAGTGCACGTAAGTAAGTGATGTTACGTAAATTGCTGTTGTAACAAAATTTTCCAAATTAACATAGTTGATTTTTAACGATGGCGGACAACTGATTTCCTTATTTATTATTATTCCCTAAGGTATTGTGTTGTCAGACCTGTTGCCACACGTACAACCAAACGGTTGCGTATTCACTACTGTCCACATTATTGATCAGATTTTGGACAGATAGTGTCAAATTGGGCTGGCAACCGTATTAATTTATTTCTGTATTATTCCAATTAGTTTTGCTGTCGACTCTTTGAGTCATGTAGTTCCCCTTATAGTTTCGCATCTTATGCGAGTGGTGCCACTGATTTGAGTACTAAACAAAATCTATATAAGTAGAAAGTGCTGGAGTAGAATATGTCGTTCTGTAGAACGACTCATACGCATCTGTCCACTAACTGGTCAAATATTCCTCAGAGACGATAGTCTCATCCAGAATGAAGTTCATTAGGCGTACGCTCTCACGGTCATATTATCGCATTAAAACCGATCAGTAAGGGGGGTGCTTACAGTTTGCTGTGTGTGGTTAAGTAAACATCTTGTAATTTTCAGGACGTTCGATTCGTCTACAGGAAAGGATGAATTGGTTGGTTATCCATCGGATGAATTACTTTTTCTGTCCGTAACGATAACTGCTATGACCGAAAACTGTAAAGAATAAAGAGTAATTCGTACAGATAATGTCAGAAATGTTTTTCCTTAAGTTCCTTACAGATGTTGCAACTCACCTCACTAAAATGTAATTTTGACTTACCCACATTGGTTGTCACTGAGTAGCAACCGTTGAGCAAATCGCCGAGGCAGATGTACACGAAGCAAATCATGAGACGTTAAGAAATCTTTTTAAGCACTCAAAGTGGGCAGTCTTTCACAGAGAAAAGCTGCGTAAGCAAGATCAAATGTAGCAGGAGACTTCCGAACAAGAGAGTCGATTTTGTTTTTCTTCCAATAAGGAAACGGGCTGTCTTCGGACTTAACGTTTCTATTTAACACTTTTACTAACAAAAAATTCCGCAACCGGGCACCACTTTTAGCACTTACTTACTTCATCAGTAACAGAATAATGGTTTCCAGCTCTCTTGGCTCATTTCAACAGTGGTACACACAGAGACGCATTTTCTATTTTTTCCATTGACACATTTGATTGTTAAGTTGCCGATTTCAACAGTGATTAAGAGACAGTGGAATTATTGTAGCTCCTTAAGATAGCAAATTGTGAAAGATTACGTTTTGAATTTATAAATGTTGATTTACGGTGTGAAAGTCTGTGGAGCGACTTGTGGAAACATCATGATGTCTCATTTTCCAATCTGTCTTCTTAATCCGCAGTATTTATGTATTGTATTTTGAATATTGTATAGTATTTTGCACTTATTATTTGTATCCCTACAGCTTAACCATCTACCAAAAGATTTATATGTTTACATTAATAAGAGAAAAAATTATTAGTCAAAGAGGAAAAGATGTTCGACATAAACGATATATCAACTGAGGAATGGGTAAAAAGCTACAAAACAGCTATCTCATACGCATGTAATAAATTATAAACAAGAACAAAGCTGTAATTATATAAAAAAAGGTTTGCATCACCTCGGTTCCGAGAGATCCTGAACCTCTACAGAAAATTGGAAGAGAGATCAACATAAGCATCATTTCCGCCCTTTTTATTGCTCATGAAAACCACACATTGAACGTTGTACCACCATACAGCGAGACCTTCAGAGGTGGTGGTCCAGATCGCTGTACACACCGGTACCTCTAATACCCAATAGCACGTCCTCTTGCATTGATGCATGTCTGTATTCGTCGTGGCATACTATCCACAAGTTTATCAAGGCACTGTCGGTTCAGATTCTCCCATCAGAGTGATTGGTGGGTCACTTCGTCCATAAACAGTCCTTTTCAACCTATCCCAGGCATGTTCGATAGCGTTCATGTCTGGAGAACATGCTGGCGATTTCGTTATCCTGAAGGAAGTCATTCACAAGAAGTGCATGATGGGGGCGCGAATTGTCGTCCCCGAAGACAAATGCCTCGCCAACGTGCTGCCGATATGGTTTCACTGTCGGTCGTAGGATGGCATTCACGTGTCTTACAGCCGTTATGACGCCTTCCATGGCCACTAACGGCGTATGGCTGCCCCACATAATGCCACCCCAAAACATCAGGGGACCTCCACCTTGTTGCACTCGCTGGACAGTGTATCTAAGGCGTTCAGCCTGACCGGGTTAACTCCAAACACGTCTCCGACGATTGTCTGGTTGAAGGCATATGCGACACTCATTGGCGAAAAGAACGTGATGACAATCCTGAGCGGTCCATTCGGCATGTTGTTGGGCTCATCTGTATCGCGCTGCAAGGTTTCGTGGTTGCAAAGATGGACCTCGCTATGAAAGTCTGGAGCGAACTTGCGCATCATCCAGCGTATTGCGCTCAGTTTGAGCAGTAACACGACGTCCTGTGGCTGCGCGAAAAGCATTATTGAACATGGTGGCGTTGCTGATAGGGTTCCTCCGAACCACAATGCGTAGGTAGCGGTCACTCACTGCAGTAGTAGCCCCTGGGCCGCCTGAGCGAGGCATGTCATCGACAATTCCTGTCTCTCTGTATCTCCTCCATGTCCAAACAACATCGCTTTGGTTCACTCCGAGATGCCTGGACACTTCCCTTGTTGAGAGCCCTTCCTGGCACAAAGTAACAATGCGGACGCGATAGAACCGCGGTATTCACCGTCTAGGCATGGTTGAACTATAGACAACACGAACCGTGTACCTCCTTCCTGGTGGAATGAGTGGAACTCATCGGCTGTCGGACCCCTTCCGTCTAATAGGCGATGCTCATGCATGGTTGTTTACAGCTTTGGGCCTGTTTAGTGGGCCTGTTTAGTGTCTGTGATACAATATCCACTTGAGTTCTGGGAACCAGAGTAATGCAATACTTTTTTTATGTATGTATATCTAATTACAGATAGCCACATCAAAATATATTGCAAATATCTTTGAAATGATTCAAGATAATTTCTTTGCCAGTTCCATCATCTCGTTAAGAGATGCTTTGGCTCTTCTTGTTGCAAATGACAATACTTGTTTCGGCAGAGGGTTAACTTTCCTGCCTTTGAATATAATGTAAACCCCGCAGGTTACTCTCATTGCTGTACACTATGTGATCAGAAGTATACGGACACCTGGCTGAAAATGATTTACAAGTTCGTGGCGCCCTCCATCCGTAATGCTGGAATTCAATATGGTGTTGGCCCACCCTTAGCCCTGATGACAGCTTCCACTCTTGCAGGCATACGTTCAGTCAGGTGCTGGAAGATTTCTTGCGGAATAGCACCCCATTATTCGTAGAGTGCTGCACTGAGGAGAGGTATCGATGGCCGTCGGTGAGGCCTGGCACGAATTCGGAGTCCCAAAACATCCAAAAGGTGTTCTATAGGATTCAGGTCAGGACTCTGTGCAGGCCAGTCCATTACAGGGATGTTACTGTGTAACCACTCCGCCACAGGCCGTGGATTATGAACAGGTGCTCGATCGTGTTGAAAGATGCAACCGCCGTCCCCGAATTGCTCTTCAACAGTGGGAAGCAAGAAGATGCTTAAAACATCAATATAGGGCTGTGCTGTGATAGTGCCACGCAAAACAACAAGGGGTGCTAGCCCACTCCATGAAAAACCGAGCACACCATAACACCACCGTCACCGAATTTTACTGTTGGCATTACACATGCTGGCAGATGAAGTTCACCGGGCATTGGCCATACCCACACCCCGCCATCGGATCGCCACATTGTGTATCGTGATTCGTCACTCCACACAACCTTTTTCCACTGTTCAGTCGTACAATGTTTACGCTCCTTACACCAAGCGAGGCGTCGTTTGGCATTTACCTGCGTGTTGTGAGGCTTATGAGCAGCCGCTCGACCATGAAATCCAAGTTTTTTCACCTCCCTCCTAACTGTCATAGTGCCTGCAGTTTCGAATTTCTGTGTGATGGTCTGGATAGATGTCTGCCTATTACACATTACGACCCACTTTGTCGGCGCCGGCCTCAGTGGCCGAGCGGCTCTAGGCGCTCAGTCCGGAACCGCGCTGCTGCTACGGTTGCAGGTTCGAATCCTGCCTCGGTCATGGATGTGTGTGATGTCCTTAGTTTAGTTAGGTTTAAGTATTTCTAAGTCTAGCGGACTTATGACCTCAGATATTAAGTCCCAAAGTGCTTAGAGCCATTTGAACCATTTGAATAAACTGTCTGCGGGCTCAGTCAGTCAACAGACGAGGTCGGCCTGTACACCTTTGTGCTCTACGTATTCCTTCACGTTTCCACTTTCACATCGGAAACAGTGGACCTAGGGATGTTTAGGAGTGTGAAAATCTCGCGTACACACGTATGACGCAATGACACCCAATCACCTGACCACGTTCGAAATCCGTGAGTTCCGCGGAGCGCCCCATTCGGCTCTCTCACGATGTATAGTGACTACTGAGGTCACTGATATGGAGTTCCTGGAAGTAGGTGGCAGCACAATGCACCTAATATGAAAACTGTATGTTTTTAGGGGTGCCCGGACACTTTTGATCACATGGTGTATACTCATTAGCGGTCGTGTAACTAAAAAATCTGAGTCCTGATTTACTGCGTGAGTTCAAGTTTTCTGTTAAGTTATTAATGGGCTTCTTTTGAAACTTCTCGTTTGTCGAAAGTTTTATTCTTAGTTTACTCTGGCAAATAAATGTAACAGCTTTCTGGGACATGTTTCCTGGAAAATGGAAACGAGCGTACTTGACTTGCGGAGAGCTATCTCGTCATACGCTGCAGCCACAGTGTGCTCTGCGACTGCGAGCTTGTCTTCAAACATTTTTAGTTAAGTTGTCTGGTTTCAAAGCATTACTTCTACTGTTATAGCATTTATTTTAATGGTGGGATGCTCTCGGAACGATTTTAAGTGGAACAGTAGTAAAGGAAACCCTCTTTCGATCAATGGCTGACAATCGCATTCTAATTAGACAAGTTTAATAGAGGAGACAGAAGAGGTACGAACATGAGGAGAGTGTTTTGTAAAAGCTTTCTTTGATAAGCATGACAGAATCACAGAGATACTTCGTCTGCTCCGGAGGCAGAGTTTGCCTGTAGGAACTGCGTGAGTACACACTCGAAGAAGCGTCTAGCAACGTACTTTCCTACGGCACAAATCTCGTGTTACGACCATGACGATAAAACCACATACACCTCCTCAGTTCAGAAAGCTTGAACATTTGATTGATAAAACCAGACAAGTATGAGTAGGACCTGCCATCTGAGGGTTCCGTACAAACTTTATATATACACTGCTGGCCACCGTAAATGCAACACCAAGAAAGACAAGAGGTAGCACAACAAAATTTATTTTGTAGATAACATGTTGACCAAGTATCAAATGATTACGTTTACAGACGTCTGTGACATGTGGTTCCTGCCAGAATCAGTAGCCAGAGTAGCCGCCATTGTTGGAGATCACTGCTGCCACACGTCTCGGCATTGAGTCAAAGAGACGTTGAATGTGTTCCTGGGGTACAGCAGCCCAAGCAGCTTCCACACGTTGCCAAAGATCATCTGGTGTGGCAGCTGGGGATGTAATCTGGGTCACTCGTTGAGCAACCATGGACCACATGTTTTCTATCGGCGAAAGATCCGGAGAGTGAGCCGGCCAGGGAAGCAATTCAATCTGGTTATTGACGAAGAACCTTTGGACAATGCGTGCCACTTGCGGTCGCGCATTATCCTGTTAAAATATGGCTGTGGCCGAGCCCTGAAGGTAAGGAAGGACAACTGGCTCCAGCACCTCGGATATGTAGCGCCGGCTATTTAAAGTACCGGCAATGCGTACTAGAGGCGTGCGAGAGTAATATCCAATACCGCCCCATACTATAATACCCAGTGCAAGACCAGTGTGGCGGTGTATAATGCAGCTGTCCAGCATCCTCTCTCCACGGTGGCTCCACACTCGAATCCGACCATCGTGGTGCTGCAGACAGAAGCGTGCCTCGTCAGTAAAGACAACGTCATTCCATTCTGCCGTCCACATCCGTCTGTCATCACACCATTGGCGACGGAGACGTCTGTGGTTCTGCGTCAATGGTAGACGAAGCAATGGACGTCTTGCGGACAGACCACTCTGCTGTAAACGGCGTCGAATGGTACGCGCAGACACTGGATGATGCGTTACAGACGCAATGTGCTGTGCTATGTATCGGGATGTCACTGAGCGATCCGTCACTGCCATGCGCACAATTTGCCCATCAGCACGTGCAGTGGTGCACCGAGGTGAATGCGATCGACCACGTCGGTCCGTCGTACCCTCCTGCATCCAATGGTCACATATCCGCATTACAGTTGTTTGGTTTCGTCCAACACGACTAGCGATTTCTCTGTATGATAATCCACAATCTCGGTAAGCCACTATCCTTTCTCTGTTGAACTCGGATACTTGATCAAACGATGTTCGCTGTTGTCTACGAGGCATAACTGATCGTCTTGTGAAACAACCACAAGGTAAACACACGTGCCGAACGTACACTCGTCGAAATCGCCAAGCCTTAAATGGCGCTATGAGGTGGCGCCACAGGCGCGCGTGATGTGCGTCTGCGCTGAAATTCTAATCAGTTGCATATCTCATCGCTGCAAACCCATGGTGTAAATTTCACTTGATTCGGATGCTTCCTTCAGGGTGTTGCATTTACGGTGGTCAGGAGTGTATATACTGCATGAACTACCCTAGCAGGCCTCCCTCTTCAATCCATATTCCCATTCACGCCTCAACCCACTTAGTACTTTCCCGAGTTTTGAGAGGAATAGCAAGTGTGCTGAGGTGTGAATGGGAATATGGACGGAGGAGGGAAGCGTGTTACGATAGTCCGTGCAGTTGTACGAAGTCACTGTGCCACGTTGGTGTAGCCAGGGTCGTGTAGTGGTCAGCATATCTGTCTACTGAGCAGGAGACATGCGTTCGAATCCAGGCCTGGTACACATTTTTATTTGTCGCTTCAGTCTGCATATGCACTTCACAAATGTTTGAGACTTGAAAAGGTCTCTGGAGCCATATAGTTACATTTGAACAAAACTTAATTCTGTACACGGAAAATAATATTTTCATGTGGTTCGGTGGCCTGCTCCAAGTCTTTCTATTGCACCCCTCTTTTTCGACTTTCGTATCCCTGAGCTATCCCTACTGTCCAACTGGGGAAAGAGGACGTACAGATTAACGTGGAATGCCAAGCACCTGTTGTTTTTGACAACACCTCTCCTCGTTGAGAGGTGAAGGTTATGTTAGAACGAAGGCTAAACATCCGTGGGTCGACAGAGTTACAGCCTCGTGACCTCTCGGTTTCCAGCCACGCACTTTACGCTAGACAACCAGGATCGACATAAATAACCAGGATCGACATAAACAGATGGAAAAATTGTAAAATCAAAAAACGTTGAATTTAAAGTAACGAAAATTCGGGATTACATTTGTCTAGGTAACATATTTAAGTCATTAACATTGCTAGATCACAGATTAATGTATGCGCGTCCGCCCCCGGTAGCTGAAAGGTCACTGCGACAGAATGTCAATCGTAAGGGCCCGGGTGCGATTCCGGGCTGGGTTGGAGATTTTCTCCGCTCAGGGACTGTGTGACTGTGTGTTGTGTTGTCCTAATCATCATCATTTTCATCCCCATCGACGCGCAAGTCGCCGAAGTGGCGTCAAATCGAAAGACTTGCACCCGGCGAACGGTCTACCCGATGGGAGACCCTAGTCACACGACATTTACATTTAATGTATGCGCAATACAAGCCATAGCAAATTTGAAATGCTGGTACATTAATAATCGGTGTAACCGCCAGAACATTGAATAGAAATATGCAAACGTGCATGAAATGCGTTGTGCACGTGCTGGATGTCAGTTTGTGGGATGGAGTCTGTAATATTATCCTCCCACACATCACCATTAATTTTCTCTTAGTCTCTTCATTATTTTCAAAAGTTTCGAGAGGCATAAGATATACAAAAGAAAAATTTCTTACTTATCTTCATTATCTCTTGTTGTTGGCTCGAAGTCTTGCGTGTTGTGCTACATTCTTGAGGCTGAAATTCTGAACTGATGTTGAGGGTTCCTGATGACTAAATACCTGATGAAGGTTTGCCTGTATATTTTTTGAATATTATTCTTTGTCACATTTTTCAATATCACACCGTCTTCACAATTTCCACATCCATCACACGACATATTACATTATTAGTGACAGTCAAAAACACGTCTGATTCCATCAGAGGCATGCCCACTACTACTTACATTCTGCGGTACTCACAATATTCCAAAGTTTACAAAACAAAAGTGTTCACAAAATTTGTTGACAAAAGAAGAGTCACCACCAAGCTATAACATTATTTTATAAATCAATACAGAAATAAACTTAATAATTAGCGTTAGATAGCGCCATTAATAATATGAATTTTATGTATACCAGAAATTTCGTAATTTTTACATCTTTTTAAAATAAAAGTAATTTTAACTGTATTTACGGAGTACTAACAAATTAATTTCTTTTTATACATTTTAGTTTGAAATTTAGTACATCATATACAAAATCATATGAAATTCTTTTAGTTAAACAACTAGGATAATGTACACCTATACAAGAATCGAATGTATAAATGGTATCGGTTATTTCTATAAACAAAGTAATGTTAGAGGCGGGCGTCCCATTACAAGTTCCATGCATGTTGCACTTGGTCGATCAGTTCACGGACGGTTAATGCAATTTGTGGGTGACGCTGCAGCTGTCGTTCGTTGATTTTCCTACGTACTTCATTGGAGACAGATCTGTGACCGAGCAGGCCAAGTCAGCACTCTGTAGAGGATGTTGGGTTACAACAGCGGTATGTTAGCCAGCGTTATCTTGTTGGAAAACACTCCCTGGAATGCTGTTCATGAATGGCAGCACAATAGGTCGAATCACAAAACTGACGTACAGATTTGCCGTTGCGGTGCGTGGGATAACCATGAGAGTGCTCTTGCTATCATACGGAATTGCACTCTAGGCGAGAAGCCCAGGAGTAGGACCAATATGACTAGCACACAGACAGGTTGGTAGCAGGCCCTCAACTGGTCTTCTTCTAACCAACACATGGTCATCACTGGCACCGAGGCAGAACCATCCTTCACCAGAAAACACAACAGACCTCCACCCTGCCCTCCAATGAGCTCTCGCTTCACACCAACGAATTTGCAAGTGTTGGTAGTTTGGTAGCAGTGTAATGCACGCTACAGCGCGTTCAGCTCAGAGCTGTCCTTCACGTAACCGATTTGTAACAGTTGGTTGTGTCACTGTGGTGCCAAATACTGCTCAGATTGCTGCTGCAGATTCAGTAGTATGCGCACCAGAGTCATACGCCGAACACGAAGATCTTCCCTCTCGGTAGTGCCACGTTGCCGTCCGGAGACCGGTTTTCTTGCGACCGTACATTCTCGTCACCTCGGCTGCCATCTGTCACACACAGAGACTACATTCCTGCCAAGCGTTTCTGTAATATCGCAGAAGGAACATCTAGCTTCTCGGAGCCCTGCTTGACGACCACTTTCAAATTCAGAGAGGTGTTTATAATGGCGGCTTTGTCGCCTTCAAGGCACTGCTGACCAACATCAGATCACCACGTCCAATCTCACAGGTAACAACGCTCAAGACCGTTACATGTATTTAAAGCAAACCTGATTTTCATCCTCATAATAGATGTATAAACACGCCTACCAACTTCTGTTATGTCGCACTGCTCCTTGTTTCTTCTTCCGACTTTTTTTTCTGTCAGTGTTTGTATAAATGGTTCATGTACAGGTTCCGAAGAGTGGATTTGCGGGCATCAAAATATGTGGCACACATGTCCGTGTCTTTTGACCGCACAGATTTAGAAGCTTAACCCATTTATAGCGCCAAGGGTCTGTATTTGACACATATTTCAACTTAATACCTCTGCCAGTTCCTGAGAAAAAGGGGTCTTATCAGAGAGACAGATCGGCAACATGTGGAAAAAAATATGCTGTTATGTGATATAATTACAGATTAACAATTTCTCTGTTTCTTTCTTTACCTGTGCTTTGAAATCTTGTTTATTGCCAAATTTTATATTTCTAAGTTCATGGGAAATAGCCTATTTGCGATTCTCAAAATATGACATAAATGATAATATCTTTTGATTGCATTGACTAAGAAGATTAAATATTTTACACCGCCGAGGGACCGTAGATCTTACAAGGGGAGGCCGCCAATTGTGAAATTCAGATTCGATTCATACTGCGTATAATAGAAGCTCATGGCCAGAGGTGTAACGTGGCAAAGCACCAAGATGCATTTCTCAGCCGTTGTCGAGAAAATCGACAGTTATAAGAAACCGTTGCGGTGAAATGCTCTGTAATAGTTTTATACAGAGTCGTGGCGCAGTGATAAGCGCTCGGGTTTGTAATCGGAAGGTCGGTCGCCGGATCGATTCTCGCGCCATGCAACATTTTTTTTATTATTAGTTTTTTGTAATTCAAATATATATATATATATATATATATATATATATATATATATATATATACGCTTATGCGGCGGCTCGTTTCGGCCCATTCAACATCTGTCCTTCAAGTGTAACGAGCGAGTAACGGAGCTTACATTTCATACCTGCCACAGCAAATTTGTGTTCGTGGGGTTTCTATTCTAATTCGAACGTTTGACTTACGCTATACGTATTCGTTTCGGAATATCGTTTCTAAATCTTCCGTTAACTATACGTGGTTAACATTATGAAGACAATTAATAACATTTGTGAAATACAACTTTGTTTGCGGAAAACATAATGATGTTCGAGGTCGCCAGTTTTTCCACGACAAACGACTTTCAACAACTTATTATATGCATAATTGTTGCAACTGATTGCCAGGAATTATATATATATATATATATATATATATATATATATATATATATATATATGTGTGTGTGTGTGTGTGTGTGTGTGTGTGTGTGTGTGTATAGACACATTTGAATAACAAAAAACAAATACTAAAAATAAATTGCATGGAGCGAGATTCGATCCGGCGACCTTCGGATTACGAACCCGAGCGCTTACCGCTGCGCCATGACGCTGTCGATAATTATTAATCGTTGAGAGTATTTCACCGCAACGGTTTATTTTAACTGTCGATTTTCTCGACAACGGCTGAGAAGTGCATCTTGGTGCTTTGCCACATTACACCTCTGGCCATGAGCTTTTATTATGCGCAGTATGAATTGAATCTGAATTTCACAATTGGCGGCCTCCCCTTGTTAGTTCCTGTAACAAATTTCAACTTGATACCTCTTCTCGTTGCTGAGAAAATGGAGTCTAATAGTCGGACAGAGAGACGGACAGCAAGACGCACAACAAAGTGATCCTGAAAGGGTCTATTTTTACCGACTGAGTTACGAAACCCTAAGAAACATAGAGAAAAGCTAAGATGGTGGTACTAATGCTTCATGTAGTTTTCAACCTCCTGAGTGCAGTGACCAGAACGTTCATACAACCATACAGAATTAATAAATGCCCCACCTCGCTGCGTCTCTTTCGGATAAGAAGGTAGTAAGAAAGATTAGGGTGTACGTAGACAGAAAAGTTTTGTGGTTACAGCTTCGTCCCGTGGGACAATCTTCAGGTTCTTCTTTAGCACTGAATGTACTTCACTGTGGAAATCCGACGCACTTAGCCACCGTCGCGACCTGTTCTCTAGCAGTTCTCTCTTCTATTCCTTGGCATTGCTGTGATATGAATATTGATAGTCTTCTTTTGCGAGACTTATAGTTCAGTCCTCTGGAATATTTACAGTCTCAAATAAAACACACACATATACAGACAAGTACGAGCAAAATACTCACCTATGTAGAGCCCATCGCGAGAGTTGTTCATTACTGTAATGACGTTCCTGGAACTGCCGTCGTAAAATGTCCAGCGGAGTATATGACACAGAGGCAATCGTTATGATCAGTCTATCTCCGGCGGAAATCAGCGTTATTCCCGCAGCTGTTCTGTTCGCCATTGTTTTCACGCACCTTTAACGATGTGCAGCTCATAAAATAGAACCGTTTCTTCGTTAATTTACTTTTCTTGTGCTTGGGGCATAATAAAGAGCTTAGTTCTCCTACGATATCTGTCTTAGAAACACCACAGAAATAGAAATAAAAAGAAAATAGTCACGATAGTTGCATCGTCACTGTGAAAGAGGACCAGTCATTTCTACGCAAACTGGATTTCATCCTGCAGTTATGCGAGCGTGCCAGCCCAAGATACACTCGTATTTCGTTTCTTGCCCGACAGCAACACAATGGCCGCGAAGTTTCCCAATACAATACAATAGAAAATAATTTATGAATCTGCGGCCACTTGAACCTATCACATTGGATATCCCAGAATTCTCCAGGTGAACAAAATAAACTGTTCCAAAACTAGTGTAAAGGTGATACTAATTCTACTACATCGTTTCTCATCTCTGGAGTTATCCGAACATTGACAAGTTAATCAGAATTTTATTTCACCTATACTTTCCTCTACTCAGGTCGAATTTGAAAGTGACAGTAAAGTTATCTGATTGCGTACAACAGGTCTAAGTGAAATCAAATTAATTCTTGGATGTTTTAACCGGCCGCCCGATTCTGCTCGGACAGTTTTTGAGTCATTCAAGGGAAGTGTCGGTCAGCATCACGGAAACACCCAGCTCATGTAATATTAGTTGGAGGTGACTCCAATCCTCCGCGTATGGACTGAAACATCTGTGGATTCACTGCAGGTTGCACTGACAGACAGTCTTGTGAAGTACTTCTGAACAGCTACTCAGACAACCCACAAGTAAAGGAAGTATTTTATAACTTGTAGCTACACTATGTGATCAAAAGTATCCGGACACCCCCCAAAACATACGTTTTTCATATTAGGTGCATTGTGCTGCCACCTATTGCCAGGTACTCCATATCAGTGACCTCAGTAATCATTAGACATCGTGATAGAGCAGAATGGGGCGCTCCGCGGAACTCACGGACTTCGAACGTGGTCAGCTGATTGAGTGTCACTCGTGTCATACGTTTGTACGATCGATTTCCACGTTCTTAAAGATCCCTAGGTCCGCTGTTTCCGATATGATAGTGAAGTGGAAACGTGAAGTGACACGTACAGCGCAAAAGCGTACAGGCCGATGTCGTCTGTTGACTGACAGAGACCGCCGACATTTGAAGAGGGTCGTAATGTGTAATAGGCAGTTATCTATGCAGACCATCACACAGGAATTCCAAACTGTATCAGGATCTACTGCAGGTACTATGAAAGTTAGGCGGGAGGTGAGAAAACTTGGATTTCAGGTTCGATCAGATGCTCATAAGCCACACATCACGCCGTTTCAAATGGTTCTGAGCACTATGGCATTTAACATCTGAGGTCATCAGTCCCCTAGAACTTAGAACTACTTAAACCTAACTAACCTAAGAACGTCACAC
This sequence comes from Schistocerca americana, assembly GCF_021461395.2. Lineage (NCBI taxonomy): Eukaryota > Metazoa > Arthropoda > Insecta > Orthoptera > Acrididae > Schistocerca > Schistocerca americana. The sequence continues at coordinate 282,510,782 of NC_060121.1, read as the reverse complement.
ACATGCCCGAGGCAGGATTCGAACCTGCGACCGTAGCGGTCGCTCGGTTCCAGACTGAAGCGCCTAGAACCGCTCGACCACAACGGCCGGCATCACGCCGGTAAATTTCAAACGACGCATCGCTTGGTGTAAGGAGCGTAAACATTGGACGATCGATCACGGTACATATTGTGGTGACCCGATGTCAGGGTGTGGGTATACCGAATTCCCGGGAAACGTGATCTGGCAGCGTGTGTAGTGTCAACAGTAAAATTCGGAGACAGTGGTGTTATGGTGTGGTCGTGTTTTTCATGGAGGGGGCTTGCACCTCTTGTTGTTTTGCGTGGCACTATCACAGCACAGGCCTGTATTGATGTTTTAAGCCCCTTCTTACTTCCCACTGTTGAAGAGCAATTCTGAAATGGCGATTGCATCTTTCAACGCGATCGAGCACCTGTTCGTAATGTACGGCCTGTGGGGAGTGGGTACACGACAACAACACCCCTGTAATGAACTGGTCTGCACAGATTCCTGGCCTGAATCCTATTGAACACCTTGGGAGGTTTTGGAACGCCGTCTTCGTGCCCGACCCCACCGACCGATATCGATACCTCTCTTCAGTGCAGCACTCCGCGAAGAACGTGGAAGTGGAAGCTGTCATCAAGGCTAATGGTGGGCCAACACCATATTGAATTCCAGCATTACCGATGGAGGGCTCCACGAATCATTTTTAGGTGGGTGTGCGGATACTTTTGATAACATAGTGTACAAACAGGCTTGATCTTATCGATAGCGTAAGTGTAGAAACAGAGATTAATGATTTTGATTCCACCATGGCAACGACGGCTACTGAATAGACACATTCAGTTCCAGGTAGAGGGATTATGGGCAAAATTTAAACTAATTGTAAATATGGAGACGTATGTACCATTTAAGTGGCTTAAGGATAAAAAGGACCTTCCGTGGTGTAATAACCAATTTAGAAAAATGCTGAGGAAACAGATTATTGTGTCTCGGTAGAAAAAAGGGAGCGCAAACGCTGACAGGCAAAAGTTTGTAGAAATTCGTGCGTCCGTAAAAACAATAATTCGCGAAGCATACAACAACTTCCACCGTCACACCTTAGCGAAAGATCTTCCCGAGAACCCTAGAAAACCCTGGTCCTACGCAAAATCTCTAAGTGGGTCGAAGGCTTCTATCCAGTCACTCCCCGCCCAATTTGTGGTGGCAATAGCAGACAGCAAAACAAACAGTCTGAAGTCTGAAATGTCCAATTTAAGAAACCATTTTTCCAACAAGAACGTACAAACATGTAGTCATTTCGTTGTCGTACAGACTCCCGCTTGGAGAAAATTTTGTAAATTTGTGGTAAGGACTATGGGATCAAACTGCTGAGGTCATCGGTCTATAGGCTTCTCACTACTTAATCCAACTTAAACTAACTTACACCCTCGCCCGAGGGAGGACTCGAACATCCGACGAGGGAAGCTAGCGAGCCGTCACAAGATACCTCGGACAGCACGGCTACCCCGCGCGGCGCATGGAGAACATAGAAATTGGCACCCGTGGCTTAGAGAAGCAACTCAATCAGTTGAAAATAAATAGATATGGAGGGCAACAAATAAATTGCATATTCCTAGATTCTCGGAAAGCATTTGACACAGTGCCCCACTGCAGATTGTTGACGAACGTCTGAGCATACAGATTAGGCTCCCAGATATGTGAGTGGCTCGAAGACCTTTTAAGTAATAGAAATAATTACGTGGTCCACGACGGCGAGTGTTCATCAGAGACAAGAGAATCGTCAGGAGTGGCCCAGGAAAGAGTGATAGGACCGCTTTTATTCTTTATATACAAAAATGACCTGACGTACAGGGTAATCAGCAATTTACGGCTGTTTGTTGATGTCACTGTGGTGTACGGAAAGATATGATTGTTGAGTAAGTGTAGGAATGTACAAGATGACTTAGACAAAATTTCTCGTTGGTGTGATGGATAGCACCTTGCTGTAAATATCCACGGTGGTCCATTGATCGTGACCGGGCCAAATATGTGACGAAATAAGAGACAAACGAAAAAACTACAAAGAACGAAACATGTCTAGCTTGAAGGGGGAAACCAGATGGCGCTATGGTTGGCCCGCTAGATGGCGCTGCCATAGATCAAACTGAAACCCCCATTTTTATTACATATTCGTATAGTACGTACAGAACTATGAATGTTTTAGTTGGACCACTTTTTTCACTTTGCGATAGATGGCGCTGTAATAGTCACAAACATATGGCTCATAATTTTAGACGAACAGTTCGTAACAGGTAGGATTGTTCAAATAAAAATACAGAACGTAGGCACGTTTGAGCATTTTATTTCGGTTGTCCCAATGTGATACGTGTACTTTGTGAACTTATCATTTCTGAGAACGCATGCTGTTACGGCGGGATTACCTATAAATACCACATTAATGCAATAAATGCTCGAAATGATGTCCGTCAACCTCAATGCATTTGGCAATACGTGTAACGACATTCCTCTCAACAGCGAGTAGTTCGCCTTCTGCAATGTTCGCACATGCATTGACAATGCGCTGACGCATGTTGTCAGGCGTTGTCGGTGGATCACGATAGCAAATATCCTTCATCTTTCCCCACAGAAAGACATCCGGGGACGTCAGATCCGGTGAACGTGCGGGCCATGATATGGTGCTTCGACGACCAATCCACCTGTCATGAAATATGCTATTCAATACCGCTTCAACCGCACGCGAGCTATGTGCCGGACATCCATCGTATTGGAAGTACATCGCCTTTCTGTCATGCAGTGAAACATCTTCTAGTAACATCGGTAGAACATTACGTAGGAAATCAGCATACATTGCACCATTTAGACTGCCATCGATTAAACGGGGGCCAATTATCCTTCCTCCCATAATGCCGCACCATACATTAACCCGCCAAGGTCGCTGATGTTCCACTTGTCGCAGCCATCGTGGATTTTCCGTTGACCAATAGTGCATATTATGCCGGGTTACGTTAGCGCTATTGGTGAATGACGCTTCGTCGCTAAATAGAACAAGTGCAAAATATCTGTCATCGTGCCGTAATTTCTCTTGTGCCCAGTGGCAGAACGGTACACGACGGAGAAAGTCGTCGCCATGCATAGAAATATGGTACGGAAGCAATCGATGTTGATGTAGCATTCTCAAACTGACGTTTTTGAGATTTCCGATTCTCTCGCATTTTGTCTGCTACTGATGTGCGTATTAGCCGCGACAGCAGCTAAAACACCTACTTGGGCATTTGTTGCAGGTCGTGGTTGACGCTTCACATGTGGCTGAACACTTCCTGTTTCCTTAAGTAACGTAACTATCCGGCGAACGGTCCGAACACTTGCATGATGTCGTCCAGGATACCGAGCAGCATACATAGCACACGCCCGTTGGGCATTTTGACCACAATAGCCATACATCAACACGATATCGACCTTTTACGCAATTGGTAAACGGTCCATTTTAACACGGGTAATGTATAACGAAGCAATTACCGTCCCCACTGCCGGAATGTCACGTGATACCACGTACGTATACGTTTATGACTCTTACAGCGCTGTCACAAAGCGAAAAAAGTGGTCAACTAAAACATTCATATTTCTTTATGTACTATACGAATAAGTAATAAAAAATGGGGTTTCCTGTTTAAGAAAACGAAGTTGATATCCGTTTGACCTATGGCAGCGCCATCTAGCTGGCCAGCCATAGCGCCATCTGGTTTCCCCCTTCAAGGTAGACGAGTTTCATTCTTTGTAGTTTTTTCGTTTGACGCTTATTTCGTGAGATATTTGGCCCGGTCACTATCAGTGGACCATCCTGTAAAAAAACATAAGTTAATGTGGATGAGTAGAAAAAACTGTTGTGTTACTTGCGAATACAGCATTTGTAGAATGCAGTTTGACACAGTCATTTCGATTAAATATCTAGGGGGGAACGTTGCATAGCGATATGAAATGGGACGAGCACGTGAGGTTGGTAGTAGCGAAAGTGAATACCCGACTTACTATTATTGGGAGAATTTTGGGAAAATGTAGTTCATGCATAAAGGAGACGGTGTACGGAACGCTAGTGCGGCCCATCTTGAGTACTGTTCAGGTGCTTGGGATCCCCACCAGATCGCAATAATATAGGAGGTCATTGAAGCAATTCAGAAGCGTGCTGCTACATTTCTTACTAGTGGATTTGATCAGCACGTTTCTGGAGCTGTCCGCTTCGATAGCTGAGTGGTCAGCGAGACGGATTGCCGGCCTACGGACCCGGATTCGATTCCCGGCTGCGTCGGAGATTTTCTCCGCTCAGGGACTGGGTGTTGTGTTGTCTTCATCACCACTTTATCCCCATGCGGCGCGCAGGTCGCCCAATGTGGTGTCGAATGTAATAAGACCTGCAACAAAGGCGGCCAATGACGCCAAACTCTCATTTCATTATGGAGATACCCCGAGAAATCAATCAGGAATCCCTAGAGGGGAAAAAATGTTTTTCACGAAAGCGACAACTGCACGACTTTAGAGGACCGGCATCTGAGGCCGACTGCAGAACGATTCTGCTGCCACCATTGTGCATTTCGCGTAAGGACCATGAACATAAGATACGAGAAATTAGAGCTCGTACGGATGCTTTTAGAGAGTCGTTTTTCCTTCGATCTATTTGCGAGTGAAACGGGAGAGGAAATGAGTAGCAGTGGTAGATGTTGCCTTGCGCCTTGCACCGTACGGTGGTTTGCGGAGTATGTATGTAGATGTAAATGTAGAAACACTCTGTTAGCGGGTAAAACAATGATTTGAGGCGTTAAATCCAGCCTAGTTGTCAGTATGGGTTGTCTAAGAAACACGCTTTTCGGATCGCTTTGCAGGATTCAAACAAATCGTATTAATGAATTTTATTACCACAGGAAAATATTACAATACTTAACTTCGTGTTACACAGATGTGTTGCAAGTAAAGGACAACAGAGAAAATAAGAAATCTCTTCAGTGTAACAATTCCAAGTCGGTGCTACATAAAGATTACACGCGAAGTAACGAGCGTTGGCGCTTCTAAGTCGCTACTCTTGAAGCTGCTCCCGAACTGGGCTGCTGCCAGTCGGGCGCGGCGCTTATGTCCTCTCCGCACAGGGGCTGCTGCTGTCGCGTTGTCGTCCTGGAAGGAGGTCCGGTCAGCGTGAGATTGGCTGACTTCTTCACACAACTCTCTCTGATCTATCGTTCCCGACTGGCGTGCCGTCGCTTGACTTTAAGCCGCAACATGAGGTGCAGTAAAAATTGATAAACTAGGCACTATATAACCCAAACTTTTAAGTACGTGTAGAAACACGGGTTCCTGAAATGATATCGTAAACAGTACAGACGCCTGTTGAATAAAGGTAACATCGTTTGCTCGGGTCTGACTTCACTGATGGCAAAAATTACGAATGAACTAAGTAAGTTAACTTCAAGTATAAATTGGTATTAATATGCACAATGGCTTTACTTATCAACCTAAAGCGAAACATATTTTCACATACATGATACACTCCTGGAAATTGAAATAAGAACACCGTGAATTCATTGTCCCAGGAAGGGGAAACTTTATTGACACATTCCTGGGGTCAGATACATCACATGATCACACTGACAGAACCACAGACACATAGACACAGGCAACAGAGCATGCACAATGTCGGCACTAGTACAGCGTATATCCACCTTTCGCAGCAATGCAGGCTGCTATTCTCCCATGGAGACGATCGTAGAGATGCTGGATGTAGTCCTGAGGAGCGGCTTGCCATGCCATTTCCACCTGGCGCCTCAGTTGGACCAGCGTTCGTGCTGGACGTGCAGACCGCGTGAGACGACGCTTCATCCAGTCCCAAACATGCTCAATGGGGGACGGATCCGGAGATCTTGCTGGCCAAGGTAGTTGACTTACACCTTCTAGAGCACGTTGGGTGGCACGGGATACATGCGGACGTGCATTGTCCTGTTGGAACAGCAAGTTCCCTTGCCGGTCTAGGAATGGTAGAACGATGGGTTCGATGACGGTTTGGATGTACCGTGCACTATTCAGTGTCCCCTCGACGATCACCAGTGGTGTACGGCCAGTGTAGGAGATCGCTCCCCACACCATGATGCCGGGTGTTGGCCCTGTGTGCCTCGGTCGTATGCAGTCCTGATTGTGGCGCTCACCTGCACGGCGCCAAACACGCATACGACCATCATTGGCACCAAGGCAGAAGCGACTCTCATCGCTGAAGACGACACGTCTCCATTCGTCCCTCCATTCACGCCTGTCGCGACACCACTGGAGGCGGGCTGCACGATGTTGGGGCGTGAGCGGAAGACGGCCTAACGGTGTGCGGGACCGTAGCCCAGCTTCATGGAGACGGTTGCGAATGGTCCTCGCCGATACCCCAGGAGCAACAGTGTCCCTAATTTGCTGGGAAGTGGCGGTGCGGTCCCCTACGGCACTGTGTAGGATCCTACGGTCTTGGCGTGCATCCGTGCATCCCTGCGGTCCGGTCCCAGGTCGACGGGCACGTGCACCTTCCGCCGACCACTGGCGACAACATCGATGTTCTGTGGAGACCTCACGCCCCACGTGTTGAGCAATTCGGCGGTACGTCCACCCGGCCTCCCGCATGCCCACTATACGCCCTCGCTCAAAGTCCGTCAACTGCACATACGGTTCACGTCCACGCTGTCGCGGCATGCTACCAGTGTTAAAGACTGCGATGGAGCTCCGTATGCCACGGCAAACTGGCTGACACTGACGGCGGCGGTGCACAAATGCTGCGCAGCTAGCGCCATTCGACGGCCAACACCGCGGTTCCTGGTGTGTCCGCTGTGCCGTGCGTGTGATCATTGCTTGTACAGCCCTCTCGCTGTGTCCGAAGAAAGTATGGTGGGTCTGACACACCGGTGTCAATGTGTTCTTTTTTCCATTTCCAGGAGTGTATTTGAAGTGATACATTAGCTATCAGTGTCCATTGTAATTTACACACAAAGGGAAGACACAACAAAGTATTTCTCTCAACAGGAGATAAGTTGTGACTCTTCAAGCTTTCCCGGCGGATGTGTTGTAAATAATCTTCACGGGTTTGCCGCCAGATGATGTTGTGCAAATTCCACAATATTTCCTCAGAGCAAATGTCCGACATCTTCAGGTGGTTCATACTTGCTGATGGCTAGGTACGACTGACGGTACCCGCACGTCGATGCTCCGTTTCTAGAACACGGGCGCGACGAATGCCCAGCCTCGGAAATCGCGCATGCGCAATGATTAGCCATACTCAGACTCCCTCTGCCGAAAATCGCAGATCGGCTCTCCCGGCCGTGCGCTGTACGTTGCGTTTATCAACAGTACGACCAGACGTTACTCGCCAACGACCGTACTTGGCCACTTTTATGACGGGTGTATTATGGAAGAATCTTAATTTTCGCGTCGTGATTTAATAGCAGCCAATGCAGGGTTCCAGGCTGTTCTCACTTGAAATTCCGTATCCTTGATGAGATTATCGGCTGTACGGATATGTATTGCTTCCTTAATGACGCAATTCCAGAAAGATGATGCCAGGGATAAAACTTCCGTCTTTCGTAAAGCATACGATTTGTATGTTGTAACGGTGACCGGAACAGTTGCGGGGTTGAAGTGACGGAAAACGCGGCGGGATCCGCGGAGCGGCCCGCGAACAACAACACAACGGGAGAGGACGGACACGACCAACGAAGGACCTTACGACAACAACAAGAACGAGACAACAGAGTCAAGACAACCTAGCTAGACAACCACGTCCACTCGTAAACAAAACACGAAAGTAAATAAGTTGTCTAAGGCGAGGCGATATGTCCAGAGATGTACGCAATGTTAGACTGGCTGGCTGAGCGAGAGGCAGGCGCGTAAGTACTCTATCGAGGACGCCGCTATTGGCCGCTGCAACCACGTGTTCCACTGTGGCGCCCTCACGCTAAATGCGGGCCCGGAGACGCGCGCCGCCACAGGTTACGGCGCGATGGTGCAGAGACCTCTAGGGGTCTTCGACGTCCATGATGTCTGGCGGGGATTCAAATTCCGTGGCGCGCGGTACCAGAGTGTATTCAGAAAGTGTTCCGAAAGTGCCGACTTTTCCGGTTGACGACGGCGTGTATGACGCTGATGTTCGTCACAGCGTTCTTGTACTGTGCGGCATGTCTGGCCTACATACGCTGCCCCACACTAACAAGGAATCTTGTACATACCACATTTCCTCAGGCCTAGGTCATCCTTTACGGAACACAACAGGTTTCTCAGTTTTGCAGATGGCTGAAAAATACAATTCCATATCTTCCGAGGACTCTTCCGATTCTTGGCGACATGGCACCAAAATACGGCAAAAGGGGCCAAAGTAGTGGGTGTTTTCGCATCTTCATTCTGCTCCATAGATTGAACTCGCATGGTCCTGAATGCATTACGTATCTGTCTCTCAGAATAACCGCTGATGTTAATCGCAGCGTTCTTGTACTGTGCAGTATGTCTGGCCGATATACGCTGCCCCACGCTGACAAGGAATCTTGTACATACCACATTTCCTCAGGCCAAGGTCATCCTTACATCCGTACAGCCGATAATCTCATCAACAAGGATACGGGATTTCAAGTGAGCGCAGCCTGGAATCCTGCATTGGCTGCTGTTAAATCACGACGCGAAAATTAAGATTCTCCCATAATACACCCGTCATAACAGTGGCCTAGTACGGCCGTTGGCGAGTAACGTCTGGCCGCACTGTTGACAAATGCAGCGTACAGCGCACGCTCTGGAGAGCCGATCTGCGATTTTCGGCAGAGGGAGTCTGAATATGGCAAATCATTGCGCATGCGCGACCTCCGAGGCTGCGCATTCCTCGCGCGCGTGTTCTAGAAACGGGGCGTCGACGTGCGGCTACCGTCAGTCGTACCTAGCCACCAGCAATATTGAACCACCTGAAGATGTCGGACAGTTGCTCCGAGGAAATATTGTGGGATTTGCACTACGTGATCCGACGGCAAACCCGTGAAGACTATTTACAGGACGTAAGTCGTCTAGTTGTGAGCAAAGTGATCTGCACTTCTTGTATTACACGTGGCCATCACAACGTCAAGGTGACGAATAATGAGTTTCGGTATTATTGTACCAAATTCATGTCGATTTGGCTGGTCGGGGTGGCCGAGCGGTTCTAGGCACTACAGTCTGGAACCGCGGGACCGCTATGGTCGCAGGTTCGAATCCTGCCTCGGGCATGGATGTGTGTGATGTTCTTAGGTTAGTTAGGTTTAAGTAGTTCTAAGTTCTAGGGGACTGATGACCTCAAAAGTTAAGTCCCGTAGTGCTCACATCCATTTGAACCATTTTTCGATTTCATGTAGAATATAAGCAGAAAATATACAAAACATTCGAAATATTTCTTGGGTGCTGAATGTTCTTTTACCATTTGTATGAATAAAACCACAAGAGTTTAAAATTCATAGCTTATATGAAGCAAGCCATTATTCCAGTTACTTTTTATTTTGTTTATTGTATGATGGCAGAAGAAAATACTAGAGCACTATGTACAGCAAAAACACATACATTAGCCTTAAGGGCAAAAGTAACATTTTCAAGACGTGTCACTGCCAAGTAACATACTCGATGAAACTTGGACCATACACAGAGAGAACTGCTGCAGTGTAGTCCAGAAGATAAATAAAAGAAATATCCAGTGAGACGAATAAAAATGACGCTGAGGTCATCGTAATTTATGATGGCCCGCGGGACATCACAAAAGGCGCGACATGTTTCTTAATAGCAGGTGTGATCACCCCGGACAGCAGTACACGCTGTATAGCGTCCTCCTATGCTGCCCACAATGTTGGTGAGGAGTTCTTGTGATGGGGCGTTCGATTCCTCCACCAGAGCTGTTAGCAACTGCTGGATGGTCGCTGGTGCATGGGGCCGGGGTGCAGTCCGTCTCTTCAGCCCATCCCGCAAATTCTCCATGGGATTTACTTCGGGCGAATGGGCAGCCCAGTTCATTCGCCTCAACCTTCGCTATTCTGCTCCCACACGCATTCTTTGTTGTCCATAAAAATGAAGTCAGAGCCAAATGCACCCCTGAAAAGACACACGTGGAAATGAGTACAGTGTCACACTAATGTTGGCCAGTGAGTGTACCGTGTTCAAAAATTTGGAGGTCAGTACACCAGTGCAACATTACGCCTCCCACACCATAACAACCAGACCACAAAAACGATCATGTTCAACAATGCTGGAGAGGGGTGGGAGCACGCAGGACTTCGTCGAACGTGACCGTTTTGGTGGTCCAGAAGCCAAGCGAGGACCATCTATTAAGATGAGAACGAACTGTCCTAAACGACCTCGGTCGGAGACTGTGGAGAAAAGATAATCGGAAAAGGTTTCTTCAGGACCCTCCAGTCCATAAGACTGGATCTTCAATACCAAATTAGCAGCTGAACATTGAAGGCATAAGCAGAGCAAAGACTGAATGTTTACGCAAGACACTGAAAGAAAATTGTACTAGTTATGTGAAAGTATTGTAATAATGTGCTGATTATACGCAATCAATGTAAAAGATGATATTCCCGAAAATAACCAAGAGAACAGAATATTAATTACCACGCTTCTCGCAGTTACCTGCTTCACACTAGGGCTGGTAAGAATATTCGTATATCGATACCTTCTCCAAAATGTACCGATATATGGCGGCAATGTGATACCACCGATATATCGATAAAGAAAAGGCAGTATAGGGTGCCAATATTTTTATTTTATATTATATTCTTTTCGCAATTTTCCGTAAATATTTGAAAATGTTCTTTTGAAATTGTAGTAGAACGTAATTTTACTTTCACTGTGTGAAGGAGTCTTACTACTTTCTGAGCTTTCATCATGTCCAGTCTTCCTCTTCTACTGTGTTAAGCAAGTATAGGTGGCACTACGGAAGTCCGATTGCGGTAGGCGGTGGTGATGTGAATCGAATAACAAAATTTCCGATGTGAAGAAATACCGCACCAATTTCAGTACAAAACAATTTTAACGCAACTAGTGGGCTATTTGTTCACATCGGCATTTTTCAAAAATAGTTGCTGAAAAGGATGAACAAAAATCTAAATGACAAGATTGATCTTTGCAGTGGGCGGAGATGTGTGAGCGAAAATGCTGACGTAATCGGCGCTCGGCAGTACCAGCGGAAAAACAGGGAAGTCGACATGCAGTGTTTCTGAAAAATCCGATTTGTGACGAAACCGAACGACGGACCCATCAGACACCTTTCATTGTGCCAGTGGCATGCAGTTACCATTGTTAGCAATGCGTGGACGTGCATTGTTTTCATTTCAATTCTTGCTCTAAGGGGGATAAGTAGGCTGCTAGCTTGTTGATGCACAGAACATCTAATAAAGAATCGATATTTAAACATAGAGCTCTAAAACCGGCGGTACATTTGCAATTTGCAGCTGATATTGTTAGAGAACGGACGTCGATACTTTTACGTCAATACATCGATATATCGATACATTTCGGTACATCGAGAGCAGATAACGACATCTTTCAACTATCGACATATCGGATTCCCTAAGTTTTTAAAAATATCGCAGAACGTCACAGCCAAAAGCACCAGCTTTATAACAAGATAAGTCTTCTTCCTTAGTGTTGAACCCTGAGGTTGGTTTGCAGCAGTACGCCATGCCCCTCTTCTGTCTGCCTTTCTCCTCATTTCTGCATACGTAGCACATTCCACATCATTCATAACCTGCTACACATCCCCAGTCGAGCCTGGCAATTCGTTCCGTTAATAGCATCTTCTGCTGTTGTTCGACTGATCTTATAGTGTCATATAAGTAAATAAGTAAACGACACTTAGTCACGTACAGACCGATCGAAACTTTTTATCCATTTATAAACATGGCAAACAATTTAGGCGACAGGGACCGGCAGCGACGTGTAAGTTCCGTGCTCGGAGGCCAGTGTTATACATCAAGAGGATGCATACCTCACTGGTAGGGAGCTATTTGTTATCAGGTAGTACGAAATAGATCAATCGTGTCACTTGTTAAAAATAACATTTTCTGCTGGCAGTCACTATTTTCCTTTTTACTTTCTTATTCTCCTCCTATGTGGAAACTCACACATACTGCACTGCGGTGACGGAAGTCGTAGGATAGCGATATGCACATATACAGATGGAGGTCGTATCGTGTACATAAGGAATAAAAGGGTAGTGCGTTGGCGGAGCTGTCAATTGTATTCAGGTGGTTCACGTGAAAAGGTTGTCGCCCTGATTATAGTCGCACGACGGAAATTAACAGACTTTGAACGTGCAATGGTAGTTGGAACTAGACGTAGGGCATTCCATTTAGAAAATCATAGGGAATTCAATATTCCGAGATCCATAGTGTCAAGAGTATGCAGAGAATACCAGATTTCAGGCATTACCTATCACCACGGACAACGCAGTGACCGACGGATTTCACTTAATGACCGAGAGCTGTGGCTTTTGCGTAGAGTTGTCAGTGCTAACAGACAAGCAACACTGCTTCAAATAACCGCAGAAATCAATGAGGAATATACTATGGACGTATCCGTTAAGACAGTGCGGCCAAATTTGCTTTAATGGGCTATGGCAGCAGACGACCGACGCGAGTGCCTTTGCTAACTGCACGACATCGCCTGCAGCGCCTCTCCTGGGCTCGCGACCATGTCGGTTGGATCCTAGACGACTGGGAAACCATGACCTGGTCATAAGAATCCCGAATACAGTTGGTAAGAGCTGATGGTAGGGTTCGAGTGTTGCACAGACCGCACGAAGCCATGGAACCAAGTTTTCAACAAGGCACTGTGCAAGCTGGTGGTAGCTCCATAATGATGTGGGCTGTATTTACAGGGAATGGAGTGTGTTCTCTGGTCAAACTGAACCAGTCATTGGCTGGAAATGGTTATGTTCGGTTACTTGGAGACCATTTACAGCTATTCATGGAGTTCATGTTCCCAAACAACTATAGAACTTTTACGGGTAATAATGCACGATGTCACAACCTGGACAGTTGGAGCGTATGATTTGGCCACCGAGATCACCCGACATGAGTCCCATCGAACATTTGTGGGACATAATCGAGAGGTCAGTTCGTGCACAAAATCCTGCACATGCAACACTTTCGCAATTATGGACGGCTGTAGAGGCAGCATGGCTCAGTATTTCTGCAGAGACCTCCAATGACTTGTTGACCCGATGCCATGTCGAGATGCTGCACTATGCCGGACAAAAGGTTCAAAATGGTTAAAATGGCTCTGAGCACTGTGGAACTTAACTGCTGAGGTCATCAGTCCCCTAGAACTTAGAACTACTTAAACCTAACTAACCTAAGTACATCAGGCACATCCATGCCCGAGGCAGGATTCGAACCTGCCAGCGTAGCGGTCGCTCGGTTCCAGACTGTAATGCCTAAAACCGCTCGGCCACACCGGCCGGCCCGGACAAAAGGAAGTCTGATACTATATTAGCAGCTATCCCATGATTTTTGTAACGTCGATGTATACTGTAGTGGCCTCGTTTGTTACCTCTGGTGTTGTCGGGCTGGTGGGGCCTGGAGTGGGGTGGAGGACGCCAGTCGGTGCCCTAGGCGCTGATGATACAATATCAGTGGAAGAAGAATTCAGCCATTAAAACTTACAGTCGTATTACTTTTCTGTGTCACTGGTGGTGCAGCAACGCAACCTCGGAAATTGCTGATGCAGTCTCCACCAACTCTGCCGGAGGTTGCCTTCGGCTAGCGGCTCATGTAATCACGGTGTCGTGCGAGTGGCCTGCCTTTGCGGGGAACGGCGAAGCCTGTACCGGGCTGACGAGGACACAGACTGCGAATTGTCACGGCACTCTCGTTGTCGTCTAAGGGGATGTGCTCGGGTAGTCTCCCAGCAGCTCTGCATGGTGTGGAGGTGGTCCATAGCATAGCTCTTGCATCACGCAAGGCTGGGGATGTCAATGACTGCTCACAGGTAATAGTCGGAAGCAGCAGAGGTTAGCACTCCTCCCGAACACTACGACAGCTATAGAATGCGTCAGGTACCGCGAGGCACAGGAGGCAGTAAGTACACTACTGGCCATTAAAATTGCTACACCAAGAAGAAATGCAGGTGATAAACGGGTATTCATTGGACAAATATATTATACTAGAACTGACATGTGATTACATTTTCACGCAATTTGTGTGCATAGATGCTGAGAAATCAGCACCCAGAACATACGCCTGGGCATTGAGTCAAACAGAGCTTGGATGGCGTGTACAGGTACAGCTGCCCATGGAGCTTCAACGTGATACCACAGTTCATCAAGAGTAGTGACTGGAGTATTATAACGAGCCAGTTGCTCGGCCACCATTCACAAGACGTTTTAAATTGGTGGGAGATCTGGAGAATGTGCTGGCCAGAGCAGCAGTGGAACATTTTCCGTATCCAGAAAGGCTCGTACCTACAACATGCGGTCGTGCATTATCCTGTTGAAATGTAGGGTTTCGCAGGGATCGAATGAAGGATAGAGCCACGGATCGTAACACATCTGAAATGCAACGTCCACTGTTCAAAGTGCCGTCAATGCCAACAAGAGTTGACCGAGACGTGTAACCAATGGCACGCCATACCATCAAGCCGAGTGATATGCCAGTATGACGATGACGAATACACGCTTCCAATGTGCGTTCACCGCGATGTCGTTAAACACAGATGCGACCATCATGATGCTGTAAACAGAACCTGGATTCATCCGAAAATGTGACGTTTTGCCATTCGTGCACCCAGGTTCTTCATTGAGCACACCATAGCAGGCGCTCCTGTCTGTGATGCAGCGTCAAGGCTAACCACAGCCATGGTCTCCGAGCTGTTAGTCAATGCTGCTGTAAACGTCGTCGAACTATTCGTGCAGATGGTTGTTGTCTTGCAAACGTCCCCATCTGTTGACTCGGAGATCGAAACGTGGCTGCACGATCCGTTACAGCCATGCGGATAAGATGCCCGTCATTTCGACTGCTAGTGATACGAGGCCGTTGGGATCCAGCATGGCGTTTCGTATTACCCTCCTGAACCCACCGATTCCATTTTCTGCTAACAGTCGACCAACGCGAGCAGCAATGTCGCGATACGATAAACCGCAATCGCGATAGGCTACAATCTGACCTTTATCAAAGTCGGAAACGTGTTGGTACGCATTTCTCCTCCTTACACGAGGCATCACAACAACGTTTCACCAGGCAACGCCGGTGAACTGCTGTTTGTGTATGAGAAATCGATTGGAAACTTTCCTCATGTCAGCACGTTGTAGGTGTCGCCACCGGCGCCAGCGTTGTGTGAATGCTCTGAAAATCTAAACATTTGCATATCACAGCATCTTCTTCCTGTCTGTTACATTTCTCATCTGTAGCACGTCATCTTCGTGGTGCAGCAATTTTAATGGCCAGTAGTGTAGAAGTCTCGGAAGAGTTCAAATCTTGTCTTCAATCGTTGCGAGGTAGGCAGGTCGCAGTGACAGGATCTGGTAGTCCGGACAGTTAGAAGAAGAGGCAGAGGTCATCTTAGTGAACGCTAGCAGTACATCACACGCTCGGCCTCGTAGGTGGTGTGCTGCAAAGTAAAGGCTGGCACAGAGGCTCGCAAGCCTGAGTATTTATTACTACTGCATTGAAACAGTGGCGTTACGACAGGCCGGTGATGAGCGAATGTGTCCTGCTTCTCTTGACTCATCAACGGTCTTCACTACTCTTTTTTCCGCAAGAATGTATTTCAGGGCTTCAGCTCGTTGCTTTTCCTCCATATCAGCAGGCTGACATGTGTTCTTGTGAAATTTTTACTCTCCCTTGCGAAATATACTGTGCTGTTACAATTATGTGATGGCTTCTGCAGTGCTGAGTTTACAACTTAAGCTTCTCTCGCGTTTGAGGTGTGGCAGTCTCTTCCGGGTTTGTTGCGTTTTCCGCAATATCGGCTTTGTGCCTGTTTATCACTTTGACTGCAACACGGTGCGTTAGCCTGGCTGGGTGCTGGCTGGAGAGGACTTTGAGGAAATTTTACATTTGTTTACAGTACATTTCTGCGGTGTAACAATATCACTTATAGAGTTGAAAGTTCACAATACAACAGAAGTTGCGTAAACAAGGTTGCGCATCTCTCACCACATAAAAAAAGTCCAGAGGGGACATATCTGGGGATCGAGCAGGCCATGGTACAGGACCAACTCTGCCAATCCACGTTTCTGGGAATCGACGCACACGACGACGGAAATGTGCCGGTAATCTGCGAAATGACCCGGTCTCATGCAGACCCAGATATGTCCCCTCTGGACTTTTTTTGTGTGGTGAGAGATGCGCAACCTTGTTTACGCAACTTCTGTTGTATTGTGAACTTTCAACTCTATAAGTGATATTGTTACACCGCAGAAATGTACTGTAAACAAATGTAAAATTTCCTTAAAGTCCTCTCCAGCCAGCACCCAGCAGCAAAGGTCGTATGATGCGGGATATGGCGATTAGGATATAGTACGCACCAACCATATCAGCATACTCACTCCAGGTGTATCGCTCCATTAGTAAACAAAGACAATGCACCACTACACTGGTGGAGAACAGTTGCCTACAACTGAAGAGCGTAATACGCCCTCTAACAACTGAATATCGTAATACGGCCTCTAACAACTGAAGAGCGTAATACAGCCTCCACCCGTTTAAAGAATCCTCATAGGAAAAAATTACATTAGGGAAAAATATTTGTTTTGATGTCCCCTACAACCTCCCAGAGTTTGTCGGTTTAAATACTTTTCAGCCTGTATAGGGTAACACCCGCAGCAGCAGAAAGTGGCGTAACTGGAGTAGGACTCGTTATGAATAGAAAGGTAGGGCAGAGAGCGGATAACTGTTAACAGTTCAGCGATATGATTGTTCTCATCAGAATCGACAGCAAACCAACGCCGACAACGATAGTTCAGGTATAAACACCGACGTCAAGGATATCGAACGGGTAATTCAGTGCGTAAAGGGAGATGGAAATCTAATAGTCATGGGGAACTATAATGCGGTTGTAAGGGATAGAGTAGAAGAAAGCATTACAGGAGAAAATGGGTTTGGTAATAGTAATGAGAGAGTAGAAAAACTAATTGAGTTCTGCAATAAATTTCAGCTAGTAATAGCGAATACTCCGTTCAACAATCACAAGCGAAGGAGGTACTCTTGGAAAAGTCCGGAAGGTAAGGGATGACTTTAGTTGGACTTCATCATGGTAAGGCAGAGCTTCGGAAATCAGATACTGGATTGTAAGGCGTATCCTGGAGCAGATATAAACTAAGATTACAATTTAGTAGTGATACAGAGTAGACTGAAGATTAAGAGACTAGTCAGCGAGAGTCAAGCGCGATAAAGAGATACGCTCGAAGTTCTCTAAGGCTATAGATACGGCATAGCTCAGAAAGCAGTTCAACTGAAGAAAGTGGACATCTCCAACAATGTCAAATGCAGAAGCTGGAAGGAAAAACATTGATACAAACAAGGTTAACTGCGAAGAAATGATGGGTAACAAAAGAAATACATCAGTTGATTGACGAAAGAAGGAAATACAAAAATGTTCAGGGTAATTCAGAAATGCAGAAATACAAGTCACTGAGGAAGGAAATAAATAGGAAGAGCAGGGAAGCTAAGGCGAAATGGCTGCATGAAAAATGTGAAGAAATCGAGAAATAAATGACTATCGGAAGGACTGAATCAGCATATAGGAAATTAAAAACAACCTTCACTGTAATTAAAAGCAAAGGTGGTAACTTTAAGAGCGCAAAGGGAAATCCACTATTAAATGCAGAGGAGAGAGCTGATAGGTGGAAAGAGTGCATTGAAGGCCTCTATCAGGCGGTAGATTTGTCTAATGTGGTAGAAGAAGAAACAGGTGTCGATTTAGAAGAGATGGGGAATCCAGTAAAATTCCACCAGAGTTTCTAAAATCGTTGGGGGAAGTGTCAACAAAACGACTATTAACTTCGGTGTGTTCAGTGTATGAGTCGGGTGACATACCATCCAACTTTCGGAAAGACATCTTCTACACAGTTCCGAAGATTGTAAGAGCTCATGCATCCAAGTTTCTGACAAGAATTATATACAGAAGATTGGAAAAGAAAATTGAAGTTGTGGTAGATGATGATGGGTTTGGTTTTACGGAAGGTAAAGGCACCAGAGAGGCAGTTCTGACGTTGCGATTGATACTGAAAGCAAGACTAAAGAAAAATTAAGACGCATTCGTAGGATTCGTCAACCTAGAAAATAAGTACGACAATGTAAAACGGTGTAAGATGTTCAAAATTCTGAGGTAAACAATGATAAGCTATAGGGAAAGACGGGTAATATACAATGTGTAAAAGAGTCAAGAGGGAACTATAAGAGTGGAAGACCAAGAACAAAGTTGTCGGATTAAAAAGGGTGTAAGACGGGGATGTAGTCTTTCGCCGCTACTCTTCAATCTATACATCGAGGAAGCTATGACGGAATAAAAGAAGAATTCAAGAGTAGAATAAAAATGCAAGGTGAAAGGATATCAATCATAAGATTCGCTGACGACTTGGTTATCGTCAGTGAAAGTGAAGAAAAATTACAGGATCTGCTGAGTGGTATGAATAGTCTAATGAGTACAGATTATGGTTTGAGAAAAGTCGAAGAAATTCAAAAGTAATGAGAAGTAGCAGAAATGATGTAGCAAAATAACCCATGACCGATACTGTAAGGAGGACGTAAAAAGCAGACTAGCATTAGCAAAAAGGGCATTCATAGCCAAGAGAATTCTACTATTATCAAACAGGCCTTAATCTGAGGTATAAATTTCTGAGAGGGAACGTTTGGAGTACAGCATGGTATGATGGCGAAACATGGACTCTGGGAAAACCGGAACAGAAGAGAATCAAAATATTTCAGAAGTGGTGTTAAGACGAATGTTGAAATTGAGTGTACTGATAGGACGTGCAGTGAGGAAGTTCTGCCAGAATCGGCGAGGAAAGGAATATACGGGAAACACTGACAAGAAGAAGGGACAGGATGATAGGACACCTGTTAACACATCAGGGGGATAACTTCCATGTTACTACAGGCGGGTGTAGACGGTAAAAAACTGTAGAAGAAGAAAGTGATTGGAGTACATCCAGCAAATAATTGAGGAGCTAGGTCGCAAGTGGTACTCGGAGATAAAGAGGTTGGCACAGGTAAGGAATCCGTGGCGGGCCGCATCAAACCAGTCAGTAGACTGATGACTGAAAATTATTCGACACTGAGCCTCCACATCCCACTTTCTATTCAAAGGTTTTTAAAAACCGAGTAATCCGGTCTCGGATTGCCGCTCACGAGATGCGATTATTAATTTGTAATCTGCTGGCACACCTGCACTGTACTCCGCGAGTTGTATTTTTCGTAATGGCACAAGCAGCGCGATTTCTTTCAGCGTGTTGCAAAAATGCAATTGCATTGCAACATCCTGATTATCTGTTGTTTTACTGGTAAGCCACGTGATTATTAGGGGCAGAATTAAACGTTGTTTTATGCACTTATGGAACAGTGATTGGCTGTTCAGATTATATTCGGTGAAACAATAACGGGTTTGAAATACTTTCTTTTGTTGCTTAATTCAGTGTCTGACTATGTTTTGCATCGGAAATCTAGATTCTGAGATTACGTACAAAGTATATTGAGCAACATAAGTCATATGTGATAGGTCAGACGCATTTTGCCCATAAGTATTGCATGTAATGTACGTAATAATGCACGTAGGTACGTTAGCGTAAAGTTACATCACGAACACAATATAAAAGTGGCTTTTATAAAAGTTACGTCTCTAACCTAGTTTTATGAGATTGTGTGCGCCAACATGAGATGTTCGACGAAGAGATTTATGTTTGACAATGCATGATATGCCCGTATATCACACTAAAGTATAATATAGATAAATTTATATAGTTATCAGTATGTGCAATCTTGCGATGTTTGGATTGATGTTTGCTTGTTTTTTAGTCCTTGGCAATGAAATTACATGTGGTAAATAAATCACTCCTTTAGACAATGGTGAATAACATTCTCAGTACTGTTTCATAGACAGTTATACGATGGCTGCACAACAGGTAAAATGACATAAACTTTGTTTGTACCCAGCAGCAATTCTAATCTTCGAAGCTTGCACATCAGAAGAAAGAAAATCAGTGTCCCTTCAACTTATGCTATTCCTGCAGAACCAAAGAATCGTCGTGTATTGCGTCTTAATAAAATAATTACTACACCGAGATGTGACCTTTTACATTAGAGGCTATTGTAGACTCTCATCCGAGCTGTCTCGACGCTACTGAAGCACAAAACGAAAATCAAAACAACAGTTCGTACAACTACAGGCTATTTAAAAAGTGCATCAGCTTACTAGCTTCTGGCTACCAGTCTCAACGCCATATGTGTATTTCTGAACTCAGAAGGCAGAAAGCTTTGTTAGGTGAGTATAAGGTGATACTATACAAACACAAGTTTCCAGTTCACGACTACATCTGACAGGATCAAATCCAGACACAGCAATAAAAAATGAGGTACGCCTTTTTAATTAAGGCTTAAATGGGAAAAAACATGCACCCAGCAAGCTCCGCCAGAAATACAAACCAATCCAAACCCCAGCACTAAACTAGCAGGTTCCGATTTTCCTCGACTTTCGCAAGTGACTGCTAAAAGAATCTGCACAAACCATAGAGCACTCCCTTCCTGGACGTCTCGCAGCGGCCCGCGCTTCAAAAGTTGGTCATCTAGGCTTTTGACAAGTGGTCACAGTAATGTGGTTGGACAGTGTATTATGTGTATTTGCTTGTTGTTTGTATGTTCAAAGTATACAATGTGTTGAAGCAAATAAATAAACTGTAAAAACTTTACTGTCCTATAGAATTCGTTTTAGATGAGCAGCACACTTTGCCCTAGCGGGAAAAAGAAGGGAACCAGCGGAGCAAGACCGCTACGGTCGCAGGTTCGAATCCTGCCTCGGGCATGGATGTTTGTGATGTCCTTAGGTTAGTTAGGTTTAACTAGTTCTAAGTTCTAGGGGACTAATGACCTCAGCAGTTGAGTCCCATAGTGCTCAGAGCCATTTGAACCATTTGGAACCAGCGGAAAAATAATTCTATCGGAGCAAAAAAAAGAAGAAGAACATATTCTTCTTCAAAACACCCTGACGAAAATCAGGGAACAAACTACCTCACTCGTCATTCCGTCTTTCTTGCTGAAAATTTTGGCATGTGATCATATTCGGTAGGAGATAGGGCCAGTAGGGGAGAAAGAGAGAGGAGACAGTGTTGGTGGAAGAGAAAAAGTGGCAGTGAAAAAGAAAGAGAGATGGATGAAGACAATAGCTGTGGGAGCCAAAGGAAGAGGATATATGGCGCAGACGAGACAATGGAAATGAAAAATGCATATGAGTGGAGACCATACATAGGCATTGGTGGGGTCTAGACCTTCCCAGACTGGCGAATTTTTACACGTAGATATAGGGGAGGGCGCATTGTGGACCAAAATTTTAAACACATGGGTATGTGGGAAAAAATAAGTTGGACAAAAAGGAGACAATGACAGTGGGAAGGAGACTTACACAGACAGTGGCAGTGAGACGGAATGCTGAGTAAGAGGCTTAACTACAAAGAGAGATTGGGTAAAAGGATTTAGAATGTTCTGTGTTAACCCTTTCACGACCCGCGGGGCATATGTGTCCCACTTCACTTTTTCGTGCTTCACGGCCAAGGAGTCCTCTGCTCGTGGTCTCGCGGTCGCGTTTTCGCTTCCCGAGCACGTGGTCCCGAGTTCGATTCCCAGCGGGGTCAGGGATTTTCACCTGCCTCGAGATGGCTGGATGTTTGTGTTGTCCTCATTATTTCATCATCAAATTGGCGAGATTTGACTGAGCAAAGGTTGGGAATTTGTACGGGCGCTGATAACCGCGCAGTTGAGCGCCCCACAGACCAAACATCAAATGGCTCTGAGCGCTATGGGACTTAGCATCTGAGGTCAACAGTCCCCTAGAACTTAGAACTACTCAAACCTAACTAATCTAAGGACATCACACACATCCATGCCCGAGGCAGGATTCGAACCTGCGACCGTAGCAGTCGCGCGGTTCCAGACTGAAGCGCCTAGAACCGCTCTGCCACCCTGGCCGGCAAACCAAACATCATCATCATCATCACGACCAAGGGGACACCCACATCTGTAGTGTGCTGCCATCTACTGGAAGCCTATGCTACTACTTGAAACCATTACAGACTTCTTCCCGCCAAACAGCTGCATTCTGCTGGAAGTTGTTCGATGCAGTGCACTTGTTTGATGGCTTCTGTGAAAGGTTTTTCAACTTTTCTTTTGTAAATAAGCAAGGTAAGCATAATAACCGTATTTATTGTGTTTCTTATCACTTATTTGTAAATATTACGTGGAATTTCAGTGTAAAATGTATTTCATTGACTTGGTAAATAGTTTTTAGTTTTTGATTGCATGAAATGTCAATCACATGGCCAGTCGGACATATTTATTCCACATATTATTCATAATTTCGTTATATATTCGACATTTTGGCTTTATTTCTTTCTCTGTGCGGTGCTACATCACTCGACTCGGTAAAGTATTCATACAATAATAATAACCATAACAATAACAATAATAATAATAATAATAATTTGTTGCACAATACAGTGTGTAAGCCCAATTGCAGACCTAACTTCCGTTTTTTTTTATAGACATGTCACCTCTGAAAGATGAAGAACTTCGTAAGTATTACTTTTCGCTTCCTGATAATGAAGAATTTTCGGAGGAAGAAGGTGATGATGAAGCTGCAGATGAACTCACCCGTCTTGATGCATCCAATAGTACATCTATTGATAATACACCGCCTAGGACGTTGGCTGAGCCACCTAGCTATAGTCGTCACAACAATGGTGATAGTGCTAGAATGGAGGTGGCAGAAAATGATGGTATTGCGTGTGCAGTAAAAGAAAATGTATCCGAAATTACCAATGACACTGCAAATGAAGTTACTGTGTGTGCAGAACGAGAGAGTGGGGCCGAACATGCCAATGAAACTGAAACAGAGTGAGCTGACGACGTAACCTAGTTTGAAAACTTATCAGCATCTCTTGATGGAAATGCAGATATAAAGTTCGATTTTGGACATAATGATAAAGAAATAGATTAGTTTTTTACAATTTTTACTGATGATTGTTTGAGGAAGATCAAAGATGAGACTAACCCCTATACATCTCAAATACGTGACAACGTTACTAGAGGTAAAAGGGTAAGACAGGCCAGCTGCAATTGGAAAGACACTGACGTCGAAGAAATAAAATATTTTATTGCCATTCACATTCTAATAGGAATACATAATCTGCCTGAGCTGAGTCACTATTGGTCCATCGACCACTTTTAGATGTAAGTGCAATTTCTCAACTGATGAGTAAAACCAGGTTCAAAAAGTGAGTGAAAACATTCATTGCAATGACAATGCTACAGCAATGCCCAGAGGTGAAGCTGGCTGTAATCGACTACACAATTTACGCCCAGTAATTGACGCTATCAATAACAATTTGAAAGACGTATACACTCCATCAAGTGTCATGGCTGTTGATGACAGATGGTCCCATTCAAAGTCCGTTCTTCTATAAAGCAGTATCTTCCAATGAATCCTGTAAAACGAGGTTACAAAATTTGGTGTCTTGCTTATTCAAAAACAGGTTTCATAACCCAGTTTGAGGTGTTTACTGGAAAGAAGGACATACAAACCAAAGTTTGGGAGAAAATGTTGTGCTCCGTCTTACTGAGTGATACATGCAGTCTCACCGACTAACTGTGATCGGTAACTTACTCACGTCGTACAATCTGATGAAGTCACTAAATGAAAGAGGACGTTTTGGAGTTGGAACAGAGAAGACAAACAGGAAGGGACTTCCAGGTATGATGAAGAAAGAAGACAAATTACAACTGGGGCAGTTTCTGTTCAAAACAAGGGGATGTGTCTCAGCAATAAAATGGCAAGACAACAAGACTGTGGCAATACTAGGTACTTATCATAGCCCAAAAGATGTAACCTTTGTCAATAAGAAAAACAGAGATGGTACTTCATCAGAGGTCTTCTGTCATAAAGCAGTTGCAGAGTATAATACATTTATGGGAGGTGTGGATCGCTTTGATTAGATCCGTGAGAGATATGCAAGTGGAAGGCTATCTCTAAAGTGGCGGCATCGTCTTTTCTTTTTCATAATTGACCTGGCAATTGTTAACAGTTTCATAATGCGGAAATGTAAGCATGGAGGAGGACATAACCAGTTATCCTTTCGCTTATCGGACAACTAACAGCAGGTCATGAAATCAAAAGAAGAGGGAGACCAAATTTTTTAAGAAGAAACATGCCGGGTGTCAAGAGTGTACCAGACAAAGTTCCTCTTCAAGCTGGAAAACATTTCGCAGTGAAAGACACAAGGTAACGCTGCAGGTTCTGCAGCACAAAGCAGAAGGAAGTACGAACCAGCATGATGTGCATACGCTGCAAAATTCCTCTATGTGCATATCCCTGCTTCGAAAAATTTCATAGAAAATAAATGTTCCTGATATCGGCATTGGTAAAATCAACATCAAACATCATTTGCAATACAACCCTTGTATTTGTATAAACTGGCCATAAAATTAATTATTTTTTGTAAAAGTTGCGCCTGAAATTAAATGTTCTCTCTTATGCTCTCTTTTTATTCAAAACTATGCAATACTCCCACCTAATGACCAATGGGACATATAAGTCCCACTTAAAATAATAAAAAAACTGGTCGTAACAAATCATATACTTTTTATAATTTCACTTTAGAAGCTATTCCTTAACAAATACAAAACAAACATTTTAAAAACTGAGCAAAAAATAATTCGGTCATGACAGGGTTAAAAGAGCATGAATACGTTCACATGCCAAAATTTTTGCTGAGGAAGGCGGAATGAAGACTGAGGCGGGTGGTTCTCGACTTTTCTGTGAGAATATTTTAAAGAGGAACATTTTCGCATTTTCGTACAAGGTGTATACTAATGTTCCAACCGCAGATCCTAAGTGGAATGATGCTCATGGATAAGGAAAAGTTCTATATCTTTTTATTTAAGAGATAATAAAAAGCTTGTCAACTAAAATGTATAACACACTGAAGTGAATATGAAAATTCTTAGACAGTTATAACCCCACATCATCGAACGGAAAAACAGCTTACGACACTTATTTACATTGATCACATCACTGCACTGACGTTGCGTAGAAGTCAGATTTTACGTAACAGTCATGTTACTTGACACTATTAGTAATGTATACATCTATTGGTTCTACCAACAAATTTTTTAATGGAGTAGAAGGTGTTGGCCAACAGTGAATCCTTTGAGTCATAGAGTGAACGTTTTCGCCAACGGATGTCTTAGTTGCTGGTTAATCTTCCGGGTTGTATGGTCGTGGTCCATGAAACTTTTTCGTTCCTAACGTTTCGTCTAGAACTGCGTTGGACATCTTCAGAGCTGCTCTTGGTTCCGCCGACTCGAAGAGCGACATAAATACATTGAAAAGTGGGCGTGTTAGAAGTTTACACGTGATCGGCAGTGACAATCCGTGACAGAGACAAAACTTAACTATGGCACTGTCGCCTGTAAACTTGTGCATTGTTCCTTTTTCCCATTATTTACGTCACGCTCCGACATCCTATACGTCAAACGGCAAGCTGCGATCACATTGGCGCCGACATCGGTTGATTTCGGCGCCAGTGCAACAGATCTCAGCGCCTGACCATACAGGCTTCTGACGATGGTCGGCGAAATTCAGATCTGTTTCTTTTCTTCGGTGAAATCGGGCGAAATTCCAACACGCGAAACATGCGTTGCGAGAAACGAAATTTTAATAGAAAAAAAAGGAATACGTGGCATCCTGAGGATGAGAAATATCATAGTAGGAATATGTCTCTAATCGGTCTATGTCTAAAATCGGTATTTTATTGGAAAGCACAAGTTTCGAGCAAATTAACATTGCAATAATAATTAACTGAACGTCATCTTATACAAAATTATGCACATACGATGGCTGTCTGCCCATATCAGTCTCATGTCTGTACTTAATACAGTATGTCATCTGCAAAACAGGCAAAATCTGTATCGGGCTTTTCAGGCCTAGATTAAAAATTCAAAAAACTATATGCTCAAGTGGCGTCTGTCAGTTTTTATGCTTTAAGTTACTTAGGGGATGTTTTTTGGGAACTGGTATGCGATTTTGCAGTCTACAAATTATTATTACCGCTTACTCTGTTAGGTAAGGTGGCGATTCAGTTGATTCAGCTGTATGAGGTTCGCAGATGTGGCGTATGTGTTTCCTCCTTCCAATGTACAGAGTATCTTATTCTAAAATTAACGTTTGTCTTTCTCAAATTTTCTGGATGACAGTCAGTGAAGCATAATTTACAAATCGCTGAATTTATTTTAGGTTGTACAGAGTGTCTGTAACCTTGCTTTCCCATGTCAGAACAAAACATATCTATTATGCAATAGAACGATTTCCTCTTCATCTCATATGTTCGTAAACCTGGTTAGTCTGACAACTGAAAAAAGAGTGTGCAGTACACACCACGTTCTTTTCGAGACAGCTGTGGAAAAATGGGAATCACTGTTAATGAAGTTCAGGTACTTCATTAAGTTATGCCGATGATAAAGCCATTTTAGTAAAAGATGAAAACAATATTGAGTTAAGTAGTAAGACTAATGGGGACTACAGATGAGTCCAACAAAAACCGAATATCTTGTAGTGAACAGTGACAATACATTTGAAGTTCACATCAACGACGGATTAATTTGAGACAGGAAGAAAAATTTAAATATTTAGGGGCACGTAGTGACAAACATGGGTTGGGCAATACAGCAGTAAAAATAGAATACAACACTGCAAAAAGTGATAGAGTGTATGAATTATTTCTGGTGGGACTAGAACATTTCTAATAAGAAAACGAAACTTCTTGTCAGATTAAAACTGTGTGCCGGACCAAGACTCGAACTCGGGACCTTTATCTTTTGCGGACAAGTGCTCTACAATTTTTTTTGTTAATCTCATTCATCGTTCATTCATTAACTCAGCTTTCTTATTACAGAAGACACCTAACCCTCTGACCGAACACGCTGAGCTACTGTGCCGGCTTTTTTTTAAAAAAAAAAAACATTCAAATGTATGTGAATTCCTAAGCGACAAAACTGCTGAGGTCATCGGTCTCTAGTCTTACAGGCTACTTAAACTAACTTAATCCTACTTATAGTAAGAACAACAATCACACCCATGCCCGAGGGAAGACTCGAACCTCCGGTAGGAGGGGCAGCGCAATCCGTGACATGGCGCCTCTAACCGCGTGGCCACTCCGCGCATCTTCAACCGAGCTACCCAAGTACGACTCAAGAGCCCTCCTCACAGCTTCAGTTCTGCCATACCTCGTCTCCTACCTTCCAAACTTCACAGAAGCTCTTCTGCGAACCTTGCAGAACTAGCACTCCTGGAAGAAAGGATATTGCGGAGATATGGCTTAGCCACAGCCTGGGGGACGTTTCCAGAATGAGATTTTCACTCTGCAGCGGAGTGTGCGCTGATATGAAACTTCCCGGCAGATTAAAATTGTGTACCGGACCGAGAATCGAACTTGGAAGCTGTGACGACGGGTCGTAAGTCCTGCTTGGGTAGCTCGGATGGTAGAGCACTTGCCAGCGAAAGGCAATGGTCGCGAGTTCGAGTCTCGGTCCGGTACACAGTTTTAATCTGTCATGAAGTTTCATGTCAGCGCACACTCCGCTTCAAAGTGAAAATCTCGGTCTGGAAATAAGAAAATAATTGATAGGCTAATGGTTGAATCAGTCGTATACTGTGGACCAGATCGGTAGTGTTTGGATGCTAACCTCAAAAGAAGACTATTAGCTGTGGAAATGGATTATATGTGAATAAGCGCCAGGTTGTGAAGAATAAAAAAAGCTATTAATAAAGAAACAACTACAATGAGAGCAAATCAGACAGTTATAGATGGAATTGAGAATACCACATCATCGCTGCCCAGTGAAAATATTTAATGGAAACCATGTGGCGCACTAAAGGCGATAGGCCATGACATTCTTCGAATGACCACATCAACAAAATAATGGAGCATCGCGGTATAGGTAAGCAGGATGCTCTGAATAGAGACGTTTGCGAGAAGATGACAGGAACACCACAAAATGTTGTTATTAATCGATCTTTGTATTAATTAATCCTGCAATAATAATAAATATACTGGAGGAGGAGGAGGAGATTAGTGTTTAACGTCCCGTCGACAACGAGGTCATTAGAGACGGAGCGCAAGCTCGGGTTTAGGGAAGGACGGGGAAGGAAATCGGCCGTGCCCTTTCAAAGGAACCATCCCGGCATTTGCCTGAAAGGATTTAGGGAAATCACGGAAAACCTAAATCAGGATGGCCGGAGACGGGATTGAACAGTCGTCCTACCAAATGATATACTGGAAAGCAGTAGTTTATCCTCAGTTCCTTAAATAACCATTGATTCTGATACGCAGTCCAGTCACATAAATGTAACGCCTTTGTTCGGCGTCAACTTGCAGTAACCACTCAGAGATGGCAGGTGACAGCAGTAGCACAGGAGGATATATACAGCGCATCAGGGAGACGCGGAAAATAGTGCACTCGTTGTTGTAATGCGGAAACGGAGCGATTTACCCGACATCCAAAAGAGCATGATCACTGGCTTTTGGGCCAAGGGTTCTAGCACTTCCGAAAAGTTTGTAAACCGCTCGCCTGCTGCCGTTGTTGAAGAATATCGTGCATGGTAAAATGGTGCTATCCTAAACCGGCGCCGAGACAACTGTTCTGCACCAAGGGTTGTAGATGACAGAGGTGAACGACGCTTGTGGAGACGTGTACGAGCGAATAGACGTGCAACTGTTGAGCAACTGACCGCCCAGATGAACCAAGGGGCTACCCGTCTTGTCAACGACCGTTCAGTGAACGTTGCCGTGTATGGGTCTCCGCAGTAAGCACTCAGTTCCTGAAACGATGCTCACTGCTGTTCTTCGGCGACGAAGGCTGGAATTTCACGCCTGTACCACAAGTGGAAGCCCGTCCGGCTAGCCGCGCGTTCTAACGCGCTGCTTCCCGAGCGGGAAGGCGACACGAATCCACCCTGCGTATTACTGTCGAGGTCCAGTGTGCTGGCCAGCCAACGGATGGTTTTTAAGGTGGATTTGCATCTTCCTCGGCGAATGCGGATTAGTTCACCTTATTCCGCCGCAGTTACACTATCTCGGCGATTACTGCACAAACACTGTCTCCACGTACGCGTACACCATAATTACTCTACTACGCAAACATTTGGGGCTACACTCGTCTGGTATGAGACGTTCCCGGTTGGGTCTACGGGGGGCCAAACCGCACAGTAACCTTGGGTTCAGTGTGGGGCAGCGGTGGGGTGGGTGGACTGCTGTGGCCTGTTTTGCGGTTGTGAACCACTGAGGGCTATGGCGGGACGAAGCCTCTCTGTCGTTCTAGATCTCCGGTTCAATACACAATACACCACAAGTGGACGCCCATTGAGTGGCCTTTTCACATGAATCACTTTTTGTGTTCCATCGGACAGGTGACTTTTGGCATGTACAGCCTGAAACATATGAAAAAAAAACAGCTTGTAACAGCTGTCGAAAGGGTCCAGCCGGGGGACGGAACATTGAGGTGTGGGGAATGTTTTTGTGGCGTTCACTTGATAATCCCACGATTCTGGAAGGCACTATGTATCAAGACAAGTATGCATCTATCCTTGGCGACACGTGGTATGTTTTTCCTCAGCAAGATGTTGTCTACCATCAAGACAATGCAACATGTCACACAACTCGTAGCATTACGTGCGAGCTTCCAAAACCACCAGAATAAGTTTTCCGTAATCCCTTCGTCACGAAACTCTACCGAGCGAGGTGGCGCAGTGGTTAGCACTCTGGACTCGCATTCGGGAGGACGACGGTTCAATCCCGCGTCCGGATATCCTGATTTAGGTTTTCCGTGATTTCCCTAAATCGCTTCAGGCAAATGCCAGGATGGTTTCTTTGAAAGGGCACGGCCAACTTCCTTACCCATCCTTCCCTAATCTGATGAGACCGATGACCTCGCAGTTTGGTCTCTTCCCCCGAAATCAACCCAACCCAACCAACGAAACTCTCCGAATTTATAGCCAGTCGAATGGGCTGTTTGCGCTATGGTTCCTCAACCCAGAACCCTAGCGCAGCTGGCCACAGCACTGGAATCTTCATGGTTCCAGATCACTATTGGTAACTTCCAGAACCTCACTAAATCTCTTACCGCACGTCTGGCAAAAGTGTGCGCTGGTGCAAAAGGTTGTCATTCAGGCTTTCGACCGGCGGTCACAATAATGTGATCCTTGTATTAATTAATCCTGTAATATTAATAATGATATTGTGTCGTCCCCCCCCCCCCCCCCCGGTAGCTGAGTGGCCAGCGCTGACAGAATGTCAAGCCTAAGGGCCTGGGTTCGATTCCCGGCTAGGTCGGAGATATTCTCCGCTCAAGGACTGGGTGTTGTGTTGTCCTAATCATCATCTCATCCACATCGACGCGCAAATCGCCGAAGTGGCGTCAAATCGAATGACTTGCACCCGGTGAACGGTCTACCCGATGGGAGGCCCTAGTCACAAGACATTTATTTATTTAATAATGATAAAAAAAACACTGCGAAGCAGTAGTTGATACTTCAAGTTCTTTAAAAAATGTTCAAATGTGTGTGAATTCATAAGGAACCAAATTGGTAAGGTCATCGGTCCCTAGACACTACTTAAACTAACGCTATAACGACGAGTGGTCAGGACACAACAATTTCAGACATCAGTCTCGGAAAGACATTTTCCAAGAGAGTTCTATATTTTTGTTTAATTCACCAGCAAAGTTCAGAAAGTGCTTGTTACAGGGTGAAAATTGTTGAACTATACGAAAAAACTACGGCGTGCACACACTTTATTCAGCATGTAAACGTCACTATAGATATTCGGATTTAGGTTCTGACACGTTCGATATGCCTACCATAATTGGCGATGACGTGGCGTAGACGAATAGCGTAATTCTGCATGACCCCCTGAAGTCTCGGAAAATCGATAACGTCGGTGACCTCCTGATTGGCTGTTTTCACCACCGCAATAGTTTTGGGATTACTACTATACACCTTGTCTTTAGTATAGCCCGGCGGCCTATCGTGGCCTTTGCCAGTGGAATCTAGGCACCCTAAAGGCAGAATGCGGTCGACAAAGTGCTCCTCCAGGACATCAAAAACTCTCCTGCTTCTATGGGTTCGATCTGTGTCTTGCGTGAACCACATCGTGTCGAAACCAGAATCATTTGTGATAATGGGGATGAAATCATCTTCCATAACCTTCACGTACTGTTCGGCAGTCACCGTGCTATGAAGAAATATCGCACCGATTATTCTGTGACAGTCACCCGTCAAGGGTGTTGAGATTTCTCGATCTCTAAATGAGGATTCTCAGGACCCGAAATGAGCCAATTTTGCTTATCGACGAATCCATACAAACGATATTGGAGTAATACCCATCATGCCCCGCGGCCGAAAGTGCAATTTGAACGTCCTAACGCAAACAGTTAAGGAGTAATGAGAATTTTATTTCGTATAGTTCAATAATTAAATACTGTTCATGTGTCAGACTTATCGCTAATAGAAGTATGATTATTACGAGCTGAGTTTATATGGTCGACTTTGTGCTGCTTACCAGACACTACCTTCACGACTGGCAATATGATTTTCAGTTTATTCTGTGCATTAGCTGTTCTGTTTGTGTACCACATACTATTTAATAACATTCAGTAGTATACAGCAAGTATTGAAATATTAATAATTTTGTCAGTGTTATTTAGTCAGGCAGCATATTACATTATTATTGTTACAAGATACGCACCACTTCAGATGTCCCGAGAACGGCCTACACTCAGTCCCGTTCATATGCTAAGAACGACACACACACCCATGCCCGCGGGAAGACTCGATCCTCCGGCAAGAGGGGCCGCGCAATCCGTGACATGACGCCCCAAACCGCGGGGCCACTCCGCGCTGTAAAAGTTCTTTAATACTGATTCTCATATTGTACTGATAAGACTTTCACAGCCATACGGCACAGAAGGACACTCGCTTAGCACCGACTTTGTTGCTCGCGTGACGTTTCCCGCGTTTCTTGTTTCCCCCAGTCATCAGCGGCGTAGCGGAAAAATACTCGCAGCCAACGGCGCACCGGTATATTGGCGACAGGCGCGGGCAATTTCAGCGGCCGGCGTGCACTGCAGGCGGGCAATTAGCCATAACGCGCGGCGGGCACCTAACCTCACCTCGCCTCCACATCTGCAGCTCCGATCGCGCCCTCCGCGGAAGGCGTCGGCACAAATTGGAAAACGTAATTCCGCGGCCCCGGGCCTGTAATTTGATACCCGCCTAATGTCGCCGGGCTGGAAAGTCGCCCGGAGAGCATTACCCGCGCCGCGCCGCGCTGGCCGGCCGGCCTCGCGGCTCGGCTGCCAGAGTTTAGAGTGGCTAATGGCCCGTTGAGCGGTAGCGGTCGCCGCCCTCCGCCGCTTACCACCGGGAGCGCACGTCGGCACACACGCACGGCGGGCGGCTCCGCTCGCAGCAGGAGGAAATGGCGTTTAGGGCCTCCTGTTCCCACAACAAATTCAGTCCGCTTGCTTCAATTACGGCAGCCGGTCTGTAATTCGATCACAGCGGCCGGCTGTCGGCGGCCGGCGGTGGTGGCCAGGGGACACATCTAAAGCACAGTGGCAGCTGCCGGGCGCCCGAGCACTTGCCGTTCCCGGAAGCATGCTGGCGCCACTTCCAGGATGAGGACTCTGTTAGGACTGGGCACGAAATCACTTTCTTGGATGCAACATCTCTATCATGCCACTATCGGCAAATGAGTGGTGCTGTAGTGTTGTGCTTCAGGCAGCATATAGCGTATTGTTAAGGAGACGAACACTAGATTTCGCTGAAGTTAAACTCTTCTAGGTTGTTAGGCCGCGTCATATTTCTTCGAACGATCGACGTTTCGTTCCGTCTGCTGGTATCTTCTGTAGTGTAAGTTTTGTATAAATGATTTACTTTTGACATATGACCATGTGCAGACTTCGTCACCTACGTCAGTTACAAAACACTTCAAAATTATTTAAATTATTTTTAAAGTTGTCTCTGAATGGTTCTTGAACGAAACTGTAATTAAAACATCATCATTTGAGTCGTATGCGCAGAATTACGTCACTCAGTCAAATGGCTCTGAGCACTATGGGACTTAACTTCTGTGGTCATCAGTCCCCTAGAACTTAGAACTACTTAAACCTAACTAACCTAAGGACATCACACACATCCATGCCCGAGGCAGGATTCGAACCTGCGACCGTAGCGGTCACGCGGTTCCAGACTGAAGCGCCGGCGTCACTCAGTCCAATTGGTTTGCGCAGACTGTTTTCAATTTAGATGTCGTTTGTTTCTTGTCAGAAATTATATTAATGCAAGTTATCTGCTTTAATAAATATTAAAACCACATTGAATAAACTTTTAAGACTCAAACTCGCGATGAACGTTGTCAAAAATTAATAATCCTGTCAAATAAATCAGTAATACTTCTTCCTTAATATAATTCTTCATAAATTAATTCTCGGAACATGTATTTAAACTTTTGTAGTGTACACTAGTTTATTATCTTCAGATATACTACATATAGACGTGAACATGAGCCTTGACAAGATAGGACTGAACATTTACAACATGATTAAACTTTCTATGACGTCATTGTTGTAGAAACATTACAAATTCTTATTTTTTCAGTTTTTAGAAGCACGATACAATTCGGTTTCAGGATCTTCTGTTGCTCTTTGGCTGTCGACCCGCGACGTATAGTGGCCAGCAATTTTCTCTCTGGTCCCGGCAGTGAAGATGCGGTGTCCGTTCGTTGCGCCGCCCTCTCCGTACATGAAACATAAAAATAAATACAAAACTTTAGATGATTTACAAACATTACAAATATTACAAAATACATAAACAAAACATTAATTAAACTTATATTTACCTGCAAACTGGGCTGACACTGGTGGGTGGGTCATGCTTCAATTTCGCGTCCCACTACACTTCTTCTACATCTACATCTACATATATACTCCGCTAGCCACCAAGCGGTGTGTGGCGGAGGGCACAATTCGCGCCAAAGTCATATTTCCCCCCTCTGTTCCACTCGCGGATCGCACGAGGGAAAAACGACTGTCTGAAAGCCTCAGTACGAGCTCCTATATCCCTTATCTTTGAATGATGATCATTACATGATTTGAAAATTGGTGGTAATAATATATGCTCTACACCCTCGGTGAAGATTGGATTTCGGAATTTAGAGAGCAGCCCCTTCTGTTTAGCGCGTCGTCTATCTGCAAGTGTGTCCCACTTCAAACTTTCTATGAGATTTGTAACGCTCTCGCGATGGTAAATGTACCAGTCACGAATCGTACCGCTCTTCTTTGGACCTTCTCAATTTCTTGAATCAGACCCACCTGGTAAGAGTCCCATACAGACGAACAATACTCTAAGACTGGACGAACTAACGTATTGTAAGCTATTTCCTTTGTTGAAGGACTGTATCGCTTCAGGATTCTACCAATAAACCGCAATCTAGAGTTCCCCTTACCCGTTACTTGTGTAATCTGATCATTCCATTTGAGATCACTTCGAATAGCCACACGCAGATACTTGACTGATGTTACCGCTTCCAAAGACTAATCATTTATTTTGTACTCATACATTAGTGGGGATTTTCGCCTTGTTATACGCAGTAGCTTACACTTACTAATAATGAGAGATAGCTACCAGTCATTACACCACGCATTTATTTTCTGCAAACCCTCTTTGATTTGTTCACAGCTTTCGTGTGATACTACTTTCCTGTAGACTACAGCATCATCGGCAAACAGTCTAAGGCCACTGTCAATACCAAAAACCAGATCGCTTATGTAAATCGTAAAAAGCAGTGGACCTATTACGCTGCCCTGGGGCACACCTGAAGTTACTCTTGTTTCTGTTGAAGTTACCCGTACAGGACGACATGCTGCTTCCTGTCTGTTAGAAAACGTTCTATCCAACCGCATATGTCACTGGATAGACCGTAAGCGCGCACTTTTTGTAGCAAGCGACAGTGCGGAACTGAGTCGAACGCCTTTCGAAATTCGAGAAATTGGCCGGTATCTTGAGCCTGTAGTATATCATGCACAAAGAGGGCCAGCTGTGTCTCGCATGACCGCTGTTTCCTAAAACCGTGCTGGTTTCTGCAGATGAGATTCGCAGAGTCTAGAAAGGATATTATGCCTGAAACACAAAATATGTTCCATGATTCTACAACAAGTCGATGTCAGTGAAATTGGCCTGTAATTATGTGCATCCGATTTTCTACCCTTTTTATGGATTGCTATGCTTCAGGATATTTTCGTGTGCACTGTAGGCTGAGCAGTGTCAGAGACAATTGTTGCGTTCTCTTATAAAGTGGAGCTTTCCAGCGCCTCTACACCCACATCTGCATGTACATGGATACTCCGGAAGCCACCGTACGGTGCGTGGTGGAGGGTACCCTGCACCACTGCTTGTCATTTCCTTTTCTGTTCCACTCGCGAATAGAGCGAGGGAAAAACGACAGTCTATATTCCTCAGTATGAGCCCTAATTTCTCTTCCCGTATGATTGCGCTCCTTATGCGCAGTGTATGTTGGTGGCAGTAGAATCGTTCGGCAGTCATTTTCAAATGTCGGTTCTCTAAATTTTTTCAGTAGTGATTCTCGAAAAGAACGTCTCCTTCCCTCCAGGGATTCCCATTTGAGTTCCCGTAGCATTTCCACTACAGTTACGTGTTGTTCAAACTACCGGTAACAAATTGAGCATCCCTTCTTTGAACTGCTTCTATGTCTTCCTTCAACTCTACCTTGTACGGGTCCCAAATGCTCGAGCACTACTCAAGAATAGCTCGCACCAGCGTCCTATATGCGGTCTCTTTCACACTCTTTACTAAAATTCTCTGAATAAACCGAAGTCGACCATTTTCCTTACCTATCACAGTTCTCACATGCTCGTTCCACCACATGTCGCTTTGCAACGTTATGCCCAGATATTTAAACGACTTGACTGTGTCATGCAGGATAGTAGCAATATTGCATCCTAACATTACAGGTCTGACCTTCCTACCCATCTTAACTTACTAGAAATTGTGTCAAAGTCGTCTTGTATCTTCCTACAGTCACTCAAGTTCGATGCCTTACCGTACACCACGGCATCGTCAGCAAACAACTGCAGATTGCTGCCCACCCTGTCATTTATGTATATAAAGAACAACAGCATCCTATCACACTTCTCTGGGTCACTCCTGACGATACCCTGGTCTGTGATGAACACTCGCTGTCGAGGACAACGTACTGAGTTCTAGTATTTAAGAAGTCTTCGAGCCACTCACATATTTGTCAACTTATTCCGTATGCTCGTACCTTCGTTAACAATTACAATTGGACGCCGTGTTAAATGCTTTCCGAACATCTAGAAACATGGAATCGGCCGGTTACCTTTCATCCGCAGTTCTTTGTGTATGATGTGAGAAATGGGCAAGCTGAGTTGTGCTGGAGAGGTGGGACTATTGAATAAAATTCTTGTGACTACTACTGGTGGACCATCGTAAGAGCAGTATTCCCACACTTTTGCCGAAGAAGGGCTTATTGGCTGACTCTCTCGTGGGCACCGTTAGTGGACCAACGTCTTTTCCTAGAAATAAATTTTTCCTGCACTTACAGTGGAGAAGAGTTATTGGTTAAAATTTCTCATGTCACTGTTGGTGGGCTAAAATCATTGGCTAAAAGCCGAACAGGCAGAGCAAGAGAGGGGAAATATTTTTATCCTAAATATTATTGTCCGCAGAGACGGCTCCCAGGCCGTTGCTTGTATTACTCTCACGCTGCGGATGGCGGGGAGCCACAGTGCCGTAAGCATGTAGCTGTCCTCTATATTGAAGTACCATGCGTTCTTAGAAATTTCAGTCACTTCTGGGACTTTTCTTCTATAAATTATGGTTTACTTAGCCATCAGACGTACGTTATTGAAATCGATGTCGAGGTCACACTTCTCGTTATGTCCCACTACCGCTGATTTTACACTTTCTTTTAGCCGCGTGTAACGTTAGCATTTCTTATTATCTTCTTTAACAGTCCTTCCCGTCCCGCCTATATAAACCTTGCCGCACCCACACGTCACTTCATAGACGCGCACA
Organism: Schistocerca americana; assembly: GCF_021461395.2. Lineage (NCBI taxonomy): Eukaryota > Metazoa > Arthropoda > Insecta > Orthoptera > Acrididae > Schistocerca > Schistocerca americana. Next base: position 282,473,396 of record NC_060121.1, on the reverse strand, counting down.
GCGTGGATTCCCTCCACGCTGTGCGCGTCGGAAAAAAGTGTTATTTCGTCTTGACTGAAGAAAGTGGTCTCAGTTCCACTGTTCCTTAGAATTCTGTATATGCGATCAGAGACCCAAGAAACAAACGGTTACTTAACAGAATGAGAAGGCAGTTCCTCGTCATTCGTATTAGCGTAATTAACATTTCTCTTAAAAGCCCTGTGTATGGACAAACTGTCACAGCCATTGGTCTGTCTTCTTTTTAAAAAAAGGAACCCCGATTCCAAACTGTTGTCATCACTGATAGCGAAGGCACGTGAAGATAGAGTATTGAGCACTGGTTGCTTCAGTGCTAGGTGGTAGTGGGAAGTGGCGTCTAAACATGTTTGTGTTATTAGGCTGTGTTGTCAGATCTTCTATTTACCATCACACATAGGAACGGCAGATCGCCCACACGCGCAGCCTCCAAGTTGATTTTGGGGTGAATTCCATCTAACAAATTATGGAACCCATGTAGTTCTTCTTTACCGTGTGGCCGTTTAACGAAAGTGCCTCCACATGGAAGAGCCAGCAGGAAGCTTCAAAGGATACTACTTTATGCTAATTGTTGAAAGTACTCCATATAATTGTCAGCTGCAACTGGCGACGTCAGACTGTTCATAGAATGCACGGTTGTACTTAAAATAGTTCAATCGAAGGCGTAAATGAGTCAACTCACAAATATCTGCAGCAAGTTTCTAACTTGTAATCTCCATTGTTCCTAATATTGGGCTGTTAGTAAATAACTATGTCCCATCGAAGCTAACAGTTGTGTCACTGGAACAGGGTTCACTCAACATTTTGAGACCACTTGATTAACTACTCGATTTAGAACTAGCGGCATCAATGCCAACAAATGATTCAGTGCTCGGGAGAGTAGTTTGATGATCCATTACACTTCCATACGGCAGCCAAATGATGCCTTTGGCACAGGATGAACCTGTCCCCTAGGACTTAGAACTAATTAAACCTAACCAACCTAAGGACATCACAAACATCCATGCCCGAGGCAGGATTCGAACCTGCGACTGTAGCGGTCGCGGGGTTCCAGACTCAAGCGCCTATAACCGCTCGGTCACACCGGACGGCTTGCATCCTTCCGAAACACTTTGCACAGCAGGAGCTTTTGAGCTCAACAGTTTATCCTTAACAAAAACCAACTAAGAAAGAGTCGAGATAGGTTACATCTGGCTAACGCGAAGGCCTCGATGTTGGATCCTCTCAATCGACCCATCTGCCCGAAATGGTTTCATCCAAGAACTGGAGGACAAATAACGTCTAGAGTGGCGGTGCACTGTCTTGTTGCAACACTACCCATAGTCGAAATTCCTGTAACTGGAGCGCAATCTAAAGCTCCAACAAGTACGGGGAAGCTGTTGCCGTAATGCCTGCTCTTCATATCTGACGGATCTTGACCATTGGCACTTCGGAACTCTCGCTGAACTGCAACAGGCGACCGTGTTTGGTGAAACCACGAAATCCGTCGCGTTTTCTCTTGCATAGATGCCATTGTGACAGCAGCACTCCTGCATTAGGCTACCTATAATGAGAAAGCCGGCCGGAGTGGCCGAGCGGTTCTAGGCGCTACAGTCAGGAACCGCGCGACCGCTACGGTCGCAGGTTCGAATCCTGCCTCAGGCATGGATGTGTGTGATGTCCTTAGGTTAGTTAGGTTTAAGTAATTCTAAGTTCTAGGGGACTGATGACCTCAGAAGTTAAGTCCCATAGTGCTCAGAGCCATTTGAACCATTTTCAAACATCATCGATATCTGCTTTCGGAGCCGAAGGCCCACTCTTGTACCCTTGATCACTGCACGACACAAAGCTTTATGCCTCGCGAGGGAAGTAAATGGAGAATACATGTCTCAAACTGAACAAACAAAGAAACTGGTACACCTGCATAATATCGTGTAGGGTCCTTGTGAGCACGCAGAAGTACCGCAACACGATGTGGCATTCGCTGGCCGGGGTGGATAAGCGGTTCTAGGCGCTACAGTCTGGGACCGCGCGACCGCTAAGGTCGCAGGTTCGGATTCTGCCTCGGCCATGGTTGTGTGTGATGTTCTTAATTTCGTTAGGGTTAAGTAGTTCTAAGTTCTAGGGGACTGATGACCTCAGACGTTAAGTCACATAGTGCTCAGAGCCATTTATAATGAGAAAGAGAGGAATAATCATGTGCTTTCAGAGCACAACTGAAAGTGTATCCATAAAAACTTCATAACTCGAACTACCAAATGCAGCAAACGACATAGCTGTGTCTCGCATAGTTCCTTACGTGGGACTACGGCTGCGCATTTGCCATAACCCAGAGGTGCAAAAATCATATGAACCAGGTTACCTGTACAGTGAACAGATCATGTGGAATGTTGTAGTAAAGTCGCACAACGGAAATTCGTAAGCATCTGAATTTCAACAGGGTTGGGCCAATCAAAAACGTACTATGGGTACCATAGCTCACATAGATATAATGAGAAAGTGGTTTCATCGAGCTACGAAATGAAACCAAATGTCACAATAAAAACCTATTTATTATTAAGATGCATTAACTTGAGTGCAATCATTGAAGAGACAAAACAGATAATTATAAAATTCAGTAAGGCCCAAATGAATTATAAAAGAAACGTGATAAGATCTTCGCAAAGTGGGTGAAATTTGTAGTGAAATGATACAGTTAGCTACATCCACGTAAACTGCGAATTACTGCTGAATGAAAACAACAGATTAAAGAACAGATCCAGAAAAGTATATGTATGCACCAGTTCCCCTGCCTAAGCACATTTTGAGTTTAACTAAGTGACTGCCTGGATTAATTTAGAAAAGCAAAGCCCTGTAAGGTGTCAGGCAAATCCAACACCTTCCATGAAAACCCTGACATGATAAGCAAATCCAGTAGTATGTCACATAGCTCCGAATAAATCGTGACATTAAATTAACCAAAGTAATACGAGTAACGAGTGACCAAATGCCTAAATGCGTGTCATACCTTCCCACCGTGAGACGCAGTTCCGAGGGGAGAAACGAGAACAGAAGCCGAGAGCAGAACCGTGTTAAGCTAGAAGGCCCTACGATAAGGGACGGACACCCACGTAGCCAGCTAACCGCTAGGACCACCCCCCAGCCCATGTTAAAAGCTAGAGCCCTCCAGAAAAACAGTATAGATCTTACGATAACGCTAAAAGGAGCAAATCAGCTGCAAGTTTTAGCGCGAGACTTTTTCGCGTCTCTGTTACGTTGCAAACTTTAAAAACATTGCCCCACCACGAAAAGTATAACTTTTCCCATTGCATATACAGAATTTTTGTAGGCAGAGCTTAAGGTTAACATTGAGACCCTGATTGGTCAGATGAAAACACAGCCAGATAGTTTTTTAAAACCAACTTCGGTAAATTGTAGTAAGGAGAAGTTAGGAGGGAGTTGCTTCCGAGACGGCGAGGTGAGTGGAGCTGTGCTGCCCACCGCCCCCTGACAAACACTGACAAGGTAATGAACGCACGCGATGCCGCATAACAGCGCATGAAGCTTCACTCAGAACTGCAGAAGTCTCATCTGTTACACCCCCTTTTTTGCGTAATACTAGTGTCGATCGTCAATTAAAGCTCATGGTGTTTACATTTGCCACTTGTAGTAAAAATCTGAAACGCGATGATTTTTCTGTTATATAGTTATTGAGAAGCCACATCAGCCACTGTAATTTACGACAAGTTAGATAAGTAATTAAAGATAATTGAGGGTCACTATAGACCATTTTGATAGTTTTCTCTCTTGTGAAACTTAATTTGAACCTAGATTATAGATGTGACATGGCATAGGTCATCCTTCGATCCATTGTAGAACTTGGAAACCCATTCAACGAATATTCGTTCACATTTTTGTTAACGCAGTTGGTTTTTACCATCCTGTATTAAAACATTTCCTTTTATCAATAGTGCAATTTATAAACAATGTTTTGTGAGTAGAATAAAATTTCCAATGGTAAACTCAACTGCTTTTTCGACGTTATTTTACCAGCTAACTAAAAATAGGAAAGCCTTGAGCCCCTTCCACTAAATTTAGTTAGTACTAAGATTCTTTTACAGGGAGTGCAGTGGAGCTGACGCTGAAATCATTAAGTATTTGGTTATATCATCGCTAGTCTCACTGAACTCTTCTGAACTCTACATGTCATGTGTGGTCTGGCGTCTCCTTACCAGCAACAGGTCCCCGGTTCAAATTAGTCAATTCCCTAAAAAACACGCTCAGAGCGTCGTTGCGCGAAAGTGGTAGGGAGACACGATATAGAACAAACAGACACCACGCAGAATGTTAGAGCCCTAACTTGGCACGAACTTGTTCGCGGTCCCTTCCTGAAGATGCAAGTAAATGCAGGTCATGCTTACCATCAATCTACAGCTCAGCTACAGAGGGTGGCCGCAATTCAGCACCAGCCTTGTCCCAGACGACAAAGCTCCCCCTCTGGAGATCTAAGATGACGTTTCCCTTCGCTGGAGACCTAAGGCGACGTGCCTCTCAAAATCTCCCTAGTTCTACCAGGAACACATTTTCGTTAGCCAATTGCGGTAGGCCTCCCGAGTTCTGACCAATGAAAAATTTATAGCATTAGCAACATTCTCCCTTCTGCTGCGATTAACCAGTGGTACACATTTTTCTCTTAAAGTGCGCAGGCAAGCAGAACTTCTCTTGTACCATGAGAGTCGTTTCACGATTTGGCCTCCTTTACAGAATTTAAACAACTACTACTGCTGACCTCCTTTCATTCCACAGATTCTTGTTGCCCTGACTGCATCGTATTTCTCATCCCCTTGCAGATTTGTGTTTTGAAAGCGTCTTTTACGCTGCTCGTCGTAATGGGAGTTTACGGCTCGCCAAATACCTTCTTCCGCTCTCTGTGAGGCTCTTATCGGAACATAGTGTGTGTGTGTGTGTTGGGGTGTACGGGCGCTCAACATCGAGGTCATCAGCGCCCTGACACACATTAAAAGGAACGAATGTGGAGAGACCTAATAAAACGGAAAAACACATTCAAGGAAAACAGGAAAAGAGGGAAATTACTACATAAGAAAGTGGAAGGGAAAACATAGCAACAAGAATGACACAGGAATGTGTCATTGGCTGGCCACTTACAGAAAAGATGGGCGAGCTTGGCACACAGTGAGCAAATTAAAATCCGCTCCCTAAAATCTTTGTAAAAACATTTGACAAGGCACAGAACTTTAAAACTTTAACCACATTCGTCCGAGTGTTGCCTAAAAGAGTTGGCAGGTCCGCTGGCAAATCAGCCGAGGCCCGCTGGTCAGAAAATAAAACACAATCCAGTAAAATGTGGCTCACAGTGACCTGGACGCCGCAAGCACCATACAATGGAGGGTCTTCTCGCCGGAGCAGGAAGCCATGCGTCATAGGGCTGTGGCCTATTCGAAGCCGAGTGAGGAGAACCTCGTCCCGTCGATGGGGCTGAAAGGAGGTACACCACACACGCGTTGTGGGCTTGACTAGACGGAGCTTATTGTCAGTCACTTCCAGCCACTCATCCTCCCACCGACACATGACTCTGGAGCTCAACAGCGAGGTGAGTGCGTGCAACGGGATAGCACACTGAGATACGTGTGGATCAAGACACGCCTCCTTGGCTGCGAGATCTGCCCGTTCATTCCCAGCATTATCGGAACATAGTACACTGTCTCTGTGAGCACTCGTCCGCCAGTGTACCTAGATCGAGCCTCAGCTTTTTAGCTGGGAACAACTTTAAGATTTTCTTGCCGAAGTACCCCTGTGTCTTTCACTTTCGCACAGTCAACTAGCGGATCTTGCCAACAGGAAATTTTAATGCATCTCCTTCATAGAAGAAATGAAATTGAGAAATACTTACGATACGGGGTGCTCAAGAAGTCTCGCCGCAGCGCCGTATTATTGTTAGCCGCGCGTGCCGTATGCCGCAGCGAATATACCGAAATGAAACTCAGTGAATTTCAAGTTATTCATTTATAAAGTATTCATTTTTACTTACAAATTTTCACATTAATTCAATTCGTCTAATCATGTTTCCAAACACAAGCCGTAACATTTGTTCTGTAACAGAAGCAGTGGAAGTGGACATTGCAGTTATCAATTCATCGATGGATTTTGGACGGTTTTTATAGACAGTTGCTTTCACTGCACCCCAGAAGAAAAAGTCAAGTGGTGTTAGGTCAGGCGACCGTGGAAGCCAAAGTCCCTGTGAAATTATGCGATCACCAAAAAGATCAGCGAGCAGTGACATTGAAACGCAAGCTGTATGCTTGGTTGCACCATCTTGTTGAAAATAACCGTTCAGTATTTCCCTTAACAAAGTTCTCCCATGAATGGGTACAGAATATCACTCCCGTATCGTTGTGCGTTTATTGTTTCGTTGAAAACTATGGGACCCACAATCCGACGTCTAGAAATTGCAATCCAAACCTCTATTTTCAGAGAATGAAGTGGTTCCTCATGAATACAAAATGGATTTTCAGTACTCCACATACTAGAATTTTGCGAGTTCATGTACCTGGATAAATGAAACCATGCCTCATCAGTGAAAAACGTTTCATAAAGAATATCCCTTCCACTTTGTTGAACGAAATTTCTTAACCATTGACAATAATGAAGTCTCTTGCCATGATCAGTATTTTTCAGTTCTTGCACGACTGTCACTTTGTATGAGAAAAGTTCTAATATTTTCCCCTACAGCTGTGTGGGCCGTTCCGACGCTAACATCGATTTCCTGAGCTAGGTTTCTTACTGAGTTGTTTGGACTCATGGACATTTTATCAGAAATATGGAGTAATTTATCCTCAGACAAAAGGCTAGGACGACCATTTCTCGGTGCATCTGTAACTGGACCCTTACATCGAAATTTGTTAATCAAATCTCGCACAGTATCGCGATGTGGGAATTTTGTCTCCGGGAAAACTGAATTAAATGAGTCCTAGAGGTCAAGGCAGCGCTTTCTTGATGAGTGTGTAGTTTAACGTAGATAATGCTTATGTGCCGGTCAGCTTACTCGGTGCATCGGCAGTTAGTGATGTGTTCATATTACGAAGAATCTTGTTTCAAGGTTATGCAACAGAAAATAGTGGTAATAGGTAGGAAACGATGACAGTCTTATGACAATTCGAGTATTTTATTTTTGCACATTTCTGAGGATTCCCTGATCGTAGGTATTATTACGAATAATATTAATATTACTGCTATGTTCAGCATGCGCTGAGTGTTATAATAAAATTGGATGAAAGAAATGTTTGCCCATTATAAATTACTGACACTCATTTATGGGAAAAGGGCCTAAAAATGTTTATCAGAAATATTATTTTTCACATTGAAACCGGTTAAAACATTTAGTATTACGGAAAGATTTCGTTAATAGCAGTAGTCATCCTATTAAAATATACTTGTACTGATATATTAGAATGAAATTGTTAGTAAAAATTACTAAAAGTAAGTATTAAAACTATCCTATCTCAAATAACCATATAGTCCTAAGAGCCTTTCTTCCGGAAAAGGCCTCTGCTAGACATTATACATAGTTTTAATTTAATTTTTTATAAACAGTTTATCAGGTAAATCTTGAAGTAGACCGCCGAACACTGTGCTGCAGTCACGGTATCTCTCCCATGCACAGGCTCACGTGACGCGAGTTAAAAAGTTGCTGCTACGTAAGTAGTACGCTTTGAAGACGTCGTGGCATTGTCTTCCTGAGGCATAGAAAGCGACGGGGAGCCGTACTGGTCCATGACTCTCAGGTCTCGCTGACACCTGACAGAGACTGACAGAATGGAATACGAGCTCAAGTGTTGTGGTAAAGTTTAGCGCAGCTTATAATTTGGGTTCGCATTTCAAAACTGAAGGAGAAACATATAGTGTAACGAATCACATCACGCACATTTTTCAATAATAGCAGACGTTTAGACGTGCTTTAAGCTTCCACATTCTAATAATTAACAAAATTTAAGTAGAAATCTTTACGTTATTTATCATTTGCATGAAGGTTCCGGACTGTGTTTAGAAGGACGAACCAAAACTTTTACTGTGACTAATGGAACGTGAGCATCGGTCGAGAGTCTCTTCCCCTCAATGAAGGGGTACTTGTTGTTTTACAGGTTACTACATTTAGTAAGGGTATTTAAATCCATAACCATGAACATAAACGTAAACGACCACAGAGCGAGGCGGCGCAGTGGTTAAGGCACGCGGGAGCATGGCGATTCAGATACCGTCGTGGCACCTAGACTCAACTTTTCCATGGTTTCTGTAAACTGCTTAAGTCTAATGTAGGTGTGCTTTAAAAAAAGAACGATTTTCTCTAATGTGATATGATAAGAAAAGACAATCACAAACGCACCTTTGACGTATACGGAAAACCAGTGACATCAGACACATTAACAAATGTAATCCATATGCAGAATCACGAGCAAGCTGCAATCAAATACGTATTAACAGACTCAAAAAGATCCCCCTAAACACTTCTGATTACCAAAAAGAGCTAGCAATTACAAAAAAGATAGCAGTAAATAACGGATACAAAGAAACCCAAGTAGACAATCTTAACAAGAACATTAAGACACAAATAATGAAACAAACAAACCATATCACATCAACATATACAAGCAGCACAGACACAAGAAAATGGCACACAATAACCTACTACAACAAGCAATACATTAAAGAAACAGGGATTAAACTTTGCCTACAAAACAAATAACTCAATACAGAATCACCTGCTTAAAACTAAAATTAAAATCAGACAGATACCAACAATCTGGTATCTATCAGCTCAGTCCCAGGGACTGTGATAAATCGGCATTGTGGTGAACTAGCAAAACGTTTGACTCAAAATATAAGTACATTAGGGCATGGAAATACCGTACAAATCATTCAACATTTGCAGACCACTTAAACAGGGATACCACATACCAAGCACTACAGCAAAAGACATGAACATTATAAAAATCAGTAAAGACAGACACATCCTCCATTTCCAAGAAAACTTCCATTTACACAAAGCATTAACACACAACCAACAGTTACTCGATGACCGAGTAAATATTGGAAACCAGACTCTGTATAAAATAATTGAAAAATCGCACAAGAAAACAAATTCTCTCTCATTCTACCTTCCTCTCCTCCCCCTCCACCACCCCCCCCCCCCCCACCACAAACACACATTTTATTTCACCTCTTCCTCTTCACCCTGGTCCCTCCAACTCACTATCCATAGCAATATTTTTCAGTTACTGTTCATTCATCTTTGCTCTTAACACCGCCCCCCACCCGCCTGCTCCATCAGTAATCCTCCATTTGTCGTACACATCAAATAAATACGTAGTGACATAATTAAAAGGAATAACACACAAAAGACAAACTTCAGGAAAGGAATACCTTTTAGATCGAAGAAAAAGTAATAACAACGTTGGCACCACTACATGATACATCTTCAGTCAGATAGATACAAATAAATAGTGATGGTATTGCATACTGTTCTGTTTAACATCACAAAATGCATAGTTCTACAAAGCAGCGTGGGATTAGATCAGAATCAAAAATGTCAAACGAAGAAAAAACCTAAAACCGTGAAAGCGGATGTCGTTCCCTGATGTGATAGAAAATGCGGGCTTGAAACGCCAAATCGTAAGTATCTTTTGTTACAGACCACTGATGTGCATTATTTCAACAAACTGAAATGCGTTTGGTGGCAAAACATGCATTTTCTTGTACTTGCAAAAAAAGAATTAAAATACTCTCAATAAACGCTGATGAACAATTTTGATTATATGGAGTTTCCTCGCCAGACCGGTCTTACAGTCCGAAATTTCTCCATATTTTAATTAATTATATCATTTAATTGTCATAAAAAAATATAACACCCTCTGACTGTGTCCTTAGCATTTCAGCCATACTGGACTCTTAATCTTGGAAGGTTGTTTCGTTTCACAATGAACATGTGTTAAACAATGCCTTCATTCACTAACATTTTGTGTTTCACATGTTACATATCGCTGTGTATTTCAGACCCTGTGGGCCGCCTTCGTGTATATCTAAGTAATCACATTAATTTTCTTACTCTTGCGCCAGTTGACGCTTCAGAAAGGTGCGTTCGAGTTAGATACGGGAAAATCTACCAGCTGGAATAAGCACCCGGGAGCTTGCGCGACCTTCAGCGCTAGAACTGAGCTTAAGTTTGTGAGGGTAGAGCGAAGATGGCCTGCATGATATTCGTGCGTCAGAAAGTGTTGTTATAAGGTTAACCTAAATTGTTTTTCTGTATTGTTGTATAAAAATAAAGAGAGTTCAGGTAAAATAAGTAGTGTAACTGACGTGTTTTGCTACCTATACAGAGAATACACATTGGATGAAAACAGAAAAACTGATAGTGACATTGTAAACAGCACTTACCTTGAATACTTTGGTGTTAGACTTGGTGATTAATGTAAAACCTGAGCACTGTGTCAGGTCTGTAAAACTTGTATAGAGCATTTACGATACTGGACTACCGGGAAAAGTGAAATCCTGAAATTCGGTGTACTGATTGTTTGAAGAGAATCCAAAAACTACTTCGGCGATTGTTATCCGTTCCTGACAAGTATTACTGGAATCAATCGAAACATCCGCAGCAAATGGAATTATCGCGATGTAGTCTCTGTAAGATGCCTGGTCTCCAACTCAGAGGAAATGCTCATTCCAAGGTTTCACCTGTTATGATAATGAATGTCGTCCCTGTGATACTAACACAGGTAACTGTGATTATGGGGGGATTTCATCAATTCCTCGACGTTTCAACAAGGATGAGTTAATTGACCTCACAGCGATCTCAAACTGTCAAAAAACTCTTCTGAATTAGTGACTTCCAGGATGAATTACAAAAATTTACTGGTACAAGGAATCAAAATTACCTGTTACTGATCAAGACGATAGAGTCTGCGACCCCCCTTTTCTCAAGAAGAAAATTTTGTATTTTCTCACGAAATTAGAGAACTATAAATAATGGGTACTCCTGAATATTTTCCAGGTGTTATTGACAGCTCAAAGTAAAATTTGACATATGTCCTTCTACACAATGGGAACAGATGTGGTTTAGTACCAATGGTTCACTCAATGAAAAGGAAAGAACATGACATCATAGACTGCGTCTTGAAGAAGATAAAGTGGGTTATTCGTGAGGACTTAAAACTGGTAGACTTTCTACTTAGACAAAAAGGAAGCCATAAAAAAGATCCTGCCCAATTGTATCTCTGTGATATAAGAGACAAAACACATTATTGGACTAGAAAGGAGTGGACCTCTCAGATGAACGACAGAAAATCGTCGTTCGTCCACTACGTATCAAGCTGGTCCTTGTGAAACAGTTTTGATACGCTCTTAATAAGAACGGATCATGCTTTGCATATACATAGGGAAAAATCCCTCAGCTGAGACGGAAAAAATTAAGGCAGGGATATTTGGCGGCTCACAAATAAGAGAACTTATCAAAGATCCTGTCTTCATAAATTCGATTAATTACGCTGAGCGAAAATATTTGACTTCAATTGTTGAAAGTGATACTGGAATCAATGGAAACATCCGCAGCAAGTGGAATTATCCCGATTTAGTCTCTACGAGATACCTGGTCTCCAACTCATAGGAAATGCCGATTCCAACGTTTCACCAGTTTACTGGCCTACCGGGAAGCTGGAAATTATGTTGGACTGGTAAACGAGGCACAGTGACTTAGGCACTAGTGAGGAACAAGCTAAAAGATTTCATCAATATATTGCAACTATGGAGTACTACTACGAAGGGAAAAGCGTTGCACACGGGATGGGAGATTACTGCTTGAGTTTAAAAAATGGCTTTCCAAACTATATTCAAAAAATCACGAAACAGACGCTTTCGAAGTGTTCAGTGACCGGCTGGTTTCATCGGTGACATTTCGCTTTATTTTAGTATATAATAATATTTCTATAACACAATAACAAAAATTTCGTGTTTTGTTCCTTTATTGAATCCATGGATTTAACTTAAAATATCGTAACAAATATTTCACTAAAATGTAAATTCGAACTCCTAGGTAAAAACTAACGCCGTATTTGAATTAAGGGTATGAATTTGTTGGATATGAGGTCCGCCAGTTATGCAAAACACCGTTTTTTCTCAGTACCCAAACATGTTTCAGCACCCCTGTGCCATCATCAGGGGTTTTCGTTTTTATTTATTCTGCAATGTGAACATTTTTGTTAAATGATTATAAAATGATGTACATCTTCAGTTCAAACAACAGATCGTTTCTTTTTGTAAATACCTTTACATTCGGTGTGCATGAATTTTCTGGATCACTTGTATGTTAATTACTACAAATAACTGGCGGACCTCACATCCAACAATTTTAACTGCAAACACAGCCAGTACAAGGAGCTGCAAATCAAAATTATGAATAAGGGTATCAAGTTCGTATGAAATCAGCTCCAAATATTCCGGCAGCAAAACAAGTATTGGCCAGTGTAATGGATTTTCAGGCCTATTTGGAACTCATTCCACTCAGTCGCCGTTGAAATTTCTGTGCTATAGAGGTAAAAGTTGCAGTGCCATCATCGAAAAGACAGTGGTTCAGACATGTTTCGTTAATTTTGCTTCCTCCTCGCAGAATGATCTGAAAAATGACTCTAAGGCCACATGGTGGGAGGTGTGTTGTCACATGCTGGTGTAACTCATGTAATGGCTGTGTTCACAGGTGTAGCAGCTGTCTACGCCCGTGTCAAGCTGCGAGGAACCGGTACCTGCGGGCGACACCTGGTGTCTGACGCCAAACCTTGTCTGATCAGGGCCGGCTAATACGCTGCTGCCCTCTCCTGCACTCCCACGCCCATGCGGTCCTTCACCTTGCCTTCCCGTATTGCTCTGCGTCTCTGGAAATTACTCACACCTGGAGAGGTGGCGCGGTGATTACGGCTCCGGGCTCCCAGGCGAAAGCACCGAGGTTGAAGTCACTGTCCAATTGCACAGATTTAGGTTTTACAGCGGTGCTCTTAACCTTGCAATACAAAGGGTTGAGGGAGGGGGTACTTTATGCCCACCTTTGGGAAATATTGTAATCTAGCCATGTACTTCATATTTTAAATTTTGAAAAAATGTTTACTGTTTTTAATGATTTCTTAGCCGGCCGCGGTGGTCTAGCGGTTCTAGGCGCGCAGTCCGGAACCGCGCGACTGCTACGGTCGCAGGTTCGAATCCTGCCTCGGGCATGGATGTGTGTGATGTCCTTAGGTTAGTTAGGTTTAAGTAGTTCTAAGTTCTAGGGGACTGATGACCACAGATGTTAAGTCCCATAGTGCTCAGAACCATTCGAAACCATTCGAATGATTTCTTATATCACATCTTTCCTTCGTGTTGGACCACAGTAATACAGAATTTTTTGAAAGAAATTGCAGCCATTTGACTATTAACTGACATGTCAAGCATTTAGTTAAATAAATATACTCCTCACTTCCCTGGTAATACCTCCGATAAAGCAAAGATCATGTAGCTCACATAGTGGCACCGCCTTGTTACTATCTCTGCCAGTGTTTTGACGTATGCCAACGTCAGTTGATGAACAGAAGTGCTGAATGTAGGTCACAGGAATATATTAGCTGTTAAATACGCCGAACTGTATCTTAAGGGTTTCACATGGCACACAATGTCAGCTATGTTTTGTGTCTTGGATTTGTACTCGTAACCTGTAATACGACAGTTGGCCTGTAAGACCAGAAATATGTACTTTCGATTATTCGATTTGCGAGGCTCGGGTGTTATCGTGTGCTTAAAAATTACTTCTGAATAAAAGTACTTGCATTGGAAGATCGTTATTTTATAATTTCTTTTCTTTAAATACTTTTTCGTCATTATGGCATGTCACAGACAGGTCAGACATATTTTAATACGTTAGTAATGTTTACAAATACGTAATAACCGTTTGTTTCTATGCTCTAAACTGCATGATGCATATGATTTATTAATTTTCAGTTCAACATACATTTGAGAACGGCTGCAAAGTCGAAATCATGATGGTATGCAATAAATGAATAATCAACAGTCAAATGGCGGAAATTTCTTTAAAAAGTTTCTTATACCAGATTACGTAAGTCTTTTATATTTGTCAGTAAAACTTAACCCAAAAATTTAAGTCTTAGTAGGGAATGTGACTTTCAGTAACAAATTTCATATTCGTATTTTCAATTTCAGAATACTTTCTACGCACCTATATATTTTAAAAGGTATGTTGACAATAAAAGTCAATGAAAGTTAACTAAATCCGTATTTTTTAAGTTTTTTGTGGCGATCATGTAGCACCCGTCCCCTGTGTTTGTACATTACGGAAAATACGTTGGTATTGCTAAGATTGTGCTAAAAGATATGTTCAGGTACTGGACCATACTTACACATCAGTACCTATTTAAAAAAGTATGTTGTTAATAAAAGTTGACAAAGATTAACGAATCTTCTTCTGTGGGCATAAAATACTCCCCATGGTAGAAGCTTTATGGGAAATGCGTTGGTATTGCTGGGGTTAATACATAAGTTTCGTGGTGGCTACACTGAACCCGCCGGGTCTGAGGGCAATGCCGCACCATCATCTATGGGTCCATCTCAAGGTTGATGCACTTGGGATCCCGGAATTGTTGTTACGTGGTGTGGGGTTCTCTGAAGCTACGATTCCACAGTTCAGATGAGGTCGAAAACGGGAGACCTAATCTCTCTGTCCGAATTTCGCAATTCACTCCTTAGTTGGTAGAGCAGAACATGTACCTGTCGAGGCGATTTCTCTGCGCTTTAGAGAAAGACAAATGCATGTGAGAGTTTTGCTTTTCGTTTTAAGTTTGTATTTGAACTGACTCACCTTAACATTTATATTTTTGTGAAGAACTTGAGAAGAGTACAAACATACCCTTACATTCTGCAAAACAGTGTCGACTCTGGCTCCGTACCAGAAATCAGCCATAAAACCTCAGCAGAACAAAACTGATTGCTTCCTGAGGCTCAAGTGTTATCGTCAGCTTAAAAATAACTTCTGAATAAAAGTACCTGCACTGGAATATCGTTATTTTATAATTTCTTTTCTTTAAATACTTTTTCGTCATCATCTGCCAATCGGAGTGAAACGACAGTAATTTATTTTTTACCAAATTTTCTACTGAAAGTGTATTATTACTCTTTAGCTTGAGAGTACTACGCTCCTACAGCATGGTCTACTAACCTGTTGTGGTTGAGTTGCAAAGAGAGCGGTGAGTAGGGAAAAGGTGCGGAATTCGTATGAGTCGGGACTTCCAGTTATAGGGAAATATTTGCCGTCCCTGCCATTTGGTGACCTACATGCATAGACGTAAGCATTGTTAGTATAGTTCACAGTTACGCTAATGCCACAATAGACGCGTCCTGAAACCACGAGGTTTTCCAGTAGATATCATTAGGGGCTGCCCCAGTAAATGAATATATGTAAGGTCATAGGCTGTTATTTTTCGATGAGGTTTTCTGTTTGTTACTTGTAGCGTAATTTCATTCAGTTTTTAATTTCTCTATGGATGTTATAAACCGAAGTCAAGAAATTAATGTCAGATAATTACTACTCAAAAATTATTGAATTTGTGTGGAAATAAGATCAACATTACATCCTTGATGGTGGATGTCGATATTGTGAACAATAATAATAAATTAATTTCGTTACCTATTTAAGGCGAATGTCAGTATGATTTCTTTCAAAAGGATACGGTCGATTTCCTTCTTCCTTCTTGTCTGCTCCGAATTTCTGAGCTTCGTCTCTACTCACTCGTCGTCTACAGGACATTACACCCTAATTATCCTTTTTCTTTAATTTTCACACATTCGATTTAAGATTATTTTGAATTTGTGCTCCTCATATTCACTGAAAGTAATTTCTTTCCTCACTTAACTTCACGGATAACGTATACCGTGCTATTTAGTTGTCAGTTTTTAACGGGAAGAATAAGAAGGACGAATTACTTTAGATGCGATTGCCGCATTTTTGTAACCTTTCCTGCAGCGCAGCAGCCATTAATAGAAGTGGAGTGGGGCAATGCGTTGGAGAAGGCACAAGCACCGCGAACCACTTAATATATAAAGTGATCAGCTTCGTTCTTGTCGTATCATTTGAACAAACAACCTGTACTAGTCCTATATCAATTCAGGCCCACTAAAACTCACCAGGGGCAGCTCGAAATTTGGCGCCCACTCTTGTTTCAGAAAGGAGACACCACTCCACACCACATAGCTCCCTCGAAATATTACACAGAGCATTGAATAATACAACTGAATTTTTTTATCAATTATCTTTCACAGTCACTGAAACTTTTAGACAACGTCACTGACACTTTCGAGTGCTAAAACTGTTGCTACTATATATTAACAGAGTCCTGGACGCAGTTTAGTTCTCTGGCCACTTTGAAACCAAAAACCAAGAATTTTTTTCACATACGTTAACGCACGAAATTCTTTGCATTGTTCCATTTGAAAATGGCCAAAGGACGAAACTGAAGTCGTGTACTTCATAAACAAATATTTTGTGCACTCAAAGCTAAAAAGATGTCTTTTAAAAATTACAGGAACTCTTTATTTGCTTTCGGCTTAATATTGTAAGACCAGGGAAAGGCTGATACTCTTCTTATTGCGAGACAATGTGATTCATATTCTATGATGAAGCTGGATATACGGAAACTGTATGAATCAAACCCATGTCCGGCTATTCTGAATTAGTTCTTCCATACGTCCACTACGTCCCATCAGGTGATTCACCTTTCAGCTTGTGCTCCTTTGTTGTGTGCTCTCTTTGGACGAGACGTTAAACCACAACCGTTATCCCTTCTATTTCTCCTTTTGTTCCCACTATTTACTTCCTTTAGCAGCTTGCTCCTTCTATCATGTCTCTGTATTTTTACTTGAAGCCTCCCGAAAATTAGATTTCTGGCAAGAAACTGTGTGAAAGACATATCTTCCAATAGTATTATAATTTATCTAGAATCATATTTGTTCCTAATTATCTGACGGGCAACGAATAAACCCTTTTTTATGCTAGTATCAACTCATGTCTTCTTTTAGTCGTGCCATAAATTTCTTTTATCTCCAGTTCGATATGGTACCTCCTCATTAGTCATTCAGTCTACCCACCTAATCTTCATCATTCTTCTGTAGAACCATGTTACAAAACCTTCTATTCTCTTCTCGTTAGAACTCTTCGACGTCCACGCTTAAATTCCGTACAACACTACACTCCAGACAAATATCTACAGAAACGACTACACTTCGCATAAAATTACATTAGATGTTAATAATTTTAATTAGATTGCAGTCAGCTCAAATAACCTGTAATAACAGATGTTAATAAATTTCATTTTTCAGAAACGCTTTTCTTTCAGTTGCCAGTTTGCGTCTTATATCCCGCGACTTCGGTTGTCATATAACACTTTGCTGTCAAAATAGTAATACTGATCTACTACTATTAATGTCTCATTTCGTAATCCAATTCTATCGACGTCGCCTGATTTAACTCGACTACGTCCCATTATCCATGTTTTACTTTTGTTGACCTTCATCTTATAACTTCTTTTCAGAGCATTACCCATACTAATCAACTGCTTCTCCAAGTCCTTCGCTGTCTCTAGCAGAATTACGATGTCGTCGGCTAATATTAAAGTTTTTAATTCTTCTCCTTGAACTATAGATACGTTCCCAAATTTCTCCTAGCTTTTCTTTACTGCTTCCTCGATATACAGATTAAATAAGATCAGGGAGAGGCTACAACCCTGTCTCACTCTCTTCTCAATTACTACTTCCAGTTTATATCCTTCGAGTCTTATAACTGCAGTCTGGTTTCTGTGCACGCTGTAAATAACTTTTCACTTTCGGTATTTTGCCCCCGATGCCTTCAAAACGATAAAAAAACTGTGTTCCGTTAAACATTTTCAAAAGCTTTTTCCAAATCTACAAATGATATAAATGTAGATTTGCCTTTTTTTAATCTCTCATCTACGTTAAGCCTTAGGCACAGTATTGCTTCCCTTTTTCGTACCTTTCTCCGGAGTTGTTGGGTAAGTACAATTGTTGAATTACTGAATTCGACATTTTGTATTGGTATTGAGCTTTTTTTTA
This sequence comes from Schistocerca americana, assembly GCF_021461395.2. NCBI lineage: Eukaryota > Metazoa > Arthropoda > Insecta > Orthoptera > Acrididae > Schistocerca > Schistocerca americana. The sequence goes on along the minus strand of NC_060121.1, from coordinate 282,455,252 downwards.
TATCTAGATTTTTCTTTGCCGTTGTAGACAGCAGGTACTCCCCGAAGCACGAGTACGAAATGTAATTCACATTTTCTCCATCACCTGAAGATGGAAACGACTGAAAGATTAGCAATAGCAAAGAAACACTGACAATTCGTTTTTATTACAAGTAAACAGAGGAATGAGTGTAAATACCTGGATATATTCTATATTTGTCCCTTATGTGGTCATATTCATAAAATGGCTTTCTAGTAATGTTGACATTTAGGATTTAAAAAGAAATTTTAGCGATGTTCGGTCCACATTTCTTTTGTTTATCTCTTCAAGGCTCTTATGGTTTGTACAGTGCTTAATAATCCCTTAACGTACTGAATTCTGCTTATTCATTTATGTTGCTGTAGTCCAAAAGCAATATTTCTGAGTCTTCTGTTCTCACACAGGAGAGAACTGAGTTCTCATATATGGGTTTTCTGCAGTTTCCCTAAATCGTTAAGTCGAATGCCAGAATAGTTCCCTTGAAAAGACAGCAGCCAGTTTCCTACCATATCCTTACTCAATACACTCATTAGTTATGTCTCTAATCACATCGTCGTTGACAGTACATTAAACCTCATTATTCCTTTCTCTTCAGTCAAGATGACAGTTTTATTTGTCCACAGAGTCTAACATGTTGCATATTCCCATTCCTACCTTAAAATATTCATTCTGTTTGAACAGATTCAGTTAATCTCTTTCGGCCGGCCGGAGTGGCCGAGCGGTTAAAGGCGCTACAGTCTGGAACCGCACGACCGCTACGGTCGCAGGTTCGAATCCTGCCTCGGGCATGGATGTGTGTGATGTCCTTAGGTTAGTTAGGTTTAAGTAGTTCTAAGTTCTAGGGGACTTATGACCATAGCAGTTGAGTCCCATAGTGCTCAAAGCCATTTGAACCATTTTTTAGTTAATCTCTTCCCTTATCCGTTTCGCATATGTCAGAAAAAAAAGTGTAAATATGCAACGAGCTTACTGTAAGGGCTCATGAATCTTTGCGATTAATGGTGAACAATACGTGGGAGTTTTTATAAGGCCGTGACCGAACGCTGTCGTTAATTGCGGCCTGTAATCAAGCAGACAGGAGGTGAATTACACAGAGTTAGTTAATGTTGCAAACGCTCATCAGTGTGTAACCACAGTTTAACTCCTCGTAACCGGGTTACGCTAAGCATCGGGAATCCAGAACGCAGCCTGCGAGAAGGCGACACACTTTCAGAAGTTACTCACAGCCACTTGGGTCCGACGGCCGTAACCACATTTTACGGTAGACGAACGCCACATTATTATGGAATGCCACGCTGTTCCCTGCAACTTGCATCGTCCTTATTCTTCTCTGTTCGCTCGGTATAACCCTGTATGGAATTCAGCGTATAACTGAGATATGGTACAGTGATGTCTGACGTGTCCATTCCAAAATAATATTTATTAAATTACTCTAGACCACCTTTCAAGTCATGCGGCACGTGAACTCTTCGACTTATTGCTAGCAAGTGACGTTACGAAGCACTTAAGAAATTTCAGAGGAATGGGGTTCGACTTCTCGTCTTGGCATCAAGATTCCAGTTTTCCGTGATTTCCATGAGTCCTGAACGGTACATTTGGAAAGGACATGGTTGATTTCCTTCTTAATACTTATCCAGCGCAAGCTTGTCTGGAGTCTCTTATGCTCTGATTCTCTATTTTCTGAGCCACCAGTCTTCTGATTGCTCTGACGCAGCCCGCCACTAATTCCTCTCCCGTTCCATCTCAGAGTAGCCCCTACAACCTGCGTCCTCAATTACACTACTGGCCATTAAAATTGCTACACCAAGAAGAAATGCAGTTAATAAACAGCTATTCATTGGGCAAATATATTATACTAGAACTGACGTGTGATTACATTCCCACGCAATTAGGGTGCATAGATTCTGAGAAACCAGTACCCAGAACAACCACCTCTGGCCGTAATAACGGCATTGATACGCTTGGGCATTGAATCAAACGGAACTCGGATGGCATGTACAGGTACAGCTGCCCATGCAGCTTCAGAACGATACCACAGTTCATCAAGAGTAGTGACTGGCGTATTGTGACGATCCAGTTGCTCGGCCACCATTGGTCAGACGTTTTCAATTGGTGAGAGGTCTGGAGAACGTGCTGGTCAGGGCAGCAGTCGAACATTTTCTGTATCCAGAAAGGCCTGTACAGGACCGGCAACATGCGATCGTGCATTATCCTGCTGAAATGAAGGGTTTCGCAGGGATCGAATGAAGGGTAGAGCCACGGGTCGTAACACATCTGAAATGTAACGTACACTGTTCAAAGTCTCGTCAATGCGAACAAGAGGTGACCGAGACGTGTAACCAATGGCACCCCATACCATCACGCCGGGTCATACACCCAGTATGGCGATGACGAATACACGCTTCCAATGTGCGTTCACCGCGATGTCGCCAAACAAAGATGCGGCCATCACGATGTTTTAAACATAACATGGATTCATCCGAAAAAATGACTTTTTGCCATTCATGCACCCAGGTTCGTCGCTGAGTACACCAGCGCAGGCGCTCCTGTCTGTGATACAGCGTCGAGGGTAACCGCAGCCATGGTCTCCGAGCTGATAGTCCGTGCTGCTGTAAACGTCGTCGAACTGTTCGTGCAGATGGTTGTTGTCTTGCAAACGTCCCCGTCTGCTGACTCAGGGATCGAGACGTGGCTGCACTATCCGTTACAGCCATGCGGATAAGATGCCTGCCATCTCGACTGCTAGTGATACGAGGCCGTTGGGATCCAGCACAGAGTTCCATATTACCCTCCTGAACCCACCGGTTCCATATTCTGCTAACAGGCATTGGATCTCGACCAACGCGAACAGCAATGTCGCGATACGATAAACCGCTATCGCGAGAGGCTACAATCCGACCTTTATCAAAGTCGGAAACGTGATGGTACGCATTTCTCCTCCTTACGCGAGGCATCACAACAAATTTTCACCAGGCAACGCCGGTCAACTGCTGTTTGTGTATTAAAAATCGGTTGGGAACTTTCATCATGTCAGCACGTTGTAGGTGTCGCCACCGCCGCCAACTTTGTGTGAATGCTCTGAAAAGCTAATCATTTGCATATCACAGCATCTTCTTCCTGTCGGTTAAATTTCGCGTCTGTAGCACGTCATCTTCGTGGTGTAACAATTTTAATGGCCAGTAGTGTATTTGCTGGATGTATTCCAATCTCTGTCTTCCTCTAAAGTCTTTATCCTCAACAGCTCTCTCTAGTACCATGGAAGTTATTCCTTGATTTCTTAACTAGTAGTATATCATTCTGTCCCGTCTTCTTGTTAGTGTTTCCGTTCTGCTCAGAACTTCCTCATTTCGTGCCATATCAATCCACTTAATTTTCTGTAGCAGCACATCTAAAATCCTTCGATCCTCCTCTGTTTCGGTTTCCCCACATTCCATGTTTCACCACCATAGAATGCTGTGCTCCAAACGTACATTCCCAGAGATTTCTTCCTGAAATTAAGACGTATGGTTGATACTAGTAGACTTCTCTTGCCCAGGAATGCGCTTTAAGCTAGTGCTAGTCTGCTTTTGATGTCCTCCTTGCTCAGTTCGCTATGAATTGTTTTGCTGCCTAGGTAGCAGAACTCCTTAACCTCATCTACTTTTTGCCCATCAATCCTGATTTTATGTTTGTTCCTGTTCTCATTTCTGATACATCTCAATACTTTCGACTTTCTTCGATTTACCCTCATTCCATATTCTATACTCATTAGACTGCTCATTCAGTAGATCCTGTAATTCTACTTCGCTTTCACTGAGGATAGCAACGTCGTCGGCGAATTTTATCATTGCTATTCTTTCACCTTGAATTTTAAATCTACTGTTGAACCTCTCTTTTATTTCGATCACCGCTTCTTAATGTATAGATTGTAAAATAGGGACGACGACTGCATCCGTTTCTTACATCCTTTTTAATCCGAGCACTTCGTTCTTCGTCTTCCACTCTTATTAACCCCTCTCGGCTTTTGTATATGTTGTATATTACCCGTCCCTCCCTATTGTTTATCCCTATTTTCCTTAGAATTTCGAACATCTTGCACCATTTGACACTATTGAACGCTTTTTTCCAGGTTGACAAATCCTATGAACGTGTCTTGATTTTTCTTTAGCCTTGCCTCCATTATCAACCGCAACGTCAGAACTGCCTCTCTTGTTCCTTTACCTTTCCTAAAGCCAAAGGTGTTAAACTCCAATCTCCTATTTTCGTTTCTTGGTCCACATATGTCTGTAGGACACAGATCAGGGAAATAAAATTGGGACGACGTGTAATAGTGAGATTATTCCTTGCTCACGTTTAGGTTAAACCAAAATTAAGCTGCGCAAGAAAATACTGATTAAAAAACTGGCTGGTGTCTCATTTCTGCAATAGAGAATGATTTCCTTGAGAATTTGAACCCAGGATTTTGCTGCAGGTCGTTTATTTCTGTAAACGCACGCATGTGAAAATGTGTATGTATTTTTATGTTGCATGAGAAATGCTTACGTAGAAACGTTACTCATCTAAAACACAAGCAATCCCACAAAAGACTGTCAATTCAGAGAATCTCCTTCTGCCTAAACGGCACAGAAATAACTTATTCATTTTTTACAAAGAACTTGGGGCTAATGCTGGACCACCAGTTAGGCTAAACTGAACACAGAACTGCTGTATGTAAGGTGTTAACGTCATTTCATTCACTACCAAAATATAAAAATTTTTTTCTTCTCGTGCTTAAAAAGGAACTCGTAAACTCAGTAATACCCTCCATACTTGGTTATGGTAATCGTATGCTCCAAGTACTTTTGTAAGAGTACTCACGGCTCCTGGAACTGACGATAAATGTTTGTGTGCGATACGTTTGTGACGTACGCTATTTCGATCATATGTTTTCTCTATTGTCTTCTCAGTCATTCCACTCCCTCTTAATTATTTTCAACTCTTACACTGCTATCTGAACAGGATAGCAGGAATACTCGTTCGCAACAAGTTAAAATTGTCTCTGTACCACTGCACAACAGAGTCATCTTCTGAAAAGTATTTTCTGTATCAGTATCCTAATTTTGGAACACTCCTTCTCAAAACATCGGAGACATTAAACTTCTTTCAAACTTCAAAAGACAGTTACTGGTCCACCTTCTATCACAATAGCTATCTCTTCCATAACCTGTCTGCACCTCACTCTTGACAACCCTCCCTCCCCCACTACCCTTTCTCCGCCTCCCTTCTACCTCTTGTCTACAGAGACCTTTATTGAAATTGTGTCAATCAAACTCATTTCAGTTTTCTTCTCTTTCAGTACCCGTTCTAATCTATTTTTGTTGGCATTTATTGTTATTCTTGTTATTATTATTATTATTAAAGAGAACTAATATTATGGTGAAAGTTTTGTAGTACATTTTGATATCTGTTGCTCCTTGTCCGGTGTAAGGCACTAAGCTGGTCCAGCTAATTAAACAATAAATAAATAAAATTAAATACTATTTTATTTTGGATGAAAGGCGTCAATGCCGTTGGATTCATTAAATCACAACACTTTAATCTGCAACACAAAGGTTGTCGCTGGAGGACTCATATCAGATGTCTTCGAGCTGAAACGAAAGAAACACATTACAACAGGAAGTTGGTATAGGTTCTGTTAGAGTAAGATGGTACATAATGTGTTGACTCTGAAGGGAAATGAAATACTGCAATAATATTACAATAAAATTTCGACAGAAGAACGTTTTATAACAGATAGAACAAAATCACCATGTATAATAAAAAGACGTAATTTACTTAAAACAATACTTTGTGTCATTCAGCTTGAATCCTACCACCTTTATTCCTTGAAGACGTCACATATGGATGTCTATGCTGGGTTTGATAAATCAACAGTCAATTCGGTACTAACACAAACAAGTCTCCAATCAGTGTTACTTTGCGCAGAAGACAATGTATTCTTTTTGTAAAAAAATTAGTATTTTCTAAATAGTCTTTGTGATTATACAGATTATTTCAGACTCTTTTCCTAATTCTTTTCTTTTGGTACATTCGACGATGAACAGTGTTGACTTCTATTGGTCGTTAACATCTTTTTCTCCTTACCTGGCTAGAACTGTCATTAAGAGGAAGACAGGAAAAACTCACGCAGTGAAAGCTATGCTGAAAATCAGTAGTTGTTCACAGATTGATATTGAATATTTGAAATGTTTCTAATCACATTTGAAAACCAGGCACTTTCGTTAAGTGTATCTGCTTTGGATCCTTGTTGCTCAATTTCAGAAGCAGATACTGATCGATTTGTAATCACGCTCGAAATAAGTAAATGTTTATCAAAACTTCTGGATTAACGGGAAAAAGCTCAGTAATTCAATGCATTATCATTTGCCACCTTACATCAATACAGCCCAATAAAAATAAAAATAAAAAGTAGAGTAGTCGCATGACTCGTTGCTGAAAACTGCAGTTGAAATGGTTCAAATGGTTCTGAGCACTATGGGACTTAACTTCTGAGGTTATCGCTCCCCTAGAACTTAGAACAACTTAAACCTAACTAACCTAAGGACATCACACACATCCATGCCCTAGGCAGGATTCGAACCTGCGACCGTAGCGGTCGCGCAGTTCCAGACTGAAGCGCCTAGAAAGGCTCGGTCACTCCGGCCGGCAAACTGCAGTTGAAGTAATGGCGGAAGGAGAGAACAAATGGTCTAAGGTAGACTATCGTTGACGTGGGTTGCAAAATTTATGCTCAGTTGAATACCATAGCCAACAGTCGTCAGGAATGGAGAACTGCGCATAACGAACCATAGGATAAAGACTGACGGGGCAACTTATGAGGTAACAATATTTAAGTAATTTTAACTCTATTAACACTTTTAGTCATCACTGCCTACGCATATCTGCAGAAGCAATCTATAGTCTGAATGTAAGGGTTAGACTCATTATTGTCGCAACTGAGTGAGATGGCGAAGAAATTAAAACATTGACCCCGCATTCTGGATTAGAGGGGTTCAATTTCCCGTCCAATCGTCCGTATACACTATTTGCATTTGTATTTGTCCTCCCGAAATTACTCAAGGCGATTATCGTGATGATCTCTTTAAACAGCAATACACCCATCTCTTTCATCAATGTCTAATCTGATCTTGTGTTTCGTCTCTAAAGAACGGGATATTAAGCCTCAATCTTACTTTTCCCTACTTCGTGATTCCAATAGTTATGAACTAAATGTTACTAGCATATTTCTCAAATCACTCTCTTTTACTGATAAAACTTTTTGAAAGTAAATAAACAAAATTACGAATGAATATAACTCATTTCAGCATCTGAATGAAAGCTTCAACCATTTACTTTCATATTTTCTTTTTTCATAGTGAAGTACTATCCACCAATGTGTCATCTGCGATACATAGTTTACAACTCTGCCTGCTGTGCCTAGAAAAGAAGTTAACTCACGTAAATCCAGTCACAGCAGTTTATTATCAGTAATTTTCAGCACTCGTGAGAAGATAAAATTTATTATTTCACATAACTGGTACTTCACTCCACAGGAGTTTATGTTCAGGATGGTACCTACCCGGATCCGGTAAGAAGTCCCCAATGTATGTAAATGACGACTTTATTTAACCAATAAATATGTTAACTCTTCTATATCCGCATGTAAAGTCTATTTTGCTTTCTTCTCAGGAAACTGAGTAACAAAAATATACTGAAAACCCTTTACAACAGTAATTCATCTAGTGGTTTGTCGTACCTGAATACGAAAAATACATTCGTCGATTTGAAATTCCGATCTTAAGAACCACATATAATATCATTCAACATATGCTTCGTGCATACTGTGTTAACTGCTTCTCAAACGTGTCTAAGAGAAATAGAAGTATGTAACAGGTGTTCCCTAGGAGCACATCCCTGCTGTTAACTGACACAAACATTTACAGGGTGTTACTGAAAATATAGGTGACTTTTACAACATCTGTAACGAGAAGCGTATGAGAAGCAAGCAGATCGTAAATATTAAAACCGTTAAATAATACATTGTTGGCTTTCCTTTAAATGATATTTGCGCTGCCTCGCTTATCTGGGAAAGTGAATTTTAATTTTATCCACGCTATGTGATCGTTCACAAACCACTATAAGCACTTTTTTTTGTTCATTCGTCAAATATTCGCACTCTATTGACGGAATCGTTGTCCCTTTGTTCCTGTACACAAATGCCTCGTTATTTGGCACATATAATACCGTAGATATCCTGTTAATTATATGCAGCTTTTCTCCTAGTTCCATATTGTACAGTAATTTCAGCAGCAGGGTTAAGGACTCAAAACGAGCCTACCAGTCCCTCCCACCATGGATTTATTTTTGCAGCATTCCGATCACTGATTCACTTTTAGATTTCACTGTTAATTTTTTTTGCTATTGTAAGAGAGAGAATTGTTAACGTGGAACGGCGGTTTCGGCTACATTATCGAACCAGCCGACGTTACATGAAAATAAAAATAAAACCAGTTTCCTCCACAAAAAGACGAATTCGTGCGTTTGTGACCAAGAATGACATTTTACAAGGTAACTTACAACCGTGTTACAGGAGTTCAAGAGAATGCGTCATTTTGAAAGTAGCGTTTCGGGGAATTTCCAAACGAGTTTACTGAACTGAAGCGGCTAATGTTTAGACTCTAAATTTCATCCCTACAACTAAAGACACGATTTAGCCCATCCTGCAGTTCTTGGTATAATTCTTAAACGAGATATCTTTCGTGCAATTAAATAAAAATTAGAAACATTGCTACCGAAGTTATCTCTGTATAGTTAACAGCAAAAGCTGGATACCTCCATGTCAATTGATTCTGAGCTGCCAAATAATACAAACGTAGTAGGCTAGTGTAAACACCGGAGAATACAGACTATAAGAACAACACTTTTATAAATATTTTGCTGATGCGTATTCCAACAGGAGAGCAGGATTAACTGTAAAAGATGTGTTGTGGAATTTTAGGCGTTTAATTACGTATGCTGATAACAAAAAATAGCTTGAAGACTGTTTTGGCCGTTGTCAAAGTATAGTTTACATTCATTAACGCTGATTCATCCAGCTGTGAAAGTTGAGTTCAGGACTATTGATTACGCTTGAAGACAACTAGCTCTAATGTAAATACATTTAGTAAGAAAATTCAGTAAGGGATAAACAAAGGCAAGTGGAAAACAAGCAGTACCTTGTTTAGACAGAACTCAACTATTGCAGGAATATGTCATAAATTAGAATTGCTGTCAACTTACTCTTCAATTCGTAAAAAAACTTTATTAAATTTCCTGTGAATGCTTCGTTGACAGTGCTACTTTTTCGTACAGAATGTGACAGAGATGCTGATCATACGAGTAGAAATTTTTGGGTCATGTAAGACATACTTCCTTAAAATTCTGGTAATGACCCCATATTGAAAACAGCATTGGGCTATCCTACGGATATTACACTCCTGGAAACTGAAATAAGAACACCGTGAATTCATTGTCCCAGGAAGGGGAAACTTTATTGACACATTCCTGGGGTCAGATACATCACATGATCACACTGACAGAACCACATGCACATAGACACAGGCAACAGAGCATGCACAATGTCGGCACTAGTACAGTGTATATCCACCTTTCGCAGCAATGCAGGCTGCTATTCTCCCATGGAGACGATCGTAGAGATGCTGGATGTAGTCCCGTGGAATGGCTTGCCATGTCATTTCCACCTGGCGCCTCAGTTGGACCAGCGTTCGTGCTGGACGTGCAGACCGCGTGAGACGACGCTTCATCCAGTCCCAAACATGCTCAATGAGGGACAGATCCGGAGATCTTGCTGGCCAGGGTAGTTGACTTACACCATCTAGAGCACGTTGGGTGGCACGGGATACATGCGGACGTGTATTGTCCTGTTGGAACAGCAAGTTCCCTTGCCGGTCTAGGAATGGTAGAACGATGGGTTCGATGAAAGTTTGGATGTACCGTGCACTATTCAGTGTCCCCTCGACGATCACCAGTGGTGTACGGCCAGTGTAGGAGATCGCTCCCCACACCATGATGCCGGGTGTTGGCCCTGTGTGCCTCGGTCGTATGCAGTCCTGATTGTGGCGCTCACCTGCACGGCGCCAAACACGCATACGACCATCATTGGCACCAAGGCAGAAGCGACTCTCATCGCTGAAGACGACACGTCTCCATTCGTCCCTCCATTCACGCCTGTCGCGACACCACTGGAGGCGGGCTGCACGATGTTGGGGCGTGAGCGGAAGACGGCCTAACGGTGTGCGGGACCGTAGCCCAGCTTCATGGAGACGGTTGCGAATGGTCCTCGCCGATACCCCAGGAGCAACAGTGTCCCTAATTTGCTGGGAAGTGGCGGTGCGGTCCCCTACGGCACTGCGTAGGATCCTACGGTCTTGGCGTGCATCCGTGCGTCGCTGCGGTCCGGTCCCAGGTCGACGGGCACGTGCACCTTCTGCCGACCACTGGCGACAACATCGATGTACTGTGGAGACCTCACGCCCCACGTGTTGAGCAATTCGGCGGTACGTCCACCCGGCCTCCCGCATGCCCACTATACGCCCTCGCTCAAAGTCCGTCAACTGCACATACGGTTCCGTCCACGCTGTCGCGGCATGCTACCAGTGTTACAGACTGCGATGGAGCTCCGTATGCCACGGCAAACTGGCTGACACTGACGGCGGCGGTGCACAAATGCTGCGCAGCTAGCGCCATTCGACGGCCAACACCGCGGTTCCTGGTGTGTCCGCTGTGCCGTGCGTGTGATCATTGCTTGTACAGCCCTCTCGCAGTGTCCGGAGCAAGTATGGTGGGTCTGACACACCGGTGTCAATGTGTTCTTTTTTCCATTTCCAGGAGTGTAGTTCAGAATCTCTTCGTGTTCTGCTCGCCTTTTTCCTCACTCTGCTCGAATTTTTTGCTTTTTACGTCTTTTTAAAAGTATTATTTCCGTCCAAAAACTCTTCGTTCTGCTGTTTGCAATTCTTAGAAGTTTTTCCCTTTTTTCAAATTCCTTTCTTTATTTTTTCTGTCTTCCTCATTATTATTTACTTACTGGTAAAGGCATATCAAAATATTTCTTTCGTAGTCAATTTTCAGTCATGTGGAAAGATCCCCAGAAAATAAGAAAAATAAATTTTTTCCATCGTTTTGCTACTAAAGGCGATGTTATCTGCCTATTTCGACAAAGCTTCTCACAGTTTTTCATTTTGTGTTCATGCTTTGTTTGCATCACGGCTATTATTTATCTTGTTCCAAGTATTAGTGTTACTATTATTATTCCTTTTCCGCTACAATCAGACAGAAACTATTTTGCGAAATCTGCAGTGACGTCTCCAGGGCGTCATAACGAATGAATAATTACATGGTGTTCACATGAAACCTCTCTGCTTCCCAAATGCAATCTTCAAAAAACCATACTTGCTGTTTACAGATGTAAGTCACCTTAAAAAGTTTTCAGTTATTCCTTTTGGTTTCTTTCATGCCCTAAATAATGACCAGAAGTCTCTTCTCCTCAGAAGAGAGCCCAATGATTGGTGTGGTGTGCGGAAATGAAATAACTCATTGCTGCGCAATGAGATTTCCGAAGTGAATTTCGAAGTGAACCACCATACGTTAAGACGTTAAGGCTTGGTAAGACAACTTCCTACCCGCTGGTAGCGTAAACAGTCTTTCAGGTTCTTGCAGGAAGCCAACACCTGACAAAATGATAGAGGAGACAAGAGAGACCTTCCAAAGAAGCCCATCAAAGTCAGTTTGCCGAGCATCACGAGAGCTAAACACCACTCGCTCAACAGTTCACAAGTTGCAGTATAAACGACTGTTATTGCACGCTTACAAAGTTCAAATTGTAGAAGCACTGAAGTGAAAGGGCTCGCAGATTTGCTGTGCATTCTGCAACTGAGATACTGTATGGACCAGCCAAGTGGCCACTGCGACCTCCGGATACAACCTCTCCGGATTTCTTCCCGCCGGGTTATGTGGAATACACGTGACGTCTGCGACCTCCACATATGAATTGTGGACGGAAAAGCCTGAGACGGAGTATCGTCTAGACATTTTACTGGTTACGAAAGAAGCGTATGCAGAAGTGCATTAATATCTTGTGCAAAATTTTGCTACATGGTGGCACACGTCGTAAGTATCTATGAGAGTGTGCTGAAAACTAATGCCTCCGAATTTTTTATTCTGTTCTCAATATCGGCTGAGTGTGTAACATAACTATGTCCGTGCGAGAGGAGTAATGTTTTATTTAGAAAGGTTAAATAGTTTCCACATAAAAAATTCAGGGGCATTACTTGTCAGCACGACCTCGTACGTCTCATGGTGTTTATCTTTTTTTTTTTTAATTACATTTGGAAATCAGGGAGATTTCAGGTGGACGCCGTGTATATCGTTTCCGCTACCACCTTAAAAACAGCGTTGATTGACAGAGGAGCAGAATAGCCAGCTAATGCTTCAGTTTTTTCTTCTTTATCTGACAAAATTTTTACAATCAAATAGTAGCGTTTAACATCATCCGTTACTACAAAGTTAACTTGAGAGGCTCGAAATTTAAGCTACAGATAAAGTGTTGGATAACTCATCAACGTTCTCCGAGTAGAGCTTTTGCGTCAGTGAAGATACAACCTGATGACTGTACGACATTTCCCTCAATGCTAACTGCACAGCGTTTCCTTTACAATTGAAGTCACTTGCGTTTAGTATGAAGGAGACTGGCTTGTGAAGCACATGACTATTAGTCTTACTTAGTTTTACATTAGCATCTGGCTCTTCCACTTCCATTCAGCGAACAATACATTACGTAAGATGTTCCTCGCTGCTATGAAGTTGCGTCAAGCTGTCTCTAAGAGCGTTAGTGTCAAAGTGGCGTTTAAAGCAAGCGCAACGGGTAGGCGCGCCAGCAGTGCAAATGAACTTCAAGCCGCAGCAGTAGACCGACTGAGCGAATATACCTGCCGCTCCTCTGGCAGCGGACGCACTAACGCGCGGTAATAGGCGCGAGTGCAGCCATTAACTGGCCGGAGGGGAATGAGTCCCGGAACGAGAATGGGAATAAGCAGGAGGAAGATGAGGAAGAGAAGGAGGAGGAGGAGGAGGAGGAGCGGTGATGAAGCTGGGATGGGGTGGGGTGGGAGGCGGCGTTTTGTTCTTTCCTTTGTGTGCGCGGACGGCCCGCCTCCCGCGTAATGAGACGGGCGCCGCCATTGGCCGGCGGCCGGTGAACCTTGACCGGCGATTGGCGCCAGTGTAAACAGTGCCCTCCCCTCCCCTCTCCGCCCGCTGGCGCCGTCACACCTGTGCGCCTCGTGTGTTCCGCCGCTGTCGCCACGCTGCGCCGGGCTGGGTTGCCTATTGCTACTGAGCGGCGATTTCATTGTCTGGTTGTAGGTCACCTACTGCCATTCAGCTTTAACGCCCCAGAATTTATGTCACTACTGATCAGATCTATGCTGCTGTGGGATCCCCACTCTTATGCTTAGGGCCACATTTTAGGCACAACCTGTGTAGGCTATGGCCTACGAGCACGCACCACAACCTGGACGGGGAAGGCACTTGCCCCCTTCAGGCATCTGGGAACACGCACTCGTTACAGAATTCTCACACATTTCTAGGAATGAGTATCAGCAGGCCGGCCAGGATGGCCGAGCGGTTCTAGGCGCTACAGTCTGGAACTGCGCGACCGCTACGGTCGCAGGTTCGAATCCTGCCTCGGGCATGGATGTTTGTGGTTTCCTTAGGTTAGTTAGGTTTAAGTAGTTTTAAGTTCTAGGGGACTGATGACCTCAGAAGTTAAGTCACATAGTGCTCAGAGCCATTTGAACCATTTTTAGTATCAGCGGCTCGAATGCACTGTAAGTTTCACGCTGCTGAGCCCGACGGGAAATACTGTAAAACTTCGGGAATCACTATCTGCCCTGAGTTTTTGGTGCAGAGTGGATCTAGAGAGTGATAGTAGCTAGTACGGCTCTTTAGCCAAATTATCCGCACAGGAATGTTACCAGTAAATCATAAAAGAGCTAAAGTTATTGCTAACAAAAATCCAAGGAAAGAAGAAGTAGCTGCTTAATACTTTCAGCCAATGTCTCTACTTAGAAGTGCTTACAAACTCTCTGAAATGATGGTCTTACCCCGAATACGACACTAGATTAATTCTGTGGTACCATATGAACAAACTGGATTTAGACGTCGCAGGAGCTCCTGCGAGGAAATGCTGTTCTCGACTACTCAGACGGAGGCTGACTACCGCTAAAAAGTTAAGATGTCGGTTGTTTTTCGTTGATCCGTCAAGGAGTAACGCGAGGGTTCTAATCTTGAAACTTCTTAAACACAACCTCGTAAGACGCTAGGTAACCTCGAAAGCATTATGTTGAGCAATAGGTGGTTTAAAGTACAGCAACGGATTTCCAGCGTGCTGGGATGTTGAAGAGTAAGCAACTTGTGATACTATTTAAACATGAGAAACAGCCAAAGTTGAAAAGTAGCTCTTTTTATTACTTGATGACGACTATATCATCCAACTAACCAGAATAAACGTTACTCCATATAGCAAAAATCAGGACAATCGTTATCCAAAGGAGTACAAGGCAAGTGATCATGAAACCACATGCAGGCAGAGTCTCTGTTCGGTTTATGATCACTTGCGTTGTACTCCTTTGCATAACGATTGCCCTGATTTTTGCTGTATGGAGTAACGTTTATCCTGACTGGATGAACGATTTGAGAATTGGATATAAGTAAAAAGACGGAACTAGTCACCATCAACTAATAAAAAGAGCTATTTTCCAACTATGGCTGTTTGTCATATTGAGATAAAGTACAGCAAGGCTGAAATACACATACTCAGTGGTGGCTTTCCTTAAGGCTCTGTTCCCGTTCCGGTGCTATTCAGTCCTACACAGCAGACCTGTCGAATTTTACCTGTTGGAAATTCCAGTACGCAGTCATTTCATATCAGAGTGACGATCTTTCTGAATTTGAAGAACACCAAACAGCCAGTCTCCGTAAACTTTATATATATCTGAAGACATTGCAACTTAGACCAGATGTTTCTAAAACGGAAGTATGACTTTTCCACCTCTCTAAGCGGTTTGCATCAGCAAACGTCGGCCCACCATTTGGCCGTCTTAGAATAGTCATATACAGCGTTAAGGCAACATACCTTGGTGGCATATTAGGCAGAAGGCTGACATCCTATAAACGCATTTCCAACACATCTAAGAAGGTACAAACAGGAGTGAACCTGGTCAGTAAGCTGGCAGGTAGCACACGGGGAGCAAATACATCAGTTCCCCGTGAAGCGTCCCTTGGACTGGTATACTCTGCGGCAGAATATTGCGTACCAATTTGACTCCATAGCGCTCTTGTGAAGAAAGATGTTTATTTGGACGCAGATATGAGTATCATTAGTGGCACAGTCAGATCTATACCTATATCCTGGCGGACAATACTATCGATCGGTCCAGCTCACCTTCTTCGAAAGGCGGGTCTCCATAAACTGTGCGTGCACGTTTCTAAAAATGAATCAACCATTCTTCCTGATGATTTAGTCTCGCTGTCTAGGAAACGCCTCAAATCCAGAAGACCGTCATATTAAGAAACAGTGCAAAAGCTCTCCATTGGGTTCATCCGGGAGACGCTGAATGGAAATGCGAGCGGCAAGCTACAAAACCCGGAACCACATAGGTTTTACCATCCCACTGTTAAAGTACCAGGTTTTCATCATCTTTGGGAAGTTGTGGGTAGAGCTTAATAGATTCCGGACTAGTGAAGGTATGGGCAGATACAACATATACAAGTAGTGCTTTTTCACTGAGTGTTGTGATACTCAATGAGTAGATTAATTCCCTAACAGACATTTCTTTCATTCTGTCATGAGTCTGCAGGACCCGTCCGACGAGGCGCTGCACTGCATTGAGTAGTCTAAATAGTTCGCACATGTGTCTTTCTTGTTTAAATATAGATAATAGTTGTGGTACATTACTCGATGCATAGAATGATGATGACGATTGTGCAGAATTATTTAATTTAGAGGCGACTAGACACTTCAAAAAGAACAACAAACAACAGGATCAGTGTTGCCACAACTTAACAAATAACCACTAGTTCCCTAATGTTACATCAATGCCCGTTCCCAACTGGCCATGGTTGATTGGCAAATTGTGATGAGTGTCTTCAATAACTACTTACACAATATTACTTATATACGTAATTTGTTAATAACAGTTCACAGAAAAATAAGCCTTAAAACACTTCATAGACAGACTAAATAACTGTTCCTATGGGTAATACACTACTGGGCATTAAAATTGCTACAACGAGAAGAAATGCATGTGATAAACGGGTATTCATTGGACAAACATATTACACTAGAACTGACATGTGATAACATTTTCACGCAATTTGGGTACATAGATCCTGCGAAATCAGTACCCAGAATAACCACGCATGGCCGTAATAACGGCATTGATACGCCTGGGCATTGAGTCAAACAGAGCTTGGACGCCGTGTACAGGTACAGCGGCATATGCAGTTTCAACGCGATACCACAGTTCATCAAGAGTAGTGACTGGCGTATTGTGACGAGCCACTTGCTCGGCCACCATTGACCAGACGTTTTCAATTGGTGAGAGACCTGGAGAATGTGCTGGGTGCTGGCCAGGACAGCAGTCGAACATTTTCTGTATCCAGAAAGGCCCGTACAGGACCTGCAACATGCGGTCGTGCATTATCCTGCTGAAATGTAGGGTTTCGCAGGGATCGAATGAAGGGTATAGCAACGGATCGTAACACATCTGAAATGTAACGTCCACTGTTCAAAGTGCCGTCAATGCGAACAAGAGGTGACCGAGACGTGTAACCAATGGCACCCCATACCATCACGCTGGGTGATACAACAGTATGACGATAACGAATACACGCTTCCAATGTCCGATCGCCGCCCTGTCGCCAGACACGGATGCGACCATCATGATGCTGTAAACAGAAACTGGATTCATCCGAAAAAATGAAGTTTTACCATTCGTGCAACAAGGTTCATCGTTGAGTACACCATCGCAGGCGCTCCTGTTTGTGATGCAGCGTCAAGGATAACCGCAGCCATGGTCTCCGAGCCGATAGTCCATGCTGCTGTAAGCGTCGTCGAACTGTTTGTGCAGATGGTTGTTGTCTTGCAAACGTCCCCATCTGTTGACTCAGGGATCGAGACGTGGCTGCACGATCCGTTACAGCCATGCGGATAAGATGCCTGCCATCTCGACTGCTAGTGATACGAGCCGTTGGGATCCAGCACAGAGTTCCGTATTACCCTCCTGAACTCACCGATTCCATATTCTGCTAACAGTCATTGGATCTCGACCAACGCGAGCAGCAATGTCGCGATACGATAAACCGCAATCGCGAGAGGCTACAATCCGACTTTTATCAAAGTCGGAAACGTGATGGCACGCATTTCTGCTCCTTACACGAGGCATCACAACCAAGTTTCACCAGGCAACGCCGGTCAACTGCTGTTTGTGTATTAAAAATAGGTTGGGAACTTTCATCATGTCAGCACGTTGTAGGTGTCGCCACCGCCGCCAACCTTGTGTGAATGCTCTGAAAAGCTAATCATTTGCATATCACAGCATCTTCTTCCTGTCGGAAAATTTCGCGTCTGTAGCACGTCATCTTCGTGGTGTAGCAATTTTAATGGCCAATAGTGTAAATTCTCAAGCAATAACAGTAGCAAACAACATCACTTCCAAATAAAAACTTACAGAATCGTAATGGTAGAAAAGTACCTTAAAAACTTCAAAATTCACTTTCAGTTAACACGTAGATATAAAAACGTATCCAAAACTCACAGTAGCACATACGGTAAATTCCAGTATTTATAACGCGCTGAATTACAGTGCAGAACTGAATTTCAAATCTATTCAATGAGAATAGTCCTCATAACAGAAAATTATGTTCACAAATAAGAAATATAATACCGTAACTTTATGACAATGCCCATCCGGCATTGGCCACACGTTACACACTCGTTAATTCCGTTGAAAGGTGATAGTTAATGCTCAGTCTCCACGCAGTTAAGCAAACTAACACCGCAGAAGTCACTGAAGGTTAATACACGTACCGTATTCCACTACTTTCTTCTCCAATATCATGACATCCTTACTGTGAGCGAACGCGCTACAGCACAGCGTGTTCAGGTTGGGCCCACGCTGTCTTGTTTACCTGCCGTGGCAAAACACCCACAAACGACGTCGGCCACAGCTCGTCGTAATTGCGTCCATACAATTGCAGAGCCCGCGGCTTATCGTTCACAGCAACGTTGAATTCCCAAGCGTCTCGGTTTCACCATCAGACCATAACCACAGAGTGCCAAAATTATTAAACGCACAATTCAGACCATCCGGACCCCAACACTGCCTTTCTGTCCTTCTCGTTCGGTCCTGTCCAATCCTCCACTTCTTGTCGCCAGAGGGCCACTCACTGCCAACTCGGCGCGCCAGTGTCTCTGGAGACGCAGCAAATCGGCACACGATGATAGTAATAATAAATATATGTCTTGGAATTTTTTCGTTGTCACAGCGTCCACGGAGAATTACGCCGTTCCTTAGATGCGGTGACAGTTTCGGCGCTCTTCTGGATTCAGGGCGGATGCGAACATTTGGAGCACCGTGCCAAAATGTTGTCTTCAGCCTTTTCCCTGTCGTTTCCTCATACAGTCCTTACCGGGCTGCACTTTCTCAGGTGCACGAATTCCGACGACAACAACATAAATATGGCAGCAGTAGTAAATCATCGTCCCCCCACCTATGCTTAAAGACGCATCCTCCCTCTGTTGAGCAACGGAATCACAACAGTTGTTCACCGTTTTCTGTGGTTCAAGAAGACCCGCGATGGTTTCTGTATATACTTTCAGTTTTAGACGACAGAGCTGCTGTAGTGTTCTCTTAAAAGACATCCATGCGATAATGTTCATGTGTGCATTCATGTTTGTTCTTGGAAGCTGAAGACAAGGAGTAGTCAAATGAAAATGACACAGATGGCAAAAAGCAGTCTAAGTAAACTGTTTATTATTTCAAAGTTAATGGCCATAAATATGAATACATTTAGCCCACTTCTGTACAAGACAGTCAATGTCTCAATGGAAAAATGTTTGCGGTTACCTATGGAACCATGATCTTCTCGTATTGAGCCTTGCACCTCTTTGCGTAAGGGCTTCCCAGCGAAACTCCTACAGCTTATTCGGAACAACCTTGGCAACATGTGGGAGGATATTATCCCGTAAAAGAACGTTGCCGTCCGTCAACGTGCCTTGGCGTTTGGACTTGGTGGTGCCCTCCAATTTTTGCAAAGTCTTCACGTGGACTTTTCAATATTTTTGGCGCCCTGTAGAAAAACATTCGTAATTGTCGATTCGCTTCGGACGAAGAGGTTCACGACAGACTACAATTATGGTTCTGCAGGCAACCCAATCACTTTTCCCTGAAGGCACTGACCATCTTGCCTCACGGTGGGTTAAAAATACTAACATTTATGCCAATTACTTTTGAGATAGTATACAGTTTACTTAAGTTTTTCCCATCTGTCTCCTTTTCATATCACTGCCCCGTATACATAATCCAGAAAAAGTTAATACCGTTTCTGTGAAGAAATGCGGAAAAAGTGTGTAATTTCAAATTGGAAAAGATGTGCTCTCCAGGGTCTGAAATCTTCTCAAAATCTATGGGCTGCAACACAGCGCCACATGCAGTCACAGATCTGCGAATTCTGAAATTCAGTTGGTCAGTCTGCATAATAACATGACTCACTAAAGACGCGAGGACTGTCATGTTGTAGTTATAGACTATTAAAAGTTGTCTCACCGGCCAGTCTGAGGGCGTTTTTGAGATTTCCCACACTTAACCAATCGCATGTTGGCCCTGGGCTGTACCTGTCAAACGAATCCGAAAGATAGAGCTTTCAAAACATTTTCAACTATAGTTATGGCAGTCGACATTATAAGTTGAAAGCCTGGAAATAACGCAATAAATCCATTAAAGTGGTCAGATGTGAAGTTCCCTAAGCAAACAGAAAAGCCGAACAAGTGTTTTTTTTTTTTTTAAGTTAATTCTCTAGTCCTCCACTTCGTGGAAAATTTTAGTGGCATTTTTTGTTGATTGTATTTATTGATACCATAGGGGATTTTCTCAATCATTCTGATTTTTTTATCTCGGCCTTTAATTTCAGCCTAAAATTATTTTTGTGAATATTTGCTACCTTTTTTTCGTAACTCAGTGGTTATCGTGGATATAATTTTGTGATGCCGTAATTTCAGAGCGTTTAATGAAAAGAATAGCATTCATATTCGCATTAGTAACACCAAAATACTGCATATACTACGTAAACGTGAATACAGAGTAGGTATCAAAACAATCTAAGTTGAAAGTACTAAGTTGGAAAATTTAGTCGTTTGAAATGCAATCAGTTTTGTCAAAATTAGTGCTTGAGACACACTACGTTTTCAAACTCACCGTATCAGTTATATGAAAAATGGCAAATTCAGCATTTTGCTCCCTCGTGGATAAATTCCTGTAGTTACTCACGGCCCACACCACAAAAAAATTCAATACAAAATAAAATGTGTGTGTTTCAACACTGTCTTGCAGGCGTTGCGATAATCGAAAAAGGAGTATATGGTAACTTTGTGTTGAGTTATCCGTCAGAATTGTTCAGAATTGTTCAGCTGACATAAATTAAGTCTGCATTCAGGTCTCAAATCTCGTTCATCTTCGCGTCAAATTCCGTGAGCCTACCTGTCAAACGTGTGTCACTTCATCTGGCGTACTCATTAAGACTTTTAAAAAATGTTTAACGGAATTTTGACCGTTTGAAAAGTGTTCAGTCACACCGAAAGACGACTTCTCCCACACCTCATTTCATCCTAAACAGTATACACAAAACCATTTACTTCATGTCGCCAGGCACAATGTTTGAACACTTAATGATGGAGAAAAATATTCTGACATAAATTTATTCGTTAACATCAGCAGTTCGTTGCCTTGTGATTAACGTTGCAGGTTCCCTATGACAGGACCCTAGTTTCGATTCCCTGCCAGGTCGGGGACTGGGTGTGTGCACTGTTCTCATCACCACTTCATCATCATCGACACACAAGTCGCTGAAGTTGTGTCAAATGGGAAAACGTGCACCAGGCTGACGAAGACCCCGCGCTCCCCCTCCCACCCACAAACGTCACACGCACATTTCATTTTTTTAATTGGTTAATGAGTTATTGCCCAAACACACACAAAATGTTTTAAGAGTCATAATGTCTGGACAGTAGCTTACCAAGCCGGGACACCATAGCAAGATCAAGCGACCGCAATGAACGTTTTAGCGGGAAATTCAAAAGTGAGATATACAAGCGTATTTAAAAAATACAAAGGCAGTTTTATTATAAATATTTTTTTCATTGCGATTACTACACTACTGCCGATTATGCATGATTACGATGTGGCATTATGCAAATCTGAATGCTAATTTTTGCATCAATGTAAATATTAACTTTTTGTTATTTTTTTCTAAAGAAGAATAGATCTTCGTTTTAAAAAAGCGTGAGGAATACGTTAATCATTTCTGTTCTTTCCCATTTTAATCTCATTAATCCATAATAAACATTAAATGCTGCATTACAAAATGTTAATCCAATAATTGCCCTGTAATGCAATTTTGCGGATTAGCCATGACAAAATTTCCCCTGCTGAGGCCTACACCACAGATTCAATTCAGGGGAGTCCGAAAAGTGGGGCAAGACGAGGCATTCCCTTTTGCACCTATTCTACGACAAAGACGTAAAGCAATATTCCTTTTGAATTGATAATAACATTATGAAAATTTTGTTTCGTCATAAGTTTTGTAGGGAGAAAATTAATCATTTGCTAAATGAAAAATAAAGGAAAACAAAAACAAAATGGAAGAAATTAGTCAGTGGTAAAAGTGTTGCCTAGTAAAAAGAAAGTTCGACAGAATTTGGAAAGCTTTGTTCAAGAATATATATGAAAATAAGAAAACGTGTCAGAAGTTTCTTTTCGAGTAATATCAGTCTCACATTTCTCTATACACAAAAAATCTTATCCTAGGCAGCATTAATCAGAACTGTAATGTTTCTCTACCTGTTTTTCATTATATTCTTAATGTGACGTAAAGATTCTAGCATCAAAATTAAAACTGTCAGCTGGTCTACAGCATCTGTCTGAACTGTCCATCAGAATACATTAATTGTCATCATCAGCAAATATAGCCAACAGGTATCCAACAATAAGAACCAAAAGTTACGAAATAAGGCTGTGAAATATTCACAAGGGATATTCTTATTTGTGTATCAACACTGTCAGGCTAGCATTGAAAACCATATTTGAAACAGAAAAATATCAGAGCAAATGAGGAATCAAAAAGGGAAAAAATATCTAAGGTGGTATAGTGTGAGTGGCTGGGAGACTCCGAGGTGCAGGTTCAGCTACCTAACTGGAGAGGTTTTTCCATTCCTATCCTTCGTGCAGTGTGAGATTTGTGTGTTAAGTGCATCTGATACCTGTAGGTGACTGTCGTAGGTGCGTGTTGCAGAGTGGTGTCATGTTTACGTTGTGTGATGAAGCGAGAAGTGAGAGGGTGAAACCTGGTGACGTCACATAGGTCAATACTCTCTAATAGCACCTAGGGGGTCGCCGAGTTTAACATCCCCATCCGATGGACGGATCATTATCGACAGTGTCACATACCCTCACTCCATGAGACACTGCAGAGGATTCTGGATCAGAAATCAGGATATCTGATGATCAAGGACCTCGCCACCACCACCTCCTGTCCCCTCTACCGTAAAAGCAAAGGGGCAAAAAATGCAAATACCGCGACACACCCGCACAGTCACCCATTCAAGTACTGGCCACGACTGACGCTGTTTAACTTCGGTGATCTGATGTGTACAGGCGTATCTACCCTCTTCCCTTTTTTTCAGTGGGGGAGACCCAATCAAGTTAATCTCTGAAGAGTTCACTCAGTATTTTTTATTTTACAAAAAGCAACCAGCCCTCTGACCGAACACGCTGAGTTATCGTGCCGGCACCCCGAGAGTAGCCGTTAACGTATTGTATTAGTTATTGTCATGATTATGGCTGTGTATGTAACATATGGACGTCCCCAGAAATTTATTCAGAAGGGGGAAAGTTTCTAAAATTTAACCCAGGACGCTGTCGCAAAGTCTGATGATCGTGGGATTCTGCGTCGCCACTCCTCCACCCCTTTGCCGGAAAAGCAAAGAGAAAATTGCAAACGGCGCGTGATATACCCGGACGGTTACCAGTCCAAGTACTGGCGACGCACGGCGTTGTTCAACATCGTTCATGCAACCTAGAGGGTGTTTATAAATACTTTGTCAAACTTCGAGGTCTATTTTCCTCACCAGACAACAAGAAAAGGAGTGTTCAAAAATGGTTCAAATGGCTCTGAGCACTATGGTACTTACCATCTGAGGTCATCAGTCCCCTAGAACTTAGAACTACTTAAACCTAACTGACATCAAACACATCCATGCCCGAGGCAGGATTCGAACCTGCGACCGTAACAGTCGCGCGGTTCCGGACTGAAGTGCCTAGAACCGCTCGGCCACCGCGGCCGGCAAAAGAAGTGTTCCAAGGAATCGATGAGTTATAAAGAAAGTTTAAGATCAATGCGACATTCAGCAAATGAAGTTTGTTACCAATACTTAAAATTGACTTTCATAGATCATAACGGCCTACTCATAATATCTTTGCTGATTCACTCATTGTATCTGTAATGGTGATATTTTGTTATGGGGATACACTTATGTTTGACATTTGTGTGCAGTGCAGATTGCCTTGAATTGAATAGAGGGTGAGACAGAAAGGACGGACGTCTCTAGAGCAGGCAGTATAGGCTCAGGTAGTAAGAGTTGGGGGATTGATATGGTCACGTGTCTGGCAGCCTTGTTTAGTCAGGGTCGTGGAGCCGTGGGCTGTGTAAGATCGTATGTTTGCTTACTATAGTTTTGTGCGTAATAATGAGCCTATCGATGTAGTTCAACGTGAGTTTCATCGTCTTTCAATCTTGCGGGATATGGTAGTGCTCCCACTCGTAACACCATTTTAAGTTTGGTTGAATCATTTCGTTGACGAGGAACAG